>NC_092808.1:105115848-107515848 GCF_040954645.1 Diabrotica undecimpunctata | reverse complement strand
ATGATATAGCCTATGAAACCTGTGAAATATTCAATGCTATACTGTCTTTCCTCATTTATTTTATGCGAATGTATTTGGTAAAAGGTAATTTTTTTTAAGGGTAAACTAACGTAAGTGCTCCTATCTCTTAACGGTAAACTGAAATATTATAAGAATATTTTTTTCAGTAGTGGTAGACAATAAAATATTATCTTACTATCAAAATGATTTTAAAGAAGAATAACTAATTCGTCAGTTGCCTCATAAATAGTTAAAAAAACTTAAATCGGCTCTACTGTAAAATTAGTAAAATGTTACATACGATAGTTTACCTCTGAGGTACAGAAATATTGTCTTTATTCCACTTAATTTAAGAATTTTGTCGATTTTGTCAGTGACAGGTTTAATGTAAAGAAGAAAAGCTTTCGTATGATGAGGGTCTGAATCTTTGTGTTGAGATTGAGTGAGAGATTGATGTCTGTGGATGCTTCTATTGATATGATTTTCGCGGTAACCGTTATGGAGGAGGCCTTGTTTTAAACTAGACAGCTCAGCGGGTCTACTTGCATCATCGCAAAGACGTATTGATCTGGAGACAAGGGTATTAATGACTTAATTAATTTCTGAAGGTAGATGATGAGAGTTGGCATGCAAGTAACGATTGATATAGGTGGATTTTGGATAAACACGGTGATGAAAACCTTAGGATTGTTTTTTCTTTATAATAACGTCGAGAAACGGTAGGGATGAATCAGTTTCCACCTCCATCGTGAACTGGATACTAGGATGCATACCATTCAGATGGGTTTAAAAAGAGACCAAATCATCTTTGCTATGCAGGCTAAGATGCCTATACTATACAGAAAATAATTGTTTTTAGTACAATTTGTGTAAAATTGAATTTTCGATTTAATAAATCGTACCGAAAGTTTCGTTTTCGGGACGGCTTTAGCAAAAAGTTATATTCATTATTATTGTAATATTTTTTGTCGTGATTTTATTTAAACTTCTGTGTTTATTAAATATATTGTCATACTTTTGGTCTTTTTAGTCCTAGATGAATCTACTTACCATTATATACTTATCTCCTTGATTGAATTTTATTGTAAATATAACATTAAATTAAGTAGTGGTGCAATAAGCTTATTAGTCTGTCCCGTATATGAATTTCAAGGACAATACAAACCGCCAGACTTTAATTTGTAAAATTAATTGCACGAAAACGGCGCTGTCCAATTATTCGCTATTTATTTCTTAAAAATCTTTTGTTTCCGTTGCTCTAGGAAATAAGAGAAATAACAAAGGAGTGACATAACTTTCGCAGATGTCTTCAATGAAGAATTAAAAAACTAAATGTACATCTTTGTAGGCGTTAAGCGTGTCTTGTTCACTTTAGTGGCATAACTTACTAGATTGAATTATTAGACGTAATGGCCGCACAAATAATGTCCTCGGACAAAGTGTTTTATAACTGTAACTATCGTTGGCCATTTTCTGACCTTTTATTTTTATGGAAGGCGTTAATTAGTTATTCTATTCTCTGTAAACAGAAACAAATATAATACAGTACCTAACTAATATGTACAGCTCTTGAAAATATCTTTAGCAACTCTTATACAAATTTAGCAGTCATTTTAAATTTATATTGGAATCAACTTTTACAGTTACTTGTTTAATGCCAAACCAAATTTGTAATAAAGCAGATAAATCAAACAGCTTCCTCGCTCATTAAACCACATTTGACAAATATATTGGAACCCTACCAAAAACTTCTATCATATATTTACAGACGCTTCGAAGACCAATTAATTAGTTGGTGCGGCTTTCGTTACTAATTCAAATAAGCACTTATTTTTACTTTTCCCACATTGCAGTATATATACAGCCGAACTATTCGCTCTCTACAGAGCACTTAAGTTTTCTAACGGCAATAACATAACTAGGGTAGTGATTCTTTCTGATTCGCTTAGTGCGATAACATCGGTACAAGGGATATATCCAAATCATCCAATTGAAAACATGATCAAGTTGGAGCTTCACTTTCTCAACAAAATGGTAGAATGGTCAACCATAATGGAATTCTTATCTCACGTGGGCATTAGCGCAAATAAAGATGCAGACTCAAGTACGCATAGTGTGGTGACTAGTGTGGATTCAGAAACTGTATTTAAGTATTCAGTGCCTGTATTTAAATGTGCCCCTAATGACTTGAAAGAGTTGTTAAAGATGTGTTAATATGTGTTAAATTGCTGGCTCGATGAATGGCAAACTTTAAATTCAAAACTAAGGCAAATTAAAGACACAGTAAAAAAAATTTTAAAAAGTTTATAAAAGTTATGAGCAAACAGTATTCAACCGCCTACGACTAAGCCATACCAGGCTTACTCACTCTATTTATGAGGAAAACAATTGGTTTATTAAATAAAATCTAATAAGTTTTTGTAGATAATATATCGACGGTGAATGATCAATATGTCCTATCATCCTTTTTATCAAAATTGAGATTTTGGCGCCAAGTTATTAAAAGGGATAAGGATGTCTTACAAAGTTTATATTTTTGGGAGAAATAGGCGTCGTACCATCTAATTTCAAGTTGTACTATCTCTTGCGTCAACAGATCTGCAAGTAAATATTCCTATCTAAGCATTTAGTAATTACTATTTAAATGGGAATAAGCCACAATTAAAGGTTAAAGTACGTTTATTGACGTTTCAATTTTCACTTCGGAAATCGTTCTCAAAATACAAACATTAGTAAATTAAACAAATTTTGTTTTTTTGTTACTTGGTAAAAATTTTTTCTAATAACTTAATTTTATCTGACTCATTTATATTGACAATTCAGACATACATTATACATTTTAAAGTAGACGACTTTAAAATAATATTGCCAATATTGTTGAGTTGCTTTCCTGGGACGACATTACTTGTAAGATAGTTCATTCGATTACATGAAATCAACTTTAACTTGAAAATATTCGTCAGAAAAAATTATAGCATATAATTCGTCTTTAAAAGGATAAACACATGCCTTGATGACAGTAAAAATCTCATGTTAGTGATTCCATAGTAAAATATGAGGAAAAAACCAGGAAAAAAAACCTCATAATCCTATCCCGACATGGTAAGTATTTGGTCGTACATTTAAGTTACCTTCAATAAACAGCAAATTCTCATTTTATATGTTTATTAATTAATCCTCTATATGTTACCGACTTACTAATACTGGTATTTTCCTTTTAATAACTTCCTCTTTTAATATGGGTAACCAGATCCTACTACATTCTGTCGAGGAACTTGCGACACAATTAGTCTCATTTAGCATAATTAGAGCCGCTTCTTTGATTTTTCTCTTTTTACCATCCGTTTCTTTTAGGACTATATTTGAATCATTCCATTGAACCCTATGTTCATTTTCCCATTCGTGTTTACATATTTGACATAAATGATTATCCTTTGTCTAAAGGATAAGAATCTGATCAGAAACTACTAGACAACATAGACTTTTACACAATTTTTAAATGCCCTCCCAAAAACTCCTTCACAATATGCTATAAAATGCTCCTCCAAATTTTATTTGGAACCTACGTTTCATACGATAATGGATGTCTATAAATTCTACCTTAGTAAGTGTGAACAAGAAACAGTTGGATGTGTAAGCAGGACGACCTTTATTGCAATGATTGTTAAGAAAAATATTTTAATTTTGCCTACGAAAAAGGATCAATGTAATACTTGTGCAAGCTACAGAAGTGGAAATTGTGGAAACAACGCTACTTGTTACTGGTTTTCTGAGGACCAGAAGAATCAACTAGTAGCCTCTACATTCACCTCTTGCCTTATAGACTACCTTACCAAATACTGTCTCACTGATGATAGAAAACCGATAATCATATATTCGGACGGATTTACAGCGTAAAATAGAAATTGTGTTAAGTCCAACGCTTTGCTAAACTTTGGCATAATGCATAATGTACAAATTATTCAAAAATTTTTGGAAGTTGGGCATACCCAGATGGAAGTCGATTCAGTGCAGGCCTGTATTGAACAATAATTAAAAAACTGGGAAATTAAGCTTCTAAGCGACTATATTGGTATTACTAGAGAAGCCACAAAAATCCATCACCGTATGAAGCAAAAAACTGTAAGTTCAGTTTCTTTAAAAATTATACAAACCCTCTGAGATATTTATCGATACGACCAGGTAGAGTAACAAAAGATCCGGTAGTTATGGATACCAGGGTTATCAATTATGATCCACAGGGCATTATCAGGGTAAAACTGGATCATTCTAGCTCAGAATTCACTGAATTACCAACGAGGTCTACAAAGTATCCTCCGATTGAAAATTATCCTCCGCTGCACACGCAAAGGTGTAAAATTAAAACACAATTATGAATTGTAATATGTCCTATGTATCACAAACTTTTGTTTCAATTTATCCTATCTATTAAAAGTATTATAAGAAATAATTTTTTTAAACTGTTCTGTTTACAAAAAACTATATTAAAAAAATAAAATTGACGTGTTTTTTTTTTCGCACTTCGTCTATATATCTATAAAACTATATCTATAAAATAATTTTTTCGCTCTCCTGAAAAGTAGCATTTTTTGATAGGACATATTGATCCTTTACCATCGACTGCAACCCTATACTTATATTGTACCACAAAATTGTAACTTATGTATGGTTCTATAACCATTAGGTGGATCTAATAACGATTAGGTGGATGCAACTTTTTCTCAAATAAAAAAAATTACAGTTTTGTGCAATAATTCAATCTAGGCATCATATTATCTAGCAACGAAAAGCTCAAAATTGAAATAGATCAAGTGAATAAAGCAAACAGAGCCGCAGGTTGCCTGAATGAAACAATATGGGGAAATAAAAATATAGGGAAGGAAATGAAAGGCAGAATTTACAAAACAGTCATCAGACCAATAATGACATACGCGGCAGAAACACGACCTAACTCAGAGAGGATAAAAAGGATGTTAGAAACAGCAGACATGAAAACACTTAGAAAAATTTATGGTAAGACACTATGAGACAGATCTAGAACTACAGATATAAGACGTAGATGCAAGGTAGAGAACATGAACTGGATAAGAAATAGAAGACTAGAATGGAACGATCATATAAGCCGAATGACAACAAATAGAGTGGTAAAGACGGCAAGAGACGGTTCCCCAATAGGAAGACGATCAGTAGAAAGACCACGAAAACGATGGAATGACAACTTACTAGGGGCTCATTGAAAAACAGTTACAGTCATGTTTACATAAAAAGAAGAAGAAGAAGTGAAATCATAAGTAAGCGACCAGTAACTGATCCACTGTTTCGCTTTAATACATGTTTCTCCGATTAATGCACTTTTTCATAAACGGAGCTCTAAATCATCAAAATTGCCTTTATTGGTCTGATTGACACAACAGGATTTTCCACAAGGTGCATACACAGCAACCGGAAAAATTAAATATATTGGCTGGTATTTTCGGTCATTGACTATAAGGATCATTTTTTTACCTAGCAATTTGCAAATCAAAATGTATTTACAATTACTGGAAGACAGATAGAAGATTACTGGAAGAAGAAGATATTATTTCTCAATATGAGCAAGATCAGTTGTCCTCTCAACTGGACGGTGCTCCTCCGCATTATGCTTTATTTGTTTATCAATATTTAGACCAAGATTTTTCAAGGTATTGGATTGGGAGAAGAGACACCATCGAATGGCCTCCTCACTTACCAGATTTCCCTCCTCTAGATTTTCTTTTGTGGGGACACTTGTAAAGTAAAATTTATAGAACACCATCTGCATGTTTAGAAGATTTATGTCTACGAATTATCAACGAATGCCGACGAATCGCTTTGAAATGTGAGAGAACCTTTGTAACAAAACCTTTATCATCGTATGGACGTCGAAGGTCATCAGTCTTAAAATTTGGTCAACTAAGAAATAAGTAACTAGCTAAAAACATTGATTTTAAAATGTATTTTTTTTTTAATAAATCAAATTAAAAAAGTATTTACCGAATTTCAAAAGTTAAAGACTTATATATGTATAGGGAATTCCAAGTGCTTTAAAACGATATCTTATTTGATCCCCATTGCCACTAAAAATGTCGGGGTGATTCTTACTCTGGCTTAGGGGTCAAAGTAAAATAACCAAAGATAGCCGAAAAATTAATCAAAAATCGTTGTGTCGCTGGGTTTTCCAAAAATGTCGCAGTTTCCGACAATGCCTGTTTCATTTGCGTCCAGCCACTCTGTTTAATTATACCTTCTTAAAACTGTCTTACAACAAACTAAAAAGATTTTTTTATTTTAAAACAATATGAACAATGCAAACATTAATCAAATAATGAGTTTTAAAAAGAATATTAACTTAAAAATATTAAAATGTTTTAACAATATTGCGTAACTATTTTTAATGATTTTATGAGTCATACAATTATCTGAATTACCACAAACAATATTTTTTTGTGTTCTAGTGTCTCATAATACAGAGAACATACTCGAACGAGTGTATTAAAAACTTTTAATTGCACATCAACAATTGTTTTCCTTAGTTCATTTAAATTGTTTTAGTACATAGTAGTTTCAATTACCGTGTATACTACACTTTTTGGGAATTTCCTGTTCCTGATACATACCTACACCACATACCTCTAGGAATTTGATACGTGTGTGACTTGGGACCTGATTCTTCTCGAATTAATTGAAGCACTGACCATATATCCGCTTCCGTTTTTATCTTTTCTATTCGGCGGTATTGGTAATACACGCAATTTAAAGAGCAATTACATTACCGCTACATTTAAACTCTTCAAATACGGTATCTAGATAACCTTTCGAATAACAATGTAAAAAATTAAATCACACTATAAATACTATTTATCAAAATGTGTGCTACCGGAATTGAAAGTTATATTTATGGCAATGACTATGGAGTGAACGGCACAACTACTGATGAATCAGATCTGTTTTTAATAATAATTGTCTTAATTAGTGTCTTCTTCAATTTCCATCCCACCCTGAAGATTTACCAAGACTATTATTTTTAAATATAAAAGCATATAAAAAAAAGTAAAGTTCGTGTAACCTTCTGGCTAAGGTCTAGTGTTAGGGTTTTCAGGTCGCGCAGGCGCCCCTAACATGACTTAACGACTACTTTCTTAGCCAGGGCCGACGGCTTTACGTGACCTCCGAAGCACGGTGGCAGCTCAGTTAAATTATAAATTGAAAATGTTGTCGGGATAAAAGCATATAAATCATTATATTAAATAACGGTCTACTAGCTATTCATTCGAAAGTGGTGGCAACATTTTTACGTAATATGTAAAAGTTGTGTGACATCGACATGAATTTTTTACGATTAGGTAATGTTCTTCTTATGGGCGATACAGATGGCAATTGTAGTTTTGGATAATGCAACACGAAAGATTTCTGCAGGGGAGTGGTCAACTCATCTCCTCAGGTCCATTAACTACGAATTCTTATATCTTCCTACTGACCTTTTACATGGATTTTATGTCCTAAGTACTTATATGATGCAGTCTCCACAATAACCCTTCCATCAACAGCAATATTTCGATTTAGCACCAGATTATTCATCAATTTCGTATTATTCATATTAATCTTTAGTTCGACGTCCAAGGAAGCGTGATATAATTTTTTATTGCATCATCCATACAGTTGACTATAAGGACCTCCATTGTTGTCGGTCCTGAGCAGCTATTTCTCATTGCTTTATTCCCATTTTGCGTAGATCACTGGCTACTGCGTCCTTCCATCTCTTTCTTGGGCGACCCACTGAGCTTCTGCCATCGGGTCTTTCCCAGAATGTGGCGTTCGGGAGTCTTTTATCACTCGATCTTAGTACTTGGCTCGCCCATCTTATTCGGTTTGCTTTAATGTGGCGTAATATGTTTTCATACCTATATACTGTCTGGAGTTCATCATTGTGTCTTCTTCTCCATTCTCCTGTTGTCTCTTCTCTGCAAGGCCCATTATCTTTCTTTTCATTTCATTTTCGTTCATTTCATTCGTCATATCAATACTTACTCATTGTTACTTCTGCATCATTTTGTTTAAACCCCGTTTCTAGGTCATCATAAAATTCTTCAATTTCATCTTCCCAGTTGGTAGTCGTTGGAACATATTTCTGGATTACCTTAAGGTTATATCTTGCATTTACTTTGAAGATGAGATTTACAATCCCGGAGCTTCTGCTGATAATTTCAACTATATTTTGTGTGTGCTTTCTATGTATAATGAATCCTACTCCACCATTTGAAGTGTCTTCTTCACCTCTAAAATGAAATACGTATCCTGATTTAAGAATAATTTTGGCTTCTTCTCTTCGTCTTATTTCGCTGAGGCCGATGGTGTCCCCTTTTATTCTTTTTAGCTCTTCCTCCATTTCCATTATCTTCTGGTCTGATATAAGAGTTTTAACATTATACGAAGTAATATGTATTTGCCGCTTTTTGTAGTAGCCTGATTTTTTCCGGGGATGCACAGCACCCTCTGCTTCAAACCAAACCTGTTCCAATGACTGCCTTGGTTGGGGGTGTTTTTGGAGCCGCCGGAGACTAAAGGCCGTTAAGTAGTTTCGTCTTTTATGGAAAATAACTTTTACGGTTTTGAGCCATTAAAACGCCACGCTTGGCTAGTGCGTGTTGGCTAGTTGGTTTGAAAGTGGGGGGAGAAAAGCATAGAGATGGGAATGCTTTGGGTTTGAACATGGTTTCCCCGGGAATGGGAGGCTGGGGAAGTCCATGAGCTCGCGTGGGCAAGTATGCTATTCCTGAAGTAGGTATATCCTCTGTCCGGATCGCATATAAATATCCACCTTCAACCCTTTACATAGTTATTATGTCAAATGCCCTCTACATTGCTAATATGTTAAAAGAATAATAAAAAGGGTTCTACTTTTGCTCATATATAAAGGGATCCAGCGATATAAATAACAAATAAAATTGCTACGTGAAATGTCAGAAGACTACTTTCATCTGAAAAGCTAAAAAATTAAATATGATCCAAGAAATCCGGTAATAATTAAGCTAAGTGGGAACCTGAAATTTGACAGAATATATCTAGGAAATATACTAAATATGTAGCTGGGTAAACATTTTTATCTTTAGGCGCAGATTAAATAATAAAGCATTGTACATTTTTCTTGTTCTGGTTTTTCTGGTCCCCCAATAAGTTCTAATAAAATTAATTTTTTTTTGATATACTATCTTTATTCCGAAAACTCATGAATGTTATGCATTATTTTCATTTTTTCAAGGTGACTTCCGAAATCTAGGTATCACCTGATAAACCTAGGGGTCGGTTAATAAAACAATGGCTCACGGAACTCGGTTCGTTTTGTTGTGATTGGGTGAAACATGATCAGGTTTACTTAAAATAAATAGGTTTCTTCATCTTGTGATTTTCAACATGACCTCTTACCCCACAACCTACGGTAAGAAAAAATGCTTAAATTTAAGAAAAGAAAACTCAATTCTCATTTATAATTGAAGTCGAAAATCTCTATATCACCATCTAAGATATTCGAACTTGTCAACACTTTCCAAGCGTATACTACCGAATAGGTCTTTCCATGTAGTTTGCAACAGTTTTGAATCATCAATTGCATTCAATATATAGCTCATCTCGTACCCATTCCGTTTTAAAAACCAAATTTAATTCAACCTCTGAATCCTTCACAGGTTGTATATTTTTGAATAAAAAATATTTAGGAATATTTTAAAGGCATGACTTATTAGGCTCATAAATCTGTAATCCTTACAATTACACGTTAAGCCTTATTTTGCTTAAAATCTGTTTTTTCTGTGAAAATCAGATGAATCATGTAACGTCTCTGTCTGTTGAGCGACTTTTTTTGCTTTTGGTTGCCATATTTTATTTAGTTTATTCCTGTTTATCATGTTTTACTGGACTGTATTATTTTTTAAAAAAAGCTATACTCCGTTCTTTCAATCCATCAATGATCTCTGTTGCCCAAGATTTATTTTCTTTACGCTTACTTTATATGCAAGTCAAAGAGATAAAGTCCACAGGGAAACTAAATTCCTGTAGTTGGCTGTATACCATAAATCACAAAAATTTTATTTAAACAATTCCTTTATCAAACATGAACCTCAAAATTAATCAAACTACATTCAAAGTTTTTTTACCCACATATTTAGTGGCTTCAAACATGTACCTCCAGATAGCACTGATGATGGAATTGTTATTCCGAAAACGTTCTGTGATGTAGTCCGATAGGGTTTTTATTATTAAAACTTTTATAAAGGAATTTTTTAAATAAAATGTTTAAAGAGATAATGGTCTCTATTTTTAAGCAGGGTGCAGTGGGTGATATTAATGTTGGCAACGGTTTTTCCATTCCAGAGTCAAAAAGTCAACAATATCAGTTTTTTAATCTTAATGTGTGAGTTTGGTCCGATATTACATTAATGATAACTTTTTCGGTAACAATAACAAAAAATATGGTATCGTTAGGGCAGATAAAAGTGACAAATATTTATATAATTAATACTCAATTAATAAATACGGTCATTTACAAGACATTTATGTCTTTTAAATAATTTTGCAACTTTTTTAGTACAGATTTTATTGCGCAACTAAGCGGGATCATGCAGCTAATCATTTAATTATGTGTTTATTCATCTATTACATAGATTATTCAAATGTTATTTTAAATATCATATATTTTCACAGATGCAAAAGCTTTAATTTCTGGTATGTGTTTCAACGCTTACCAGTGTTCCACTTCTACTAATAATTATGTTGATAACTAGTGTTTAGTATTAGTTTAATTTTTTTATTAATTTTTAATTTGCGTTTTTAGGATATTTTTAAAATTTTTATGGAAATAATAGGATAAATATGTTTAAATATAATATATGGAGTATTTATTAAGTGCATTCTGCATTAATAAAGGTACATTATAATATATGTAAGTTCTCTTTTTCTAGAACTGCTCTCAGTAATGAACTTGTATTAATACTCCAGTAACTGACCGTTTTGGAATGTAATCTTTCTCATCACGACGGATTTGAAAATTAAAATTTAGGTTCCGCTAAATCCCTACTTCACTTTTGAACTTAAGTCCAGGGAGGCTTTATTTTGGGGGGTGATATCCACCCCTTCTCGAGGGTGAAAAACATATGTTCTAACTAAGTCAATACTTTTTGAGTTAGTTGCGAGTGAAAATGTTCATTTTTCAAAATAAAAATCACATTTTCAGACGGTTTTTCACAAATAACTCAAAAAGTAAGTATTTACTTACCTCGATAGCAATGCTAGTTGCTATCGAGGACCCATAGAGACATCTTGGGAGTCTTGTGTTGCCATGTATGTAAATCTGTTTTAAACTAAAACATTATTTAAATTTATCAAAAGATATGTATAAATTACCTAATAAAATTGACAACATTTAAAGGGTTTTTACCCACATATTTAGTGGCTTTCATTTTTATATAACTCACAAAACAGAAACAAAAACAATATACAACTGATGTAATAATTTTTAGATTGTTATATCAACAGTATTTTAAGCCAGGAATTTTTAATAAAACATTTCTAACTGCCGATTGTATCGCGCAGGTATACTCCATTCGCTTATCTCGGGCATATTTTGACAGATTCATTGTCGGAAACCTACAACACAACAATTCCTACTTCTCAGTATTAATAGCTCAAGTATACTACTATTGCAGACTTTGCAGACTCTCTTTGAAAAAAGAAGAATTATTCTAAATAGTGGAAGTGTATACTAAAACCATAACATTTTGGGTAGTATATATTTAAAAGATATTTTTTAATTGTTATAATTTAACATAACTATTTATTATATATGGTGCAAATAAATAAATATTGATTGTCGGTAATTTGTAAAGTTCTATTTTATATACTATTTAGTTTGTTTACTAATAATATTGGCTATAAGTACGTGTGCTTGGTTGTATAGTAATTTCCAGCCACTTCGAGTCTGTCAAAAAGTAACTAACTTCGCAAAAAAATTATTACTAAATTCACTAGACAGTTCGAACTGGAGATAGCGAACCGAGTATATTAATAAGTAAAAGGCCATATGTTCCAGTTACAAAGGTAAAATAGTAGGTTTTGAAAAAATGACAGTTTTCATATATTAAACTCTATGTTTATACGTCCATGTATTAAACCCACAAATCACCTACCTTATTAGTGGTCTGTGATTAAACCGTAAACGGTTGGCATTGACAATGACAGTTTTCATATTATTACCTTTTTAATCGGTCTGTGTGGATTGTCTTTATTGTTAAAAATGAATTTTTCTGTAGAAGAATTAACAGATATGATCTGGGTATTAGAAGAAATGAGAAATTGCTTACTTGCATCCAGAATATATCACAAGCGATATCCTTAACGGAGGAAGAGAAACGCAAGTGCTTTTGAAAAATTAATGGATCGTTTTGTTCGCACTGGGTCAGTTGTATATGAAAAAAATGAGAGAACCAAAACTGCTCTAAGTGAAGATAAGGAATATGATGTACTGATAGCTACTACTAAAGTCAGTAGACATTAGTCAAACTTCGGCACCAAAAATCCTTCGTAAACATAAACTACATGCTTACCGCATACAGTTACATCAAGAGTTGACAGTCGATGTATCAACGCAGATTAGCATTTTGTTAATGGTTTCAGCAGCAAGTGCAAAGAGACCGATTTTTTTTCGATTATGTGCTTTTTGCACATGACGCTACATTTTACAAACATGGAACGGTGAATGTGCATAATTTTCATTACTATGCATCAAGCAATCCCTATTTTGCTAACACTCATAGTCAAACTAGGTGGTCTATAAATTTTCGGGGGGCTATTGTTGGCCCCCCGAAAATTATTATTGTTTGTAATGTTCAAATTGTTTTAGTTTACTCCTGAGGAAGCTTTTAAATAAATGGCGAAATATTGAGTAATTTAGAAAAAAGAAAGATTTTTATTACAGACCACTACCCGATAATTCGAACGTATATATATATATGTATGTATATATATATATATATATATATATATATATATATATATATATATATATATGTAAATATATATATATATATGTAAATATATATATATATATATATATATATATATATATATATATATATATATATATATATATATATATATATATATATTCTTCTTCTTAACGTGCCCTATCCCTAAGGACATTGGCAATCATCATAGCCCATTTGACATTATCTGCAGCCGTTCTGAAAAGTTCGATTGACGTTTTCCCACTCCATTGTCTCAGATTCTTCAGCCAGGACGTGCGTCTTCTCCCCGGTCCTCTTTTGCCTTCCACCTTCCCTTTTATGACCAGCCGCATTAATTCGTATTTCTCATTTCTTAGTATGTGACCTAAGTAGCTCATTTTTCTTTTCTTTATAGTGTTGAGTATTTCTTTTTTTTTTTTTTTTTCATTCTTTGTAGCGTTTCCGCATTTGTTATGTGTTGTGTCCAAGATATTTTCCACATTCTTCGATAACACCACATTTCAAAGGTAATGAGTTTTTTCTTTGTCGCCTCTGTAATTGTCCAGGCCTCAACTCCATACAACGGGACAGAGAACACGTAGCATCTCAATACTTTAGTTCTAATTTCGACGTTGACTTTTCCATTGCATAATATTGCTTTCATATTATTAAAAGCACTTCTAGCTATCTCAATACGCCGTTTCATTCCCGTACTTCTATCCCACTCTTCATTTAGTTCGCAACCTAAGTACTGATATTTGTGCACCCTTCCTTTAGTATAAACACTGTCTTCCTCAATCTTGTTCTTGCTTACAACCATGATTTTTGTTATATTTGTATTCAGTGCCATTCCATACCTTTCGCAGTATTGGGTAATGCGATCAACCAAGATCTGTAATCCTTCTCTGCTGTCCGCAAGTAGTATTATGTCATCTGCGTATCTAAGATTATTCAGAAGTGCACCGTTAATAAATATGCTTTCATTTACGTCTTCTAATGTCTCTTTAAACAATTTTTCTGAATACATATTAAGAAGTAAAGGGGAAAGCACACATCAGTATCTTACTTCACGATTTATAGGTATTTCTGTCGATTTTTGTTGGTCTATTCGTATTATGGCTTTCTGATATCGGTATAGATTGGCAATGATTCTTACGTCTTCGTCATCTAATTTTGTGTTCTGTAGTATTTTTGCCATTCTTCGGTGTTGTACTTTGTCGAAAGCTTTTTCCAAGTCGACTAGACATATGAATACGTCGCAATTGACATCTCGACATCGTTCGATTAGTGTTTGTACAGTAAATAATACTTCTCTGGTGCCAAAGCCTTTTCTGAATCCCAATTGGTTTTCAGCTATTCTATCATCTATTTTTTTATAGATACGTTCGTGTATCACTCGTAAGAACACTTTTAGAATATGGGTTATCAAGCTAATTGTCCTGTGCTCTTCACACTTCATTGCGTTTGATTTTTTGGGTATTGGAATAAATATTGATATTAACCATTCTTTCGGAATCTCTCCCGTATAATAAATGTCATAAAATAATTCTATTAGTGTGCCCATATGATTTTTTGTCAATATTCTTAAGATTTCTCTAGGTATTTCATCTGGTCCCTCATTTATTATGCGTTTTAGCGCTTTCTTAATTTCGTCTTTGGTGATAATTTAATTCTAGTATCCTACCTGTCCTAACATATGGAGCCCGTGCATGAACAGTCACCAAAGCAAATCTGGAAAAGTTAAGGAAAACTCAAAGAGCCATGAAACAACAGATGCTGGGCATTTAACACCGGGAATATCAAACTAATTTATCAAGCAGAGAGTGAACAAAAGTAAAAGACTGTTTTGTACAAGCAGCTTTATTGAAATGGAAGTAAGCTGGACACAAGGAACTTCACGAAGATGGTTTATAGAACCGAGAAATAGGAAGTTGGATATCTTGGCGAAGAGTTCGCGAGGAAGACTCCAAATGTAATGGAGCGATGACATTAAAAGTGTTGCAGGTCTGACACGGGAGAGAGAAACATGAAAGGAAATGTCGAGGCCTATATTCAAACTATCGAATAGAAAAAGTGTTTAAAAAAAATTTCCTAATGAAAATGAAGTTTTATAATAATTATGAAATAATTCGAATTATTTTCTTCCAAAATAGAAAAATTCCTAATATAAACAAAATGTATAGTTATACGTTGTTTAAAATTTGAAAAAATGATTAAGATTTTAAAATTTTATTATTCTTGTATAAAGTATTCCGAAATCAACTTCCAAAATTTTCCGTTATTAACGATATTATAATGATATTTAAATCACCAAAAGTCCAAATATTTTCTGAAATATATTATCTTTTAAACATTAAAAAATAAATTATCGTGTATCTTACAAGTTACGTTGTATCATCGCGTTGTTAAATATATAAAAACAATAAAACCTCAGCTCAGTGCATGTTTAATTCGCAATTTTATTGATTAAAACATGCTTAAGGCTACAAAATTGCAGATATCGATGGCCATAAAAATAGTTTTTTGCTTTTTAATTGCTTGATAATGCAAAACTACAAGTTATACCTAGATTGTTTACGTTAGACGAGACAAACTAATTTGTAATTAAATGTTTCTAAATAATAGAAAACAGGTCTATAGAACTATAGATGGAGTAATAAAATATGTTTGTCAGAGTGTTTTAATGACAAAAGTATACTCGTTTGCCTTCCTTCATGTACAACAAGGTGTCTCGTATCATTACAAAAAGATAAATATTTTAGGTCAATTTTCATTTAATTAGCAATTACACAACGACAACGTCGAAATCAAAATAATAACAATCGTAATAAAAGGTTCAAAAGAGCGCCCCTAGTAGAAAATCCAACACGGATAATAAACATTGTGAAAATCTTACTGATCATTGAATTTTGAAGTCAAGATCCGGTAAGATAGGGCAATCTCGATACTGCGGAGCCTCTTCGGTCGCCAGTAAGCAGAATTCAGGTAAAAACTACAAAAAAATAGAACTAGATGGAGCATGAGAGTCGGAATTTATTATAATGTATGAAATCTGTTAGCAGCAGAACAACTCGACAATTCGTTAGTGTTTGTGCAAAAGGTTATAAGTCAAAAAATTACAGTTTTGAGAAAAATGGAGATTAAAGTATCGATTCTTTTCAATCTTTAACAAACTTAGTTTAACAAATTATATTAATTGACGAAATTTTAATTTAATTGCGGGATTGATTGCTATTTATAGAACACCTTCAATTGCCAACTTTATTTATTTGATGTAACAATGATTTTCGAAAATAAATACACTTATATAAATTGACACAACAAAATAAATCTACTTATCGCTTTATCCACCAAAATAGAAATGACCGTGGACCTGAGTTTTTACACCTGAGAGTAAAAGTTCGCAAAAAAAAGATAAAAGTTCTTATTACAAACTACTAGTCTGCATCCAATTCATCTTGATCTTCGACAGTATCAGGATAACGTCACGTACATCCCTTTCGCAAGGCAAACTTTTGTAGAAGTCATGAAAAATTTCAGAGATGTAAGGTAGTAATTCTATTAAGTTTTGTTTTTTCTTATCAGATATAGCTACGTTTCATGCCCTAGATTTTAAAAATTGATCTCTAAAAATAAAAATTTTACTACGACTGGTCAATGAAAGTGATCAATTCTGTTAATCTCACGAAAATCGTAAAAAGTTGTTTATTCGCGGCAAAATACAAAAACTGCGTACGAAAGCTGTACTCTTTTCCTTTAAAAGCCATCTTGATTTTTGTCGATAAGACACTTGGATCAAAATATATCGAATTTTTACCGTCGAGCTGAAAAAAATTTTATTGAACATTGATTTTGGGCGAGTAACTGATATTCAAAATCGACGGTCGCTTCAAGCATTGTTTCTGAAATAGCGATTTATTTTACACAAAAATTTCTAATAACCATTTTTGTTTAAAATTATCTCAGCTACATTTTTTATTTGAAACATTTTTTTCTACGGCGTGCAGATTCTTGACAAATCGATTTTTTGCGTTTTTACCCCCCTACGAGGGGGGTTTTAGGGGGAAGCCCATAGGCAAAGGTGATCAACCTTTTTGCATCTTTTTTGGAGTCTCAAAATTAATACTTTCGGCAAAATTCAGCTTGTTCCTATGATTTTTAGGGTTTAACTTTCTGACGACTGGACTAAAATAAGAACCTACTTTTCATGAGCTACAACTCAGCTTGGGCTGGGTCTAAAGACTTCATAAGGACACCACTTTTTTTGTTTTTTAGAAGTTATATTTTTGTTAAGAATTTTTTTTTTTTTCGATAAATACTTACTTTTTAAATTATTTGTAAAAGCCCATCTGAAAACGTGGTTTTTATTTTGAAAAATGAACATTTTACTCGCTAATTAGTGAACAACTTTTACAACTTAGTGAAAAACTTTATAGAATAAAAGTTGCTTATTCTTCTTCTCATGACGCCGTCTCCTTTCGAAGGTTGACGATCCAAATGGCAATTGTAGTTTTGGAAACTGCTGCGCGAAAGATTTCTGCGGATGAGCGGTCGAACCATCTCCTCAGGTCTTTCAGCCACGAGTTCTGGCGTCTTCCTACTGATCTTTTGCCCTGTACTTTTCCTTCCAATATAACTTGAAGTAATTCATATCTTTTGCCTCTCAACACATGACCCAAGTATTGCATTTTCCTATATTTGATTATTCTTAGTAATTCTTTTTGTTTACACATGCGATGAAGTACCTCAACATTAGTAACTCTTTGTACCCATGGAATTCTCAACATTCGTCTGTATATATACATCTCAAAGGCATCTATTCTTTTTTCTATTTCACAGTTCATTGTCCAACTTTCACAGCCATACAGTAAGATAGAAAAAACGTAACATCTGATCATTCGGATTCTAAGCTGTAGACTAATGTCTGATCTTGTTAAAAATGTTTTCATGCTCATGCATGTTTTCCTTGCTTGTTCGATTCTTGATAGGATTTCTTTTTTTGGATTACACTGACTATTGATATTTGTTCCCAAATATTTTATGGAATTTACCTGTTCTATTATTTGACCCTTGGCATACACCTGTACGTTTATTGGTGTCTTTGAAAATACTAATGTTTTAGTTTTGGAAACGTTTAGATGTAAACCGAACATTTTGCTGTGGTGAACTACCGCATTTATTATATTTTGTAGTTCTTGTGCGTTGCTTGCTATTAAGACGGTATCACGGTATCATCAGCATATCTGATGTTGTCTATGCTGATTTCGTTAATCTTAATTCCGCCTTGGACCTTGTCTGATGCTTCTCTGAATATAGACTCCGAATACAAATTAAACAGTAGCGGTGATAAGATGCAACCCTGTCTCACTCCTCGTCGGATTTGTATGTCTTCGGATGTTGTGCGCTCTATTTCAATTGTTGCCGTTTGGTGCCAGTATAGTTCTGAGATAATTCGCAAGTCTTGTTCGTCAACTCCAGTTGTTCTCCGAATTTCGATCATCTTTTGATGGTTTACGCAGTCAAATGCTTTTCGATAGTCAATAAAACATGAATATACATCTACATTCATGTCTCTGCATCGTTTCGTTAACACATTTAAAGCAAAAAGAGCCCCTCGTGTTCCCAATCCGTTTCGAAATCCGAATTGAGTGTCACTCATCTGGAACTCGCACTTCTTGTAAATTGGTGTATGGATAATTCTGAGAAAAGTTTTAAGGACATGAGACATCAAGCTTAATATTCGATAATCATTGCATTGTGAGGAATTCGATTTTTTTTGGTAATGCTACGATTGTTGATTTTAGCCAGTCTGTTGGTATTTTACCTGTGTCATATATCTTATTGACTAGTGCTGTTATTAAATCTAGGCTTTTACTTTCGTTATCTGCAATTAGTTTTAGTATTTCGACATTGATATTATCTGTACCGGTGGCAAAAGTTGCTTAGAATTAGTCAATTTATTTATTTCCGGACTTATTTTTAACGTATGTTTTTTCATCCCCGAAAAGGGATGGCTTTCACCACCCAAGTAAGAGCAACCAAGGGTTCAAGTCCAAAACTAAAGTGGAGGGAAAGAGGAACCTAAATCCAAATTTTCAAGCAAATCCGTCGTGACGAGGAAAATTACAATCCAAACCGGTCATTTACCGGAGTATAGCTATTTACATGACCTATGATATTACTAAAAACGTAAATCAGTAGAAGATTGAAAGTATATTCTAAGTTTTTTTAAGACTTGCTTTAAAAAGACCTATCGATCATAATAGATAATCATAATAACTATCAAAAAAGTACCAAGAAGAACAAAGCAGATATTAAGATAAGAACTGCCACTTGTTAATATAACTGTATACGTTATTGATATATACTGTAATATCATTGTTTTTGGAACAATAATAAACATTTTTCTATTTTCTTAGAATTATTTTAATAACAATCAGTAAGCCTCAACTTCAACTTCGACATCTCATCTAATTAATCATGCATAAGTTTCATTATTATTTACGAATAATTTCGAAACAGATTTTTCGAAATCAGCTCTTTTGTGAAATATAATTAGATCAACAGAAAAAAGTTAGCAAACGATTAACACACATATCGGGAATACATCAATTATATACCTATTATAAAGATATTACTTCGTGAATTACAATAGAACAGCAATTACTATTTTAATGGGAAGGGAATAAGCCACAATTGAAGTTTAAAATAAGTTTATTGACGTTTCAATTTCCACTTCTCAAAATCGTTCTCAAAATGCAAACATTAGTAAATTAAACAAATTTTGTTTTTGTTACTTGGTGAGGAGAGGAAATAGAACAGAAGAGGAAATAGAACAATTCTATAATATTTTAAACGAGGCGATGAGAACAACAAAGAGACAACACATTAACATAGTAATGGGAGATCTGAGCGCCAAGGTAGGTCAGGGTAAAGTTAGAGAAAATGTCGGTGAATATGGCTTAGGTAACAGAAATGAAAGGGGTGACCGTTTAGTTCAGTTTTGTCAAAGTGAAGATTTAATAATAACTAATACATTTTTTAAATTACCCCCAAGGCGACTGTATACTTGGACGTCACCTCAACACACTCACGAAAAAGTAATCAGAAACCAAATAGATTACATAATGGTGACAAAAAGATACCGTAATGCCGTGAAATCTACTAAAACTTATCCTGGAGCTGAGATCGGTTCGGATCTTAATCCAGTAGTATCTTTGATAGAAGCTAGACCAAAAAAAATAAGAAAAACCATCACCCCAGCGTTAGACTTAAACCAGCTAAAAGGTAAACATCTACGACAAACAGTGCAAGAAGAAATAAACACCAGCCTCAGAATAGCAGAAAGTCAAATCCGCAGAACAGACAATATAGATGAAAAACTTATCGTACTTAAGTATATAAACACTACAATAAGAACTACGGGAAAGAAACACCTAACCAGATCTGAAAAGAAACACAAGGTATGGATGACACCAGACATACTAGAACTAATGGATGAAAGACGTAAAATGAAGAATAATGCACAAAAATACAGAGAGGTTGATAAGAGCATAAAGCAAAGAATAAAGAAGGACAAAGAATTATGGATTGAAGAACAATGTGTATAAATAGAAAACTATGAAAGAAAATATGACATATTCAATGTACATAAAAAAGTAAAAGAAATTACAGGAACTCAAAGAATACATCAAATAAGTTTGCTTTAGAACAAAGACGGAAAGATTATTATAGATTTAACAGAAAAAATTAATAGATTGAGTGAATACATAAGAGAATTGTTTGAGGACAACAGAAATAACATTGTTCAGGTAAATGATGAAACGGGACCTGAAATCCTAAAATGTGAAGTAGAAGTGGCACTTAGAAATTCCAAAACTGGAAAGGCAAATGGACCTGATGAGGTTGTTACTGAATTGCTAAAGCTCTTGAATGATGACTTGATAGGTATAATATTGCACTTATTTAACACAATATACAAAACTGGTATTATACCTCAAGAGTGGCTGTTGTCTACATTCGTTACACTGCCAAAGAAATCCAATGCAAAAGAATGTTCAGGACATCGAACAATATCTTTAATGAGCCATCTACTAAAGATATTTCTAAAAGTCATCCACAACCGAGTTTATCAAAAGTTGGATTCAGATATTAGTGATACACAGATGGGGTTCAAAAAGGGATTAGGTACTCGAGTTTTGTCGATGTTTTATCGATTTTATAAAAGCGTTTGACAGAGTACGCCATGATAAGCTAAAAGACATTCTTGAAAGAAAGGACATAGATAATAAAGATCTGCGAATAATTCTCAATCTATATTGGAATAAGAAAGCTAACATCAAAATAGAAAATGAGATATCACAAGCAATAGAAATAGGTAGAGAAATAGGTAGTACGACAGGGATGCATTTTGTCACCGCTGCTATTTAATGTTTATAGTGAAAGCATCTGCCAGGAAACCCTTTTGCAAGCAAACGAAGGAATCGTAATCAATGGAGAGGTTGTAAATAATATTCGATACGCAGACGACACTGTATTAGTTGCAAGAACAGTAGAAGAATTACAACGATTACTTACAAATATAAATATTGCCTGCAACAATTATGGCATAAGTATCAATATCAAAAAAACTAAGTATGTGGTCTTCAGTAAGAACATGACACAACCAACACATATTAGTATAAACGACATTTAAATTGAAAAAGTATCAAGTTACAAATACTTGAGTACTTTAATAAACGAAACTGGAGACCAAAACAATGAAATAAAAAGACGTATCATAATTGCCAGGGCCACTTTCATAAAGATGAGGAGATTCTTCTGCAACAGAGATATAAGCATCTCTCTCCGATTAAGAATGCTAAGGGGCTACGTATTTAACACGCTATTATACGGTGTAAAGGCCTGGACTCTCAAGCAGAACAATATAAAAAATATTGAAAGTTTCGAGATGCGGTGCTACCGTCGAATGCTGAAGATAAGTTGGGTTGAAAGAGTTACAAATTTTGAAGTAATGCGAAGGATAGGAAAAGACCCAAAAATTTTGTCAACGATCAAACGAAGAAAACTCGAATATTTGAGTCACGTGATGAGAGGACATAAATACGCATTACTTCAAAATATAATGCAAGGAAAAATAGAAGGTAAACGGAATCCAGGCCGTAGAAGAATGTCATGGCTGCGTAATTTGAGAGAGTGGTTTGGCTGTACCACTAATGAACTCTTTAGGTCAGCTGTAAACAAGGTCAGGATAGCCTTGATGATTTCCAATCTCCGATAAGAGTGGCACAAGAAGAAGAAGAAGATTTGGTGAAAAATTCTTCTAATAATTTAATTTTATCTGATTTATGCATATTACGTATAATACATACGTTTGACATATATACTCAATATATACGTTTGACAATGACGCATAATATATACTATATGTCATACGTACCTACTGGTTTAAAAATTTATAAAGAAATATAATATTAAATAAATATTTTTTATTCAATAAAGAATTAAATATTCCGTAACAACACCGCTTCGTTGTTACTTTTTGTACAGGTATCATAATAATAATCGATTAAAAAAAATTTATTTGGTAATTGTGTTCAACAAACAGGTTAGGTTAGTAATAATTTATATTACTAACCTAACCTGTTTGTTTACAAAATGTCTGTTCGAATAAAATGACTGACACTCTTTTTTTATAAAAAGTCCTTTTGTTAGTACATTACACAGACATAATATATATATATATATATATATATATACAGTGGCGCACCCGGGGGGGGGGGGTTTGGGGGTTAAACCCCCCCCCCCCCAGGACCCTATTCCGACACTGTTACTCACACATTTTATGGATTCAAAATGGAGGTAACATCATAAAAAAAATTTTGGTGACCAACCAAAACCCCCCCCCCCCAGAGGTAAATTCTGGGTGCGCTACTAATATATATATATATATATATATATATATATATATATATATATATATATATTTGAAGACGTCCTTTACGAAAAGTTAGATGGGTTCAGAGGTATATGTGGTAACGTAAGACTATTATCGTCTAAGATTTTTGTAAAAAACGTAATTTCGCAAACGGGTATGGTAGCCAAGGAAGCAAATTACCAAAACATAAATTTGTAGACGTAAAATTGATTATATTACCATCAATATCCTATCAATATGTTGATCTTTTAGCAAATAGAAAAATTAATGGCAATAAGAGTCATATTTTATATATTTAGCCAAATTTGACCTCACTATTACCCATTCGGCGCGATGTTTGCTGTCTGCCCACATGCTATTTGAAGTAAAATTTGTGCATATAGTACAACTCGGTAACGTCGGTGATCTCATTGTTGTAAAGATCTCAATTGAGCTGATAGAAGTTAATGGCCAATTCTTGCCAATACATTGACTTTATTAAATTCTGCCAGCCGCACTGTTGTTGACGTTTGAACCAATTAAAAAAGATTCGGCACAATTAAAATTACGTTTAGAAAAACAAAGGACGGTTTAATAAATCTCCGGTTATATTCAGTATAAAAGAAGGTTTAAAATAGAATTTTAATTGGGTGTGTTCGTTACGTATGAAACAAGGGTTGTATTAATTATTCTATTCATTGTTTTAATTTAAGCAGGGAATGTACATTTGCAATAGTTAAAAAAATTAAAAATGCAAAACGAAAAACAGTTAGTAATTACCAGTAACTACATGGCAACTTAATATTAATTCTCTTTTTACGCCATGGGTGGCTGTGTTCGAAAATATGTGATATAGTTGTAAAAAAAATGTTAATCTCTATTGTTTTGAGAAAAATGTAAGTCTTCTGCTTCTTTAGGCTCCTTCGTAGGCTGTCATCAGGGCTGTGCGTATTTTTTGTACAAGTGATCTAAATATTTGATTACAATTGGAACCATTTCCTTAAGTGTTCATCCATGAGTCTCTGCTTTTTCCTATGGATCTTTTATAATTTTTCCTTATTCAATGATTTGTAATAAGTGGTCTCCTCACATAGGTATCCTAGATATGGTGGTAAATATTTTTTTTTTTTTTTTTTGGTAGGTAACTATCAAGTTTTTCTCCTTTTACATTCTTATTTCACTTCAGCATTCGTGAATATCTTCGTTTCTTCACCGTAATCTTAGTGTTCTGTAAGATATGCACATGTTGAATGTTTCTATTTTTCTGTTATTAATTTTCTTTAACGTTCATGTTTTTATTTCATAGAAAATAACAATTTTCGTTCAATGTTTGCAAATGGGGCTCTAGCTTTATCTATCCTATTTTTGATTTATACACAGCTATGGTACTTCTGTCATTTAAGTATAGCAATTTCTAAATAGTCTTTTTTTTTCGAGTGCCATGTATTATAAACCTATACCAGCTCGTACAGGTCTGGTAGATGGGTACCGTATGTTTTTGGAGTCACTTTGCGATCACCAAAAAGTATTTGCAACAATAATGCTTCGCAGTTATGCAAGATATGCTTGACTGTTTCAGGTTCTCTCCTACAGAGTCTGCATCTGCAGCATGAAACAGTCCCATTTTCCGAAAGTGTCAGTCTCTCGAGTCTAATATTACCCCAAGGTACTTTCCTTCACTTATCAGATTTATATTTCTGTCATTCAGGCTTAAAGGAGATAATCCCTTTAAGTTTCCCCTCCTGATAAATTTCATGATTTTGGACTTCTGGAGACTTAAGTTATGTCTTTTTATTTGAAATCCATTTGGTAAATACAGTCAGTGCCTATTGCATTCTATCTGTGACTCCGCTATCAAATTTGTCATGAACTAAGAGGACCAGATCATCTTCTTATTAGTTAGATCTCTTTACACATTTTATTGTTCATTTGTGTACGTGTTTATTTAGAAAGTTTCCCTATAATTAAGATATCATCATCACTTTTGTTTTCTTTATATTAAGTGATAATTCGTATTCTTTGCTGTATTGTTTTTCTTAAAGTACTGTAAAACGCTAGAGGGACGTTAGCTGTCACGATATAGGTGGTTATTATCTTATGAACTGCTATCTGGAAAGGGATTAGGTTGTTTTGTGTACCAACCCCTTTGGTTTTTAACCCACAATCTTCTTATTTTTACTTGACGTCTTCCGAATATTTTTTTTTTCATCACTATATCAAAAAGATAATTTTTCCCGGCTGGAATTTTATGGTTTTAATAGTTTTTATAGATTCTGATCCATAGAACAGTACGGCAAGCTCATATCATTTCAGCATCTCTTGTACTTCAAAAAAGCAGTTCTTGCTTGTGCCATACGATAACGGATGTGTCCCAATCGCTATTTATTTTCCACATGGTTACTATTCTATTAATTAGTACCTGGATGTCCTCGGAATCTCTGCAATAACCTACAATAAATCCTATTCCCTACAAGATCGATGCTTAGTAAGTCAATTGTCAAATTGACTGCCACAAAGCGGTAATAATAAACGTTTACAGGTTAATAATCCCTTAATCCTTAAAACAAATATAAAATGTAATTTACTTTACAATCACTTTACACAGTGTAACATTAACATTTATACAAAAATTAAAAATACATACATCAACATTGCCTAAGGAGTTAGTTCGTGGATTTCCTTTAAACTACCTTCGAATCATGTGGCTGGACATTCATGGCTGATGAAGTGGACTGTTTGTTCAGCAGCATTGCATTTGTCTGCAATGCCCCATGGGTTAGGTGATTTATTGCATACTCCATGACCTACTGTTATTCACATACTGTTATTCAGATAAGATTCCATAATGTTGCTTAAAATCGGAAGCAATTGAGGTGGGCACTCTTTGTAGTCCCCATAATATATTTTATGGTTTAATTTAATTGTGCATCTAGGACGTTAGTGTGGTGACTGTTTAGCCAGATTGGAGCACAATATTCGGCTGTTGAATAGACTAATGCCAGAGCGCTTGTCCTGATTGTGTCTGCAGCAGCTCCCCAAGAAGTATTTGCAAGCTTGTGAATGATGTTTTTGCGAGTTTTTACTTAGCTGCAATTTTTTGTAAGTATTACTTGAAAGTTAGAGTACGATCTAGTGTTACACCGAGATATTTTGGGTTTAGATTATGTTTCAGTATAATTCCTTCGCTTTCTATATTCAGACTGTACTGTGCTTCGCGGCTATTTAGATGGAAAGCCGTAACTTTTCTCTTTGTAAGATTTGGTTGAAGGCCACATGTTTTAAAATATGTTTTAATAATATTTAGGTCGCCTTATAGAATAGCTTGGGCATTCTCAATGTTTCTTTCTTGCATAACCAAAGCCATGTTACCCGCATAAGTAAATTTGCGTGAGGTTGTAGTGGGGTATCTGAGGTGTAAATATTAAACAAGAGCGGCGATAGAACCGACCCTTGGGGTAAGCGATTCTGTAAACTTTTGAATTTACTAATTTTCTCATTAACTAATTTAATATGTCGCGATTAGGTTATTAAATGATTGACACGGTACTATCTGGTATAATAAAGTAGTAGGCTTTCTTCTATACCGTCTCGTAATCCGAAGTGAGATGAAAAAAAAAGAAATAAAAACTACGGTCATTTTGTTTTTCTTTTGGATGCCATTTTTAATAAACGAACGTTAGAGAACGAACTTGATCACTGCAGTTTCTTCCTGGCGTAAATTCAGTTTGCTCTACGTGAATCTTTCCGCTGGCATATTGAAAAAACCTCGCGTAGATTATCCTCTCAAAAATCTTAACTAACACTTAACGGGGCGATTGGTCTGTAACTTTTTGGTAGTGGCGTGTCTTTGCCTGGTTTGCAGATTACAATGATTTTGCTTGGTTTGGATAGTTTAGGGAGCTTTTGCGTCATCATTATCTACTTGAAGACATCTAGGAGCCACTTTTAAGTTTTTGGACCAGTTTGTATCGCTATATGTACACGCATGTGTAGAAAGACTGGTAAGAGATTTTGAGAACTACTGGTGATGAAAATTTATGTGGCATATAGTATCCCATAAATTATAATTCAAAAGGATTTTATGTTTCTATCAAAGACTATAAAAGTTTTAAAACTTTGATTTATTATCAATTTTATTATTTTGTTATCTCCAAGTCCCAGAGAAGTTATATTATCTAAGAAACTATTATCTGGTCATTCCTTTTCTTGGTTGTGATAAAACATTTCAACTATATTTTAATACACCTGCTTGATGTGCAGTGGTGATGTGAATGGATGTCCATCAGTTACATAAAAAATCTAAAGTATAATTTAATAATCTCAGGATAAATTAAAATTGTAGTTATCAAACGCTTGTCTTAACTTCTAAAAGTCTTACTCGTTAGACGGTTTTTTTTTTGGGATATGTTTATTAAGGTGGGGTACCTTACATTTAACGCAAATTATGAATGTTCTTTTGAAAATTACTTTTTAAAAAGCACAAACACTCAAAATAACTTTTATTTACATTAGCAAAGATTTTAGTTACAATTCAAAATTATATTATTCAGACTAATATTACACTAATATCAAACTGTCAGACTAAAAAAGGTGGTTTTACAATGCTTTATTTATAATAATTACACTTGCTGAATTTGCTGTTTTAGTAAGTCGCAATTGATGTTGCAAGGCTCCGGAATATTCGGTCCTGATAGGCGGTAACTTCTTATTGAATTCGCGTGGTCGAATATACTGGATACTAGCGGTCACTGTACTATAACTCGCACGATCCGTTTTAATTTTAATTCTTATTCCAGTATTTAACAGTTTTCTCATCATTCTTCAATCTATCTACGTCTCCTCTTTTTTACATTTTAAATCATTATGTTGTTTTTAATTTTAGTGTCTTATTACATTTCTCTAACGTCAAAAAGCAGTCTTGAATATGAGATTCGTCTGTACTATGAAGGTATCGCTTCTAAGTTTAATGTTAATACAGTATTGCCCAAAATAAACAGTACTGAAACATAGATGTCTCTTTGTGCGCTTTGTCATATTCAAATAAACTAGTATATACCTGTCAATTAATCCTTAAACAATTAATTATTAAGGCCTAATTGTTGAAAATGGTGTTAAATGCAGAGGAGAAAGTGTTTGTTGTGGAGCATTATTTTCGGCCGACGTAATAATGCAAGTTTGCAATACGTGTGTGATCAATTCACACGACGCGACGGTTTAATAAACGTTCTCCAAGTAATGCTGTAATTTTGAAGGTTGTTAAAAAGTTTAGAAATACGGGTAATGTATTGTGCCAACGAAAAGGAAACTCAGGGCGTCCCAGGACAGTTAACAACAACGATAACCATGAACGTGTTTTTGAGCGAATCCTGGAAAATCCGAAAGCCAGCCAGACAAGAAGAGCGTTGCATCTTGGCTTAAAACGAACTTGCTTGCAAAGAATCCTAAAGAAGCAGGGTGCATTTTCGTATGTGATTCAGGTATATCAACAAATACATCCCAGGGATTATCACAATAAAGTGGAATATTGTGCCAGAATTCTTGCATTACTGTATGAAAATCCTGAATTTTTAAAAAATGTATGGTTTTCAGACGAAGCATATTTTCATTTGTCAGGCCATATAAATCGTCGCCCAAATCGATTTCTGACCAGATGAAGTTCAAGAAGTTCCTTTACATAGCGCAAAAGTGAGTGTCTGGTGTGCAGTTTCGAGACAAGGAATCATTGGTCCATACTTTATCGAAGAAAACGGTAAAAATCAACAGAGGTACATACTAATTTTAACACGCCTTATCCCTGATCTACGTCAATTTTATCGTGCACGTAATTTGGCATTTCGAGACCAATTTTTCCAGCAGGATGGAGCAACTTGCCATACTGCTGTCGCACTTCGTCAATTTTTTCAGGGACATTTTCCAAACAAATTCATTTCACGATTTACTGACTTCCCCTATCCTGCACATTCTCCAGACTTAAGACACCACGCATACATTTGGGGCATGTCTAAAACTGCCGTTTTTAAACGGGCACCACAAACGCCATGAAGTATGTCTTGAGAGGGGAGGAACTCATTTAGATCTTATTATAAAGTGTCAATAATATTTATTTTTTAAAACAATAAAATAATAAATTTTAAAACAATAAAAGTTCGGTACTGTTTATTTTGGGCTATACTGTACTGTGTAGTATTGTTCAAAATTCTTTTTGTAAAAACGTATACAGATATTAGCCTTGAAAATAAATTTTGGTGTACCGTGCGCTACCTCAGTACCTGTCACTGTATGTTTTGAGTTACAGATCTGAATATTTCTACTCCAATTTCATTATTTAAAGTTAACATAACTACTACTTAGCTTTAACTAAAAAGACAGTACTACACTGAAAGGAACTAAACAAACATGCGTGGAACAATAGAGCCCAATGAAAACTGTATCAATAGTCTTGAAAGAAACCGATTGCAAAAAAAGCAAGAATCTACTCTTCTTTTACTAAATGAATCAAATTGCCTGTCTCTTCAGTAGAATATATTAAAGACTCTCCTAGATACTGTCAAAAACCTCTAACAAACCTTCTTTTTCTTCTTCGTCTTCCTTCTTGTATGTAGGTTTTAAGGTTATGTAGGTTTTCCTTCTTCGCTAATAGTCTAATAAATTGTTTACATTATCGCACTATCTTTTTCTTGGTCGCCAATACTTCTTCGTCCAGTTGGTGACTTATCTCGTGCTATTCGTACTATCCTATCCTCTGCCATTCTACTAATGTGTTCGTTCCACTCCTGTTTTCGTTTTGTCATCCATCCATTCTATATTGCATGCTCTTCTTATATTTTCGCATCTCTCCTTATCTAACAGACTTTTCCCTGATATTCATCGGAGTATTTTTATCTTTGTTGTTGGGAACAAACTTTTGACTAGCATTGTATATTCGATTATGTATAATTTTTAGAAATAGCTTGAGAATATGTGACATGATACTTATGAGTTGGAAATCGCTACATTTTTTGACAATTCTAGTTTTTGGTAGATAAATAAAAGCTGATGTTGAAACTACTCCTTAGGAATTTTTCTTTCATACATGTTATTTAGGATTTAAGCGAACAGGTCTAAATTTTCCTCTTTAATAATTTTTATAATCTCTGTAAAAATATTACCCGGCCTGTGGTTTTTCCAGTTTTCATGTTTTGTCTCTTCTTTTGGTAATTACTATTTAAATGGGAATAAGCCACAATTAAAGGTTAAAATACGTTTATTGACGTTTCAATTTCTACTTTGAAAATCTTTCTTAAGATACAAACATTAGTAAATTAAACAAATTTTGTTTTTTGTTACTTAGTGAAAAATTCTTCTAATAATTTAATTTTATCTGACTCATCTATATTGACAATTTAGACATACATTATACATTTTAAGTAGACGACTTTAAAATGATATTGCCAATATTGTTGAGTGGCATTCCTGGGACGACTTTACTTATAAGATAGTTCATTCGATTACATGAAATCAACTTTAACTTGAGAATATCCGTCAGAAAAGATCATAACATGTAATTCGTTTTTAAAAAGACAAATACATGCCATGATGACAGTAAAATTCTCCTGTTAGTGATTCCATAGTAAATTATGAAGGAAAAACCAGGAAAAAACCTCATAATACTATCCCGACATGGTAAGTTTTTGATCGTGCATTTAGCTTACCTTCAATAAACACCAAATTCCGATTTTATATGTTTGTTATTTAAAAAACATAAATGATGTATTCTCTATATGTTACTGACTTACCAATACTGGTATTTTCCTTTTAATAACTTCCTCTTTCAATATGGGTAACCAGATCCTACTACATTCTGCCGAGGAATTCGCAACACAATTGGTCTCATTTAGCATAATTAGAGCCGCTTCTTTGATTTCTCTCTTTTTATCATCCGTTTCTTTTAGGACTATATTTGAATCATTCCATTGAACCCTATGTTCATTATCCCATGCGTGTTTACATATTTGAGATCTATCAAATTCTGTATTTTTAATATAGGATTGATGTTCACTTATTCTCACATTTAATGGCCTTGATATTTTACCTAAATAAAACTGATCGCATTCACAAGGTATTTTATAAATGCAATTCCTTGTCCTTTCTTGTTCATTGTTCATTCTTTTATTAATGTTTGGTTGTCGTCACTTATATTGTTAATTCTCTTGTTTCTTATTCCTACTATTTCTTTAATTTTCTCTTAATTCTAATCAATATCTTCAATCAATCAAGCCTTTTCTGCAAAAACTTCAGTTCTTCACATATATCTGTTATCCAATTTTCTTTTGCCTTAATTATTTTCGTTTATATCAGTTTATGCATTTCTTTATATTTCTCTGTTTTCTTGGTTCTGATATCGTCTTCTGATATCCATTAACTCCAGTATCTCTTTAGTTATCAAAAGTTTCTGTAGCAAATCTTCTGTAGCAATTTTTTTTTCTTTTATTCAGTTTTTGTTGTATGTTCTTTTTTTTATCGTTTTCTTTTAATAAATTAACGTCCATTCCTCAACTACGTACAACAGTGTAGACAGTACTAGACAGTAGTCAGACTCAGGTCTCTACTGCAAAATAGTGCTTTCAGTTTAAAGAACGTACTCCTGGTTATTTGCATTCTCGTTTTGACTTCCCAGGATACCATTTATCGTTTAGACAGCATTCCAAGTACTTAAATCTCTTTACTCTTTCTATGTTCTGATTCACTACATACATTTTGTTTTCTGTATGTTTATTTTAAGACCATCGTTTTGACTTATGTTATTGACTTTATCTATTAGGAACTGTAACTCATTCAATCATTGGCAAGGGGGACCTTTAATAACAATATTTATTCCATTTCTATACCTTCTAAGGCCTCCAGGAAAATGGATTTATTAGAATAGAAAAGTTGTCAGTATAATAAAAGGAGTTACTACAAATTACATTTTGAAAACTGATCTGCATCTATTCTAATTAGAAAGAATAAATAATATATTTTATAATTTATGATTAATTCAATATATTATAATTGGTTTCAAATGAGTGTAGAGTAATAAATCATGAAGTGTCATAAAATTTGCCTGAATTTCGGTGTCGTCATGGGCGTAGGCAAATGGACGGATGTCAACTTCGTCGTCAAAAATTGATGTACCTCAAAATATCATATTTTGGATATTTTGTGATAACCAATTTTATTTATTTTTCGATTAACTTATTCTTCAAACTCGTATTCCATTATATGGTCATTAAAGCTAATTACATTTTTATTTATAAAAACAAATTCACTTTCTTACTGAACGAATAAAAGCATTAGAAGAAACTGATAAGGGTATGACGCACCTTCTAATATTACTAAGAACTAAAATAAATCAACATGAAGACTAATAACGCGTAATGAGGTTTTACTTACACTTTCATTATAATCCCTCTTTTATTTTATTATTATCATTCGACATTCGACATTCGAGTTAGTAATTGTTACTACACCAATTAAACGTACAGTAATATTGTGATATAGAAATAGTGAAAAAGTTATAAAATGGCGACATTTACTCCAAAGAAAAGAGGTGTAAAAAATTCTCCGCTATCTGTTAGTGAAAAAGTTATAATTTTAAATGTATATGATTGCATAAAACACGATCACCCTAGTTTGTCTGTGCAAGAAAGTGTTGAGCGATGTGCCCGAATGACTGGAATTGGACAGTCCACGATTTTTAAATTATTGCGAGAAAGAAAGATATCAGGCCAGTTAAGTCCATGCAAGAGAAAATCAGGAAGACCAATAAAAATCTTAGGTGAAGACACCAAACGTGACATTCGAAGAAAAGTTCATTCGTTTTATTTTAAAAAGGAAATACCCACCCTTGACAAAATACTAATGGAGATAAGCCAAGATAACGATATTCCTTTGATATCCAGAAAACTTTTATGGAAAACTTTAAAAAGTATGAATTTTTCCTGGGAAAAGCACAATCGAAAGGCACTATTACTGGAAAGTGATGAAATCATTTGCTGGAGACGAAAATATTTGAGAACTATAAAACAGTACCGCAGAGAGCACAAGAAAATTTTTTATCTTGATGAGACGTGGATAAACGAAGGTTATATAGTCCAAAAAATGTGGCAAGATAAAAATGTAACAAGTGCTCGCCAAGCTTTCATAGAAGGCCTTTCGACGGGTATTAAAGTGCCTTCGGGAAAAGGGAAGAGGCTTATAATTGCTCACATTGGAAGCGAAGAAGGATTTATAAAAGAAGGTTTGTTAAGCTTTGAGTCGTGTCGGACGGGAGATTATCATGAGAACATGAATTCGGATGTCTTCGAAGACTACTTCGGGGAAATGTTAAAATTTCTTCCAGCTGATTCGGTCGTGGTTATGGATAATGCAAGCTACCATTCAAGGCGCATAGAGAAGGTACCAACTTCAGCTTGGAGAAAGCAAGAAATTATTAACTGGCTGTCAAATAAAGGTATTCAGTTTGAGACGAATTCAATAAAGAAGGAACTACTAGCCGTAGTAAAACAACATAAATCTCGCTTCATAAAATATGCCGTAGAAGATGTAGCAGAAAAGTATAAAGTAACTGTGCTACGCCTACCGCCATATCATTGAGAATTAAATCCCATAGAACTTATATGGGCACAAGTTAAAGGATATGTTGCAAGGCACAATACCACATTTAAAATGAAAGATGTCAAGGTATTGTTTGATCAAGCCATTATGGAAATCACATCAGAAAACTGGCAAAAAGCAATCCAGCATGTTTTAAAAGAGGAAGATAAAATGTGGGAACTGGACAACTTGGTCGATCAGGTGGTTGACCCTATAATTATAACACCAGGGGATGATGACAGTTCTTCGGATGAAGACTATAGTGATGTAGAATTGTAATAACGTATCCAGTAAAGTTTTTGTAGTTTTTGTGAATAAATTGATTTAAACTCCCCACAAGTGTTTCAATATGTAAAGTTCATTCGTGTGTGTTTGTGAGTATTTCCCGATTTCGGTTCGTATATATTTTATTGTTACATTTTATATTTTTTTAATAACACTGTTCTGCTGTATTACATTTTTATTTCCTTTAATATGATTTTTAAGAATGCATATTCTTTTGTCAATTAACCCACTAGCGCGCCTCTGGCTCAGTGTTTATCTGTCGATAACAATGGACTAATCCCTTAAAACAGGGTGATACCTACCTGCTCTTTATGAAACGACAGAATTTTGCAATGCGGACGGAATTTATTGACGGATTATTGACGGATTACCCTGTAGCGCTTTTGAATACTTCATGAGATTTTATTACTCTACACTCATTAGAAATAGATTATAGAGATATTACAAAAATGAAGGTACTACAAAAATTTGTTTTGTAGATTTTCCTATTAGTTAATTTTTAAATTGAAACATATTCCTTGCTTATAATTTTATTCTTAAAATATTTAGTTAGGTCAGTTTTTTCATTAATTTATTTATCTGCTTTTCTAAGTTTCTATTTTCTTCCAAGAACTGATCTAGGTCTGAAACTGGTCTGTTGATTGATTAAATATTGTTTCTTCTAACTTTTAATATCATCAAAAAGTTTAATATTACAAAATTATTGAAATAAAAATAAAATTCTAAAATACTTATAGTGAATAACATGAAAAATCAAAAAACAAAATTTATAAATAATAACGTCGTAATATTGTTTAAAATGGATTAAAATTTGAAGGTATTTAAATAAAAAAAAGGTTTAAAGAAATAAATTTTTATGCTGTTTGTGTATTCAAATTATGCTTAACAACCCCTAAATCTACACATTTATCCTCTAAATATTTATTACCTAACTCCCTTGCACATGTATTTAAACGATAAATTAGCTAAAAAGCACCCAAGTTGGATTGTTGCGTCATTGACATTTTTCGACAGCTCCCAGACTACTTCATAGGGATTTGTAAATAATTACTTTACAGTTGCTAATACTACTCTCAAAAGTGGACTGTTTGAGGCTTACCAGATCACCATCCAGTTGCATTTTTATCTCTTTGAGAATGTAAACAATATCTTCATTCTCTGCTCCGGTTACTTCGTAACTCGTGCGTTAACATTAGTTTTATTTATTGGAATTCGGTATCAGGTTGCATTTTCCCAGAGTATGGCATGTGGTTTGATGTTTAGATTTAAAAGACAGGCAATAAAGTGTATGCTGAAAAACTCACTTTGTTGGGACTAGTTAAACAAACTGTTTATGTTAATATACACATACAGTGGTTTTATAATGAATTGTGTTTAGTTTTTTATTGCATGTATGTATTAACTAGCTCTTTATAAACAGTTACATTAAAAGAAATTTGCAGTCGCTACTGAATGTTTCTTTCTGTTCATTTACTTATTTACACTGCCCGGCGAAATTAATCGATCACGTGAAATTCCAAAGATATGTAGAATTGTCCTGTATAATAATTGAATATATTTAAGAAAGTTTCGTTTTTTAAAAATTTGTCATTTTTTGTAGCTGAAAATGAAGTTTGTTAAGGTGCTTTCGAGAATATTTACTTATAAGATAATGCTTGTTAAATTGATTGTGTTTTTTAGTATATTGTAGGGATGGCGGTTTTTGACAAAACACCGGTTTTCGGTTATACCGGTTTTTTTGCTTACGGTTTAACCTGGCGGTTATAACCGGCCAAAAAAACCGGTTTTTCCAAAAACCGGTTTTCGGTTCTTTTAATCCAATAGGTTACAAAGTTACATTTACAATGCACTTTAGTTTGCGATACTTCTCCAAAATAATACCTAACCTAATCCTAATCACCGTAAAAACCTAATAACCGGTTTTTACTTTAAAAATAAAAAACCGGTTATAACCGGGACAAAAAAACAACCGATAAAACCGGTTATTGTAAAGTAAAAAAACCGGTTTTCGGTTAAAACCGGTAGGTTTTTTCCATCCCTAGTATATTGTTGGTTTTAATAACACAGAATGATCTACTCTGGGACCAGATCAATTAGCGCAAGTTGTTGCTCTGCGTAATGGTGGTCGCTCCATTCTGTATATCGAAAAAATTCTTGGCGTTTCGTACAGTGTAATATCGCATGCTTTACAAAGATTTCGAGAAACTTATCGTTACTCATTTACCCAAGAAGACCTGGATAAGTAAGACCAAGGGCAACAAACGCCGCGGAAGATCGACTTCAAGCGCTTCGAGAGCGACCAGTTACTGCTACAGCTTTGACTAGTAGACTGACAGATGCTCATGATAGCATAGTTTCACCTGAAAACGTGAGCAGAAGATTAAGCGAACAAAATTTATCATCTTAATTACCTACTAGAGGCCCTTTATTGGAAGCAGCTCATCGAAGACATCGCTTGAAATTCTTTCGTGCTCAGGCAGATTTGGATATGGAAAACTTAAGAAACGTTCTGTTTATAGACGAGTCTCGTTTGACGAGATATTTACCTGATGGTCGCAAAAGAGTGTGGAAAGGGCATGGAGAACGCTAAGCCCAATGTTGCTTCTCTCATAGAGTACAGTTTGTTGGTGTTAGAGTTAAAATGGAATGGAGCGGCATTTTTTTGGAAGCACAATATCTTGTTGTGTTAGGGAAAAGTAGCCTTAATGCTGATAGGTACATCAGGGAAAATCTGAACGTAGGATAATATTCGGCCGCACATAGCCAAGGTAAAAATGAAGATTTAACTAGCAGAGTATTAGCCTGGTCTCCTGGAAGTCCAGATCTTAACCGCATAAAGCATTTGTGAGACAAATTGGGAAAAGTAGTTAGGCAAAATTATGGCGACTTTAAAATGGTGGTAGCGTTATAACGGGCGCTGGTCAACGAGTGTAAACAAATACCACAAAACGATATTGCTCTTGGATCCAGTCTACTGAGCCAAAAAAACATAAAGGAAAACAACCAATGGAAATTGATGACTTTCATAGAAACGTCTTTCGGACAAAAAGTTCATTCGTTCTATTTAAACAAGAAGATTCCTATATTGGATAAAATATTAAAGGCGATAAAAGATAGTAATTTTGTTCACTTTTGCCGAGATAAGTTATGGAAATTACAAAGTAAAAGGAGAAATCCCAATGGTTGGCTGTATACCATAAAAAAATCTTCCGAAAAACGTCGAAGAAAATATTTGTATATAATGGTATATTTTATTAAAAAATTATTTAAAATTTATCCAAAAAAAAGATTACAAATCTTCAAAACGTTTTCGGTCCAGTCTTGACTGTTGAATTACAAAACCTGTGGAAAATATAAAACTTATATTCCATAAAAATCATGGTTTATTTTAATATTGTAAACACTAGGTCGATATTATAAGATTAAACATAAAGTGATCGTATACTTTCCCTGCTCGAAAGGAGGACAACTTTGTCCGACTATTAGAACCAGCCAACTGACTACGTCGAGGAGGAAGTTAATGTGTAAATTTTTATAGAAATTACTTAAAGAACTCGGTTTTGCTATGAAAATCAAAGAAAAAACCTATATTGAACGAGACAGAAGAGATTGTTTGTTGGCGAAGGAAATATTTGAGAACGATAAAAAGATTGAGATTATATTACAAGTTCTCGACAAGCGTTTCTAGAAGGATATTCCACTGATTTAAATGCTACATTGGTAGCGAACATGGTGTTGTGGAGAATGATTTATTTGAGTTCGTTTCAAAATCCGATTAAGATTACCAGAAAAAATGAACTCGCAATTGGTCATATAGGTCACGTGGTCCTGCTTTGCGTTAAGCTGAATTTTCACAGATCCGATATCCGATGACACGAAATACGAAATTTTTTGTACGAATATATTTGATTGTCGTATCCGAAATTGTTTGACATATATGTCATATAATGTATCATGTGTCAGATTATTGAATGGATTAATACATAGATAAATAATATAGTATAAGATTAATATTTATTTCAATTAACTGTCATTAAATGTTAGCTGTTTTCTTTGATATATTATATATTATATTGAGCTACGTTCTCGTCGTTTTTGCCTCACATAGTATAGAAGACCCAAAAGCAACACTTTATTCATTGCATTTATATAATAATTAGGTCTTTGTTCCATTTTAAGTATATTTCAAATAGTAAACATAAACACAAGTAAGGTTAAGGTTCAAGTTAGAATGTCAACAATGTCAAAATTCATCCGATTTTCGTGCAAAAGTTAAAATATTTTTAACTTCTTTCGATGACTTTTAAATTCGTACGAAAATCCCACCTGTCATTTTTCAACCAATGAAATTCGCTGAAATTTATATCGTATCATCGTACCGTCGGACCTGTGAAAATCCACCTTTAGCTTTCTCTGTCGTACTGGGAGAACGATGCTGTATTGCAATGCTCAGTTTATTTGTATTGTATAGCTATAGTCTTTAAAGCCAAAATTATAAACTCTATCACTATTGAACCGACAATGTAATGACATATTTTTATAATCTAGTTTTTTCACTGTTACTGAAGTTTGCATATTTATATTGTTTCTTAAATTATTTCTTTGTATTTGCTTTTAGCTTGCATATTATCCTATTCTACTTCTTTCAAGTGCCTTGCCCGGTCTCTTAGAGTAGCGATCACTATGAAAAGACTTGTTTCATTTTGTGTTCTTCTTGTTTAGCCTTAGAACTCGTAGTGAGTCTTAGCTGTTGTTGCCGTCTTATCGAAAACTCTGTTTTTCCTGTCCGGCTAGCTTTTATATGTCTGATTATGTTTTTACTACCATACAGAGTCACCAATTCAAGATTGCGACGTCTTCTTCAATATCCTGATATTTTGACTCTTTGAGGACCTAACATTATTCTGAGAACCTTTCTTTCAAATTCCAGCAGCTTATTTAGTTCCCGTTGATTGAGGGATTTCACTGTAATAAGTAACAACTGGGCGAATAATTTATTTGTATAGTGCTAAGATTGTCTTTTAAACTACTTAGATCTCAATAATGTTGAAAGATAGTATATTGCCCTGTTTCCAGCAGTTATTCTTGCTGATACTTTTTCTCTACTTGGTTGTCATCTGTGATTACCGTCCGCTTATTTACAACTTCGTAGTTATGATTATATTTTATTGTTTTATTTTATGCCATATGGAAAAGCTGTTGAGCACATCCTATGCCTGTCCATTCTTGAGTTTCTAAGACATAATTGTTGCTCTCTTTCAATTTCCTTTATACCCAAGTGGTATTTTTCTCCTATCATTCCCATCAGAATGTTCCCCTAGTATTAACCCTTTGTAGAACATCTGCGTTATATACATGGTCTGCCCATGAGATGTAAAGTATTCTTCTGTGTAAACACATCTTGAATGACTCAAAACGGTTAGTTATTTTTTATTTTACTGCTTACGTTTCAACACCACATAATAACACTGACCATACATAGCATTTCGTTATTCATTGTTTTAATTATAAGTTAAGATTATCGTCACATAAGAATAGTCTCATTTTGTTGCTCTTACCATTTCAATTCTACTTTAATATTAGAGTCTGGATCTAGGTCTTATATAATTATTATGCTTTTCAGGCATTTAAATCTTTCAACATTTTCTAGTTGTTCTCGATTGACTTGTAAAGTAATGAGTTCGACTAAATATCATAAACTTAGTTTTAGCTGCTTCATCCCAAATCGTTCTTCTTTGCATTAATACTATTTAAAATACTTGAAGAGTGTTTAATGGTACTCCATTTTTTACATTTTCATCTTAAAACCGAAATCTGCTAAATTTTCTACTGCTTCCTTAAATATGTGACCAAAATATAGCTTGAATAGCAGAGGTGATAATACACAACCCTGTCGAATTCTTCGCTGTATATCAATAGCGTCTGTTGTAGAGTGTCCTACTCGTACCCGTGCCTTTTGCCTCCAATATAAATTTCTTTAAATGTCGGATATCCTTTTTAGCAATTTAGATTTTGTAAAGTATTTATATCAGCTTATGATGCTGGACTCGATTAAAGGCTTTTTCATAATCTATAAAACAAGGAAATACATGCTTTTTTTGATCTCTGCATTTCTGAAGAAGGTTTACACTGAATATCATGTTCATCATCATCATCATCATCATCATCATCCAGCCTTCATTTATCACGTCCACTGCTGGACATAGGACTAGCTCAAACTTCTCCATTCTTTACGATTTTGTGCTCTTTGTTGCTAATTTTTTGTGATTTTGTTTTTGAAGCCAAACTGTAAGTCACCCAAATCTTGTTCGCATTTACTTCAGATTCCACCATAAATTACTTATTCGCAAAAATGTTTCAAGCATATGGGACATAAGGCTAATGAATCGGTAATCAGCACAGTTTCTTGATTGTGGTGTTTTAGGTATAGTTATAAATGTCGATTTTTACCATTTTTCTGGGGTCTCACTCAAGTTATAGATATTATTATATAGCTTGACAAGTAGATGAATGCTTTCTTCATTTATCAGCTTCAAATACTTCAACTCATGCGCACCGGAAACCTACTGTTCGGCAAGAAAGTACATTTATTCTATATTTTATTTTGGTTAATAGTATGTGTAGATACAGATTCACCTCCCTGAAAATAATGCTGGTATCATCCATGCTTCAACTATAATACATCTGAGCCAGTGGCTCTCCTGTTTTTGCTGATTTCAAGTGCATTTGCAGTATTTCAAATTTGATGATTTTTGGTGTTGAAGAGACGTTACCTTCATTATATATCATCATGCGGTCGGTATAATATATATCTTTAAAAGTGTCTTTTAATACTCCATTCGCTTAGCTCGGGCATATTTTGACAGATTCATTGTCGGAAACCTACAACACAACAATTCCTACTTCTCAGAATTAATAGCTCAAGTATCCAACTAGCAGACTTCTTTCTTAAAAAAAAGAAGAATTATTCTAAATAGTGGAAGTGTATACTAAACCCATCAAATTTTGGGTAGTATATATTTAAAAAATATATTTTAGTTGTTATAATTTAACATTTATGTATTATGTATTATATGGTGCAGATAAATAAATATTGATTGTCGGTAATTCGCAAAGTTCTATTTTATTTACTGTTTAGTTTGTTTACTATTAATATTGGCTATGAGTACGTGTGCTTGGTTGTATAGTAATTTCCAGTCACTTTGAGTCTGTCAAAAAGTAAATAACTTCGCAAAAAAATAATTACTAAATTCACTAGACAGTTCGGACTGGGAATAGTGAACCGAGTATATATATTTTGTCCAGTTGTATTATATTTTTTGTTATCTAAAATTATTTCTTTCGTTGAGAGAGTATTCTATTGTCTATTTTATGTTTACATATTATGTTTACATGTTATGTTTACATATTTTGTTTTCCCAAAAATATCTTCTAATGTATTTCATCTCATGTATTTTTTAATTTGTGTGGTCACTAATGATTAATACTACCTAAAGGATACTCGATAAATAATGATTTATTCGTCTTTGTCATGATTTTAGTAACCATTTTTAATCTTGCCCAATTTCACTTACTAAATCTTTGGAATACAATTTCTGTATAAATACTAGTTTTGGTTATTGCCTTAATATTAAAACCATAATTACTATTTAAATGGGAATAAACCACAATTAAATGTTAAAGTACGTTTATTGTCGTTTCAATTTCCACTTCGGAAATCGTTCTCAAAATACAAACATTAGTGTATTTATATTTCTTAAACATATATTTCTCAAATCACTAATGTTTGTATTTTGAGAACGATTTCCAAAGTGGAAATTGAAACGACAATAAACGTACTTTAACATTTAATTGTGGTTTATTCCCATTTAAATAATAATTACTTTAAAATGCCACAAGAAACTAGCTTTAGAACAACATTTTTAACCATAATATGGTTTTTAATTTAATTTCATAAAAATGATACATTTAGACTGCTATGCAAATTGGATTTAGTTTTCATTTCAACTTACAACCCAAAAAATAAATCTAATAAAAGGATTTTTCTAATTCTTAATTATTTGACAGACAAGTTATGAAAACACAACCTTCCCAACAAGCTTTAAATTGACGAAAAACATGAAACAGTGGAACCGACCGTGGCGGTCTTTGTCATTTATCTTTCTATTAGAGAGACATTAGCCGCAGCGACACCCCTATAATGTCTGTTCTGTTTACAAGTGGTCGGTGGTTCGGATTAGATGTCACTCGAAGATTTATCTGCTGCTACTTGAAAATGTTTAAATGATAAGCTAATGATTTGATAACAAATGCAATAAAAAGTTTTTTGATTTTGTCTTTTAAAATATGAATTTATTTATTAATTTTTTTCATATTCTCATATAAAAAATTAAAGATAAAAAATGTAAACTATTATCCTTGTTTAACCACAATTTCAGTTAAATATATGTTTATTTTCATTTTTCAATTTACACTTCGCAAATTGTTCTCAAAATACAAATCAAATAATTCCCATTAAAGATTGTAGATAACGTAAAAATGCCACAAGAAAATAGTCTCAGAACTTTAATTTATTATGATTGTTTCGTTCTGGAACTTCTTCATTTTTATTATCTTTATTTTTGCGTTTAGCACGGCTAAACAATGGTAGAATACATCTTTTACATTTTTTCAAGGTTTGCAATTATTCCCTTTTTTTGTTTAAGAAATTTTTCTTTTCAGGTATCCCCTATAAAAATAATATTTGTCATTCAATTCCGGTGAACAAGGAGGCTATTTAATACTACCTAATGTACCAATTTGTCGTCCGGGAAATGTTTGATCAAAATAATTTCGAACATTTACACCAAAATGAGCTAGAGTCTTGCTGAAACCATATCTTATGAAAATTGGCTCCTATTGTAACTTATTTTTCAGGGCCGATACAATTTCATTTCTAGTAGCGTTTCGTAATTATCGTTTGTTAAATTTCCTTTTATAAAAAATGGCCCAATTAACCATACATTGACTCTACAATTAATACGTTGATGTTGTATTTAACTTAATGTTCCACCTTGTCATGTTTGTAGGCGTAGATAGGTCAAAGTCAACCAAAGAAAAGGTGTTCAATTCATACTAAGAAACCCATACCATTCAAATACTAAGAAACATTCTTAATATAGAAATTCTTCTTCTTCTTCAGCCTGTATTCGTCCACATAGGCCTGGACATAGGCCTCTTCCATTTGCTTCCATTGATTTCTACTCTTGGCAATTCTTATCCACTGCTTGCCCGCGACTTGTTTGATATCATCTGCCCACCTCTTCTGTGGTCTGCCTACTTCTCGCCTGTTCTCTCTTCGTCTCCAGTTTGTTAATCTCTGTGTCCATTTTTTGGGATTATCTCGGGCAACATGTCCGACCCATTGCCACTTGAGCCTTGCTATACGTTCTGTGACATCAGTAATCTTTGTTATTTTACGAATGTCGATATTTTGAATCCTGTCTCTCAAACTAATCCCTAGCATTCCATCGCTCTTTGGGTTGTACTGAAGTGCTCTAAGGTTTTCCATGTTCTCTATGGTCATGGCCATGGTCTCCAGTTCATATGTAGTTACAGGCAAAAGATACATTTGTCATAAACTCTATGTTTTAGACACATTGGTATATCTTTATTCTTCAAGATAAAGCTTAACTTGCCGAAACTATCCTGGATCCTTTTAGGATCCCTATCCTAAAATAAATCTCAACCTCGAATTTCTCTAAATCCAAAATTTATTGGTAGCAGTACATAAAAAAATAACATCAAGGCAACTTAAAAGGCCTGTATGAAAAATATACGTATTCGCCCTGGACCTAACTGCGTTTTTTAACGCCTTGTTGGTTCAAAAACTGCTAAAGTTGTCCATGGTAATAATTCTATTACTGTCATTGATTTTATAAGTTCCTTTACGAAATATGTACCCAACGGTAAATCATCTGTATTGGTTTTCTTGTTTAAATAAGGAATAGCATCGATCATATATTTCGAAGTTATTACGATTTGGACACCATACGAATTAAGTTTATCAGGTAAAGACATTCGAAAAGGGCAATGTGCTCAAAATGATACTAAATCTTCATCAGCAGTCAGATAGGATAAAGCTATGTATGATTCCCTGCAGGTGGTAATAAAAATATCCCATATTTCGAGTGTATGCGCAAAAATATCATCTTGCTGTCTTTCTTCTCGTGTTTCCTTTTCATTTTCATCAGACCCAAGATATTTGAAACTCTGACCACTCATGAAGGCCTGATAAAATTTTCCTGATATATTACTGTTAACTGTACATGTCATGGAGAGATGACTGTCTTTATTTGCTGCAGACATTATCAAAATTGCCAATAAAATTTTTAGCTTATTCCTACTCATATCAGAAATATTGGTATGACTAACATATTTTTACATTGTCTTGTAATTTCAGTATTTGAGTGTAACAGAGTGCGATATAATATATCATCTAAAAAAAATGTAAAAAATATTCTTCATTTTTTGTGTAGTGTTTGGCATTTCCTTTGAAACCAGCTACAAAATGAATAATATTTCTAGCTGCCCATCTTTTTGATAACGAATTTATTTTGGTTGCCCACTTATGCCCGTTTTTACCTTTTAGAACCTTTCCCTGATTTACAACAAACTGAGAAGAAACAATGGAGTTCTAATTCGATGTTCCAAGTACTTCCTCTGTAGATTTTTGAACAAGAGTAATCTTGTTCATCTGAATCATCCGATTCAAACTTCAAAGTATTTTCTTCTAACTTTCAGTCACTTCCACTAACTTCAATTCAAGGTTCCGGCTCAATATCGTTACCATTCATTATATGCTGTATTTCTTCGTTTATTTCCTTTGCTGTTAAAGGTTTTCTTGATGACATAGTGCTACAATTTAATAAAATAATATTTATAACTTACCAAATTAGATAACTTACCAAAAACATCACTGGCGTCCAAATAAACTTGAGAGAGAAAAACGAACGTAGAAACTGGACTGCCGTAAAATTTACGACGTGCCTCAAAAAATCTAATAAGTAAATACAGTCATAAAGAAAGACACCTACCACGTGTTAAATCAAGACTAAAGCACACAATAAATAACCATTGTTTTATTATTCTGTGACTAAAGAAACAGCTACCAACTACTGAGGAGTGTAAGGGCATAGGTTACGCGATTACACCCAAACTGCGACGAAAACAGAGGAGCGTCGTCAAATTTATGAGTGTCCACCTTTCTTGGGTTAAAAGAGTAATTCGCTCTTTTTCATTAAAAACGACCTTTATTATAGACCTTTTAAAAACACGTGAAGCAACTGTCAGCTTTAGTTATTAATACAATTTATTTTATAAAACTTGTTAATAAACGTCAAACGTCAACAATAACTATTGTTTAGTTGGTAATAACATGTGTTTTTAACCGGGCTAGTGGTATAAGCAATTTTGGTGGTTTTTGAATTATTTTGCTATGGCAGGTAACTTTATTTTTTATTTACAATATTAGAAAGATTAGAAGCAGATTAATTTTCTATTACTAAAAGTTTTCAATTTACAATAAGTATAATATTGAAGATATAAAATGCCGGTTTCATCCTGAAACCACTAGGAAAGTAGATACAATATGTACTTATCCATTCAGAGAGCTAAATAATAATATGTCGTCGGGTGGTCTATTCACATTATTAGATAATATTCCTTCAGATGGCAAGTCAGATGAATCGAGTAGTGACGAAGAGGATTTTCTGTACATTGGGAATATGCCAATAATACTTGAAAATGACCAGCCAGACCCACATTCAAGAGACGACAATTCAGAGAATATTCCTGATGATAAAGCCCTCCCGGACGACGAGGACAATAATCCCCCTTCTATTTTGAGGGATATATAATTAGCTGAAAGAACAACCTGGACTAACTCAGCGGCTTCTTGCGTTACTAACATCAAGCAGTTCACTGAGGAAACCGGTCCTAAAATTCCAGATGATATGGAGAAGTCAGTAGATTTTTATTTACACTTGTTCCCCGGAAGACTAATTGACAAAATTGTATTCGAAACAAACCTCTACACTCTTCAGAAACGTGGTGGAGACTCTTCATTTACACCAACTTCTGTTAAAGAAATTCAAATTTTCATTGCAATAAATATATTGTTAGAAATCAAAAGGTTGCTCAGCTATGTCGATTACTGGTCATCTAGAGAGGAACTACGAGATCACTACATAAGTTCAACTATGTCTAGAGATCGGTTTGCTTGGCATCTAGGAAACGTGCATTTAGCAGATAATGCGGTGATGCCTCGTCTCGACTCTCCATTATGACGTTGTATAAAGTTCGCCCTTTATTGGATACTTTATCAGAAAAGTTTCGTTCTTCATATGGCCCTTCAAAACACCAATCCATAGACGAATATATGATTCGTTTCAAGGGTCGTAGTTGTCTAAAGCAATGTATGCCTCTAAAACCCATCAAGAGAGGTTATAAAGTTTGGGTTCGATCTGCGAAGAATGGATATGTTTGCCAATTTCAAATATATGTTGGAAAAACTAAGGACGGACCTGAAAAAGATTTGGACCAAATAGTTATCCTAGATTTGACTCGAGATTTGGTGGCAAAAGGATATCACGTTTTCTTTGATTGATCCAACTTTTTCAACTCTGTGCTCTTACAAAAAAAAATTCAATCAGAATGTATTTATGCGTGCGGCACTGTAGGACTAACCGAAAAGATATTCCAAAAGACTTCAGACAAAGAATTACACATCCGAGGACAATCGGACTGGATCCAGTCACGGGGAAACATTTCAAAAAAATTGTGCCTTATGAGAAACGCTTTGACCAATGTTTGCATATGCCACAACACGGGACATCTAGACGATGTGCTTTTTGTAGCACTAGTAAGGATCCTCATAGAACCAGGTAGGAGTGTGCGACGTGTAAGGTTGGATTGTGCCTTAGCGAAAAAAAGAACTGTTTTTCGTTGTATCATAAAAAGTAACCTACGTTTTACACTATTATATTATTTAGTTATCAGATTTTTATTTGCTTAAGAAAAATCTTTAGTTTCCTAGTGGTATCATGTCGAAACCATATCCTATTAAAAAAAAATACATAAAAAATATTATTTTTCACTTTTTTTTCTTTTAGGAACTATATAGAGTAAGATTATTTAATTTTTACCTCAATTTTTGATTTTAAAAGTTTTCAGGAAATAAAGGGTTAAAAAACCAAAGTGACTAACGAGATCGGAAAAATGCTAAATCTGGCAACATTGCAAGCATCAAAGTTTAAATCTTCATATTGCAGAATAGGCGTATCCCGGTTTTTGTACAATTTATACTATGCATTTAAGAGATAATTGGTCTTTCCAGACTTTTGGTCCACTATGTCTCTAAACTGAAATGACTAAACACGAATAAGCTTCTTATTTTTTAAGCAGTGTATGAATAAACAAATTATTGCTAATCGTGCAGAACGATAATATTAGCATAATTACATTATTTGGCCATTAAAATGACTATTTTATGTGTGTTGCAAATTATTTGGTATTTAATATTTTGTAATTATGATACTGTTTGTTAAAGTTAGCGAGAAAAATATTTACCAATCGTGGACAAAACAACTAAAACGTAGGTCTTTATAAATATAAATACAAAATAACCGACGGCAAAATTTTGTTTTGCGTGAATTGAGCTACCAATTTAGCTCGTCAATTAATTAATTTTGCGACGATTTCCGCTAAACAATTAACTCATTGCTAGCCGTCGGTAACATCTGAGACGAATTCCACCACAGTATAATAGCACCTAAAGTTCTACACCAAATAATACACCAGCAAAAATTATCTTGTTACTAAAATTATAAAGACCCTAATTAAGCATTACTGTCCCCTAAAACGTGTTATTTGTAATACAGCTTTGAGGGCATGACCTTAAAATGCAGATTGTACATTATTTAGCTATCAGTTCTTGAGTAATTATTTAATTATCACTTCACTCAACTGTTAACACATGTTGACAAAAATATAAAAAAATTTGAGTATGTAGTATTATAAACATCAATTTAATAATTTAATTCTTTTTATGTTTTCCGATTTCAAATTTTCGTCTATTTGAAATTGACCTAAAATTGAAATTTGAAATTTGAAATTTGGAATTGTCACATTGACCTATCTTATTCTATTCACAGTAGCCCGAAATAGATCAGTTGACGTTAGACCAGTCCATTTCCTAAGATTGGCCAGCCAGGATATACGTCTACGTCCAGGGCCTCTCTTACCCTCAATCTTGCCCTGTACAATCAACTGTAGAAGCCGGTATTTATCATTACGCATGATGTGGCCGAAGTTCTTTGTTTTTCCTTACCCTCTGTAGAATAGTTATGTTACTTGTGTGGTGTATATATGAGACCCTAAACATAGGTCGGTAGCACCACATTTCAAATGCCTCCAATCGTTTTATGGGATCTTCTGTAAGGCTCCAGCTTTCTACTCCATAGAAGAGGACACTAAAGACGTAATATCTAAGAATTCTTATGCGTAAAGTTGCAGAGAAGTGTGCGCTTATAACGAGGCGCCAACCCTCGCTCGGACGTACCCTAAGGCTGTTGAAAGAGCTTATGGCGTTTTCAATACGAGTTTTTATTTTATAGCTGTGATCCCAAGTATCCTTAATATTGCAGCCCAAATAGCATATTTTTCCACTCTTTCTAACGGTGTATCACCTATTGTAATTTGGGCGTTTAGGTTGATGTTCTTACTAATGATCATTATCATTAGTAAGAAGGAAGTGCTTCCCTCGTTCCGAGTCTTGCTCTGAATCCAAATTGAACTTCACTCAGCTGTTCTTCTAATTTGGTGTATATGCGCGAATGAATGATAGTAAGGAGTACTTTAAGTACATGGCTCATTAAACTAAATAATCTATGTTCTTCACATTTTCTAGCGTTGGCTTTTTTAGAAAGTGGAATGAATATTGATCGTAGCCAGTCTCTCGGCAAGTAACGTCTCGTAGATGTTGTTGAATAGATTTGTAAGAGCTGTGATTTGGTAGGCCTCTAATATCTTTAAAATTTTACTATGCACCTCATTAGGTCCTGTCTACTCGTCTACTTTCGTCTACTTCGACTCTCCAATTTCTAGTTGAGGTCTTCCGCGTTTTCTCCTTCCATTAATATCCATTTTATAATATCTTTGGGAAAGAAGTCTTGTATCCGTCGTTATTTGTACATATCCAAAGCAGATTTACTGTTTGACTTTTATTTCATCGGTTATTGTATCTAAATTTCAAGATATCCCTGAATCTTGTTTTTGTCATTATCTCTAATCTTGCAGCGTGATTGCCTCTGTAGATATGTGGACCTCTTAATTGCTTTCTGCTGTGAAGATTGGCTTTATGGACGCGATTTCTTACAGTACCACGGCCTATGGTTACCTGCTATGCTCACTGCAAGTCGCTAACCAATTCAGGTGCTGTAATTGTTGGTTGTCTTCTAGCGGTTAACAATAAAAATCGGTCTTGAGCTGAAGTTATAGCGCAATCACGTCCTGAATAACGTTCGGCTGGACTTCCCTTGTTAGGTAAACAAATTGTCAACATAAGATCGTCGTTAAGTTATCTGATAATAGCTCCGACTTAATTTCCCAACCTAGATTGGCTAAATTTTTCCCAAAGACAATAAGAAAACTTATTATACTCTAATCATCTATGGCAATTTGGTTATTTTCTATTTTTTTTTATTTGGAGCATATTAGGTATACTATTCACTCATTTTCGGTGAAAAAAAATGTGACTGATTAAATCACTTCAGCTTCTCTGACGATATAGTGCTGATTTCAGATAACTTAAGAGAGCCCAACAGTTTAAAAAGAAAGAGAAAGGTTAACAAATTAATTTTAAACAACCCAGTATAGGACAAACTTAGTCCCCTTGATATTTAGTCAATGAACTTGCCGATATGTGTAAAAGTCAATATACCGATATCCAATAAATTGTGCAAAAATTTTAATAGTTACTTAAAAATCTGGTAAAATATCGGAATTGACTCAGTAGATAGATACTATAAAAAGGATTCTTTATAAAATCTTTAGAAGAAGTCTTTTGTTGGAATAGACTGTCAGTATCACTAACATTATTAGTCTATAACTTCATTAGCTAGAAGCTACAACTAAAAAAATGTGTAAACAGAACGCCAAAAGCACATGGATTAAATTTTGTTCCAGTCTTATTCTAGCTGCCCATCAACTCAAATATGGAAGATGTCGAGCAAATTGAACAACAAAAATACAAACATTATACATGCTTTCCCTTCAGTTACAGAAGATATTCTACAGAAGTTATATCCACCTATTGTTGATAAACATATACCTTAATCAGGTACAGCTTCAGATGAACATTATTTACTAAAAGAAATTAAATTATCGGAACTGAAATATGCCATTAAGATATCTAAAAACACAGCCCCAAAGCCAGATCCCATTTCGTATGTTATGTTGTTTGGCCAGCATGCCCAAAAAATGGGCATGCTGACCAAAACATTACTGCTGCATATTTATAATGTATCTTGCAAACCGAAATACTTCCTACAAATTTAATGTTTCATTTGTTATATTAATTCTAAAGGTGGAAAAATAAAGATTATCCAGATTCATCCCAATTACATTGTTGTTATTCATTTTCCTTGTAGCTCCAAGATCTACTGGACACCACAATAGCCGGTAGTAAAACAATAATTCTCGGCGACCTAAATGCCAGAGTAGGCAACATACCTGTGGCTGGAGTTACACAAAGATTTAACGAAGAAACGCTCAACGACAACGGAGAAAGACTTCTAGAACTTTGTTTAATGAATAACCTCTGAATTAACAACACATACTTTGACCACCCAATACAACATAAGATCACCTAGTCAGATACAAGAGGACCTAACTCTATGATTGACTACATTATAACAAACAGACAAATACACCCCAAGAATATAATAGATGTGCGCACTCTATCTTCCGCCAATGTAGGATCCGACCATGGCCTGGTACTAGGAAAAATAAATATAGCAATCAACACACAAGGCAAGCGAAATACAAAAGTAGAAGAAAAGTTAAACATAGAAAGCTTAGAAGAAGAAGGGGTACAAAACTTGTATAGAAACAGACTAACAGAAAAGCTAAACACCAATAACCTAGAGACTAAAAAGAATATAGAAGAAACCTGGAAAATTATTAAAAAATGTATCCTACAAGCAGCGGAAGAAGCTTTAGGTAAAAGAAAAGTTAACAGAAATAAACGGGAATACAAAACACCATGGTACGACGAAAGGGTAAAAGCACTAGCAAATGAAAAGAAACAAGCTTTCCTAACATACAAAGGAGTGAAGACACCGGAGGCACGAGAAGACTACGTGAGAATCAGGAATAGAGTAAACCAAGAAATAGATAACATCAAAAAGAACACTGGGAGAAATTTACCAAAGATATGGAATACGACCTCTATCGATCCCAGAAAAAGGTGTGGAAGATGATAAGGAGACAAAAAACAGAAATGAATGAATTTGTACGCATAGATAACATTACGGAGGGACAATGGACTGAGCATTTTACGAAATTATATGGAAAAGGAGAAGAAGAGAACAGAGAAATAATTATTAACGAAACTCACGATAGAGTACTAATATCAGAAGAAGAGCTACAAGAACGAATAAAAAAATTAGAAAACAGAAAAGCACCTGGTCCTGATAAGATAAACAATGAACTGCTAAAATATGGAGGAACAACACTACGCAAATAGCTCCTAAAATTATTCGTCGATATAATAAATACTGGAGTAGTACCAGCGGAATGGAAGGAAAGTCTCCTGCTACCGATACTTAAAACGGGAGACTCGAGAAATCCTGAAAATTATAGAGGCATTAGTCTGATGAATAGTACATTAAAATTGTTAACGGCAGTCATAAAACATAAAATCGAGGAAAAAGCGAACATGGCAGATGAACAACAAGGCTTCTGGAAAAACCGCAGCACAATAGACGCAATTTTTATTATCAGACAAATAATAGAGAAGTTTATTGAATATGGAAAACCAGCATACATGTGCTTTGTAGATTTAAAAAGTGCTTTTGACAGGGTGAAGCGAAATGACATCTTAAATGTATTACAAGCTAAACAAATAGACCATTCGATAATAAGGACAATTAATGAAATTAACAAGAACAACAAGACCAGAGTTATAATGCCAACAGGGGAAACAGAATGCATAGAACTAAAAGGAGGAATCCGCCAAGGAGACTCGCTCAGCCCATTGTTATTCAATATGGTGATGAATCAAATAATTCACGAAGTAAAAAACGACACGGATACCACATGGGAGCACATAAAATCACGATACTATGTTATGCCGATGATGCAGTACTAATTGCTGATAACGAAGGTAACCTACAAAGGCAGCTCCACACCTTTAATATCACAGCAAACAAACTTAATATGAGAATATCAGTAGAAAAAATTTAATGTATAGTGATCAGTAAAGAGCCGCGTATTTTTTTTTCTTCGCCGTTTGACCTCAAGTAGTTCAGAAGTAGAATGCATAGAAAAATGTAAATTCAAGCCAAAGGAAGAGCAATTCGTTAGATGTGCACAGCGTGCGATAGGTATGTGCCAATAAACTACAAACTACCGTTTGAAGGACACTTGAAAAATACCGTGAAGAAAATATCATAACACGGCGTCCGTGATCTGGTTTCCAATAGAGAAAGGTTTTTTACTGCTATATTTTGTACTGGCTCTAAGACTTCGTATAAGGCAACCAGCTTGAGCGCCTAAATATGTGGTTAGACGGTGCTTCAAGAAAGATAGTTTCAAATCAAGAAAACTCGTTCGTATTTCTACGCTACCCCTGTAACACACAAAATAGGCTACATTTTGCTAAACGGAATGAAAATAATTGGAGATAATTATGTTCTGCGATGAATCCGATTTACCTAACGAACACCGAGTTTAGAGAGAGCGATATTAAATATTTTCTGACGTAGCTTGAATATTTTTGGGACTGCCAACTAATGGTTTTAGTTGATGTTGTATTCGAGGAAAAAACTAAGCTTTTTTGGTTATAAAGGAACTTAAAGTGCAAATTGTTACATCAAAGACATTTTTCAAGCTTATATTATTCCGTTTACCCATTTTATTGGTTCCAATTTCTTTTTGCATTTGAGATCATAACAAATATAGATATGTACTTCAATATTTAGAGGAACTCGGAATTGGACATTTAGAACGCTCTGCTATAAACCTGGATTTTCATTCAAGCATGTGTAGTATTAATTAAACAAACAGTGGAAAAATTGCATAATACGTTGCGACAGGAAAATCTTAATCTGGACATTTTTAAAACCTCAATTTAAGTATGTCTTAAAAAAATTCTGGAGTTATTCAAGGACGTAGACGAAATAGAGAAAATTCAACGAAAAATTTAATATTCAACGAAATAGAGTAAATACAACTGGCAACTAATTTGGACTGAAGATCAATAGAAAGAAAACTAAATTTATGGTGATCAATAAAAAGAACATTCAACATATCGACCTGAATATTGAAGCCGAACGTATTGAAAGAGTACACCGATTTAAATATCTGGGATATACAGTAAATGATAAGTGGGACCCAGACGTAGAGATTAAGATCCGAATTGAAATAGTAAGATCCAAATTCATCAAAATGAGAAAGCTCTTAAGCAACCGCCGCCTAAGCGTCAACCTCCGATGGCGCGCCACGAAATGCTACGTACTCTCTACGCTACTTTACGGAGTTGAAGGGTGAACGTTAACAGCAGCAACTATAAAGAAGTTAGCGGCTCTAGAAATGTGGCTGTATCGACGCATACTGAGAATACCTTGGACAGACAGAGTGACCAACACAGAGGTATTAAGGCGAATGGGTAAAGAGGTGGAATTGTTAACAACTGTTAAAAGGAGGAAAGCGTCATACCTGGGCCATGTGTTCGGTAATGATAAGTACAGTCTGCTACAGCTTATCGTGGAAGGCAAGATTGAAGGTAGAAGAGGTTTGGGCAGAAAGAAGAAATCCTGGCTGGAAAACTTGAGAGAATGGTTTCAAATACCAGAAGCTGCGAACATAATACATGCGGCACAAAACAGGGAAACCTATCGTTTGATGGTCTCCAACCTTCGGTAGAAGACGGCACATAATGAAGAAGAATTCAAGGACGATAAGACAGTGTAGTAAGGTAAAAAGCACATAAAATTCTCTAATTGATTAACTTTTACTAATAGTTGTCGCCATCTTTATTTTGCTCAATTTTTAATTTTTGTTTTTTTTTTTAGATATTTTATATTGCTTTTTTTCAATTTATATTGCTTTTTTTCAATTAACTTAAATATCACAAATTATCTATCTATTTAAATTTATCAATTACAGCATAAGCTATTTTCTTTGTGTAAACAAAAGTATTTTTCGGAAGTAAGAAAAAAATTAGGATGTGCGCCTTTTTTGGAACTGTGTAAATATAATAAGAATACTATAAACACAAATAATATCAATCAGTTGCACTCATCACTTAGGTATATAAAATTTATTACAGGTCATTGTACTTCTAGAAACTCATTATTTAACGTTATTTATAATTCTTCAGTTATTGTTAAAGCAAATCAAATGTTTTAGACTTCAACTTTGTTTTATTTTTAAATTCAGTATTCAATACATTGAGTAAAACTTAAAAAAATTGTCAAATCCAGATGTATTTGGTTGGTAACAAGAATAAAACTGCGGTTTTGCAGCGTTCACTATTATTACATAGGAGAGCTAATGAGGAAGTAGAGAATTAGGCAACCACTCTACTTTTTACTCTTTAAATAGTGTTATTACTTTATATACTTCAGTCGAGTTTGTATCTAACATTGGAAAATACATGTAATTAAATTAACTAAAAAAATCTGATTCTATTTCTGGGTATAATCTCACAATGGAATTAAAATAGTATTAATGAATTACAAAATATGTGACAAAATTAAAGGCAATTTTCTTCTCGTCGAGATATTTGTATAGGAGTAAAACCAATTAAAAAGAATCCTTTCTTTGCATTTTGCGTCGGTTTCGGTTCTATAAGGGTATCGTGAAACTATTTTGTTGGGTTACCACTTTTTCTTTTTTTTTTAACGAAGCTTCTATACTGGCGTTATATTACTATTCCTTCATAGTAAAATGCTAAGGTCTGCGTCACGAAAGTAGCTCCACGACACGGCGTCACAAAAGTCTTTACGTGATTCACTACTCCTTATCCATTAATTCCATATTTTTATTCTAAGCAGGTTTATATTAGAAACTGCATAAGAAATAACTAACATTATACAGGCATTAAATCAAAAGTACAAAATTAAAAGAATATCTGTCAATAAAAGATGTGAAACAAACAGAAAAATAAAATATCTATACTAAAATTCGATTCGTAATAATTCTCGAACGATCAAAATTTAAGTCATCAAAATGTCATCCAATTAATAACAATATTGAATCTGTTTCAATTTTTATTCTATTTAACTTTGTTTAAATTTTTATTCCATACACTTTTCGTCTTAAAATAATTTCATATAAATACTGTTGTATTAAAATGCGACAAACAGAGTAAAACAGTTTTAAGTTCAATTTTTATATTTATACTTTTAGGCGAGGCAATGAAGCAATAAACCTAACAATTTTTTTCAGTTGAATGGATCTTAATGAACCTTGTTGCGTTCGATTCCTAAGAGCAAGATAATAATGTGGACATGAAAATTGCATTATTGACCAAAGCAAATGCGTGTTTCAAAGTACATATATTTCGAAGTGATGAAAAGTGATAAATTTTGAATTCGGAAATAATTGACGGAAATGAGTTTAATATTACTCAAAGGTTTTTTTTGTCGCTGAATATGAGTATGACGGCACGACGCTGAATATGTTCGAGGCACCTGGTGCCCAGGATGGGCCTCGCCTGGAGTTATATGTAAATTCGATACAAAATCAGTGCAAAATTATTACTCCGGGGTTTTTGGTCGAGTTTGAGAATCTTCTCGAGTTTTGTGAAAATTCCATACAAAATCAGTGCAAAGTCGTTACTCGAAGGTTTTTGGGGTCGCTTAATACGAATATCATGTCGGCAATGATCTTCGAGGTACTTGGTGCCCAGGAGAGGACTCGTCTCCTGTGGTTTTATGGAAATTCAATGCAAAATGTGTTTGTCCTGGGCACAAGGTCACTCAGAGATCATAGCGGACATGATTTTCGTATTCAACGATCCCAAAAATCCTGGACTATAGTTTATCTAGGCACAGTGTTCTAACATAAACATGCCTCCTAATATTATCAAAGAGACCGGCTTTCGAATCAAGATTGCGAGATATATTTCCTACAATTCTTAAGTTTATATATTATGAAAATGTTCTCTCTACTTTATTATTTAATTTTTAGTCAATAACACTATTAGAAAGATAAGATGAAAATATTATTAAAACATATATAAGGTAAATAACTAGGTACTCAATATTTCAATTGAGTCTTCACTAAAGAATTAAAGCAACTTTGTATATATTACTTATATTAAAGAAATTTTAATCTGCAACATTGTAACATGGAGTGAATTAAGTAGCCAGCTTTAAATATTGCCATATTAATGGTTTTAATCCTCTTGGATATGATTTCTCATTTGATTGAGAATTGATTTGAGATTCTCGGTGAAACTGACAAATGTATGTAAAGGATTTTTGTTAGTTCGGTCCGTAGAAGTCTATTTTGGAAAGAAAAAATTAGGGAAGTTATTTTTAGCCCGTTTTCTGAAATTTTCACTAGAACTGATTTCCTGTCATCACAAAATACTTCATATTGAACTGTCTTGATAGCGAATATATAGCAGCCACAGTAAACAGTTGTAAGACTCATTTACGCGACGAAGAGAGTCCCTTATACAACATATAAAGTTTAAAATTTTATTACAATCTATAAAAAATCTATACAAATAATAAATAAATAATAAAATTAATTTATTCATAATAATAACATCATAATAATAACATCTTTATTAACGTCTGTTTTGCCTTGCAATTCTTAGAAGGCACAGATTAAAGCATAAATATGAATTTGGTTTCGAAAAATTAGTTTACGGATTTATTATCAGATGTAGCTATTTGCGTCCATACGAAGCTAGGTTAGAGTTGCTTCCCAAGACAGGAAAGATTTATTTTCACGTTCGGAGCGTCTGTAAATAGCCGTCTCTGATGATCCCTTTTAGGGTGAAATACGTATAAGCGGATATACAGACGCACTATACGTGAAATCAAATCTTAACTGTCTTTTTCCATTAATTTATTCAATTTTAAAAATACAGAAAACATAGTAAGAAGCTTGGCATTAGTCTACAGAATCGTCTATTGTACCATTTTTTTTTTGTTTCTCGCCAGAAGATATTTACCCAACGAAAGCTAAGCCATAAGGCGGTGACGTTCCAGTCTGACCAGATCAATGTAGTTTCTTGTTTTATAACTTGATATGTTTCCTGATTAAAATAAAATAAAGAAAGTAAAAAAGCAAACAAAAAACGAAAATCTTTAATGATAACTTAACAATAAACAAATTAAGAAACAGAAATTAAAAACATTTTTGATCAAAGTATCCTATCCAAAAAAATCAAGATGCGTTTTAAAGGTAAAGAGTGCAGCTTTTGCATGCAATTTTTGTATTTTGCCCAAATAAATTCATATTTTATAAAGTTGATAAATAAATAAATAAATATCTTTCATTGACTGACCACTATGAAGTTTCAATTACTAGAGCCTAACTTTTAAAACTTGCACACAAAATCTGAGTGTATTTGCGGCAAAATAGAAAAATTGCATACAAAAGCTGCACTCTTTACCTTTAAAACGCATCTTGATTTTTGTCGATAGAATTCTTTGATCAAAAGATATCGAATTTTTACCGTCGAGCTGATATAAATTTTATTGAACATTGATTTCGCGCGCGTAACTGACATTCAAAATCGACGGTCGCTTCAACCATTGTTTCTAAGAGGACGGTTCATTTTACACAAAAAGTGATAATAACCATTTTTATTTAAAATTATTTCAGCTACATTTTTTATTTAAAACATTTTTTTACGGTGTACAGATTTATGGTACATCGATTTTTTTTCTTTTTTACCCCCCTACGAGGGGCTTTTAGGGGAAAGCCTGGGGGTAAAAGTGGTAAATTTTTTGCATTTTTTTTTGATAACAAAATTAATATTTTCGGCAAAATTCAGCTTGTTCGTATGACTTTTAGGTGTCAACTCTCTGACGACTGGACTATGAGTGGAAACTTAGTTACTCTCTTGGCTAATAATGATTGTTGAATAACAAAATTATAAGTATAAGTTTATTTTATTTTAAATGCTGTTTCGATTCGTGGCGTATCCAATTGTTCCAACTTAATTAGTATGAATTGAAATAAAATTTCCCCAGTATGACTACAAAAATAATTTAAATAACTACTTATGCAACAGGAATAGCATAACTTACGTTCGTTATGATATTCCATGTGTTGCATTACTTGCACGTAAATGACTATTGTATTATTTTTAAAAGTAATAAAGTTTTACACAGTGTTTTATTTTGTAATTTTAATCTTTGTCTTCATTTTTTAATTTATAGTTTTGTTTGCCCGGGGAGCTCAAAACTCTAGAATTGGCCCTGGCTTAAGGGTCATTCTTAGTAATGGATACCCTATCCAAATTTTTTACTGGTACTTATCAACAGGATGAAAATTACTTAAATAAAAATATTTTATCCATTTTTCATGCCAAATAAAAACGGTATTAAATCGCTATAATCGTCGCTATATAATCATTGAATAGTTTTCTAGATGGATTTTTAAACTTAAATGGATCCTGTTTTTGGGTAAAATTCCTATTCATATTCATACTCAAATCATAGCTTTTTATACTGCTTAAATTTATTGAATTATATAATTAATGTATTTAATTTTTATACAGAAAAAAGTAGAAGGTGAAATATTAGTTTTAAATTTTTCTTAAAATCAATATGAATTTTCAATTTTGTTAGTCTTGATTTAACAATGAAATATAATAGTGATGTCCTTTTAAGTATTATAAAAATAAATATTAACCTCATTAAATGTAGGCCACACGAGAATTTAAAATTGTTTAAATATATTTTTATTAGTTCAAGTTACAACAAATGCGGCAGTAGGCGTCGACCTACTCATTTGTTATTGATGGATATACTTTTTATGTATATACGCAAAATAAAATTGAACCAAAAATTGTTCTGTTAAAAAAGATAAATATGAATCTTATTATATTTTTATTCATCTTATATCATTAAAGTTCAATTTAAGTCGATTCAGATCACATTCTCATAGTAGGAGGTCTGTGGTCTCTAGGACCACATAAAAAATAATTAAATATAATGCTGATAAATTACAGTGTGCAAATGTTGTAAAATGCTTTTAAATATGCTTACATAGTAAACTAATAGAACCCACCAGAAGTGAGGCAGGTTCTTCAAGTGAGCTTAACACAAACTTATAGTTTATAAAAATAACGCCTCAGAGACAGCAGAGGAAGTATTGGGTGAGATATCCAAAGGACAGCGAAATAATTGGTTTGGTTTGAAGAATGTAAACGAGTAACTAAAGAGAAAAATGGGGCGTATCTCAAAATTACCAACAGGAGAAATAGTAGCAATCAGTCCCTGTGCTAGAGTATAAGGTTTTGCCTTCCTGCAAAACTAGCATAGGTGCCCTTAGGTTTTTTTAAATTTGTGATGGATTCGACCTTTACTTGTGATGGAAATTAATTTTATATAACAATAAAACACAATAAATAAATTTATTATAATATTTTACCACTACAGCTGTTTCGGCAGAGTGCCTTTCTTAAGTGACATATTTTTGGATGTGTTTACAATTTATAGTCTTTAAAGAAATATGTTGAGGGGGGAGAACTGTTTGTCTCAAGTTGATCATTCAGAATTATGTCTGTGTTTTTTAATTTGTTAATTTCCATAGATTCTAATAAAGATAGCTTAAGCCCTTTATTTTAGATGTTAGAATTTAAAATTCGTCATTAAAATAATGATTATGATCTAGAAGGTGAAGTGCGTATGTAGAATCTGTCTTCCTATTATTAAAAGCCCTTTTATGTTCTGCTATAGGTTTGTTAAAAGTTTTGCCAATTTGACCGGGCAGTAAGTTTTTGGGTAATCGCCATATTTAAGTTTGTATACACCACTGTGTAAGTGCTTTTTATTTTGGATCTTGTTGTGTTTATTATATTTGCCTAAGTTGTTGTTTGTTCTAAAAGCTGGTGTTAATTCTTTCTCTTTTATGTGTTTGCCCATTTGTGTTGTTATTTTGCCTGAATATGTAATCGAACAGAAGGTACTGGTTTTTTCTCGGCTGGTGGAAATACTTATTTCATGACTTTCTTGTCTAGTTTTTGATTTAAAATTTTATTAACTGTTTGTTCATTGTATCCATTGTTTACTGCTATTTGCTTAATGATATTTAATTCTGTCTCAAAGTTATATTTTGACATCGGAATTTCTATTAGTAAAATTAGAATCTACAAGACTTGCATACAACCGATCATGACATATGGCATAGAAGTACGCGAAGATACCAACAAAACGAAACAGATGCTAAGGGTTGCCGATATGAAAACCCTAAGAACAATAGTGGGCAAAACAAGAAGAGACAGGGTAAGAAATACAAACGTTAGAGAGAAGTGCAAAATTCAAGATATTGTAAGATGGGTAAGGCAGCGTAAAAGGATGTGGTACAGTCATGTAAGACGAATAGATGAGAATATACTTCCAAAAATTGCCCTAGAAAACAACCCGCCCGGTTTAAGACCTCCCGGAAGACCACCTAAAAGATGGAGGGATAGTTGACAATCTACCTCCCAGGAAATTACCCAGAGGCAGCTTCAGAATTAAACAGATCGAAAGATCTCCAAGAAGTAGAAGAAGAAGAATTTCTATTAATCTATGTAACATGCTATGATAGGCTGCCAGTTTATGTTGTGAAGGATGGGATAATGAATTGTATATAGTCGTGTCAGTATGGGTAGGTTTATGAAATACGAAGAACTCATGTTTATTTTTAATTTTGATGATTTTTAAATCTAAAAAATTAATGGATTGATTTTGTTCTGTTTCTATTGTAAATTCAATATGACTGTGGAGTGAATTAATATACGATAAATATTGGTCAAGTTGTCAATTAGTTCTTGTAAAACTTACCAGTACATCGTCTACGTATCTCCACCAATATAAAAACTGTTTGAATATGGGATGTTTTGAAATCTTTGTCTCTAGATGATTCATAAAAATATCTGATAGCAATGGGCTTCAAGGATTACTCATTATAAGTCCTGCACTGTTATTTGTATATATTTGATTATTAAATTCAAAGTAGTTCTGGTTTCAAATTTCGAGAAGATGTAAAATTCAGATGCAATAATTTAATTTGTAATATTATGCTTTAAAAGAACTTTTTTACTAGAATAAAAGTTTCTGTATACTAGGAAAAATATTTTTTACGTCAAATGAAATTACTCTGGAGTTGTTAGGTAATTGAAAATGTTTTATGATATTAACTAGTTCTATTGTATTTGTTACGGTAAATTTAGGTGAAAATGTAGTGTGTTCTAAAACAGGGATCACCAAATGGTGGACCGCGGTCCGCATCCGGACCGTGAGCTTGTTTTTTGCGGACCGCCATTAAATTCAAAATATAGTAATAAGATTATAGTGTAAAATTATAATCAAATCTAAATATATAAATATCTTTACATTTTTAAAATGCACAGTACTAATACTATATAGAAATACTCGTAATCTAAACAATATGTTTCGACTAAACAGTTTTCTAAAATTTCATCAAGTACCTACCTAAAAGTAATCTTTTAGCAAACTACAATAGGGAAGCTGTCTGAACACTAAAATTATTTTAATTTGCATATTTATGACATACCTAGTAACCAGTCTATAATAAAACTAAAATGTTTTTTCCAAACTTATTAATAGAACCTAATAGAAACCTATAGACTAATTAATAGAACCATAATAAAATAAATTTCTGTATTTCAAATTTTTAAATTCTTTTGTATTTTATAAGAACATTATTTCAATTTGGAGTACGATGTTTACCAATCATCGATGAATATCCCGCATCCCTAGTCTCATTCTCAGTTTTGCTTGTCGCATCACAATCTTTGATCAGTCGTCATTCTAAATGTTGTTTACGTTTTTATTCTTTCGTATTTATCGTGTTTCTAGTTAATACTTTCAAGTGTTATTAAAACTAAATTAAATTAAATTATATTTATATGGATAAGAAGAAAAGAGAAATTGAATCAGAAAACAGGCAGTTCTAACATGAACTTGTCCGATCAACAACCGATCAAGAAAATTGTTCTGATGCTTCTTTACACTTTTCCTGTACGCTTGTCAAACATATGAAGCCATTTAGTGACGCAGCTATCGTTAAAGAGTATTTTCTGGAAGCAGGAAATTCATTATTTGAAAATAAAAAGGATGTTGTCAATACTATTCAGCGTATTCCAATATCTACTACTTTAAGCAGAAGGAATACACAGGTATTGGCAGGTGAAACATACAAATCGTTAAAAAAAATCTTGGTTATCACTAAATATTTTGCTTTGGCATTGGATGAGTCATGCGACATTTACGGATACAGCATAGCTTGTCATTTTCGAGCGCTACCTGGACAGTGAAAAGTTTGTTAAAGAACTTTTGAAAGTTTTTATTTGTTGGTAGAAAAGACTTGGTTCAGCGACTAAGTAGGGATCCTATGTACAATAGAAATCTAATATCGTATCATTGTACTATTTATCAAAGTGTGTTGTGTTGCAGTTTAAATCCAAATCTTCACAGTAAAATGCAAACCTTCATAAAGATAGTGAACTTTATACCTGCAAAATCATCTTTGAGGCATCGTCAATTTAAATCATTTCTAGAAGACACTAATGCTCAGTTTGATGATTTGCTTCTTCACATTCCTCAATTTACTGATAATAATATCAAAACAATACACAATGTATAGTTCATTTACTGTACCAGAAAAGTATTGAACTCTACAGTGGCCAAAAAAACAATGAGATATTAGTTTGCTTTTCCATACTTATATACTTTTTTTTATTCGCCGTAAAATGTACAGAACTGCAGTTGTAAAATAAACAAACGCTATTGAAGGCAAGCTGTTACTATCACTTAAATGTTTAAATAGATTTAGATATTTTCCATAAAATTGTTGAATACTATAGTTGCAGAAAGAAAATAACCAGCAACAGTAGCATTAAATGATTAGATTATGTTCTAAGATACAAATAATTCAAATAACGCCGCAAAAATGTATTAAACAAAGACGGGAGAAAAAAATTATAATAGCTTTATTCATCATCTTTTTCCTTGAGTTTATTTCATACCCCTCCCTAAACGACGTGGCTTAGTTGCCCGATTTCAGCTACGTAACCAGAATGATCTTCTGAGGGGGGGTTACAACTACTGGGAGGGTTTGTGGGTAACCCTCCCCCTCCCGGTTACGCCCCTGCCTGCATAAGTATTGAGTGTCCGGACCGCGGAAGTGTAGTAGGTTTTTGAAACGGACCCTCAGGGAATATAATTGGTGACTCCTGTTCTAAAATAATCTTTAACAGTTTTTTTGGAAGTTTATATGACGGAGCTGTATAAAAAGAAACTACAGGTTATTGGATGATCGGGTTTGTGCAGTTTAGTAAAAGAGTTTAATTTAGAAGCCTATGGATTCATGATGTTGAGATATTTTTGTTCTATTGAATTTAATATTGATTTTGAATTTTCTAACGCTAGTTTAATTTGTTTTTGATAATTTTTTGTCGGATCTTTGTTTACCGTGTCAATATTTTGATTATTTAAACATTCTAATTTTTTGTTATTATATTCTATTTTATCTATAGCAATAGTAGTGTTACCTTTGTCTGCTTTAACACTATATTGTTTTCTATTGATTTATTTTTAATTGTAATGGCTGTTTGATTCTCAGTAGTAATATCCCTAGGACATTAATAACAGATGAGATAATTTCATGACAATCGAAAGCTCGTTCCTTGGTAACAAGGAACCTGTTACCAAGCAACGAGCTTGAGAAATTTGTCATGAAATTATGAGGCATTCATCAATGTCCGAGGGATATTCGGCGGATAATTTTTCGAAAAAAAAATGAAATAGTGAAATGAATAGTGAAAGTACAATTATTAAAATTTAAGTTAACATTAGATTCGTTGCTGTTCTCTACTATAGAAGATCTATTACCACGCATAATATTTATAATCTTGTTGTGGTGTTCTTGATCGAGATTCAAGTATGGTTTTATAGAATTCTGATTGCCATGAATTCTAGTGATATTTTGAAATTTATTTGGATGAAGTTGTCAAACTCGATCGTGTTGTCATAGGGATTGAAAATTGCACTGAATGCAATTATCAGTCTAATGTTGACATGATTGGGTGAAATTGTTCCACATGACACAAAATGACGAAATTTGAATGGTTGTTAGAACAGTCGAAAAATTATCTTTATAACAGGACTTTTTAGTTTCACTACACACCTCGGTAATAGATTTTGCAATGACACTTTTTTCGATATTGTTGGCAGTTTTGTTTAATGCTACTTCACATTCTACACCTAAATATTCTAAAGTTTTCTGATTATTATGTTGAGGCAAGTTGTGTTTAAATCCTTTCTTTTTTATATTATGTTTTTAAAACATAATATATTTATCGATAAATTCTATTACTATAAAATCAGAAATTCTATGTGTGTGGGATGCAAAAATAACAAACACGTGTGTATGTGTGTGTTTATTGGCATTGGTTTTAACAACCTAGATGCAAAACATACAAACACAGATTAGCGTATTATGACTGGAATTGAACCACAATTAAAAAATTAATTTTTTCATTTTACTAATCTGTATAACACTAACAGAAAAAAAGCTTATTTTGGCACAAGCTAGCAGGCCCGTTATCGCCGGCCATGGTAGCAATACGGTTTAATAAGAATACCGATTAAACAGAAGACGGGAAAATAAAAAAATAAACAAAAAAAGCAACAATACAATACAGACTTCGAAGAAATAGAAACTTTAAACAGAGAATCAAACACATAAAACTTTACAAACCAATTAACACCACAGATTAAAGCTTTTAAACCACAAGCAAACCAGAATAAGACTCAGAATGAAAACTTTCTGAACGACAAAGTAGAAGTACTAAAAAGGTGACAGGAACACTTTAATATGTTACATAAAAATAATTCTATTGGTCAAATGTTTTCACAATTTCGTCCAGATGACGAAAGAAACATTCTAAGACAGATGTTTTTGGACAACTTTTGACTGATTATCTGGTTGCAGCCAAGCATTCTCTGAAATTAGCCATTCTTTTGATTTTTAACAACAAAATATGCATATTGGAGAAGATTCGCATGAAAAAAGATCAATATTCTATAAATAATAAGACTGATATCAGAGATCTTTTCAATATGTATCATAATTTAATAAATTTAGTTGTTGTTAAAATGCACCATTGGCAGATACTTAAGATACGATCGTAAACCACTTGTATTTTAAGTACCTTCAATATGTATTTTAGGGTTATAGTGAATAATTAAAGTAAAATGTAATCTCACATGCCACAAATTGGCCGCATTGCTCCTGTAGTGATCGTTTCCCTAGTTAACATGCTCTTTTTTTAACTTGACTGCACCGTACTGAAGACGACTAATAGTCAGAAATACGTATATACGGTTGCCTTCTATCGATAGACCTATTTTGTTTTTTGTTTTCTTGTTTTGCGAGACATGCCATTACATTTTACTTATACATATATACTTATATAGAATATATATATATATATATATATATATATATATATATACATATATATATATATATATATATATATATATATATATATATATATATATATCTACAAACAACACAGTTTATTAGGGTTGCAGTCAGAAAATTGGCCGGGATGTTAATGAAACACTCTTATGACTTTTTGTCTAGCTTTCGGAATGGTTTTATTCCTTTTTCAAGACATAGTCGTTAAGATTATTTGTAAAAGCATAGACACTCAACATTAATAACACACATATTATAAAATATGTGTTTCATTAACATCCCGGCCAATTTTCTGACTGCAACCCTAATAAACTGTGTTGTTTGTTTATATTGACAGTCACTAATATCCAGTAATTCTTATATTTATATATATATATATATATATATATATATATATATATATATATATATATATATATGTATCTACGGTTAAATTAATATCATTATCAGCCTTAGATATATTGAAGAAAGCGCGTGACAAAATTGGAAATAACAACCTTCGAAGTTCGAACTGATAAAGCTCTGGAATATAAAAATTTTAAAAATACATAGTTTATCGAAAATTTCTTCGTAGAGATGGAAGTTCAATTATAATTAACATTAAATATTTGTATGGTGACATCAATGTCACGTCAACAACATTATTCCAATAATCATAAGCAAAAAGAATTTTATGGTGACTTTTACCACTTCCACACCATAAACGTCAAATAAAAGCTGTATAAATCAAATAAATCTATTAATAATGTTAATAACACCAAGAAATGTGACCTGTTATCTTGACCACTTGAAAGCAAGAAACTCTAATGACATTAAATTTTAATTCATATTATCAAGAACTAGTTTTATTCGTACATAAAATTAGCTAAACAAACATCTCGCCATCACATTGACTTCGAATTCATAGAAAATAAGTTAAAATAATATATTTAGAAAAAATAGTTGTACTTCTTTGTAAAAGTTCTTTCTCTAACATGAAATCAAACTATTTAAACCTTAATCGGCAAGGTGAGATTAAAATATTGTTATATTTTTATTAATCTAATTTATTGTCTTTATTCTGTAAACACTTACAAGTTTATTTAAAGTCTTTATTTGTACAATATAACTAATTTATTTCACACTAATAATTATATAATTTATCTACATTTATTACAACACGGAAGATCAACAGACAGATAAATTCATACAAATACTTAGGAACAGTAATCAACAACAAAGGAGACATCGAGGACGATCTTAATAACAGAATGGAAAACACAGGAAAACTATTCCAAGCACTAAATAGAGGATTCCTTAATAACAAAGAAATATCAACAAAGACCAAGATGACATTATACAAAACAATATATAGACCTACAGTGACATATGGAGCAGAAAATTGGATATTAAACAAAAGACATCAGAGCAGAATTCAGGCAGCAGAGATGAAATACCTAAGAAGAACGATCGGAGTAAAAAGAACTGATAGAATCAGAAATGAAGAAATAAGAGAAAGACTCAAAATCAAACCGATACTCGACTCAATTAAGGAGAAAAAATTGGCATGGTTCGGACATCTAACCCGGATGGACAATAATAGACAAGTAAAAAGAGTGTGGGACGCCAAACCAATAGGGAAGAACAGAAGAGGAAGACCCATTAAAGAATGGAACAGTAACATCTCGCAGATACTGCAGAGTAAGGGTAAGACTTGGCAGGAAGCAACACAGATGGCATCCAATAGGAAGGAATGGAGAAAGTTCGTTAAGAACTAGGACATCTCAGAAAACTGTCAAATATTGTAATTTAATAAATTGTATTATAAACGGCCCAACACCGAAAGGTACAAATGGGTCTACTGATTAAGTAAGTAAGTAAGTATTACAACAAGTGCGTTACATTTTAAAAACTCGACGTGATGTTCAAAACTAACTAACCGTTATTCAAAAACTTTCGTCTTTATATATAAAGCACCGTTAATCTAGAATCTCGTCGAAGGATGTCGACCTGCCTGACCCTTGGCGAAAAACTGGAAGGTCACGCCATACTGGTTTTTTAGCCGAGGGAGACCCGTGGATCTTCTGATTAGAAAATACTCGAATGAATAAGGATATTGTAATAAATATGTTTACAGTTTTGAGTCATATGATGCGTCATTATCTATCGTAACAATATTACACAAACGATAAGGTACAGCCAGTCAGATTTCCATATTTATAAAGTCATAAAAGCAAATTATATTTTACCATATACCTTACCATATAACATGAAAATATTAATTAAAATGAAACGCATTTTATTTCGTATTACCTACTTTGTTTTTGTATTACCTATTTTTACCTACTATACATACTTTGTAAAACAAACAGGTTTGGCGATGTTATCGCTAATGAACAACAATATTGCTAATTCTGAAAATTGTAATTGTTTAAAAAAATTACAACTTGGTAATTTGTAACAAATGAACGGTCTTAAAGTATTTTCATTCACTTCATTCCAAATTTGGACAAGACGTTGTTTAAGTTCCCGCAGGGTGTTGATTGTTGGAGAATTCCGCAGACGTCTACCAAGCAACTCTTAAACATTCTCTATAGGATTGAGATAGGTACTATTCGCTGGCCAACCCATAATGTCGATTCCAACTTTCTTTAGATAATTTTGTACTATATTTGCAACATGCGGTCGCGCATATCGAGCCTTAGGACAAAATTTTTTGCCAATGTAAGAAGCAAATGGCACAACATGGTCTTAAAGAATGTTAACCATATATCGCTCAATAACGTCAACGATATATCGCTATATAACACGCTGTGATGAGCAACGGTCAAGGCTGGTCCTCTGGCAGGTATACGATTTACCAAATTACCTTCCTTGAGGTATTGGCGAACAGTTTCACAGCTGATTCGAACATTATGAACATCTTCAAGTTGGGATTGTAAGCTTCTGGTAGTTACAACTCATCGTCTTAAGAACGCCTAGAGTGACTACCGGTATCTCTGTATAGGCCCACCATCCGTGAGACCCATGTATGCTTTATGTCGAACCATTTCCCTCTCTACGTCTCTAACTCCAACCTTCGTCATGCAAAACTATTATTGTGGCACACTCTTCATTCGCTTTGATTAAAACAATAGCAAAATGTTAGCAACAAACAGCAATATTTCACACAACGACTTAAAAATGACACTAACATCTTATCGACATTAACTAATTTACAGCACATTTGTTTTGTCTTCCTTAGAAACCTAGGCAGTTGTAGCCGTAGCTCAGTGGCTATGTTACTGGTTTAACAAGCTAGAGGGCCCGGGTTCGAATCCCGGAACCGACAAAATTTTCAATTTCTAATTTAACTGAGCTGCCACCGTGCTTCGGAGGGCACGTAAAGCCGTCGGTCCCGGCTACAAAAGTAGTCGTTAAGTCATGTTAGAGGCGTCTGCGCGACCTGAAAACCCTAACACTAGACCTTAGCCAGAAGGTTACACGAACTTTTTTTTTGTGTTCCTTAGAAACCGGTTGAAACAAAAAACAAAACATTTAACTTAATAAAAACATTGCAAATACATGATACATTCAATACAAAAATTCATACAATTAAATTTAAAACACCAATGAATCGCTTTTTTGTTTTCATAGATAGTGCGTTAATTAATACATAAGTTTAGAATAAATTAGTCTATTAAAAATAAAAAAACTGTTGGCATGCTAAATTTGGGAACTTATTTGTACATTTAACGGACGAAGCGATGGAGATTTTTGAAGTTCAAAACCCACCCTCCATTCTAAAAATTAAGATATTAACATTCATAAAATTCCCACCGGCTGCGCTGTTAAAATCTTTTTTATCATGTTTGATTCCGGGGCTCTATACGCCCTGACCTCCGCAGACGTTTTCGCTTCATTATTGTGGTAATCTATTTTCCAAAAAACTTATGCTTATAGATATTCTGTAGTTCAAAGTTATATATTCGCCTCCATATTCCTTTTTCAAAGACCGCTTCGAATATTTTGCGTAGTACCTTTCTTTCAAAAATGAATAGAGAGGATTCGGATGCTTTGCTTAGGGTCCATGCGTCTGATCCATATGTGAGAATGGGGACTATTAATATTCTATAGCATGCCGTCTGGAGTCGTTGTCATAATCGTTAACCTCAACGTTGAATATGATCATTTTTATCTACTATATTGGTATCGGTTACTTTGAATACAGATCTTTTTTGCTTTTAACGACTCTGAACTAATGTGTCAATGTTTTTTTTTTAATAGATATTTGGTTCCTTCATGGGATATAGGTATATTACAATTAGTTTCTTGAAAATGTTTGATTGTAATTAGGGTTGTCGCCTGTTGTTATCTACAGCGACTCACTACTGAGAATTATCTTTATTTGTGTATAGCCGAAACGCGCCAGTGACTATACTATCTAAGTCATTTATTTCGCATATATTTTTTTATTTCTTTGGCGTCGTTTTAATTCTGATGGATATGAGTATGTTTTTATTTTTTTTCTAGATTCTAATTTAATTTAATACTCGTATGTGCGACCCATCTTTTATCGATTGTGTGATGTAATATCATGATTTCATGTGATACTTAACTGGTTCTCAGCTGCTATTGATATAAACTCACAGATATGTTTTTGGCCTAGAGCTTTCGTCATAAAAAAACGCACAAAAGGCACAAAAAAAGGAATAAGACTGCAAATATCACTTCTTCTTTTTCTTTTTCTTCCTCTTCTTTTTATGTAAACATGGCTCTGTTTTTGCATGTGCCTCCAGTAAGTTGTCTCGTTCCATCGTTTTCGTGGTCTTCCTACTGATCGCCTTCCTATTGTCATTCGGCTTATATGATCGTTCCATTCTACCCTTCTATTTCTAACCCAGTCCTTTATGTTCTACACCTTGCATCTAAATCGTATATTTGTACTCCTAGCTCTGTCCCATAGTGTTACCATCAAGCTTTAAGTGTTTTATCTCTGATGTTTCTAACATCCTTTTTGTCTTCTCTGTGTCAGGTCATGTTTCTGCCGCGTATGTCATTATTGGTCTGATGACTGTTTTGTAAATTCTGCCTTTCATTTCTTTCCCGATATTATTATTTCCTAATATTGTGTCATTCAGGCAACCTGCGGCTATGTTTGCTCTATTCACTTGATCTTCCACTTCTGTTTCGAGCTTACCGGAGCTAGATAATGTAATGCCTAGATATTTAAAATTCATCATTTGTTCTATTATCTGACCTTCTAGCTCCAATTTACATCTAAGTAAATTTGCTGTTATAACCAAGCATTGGGTATTAGTGTGATTGATCTTCATTCTTGAGGAATTCTGTTTTGTTCTATTATTTTTTGGATTCGGTAGGTATTCTGTCCCCTCCTGGTGATTCTCTATTTTTTAATTTCCTTAACGCTTCCTTTACCTCTTTCTTTTCAATATTTATTTCTTCATTTGTCGTCACCTCTGATGTTGCTGGTTCATTATCGTCACCTTTAGCAAATAGTGATCGAAAGTAGTCTGCCCATGTTTCCTTCTGAATGTGTTTCGCTTTTATTAGTTCATTCATCTCTTTTCTTTGTCCTCTGTTCTTTCTCCATATTTCTTTTTGTGTTACGCAGAAGTCGTGTTCCATCTGTTTTGAGAAGCTCTGCCAGTCTCGCCTTTTTATTTGTCTAACTAAAGTATTCGTTTCATTTCTGATTCGTTTATAGTGGTTATATGGCTGTTGTGTTCGTTGTGTTCTGTATTGTAAAAAGGCTTCCTTCTTTTTTTCACATTTTGTCTTCACTTATTCTCCAAACCATGGAGTTTTCTTTTTTGATATGTTAGTGTTCGTTACTTTCCTCTCTCCAAGTGATTCTATTGCTAAATTAATTATGTCATTTTTAAGTTTTTCCCAACATTCCTCGATGTTTAGTTTTCTAATGTTTCATTCCCAGCGATCTTCTCTGATATTCTTTTTCTGTATAAGTATTCCTTCGACTTGATTTGTGTTTCTTGGGTGTGAAGTATTCAGGACGTTCTTATGTTACATAATACTCGGCTATGGTTGCTACGTACATCTGTTGAGTTGGGGCATCTTACGTGGATTATTTTTTATGGATGTATATCTCTGTTGGTTATAACATAATCTATCACAGATCTTTATCCACGGCTATTATTTAAAGTATATTTGTGTTAATCTTTGTGGTCAAAAAATGAGTTGTTTATTCTAAGTTCGTTATTCGTGAAGAAGTTTATCATCAGTTCTCCATTTTCGTTTTTAACATTCTAGTTATGTTTCTGCTTAATTCCGGGTATTACTTGATTGCCTATTAGAGCATTAACATCCCCCAATATTATCATCTTCTCTCTGACTTGATCTACTACTTGTTTTAATTCGTCATAAAACGTTTTCCTTGTTGTTTGAGGCTTGTTATTTTCTGGGCCGTATACTCCGATGATGTTCAGGTCTTCCTTATCCATTCTGATATGGATTAGTAAGGCTACACCTTCTTTGGCCCTGTTTTATAGTAATAAATATTAGCCCTGTAAAATATTATCCTACAAGTTAACCCATATTGTTTTTTTATGAGTGTATAGTTTTAGGTTGAGCCGTTTGTTCTGAAATAACTACTTCTGTTTGCCTGTGTATTAGTTTCCTATATAATGTAAATTAATTCATAAATATTATTCTTGCTTTCTCCTTTTACAATATTTAAGAAATTAATAAATATATTTACGGAAAATTGCATATACGTTTTTCGTGATCTTTACTCCGAGGCTCATTCATAGTAATTACATTTTGGTTATATTTGGAGCCTTCATAGTAAAGCACATTCTCAAAGTTCCATCAGAAAACTCATTGTAATGAAATTTTAAAAAGTTTTCTCAAAAAAAAATGATTTTTTAATACAACTATTTCATTTTTTTAAATGCCATAAACTCTAATATAAATTTCTCAGGGGCACGCGTCCACTTAATCAATTTAAATTTAATGTTTGTATAGTCGAGTCGTCTTGAAGAGTTAGTTGATGTTTTTTTAAGTTTGCAGGTCAGGCAAAGATGAACTACATATGACCCAAACAGCGCCTCGCTCGATAAGAAGTATACAGACTACGAGTTGGACGCCAGCTGTCTTTTTTTAACTTTTACTTACCGATAATGATTAATATACCTATCTTACTGTTTGTTATTTTGATGCCTTCTTAATAATTTAGAGTTACAAATTTATCCTGATAATAAAAATATTTTGATTAAACTAAAGTGATAATATTGTATTGGAGTTACTAAGATAAATATATCCCAAATGCAAAGCTAACATAATTATAAACAAATAAATAACATAATTATATTTAAGATTAACACTAATAGCGGTAAAAGCCAGTGCAATCAGTAGCTTATAAGTCATAGCCAATCAACTTGCTCTCAATAAAAGAAGACAGCTTTTATCTTCCGATAAGGTCTTCTCTTTAGCTTCTCCAATATTTAAACAGATATTTATCTAAATTTTCTCTCCTGGTCTGGTCTCTTCACTCCTTATTCGATATCTCAATGTGTTTCCTTTATTTCTTCTAAGAATTTTGGGTTTTGCTGTTTCCAGCACTTTCTGTCTTTTGACTGTATTGGGTCTTATTTCCGATGCGTACATCGTTATTGATCTTATACGCCTTATATGTTCTTGATTTCATCTCAAAGTTAATGTCGGTTACGCCATATAGTGTTATTAAGGGGTATAACCATTTTGACCCCTCCCATTGTCATCAAAAACAAGCAAACCAAATTGCTTACGTAATACTTACGTATTACGTAATCCAGTCGTACAGATCTCTTATCTAGAAAATTTTTCCGAAAATACCGTATTTTTAATTATTTTAATTTTGATCTGTGGCTGTAACAACTTTGGGTTGATATGTCCCTTATCCATAATGTAATTATTTTTTAGTTTCAAAGATCTAACGATAGAGTATAAATTGTAAACTCCCCGAAACCAGTTGTAAAAACCTAAAATCATTTAAGACTTAGGTAATAAACATAAAGGATTGTGAGTAGAGACTTTTCTTTCTGCATCATTTAGATGAACTAACATCGACAAAAATTTCATCAGTTGTAAAATTGAACATTTAATAAAATTCCTCAAAGAAATTACATTATTCACTAACAACCCTTTACTGTGTTTGTAAAATAAAAAAAAAACTAAAAACTAACATATTTAATACAATTTTTTTCCTGCCCCCATCTCCCTTGTCATCAAAAGTAGAACAAGCAAAGCAAAGCTTTTTTGTAAGCAAAGCTTTTACCTTCCCCCATGTTACGTAAACATTGTTATATGAATTTTTCTTTGAATGTACTTTTATTGTAATTGTATGTTTTTTAATGTAATTGTTTGTACTTTGAATGTTATGTTAAAATATGCTTTACCTGGCAATTATATAGTTGCAGCACTATTTGCAATCAAATAATTTAATACCTTATAAACTTCAATTTTTGTAAGGCGTAAAGTATTATACGATCAGTAGATACCGTGTTAGATGAAAAAATACCGTAAGTTAAAATTAAAGCTGGTACTCACTAGATCCATTGTATCAAATGCGGAAACTTTTAAACAGTTCTTATATTCTAATGATGTTTGTATAGCAATGCTATATGAAAACTTATCATATCAAAACAGAATCAAACGCAATATTGTGAGTACAGCATCAGTAGAAAAGATTGTGATAATTGCAGACTTGTGGGCGTTATAAACTCGAAATACACCTCCAAATTCTGCAAAAATATGCAAAATCAGCAGTAAATATTATATTGGTTTGGTGCTTACTGGGTTAGTTGCAATAGCTCATTGGCAAGTACTTATAGCTCGTGGGTCTGGTACGTTATTATCTTTTCAAAATTTAACATTACCTTCTGATTTTATTCGTAACATCTGGTGTTACCTGTTGAAACGTGTCTAAACTCTTGAAATGTGTCTAAACAAAATAACATATTCTGACAATTATCATAAAATGATGTGCGAGCTAAATGATGTAATTCATTCAAGCTGCAAGTCTGCTGTTCCTGAAAATACATATTTCATTCAAAAGCACAGAAATCAAGCAATATGATAAGATGATAAATATCTATGCATTACAGTTAAACACAGTATCTGTTTACGCAGGTTAATAATAATAACACTATTATTATATGTATTTAATTAGAAAAGAAATAAGTTTTATTGTTTTACAAGTACAAATGGAATGTGTACAGATACCAGTGACAAGTGACAAGTAAGTCATTAGACTTCAATAAAAATAAAATGTGTTGCCAACATACACATAATAATTATAGTACTGAATTGTACAGCAACATCTCCTCTCAATTCTACAAAAGTACAAATGAATTAACAAAATTTCCTTTATTTACCATATCTTTTACGAAATGATGTTTTACATCAATATGTTTTGAGCGTTTGGTCTCATAAGTTTGAGCCACTTTTATACAACCTTGGTTGTCCTCAAAAATTCTAATAGGATATTCAAAATCAAACATTTCTTTTCAAAGTTGACCTAAAAACAAACACTCAGTCATACACGCAGACAGAGCCAAATATTCGGCTTCACTGCTACTAAGAGCAACTACAGTACTAATTTTTCCACACACATATGTGGACACATATTGAAGTAAGCGTCGAGCTTTCCTGTCACTTGGGGTGCTCTTTAAAAATGGAGAACGTGTCTGCTTACCTTTCAAGCATATCTCACATACTGAATTCACAGGAAATCTACAAGAGTGTCCCATCCTCTTGTGCCACAACTCAGGTGTATCTCGAACAATGTTAACCACATCTGAATACAATTGCAATTCTATAAAATATATATTACCAATCAACTTTCCAGTAATAATTGCAGTATCACCCCTCATGATTTTTACTTCCTTATTTTCAAAAATCATACGAAAACGTTTTTCTTCAATTTGTCTTACTGATAATAAATTGTAAGAAAGATTGTCACAAACAAGAACATCATTCAAAGTAACTGAAAGTCCTTCTTTAGATATAGCTGAGAAACTACCTTGAAATTTTGCTGCTACAGTTTCACCAAGTTTTGCTACATTTATTTGTCTATCTACTGCTATGGAATTAGTCAAAAATTGAATGTATTTTGACATAAACAGGTGATTTGTACAACCACTATCCACAACCAGATGTATACTATTCATTACATTTGAATCACAGCTGACTGCAACTTCCTGTTTTATGTGACTACCAAGAAATGCAATTTCTTTATTTTCAGCATTACTCATATTAGCAGTTTCACGATTTTTTGACAATCTTTTTGGACATTTCGAGCGAATATGCCCCATTTCATGACAATGATAACAACGAATTTTAAAAATATGTTTGGTCTTACCTTTGTATTTCTCTTGACCAACAAAGGCATGTGAAGGAAGAACTACACTAGCAACTTCCTTTGTTTTTAAACGATCATCTTCTGCCATTAAACTGTTTTTCACAAAATCTACAGTTACTTTGGATGGATCAGAACGAAATAAAATATCAATGGATGTTACAACTGAACTAAATCTGTCAGGCATTGCAGATAAAAGTGTGGTGATCTTTTCACTATCATCTATTTTACCTCCTGCATCATTTAATTCTCTTAAGGTTTTATCAAAATCCACCAAAAACTCACCCAAGTTGCCGTCTTCTTTAAGTACTAAGTTGCGCAACTTTTTCTGGATTTGTACTCGAGACTGAAGTCCTGTCTTTTCGTAAACAGCTTTAAGAGCTTCCATCATTCCCATCGAAGTATCTTGGGTTTTAATTATTTCCAAAACATTATCCCCAACTAACTGAACAATAATATCCTTTGCAGTCGAATCACTTTTAACAAAGTCTTTGTACTTATCGTCAGTCCTAGCAGGTTTCTCTTGAGAAATGACATCAAGAACACCATGTCGTTCCAATGTTCTTTCCAATCGAAATTTCCACGAATCAAAACCGGCTCCATTAAATGTTTTACATTAGCCATAAAAAATTGATTGATGGACGAAGCCATAACTAAATTACACACGTGCAAAAATTGTAAACACAATTTTTCTGCAAACTACACTTTTAGCACAGAAAACACTTTTCTAAATTTCTGCAGCTGGGCACATAACCTGTTTACGCAGGTTTATAATAATAACACTATTATTATATGTATTTAATTAGAAAAGAAATAAGTTTTATTGTTTTACAAGTACAAGTGTAATGTGTACAAATACCAGTGAGAAGTGACAAGTAAGTCATCAGACATCAATAAAAATAAAATGTGTTGCCTACATACACATAATAATTATAGTACTGAATTGTACAGCAACAGTATTTAAGTACTTTTCATTCATTCATTCATTATTTAATTAATCAAACCAAATTTTTTTCCATCATTTTTCAAGTAAAATCAAAATTTGTTATTTTATATTGTTCTGAAGCCATTAAAACAGTAATTGTTATTTTATTTAGTATTTTTTACTGCTGATATATTTAAATTTCCCAATAAAACAACATTTCTAGATGTAAATACGCATGGGAAAGTGGTCACTTAATTAAACTCGATATTGTTTTGTTTAAATGAGCATCAGGTCATGATGCATTCTAATTGTGACAATATGGTGGCCGGCAGTGGCGACAAGGAGAGCATCCGCTCCTGAAACAGTCGAAAGAGTCGCACGCCTATTTTACAACCTTTAAATATACTACTCTCTCAATTCCAGCCATCCATATGACTTTCGGATGGATAATGAAGTTAATCGAATAAGAAAAATGTTACACTTACGCGTATGCCATCCGCTCTGCTCAGGATATCCGTTTTAGTAGCCATTTTGCATGTGTACCAACCGCCAAATCAAAATTAAATAACAGGCTTGACAATAACTTTATAAATATCTTTGTTTCAATAAAAGAAATCGTGGTAGACGGGTTACAACAGCATTATTTTCTTTATGTATCTTATTTTAGTATTAGTGTTGTTATCTCCACCATAACGCAAGAAATATGGTAAACTATTGAATTATGCAATTGGTCTAATCAGAATATACTTATTGGTGTATAAAACCACCGTTAAATTTTAAAGCTTTTATAAATAGATAGTTATTATAATATAAATTTTAAAAGTTTAAAATTTGTCTTTCTAATTACTCCATTTATTATTTTTTCTTATTTCGTTTCTTTTTGTTTCAGTGTGTAAAGGGATGCAAGCTATGGAAAAAAGCGTTGACATCAACCTGCAGAGAGACATGTGTAAGTTTATCACGTAATATAGTTTCAGTGATCTGATTTTGATAAATTGGCATTTATTTGTCTAAATAATAACTTCCATAGTTACAACAAATATTATTATATGCATTCAAATAATTATTATTACTTTGCCCTAAATTTTCCAATATTGGGGCTCCCTGTATAATCCTGCCAAAATCTTACACAGCAAATTGGCAAACCTTTGAATAATAGGCAATCTACAAAAATTAAAAAAAAAGCTATTAAATTTCGATCGAATATATCTAAAAGACAATAGAATCAAAATGTGGATCTGGTTGAAAAGGACCAAAAAGACCAGAAGGCTAGGACAAACAATATTTGGTGCACCGAAAATAGTAAAAATAGAAACAAGGGACGTACAAGAAAATCGTAACCATAGCAGTAATAACTGAAACTATGAAAAAGTTAAAGGGAACAAAATATTTAGACGATTTTGTTAATGATTTACAGCGGAGTAGAATTAAAAACAAGAGCTATAACTGGGTCGCAATAGTATAGGACAAACAATAGGAGAATAAAGTACAAAGTTACAGTTACTTCAACAAAATAGTAGTAGCAACAGGACTTAAAATATGTAGAGCGTACTTAAAAATTTTACGAAATACTACAGAAAGAAATAAATAAAACACCAATAAATGCCTGCTTTGCAGTAAGTGGAGATTTCTACGATGGAATATGGAAAATAACTATACCAGACATAGTTGGCACGTTCAGAGAAAATGCTATACACAACAATGGGCAATAATTGAGGCGATTCGTAACATATAACGACCTAAATAGTCATGAAAAAAGATATACATTCATTATACATGGTGTACTAGGTGCCTCAGATCTATGGTAGATACAGATCTTATAAAATGACATAGAAATAATATGTCATTTTAAATAAAAATCCGAGGCCACAAGTGGAAGATGTGATAGTTCATAGAGGGAACGGCATAAACTCGGATCACTTCTTTTTTTTTTAAGCTCTTTTCTCTATTCGGATTGCCGAATATAGGCCTCCCCTAATTCTCGCCATTCATCTCTATTGTTTTTAAGACGTTTCCACATTTGCCCTGCAGTTCTTTTAATATCGTCGCTCCAACGCATTTGCGGTCTTCCTCGTGGCATTTTGGCTTCATATGGCCGCCACTTCTTAGTCATCTCAAAAATAACCTGTTATCTTGATTGTAAAAACAACAAAAACAATTTGACGAACCCAAGAAAAGAGACATTTAACCCACTAAGTACTGAATTTTAAAGCTATGGAATTTGCTGTAGTTTTTAATTTTTTCTATAATAGGGGTGTCCAAATATTATACATAACTAATATTTTAAATACCCGTCTGGTAATAACAATATTACACTATGACACAGTAGTCTCCTATACTACTAAAATAAACAAATATGTAAAAAGATGTATTTTCATTTTTAATTTTACAAAAATTATGAAAATATGAAAATTGCTTACAAAGCTTCAATTTTGTTTGTGAGTCACTAAAGCACTGAATACACCATCCTACATTGTATTTGCCGCATTGTGTTTTTACAGCGCTCGATTGTGCGTTACTGTCATCACAACGTCTTCTTTTATTATTCGGAACAAATTCAACATAGTGATCACTGTAATTGTACCTAATATCGACAGCAATCCTGTTTTCAGGTGCATATGTGGAAGGTCGTCCAGCAGCTCTAAGTAGGTTTTGAAACCTTTTTAAATACACTAAGTCACGAATTTTGGATATATGTATCTGGTAGCCAAGTAAAGATGGGCCACCACCATTTCTTGCCTCTAATTCCAACTCTATAAACATTTGTATTCGCATCCATTTGATCGGTACCCCCATAAATGCATTGTAGTTTTTAATACAATTAGGTCTAGTAATCCCTATTTTCTTTCCTTTAGTCGATGAGTAGCGACTTGCATTCGATACTGAAGAAACTCCATAAACAGTTGATGCTACAGTAACTACAGAATTATCCATCCAGCGTGTAACCATTACTTGTTGATCTGTGGTTACGGCATAGTCATAAGTACCTCTAGGTGTCTTTTTTAACTCTTTTACTGTCGGGGGTGGACAATTCTTGGTTAGTCTATTTTCTCTGTTCCTGTTGCTTCATAACAATTATCTTTTAAATGATAAAGAGTATTGATGGATGTGAATAGATTATCAAAATAAAAATGGCAAAGATCTAGTTTCCTCAGGCATCTCTTCAATAAGCTGCAATAACGGAGCTGTTGCTTTATCAAATTTTTATTGATGCTCTCGATTAGAATTTGGCATATTTCCCTGATAAACCTCAACATTAATAAGGTAACCGTTTTTGGATTTGAGACACCAGACTTTATATCCAAACCGAAAGGGTTTCCCTCGAATATACTGCTTACATCCGTGTTTTCCAAAGTATGCTATGATGCTTTCATCGTAGGAGATTTCTTGATCCGGAATATAATGTCTTAGAAAGTTAGTTTTTATCTTATTTATAAGAGGTCTGAGTTTAGTCAATTTATCGTTCAAGAAGCACATTGGCACAACGTACGAATCTTATGATCTGAATAAATCTGTCACGGCACATGGAATTATAAACGGCTGTGTTTCGCATATTATCTCCAGAATTTCAGTAACTTTTTTTTGATGGCTTTTTATCATAACCAGAAACTATAAGAATTGCTAAAAAGCATTGCGTTTCTTGAGTGGTAATTGTTGCGCTTGAACAATTTTTAAATTGCGCGTATCGAGTAGCCTCAACACAAAGTAACTGTATGATATCATCAGTAATGAAAAGCTCGAACAGGTCCACTGGTGACATATTTGCATACTTCGAGAAATTTGAAATTGGAAATATGTTTTGGTTTGTAATTTCGGGTAAGTCATGATTTTTTAACCTGTTTACTATTTTTTTATTTTTACCAGATTTAGTACGGAGTATGGTATTACCTTCATTAGAGTATTTATGTAGAATACCTTCAGTATTTTCATAATCGTCAGTACCAATTCGTTCTCCACTATTGAATACTAATTCTGCAGAAACTTGCAGTTGCTTGCCTCATAAATAGTGTAGTCCACCACTAGATTCATCTCTTTAATCTTCGTCTGATTCTTCTCGGTTTTCCGGGGGTTCTATATATAAACCCGATCAACTGTTTCATTGACAAAATTCTTCCAAAATTGTTCTGACTCAATGAGATCTGCAATCTCTTGGAGTGTCAATCTGTCAAAAAAAAATTTTAACATTTCTGTAGATTTAACAATTGCGTACCGTAAAAGACTAGCGTGCCATATAAGTTACATGAACAAAAGCACAAAATTTATAAACAGTGGGTATATCTAATGCTCCTCTTTTACATGCATAAATGTTATCAACTTATCACATGAACTTAATTTTTACACAGATATAAAATGTTTAATATGTACTGGTAAAATAATAACCAACCTTTTAGTAGAACACATTTCGATACGTAGTCAAAACAAAGACGAACTCTCAACATACAATCACAACAACAAATAATTTTCAAATGTATTTTGCTTTCACCTGCAACTGAATTACACACTAACCATGATACATAAAAGCGATTTAAGTTATTGTATGATGACACTAACAGACCTAAAACGTCTACTAAGGTTCTGAAGATCACGCTTTAAGCGCTGTAAGTCACGATGAAAAGATCGTTGTTTAGTGTATCATATATGGCACCCGAGTACCTAACTTGTTAGTATATCCCTTGCAAGAAGATAGTATAAGAAATTTATATTAACAAAGACTGCAACATCTTAATAAAGATATAACTGAAAATTATATAAATTTAAAATGGTCCATTATAAACAAATGAATTAAAAAAAAGCAATTAACACAATTGGAAAATATAAAATGATAACAAAGAAAAGACAACACACAATAAACAAGGCTGAAATATGTAGAAAAACACAATAAAGCTTAAGCTATTGTAAGACTCCAGAAGTAACCTGCCTGACCTAGAGATGGCGGTAGTTGTTTGAAAAATATCTCTACGTTAGAAAGTACACAATCTATAAAACATATGTTTCAAATTTAAAGGCGCCACGTTGGTTAGCGCCAGAAAAGGTAAAGAAAATCCACAAAGCGTCCTGGATGACCGTTTACTGAAGATACGCGAGCTAGCAGACTTAGTAGACATTTCAAAAAGTGCGGTACATCGCATATTGATTGAAAATTTGAACATTAGAAAGCTGTGTGCAAGATGGGTGCTGCTTTTGCTCACACTCGAGCTAAAACAGTGTCGTGAACAGGCAATCTGATAACATTAAAGGACTACAAGAGACCATAAAACAAAAGAAAAACTGGAAAGAATCAGACCCAGATTAGATAAATGTAGAAATAATAAAATGTGAAAACAATACCATAATTATATCGAGAAATACAAAAACAAAACTCTACAAAACAATAATACTCCCAGTCCTAACGTATGGTTCAGAGACCTGGACTCTTAAAAAAATAATGAAAACATGTTAGTATGTTTCGAAAGAAAACTACTAAGCCTAATCTATGGAGCAGTAAATGACAATGTAGTGTGGAGAAGACGATAGAACTTTGAACTTTATAGAATATACCAGGAACCTGATATCGTAAACATATTAAGATAGGACGTTTGAGGTGGATGGGGAGGATTGGTCAGAGAAGAAGAGGAAGACCCAGAACAAGGTTCCTTGATAACATCGATGAAGACATGAGAAATATGGGAATACGTGCTTGACGAAGAAAGGCGATGGATAGGGACGACTGGAGAGAAATTCTTGAGGAGGCTAGGACCCACGCAGGGTTGTAAAACCAGAATGATGATGATGATGAAAACAATACTAGGTTTTAGAATTTTACACTTACTGAACGAATGTTGGAAACAGAAAATTGTACGAGATGAATGAAAAACTACAGAGTTGATTTCTTTATTTAAAAAAAGAGACCGTAACATGTGCTAAAGTCAGAGGAGACCGTAACTCTGGAGGCATCAACTTACTAAACTTTGCATACAAATACAAATGCACTTAAATACAACTAGTCAATTAACAAAAAAAGACGGCATCTTCATTACCTCAAATTATTTAAGAAATTTTACTATTTAATTTGACTAAACTAACTAAACATGATATCATGATGGAACTACTACATAGGGCCAACATTGACCAGAAGGAGATCAGAATTATTCAGAATCCATACTGAAACCAAATGGCAAAGGTGAGGATTGATCAAGACCAATATACGGATGAATTTGAAATCCGGAAAGGTGTCCGCCAAGGCTGCATACTCTCTCCGATGCTTTTTAATTTATATGTTGAAAATATATTTGCGGAAGCATTAGAAGACACGGAATTAGGCATTAAGGTCAACGGCATACCAATTAGCAACCTACGCTATGCGGACGACACAGTGATTATAACTGATAATTTGGAAGATCAGCAGTTATTACTTGATAGGGTGAATAGCATAAGTAAAAAATATGACCTCAAAATCAACATTTTAAAAACGAAATATATGGTCATTAGCAGAAACCCTCCAGAAAATCCGATAATATGCATAGGTGACGATCGTATAAAACGCGTGAAAACTTTTAAATACCTTGGCACCACAATCAATGATCAATCGGATCCACAAGAGATAAAAACCCGAATACAAATGGCAAGACAAGCTTTTGTGAAATTCAGACCGCTCCTATGTAATCAAAACCTAAATTTCGAAATACGCTACAGAATGGTCAAGTGCTACATATGGTCCATCTTGCTTTATGGCATGGAAACGTGGACTTTGAAAAAAAACATCTATCAACAAACTTGAAGCATTTGAAATGTGGTCATTGAGAAGAATGATGCGCATACCTTGGGTGGATAGAGTTCAAAACGATGACGTTCTTAAGAGAGCCGGCGTGGAAAGAGAACTCTTTGAATTAATTAAAAAACGCAAGATTGGTTACCTTGGGCACATATTGAGAGGAGCAAAATATGAAATACCACAGTTAATCCTACAAGGGAAGATCGAAGGTAGGAGAGGAGCCGGCCGCAAACAATTATCCTGGTTAAGGAATATTAAAGAATGGACAGGAATACACAATACAGGCGAGCTGTGTTACGCCGCCAAGAACAGAATTCTAGTAATGAGATAGTCGCCTACGCACTTTGGTGTATGGCATGTTAAGAAGAAGAAGAAGACTATTTAACTTTTTTGAAAACTAACAAAATTATAAAATAATTGTTTCTTTTTCAGAACGCTACAACCGAACGACCTAATCCAAAAGAGCTCTACTGTGTGATAGGCTGCAACGATGCCGTAACTAAGTACTTTTCGAATTTACGTAAACTCCTAGGCACTCCCCCCGCTCCTGCTCTGCTGGCGGATTCCTTAAAATCTGACTCCTTAAAATTGGAATGGAACTATCCGGATGCTAAGAAAACTGGTATCAGTTGTTTGCTTCAGTGGCAATATGAAGAATTTTCTACATCGAAATCTTCTTGGCAGTACTGCAGAAATACCACTTGGGACCCGGATAATAATATATTTTATGTACAAGATTTGCAGCCTTACACCAAATATCGAGTAAGTATTTAATATTTTTGAATAAATTGACCAATTATTCTTTATAATATTTAACTGTTTTAATTTTAACCATCTTTAACATTAAGTTTGGTTCAATTATTGGATAAACTGTCTCAAGTTTGGTGTTACTTGAACAGAACAAATAATTTTTGATTAATGAGATAAAAACTTTTTTAAATAAAAGTAAATATATTTGAAATTTAACGGATCTACACACAAATCATAAGAATCTATAATTTTTTTGTATGTTAGACACAATAAATACTTATCTTTAAACAGAATTAAAAATAGGTTTCTGTTTTTAGTAGAAAATAGATAATAATTACCATTATATCTTTACTAATTAAGAAATTTTACTAATTAAGAACACTTTTTATATCTATATCTTTAACTTTTAATCAAAAACCATACACAAGTAATAATTTTAAATCCTTAAAGCCATAAATTTTGCCTGATAAATTCATAATTATAACTTGCAAATATCTGAGTTATAAAAAAAGAGTACAAAAACATTCTAAAAGCAATAATACTGGTTTTATGTAAAAGAACGTTTTTTTGAAAGAATGTTTTATGTGAGTTACATCTGAGGTACAATACACCGTAAGCCCTTCCTACTTATGAATAACTATAAGAAACATATGACGTAGTCGAATATATACGTACTATCGTGTACTATTTAAGTAACATACTACTATGTTGCCTGGTTAGTTCTTAAGGATCACTGCTGTCATAATCTCCATTACTGCAGATCTGCTTTTTTTCTAATTTTTTTTGTTAGTAGTACGTCTGATAGATGCATGGTGTCGCATGAGCTCTTGATTACGTAAAAGAAATAAAGGGAGGGGGCCAAAATATACAAGAAATATGGAGACTCCTACGAACTTTATGAAACGATAGAAAACCCATTCCCCAATTACACGGAGAAAACGGAATCGTCTACTCAGTAGAAGAGAAAGTCGAGGTGATGAGAAGGACTCTTGAGAGAGAGTGTACACTGAATTATCAGCAAGACGAAGACATAGACTTTATCGAATAATTCAAAGAAATAGAACCAGAACCGGAAGAACAAAAAAAAATAATAAATCTCACATCACGAAGACAAATAAGTGAACTGATCAGAGAAAGTACCTGTTCCAGACAACATCACTAAGTATCTTCCTTCAAAAGCAATAATTTTATATCTGACAAACATAACAAACTTAATACTAAGATACAGGCTCTTCTTAAACCTACAAGGCTACAAAATGCATAGCAGCTGAATTCATTGACTAGCCATATACAGGAGCAGACTCGTTATTTGGTTTAACTGTGAATCTAGGACGTTCGTGTTGTGGCTGTTTAGCTAGACAGATGCGCAATATTCTGCAATAGTACACTAAAACTAGGGCTCTCGTTCTGATTTCCCCTCTTTGGAGCAGCATGATGTATTTGTGGTTTGTAAATGACATTTTGTTGTTTGTATGTTAGGGTGCGGTCTAGTGTTTCGCCAAGGTATTTTGGATGGATGCTGTACTTTAGGCCCATGTCGCTAGTATAGGTAAATTTGAGGAGAAGAGGTAACAAAACTGACCTTTTGGCAGGCTGTTTTGTAGGTTTCTGAATTTGATTGTTTCTCCATTACGATTTATGTGGAAAAATTTGTCACTTTATACTTTTACTTTATAATAACATCGACTGTAGTATACAAAAGATATCGCCATGTCAATAAATAAAATAACAGGATTCATTTTTTGCTCAGTTTTTAAAATAGTCTTTGAATATTTTAAATTTAACTTTAGTAAGAGAAATTTTTTAGCTGTACAAACTTTGTGACGTTTATATTGTTTATGGATCGAAAATTATATATTTATTAAAAAGTGTTCTACTATTTTTGAGCTCTACTTTGATTATTTTTTTTTTTTTGCTTTATACTACATACTGTGTACTTTATACTATATTTTTCAGTTTCGAATAGCAATAATCCACGATTCTAACGAAGGTCTCCATTATGGTGATTTAGCGGTATCAAGCGAAAGCGTTGTTATCAGTACAACAGCTGGAGGTGCTCCAGCATCGCCGCCGCAGAATGTACGCGCCACTCCAGTGGACTCGTCAAGTATAAGCATCAGCTGGGAACCCGGTCCTTTCCCGCACGGCCCTCTCCTCTCCTACGTTCTCAATATCACCGATAATCATCGATCGGAAGTTAAGGTGCGATTCAGGATTGTTTGACTACTTAAGGTTACGATTGTGATAAAAACTAAAGTACATTTCCTTATTAATTTGTTACATAACAGTCTTCTAACATAGTTTAAATAATCTAAACATCCCAATCTACGTCAATATCCGTATGCTTCTTGGTTGGTTCTACTACCTAAATTAACATCTACCAATAAGCATCTCGAATTACCTGCAACTGCTTGGGAATATTTTGAATATTCTACGTATTTTAGACGTCTATGTACATTTACGACATTTTATGTGTTTTTAATATGTTTAATGTACATAGTGTCTCGAAAAACTTAAATATGCATAATATACAATTAACAAGAAATGTTAATAATTTTAGTGGTACGGTCGATGAGCAACAATTTTCAACAATGTTGCGAAAAACATAGACTAAACTTAAGTAATACTCGAAAAACTCAATCAGCTTGTATGTCTTAAGAGTCAGGATAGATCTACAAAATGTGTGATCCAGGCCTTGCTTTATCTGAGGCAGATAGCTGCTTACCGAAACGGTTGTTGCGTTCGTGTGTCGGCATCTTGGTGGTTGGCCTCAGGAAGAAGATTTGTTCCCCGTGCTGTGGTGCCTGGTGATTGACAGCCTTCTTCAGCGACTCTCCGAATAAGGTATATATGCGAAAACCTACGCCGATGACGTAGTTATATTGGTTGAGAAAGTCTTCCCGGGAACGATGCGGTTCTGTTCACTCGGAGAAGAGCCATAAAACTTACCAGAGAGCTTACCGTCTATGGTAAACTTTGTCGGTTTTCAATTTAGTGAAGTATCTAAGAGTGATCCTGGATTCTAAACTTTCATGAAAGAAACGTTTCAACTCCAAGATGAAGAAGGCCACGGCAGTTTTCTGGGCGTGCAGAAGAGCTTTCGGAGTCAAATGGGGTCTGCAGACCAAAATATTATATTGGATGTATCGTCATGATAAAGCCTATGCTAACGTAAGTGACCATTGTATGGTGGCACCGGGTTAGACTGGCTTCAGCTAAGGTCCATTTCCAGCGGTTGGCATACTTTGTCATCTCAGGAGCCATAAGGACCACTCCCATAGCGGCTCTTAAGGCTTTGCTGGATTTACCTCCTCTACTTCGTATTGTAGAGCACGCAGCCATGATGATAGCCTATCGTCTCAACTTCTCTAGGTACTGGTCGCAAATTAATGATCGCATGGATTATTGTGACATCTGAAGACAGGCCCTCGATTGTTGTCCTGTACTTTCTATGGTACAGGACAGCATGGCCCCCCAATTTGAGTTCCCATCCTCCTTCTTGGACAGGTGCTGAAGTATATGGGAGCGGATTTAAATCTGGCCGGGCTCTCGGCTACCATGCGTCAGTCTTTCAGGCCGAGAACCTTACGATCCTGATATGTGCTCAGGAGGTAATAGATAGAGCTTGCTGAAGCAGGACCATCTGTATTTTCTCTGACAGTCAAGCATCGCTAAGGGCTTTGAGAGCACTTAAAGTCAACTCTAAGCTAGTTCTTGAGTGCAATAGGGTTAACTTGGTATGGGTACCAGGACACAAAGGCGTGAAATGGAACGAACGGGTTGACGCCCTGGCAAGATAGGGTTCATCCATTCTGCTGGTGGGACCCCAACCTGTGATTGAAGTGTTCTTTAGTGCTGGTTGGAATAGTCTCAAAGAGATTCTTCTGCGGAGGTTCCAGGACTCCTGGGACAGAGGTATGAGACAGGCTACGCTCCATATTGTGGGGCCATCTAAAAGTCTGACAGCCCAACTTCTCCTTCTAGACCGTGAAAGGTACTCTCGAGTGGTCAGTATGCTTACCGGCCACTTTAAACTCAGGCGGCACCTTGATCTGCTTGGATTGGCAGGAGACCCACGGTGCCGTTTTTCTAATGAGGAGGAGGAAACCTTCTCACATGTCCTCTGGAAGTGCCTGGTGCTGGGCAGGGAGATCCTGAGCTTGGTCTTTATGCAACCGAGCCTAATAAGTAAGTTACCCTTAAAGAGACTTGTGGCTTTCTATGAGGCCCAAGGTTACTAAATGAATAAACGTTCAGAACGGTAGGAAGGGCTTAGACTTGGCGCCCCTGCCGAATATTGAAGATATGTAAGCCCTGAACAGCCAGGACCCCAGAAACGCCAAAGACTAGGTCCTTATGGGCCTATTCCGTATGATAGATGGGTCCATTTTAGGAGGTCTTAAGTATCTAAAGGGCTCATAAATGGGCCCTGCCCCGATCTACCATAACCATAACCAATGTCCTAAGTGTCAGGTTAGATCTACAAAAGCAACAGGTTCCAATTTTACTATCTAGCATACTCCTAATTAGCTGGCATTGCCTAAAGCTTACTCCCTAATCTATTGCCTTATGACGTTTCTTCCATCTGTCCTCAGTCTGTATAGATTTCTGTTTATCTAACTGTATAAACCTAGTATGATGGAGCTACTAATAGAGTTTTAGTTTAACTTGTTCGGTTCGACTATGGACTCTTTTTCGACCTGGATACTCATATGTATTCCGTTACCGGGACTGTATTGGAGATCAATACTGCTTAACGTTCCATTTTGAGTATTTAGTTTGCCAAAAAATGTCACTTTCAAATCCTCACGTTCGGTCTCTGGAAAACAACTTTTCATTCCATTTGTTCTTCAGGAAAGTCATTTCAAAGAGCACATAATAACTTAAAGTAACCGTCTGTGAGTGGGCTTCTTTCAAATAAACAAGAACATGGAGCTTCGTCAATAACTTTTATTAGGACATGTTTATGGCCCTATTTTATTGTAGGATTTGGATACCAATTAGTCTGGTTAGTATTAATTACTGCTGTATTGTTGGAGTGTAGTAGATTGTAGGTTGGAAGTTTCGGAGGTAGTATCAATACCTAAACTCTCATGTTGATGAGAGCTCCTTTTTTTAAGCATCGGATAAGCATTGCCGAGATTCGTCAGTACCTCGGTGTTTTCTGGAATCTTCTTAGAGCTTTTTTTTATATTGTTGATTTAGTATATTCTGGTTTTACAAGTACGAAAGAATAGGGGTCCGTATTTACAGATACCCCAATGTAGGCATAAGGCCTAATATGATGAGTGGTACAAGCTAGTGTATCCAGTGTATTGTTCGTGACAACTTTTAAAGACAACCTTGTCGGTTTTGGCAACGCAGTCTTTAAATAAATACGCCCACGATAAAATACGCCTTTACCCTGCGTTTACCTGAACTTTTGATTTTCTTACAGCAGTCTCCCTGAGTCAAGCCTCATGAACACGTCAACGTGAAACAGCATGATGGAAAAAGCATATATTTATAATAAAGTAAAAAAAAGCAATGTTTTATACGTTTTGAGACAGTCTTCGACACTCCGTATACACCTATATTTACTATACTTAAATATGTAACTAGATATAAATTCATCTGGTGTTCGTGATAAGTTAAATAATTGAGCATTCATTATTATACTTATGTAGTATCATATAGTTATCATATCACGTTAACCAACCTTAACTGTTCTCTATATTATGCTACTATAGTAAAACACCATAAACAAAAATGCGTCAATACAATAAAGCTCGTTGGTTAAACTGTTTGACTTGTTATGTTTTAGAAACATCCATTTTTATTTTAACAAAATAGATCTTCTCTGCTTAAATGAAAAATCATTATCGTAACCTTAAGATTTAATAATTCTGAAAGCAAACTCTACAATATGGATTGTGTGGCTAGGCTCTATACTCTTTATAATTTTTTTCATATTTTCTGTCTATTATATTCTTCTTTCACTAAGCTTTGTATGCATATATGCTTTGATCTCTTAAGATAAGCTTTTCGTATGTAAATGTAACCAGATAACCTGCGCTTGTTTATGAATTACAAAACAATATTCTTTGTGAAATATAAGTACATTCATACATATGAATGAAGTTTTTAAAATTAATTACAATTTACCTGAAGTTTGAGATTTAATACTTGGAGTACATTCAAAACACAAATAAAAATAAAAAATAAAAAAACAGGAAGAAATAGTGATTAAAGGTACTATAATTTGATTGATTCTGTCAAATATACTTCTGATCTGCATATTTCGTTGTTCCCTTTTTTTTGTCCTACCGTTAAAAAAATGTTAAATTAAAATACCTTTTTGTATTTTGAAGTTAAATTTAAATCACAAAAAACAATATTTAAATAAAATTTGACAATCAGTGCAGAGTACTTAATTATTTAATTTAAGTATTAAAACTGTTATGGGGATGGTAATTCAATAGAACTATTCATAATCTAATTTATTTTCGTGTTTAGTGGTAAAAACGGTTGGTTTCAGATAACCTGAGAAGAAAAAATCTAAGGGATTTAAACTTGGAGATTTAGATGACCATTCTCTTGCATCTCTCCAACTAATCCATTAAAAAAAATTAAATGATTTTAGACGTTATGAAAATGTCTTGGACCCTTTGTCCCATTTTAAAATTGGTATGGAGTTACAACCACCCGTACAGAGTTAAAGTTGCAAGAATTATTTTAAGATAAAATGCGTTTGTTCTCGATAAAAAATCGACGTTTTTTGTAATCATTTTCAAACCAGTTTTTTGCCATTCATTTGATATGAGTACAAATTTTCATTGGAACACGGTATATACAACTTACTTTATGAATGTAAGACCAATATAAACCAGTAAACTCCAATAAACGGTAATTTAGGATTCAAAAATAAAATAAAGCTTTAATGAAGTAACTTGGAGATAGGCTCAGATGTTATAGACATACGAATCATCATCATCATGATCATCAGCCCATAGTCGTCCACTGTTGAACATAGGCCTCCTCGAAAAACCTCCATTCAGATCTATCTTGCGCTGCTGCAATCCAGTTGGTACAAATCCTTTTTATGTCGTCAGTCCATTTTGTGGGTGGTCTTCCCGGGTTTCGTCTATCCGTTCTCGGTCTCCACTCCAAGATTTTTTTGGTCCACCTATTGTCCGTCATTCTAGCGACGTTTCCTGCCCACCTCCATTTAATTTCGACTATGTGTTTTATAATGTCTTCTACACCACTTTTTCTACGGATTTCTTCGTTTCTTACCCTATCTCGCAACGTTATGCCTAACAATGATCTTTCCATTCTACGTTGCGTCACTTGTAGTTTTCGTGTAGATGTTCTTGTTAGAAAAAGAGGTTAATCTTTGTAAATGGGTATACTTTATAAAAACCCTTAAAAGGGCTACACCAAAAACACGAACGTTTTCGGAACAACAGTTCCATCATCAGGTTAAAAATACAGGTTACCATGCCTGGTGTAATAGTTTTCGTGTAGATGTCCTTGTTAGGGTAAGTGTCTCTGCGCCATATGTAAGGACAGGCAGGACACACTGGTTAAAGGCTCTTATTTTTAAGCTGATAGGTATATCACTTTTAAAAATATCACGCAGACTTCCATATACTGCCCATCCCAGTGTTATTCTTCTTAGCAGCTCAGCAGTTTGATTATCTCTGCTAATTTTTACCGTATGTCCAAGGTATATGTAGCTGTCAACAATTTCAATTTCGACGTCTTCTACCCTTAGGATGGCTCGGAACTAAATTAGTCATCATTTTTGTCTTTTGATAGTTAATATTTAGACCTACTTTATGTGCTGCATCGCTGAGTTCATTCAACATATCACTGGCAGCCGTTCTTCTTCAAGTGGCATCTTCGTTCCGAAGGTTGGCGATCATCAGGGCTATACGTATTTTCGAAACTGCTGACCGAAACAATTCGTTGCTGCTACAGCTATACCATTCCCGTAGATTCTTTAGCCAGGAGTTTCGTCTTCTTCCTATGGACCTTTTTCCTGCTATTTTCCCTTGCATAATTATTCGAAGCAGTTCATATCTTTCGCCTCTTGTAATGTGTCCCAAGTATTGCAGTTTTCGTTTTTTGATCGTAAATATGACTTCCTTTTCTTTATTCATTCTTCTCAAGACCTCGACATTTGTGACTCTCTCGGTCCATGATATTCTCAGGATTCTGCGATACATCCATAGTTCAAATGCCTCTAATTTTTTGGTATCAATCTTTTTCAATGTCCATGACTCCATTCCGTAGAACAGCACAGAAAGTACGTAACATCTCATCAGGCGAAGTTTCATTTCAAGGCTCAAATCTCTTCCGCAGAACACTCTCTTCATTTTAGTGAATATGGATCTGGCTTTTTCTATTCTTATTTTGATTTCTGCTGAGCTATCGTTGTCTTCATTTATAAAAGTGCCTAAATATTTGTATTTGCTAACTCGATCGATAATTTCATTGTATAAATATAAATTTTGGACATTTTGTGTTGATTTCGATATTACCATAAATTTAGTTTTCTTTATGTTCAAAGATAGTCCATATTCTTCGCTGCAGTCTGCTATCTTATTCACCAATGTCTGTAGCTCTTCAAGTGTTTCTGCGATCAGAACGGTGTCGTCGGCAAATCTCAGATTGTTTAATCTAACACCATTTATTTTAATACCTACGGATTGCTCAGAGAGTGTTCTATTCATTACGTCTTCGGAATAGAGATTAAACAGGGTTGGTGACAGTATACACCCTTGTCTCACACCTCGCTTTATTTCAATTTCTTCAGTGGTATTATTCTCTACTCTCACTACTGCTTTCTGATTGTAGTACATATTTGCTATTAGTCGGATGTCTCGTTTATCTAAATTCTTTTCTGTCAGGAGTCTGATTAGGTGATCATGCCGCACTTTATCAAAGGCCTTGTTGTAATCTACGAAACACACGAATACATCTTGATTTATGTCAAGACATCTTTGAGACATAACGTTCAGTGCAAACAACGCCTCTCTTGTTCCAAGTCCATTTCGGAATCCAAACTGGGTATTATTGATGTCCATTTCCAGTTTTCTGTGTACTCTAGAGTGTATAATTTTCAGAAATATTTTCAGTACATGGCTCATCAGACCGATTGTACGGTAATCACTACATTGTTTGGCATTTACCTTTTTTGGTATAGTAACAAAGGTGGATAAAAGCCATTCTTGTGGTATTTTTCCTGATGTATAAATGCTATTGAAAAGTTCAACTAAAATGTGAATCGAGTCTTTTTCTATTAGTTTAAGGATTTCCGTTGGTATTTCATCTGGACCTGGGGCTTTACCATTTTTCATTCTTTTTAGTGCGTACATTACTTCTTCTTCCGTTATTTCTGGACCTTTGTCTCCTTGTATGTTACTTAGCTCAGATTATTGTCTATCATCTGCAAAGAGTTCCTCAATATAGTTTTTCCATGTCTTCAACTGTTCTTCTAGTTCTGTTATTATGTTTCCGTTGACATTATACAGGGTATTTGGCTGCTTACGTTTTTGTGTACCTGCAAGTTCTTTCACTTTTTTATGTACATTAAAAATATAATGTTTTGCCTGCAATTGCTCTATTTCTTCACATTTTCTTTTATAAAAATCTTCTTTTGCTATTCTGATTTCTATTTTGATTTCTTTCTGTATTTGTTTATACCTTTGTTCGTTTTTTCCTTTCATTATTCTCCGATTGTCCATGAGAAGAAGGATCTTATCAGTCATCCACCTACCTTTGCTTTATTTTTGGTTTTTCTTTAGTCAGAATTTTCTTCACAGGACCTGTTATCGCCATTTTTACGTTTTGCCATTTTTTATCTATGTTGTTCGTTGGTTGAGATGTTTCTTTTTCATGAAGTATTTTGAAATTATTATTAATACATTTTTGCAGTTTCTCTTTTACCTCCAGGTTACATAAATGACTGACGTCTATCTGATTTGCTCTTCTTTTCTGCTCCAATCTTTTTAGTTTAATACTCATTTGCGCTATTAGAGGGTTATGGTCTGAAAAGACATCTGCGCCTGGGTAAGCTTTAACGTATTTTAAGGAGTTTCTGTATCGTTCGTTTATCAGTAAAAAATCAATCTGGTTTCGAATTATTCTTTCGCCATTGTCCTGGGGTGATTTCCACGTATAAAGTCTTCTCTTTGGTAAGTTGAAGAATGTATTAGATAGAATCATGTTATTCTCCTGGCAGAATTGAAGTAGTCTGTCACCTCGTTCATTTCTTTTACCGAGTCCGTATTCTCCTACATGTTTTCCACTTTTTCCCTTACCAATTTTTGAGTTAAAATCACCTAGAATTACGGTGATGTCTCGTGGTTTCGTCGATTTTAATACTTGATTGATTTCTTTGTAGAATTGTTCAATTTCGTCCTCGGATTTATCTGCAGTAGGTGCATAGATCTGTATGATATTTAGTTTACTTGTGTTTGTTTGTAATTGAAGAAATAAGAGCCGATATGATACTGGAGTGAAATTAATGACCGACTGCATCATAGACTTAGATACGAAAACTGCTACGCCGTGTCTGTGTTGGTTACTACTGTTTCCGGAGTAATATACCATGCCATTTGTTGTCGAAAAACTGCCAGAATTTGGCCACCTTGCCTCACTAATGCCTAGAATGTCGACATTTAATCTTTGCATTTCTTGTATTATATTCTGCATTTTGCCTGGATCATACATACTCCTAACATTCCATGTACCAATTTTTAATACTCTCTTGGGTGTTTTTCTATTTTTTTAGGAGTGGTATTTAGTACTTCACAGGGATTTTGCTCAGGGGACCACAGGCCCTGTGGTCTTCGTGTGATATACCTCCCATGCCGGATCCTGGTCTCCGATTCCCATGATCAGTGGTTGACGTCGCTTTTTGTTGTACAGTCATGATGATCGTACTAGAGATATCCAATTGGATCCTTAATGCAGTGGTTTCTCCTTCTCTTCTGCATCCTTACGCCGTTGACCATTTACTTGATTCATTCGCCTTTCGTGCCAATTAATTTCTTAGCACCAGGACAAAAGAGTGCCCTTCCACTCACCAATTCATCCGCCCGAAGCCGTTGGTCAGCAAGTGTGGGATTGCTTATACCGGCAATCGCTCGGTGGAATTTTCGCCATATCTGGCTACCCTTACTTAGTTTAGCCTGCAGACCAATGCAGTTGCCCGAGGTGTGGCACGTGGAGCCATAAGTGAGAGTTAGCTGTCTTATGAGGACCAGTTATCAAGAACCATCTCCCGTCTATGACGCTCGATGTGGTCGTTCCGATAAAAGGTGCTACCTCTATAACACAACTCTACACCCGGCAGCCGTTAGGTCATCTGAAATCAGAACAATATTATCAGACATGCGAATACGACAAAATAAATAAAATTCTAAGATGATAACCATGTTTCTTACAAAATAGTGCTCAGAAATGTTTATAGCTTTCTCTTATTCATAAACTTACGTACATTGGTATATCTAGTTGACTATGAAAAATTACTGGTGACGCATTTTCTACTGGAATGGAGTCTGCAGTACCAAGGAAAACATTATCTTCTAAGGTCTATTCCACAAATATAGTACTTTAACTTACGCATAATTTTGGTAAGCGATAAAAAAAGCAATAAACGTAGCGGGGGTTTAAGTATAATATTTAATTAGGATGAAAGACAGTCCTGATAACATAAAAATTTTCAACAATAGAAGATTTATAAGAAGGGTGTATTTTTATTACTTTATCATCATTTTTATGAAGCCGTTAGGATCATAAAGACACTATTTTTGTGAACATTCTATACTACTACACTACTTTATTACAGAACGTACAAAAAAAATTGATAAATTATTCAAGTAATATATATGCTTCCTCGTACTGATTTAATGCTTCTGTCATCTTGAATTTGATAAGATCTTCGAATTATAGTACATAAAGAGGAGCTACTCGCCTGAGGTTCATAGGAAAAGATAAAAAAGTTTAGTTTTAGTTTATACAAAACAGATATTTTATTTCAATTCAATTCAACTTTATTTCAATTAATTTTTTTAAGCACCAAAGCTTGCAAATATGCACCTTTTCCTTTAAAGTAATATACATTTGGAGAAAAATATACAATATATACTATATAGTTATATTAATTAAATGTACAACAAAAACGTTCAATCATATTTTGCCAAATTGTCCGCTACAAACTTAAGATCAAATAGTGTATTTTTATGTATTTTTCTCTTGGTATAAAATATATAATAATAACAACCTCAACTCTATATGTTTTAACCTTCAACTATGTATACTTACAGCATCTTCCTGCATGCAATATTTTTCTTTGCTTATGTACATATGCTTTTCTTTATCTTCTTATGTTTTAAAAAAAACCATAAACGGGGTAATAATAATTGCTTGTTTTATTTGTGGTTTTCTTACTGTAATTTCGAAAATTCATCCACCGAGTGTCTTTAAAATATCTGTGAATATTGAATAGTTCTATAATATTTATATACAGTGTGGAAACCACTTATGGAATAAAATTGTTTGTGTCCTTATTTTAGAAAATAATAAAAAACGTTGAGATAACTTAACTTTTAAATTTAAATGTGCGCTTTTTAAACATAAATTTGAATGAACAGTCTGGCATAGGCCATAATCTGTATTTTAAATGAAACACCCTGTATATTTTTAAAAGCTCCTTAACAATCTGATCTCAATTAACTATATCATGTAGGGTCTATTATGAATAGTCTATAATTTTCTTGAAGACAATTAATTTATAGAATACCAGAGGTAATTGATTGGATTAGATTAAAATAAATGCTCAAAATGTTCTCCACCTTGTTGTTGGCAATAACACAATCTCCCATAAAACTTGTCCCGAACTTTGTTAAAAGTTTGAGGTAAAATATTCCGTATTTATGTAGTTATCCTTTCTTTGAGGTCTTCAATGCTAATGGTTGTGTTGCATATACTTGTTCTTGAGATAACCCCACAGAAAAAAATCCAAATGCGTAAGATCTGGCGACCTAGCTAGCCACTCAATAGTACCCCTTCGTCCAATTCATTTATTGAAGAAGATTTCTATTCAAGTAATTTCTCATCATTAAAGCATAATGGGGTGTTGCAATGTCCTGCTGGAATCAGACAGTTTCATGAGGTAGGATCGGGTCTATTGGATTGGGATATAAGTGAGTAACTGAGGAAGAACATCGTCTCTTAGCATGCTTAAATATTTTTCCGCTGTCAAATTACCATCTACAAATATAAGACCAATAATATGATCTCCTATAATACCTGCCCAAACATTCAACTTTTAAGGATACTAAGTGTGTGTCTCACGCATCCAATGAGGATTCTCCGCTGACCAATATCTACAGTTTTGTCGGTTTACCTCTCCATTCAATGTAAATGTTGATTCATCAGAAAAAAGAAGTGTGCCAAGAGCTATTTCATTTATGTTAATTTTATCCATCATTCTTTCGCAGAAATCCTACGATCTAGATCGTCTTCTGTTAGCTCCTGCACAAAAGTCAATTTATATGGATGAAGTTTTTCTTCATCTAGACACCTTAGGACAGTTGTGTGACTCACATTATTTTGATATGCAATTTGACGTGAACTTGACGTTGGATTCTCTGCGACACTTAACAAAATATCCACTTTCACCTCATCTTCAATGAAGTTCGGTTTTCTTTTTAATGGTTTGACATGTCCAAGTTCTCTGAATTGTGCTTAAGTTTTAGACACAGTACCTTGTGCAATATTAGGCGCATGAGTATATCTCTGATTAAATAAGTTTGCTACTTTAACTTGACTTCTACAATTCTCCCCGTAACCGATCATCATAAAAATCCCAATTCGGTGGGTCTCAGTTGAATATTTCATTTTTATTTCTGCAAGAAATTAGCTTTTAATTAGTAATTTATTATTTTAATGGAAAATATCAATACACCAACAACTAATTAATAACAATCCGCATTATTTACCTATTTAGTTTAATTAGCAGGACATCTAGACAGTTTTTACCTATTCATGACAAAAAATGTTAACACGATTACTAAACAGAAATTTTCCCCAATATACTGACACTTAGAGTAGAAGTGTGTTGTCTGTATTTAGCTAATTTAAAATAATATCATAACACATGATAAATTATTAATTTCAAAATTCCACCTTGTATTATTTATTATAGACCCTACATGATATAGGTAGTTCGCTGAAATCAGGTTGTTTTGCCGTTGAAGCAAGACTTGCGTGGATCACCCTGTACATTTAAATTTATGTTTAAAAAGCGCACATTTAAATTTAAAAGTTAACGTGTCCCAGAGATTTTTTATTATATTTTATTATATTATATTTTTTCTATAATAAGGACACAAACATTTTTATTCCATAATTGGTTTCTTCCACACACTGTATATAAGTATATATATATATATATATATATATATATATATATATATATATATATATATATACTTAGTTCTTAGGTGAAAATAGACTGATAGGGAAAGAGTACGAGATAAAACAAAAAAAAAATTATAAGTACTATATAGTCAAACCTCGAAGCTCCGGCGTTCCTAGGTTTTACTAGTCAATCCTCAGGTCTGACTTAAGATCTTAGTCAAAGCCCAAATAAATGAAGTTTTTCGGCCTTTGACTACATGGGTGACTTTGTCAAACCTAGGTGAGACTACAGGCAAACATCGAAACTTACTTTCATGAAGTCTGGGTTTGACCAGTAAAACTCCAATCGGGAAATAAAATGTCATAATTTGTTAAATTAGGTTTAATAAAACGTCATTTTTTTATTTTAGTGTTTATTGTTTTTATATTCTTGTAACTAAAATTAAACATTAGTCTTTATTCTCATAGGGTAAGGCATTATGACATTTAGAATTGCACAAAACGATAGATCTTTTACATTTATATAATTAGGAACAGCATTTTTTATGCAGTAGCATTTTATACAGCCTTGTTCCCAAAATTTGGAATCTTTTGCACTGATTTCTCTTAGAGACAGGTGAACGTCGGGCACACCTTCGAAATTAAGAAAAATAGGTTTGCATTCTTTTATTTGATTGCTCAAAAAAAGTGTGTTTATTCTTCCCTGTTTCGTCCTACTCTGTTTAAAGAGTCAACTGTTTGATCTTGTAAAATACTTTATGTAATATTAAATTATATTAAACTCACAAAAGATCACTTCAAACTGACTGTGATTGTTGTATGCCATGATGGTATGCGCAATTTTTCTGCAGTTGGCAGAATCGGTGGCCCTCACTGCAACGATTAGTTTTATTATCATCCATCTTCTTCTTCTTCATGTTCCGCTCCTATCGGAGATTGGAAATCGTTCTGGCAATTATAATTTTGTGGGTTACGCGCCTGAATAGTTCAATTGAACTGCATCCAAACCATTCACGGAGATTGCGTAGCCACGAGATTTTACGTCTACCTACGCTTCTTCTGCCTTTGATTTTACCCTGCATTATATTCCTTAGTAGTTCGTATTTTTCACCTCTCATGATGTGCCCCAAGTATTCCAATTTCCTGATTTTTATGGAATTTAAAACTTAGCATTGTTTTCCTAGTTTTTCGAGAACTTGTTCGTTTGTTTTGCGATCCATCCATGATATTTTCAGAATACGTCGGTAACACCACATTTCGAATGCTTCTAAGTTTTTAATGTTGGATTTTTTAAGTGTCCAAGCTTCAACCCCATACAAAAGGGTAGAGAAAATATAACATCGAAGCATTCTCATTCGGAGCGATATATTGATATCGCGATTACAAAAAAGTTTTCTCATTCTATTAAAAGTTGACCGTGCAATTTCAATGCGACATCTTATTTCCTTTTTCTGATCAGTATCTTCTGTAATCCATGCTCCAAGGTATTTGTACAAAGATATTTGTTCAATTTCTGTATTATCTAGTACTAGCTTAACTTTGATGTTTTGTGCTTTTGTAAATATCATGAACTTGGTTTTCTTCAAATTTATTTTTATTCCATAATCGTTACAATATATATTTAGTTGTTCAGCAAGGTGTTGCAGTTCTTCTAGTGTTCCTGCCAGAAGGACGGTGTCGTCAGCATATCTTATGTTATTAAGTGGCTCACCATTTATTATAAGGCCCTCACTGACTTCGGCAAGCGCTAATTCTGAGATGGCTTCACTGTATAAATTGAATAACAAGGGTGATAAAATGCACCCTTGGCGGACCCCACGGCGAATCTCCATCTAGGTGAACAATATTTGGTGTATATGCTGATTCGCTTTCCTGACTTTGAGAATAGTGCGGTTTTCCATTCACTACGGACAATTTGGGCCACATAACTTTTAACTCTTTTACGACACGTTTGGTGAATTCTCATTCATTGTCTGATTAAAGCACCGAAGGTGCACCTAAAGTACGGAAAATATCAAGAAGAATGTAAGCCACTCCTGTGCTGTTTCTCTGTGTAGGGGAGGTAAAATCTAAAATTTTGTTAAATGATCTTGATCACAATTAGGACACGTTTGGATATTTATAAGGTCTACTTGTGCCCATACCTGAATATCTTTAAATAATATCTGTTTAACGACTAGCCCCTTTTGAGGCTGATTCTTTTACTTGCTTTGTAGTCTTTAATTGTAAGGCTTTAATTGTAAAATCTATACCACCATGATCACATTCCTGATGAGCACGTTCAATCACATCGAATAACTGGTCGTCTGTAACGTGGTATTATTGTTTTTTGGATCTAATAATGGCTTAATCAACTTTTATCGTCATCAAAACACACAAAGTTGTAGTGCCGTAGCGTTTGAGGCGGCAATACTGTAAAGACGTTTTCTTTATAGTTACTTAAGCTGATTCCACCTCAGAGATAATCTGCTCTTACATCTATTTTATGAAACCAACAATTTTACTTTAAAATAAGTTTATTTTGACGTTTCGATTTCCACTTTGCAAATTTCAGAAAACGATTTCAGAAGTGGAAATGTAAACGTCAAAATAAACTTATTTTAAAGTAAAATTATGGTTTATTCCCAATAAAAATAGTAAAATAAAACTAAAGTAGAAAAAGTCACCAAACTTCACAGATAACGATGAATATCTACTAGGAGCAGAATTTTTAAAAGTAACAATACTTTTTTGCTCTAAATATTATATTTTACTAATACCTTTTAATAAGAAAGTTATAATTTTAAAATAGAATCTTTGTTTGTTTACAAAATAGGTGCACTGCATGATCAGCATGAAACAAAATACTCCATTTATGTTTAAGCGATTTGTTGTAATATACAATCAATATAACTTTCAGCAATTACTGTGCCCCTTTTATGGTTTCCCTTTAAGCATTTAAAAAAGCGTTTATTTAATTTACTTGTTTACACACAGGATATTCCTCCTGACAAGTCTGATATCGTGGTAGGAGATTTAAAAGCACTCAATAATTATTCTGTTGAATTGAGAATGAGAAACAAAAATGGCTCTGGACCACCTGCGACTACTACAGTATCAACTCCTGCAGAACGACAAAGTTAGTAACACAACCATATTTATTTCATTATTTTTTTAATTGTCTATTATTCTATAACTATGTTTAATTTTTTTGCCCTCCGGAAAATTGCTTTTCCTCTGCACTTAACAATTACAAGTAAACAATGAATTCAATGTGTTTACAACGTGATTACGTCACAACGGATTACGTCAGAAATCAAATAGGTTACAACATAATCAGTTAAAGATACCAAAATAGTAACACAAAAAACTATCCCACTATCCCAGTTTAGATTTGTCCTTCAAGCATACCTTGCTGCTAAATGCAAAAATTTATTAAATTACGAAGAGATAAAAGGTTTACAGAACAAACATGCTGACAAGTTTTCCCTTAAGAAAACACAGGCCGAATAAATAGTAGACAATATGATATACTCATGGATAGTAGCAACATTGGATATACAACGCATAAATGACGGTATAGACAATAAACAATGAATAAACAATATATTTAAAATTTGTTTGCAGACTATATAGTACAAAATACTATCACAACATTGAACATAATTTATCCGTTCTAACAACAGAAATAAAATACGCATTAAAGAAATAAAAACTACTAAAGCACTTTTACCCAATAATATCCATAGCGAAATTATAACACTTATGGAAGAAAACAAGTTACTCATTGATCTTATAGCAAATACTTATTGTCTCGAACAATAGACAAAATTCCAGAAAACTAGCTAACTTTTACGTTTTCCCCTATTCGTAAATCCAACATAGCCAAGAAATGTAACGACTGCGGATTGATAACGTTCACGTCTGAGATGTTGAATGTTTCTGAAAATTATTCAGAACTTAATTTATACAAGATATCGGAAGATATAATCCAGTAACAGTTTGGTTGCAGAAACAGTGTGTGAACCCGAGAGGCTCTGTTCAACCAAAAGTTGCTTACCTGTAATTCGTATAACTTTTTATTAATGATCATTAATAAATGATTTCAAAGATCTTAAAACGATCCAAAAAGGAAAGTAAAAAACATAAGGTGCATGACCTTAAATCGCCGAGTATTAAAGAGTATTATACTTTAAAAATTAGAGCTTTAAATAAGCTGGAGTTTCATCTAATGTGGAGTTTGTCTATCACGTTAAGGAAAAATGTCAAGTCATTAATTGAATATGGCTTAGCTGCTAAATGCATAAACTTGCAGATGAAATTTCAAATAACGTATCGAGGTACAAGCGAGGTACAAACGTAACATGCGTTCCAAGACGACGTAATGTATCTTTTTCTCGATGACAACATACAGTATTTTCTTAACGCTTAGCTAAAAATCTAGGCCGGTGGAATGGAGTCATCTGTCCTCCGCCTCCTTATTTCTTGAGCCCTTATCAGGGCGTGGTGAGACTAAATATTATCAGCTCTTCTTCTTAAAGTGCCTATCCGTTCCGGATGTTGGCGATCATCACGGCTATCTTTACTTTGTTTATTGCAGCGCGGAACAGTTCAGTGGTAGTCGTGTTATACCACTTTCGTAAATTTTGAAGCCAGGAAATGCGTCTTCTTCCCGGTCCTTTCTTACCATTTACCTTCCCCTGGAAAATCAGCTGGAGAAGGCCGTAACGTTCTTGATTTCTCATTACGTGTCCTAGATATTCCAACTTTTTAGTTTTGACGGTCATGAGAATTTCACATTCTTTCCCCATTCTACGCAGGACCTCCACATTAGTAACTCTGTCAACCCAGGATATACGTAAGATACGCCTATAACACCACATTTCGAAAGCTTCGAGCCGATTCATAGATGCAACAGTCAGTGTCCACGCTTCCATTCCGTAGAGCAGAATTGTGAATATGTAGCAGTTCAATAGACGGCATTTTGTTTTTAATGATATGTCTCGACTGTTGAAAATGGTTCTCATTCTAACGAATGCTGCTTTTGCTTTTATTATTCGCTGTTTAATTCTCAGCTAGCTGTCTCCATTCGCTGCGATTCTTAGGCCAGATGGGACTTAATGCAGGGACTTTCCCACCAGAGTCTTCATTTGGTCTACCCATCTTGTTGAAGATCTTTCTTTTGGTCTTTGGTTATCTACCTTTCCTTCTACTCGTATTTCCAATAGTTCCATTTTCCCCAATGTTCTAAGTTCTTATAGAATTGACAGATTGGTTCTGGTAGCTGTGGATGCACCAATGGTAGAAATAAGGGCATTGACCAACCTGAGCTTATTATTCCTTGTTATTGTGTGGACTTTCCATATTTTAATTAATGTAGCTGTTGCCGTTCGGGCCATTGCTAGTCTACGCTTATTTCTGAGGGGCTCTCGCTATTGTCAGTTATTGGGAGCCCAAGTATATAAATCTGTCTTAACTTACTACTTGTGTAAATCTTCTTCTTCGTCTTTTTATGTACCTAGACACGACTCTGTCTTTTTTCAATGTTCCTACAGTAATTTGTCTTTCCATCGTTTTCGTGGTCTTCCTACGATCCTCTTCGTATTGGAGAACCGTCTCTTGCCGTCTTTACCACTCTATTTGTTGTCCTGAAGCCCGAATAAAACGTAGAGGGCGATGGGCAAGGTTAGCAACCTCCCAATCGTAAAAACGAATATTGCTCACAGAAATAATGTACAGCCTCGGAACAGGATTGATACTATGAAGATGACCACGGCAAGAAATACTTTTGTAAATGCAGTAGATTATTATTTACCCTATCTACCATCATGATTTTTGATGATGAGATGCTGATCATTTCGACGTCATTTGCTGCTAGCATAAGTGTGTCATCTGCGTATCGCAGGTTACTGATTTTTCGGCCTGCCTGTGATCCATATCATCTTGCATATATCCAGTATTACATCTACGCCAATCTCGCCCATTGACTTTACTTTAGGATTTCCGCTGGTATGCCATTGATCCCTGGGGGTTTTTTGTTTCTTAGTAGACAGCCTTCACTAGTGTTTCTCCTGACATCCAATGTTTGTTCTTTTGGATTTTCCGCGGTGTGCTCTATTTTTCCGCTCAATGCATCCAGCTGTTTATTCCATTCGATCTATTATTTATATCTTATTTGTGGTTTTTCCTTGTTTATCAGTTTTATCTGGATTATTTTCCCTATTATTTACCCTTATCTGTTGTGTCTCATGTATTTTTAGCGTGTAGTTCTGTGGGTAGATCTAATCTACAGTATGTTCCAGGCATAGTTCTTACGTTTATTATTGAGGTTTTCCATATTTTCCGCGTATATAGTCAATTTGATTTTTGTTTTCTTTATTTGGACTAGTCCACTATGATAGTCTTCTCGAATGGTGTTTATAAATTGTATATATTTGTTATCACTAGATTATTTTCACTGGCAAACTGTAGAAGACGTTCTCCTCTGTTGTTTCCACTCGAGAGTTTTACACCAATTTTTATCGCTGTTTCGCGCTAACGACGGTCACTTTCAACGCTGTCACAAATCTTACCGCAACAACAGAATTTATACTCATTACAATATACTAACAATGACAACACTACACAAACAAGTTGCAGTCGATAGATAAAACCACCGAATTCAAAACTATGCTGATAATAATTTTTAAGAATTTTGGTAAGGGGCCCTTTTTTGTCAAAACTTGTCGAAAAAACATTTATCTTTAATTAGTAAACTGTGTTAAAACTAAAAAAAATGCAAAAAATAAAACATTTTAAAATAATATTAATAATAATATAATAATTCAAATTACAGGGTAACCCCAATTTTATGCTCGGCAGTGTATGTACTTGTTGTTGTAGTGTTGTAATATTTATTTAATTTTTTTATTTTACTTAAGTATTTATTCTATTTTTGTAAATCATCACAAATAATTTTTATTAAAATTATGAAACAACTGTAAATTATTACAAGATACTTTCCTGTAAGTTATATGTATTAACTTAATTTCAGTTTCAATCTTATTTTACAGTCACAAATGTTACAAAACCCCCATTAATACTGGGTACAAACTCTACGATTCTTGAATTAAACAACCTATCGTTAGACGAAGAACCTAAAGTACTGTATAAAAGTACAATTGAACTTAAAGGTAAGAATTTTAGTTCTATTAATATAAACATTAAATATGCTAAAATGTAATAATTATAATAGCTTTCTTGTATATTGTTAATTAAATTAATAGTAATTTTATTCGTAGAATGTGTATATATAGATCATTCATAATACAGTATATTCTAATTACTATTTAAATGGAAATAAGCCACAATTAAAGGTTAAAGTACGTTTATTGACGTTTCAATTTCCACTTCGGAAATCGTTCTCAAAATACAAGCATTAGTAAATTAAACACATTTTTGTTTTTCTGTTACTTAGTGAAAAATTCTTCTAATAATTTAATTTTATCTGACTCATTTATATTGACAATTCAGACATACATTATACATTTTAAAGTAGACGACTTTAAAATGATATTGCCAATATTGTTGATTTGCGCCCCTGGGACGACTTTACTTATAAGATAGTTCATTCGATTACATGAAATCAACTTTACCTTGAGAATATCCGTCAGAAAAGATCATAGCATGTAATTCGTCTTTAAAAAGACAAATGTCTTTAAAAAAAGACATGATGACAGTAAAATTTTCCTGTTAGTGATTCCATAGTAAATTATGAGGGAAAAACCAGGAAAAAAACCTCACAATACTATCCCGACATGGTAAGTATTTGGTCGTGCATTTTGTTTACCTTAAATAAACACCAAATTCTGATTTTATATGTTTGTTATTTAAAAAACATAAATGATGTATGCTCTATATGTATCTACTACATTCTACCGAGGAATTTGCGACACAATTGGTCTCATTTAGCATAATTAGAACCGCTTCTTTGATTTTTCTCTTTTTACCATCCGTTTCTTCTAGGACTATATTTGAATCATTCCATTGATAGATCTCAAATATGTAAACACGCATGGGATAATGAATATAGGATTCAATCTTCTTCTTCTTCAAGTGCCCTCTCCGCTACGGAGTTTGGCAATCATCATTGCTATTCGTATCTTTGAAGCTGTTGCTCTAAATAATTGGTTAGATGTGCACTGGAATCAGTCTCTTAAATTGCGCAGCCAAGATATACGTCGTCTCTCCACGCTTCGTTCGCCCTGAATCTTTCCTTTCATAATTAACTGGAGCAATCGGTACTTTTTCCCTCTCATTACATGACCAAAATATTCTAACTTTCTTCTCTTGATGGTGATCAACAGCTCCCGTTCTTTTTTCATTCTTCGAAGAACTGCACTGTTTGTTACTTTGTCTGTCCAAGGTATTTTCAAAATTCTTCTGTATCTCCACATTTCGAAGGCCTCTAGTTTATCAATATTGCTCTTGTTTAAAGTCCAAGTCTCTACTCCGTACAGCAGTATCGAGAAGATGTAGCATCTAACCAATCTCATTTTCAGGTTTAAGTTAATGTCATGAATTCCCAGAATGTCCTTTATATTAACAAAAGCAGCTCGAGCCTTTCCAATTCTAGTTTTTATTTCTTCTGTGATGTCATTGTTGTTATTAACACTTGTTCCCAAATATTTATATTTGTGCACCCGTTCGATTTCGTTATTGTGAATGTACAGGTTTGCATTCAATCTTTGTTTTTTTAAAATAATCATGAATTTCGTCTTTTTGACATTCATTGTTAACCCTTTCTCTTCACTAACTGTGACTTCTTCTTCTTCTTCAGATGCAAATCCACTAATGGATGTTAGCGATCACATTTTCCATTAATTCTCTATTTCTTGCAATATGTATCAGAGATTGTATGTCGTTAATCCCTGTCCATTGCCTTATGTTTCGGAGCCAGGACATTTTCTTGCGTCCCACTCCTCTCTTGCCTTTAATTTTACCCTCGATTATAAGTTGGAGGAACTGGTATTTTTCATTTCGCATGATGTGACCTAGATACGCCGTTTTCCTTTTCTTGATGGTTTCGAAAAGTTGGCGTTCTTGGTTTATTCTTTTAAGGACATCTATATTTGTGATTTTCGCTGACTATGGTATTTTTAGGATACGTCGATAGAGCCACATTTCGAAAGCTTCTAATCTGTTTATATCCCTCGTTTTGAGTGTCCAGCCCTCTACGCCATATAGCAGCACTGACCACACGTATCACTTAGTAAACCTTAGTCTCAGTTGAAGATCGAACTCTGAACAAGTCAGTACCTTCTTGAATTTTACGAAAGCTTGTCGAGCTTGCTCAATGCGCCATTTTACTTCCCTGTCCGATGCCAGTCTTTCTGGCAAATTTACTCACTCTTTCAATAGACTTAGTATTCAGTGTTATGGTGGAGTTTTCAAGTGCATCCAAGTTTCTGGAGATGATCATAAATTTGGTTTTTTTGGTATTAATCTCTAATCCCATTCGCTTACTGTATTCTCCGATTATAGTGACAAGTTGTTGAAGATCGACTATGTTTTCACAAATTAAGACACCATCATCAGCATATCGTATGTTGTTGATCAATACTCCATTCACTTTGATTCCCATCTTTGCATCCTCCAAAGACTCTTGACATATGGCTTACAAATAAATGTTAAATAAAAGAGGGGAAAGCACACGTCCCTGTCGAACGCCCCTTCTTATATGTATGGGTTTGGATATAGAATTGTCAATTTTTAACTGTGCCGTTTGATGCCAGTACAAGTTTTCAATGCATCTTATGTCTTTTTGGTCTGTATCAACTTTCTTGAGGATCTGCATTAACTTCTGGTGTTGGACACGATCAAACGCTTTTTGGTAATCTAAAAAGCATAGGAACACATCCTTCTTCTGATCGTAACAATTTTGGACCAGCACCTGTGTTGCTACTATTGCTTCTCGTGTTCCTAAACCTTGCCTAAACCCGAACTGGGAGTCACTGATGTCCCATTCACATTTTTTGTATAATCTTTGATTAGTAGGTAGCTGTGACTACCTTGTTTAAAATGGCTTGCAGGTCTTCTACTGTCTCCGCCATTAAAACCGTATCATCTGCGTATCTAATATTATTAATTGGTTGGCCGTTCACTTTTATCCCAATCTCTTCTTCCTCCAATGCTTTCTTCATAATTTCTTCCGAATAGAGATTAAATAGCATTGGTGACAGCACACATTCTTGTCTAGGATTCAATGGAATGATTCAAATATAGTCCTAAAAGAAACGGATGGTAAAAAGATAAAAATCAAGCTCTCGGGCTCTAATTATGCTAATAGCTTCAGAACAATATTAAGAAACAGTATATTCTGAAAAGTAGTCTGAAAAGTTCTTGGCCTAATAATTTTATGTTTCGACAAAATCCCCTCGATGTGAAAAGCGATTTCCAAAGCAGTTATTACATCTATCGTCATTGTTTGGTAGTGCTTCAAAATACTTATCTGCAGCCGAATAGATTGGAAAAAAAGCACTGACCAACTAAAGAAGACAAATATGTTTTAAAAATCTTAAGAAATACTCAACTAATAGAGCGCATAAGACTCTAGTACTTGTGAAAAATATTTTTTTTTTATTTAAACAAATATACCTGCATCAACCACTAAGGGTTATTAGCGGGGGGACATACACAAACAGTAAGATACATATTGTTACATAAAAAAATATTTTTTACAATCTGGTATATAGTTTAATCAGTTTAAGATAACTTAATAAAGACTGTAAATTTGATGTTAGTATACTTTTTAAATTATCACTAAGGGCATACGTGATTCTTTCGTTCTGGGACACTGGACACTCAACAATTATATGTTTCACTGACAACTGAGTGTTGGACTTGGTACACATCGGAGCTGCCTCCTGGTTGAAGATATGCTTGTGTGTAAGGAAAGTATGTCCTATTCGGAGGGGGTTGATGATGACTTGGTCTTTTCTATTATTTGGTAAGATGAGTTTGGTTCCTACTTGACTTAGACATTCTTTGAGTTTGTTAGCAGTGTGATCCCAAGTAGTTTGCCACGCTCTGTACACGTGGGCTTTGATATTTACTTTGTGATCAGTCCAAGGCATTTGATTTATGATAGCAATACTTTGGTCGGTGGTTGCATTGCTTGCCAGAGAGTCCACTTCCTAATTACCACTTATTCCCATATGGGAAGGTACCCAAATAAAGGAAATATCTTTTTGTTGAGTCTGTAGATAAGATAACTCTTCTTTGATCTTGAGAAGTATGGCGTGAGTTGTATATAGCTTTATTCCAAGTAATGCGCTCATTGAATCGGTGATGATAACAAATTTGCTTTCATTGATAGAACAACATTTTTTCACGGCCTGGTGAATTGCCGTAAGTTCTCCGGTATATATACAACAATTTGTTGGTATTCGTATGGCAGACTTGACGTTTTCGGAGATCTAGGCTGCAGCATGTCCTTCATGATATTTGGAAGCATCAGTGAAGATTTGATGGGTTGTTGGGTATTTGGATATTACATTTTTATAAGCTTGCTGTATAAGGAAAGGATGTGTGGAATGTTTCGGGAGTTCTTTTAGAGACGTGTCTATTTTTGGAGGTTTAATCATCCAAGGAGGAACATTTACATGAATAGGCATAGTAAGACTGAACGGTTCTAAATTGAGACCAATACGTTTTATTCGTTCAGGAAATGGTAGTTTTTTTATTGCAATGTTTCTGTAAAGATCGGACGATATATTTGTTCTGCAATGTATTGTTGAGTAGGTTACGTTGCTGTTGTTTGCTGAAATTCTAGCAACGTAATTTAGTGAGAGGAGTTGCCTTCGTTGGCTTAAGGACAGTTCATTAGCCAAAACTTGTGAGCTACTTACTGGATTAGTTCTTGTGGCACCTAAAACTAATCTCAAGCACATATTTTGAATGTAGTCAAGTTTTTTAAAGATGTTTTGTTAGCAGTAGAAAAATATTTTATTACTTATTTTTTGGTTTATTTGTAATATTTAATAATGTGTAAATGTTAATATATTTGTTTTTCAGGTATTGGGTTCCATTACAATAAAAAATTACTCTTCATTACGGACAGTGATGGTTACGTTTCAAAAATTCCTCTCTACCAAGAGTCAAAGCCAAATTACTCAAATCCTTATAAAAAGTTCATATATTCTCCCAAGAAAATTGATATTTTAGAACCGCAAAATTTGTATTTTAAACCATTAGACATCACCGTTGACTGGTTAAATGACCAGTTGTACATTTTGGGAGAAATTAAATTCAATACGGCTTATATTATCAAGAGATGTAACTTGGATGGAAGTAACTTGATGGTTGTTTATGCAGGACTTAGCCAAAAACCTTCGTCGATACAGATAGATCCACTAAATGGGTAAATACGAGTACATCTACAATTTAATTTATTTTATTAACTATTTGTTTTTATACTATTACTCTTAGTTATTGAAGCACGAAATAAAAATATAAGGTGCGTATCTTTTTCTGTGAGTGCCAATTTGTTACTGAATGTTAGTGACATTATAGTTTTTCGTACTTTATTCACAGCACCGGGCAAAAGCTCTGTAGTAGTCTGAAAACCATGTTTTTAGGTTCTTTTTCCCAGAAGATTATTCTTCTTCCAGGACTCCTTCTCCCAAATATTTGACTGAGATTACTTGTTAAACACTTTATATATTTTTGTTGTCACTATCAGTACATCGCCTTTATGGTTTCATTTTTGAACTGTTTGAAAGACTTTTATGTCATTATGTATTCTTCTTAATTTTTCTTCATTAGATATATGATCCTTCCAGGGAATCCTGAATATCTTTCTATATAGCCAAATTTGGGTATATAGAACTAGGTATACAATACTTCCAAGACACTTTAATTATATGCTTCAAGAAATTATATCTTTGTTTTAGGTACTTGTTTTGGGTGATTCAGGATTACAACAATGGTGGATTTTTTCGACTCGACATAAACGATATTAGCAATGGCATTCCCGCAGACAAGAAAATTAAAAAAGTACTTAACGAAACCGAATTAGGTGCCTTTACATTTGAGTACCATAATTTCAACGTATTGGTATCTTATCAAAGACTGAACACAATTATGTCTGTTACTTTAGATGGGTAAGCATTTTAGATATCGCCTTCAAATTTTTTATTTTATTCTAAACAAAATATAAGTTTGTGGATACCAACAATGAATCATATCCTTACGCACCAGTGATTGTAGACAGTGGCGCACCCAGGGGGGGGGTTAGGGGTTAAACCCCCCCCCCCCGAGCCCTATTCCGACACAGTTACTCACACATTTTAAGGACTCAAAATGGAGGTAGCATCATAAGAAAAAGTTGGTGACCAACCAAAGCCCCCCCCCCCCGAGGTAAATTCTAGGTGCGCTACTGATTGTAGAGTTTATCAAATGTCAGATTTTTTGTTTTTATTACACCGTTTCTTTTCGTTACATCACTCTTTACCATTTAAGGATCCAGGCAGCAAGCATTGGAAGACGGTGTCACTACTTGGATTGCTTTTCCAGAAGCAACTAAGACTCTTATTCACTACGCGATTTTCCGGCCTGGCGCCGACCCGCCGCACGCATCTCGTGTTGACAAGACGCTTCTGCGCGGTGGATGGGATTCGAAGCCAGGAAAATCCAACTAAATCCAGACCCCACACCCCTGGAATCCATGATACAACCCATTGCTTTGTACGGTATACAATTAAACATTTTGAATTGAATTTCGTAATTGCAATCTGAACTGCAAGGTTTGAATTGCAACGTCCTTATTGACGACACTGAATGAAAACGTACAGCAATGTCGATTGTTTTTCTTTTTAATCCTTTTAGTTAATTCTAAATTCATATAGTCATTTCAGCTTCATATTTATCCTTGGTCATGCAGACGAATTAATGTTGTCATCATAATCACTCATATGCAAGTATTTAATTCGTTTGTTACCTATTTCAATTTAAATATTATCATTAAACAGATATTAATTAGAATATGTGGAAGCATTGAAATTTATACTGAACAGTGCAAATACGATGGTAAAAAACGGTAACTACCATCTTCAGGAGAATTGATCTATTAAATCGCAATGCAGTTTGCTGGCTATCAGTACAAGATTTAATATTCCGCGTAGATTTATTACTACAATATTATTAGACTTAAATTACGACGTGCTTGTTATAATTACATATTTTTAAAATTAATGGTATATCAAATGTTAACAGTGTGATAAAAAAGGAGATCTTGAACACATATCCTTTTCGAATGTTTAAAACATTAATTACAAAAAACCTTATTTAATAATCTTGTTAGTTTGAATATTTCTACTCCTGTTAACATTATGTACATATTCTCTTCAGAAAATAAATTTATGTTATCAGTTATCCGATCAAAGTTTGTCTAAAATTGGTCTTAGGTTATAATATATTAGCTTTGTTACGTATATTTTTTCCTTTGTTATTTTACCTATTTAACTTTAATTTGATACACATTTATTTAACCCATACTAAGTCTTCTTCTTTCTGTTCTTCTTGATCATATACTTGATTTTCTTTGTATTATTCTGTACACCTTAGTTATTGCATATTTCATTCATATTCTCTAGTAAGTTGAATTTCTTTCGATGTTCTTACCAACAGCACAGGATCGTCTGCATATATCACTTCTTCATTATTGATTATTCCTCCATTTGCGCTTGATAAAACTTCCTGGCAAATGTGTTGACTCATCATCATCATCATCGTCCAACCTTCATTTATCACGTCCACTGCTGGACATAGGCCTCCCTTAAACTCTCCCATTCTTTACCATTTTGTGCTCTTTGTTGCCAATTTTTGGTGATACGCCTGATGTCGTCAGCCCAACGTATAGGTGGTCTTCCTCTACTGCGTTTGTCTGCTCTTAGCCTTTAATTTGTAGTTTTGCTCGCCCATCGTAAGTCATGCATTCTCGCTACATGGCCTGCCCAGTTCCATTTCGGTTCCGCTATGCGTTTCACAACATCAGCAATACTCATTCTTCTTCGCAGGTCTTTAAGTTTGCAGATGATATCGTTCTTATTGCAGACAGCTTTGATCAGGCACAGCTAATGCTCCACGAACTCCATATTGCCACAAAAAGAGTTTCTCTTAAAATAACTTTTTCAAAAACGCAATTTATGACAAATTTAGTCCACAACAAAAACATCTCAATAGAAGACAAAGATATTGAGCCAGTTGACTCCTATAAATACTTGGGCCATGAGATCAGAATAAGTCGAGACAACCAAACAATCGAGCTGAAAAGCAGAATAAACCTCGCTTGGGCTGTATTTGGAAAGATGAAGGATATTTTTAGGTCTAAGATTCCAATGTGTCTGAAAAGAAAAGTATTTCATCAGTGTATTTTGCCAGTGGTGACCTACGGCGCAGAAACTCTAACACTCACAAGAACAACAGTGAGTAAACTACAAGTTGCGGAAAGGGCAATGGAGAGAATAATGTTAGGGATTTCTCTACGTGATAGAATACCCAATGCCACTATACGCAAAAGATCAGGAGTAGCAGACGTGGACTAAAGTGGAACTGGGCAGGTCATGTAGCAAGATCAGTTGATGACCGGTGGACAAAAAGAATTTTGGAATGGAGATCCCGAATACAAGCTCAACGAGATGGACAGATGACATAAAAAGAGTGACTACAAATTGGATTCAGATGGCGCAAAACCGGACTAAGTGAAAAAGCATGCGAGAGGCCTATGTTCAGCAGTAGACGTTAGAGGCTAGTTGATGATGATGATGATTTAAATCGTTAAGATCGTTCTCGGAGGTATCATGCAGTAGTAGCTTATTATTGATATGTGCCTGATATTGGTTGATATCTAATTGGGGTGTCCAGAGACCATGTGATTATTTTTAATCATTATGTTCCTTTCTCTTTTTATGTTGATTTGGACTTTCGTTCGTATCATTCTGTGGTCACTGATTGTGGTGAACTTGTTGAGTACTGTTACATCTTTAATTATTTGTTTTTTGTCACTTATGATGTAGTCGACTTCGTTCCTTGTTCTACCGTTTGGACTTTTCCAGGTCCATCTTCTGTGCATCTTTTAGTGAAAGAAGCTGTTCATGTTGAATAAATTATTCAGGAGTAGGAATCCTAGTAGCGTTTCTCCTCGGTTATTTCTTGCTGGGGAACCGAATTTTCCCAAGGATGTTTCTAGCTCAGCTTATTTTACACCTATTTTTGCGTGGAAATCGCCACATAAAATTTTGAATTGAGTACGAGAGTCATTAAGCGCAGTAGATATATCATCATAAAACATTTCGATTTATTCGTCTTTATGGTCTGTTGTTGAAACGTATACTTGGATAATTTTAAGTTGATATCTACTGTTCAGCTTCAGAATAAGATATGCCACTCTAGATGATATATTTTGGATGTTTATTACCTTGTTCACGTGGTTTTTATGGACAAAGAAACCGATGCCTCCAACTGATGTAGTTTCAAGGCCAATTTGATAGAATATATGCCCTAATTTCAATGTTTTTAAAGTTTCAGCTCTCTTTCTAACTTCGCTGATATCTATGACATCCCATTTAATATTATTCATTTCAGTTTCCATTTCTGTAAATCTCGCCTTGGACATGTACTAACATAAAGAGTTATGGGGTTTTTGGAGTTCCGTATAGTCAGTTTTTTGTCTTCACTACTTACCCCCCCCCCTCCCATAACAACTGAGTCTAATAGCTAAGAAATGTTCTGGTGAGTCCCTGAACCCTGTTTTTTTTTTTTTTTTGTTGTCGTTCGTTCGACTATGATGTTTCCTTTTCAAGAAGATTATAATTGCACGTATGTGACTGGCTGTATGACCAATGGTCCAAGCCAAGAGAAAATATTTTATTCACAGTTTTTTGTTAATGCCCTTTGAGACTGTATATATTTTTAACTAGTTATTTTAAATTATTGGTAATGTTATACTTTATAAAGTTGTAAAATTGAATACCACTATGTATAGATCCCTTAAATCCAATACAAACTTTGACCAATACTATATTTATATTGCATATTTTTTAGAAACGAAATAAAAAATATTAGAACCACTGTAGCAACATCAAAACTATACAAAGTTGTGTCTTTAGCGATGGAAAATAAACTGTTTTACTGGACGGATGGCACAGATGTCTATTTCGAAGATTACAACGAACATAGTAAAAGTTACTACCATAACGCTTTAGTCATAAACTATGGATATTATAAAAAAGTTTTTATAAATTCGCAAAGTTCCCAACCGTGGCCTACTCCAATTAATCCACCAACAAATGTACAAGCTATATTTGGAATTGATATTGCTAAGACTAGATGGCAGCCACCTCATTTAGTTGGACTTCAAGGTATGGTTTTTTCATATTTTTTATTAAAACTTAATACTGGTTTAAGGGGTGTGTAACGTATGTCCTAAAAGTTTTTGCACAAACTTTATTGACTTTAATTTTAGCAAAAAGTAGCCTTTGGAAACAAAAGTTTGTTTACTGTCAGTTGAGATTTATTTATTTTGTTTTCGCTTTAAGATGTATAAATTAGAAATAACCAAAAGTAACTACAAGTTGGTTGGGCGGGTAAATAAAACTAAAACCTGTTATAAGATTAAAATATATTAAAATATTTCCAAATGAAAACATTTTACGCGAAACGATTTATAGAGCAATAGCGAAATGTGAGCAGGGATAACTATTTCTAAATCTACTAAAAAGTAGAAAACCACATGCATGTACTGCACACAGATCAGAGAGATTGGTAAGAAGACCAAAAACCAGGTAGGAATATCAACGGGGAGACTGACTCGTCAATATAGATCTTCTAAGAGTAGAATATCGCTGTAGTTGGGAAGGAATGGCCTTAAATATCTAAAAAGACGTATGTGCCCCAAATAGTCCCAAGCAACTCCTTCGTATACCAAGATACTCTTCTCAACTGAGGCGGGTACACTTTGCCAATGAAAACATTATTTTAGATGACGAAAAGACGAATTTTACTATGAGTAATTCTGAAATTAAGGGAAACGATGTATTTTATAGAGGAATGTCCCAACAATAGTAATTAGTGATTTATAACAGGGGTGTATATCAACCTTTAGTGGGAAGAGTGATGAGTGAAGCTTTGAATAGTCAGAGCTATATTAATAACTTTTTCTCTGCGTGCCATACACTATGCAGCGTATAGGTATTCATGCTGGTTGTCGAATGTTCAGAAATCAAGTATGAAACCTTTCGCTGCTTAACAAGATTTAACAATTCTCTTTGGACTTTAGCTCTTCTTAGGACCTATTCTCCGTTCATAAATTGTTGAGAGCACGAAATGTGCCTCAAACTCCTAAAACGGTCGTAAACCATAGGCGTTCCTGAGGTGTTTATTCATTAAATAATAATATAATATTTTTTAATACTGTTATATATATAATATTAATAATATTTTAATACTAATATATTTATCAAAAAAACAATTAAAACTTTCACGGCTAATGTTATGTAATTATATTATATTAATAAAAATAAGAATTTAACCATTAACAATTTTGTAAATAAGAATACCTTATCTCTTTGGATATTTCAATACTAATCTTCGCGTTTAATCACTTTACTAGAAAACCTGGAATTCATATCCGAAGATACTATTCGTTGCAAGATAATTAGGATGGAATTCCCCAGATTTTTAATAATATAATGGATATGCTTTGGCCACGTGCCTCGTTTGTTCAGTTTATATTTGAAACTTAACTTGAAAGGGTGAAGTTATTACGAACGAAAACAATTTTTTTGTTTAGTACGTTTTTGATCGCATGTAATTTACGGCTCGTCGGTGTGTCCGCGTCTACGGCAGTAATTAGCGTCTCGAATATTTCTTTTGCGAATTATATGCAGTGCGTGAGTGATTTTTTATTCCATATACCTACGAACATATACGTACCTTTCGCTCGTGCCCGTTTTGTTGGATTGTTTGTGATGGCTTCATCATCAACATCATCAAGTTTTACACCGGTACTGTTGCATACAGTCAGTAAGTCTGTCTATTCACCAAGAGAGAAGACTATTGTTATGAATGTTCACGATGCTCTGGTTTCTCAGAATCCCACAAACACTGTTCGCAACATAGTCGAAAGTTGTGCCAACATGACTGGCATAGGAGAGTCAACTATATATAGGTTCCTATCAAAAAGAAAAAAACACGGTATAGCTAACCCAAACACAAACGAACACTTAAAGAGAGGGAAAAAGCCTATTGAAATTCATGAATTTGCCAAAAATGGTATTCGAAGGAAAATTCATGGATTTTTTTTTTCAAAAAAGAAATACCAAACCTAAACAAAATTTTACAAGAAGTTAGAGACGACCCGGATTTGCCTCATATCGGACGAACTAAATTGTGGCAAGTTTTAAAACAATTAAATTTCCGGTGGGAGAAATCAGACCGAAAATCACTTTTGATTGACCGGAAGGAGATAATATGTTGGAGAAGAAATTATCTAAGATCCATACGAAAATTCCGGGCTGAAGGAAGGCCCATGTTCTACCAGGATGAAACGTGGGTAAACTCAGGTCATACTCTAAAAAAAATTTGGCCAGATAAAAATATATTAAGCTCCAGGCAAGCCTTTATGGAAGGTTGGTCTACTGGTATCTCCCCACCTTCTGGTAAAGGCAGTAGATTAATAATTTCTCACATTGGCAGTGAAAAAGGATTTGTTAAGCATGGTTTGTTGGAATTTCAGTCCAAAAGCACAAAAGACTATCACGAGGAGATGACAGCTGATGTTTTCGAAGAGTATTTTGAGCAGATGATTGAACACATACCACCAAATTCAATTATAGTATTAGATAATGCACCTTATCATTCACGACTAGTACAAAGACTTCCAACGACTGCGGGGAAGAAACAGGATATTCTTGACTGGCTGCGGAATAAGTATCTGCCTTACGAAGATGGAATGGTAAAAGCAGAACTTCTAAAAATTGCCCGGCAACACAAATCTAAGTTTAAGGAATACGTAGTTGACAAAATGGCGGAAAGGCGAAACATTACAGTCCTTAGACTTCCACCCTACCACTGCGAAATAAATCCAATTGGACTCATTTGGGCACAAATGAAAAGTTATGTGGCTAGAAAAAATACGTTATATAAAATACCAGCTGTACGTGAATTGTTATACGAGTCTTTCCAACATATTACAGAACAAAACTGGAAAGATGCAGTAAGGCATGTAATAGAAGAAGAACAAAAAATGTGGGATCTTGATAACATAATTGATGCGACCGTAGAGACACAACCGCTAATTATTAACCCTCAAGATGACTCGGATTCCGAAGTTGATCCTATTTATTTTGAATTTTAATAGTTTTCTAATCGTAATTATAAGGTAAGTAATAATAGTCGTAATCGTAAGGTATTAAAGGGGAAAGGCGCAAAATGTCGCCTGTCAAAATGTTCAATATGTTTTAAATGTATCCATTTTTTTTTCAAATCCTGAGAAAACTAAACAGCATTTTTGAAAAATTTAAAGGCAGAATGAAATATATTTTAGAATAAATAAAAAGTTTCTTTTGCATGCAATATTTTCAATTAAAAATTATACTATATTTTCTCTTTTATTTTCACCCCTGTTACATAACATATTAAAATAAACATTGTAGAAGTTTTCAGGGACTTTCTGCCCTGAGTAATAATGTAATCTTTCATTCTGCGTTTAAATTTTTCAAAAATATTTATTAGTTTTCTCCGGATTCGAAAATAATGGATACATTTAAAACACATTGGAAATTTTGCCAGGCGACATTTGGCGCCTTTTTCCTTAATTAAATAAATGTATCTTTTACAAATGGCAACAAACTTTTTATTTTTGAATAAAATAAATAAGTTTTATTAAAAAATACAATTTACATAAGTACAATTTAAAAAATATATTTATTTAGTTCAAATAAATGTTTCAATCATATACTCTACGACACTGGTCGTTCATCTCTAACCATCCAAAATACCCCCGTAATAGGATTATAAGGTATTGTATTCCTTCAGATATAAGGTGGGTTAGTCGAAAATGTCTTAAACCGTCAGTTTTAGGTTGGTTTTTACTATTATATCGTATTACCTATCCTCTCTGTATTTCAGTTTTCTAATTAGGGTTAAACTTGTAGTGAGCTATCAACAAATTGTGAACCGACTGTAATAATTTGTTACATGGTCTACCCATGAAATCCTAGGTAGCCTTCTGAGACATCATTTCGAAAGCCTTCAGACGATTCAAAGATCTCACTTTAATAATATTGATAACTCTCTTTCCAAATTACTTGAGCTTATCCACGAACATTATGCTACTGACGATATAATGTTTTAGTCAGACCTAGCATCATACCATTACTCAAGAGATATCCAAAACTGGCTTCCACAAACCGTTTGTTCGCAAAAATACTAATCGTCCAAACTCGCCACAGACCTTTACTTTTCCGAAACTGTTTTCAAATGAAGAAGAAGAATTATCAAATACGCATATTTATTTAGTAAGTCGTATTAGATTTAAATGATAAACATTTTGACTCTGTTAACTGAGTGGTTTACGTGATAAAAGGTACCTTATTATCGATACCGCTCTTTTCCCGATTCATATGCTGATTGGTAAACAGAGCTTTGTCTGTTAATTGCGCTTCCACCTTTATTCTTTCTCCTATTTAGGCTAGAGAAATTGGTGAAAAAACACCCTTTTCAGGACATTTATTAATACGTGTACCCAGGAGCTAGTGTTTAGTTATAATATATGATATATGGTGTAGAAACCACTTACGGATTAAAATTATTTCAGTACTTGTTTTAAAAAATCTTTAAAGACGCTGGAACTCGTGGATTTTTTATATCAATATGCGTTTTTTAAACACATTTAAATGTATAGGGTGACTCAAGCAAGTAGGGTCTATTATGAATATTACAGGTTCAAATTTTGATATTGTACAGTGTGGAAAGCACTTATGAAATATAATTGTTTGTGTCCTCATTTTATAAAATTAAAAAAAAAACGCTGGGACACTTTAACTTTTTAATTGAAATGTACGCTTTTTAAACATTAATTTAAATTCACGCAAGTCTAGCATACTCCATCATCTTTATGCTTAATGAAACACCCTGTATATTTTTATGTTTTTAAAGGCTCCTCAACAACCTGATCTCAACAAACCATATTATGTAAGGTCTATTATAAATACTACAAGATGAAATTTTAAAAAATTATGTATAATTTTCGTCAAAAAATTAAATACAAAACAAACTAAATAAAAAAAATATTAATACATGGTTTAGAAAATTGATGTCTGCATTTAGCTTATTTTTAAAAAAATACCATTATTTAAAGTGTGATCAATTATTAATTTCAAAATTTTATATACCTATTTAATGTCTTGACGAAAATTATACATAATTTCAAAATTTCACCTTTTATTATTGATAAAATACCTTACATAGTATATTTTTTTAAGATATGGTTATTAAGTAGCTTCTAAAAACATAAAAATATATAGGGTGTTCCATTAAAAATAAAGATGATGGATTATGCTAGACTTGCGTGAATCACCCTGTACCTTTAAATTTATGTTTAAAAAGCGCACATTTGAATTTAAGAGTCGACTTGTTCCAGCGTTTTTTATGATTTCTTAAAAAAAGACTATGTATAAACGGAGATAAAACAAAATACTTAGAAATTAAAGCAAAGAAAATGATGCACGAAGATCATCTAAGAATAAGTAGAGGAAGTAGAGAATATTGTTTTAAAAAAGTGGATCAATTCGAATACCTTAAAGTGTCAATTACAAATAGAGCCGAAGAAGATGCTGAAATAGAAAAAAGAATTACTAAAGGAAGTAAAGCTGTAGGATCAAATCTAAGTTAATATCCAGGAATGCGAAAATCAGGATATACAAAACGATTGTGCAACCTTCAGTAATGCATGGCGGTGACACTTGGGAGTTAAGTCAGAAAAATACAGAGAAATTGGAACGATGAGAAAGCAAGATATTATATAAGATATATGGAGGGACAAAGGATAATTACGGCGTATGGAGAAGAAGAACAATAACGAAATAGTGAAACTCTTCAACCAACCAAGCATAATACAAAAAGTATTATATATCATATATATATATATATATATATATATATATATATATATATATATATATGATATATAAAATAATCACACAAATAATTTTATTCCAAAGTGGTTTCCATCAAAATTTTACCCTATATTATTCATAATAGACCCTACATGTGATAGTTCGTTGAGGTCATGTTGTTAAGCAAGTTTTAAAAATATAAAAATATACAGAACGTTTCATTAAAAATAAAGCTTATCGACTATGCTAGGCTTGCGTGAATCAGCAGGTAAATTTAAATTTATGTTTAAAAAGCACATATTTATATATAAAAGTCAATTTTTTAAAACAAGGACAGAAATAATTTTATTCCATAAGTGGTTTCTACACTGTATAAAAGATGCAATAGATTCTCTGTTATTTTTCTCTTGTAAACAATATATAAACAAATTAAGAACTTGATTAGAATTAAAGACTGTAAGTTCAAGCCATTAGAATTTATTCCGTATTGAAATTTTTTATTGAAAAAGCTCGCAAAAACCTTCAATTTGGAAGGAATATTTTTGTTAATTTCTTTTTTAAATAAATATTAATAACTTTGTTTAAAATGTATAAAATGTAAGTATACTTATATATATATATATATATATATATATATATATATATATATATATATATAGCAGTTTTTTTGCAATATTATTATGCGTAAGCTATTGGGGCACTTAGTGGCCAAAAAAGTTATTTTAAATTTAAAAAGGGATAATTCCCGCGAGTTGGCTGTATACCATATAGTTAAAAAACTAGAAAATTGAAGTAAAACACTTATGTTGTAAGTGATATATTTAATTAAAATTATATTTAAAAATCCAAATGGACTAAAAGTTCAAAACGTTTTCGGGCTTTCAAGCCAATCTTAAGTGAACTTTTGTAGTACTTGTGTAAATAATCGCAAAACCAAACAGTGGTTGAGTTTACATTGATGAAACAATACTTGAAACTATTAAATTATATTAATTACTATATTAATTGAAATAAGCCAATTTTAAGTTTAAAATCAGTTCATTGAAGATTCAATTTCTACTTCGAAAATCGTTCTCAAAATACAAACATTTGAGAACGATTTTCGAAGTGGAAATTGAAACGTTAATAAACTTATTTTAAACTTCAATTGTGACTTATTCTCATTAAAATAGTAATTAGTTTAATATGTTACAAGCAAATAGCTTTAGAATAATATTAAAAACCCGTTATGGGCTCAGCGTTATTCAAAATTTTAGGAGACTGGAAATTCTCTACGAAAAACTGGCACATTGTCAAAATTCAATAAAATTAAATTATATGGCAGTATGCCGATGAAATTGGATTACTAACCGAGAACATGTCCCTACTCGAAAAATGATTTATCTATCCAAACGTTAAATTAATTATAAAGATTTTACGAATCCTGCGACCCATTAACACGTAGACATTTTTTTTATTCGACGTGTACATATTTTTTCACGAATTGAAAAAAAAATCAATGATTAACTTGTAATTTTAGTTCAATATATAAACTTATACTATGAACAAAAATCGAATAGTGAAATGGGAAATTTTTTTTGTAAAAGAAACAACAGAATGCCGTCAGAATAACTAAAAAATTGTATGAAGAATTTTCTTCATTTCATGAAGAAAACGTGAAACGTGAAAGAAAAGTTTTAGCAAATTGGGTACGGAAGGAATTCTTAGACATCTATTTTTTAGAATTTAATAGTTTTACTGTGAATTTTTGTTTACTGTTTCGTCTGCTAGTGTCGGTTTTGAGTTGGTTCTATAAATATTTTTTATCAATTACAGCCCTTTTTTCTTTTTTTTAAGATTTAGCATTATCTTATCATTTTTTGGATATTCAGGTTATTTTCAGGATACTCAAATTCAAAAATTAAGTTAATCAACATATTGTTGATATATTGTTTTATTTAAATATTGCAAATATTGTTTTATTTAAATGTAATTTGGATAAAATTATTTTATGAGATTCCTGTATGACGATTAGACTATATACTTTCGTTTGATTAAGCGACTAAACGTAGTCGGGAATGCATGTTACATAATACTTTTATAGTATATTTTATATGTACAATTTTATGTAATTTTATATGTACAATGAAAAAGTATGTGCAATAGCTTCAACAATGAAACTAACGTTTTTACATTTTGTTTTACAAAAAAATATTAGTTATTTTTATTTTATTGCAAATAATTCATTCTGTATAATCTACTTTTAAATTTGCGATTTTAGGCAAAGGTGCTTGGCAAAATTGGTCCTATGAAATTTCAATAAAAGAAGCCAATACAGATCATACGGTTATCCATAGAAATATAAACAACACGTTCTTTACTATTACAAACCTTAAAGAAAATACGGAGTATATTCTTAAAGTAGCGGCTTACACCAACTCTGGAAAAGGACCATGGTCATCAGATTTTCGGGGAATCACACTTAATTCTTCAAAAACGCCTATTCTTTTATGGTCAGCTTCTGAGGGTCTGCTAAGGACAAATGCGGCAGGAGAAAGCTTAGAAATACTTATTGACAAAAGTACAATGAAAGATTATCACTATACAGACATTGCTCCATATAGGGATCAAATTTTCATGGTGACAAATACATCTTACGTTTATTGGTACAATACTACGTCAAAAAAGCAAGGGCGTTTGGTAGATTTGGATTCAGTTGGTAGTATTGCTGTAGATTCGATTGGAATGAAACTCTACTGGTCCAATCCCAAACAACAATTAGTAAGTGATATTATATTTTAAATAACTTTAAACGCATAGCAACATTCTGAAACTACTTTCTTGTGGCATTGTTAAGTTAATATTTTGTTTTTATAAGATTAAGCCACAATTATTAGTTGTGATTGTGATGAAAATCACATTTTTAATTAACTAATATTTGACATTTCGATTTCCACTCCGGAAATCGTTCTGTACAAATGATGTAGAAACGTATATAACCAAAGATTTTGTTATTGGTTATGTCATTTCAAAGTTGACGTGTCTGATCTGGGTCTTGTAGGCCAATAGCCCCTAGTGACTAAAACACATTTGAGGGTGGTGTTATTACCCTAGGAATATCAAATTTGTGTAAAAATTATAATGTGTTTTGTGTTAGATTGTAGATGGTGTGTTTGACCTGCTATTACTCAGCCATTGTTGGTATATTTTTGTTGTTGACTACTTCTTTTAGTATTGACGGACGAACCAAACACGGCTACATTCTACAGATGGGTTTGCTACACATTTTTCTTCGTTAAGTAAGATGAGGGCTGCGTTTTTGATTTTCCTCTTTTTCATGTCTGTTCCTTTCATGATTATTGATGCATCTTTTCATTGTGTTAAGTGGTCTTGCTGTTTTTCCCACGTAGAAATTCTTGCATTCACAGGGTATTTTATAGATGAAATGTTTTATCTTTCTTGTGTGTTGTTGACTTAACCCAGGATGAACCTCCGTGTGTTGGTTCTTTTAAATGTTATTGTGTGTTGTACTTGTTTTCTATCCTCTTCAGTTTTTGTGATAAATCTTTTACACATGGCATTCTTGTCATCTTTGAGTCCCTTCTTGTTGTTTCTGGTTTGTTCGTGGTGTCGTGTTGTTTTCTTTCTTCGATCTTGTGGAATTCCTTTGTAAATGACAGTGGGTGGTCATTTTTAGTCAGAACCTTTGTTAGCAGGTTTTTCTCTTCCTGAAATCCATTTTCATTAGAGCAGGAACTTCGTGCAATATCAGCCTACAAGATCTAGGTCAGGTCTAAGCTTCATTCTGCTCATTTTTTAAGCGTTTTGTAGGGGGGGTAGAATAGTTCGTCGGATCGTGATGTATGATACATCACTAGAAAGGGGATGGGGTAGCGAATATGTTGAGACAGAAAACACACATTGCGGCATTGTCAAAAGGTCATTACATCATATCTCCTTTTTTTATTGGTCTGATTGGAGCGTGTGATACGTTAAATAAAAGGGAAGCATATAAAAATCTATTAAGAAAAAAAAACGAGGCGGCAATCAAAAGGGCATTACACAGTGTCTTCATTATTATTAATGAATATACAGTTACATACCAGATGTCATAGGGCACTGGGGATAAAAATAGATTTACTATAAGACAATTTTCATTTATTGACTTAAAGAAGGCCTCAAGATAATATTATAGGTTTCTGTACCAAAATGTTTTTATTAGCTTTGCCTATGTTGAATAGAAAGCATTCAACCACATAACTGTTTACGTTTCTTATACGGAAACAATACAAAAGAATCGTTGCTGAGCTCAAAATTTAAAATGTTTTAATTTTATCTGCCGATAATCCCACACACATATATTACTACTGATAATTATTGATAACCTCTCATTTTTTTTCAGATTTTACGTGGAAATTTAAATGGAACAGAACAAGAACCACTGTTAACAGTTTTAGCTAAAGAGCTTAATATCGATTCAGATAAAGCTTATCTATATTGGTCCACTGGGATAAAAGTTGAATGTGCCCATCTTAACGGTGTAGAGAGGTTCGAATACCATGATGTACAGTATTTTTCTGGAAAACAAGGTAAATAATAAAAAAGCATTTTTATTTAAAAAAAAAAAGATTATCGTCTTCTAAATTACTACTCTAAGATACTAATTCTGTTAAAGTAAAATAACCAGATTGAAAATTTAATACTTCTTCCATATGATTTAATTTGTTCGTTTCAGTTATGGGTCTAACATTAGATTTTGAACAGAAATATGTTTATTGGATAGTTAGAGGATCAGAAGGATCAAACTTGTACAAAGGTAGAATGAAGGGTCACTGGGATAACGAAGTTCCCTCTGTTGAGATTATATCAAGTTTGCAGAAACCTAACATCCAAGGTTCTTTATGTTATTTTCATAAACGGCTGTTGTGGTTACAAGACGATAGAAATGCAGCCATAAGTGATCTGTCAGGGAAAAATATTGCGTCTATAAATGGAAAATCTCTACAAGGATTACACATGGTTTATGTTGTCGATTCCTCCTTATACATGTTACCAGGTAGGTATAAATATATGTAAATATACTGAGTGACAAAAAAAGTAAACACCTAGGTATGTTTATTAGAATTCATTAATTTTTACATATCGACTTATCTTGCCTTGAACAAACAATTAGTAAGTACTGTATCCACTGTATCCGTAGCCACTCATTTTGTATAGTAGGTCTTTATGCCAGACTTCAGATATCCAGAAACGCTGCCCCTGTGTACTGTTTGTCGTTAAATCCATCTATTCTCGCAGTCTAAATTCTACTTGTAATTCGCTAGAATATTCTGCTCTAAATCCGAACTTAGCTTCTGAGATTAGTCCTATTTCGTATGTTTCAGCTTATAGTCTGCTCAGTATTACTCTTTCTACGATCTTGCTAACTGCTGGCAGTAAGCTTATCAGCCTGTAGTTTTGCAGAAACGTGGTATTCTTTCCTGGCTTCGAAATCATGATGCCGGTTAAAACTACTATTGCTTTTGCTAGTAGAAACAGAGCTTTATTTGAAATTACATCTAGACCAGGTGCTTTTCTGAGTGAGGTATTTCTAATTAGTTCGTTTATTTCTTGAGGAGATAATATCTCTATATTATATGTGTAATTACCTCCTCTGGTTCTTCGGGCATTTATTTTCTTGTTGTTTTTCGACTTCTTCAATGAAGTTTACATCTTCGTCTTGGTGATAATTTAATGTACATTCTCTCCCGAGAGTCCTTTTAATCACCTCGGATTTTCCATCTATGGAGTAGACAATTCTATTTTCGCCATGTAGTATAGGTATATGTTTTCTATCATTTCTTAGTATTTTTTGTAGTTTTCATATGTTTTGCATGTTTGGCCCTTGGTCTTCTATTTCTTTGTTTTCAGTTCTCTATTTAGTTGATTTGCCCTGTTTTGTCCTCCTGGTTTCTTGTCCTTCTAGCTCCCTTTTTGGCTCTATTTTCCCTTATTATGTCCTTTATTTCCTGGTTTATATCTCTAAACCTTACCATAGGTATAGCTATTTCTTCTTCAGTAGGGCTATTTCTAAGTGCTTACTGTACAATGTTTTTGAATTCTAGGATACTTTCTTCTATTTCTTGTGGATTGTTTTTCACTGGGACGTTGACTAGTCAGTTCTTGTTTGGCACTTTTATTTAGTTTACATTTATCACAATTTATTTTATTTTTATCATTTATCATTTACTTATTTTTATTGTTAATTATCTCACCACAGTTTATTTTTTCGCAATTGACATTACTCGTTCATATACTTTTATTGGCGCCAAGGCTACACCTTACCGCCAATTTAATGTTTATCGACAAAGACGCTACCTGTTTTGGGTTAAGTAACAGCCCTTATTTCGTACACATGTGTTCGTCTGGGTCGCTGTACCAAGATTCCTGAATACATTATTTACGGGACTTCATCAACGATGCAACGTGGCAATTTTGACGTGGTTGTAACGAGGATGTTGTAAAATAAGCTTTAATATAAACTATAAAAAAAATTTAATTTATTGATGAAATAAATAAATTATGTCTTGATTAAATAATTAATTTTTTTATAGATCCATGGCTACAAGTAAACGTTATACCCAAAATGATAGAAAAACGCTCAGTGAAAGTTATTGGATCATGCGAATCCTTTAATATAACATGGGATCCTGTATCGAATGTCAATTATGGTACTGTTTTTTATGAGATCCAAATAGTTAACCCACTAAAGAATAATGATTTAACTGTAAGTAAATGTTTCTTTTTTACCATTTATATTTGTTGACTTTAACATATGCAGACTAGGCGTTTCGACAAATCATCAGTAAAGCTTGTAACTGTAAAGTTGTACAATTTAGTCTAGGGACCAGGGCTGTTTCGTGGCCGATCAAAGTCCACGGAGTTTCAGAGTGTATTCTCAAGTATTTTGACCCGCTGAATTCGAATTTCAAACTTGCTTTTGTGGAATTGCGTTTTTACAAAATGCAATTTGCCATACAAGTTTTAAAGTACGGCTAGACCGTATAACTATAAGAGTTATGCGCGAAGTGGAATAAAATAATTATATACGCAAAATGTACGGTTCAAACTGCAGAGGTCAAAGGTAAAAATACACTTAAATGGCTACCTTTCTACTTATTATATGCCAATAACATAATTTTATAAAATATTATCTGTGTTTAATGAAAGTATGGAAAATAACATAACTAATTTGAATTTATGCATTATTTGTCAAATAGATAAACCTAATGTTAAATTACGCACTACAGAAAATGGTCGAAAAAAAAATTAGAAATTTTGAAAGCATTCGAGAGAACAGTGTTTTTTACCGATTAAAATTGATTTCGTTAGAAGGTAAATTGATATAGGAAACAATATATTGACGGCGAAGGATTGCTCTAAACCTATTTTCATCTGGCATTTTTTTTTTTTGTTATGTACTATCTTTAATGGGAATGAAGCACAATTTCAGTTAAAAATACGTTTAATTTGACGTTTTGATTTTGACTACAAGTAAAAATATTAATTACCTTGTTTAATTTTTAATTTCAGTTTTAAGAAAGATTTTCGAGGTAGAAATCGAAATGTCAAAAGAAACGTATTTTCAACTTAAATTACAGTTATTTCCATTAAAGATAGTAAATAACACAGGTTGTACCTAGTTTTATAGTGTCAGTGAAAGTACCAACCATTTTTTAGTCTATGTACTCCCTGAACTTGGACCTTGATTGAACATATCCGGAAATTGCTAGGGAGGGTAGGGTTATTAGGTATTAGGGTATTAAGATTATGACTTCTAGCTTTTTAAAGGATCTAATAATTAAAGGATCTAATAATTATTTAACATAGATAGAGAAAAGTAATGATAACGCCGTAGCACTATCAAAAGATGAATTTAAATTTATTAAAATTATACTTAAATTAGATTATATCTTATAGACATCTCCAAATAATGTATTATTTGGATTACTGTAAAAAATATAATTTAAATATATTTTGAATTTTTTAGGTGGTAACAACAACCATTCCGACAATCAAATACTGGCTCGAAGTAACGCCTTTTACACCCATTAACGTAACTATAAGAGCATTTACTTATTGGGCTTCATCACCTTTGCTTCATACTGAAGTCATTTCGCCATCGTCCACGCCATCTGCTCCTTTAAACTTACGTACTTTTGTCGAATATGATGCTCAGTCTTCCTCTGAAAATCACTTTGCAACAATAGTTGTGAGGTGGGACCCTCCGGTAAACCCGAATGGGATTTTACAAGGCTACAAACTGAGATGTTGGTTTATGGACAGCGAAGTTGAATTGGATTTATGTGATAATGTGATTAATAGAGACAATGAGACTGAGTACAGATTGGAGATGATAGAGAATTCAAAAGAGTATCATTTTGAGGTAATTATTTACATACATATTATCTATATTAATGTCTTAATAATAATATGCAGATAAAGAACCATGATAAATCATTGCGGAGTCCATGAATACTTCATATGTTTACCTAAAAATTCCTTATTCGGCACGACGCATTAATTGTATCGCCGCAAACTGTGTTTAGTAAAGTAATAAAATTTTTAAGTTTACTTTTTGAAGCAGTTGAATTTGTGCCACCGAATCATAAAAAAATAAAACATTTTAAGCCACTTTTGGTGTATTTTAAATGAAAGTAATTTTTATGTAATTGAAATTTATTTTCTATCATTTCGAAGCAGGAATCTTTTGGGGAAGGTATCTGCGAGAATTTCCAAACTTAACATTTGGCGACTGTAGTAGGACTTATATACGTGGTAGGAGTGTGCATAAAAGGTGTTTGTCGTAAGGCTTGAACAAAGTTAATCTTTTTAAGCTAAAAAAGAAAAAATGAAATCAGATAAAAAACGCAGAACAGCGCTTCGTAGTACATGTACTAAGGTTACTAATGTTTTGGACAGTTTTTTTAGCTGAACCGGTGTATACTCGACTCTGGCAGCAAATTAGCGTACAGTGGTAACTTTTACAAGTAAATTACAATGAATGAACTTTGTGGCGTGGAAAGTGCGATACTCAAAAGTATGTTCGAAGGAGTTTCTGAAGAAGAATTAATCAGTGAGATGGAGGTAAAGGATAAATAATGTTCAAGGTACTATGAACTTAAGTACAAATATGATGGCATCAATTTAAATTACCTCCAATCGAGTTCAAGGAATTTAATGGAAGCTTGAAAGTTGAAAGATTGGCTTTCCTTTTGATCGCAGTTTAAAGTAGTGCATGATGATCTATCAATTAATTGCAAAGATCCTCCTAAGTGCCTTCTCTGTTGAGGTTGGCGATCAATATGGCAAATTTTTCTCTGTTCTTGGCTTGATGAATTAATTCATTTCCTCTTGTGTGGGTCCAATCTCTGATGTTTCGTAGCCAAGATTTTTTCTTTCGTCCTATGCCCCTTTTACCTTCAATCTTGCCTTCTAATATTACCTGGAGCTACTCAAATTCTCTATGGCGCATTATGTGTCTTATATATGACGTCTTTCTAATTTTGATAGTATTGAGCAGATGAGGGCGTGTGTTCATTGCTCTCAGTACTTCTTCATTCGTAGTTCTGCTGGTCCAGCTTATTCTTAGCATTCGGCGGTACATCCACATTTCAAATGAATTTAATTTGTTGACGTCATACTGTTTTAATGTCAAGGTCTCACAGCCATATAGTAATAGAGACCACACATAACACTTTAGTGTTCTCAATCTTATTGAGACTGATAGCTTGGGGTTACAGAGCATTTTACGCATATTCATGAAACGATAAGATAGCTTATTTGAGACAAGTCACTGTGGAGGGTAGCAAGGCCAGACGATTACTGGAGAGTTTTCCTGCAGTAGCCGAAAATTACTCAGATTATTCAGAATTTGCAGTCTAGGTTTGGCAGAGGATCTCCAGATTGACGTATACTTTGGAGAGCTCTTAAAGTTAATTTTAAGTCAAGTTTCTAGTAGTTCTTGTAATATTTCTGCACTTTATGATATGATTGAAACTAAACTTCGTTTACTTGAGACCTTAGGCATAACTGCTGACAACTATGCGGCAATAATATATCTCCTTATTAAGTCATGTTTACCAGAAGATATGAATCGACTATGGCATAGATTTTCACAGTTTTTAAGACCTTCTGGTTCCGTGTCCATGGAGAATATCAAAGAGGTTACAACTTTAAAAATAAGATTGAAGTGAGAGTTCAAAATAAACAAAAAATTGATTTAGAAAGGATTTGGTCTACCAACTGAAAATAAAAATATATCAAATGACCTAAGTATATAAAATTACGTAAGCAAGGAACGGATGGGCGTTTGCTGCTGATCAGTTCCTTGGTTGTATCATAATAATTTGGTTGTAGTTCGCCTTCAGTTCATCGAGAGTCTTTAATTTTAATGTCCAGGACTCATCTCCGTAATGGTGGGAAATATCAATATAAACTAATGTAAGATAACGCCTATTCAACAGTCTACATAAATGGATATTATATGAATATTGTCTTTCGGTCAATATTTTATATGTATGTTATCTTTACATGGAGTGTTTAAATTTGTATTTACGTAATTAAATTTAATATTTATTGTTACTTTATTATCAAAGAGCATTTTTAAACCAAAATAAGAGAATATAAACCGATATTTTATTAATAATTAACAATCTCACTAACAAAGACTTTGTAAAATTTTAGGTTCAGGCGTTTACCAAAATTGGCCTGGGGGTGAAATCGCCAGTAACATCGGTGAACACAGCACACGAACATCCAATACCAACTCTTCTTGTAGCTGCAGAAAATTCAATATACATAGATGATATAGATCTTAACAGAACTATTGCTTTAGTGGACAGTGTTACTGAACCTAAACAGATATCATACCTTGCTAAAGAAAAAAAGATATTCTGGATTGACAAGAAAGGGGAGATGTTTGAGCGAAACATGTTAAGGAATGTTCAAAGTAAAATTCATGACGTAAGATCTGATACTGATGGATTGACGTTAGATTGGATAGGCAGGGTGTTATATTATATTCAAAAAGTGGATGGTCATAATAAATCAGCAATTTTCAAAGTTGATCTCAACCAAGATTTCTTGGAGAGTGTGAAGGTTTTAGAAAGCGAAGAAGGTTTTATAACAAGACTAGAAGTTTCTCCTTTTACCAAAGCATTGTACTGGATTGAAATAACAAAAGATTCAAAATACAAATTAATGCAAAGCGATATTTTCGGAAATAATGTTAAAAACTTTTTTATTGATCATAAAACCGCCCCTAACAAACCATGCAATTGTCCCTATAAACCAGAAATAGGTCCTTTTTTTACTCTTGATCATTCGGATATCAACGCTCGACCAAAAGTAATCTTTTTGGATATCTATACCCAAAATCTCATGTGGTCGGACAAAGATGCTGAATCGTGTGGACTATTAGCAGATTCGAACTACATTAGGGATGGTTTTCCTCTTACTAATTTAGAAGCTGATTTTGTCACACTATATTGGACTCAAAAAGGAGTACTGCATGCCCTAAATAGGAAGGAATATAAATTATTTACAAAAGAGGTAAATTTATTTAGTTTTATATTTTTAATATATTAATTTGTGAATATCTCGTTCTCGTCATATAAGAATTCGAAAACTCGTTTTTTTTAAGTTTTTTAAGTTGAGTATATTTAAAAAAATCGTGTTTTGCAAATATGTTCATAAAATAAAAAAAAATTATTAGTTATCAATGTTGATATGTTTAAACCAGTGACGTAACAAAGAGGGGGCTGGTCCGCCCAGTGCCTCTGATATATGGGGGCCTCCAAATTGGTACAAAAATTAAGAAAATAACGAAAAAAATTTCAAGCATATGAAACTACGTTCTGTTACATAACAGTAAGTAGGTATAAAGTTTACTTTATGTTTCCTTTTATAAAAAAATAGTAGGTACTGTAATATACGTTGCAGTTACATAAAAAACTTATTTAAATACGGTATAGCTAGCCTCTATACTCATATAATATATCTGGCTGTATAAATTCCCAAATAGTAAAACGATTGTTTCTTAACCGAACCATAATTTTCCGAATAAAGAAAGTATCAAGCGGACACTGAGATGTTTTATTATCATTTTGTTACAAACAAAGAAACTCTTGTGCGCGTGAACACGAAAAAAGGTGTCCCAACATGAATACTCTGAGGACCACCTGGCAAGCCTAGAAAAATGGAAAACGCTTGCCTTATATATAAAACTATTGATGCCAGCAATCAAAAAATTATAGAAGAAGAAAAGGAAAAATTGAACAATCTTTTACATTGTCTTTTTGGCAAAACTCTGTTCCTAGCTAAGCAGAACCTATCATTCCGAGGTCATAGGGAAGGCTTGACTTCGGAAAATAGAGGCAACTTCCGTGAACCTGTTCACCTTCTTTCAAATTATGATCCTGTTCTAAATGAACATGTTTTACGGATACATTCTGCTTTAAACACTGTAACTTACTTGTCTCCAATGATACAAAATGAACTTAGAGATTTGCTGAGCAAGAGTCTCTAGCAGAAAATCATTTCTGGTTCTTTTTGGTAGTACTCCTGATGTTTGGCGCAATGGCGAATTATCATAAGGTCAGACATCTATCTTGTGCGGCATGTAAAAGCTCGCCAGTGTTATTTATGCCTGTCCAGTTCTTTATATTTCGTAGCCACGACATTTGTTTGCGACCTACTCCTCTCTTACCCTCAATCGTTCCTTGGATAATCAGTTGAGGGATTGCGTATTTTTTGCCTCTTGGGATATGGCCCAGATATCCAATTTTTCGTACCTTGATTAAGTTGAGTAATTATCTCTCAGTGTTTGCCTTTCTTAAGACTTATTCGTTTCTCACCCTATCGGTCCATGGTATGCGGAACATTCTTGGAAAGGTCTACATTTCGAAGGCCTCCAACTTGTTCATGGAGGATATTTTTAACGTCCATATCTCCATGTCGTATAATAATAGGGACCAGACATAGCATTTCACTATCCTGTAGCGAAGATTGAAGGAAAGATTCCAGTTACATAGTAGTGGTTTAAATTTAATAAAAGTGATGTTTCCCACTTATACCAAATGAGTGAGGTAGTGAGATACGTTTTTGTTACCGAGAATGTTAAAATTGAAGTTAAGGAATCTTTTTGACGATATTTTATTCTTACAGGAAAAAATCACTAGACATAACCAATGTTATTATAAATGCAATGGAACAAGATAGATTGAATCTACAAGTGTCTATGATAACGAAGTCGCTATGTCAGGCATCCATACGGGTGTCCAAGTAAGGATCAAGGAAAAAATAGCAAAATCATATTTCATATTTTGTGCTTTATGCAAATCATTCTCTCAATTTGTGTATAAGTTATGCATTTGCAATCAACCCTAGCTATATAACGTTTTTTGCAACTTTAGAAATCGTATATAATTTCTTTTCGTCCTCTCCACATAGATGGGGAATTTTATTGGAAGTAGTAGGTTTATCCTACATGACACTAGAAACAGCTACATGACACTAGATGGAGTATGACGAAGCTGTGAAACCTATTTTGAAGCATTTTGGAAAATTAGATTAAGTTACAGAAAAATTGTGCGACGCCAAAGAAAATATTAACACAAGGGGCTCTGTTGAAATATTACTCTCGAACATTTCTGACTTTAAATTTTATAGATTCCTTTATTTATTTGGCAAGAAATAAACAGTGCACAGAGGTATTTACAGATGGAGAGTTTGAGCCTTGAAACGTCGTAATAAAACTGCAAAGTTTGAAAGTATTTTTGAAAGACGGTCAATATGAGTTGGTCACGAATTATCTCCAGTTTACTTCGGAGAAATATAAGAAAATGAGAATCTCTCTTGAAAAAAAAAATAGGAGATGTTTAAAAAAGATAATGCCTGGAGAAACAGCCGAAGATGCCAAACTATCGCTCATAGATGAAACTAAAAGATCTGTGCTTGAATGTTTAGACAAGCTTCAACAATAGCTTTAAACTAGAATGCAAAACATGGAGACTGTATTCGAAAAATTTAAAATCAAGTATTTACTCAATCATTGTCACACAGAACTTTGTGTTTCAGCTGAGAAATTTAGTGAATCCTTCGAAGAATTCGATACGAAAGAAATTTTTAATGAGATCAAAAGACTTCGCTACCATATAAAATCTGCAAGAATAAATGGAGAGGCCAGTAATTGGACTACATTGAAGATGGCACAGTTTATTCTTGATATGGATCTGATGGAATCTGTTAGAAATGTCTTTGTTGCCATAGAACTGTTTTTAACAGCGTGTGTTTCTATTGCTTCTAATGAAAAGAGTTTTTCAAAATTCAAAATCATAAAAAGCTATTTACGATCCTCGATGAGCCAGACCCGGTTAAATGGTTTGGCAATGGTCTCGATTGAACGTGAAGTAGCAAACGCCATCAACTTCAAATATGTAATGAAACAATTTTCAGAAATGAAAATAAGAAAAAAGTAAAATAAAATGAAATAAATTGAAGTATGAATATTAACAAAATATTCTTGTATTATCAATGTTAACCCTTACTTTAGTTTATATGACGAATAAAACCAAACCAGATTAATTGAACTAAAAGTAATGTCTATCATAGCATAGATATAAATTTGATTATATTTTATCTTTAAATTTCAAACATATATTTAGGAAGGTTCCTAAATGGGGGTAAGTCATAGCTTTTTTGTTATATTGGGGATGGGCGTCTCCTCGGTTACTTCCACCCCGGGGCTCCTGAATTGTGATTACGCCATTGCTTTAAACAGAGTTAGCTTAGACTGGGTATGAAGACGATAGCTGTGAAATTACAAGTTGGCTGCCACAGTTTTTTAAATACAATTCTAAAGTCACTAAAAATACACTACATCGCAGGTTAATTTACTTTCACTTTTGAGCATTCTTTAGTTTAACTTAAACGGGGCTTTTCTACTATAGATTATATGAAAACAACATGAATTCTCATGTTGTTTTCAAAACATGGTTTTTTGGCTCTGCAGTCATGATGGTTGAATAAACCGTAGTAATAGGTCCAAGAGATAAGAAATATAACGTTACATTAAAAATACTTACTTTACCCATAATTGTCAGGATAATAATCAAAGCTCACTTAAACTCAACACTCCGGCTAATAAAAATTTACTTTATAGAGAACCCTTAATCTTCAAGGGGAGTATTCTCTTAGGAAAATTGCTTCTTCCTTTCACAGGTTCAAAAGGAATCCAGTAAACAATAAATATTCTTTAGGGGAACCACGTATTCATTTATCACCCTGTGAATAGCTCCATATTTTTAAAGGTATTTAAATAAGTACTCAATATTAAGACATAAAAAAAGAATACAGCCTGTGGTAAACTAAATGTTGTGTCATAAAAATAAAACAGTAACCTTCAAAAAAACTGAACAGTTTATTCATAAAATTTTTTTGCCTGATCACTCGATAACTTAATAATAACTCGTTATGTTATTAAACAAACGAAATTTTTAATTTAATTAACCACACTGACTGGAATTAATACATTGATGTTGTACTTAACTGAATTAACCCTTGCCAGCGACATGTATCGTCGCAGTCAACTATATGAAATGTTCTCAATTCATGAACCAAATTGTTCAAACTATACAAAATATTTGGTTCTCGAAATTAGAAATAAATCAAATCCCAAGGAACATCCTCGATACTGGAATACCAGAAATACCCATAAAAATATCCTGGGATTTTCCCATTAATTTTCATAAAAATATCCTCAGAGAGGAATCTCAACCTCAAATTTCCCAGAATCCAAGTTACCGGTAGCAGATAAAAATCCAAAAAATAACATCAAGGCAATAACGGCCTGTAAGTAAAACATAGGCATTCGCCCTGAACCTAACTGTGTTATTTCTACAAGAGAAAAACCAACAATCGTTATCACGCAAAAATAATCTAAAAACAACACTTAAAAATCGCCGTGGTTGACACGCAGAGCTAAGACTCGAAAATCAGAATGTTTGCGATTTTATATCGACAATAATAATTAGACGTGGCTACTGCTCCCATAAAAATGGAGTGTCTATTTTAAAATCTTAACGAAATACTTTTAAGAATTGAAATTGAATTTGACTACAAATTAAGCGTGTTATATTAATTGTAACAATAAGCAGAACATTTAAACACAGTATCACATTAGTCCATTAGTTAAATGGATCTGAAACCAAAGACGAACTTAAACCTAACAATCTTAGGGACTGGCGAAAACCAAAGGCAGTACCTTTTAACCCAAAATTTATACCCCGTATTTCAGCTGATCACGTTCCAATCATGTTGATCACAGTTATTGGATTTTTTATTGGATTTATGAGTTTCGACTACATATATCATTCATTACATATAATATCGCAGCTACAATAACAATAAATATTATCTAAAAAATAAAAACTAAGAATTAAAACAGTGAAACCTCAGACACCTTCAGATACCCATGAGTGATTCAATTTGGATGGCAGCCTATTCCAGTGAGTTTGCCAGTAAAAAAGTAGTAGTTTCTAATGAAGTGTGACACGATTACAGTAACGTTTCACATATATGTCCTAGTCAACCATATCGTATAAACAAAAATACACGGAATTGTGCTGGTATATACAAGACACTGTATCGGATGTGTGTGTGTATGTGTGTGTGTGTTGTAGTAGGTAATCCCAAAAGTATTAACGGTCATCAGTCATCTGGACAAAAGAAATTTCAAATCGTTAAATAAAATTAAATTTTTCAGATCGACGTTTCCGATATCATTATTTACGGAAAGCATATTCAACCTTACCCACCAGGAAGATGTCTCAGTCCGAAACAACACAACAACTACACGCTTTCTTTAAATTCTAAGTCATTCAATTCGTTAATACTAACAATGCCAAAACCGTCTGTTCATGAAGACTGTTCCAACATATCCATGGCTAGCATAAAATATATGATATACTACAGCAAATATGTTGATGGATTTGATTGTTTCGAAACACGGAATTGTTCGGAGCTGGTAACTTTTAACGAGACCCAAATTATTAACGAACTGAAACCGTATACGAGATATTTAGTAAGAGTTTCCGTTAGCAATTACTACAGTGATGTGCATAGGATTATTATTGGACCACCGAGCATATTTCAAACTTCCCCAGGAGGTAAGCTATATTTTATTGTTTTATGATTACATATGTTATATTTTATTTCTCCCTGCGTCCTTCAGATTCTATCGCATAAGTTAAGTTAGAGAGCAACATGATTATTTTCTTTGGTAATATTAAGATTTTCACTGAACTTAAAGCAAACCATTCTCTTATAATTCGTAATTAGGATATTAACACCACTTAGATTTCGTTTTTCCGATATTCAGATATATTAACTAATATATTAGATTTGATCTCATAAGAAAAGTTGAAGAGCAACATGATTATTTTCTGTTGTAATTTTAAAATTTCTGAATGTGACACAGATCTGAATTTTATAGAAAAAATGTGTTGTCTTTCCTTTTGACTTAATTTTATTGTCTCTTGGCTTTAATCTTGACTGCCAGTAAAATTTTGATTTCTGAAAGAAACACGGATTTGATTTCTTTATAGATCTTAATACCGCCTGGTTACCGCCACATGAGGAAACTGAATTATTGTTGTAACGATGGAAATCATTACCGGACTAAAACCACTCCACTGTGAGCTCAACATAAAAAGAACTGAGCGTGCATAGTTTTCACGTACTCAGCTTCTTTTTGGCCACATTATCACATAATTAGATACACCCTAGAATTTGAGTAAGAACGTACTGTAAAATGAATGAAATGTGCAGCTATAGCGATTGAGTGCAAATACGTAATCAGAATCCAGAACCGTGTGTCATAATAGGTAGAATATTCTTTATACCTAGTCTAATTTTACCATGTGCTCTCAAATATGTATTGTTCTCAAAACAATCATGGTATTGGCTGTTAAATATAACGGCCTTAAATGCGTTCCGAGAACAGAGGCTCCTTAAATGGGGCAGGTTTGCCAAGAATCTCCCGATCAGCCAGAATCATAAATAAATACGATAAGACACAACTGTAAAAAACTTGTCCCATTCTCACGATATTATTGATGCAACTACAAACCCAACCACAAATGTAAATGTACAAATGTATGCACCCACACAAGACTAACGAAGATTATATTAACAAATTCTTGTTACGTTAAAAACAAATTTTAACGGTTTTTATTAGGATAGTACTCAAAGCTTTACTCAAACTCGACACTCGAAAAATTTATTGAGAACCCTTAACCTCTAAAGGGAGTTTTCTGTTAAAGAAATTGCTTTTTCCTTTCAGAGGTTCAAAAAGGAATCCACCAGCCAATAAATATTCTTTATGAACGCCAGATATTCATTTATTAACCTGTGAATACCTCCACGTATTTAACTAAGTACGCCATCTTAAAAACCAAAGAAAAACAATATACCTAATTTAACAGTTTATTACGAAAATCTAATTTTATATTTCAGAATATCTCCAACCATACAAAATATCTGCAGATAGGATTAAAAGAATCTAAAAACAATACTTACCAACGCAACGCCTTGTTGGTTTCAAACACAACTAAATGTGGAAATCGGAATATTTGTCATTTTATATCAACGAAAATTGCACGTGGCTACTGCTCTCTCATAAAAATGGAGTGTCTATTTAAAAATAAATTCGAAATATTTTAATTGAATTTGACGACAAACAAAGCACGTTACATTAACTGTAACGTTATATAAAGAATGAGAAAGAATAATAGTACTTACCTACAAAAAACACGAAGTGAATAATGCCATGGGATATTTCAGTACGAAGATTAGCGAAGTATAACAGAAACATTACATGGTGAAAGATAGTCTAAAGAGTGAACTAAAAATCACAACTACAATTTTTAACATTCCTAAATTCGCCTGTACAACTGGAAATCATCAGTAGATACCCCTGAACGAGTGGTCCTAAACCAAATAGACTACATATGTGTACCGATAGATCATAATATTTTGGTAGGAAAAAAAAGATAAATTAAAAAAATTGCAAGGGTGAAAAAGCAAACAGTTGTTATTGATAGAGAAAAGATGGAAAATAATACCGTAAATCAAAGAAATAATCAGCATAATAGAAGAAAAAATAAAGTTAAAACCAAGCAACAGGGGAGGTGTTCAGGAAGACTGAAAGAGAATGAAAAATATATTACAAAACATTCTTCTTCTGCGTGTGGCTCATCCTTTAAGGACATTAGCGATCATCACGGCCCATTTTACTCTGCCTGTGGCAGTTCTGAAGAGTCCTCTTGTTGTTTTTCCACTCGAATGCTCTAAATTTTTCAACCATGACGTCATCTCCCCGGTCCTTGTTTTCCTTCCAGTTTCCCTTGTATAACCAATCGCATACTTACGTTTTTCATTTCTTAGTATGTGACCAAAGTAGCTCATTTTTATTTTCGTTTATTGTGTTGAGTATTTCTTTTTCTTTTTTCGTCTTTGTTAATGTTTCACGTGTTGTGTCCATGATATTTTCCACATTCTTCGATAACATCACATCTCAAAGCTTTTAAGTCTTCTTTCAGTTGCGTCTGTAATTGTCCAGGCTTCAACTCCATATAAAAAGGCAGAGAATACGTAGCATTTCAATACTCTAGTACTAATTTCTATTCCCAGTTTTCCATTACATAATACTGCTTTCATCTTATTGAAAGCGCTTCTGGCTATCTCAATTCGTCGTTTAATTTCAAGAATTCGATCCCATTTTTCTTTTAGCTCATATCCCAAATAATTGGATCTGAGTACTTTCTCTAAAGATTTTCCTTTAACGTAGATTGTTTCGTTTAAAACCTTGTTCTTAATGACAATCATGATTTTTTTGTGTTCAAAGCCATTCCATATCTCTCGCAGTACTGCCTAGTGCGATCAACCAAAATTTGCACCCCTTCTTTGCTGTCCGCAAGGAATATTGTATCGTGGGCATATCTGAGATTATTCACTAGTGTTCCGTTAATTGATACGCCTTCATGTCTTCTAGTGCCTCTTTAAACATCTCTTCTGAGCACATATTAAAAAGTAGGGGGAATAGGACACATCCTTGTTGTACTCCTCTTCTTATACGTGTCTCTTTAGATTTTTTTTTTGGTCTACTCGTATTGTGGCTTTCTGATATCGGTATAAATTTCTAATAATTCTCACATTCTGATCATCTATTTCTGTGTTCCGTAATATGTTTTCCATCCTTCTGTGTTGCATTTTGGTCGAAGGCTTTCTCAAAATCAACTAGACATAGGAATACGTCTCGACACCGTTCTATGAGTGTTTGGACAGTAAATATTGCCTCTCTAGTTTTTCTAAGTACCAGTTCGTTTCTTGTTATTCTATCGTCTAGTTTTATGTAAACACGTTCATGTATCACTCGCAAGAATACTTTTAAAACATGGTTCAGCAAGCTGATAGTTGTATATTCTTCACATTTCATTGCATTGGATTTTTGGGTATTGGGATTAACTTAGATATAAGCCATACTTTCGAAATTTCCCCGGTAAATTTCATTGAATAATTCTACTAATATACTAATATGGTTCTCTGTTAGTAGTCTTAAGATTTCTGAAGGTATTTCATTCGGTTCCATAACTTTACAATTTACATAATTATAATGCTTTTGCAATTTCCTCTTTGCTAATTGTAGGTTCATTTCTACCTCTTGGTTCTATTGTCTCCATTCTTTCGTCGTCTTCAAATAGCTCTTTTATATATATTCGTCCCCTCTATTTATTTTCTCTGCACTTTTAATTATTATTTTATTAAACTTTGATCAAATGAAAGGCAAATATCGAGCACAGTTTATTGACGAAAAAGGCGAGGCTACATTTTTTAAAAATTTTAAACTGTTTATCCTCGTTTAGTGTAGTGTAATTGTACAATTTTATGTTTATGGCATTCTCAACAGATTGTTGAATAGGCCAAAATTGACGAAATTCCCCTGAAGATGCTCTAGGAAGCGAAAGTACTTGAGCAAGATTGAATTAATAAACTGTGCTCGATATTTGCCTTCATTTGATCAAAGTTCACTTATTCGAGCATTCAACCTTATATCAATATTATTTTATTGTTTTTGTCCATTATGTTTTCAATAACTCTTTGTTTGTATATGTCAGCTGTTTCTTAATTTTCCTGTATATGTTGAAGCTGTCAGTTTGTTTTTCTAATCTTTCCATTTCTGCACATTTTTCTGATAGCCACAATTCCTTCGCTTCTTTGATTTTCATTTGATTGTCTTATTTACGTTTATGTATCGTTGTTCGTTTTTATTCTTGTAAACAAAAGATCAAGGAAACAATATTAAGTGTATTCAAAACAAGAATTAGGGAATATTAGAGAATAAGGGTAGATAACAGAAAAAAAATTGAAGCTATAAGACCAAAGAAGAGAAGTCAGAAATAAAGATAGAAACGAATATGTACAAGAAAAAAAAGAATGTAATGAAGATCACATTACGAGGCGCCTTTAAAAGTATAAACTCTTGCGTCTAATCATAAAAAACAGGGGTAGACCAGGTCCTAGTAGGAGAAGAACTTGATGCCTTAAAAGCTTAAGACATTATTACGGAAAATCGACACCATTTTTATTTAGTGCTTCTATCAATGAAGTCATAACATGCTCATAGAACACAGCGAATATGGTACACATATATATGATATTCAACAAACGATAATAGTCTTGGAACTAGAAGAACCTAAGACAGTTGCTGATTTGTTGATAAAGCTTTTTAAAAGTTAACTAGAGAACCTTATTCCTATATATTTGAACTTTGGTACCTATATATTCAGTTTTATTGTTGATGACGGATTTGCATCTTATTTCCACTCCATCTTTTGCGCGGTCGTCCGATACTTCTTCTGCTGATTGGTGACTTATCTCTTGCTATTTTGACGACACGGGTCTTCTCCATTCTGCTTATGTGGTTATTGGCCCTGTAGATTATCTTATACTTCGACCTTAATTACTGTTCCATCTCGAAACGAATTAGGTAACACCATGTTAATTCGTTAGTAGTTCATTTTTATTCTATTTTGGGACCCGTTGTACATTAATTATTTTATTCATTAAAAAACTAAAAATAAATACATTCTATATCCTTGTTTAATTTTTCCCGGCGTGAACTTAAGACTAATAAAAATCACCATTTAATTTATTGAACGAAAATTAGTTTAATTAATCCCTGTATGCTATTTTATTATCCATATTTTTATATTCCTATCAATAATATTTTAGTGCCTTCCAAACCAAGGAATGTATCAGCTATGGTACTCAGTCCGAACTTGGCTTCAATCACCTGGTTACCGCCAGAGGAGCTAAACGGAATTATTGTTTACTATGAAATTCATTACCAGACTGAAAGCACTCCACTCGGAGTTCGACATAAAGGAGAGCTGAGTGTAAATAGTTCTCATGCACTCAGCTCCTATCTGACTACGTTGTCACCTAATGAGACGTACACAGTTTGGGTAAGAACGTACAGTGAAACCAATGAAACGTCCAGCGACAGTGATCGAGTGCAGATAACGACGTATCCAGAACCGTATGCTTTGACTTTAGAAAATACAACAGCCTATGATATGCAGGTAAATTTTTTAATAATTTAACTTGAATTATAAGAATTAAAATTTTTAATTTACATGGAATACGTGAAATTTTCTTAGTGTTAATTATTTTAATCTAGCACATACTACGTTTGCCCATATCTGTAATCACAATGCCTCTACAACAAATGTCTTGTTTTATCAGTTGTTTATTATCCTAGTTATCCAGAATTATCCATACGGCCCACACTTCCTCTAAGTTGAAAATTCACTTATCCCAGATACCTACGGTATCAAAAGGACTGAGCTCTGGTGGGATTCTTTCCTTGTTATCGAGCCTTAGGTGACTTGGTACTTCGAAGTATCTCCCAAAAATTTTCTTACGCATCTGGATGTTGAAAGTAGTATCGCTTTCTGCATGGTCTTATAGAGACGCTCATTAAGGCCCAGCTGTTTCATTTTCCGTAGGAGGAATAACTCCAGTAGTAGATAGAATAATAGTTATCGTCTGCGTACTTCTCATTTTCCATTTTCCATTTTCTCCTTATTTATATTTCCAGATTTCTGTACTTGACGATCTTTTCGTTATATTTAACACACAGTTTAATATTGTTAGGTATCGCCACATCTATGAGTGTTGTTTACCTAGTAAGTTTATTAACTAGTAAGAGATCCGGTCTATTATGTGTCACTGGTTGATCTGTGAGCACAATGCTCTCACAGTATAGCTTGTCGTTTTCAAGAACTCTGTCAGGGACGTATTGATAATACGGGAGATGGTCGGTTTGAAAAAGTCCTACTTTGTTAGCTAATTCTTAATGAATAATCTTTCCTACTGAGTCATAGCATTCTTAATAATCATTACCGATAAACGCCTGGAAATCCTGATTAGCATTTGTCGTTTTAGACCTGAGGGTCTTTGACAATATATTTCAGGGTAATTTTTAATTGGAATAACCTGATCCTGAATGGCAAATAGGAAACCTTCTATCTCGGGAAACATCTTTCCTGGTGTCAACCAATATTTCTGCGCTGTATTGTCGACATATTCTTGACTGATCTTATGTCGCCCACGCAGAGGTTTACTCATCCAGGTGCGAATTTTTTCTTGCTTAGACAGGTGGTTTATGTGCATTTCTTGTTCCCTGAGTTTAAGCGGCGTTGTGTCATCTTCTGTGTAAATTGCGCGATGTAAAGTAGTTGTCTCAGCCTGAGTCTGAAAATAGGTTCTTAAGTTAGCAACCTGCTTATCCAATTGCTCACCTATGTCCAAAAATTTCTCTTTCCCCTAGACACCACTTTCTAATACCAAATCAGTAGCTAAGCGTAGAACAGGCGTGCATTATACAAATTTTTACTATTAAGATATGACCGATTTAGCAGTCTTACTCTTCGTACGAACTCGGAAGTTAGTTCGGTTTTATTCTATTTTTTTTTATTTGCACAAAGTTTTTAATAATTATATTTAAACTATTGTACAATTATTATAATGCATAATGGTTTCGTTGATTTCAGCTATTATGGAAACCTACCGAACATATTGAACTGTATCACATTGAATATTCCTTATTAACAACAAGTGAGTGGCAACAAATTGATACGTTTAATAAAAAGAGTGACAGTGTCTCTATTGACGTATTTAATCTTAAACCAAAAACCCATTACAAATTTAGATTAAGGCTTATGTACGAAGGGAACGATGAGGAGTACATTTGGCCAAAGGATTCCAGATTCACTTTTGAGACATTAGGTAAACATTAAAAAAAAATTTATTTATTAATAAGTATATGTCAAAGAGGTTATAGAACAATTGAGAAAATGTAACATTTGTTTCTTTGCTTCGCATGCTGAAGCAACGAATGCAAGAGCATTAGTCGAATGTTCTGCATTCAACAGAGTTGATTGCATGTATACTTCATTTTAACTATTCCTGATTTGGAAATGCAGTTTTATGGTAGAACATTTTTCAGAATATCGATATATTTTTGTCTTATTTAGTTTTGTACAAGTATTTATAAAAATAAAGTGACTACTTCAACAAACTTCGAATACAATAAAATATAAAATGCAAATGAGCAAGCATTAAAAATTTAATTCTGACTTGTATGCCTTAGAGTCGGAAAACATGATTACCTATACTTTTCTATAGATAAATAGGGACATCTAGAAAATATTTAGAAACTAGGGAGAAATAGAAACACACACATTTATTACCTACCTAGATAAATATGTCGAATTAGATAGAATCATCATCATCATCATCATCACTACATCCACCACTTCTCAAAGAAATTATAATTGCCTCTATTGTTTCTTCTAGTTTTTTTTTCAACTCTTTTTGGAGTATTCTATCTTTTACCTTTATTTTTTGGTTATTAGCCAATCTAAGAACTTTTTTTCAGTTACTGTTATGAAATGGTTCCATAACTACAACAGAATTTATCGTTAGAAAATGTAGCATTTTAATTTGCTACGTATCTGCTCTCGTAGAGTTTGAAGCAAATTCTAACAAACCTTTATAAAGAAATCCTTTGTCTTCTCCAATATGAGTGATAATTAAACGACAACTTTTATTCTTCTCCTTAAAAACACCAAAATAAAAGTTAGTTTCAATGGACCTGAAGACCTTTGATTTTGATGAAATTTTCCAAGGCTTGTAAAATGGCTTCCTAATAAAGGTTCAAGAGAAAAATTGAGGCAATCCCAATCCTTACCTATTTTGGAAATTTTAATTTAATCGCCAATCAAAATTTCTGCTGTTTGGTTCCAATGTGATTCAAGAACCTGATTTAAGCGTAATTACTATAATGTTTACTTATTAATTAATTAAATTCTTTCCTTTGAGTGATAATAAATGTTGAGTGAAATATTTATGCGTTATTTAATGATTTTATTTTTGTAGGAGATAGACCAAGTCCACCGGGAATACCAATAATCCAGTATGTAAAACCAAATATTTATAAAGTTCTATGGGAAGCTTCTAAAGATAACGGTGCTCCAATTGAAATTTATAAATTAGAAGGCAAAGTTTTAAGGTATTACAGAACTAAAAGAAGTACAAATAGAACTGTTCCTTTCTTCAATACTTCTCCTTCTATTGAAATCGAAGATCCTGACCAATGGACTACTTATTATAACGGAACAAGTAAGTTTTATATCATAATTTTAAATAGCTATATTTGTATCTAACACTTACTTGCAACTACCAATTTTTTTAAACCTATTACTCTAATAACCTAAGAATTAACCACATTTTTTTATTTAGTTTAAATACTTCGACAGCTAAGGTCATTGGCACGGTACAGTTGATTTATTCTAAGAAATTACAAAATAGGTATTTAATTTTATTAAAAAGATTTTGAGGAACTGTAGCACTTTGGTGTATTCACTTAGATAGTTTAGAATATCTGCAAGCGATGTCTTCAAGTTATTTTTCTGGGTAAAGCTGGTGTACTGTTGGCAGTCCGTTAATATATCGACGCTTGAAAGGTAAAACAGCTAATACGCCAATTGTGAATTTTACAGGAGAACCGTTTAAAGTTTGAAATTTTGAAAAAAAAATCATAATTTTTGTTGTAAGCATACTATCTTGACCAATCTTAGGAAAATAAATGTTATATAGTAGAATCCTTTTATGCTATAAATTTCTGAAAGAAATACTATCTAGTTTTAAAATTAATGGCGCATTATACAAAGTGATTCTTGAATGCAAACAGGAGAAATGTATTATAAACATAATGCATTATATAACCAGGTAACTGAAAACGGCTAATTTACCAAATATGAGTAACTTTGTGAGAAGGTGAAATGTTTTATAATGTATTTATGTTATGAGATGCATGCTATTAGAAGTGTCTTTTGTGAAAATTACAAGAATATAAGTCATTCTCGGTTTAAATTCTAATATTATTGTATTATATTTATTGCATCATTATTAGATATTCGAGACATTTTACATCAAAAGACGAAAAGAAATAGTTCAAGTTAATGGAAAATACTTTATTACTACGAAAAAAAAAACAAGTCAGGTTTTTTGACAAAAACAATAAAACACACATCAGCAATATTAAAGTTGAAGTCCATCTTCTTCGTCAGTTTCTGGAAGGACATCATTTACACTATTACCTCTAGGTAGATTTAAATATTCATTATGATATTGCAAGGGTATTACATTCGAGTGGCACAATTTGTTCAGATCGTTATATTTTTGTTTGGAAATTGACAAAGATGTTGGATATAAGTTGCAATTTGGTGGATTCTTTACTTTACCGCTGATTTGTATGATCTCCTCTTGAGCATCTGAAGCCATTGAAAACTTTGCATACATCTTAGTTGGTTCAGACTTCTTGAATGTAGCGACTCTTATTTTACTTATTTTTCCTGCAAGATTTCCTTTAAAATATTTGTCTGATATGTCATCCCATGAAATGAAATCTTTATGCAACATGGGGTGAACTGCATAAGGTTCAGGAATGTTACGAGCTAATTCAAAAACAGTTGGCCATTGTGAAGGTGCCCAAATAATATGCTTAGCTACGCTTTTTTCTATGACAGAATGCAAGCTGTCAACTGGCATGTAGGAGTGACCTGGCAGAAGATAATTAATCTGGATCACATTTATATTTTTGCAGGACATCAAGTTGTAGTGGAGAGAGGCCAAAACAGTACGGTTCTTATTTTGACCTGGGCATGAGTCACAATAAAGCAGTAGTTTCGTGATTTTCCCACGGTCATCAATTTTTTTCATGAACGATACTAGACATGTGGCTATTTCGTTAGCTCCTCTCTTTCCTTGGCTTTCATTCCAATAATAGCAGTGGCCTTTCCTTGTTGTACTTTCATAGAAAGTAAAGTTATACAATGCCAATTTTCTGGAGTAATAAAGTAGCATACTTTCCCCGTACGGTGTATTTAAAACTTTCTGTAAGTCGAAGGAGACACACAGGATACTTCTATTTTTCTCATGAATTTTTTGGTGATATTCAAATCTCTTCTTACTTTCAACTTTTTCTTTATCATGTTCTTGCTTTTCTACTTCAGTTTCCGGTCTAGGGTTGTTTTCGAAACCAACACACTTGACACATTTATCTTTCTTGGGAATATGAATTCCGATATTGAATTCGTTCGTAAATATTTTTCTAAATAACCTTTCTGACACAACATCTATACCTGTTTCTATTTCTCTTTTCTTATATAGATTATAAAGATTTGTAATATTCTTAAACTCATTCGGCAAATAAAGTTTGGTGGAGTCTGTTCTTGCATAGTGTGACGGCACTGCTGGCAAACTTGTAATGAAGTTTCTTACAGAGTTCAACACTTCTTCTTTTGTTTTATTCGGAGGGATAGTTTTTCCTCGCATGTCCTTTTTTCCCAAACCATAACAAGCAATAGAGAGTGTGTAATATACATATCTTTGTGATACATTCAAAGTAGATAATAAAAACTTCAAACAAACTTGACGTTGTCCTTCACCTTCATTAATAAAATATAGAAATGTATTAGACTTTCTGCTTTCATGTTTTACTCTCTTTCTCTTAACAGATTATTTCTTTGACATCGAAACAAGCCAATCGCGACGTCTTTGTGGAGATAGTGACCAAAAGTAATTAAATATATTCAATCTTCTTTCCTCAGATATATCGTTACAGCGATTAGTGCATTTCTTTGGTTGACATGGATTTGGTCCTATTTCTTTTGCTGGAACTTCTATGCCATTTTTCTTCTTATATTGTTTGCCACTTCGATATAATTGTTGTCTTTCGCTCGCTTTATTAGGCCGATTTTTCTTATATGCTGATTCTCCCACTGTTCCATTTTCAGCAGCAACCGCTTTTGTTTTCTTCTCTTTCCTTTTCAATCTCTTTTTGGCTGCTGTTTCCTCTGTACTATCTTCTTCCTCAGACGAACCTTCCCAAGAACTTGAATCGCAGTCGTACTCTAAAATTCTTTCTTCTTCATCTAAGAAGTCTGTATAGGCCGATTGCAAAACACTTTTACGGCTACGAAAGTTAGCTACCTTGCTAGGTCCAGATGTGGTATCATCAGCTGAAACGTCTCCGGCAATACCACTATACAAGTCTATACCCACGGTTTCTTCAAGAACTGGTGAATTTTGAACATCTTGTACCAATCTTTGATTTATATTGAAGTAATTTTGCTGGTAAACTGGGGTGTCAATATCCAATCATTGATTATTATTGGAGTGGATCTGCATTTCTTGGGAAACTATTGGTAAACATTCATCAGTCAATAGTGAATTTTCAGGAAAAACTTCAGACACAATAGCAGGAGCAACTACTGCAGATGCATTGTTTTGAATTGGTTGTAAATCTGTATAAATTGGCGACGCCTGATAAATAAGTTCAGAGGAACAATCAGGTACAGGTTGGCTTTGTTCTAAATAATCCATAGAAGTGCGGCTGCAAGTATTTAAATTATGTTGTTCAATCACATTGAAAGAACCAGCAGCGTGATATAAACCCGTGACCTTCTGAATTACCTTTGTGGATGAAGAACAGCTTGTTTGAAGATCTATACTGTTCTTTCTGTTTTGAACTATTTTCATAATACGATCTGCTCGCGACATTTTTATCTGCAAAAAAAATGCTTTGAAAGTAAAAACAACCTTCTTTAAGTTATTATATTTTTTCAAAATGACACTTATAATATTTCTGAAATAAATGTTCGATACTAAATTTGAATACTATCTGTAAATGAATATTACTGTTTTTTTATTCTTAATATAAATTAGTACTGTCACAAATTTCACTTTTAGTAACAAAAATTCAGAGGATTGGCTCTGAACAGAGTAATGACAAGAAACAAATAAATTATAAAGCATTTTTATATCTTTTATGACACTCTCAAATTTAGCTGCTGTAAATCTTTCAATATTTTAAACTTTAGTATGAGAATACTATGTATAAAAATTAAATGTTTTTATTGCCAAGACTGAAATGCTCTTGAGCACCAAATAAGGAAGAAATGTGTCTAAGAGATTTATAATAAAACATTTCCCATTTGCCGCGAACATTTTGGCTCACATTGTGTACCTACCATAAAATAGAGTTTCTGTAGGTAAAGTATGAATTGAAACAATTGTTATTTACTTATCAGACTTATGTTATTAATATTTTATAAGCGTTTTTTGCAAAATATTAATAAACCATGTCTTTACTTCTGTGTTGAGGTTATGTTTGAAATTTTAAAAATAATAGGTATAATAAGATTAATAATAAAAATCTAACCACAGAATATTTATAATTAAAACGAAACACTTACCTTCATGAACGAAAAAAATGTATTTATTACACCATACATAAACTGACAGAGAAAAACTAGTTGTTTACAAGCCGAATAATGCAAGACTGGCCAAAAGTATCCGTTAGAACGTTAACATTGCATATTTTGTATCATGAAAACAAAGTGTAAATTGTTTAAAATGCTTTTTATCTTTGGAAGGACCGTCTTCGAAGTAGATAATGTAGCACGTGTGATATTATTTTAAACAGACAAAATGTATAATACGCCATCTGTACCCGTAACTGCCGTAAACAAAATTGTTTTAAGCACCACTATGCAATATATATTCTGCCATATGAAATGACTAACACGGCTTTAAGGCTCTAATACCTGAAAGTAAAATTGACTTATTTGCTAAAAGTAAACTTGTTAGGTGTGTTATACGACAGATAACATATTTTTGGACTAAAATTTGGAGCATAAGACACAGTTGCTTTCAAAACCATCCTAAAAATAAAATGTTTAATACGCCAAAAAAGTAGTTCAAACAGCCTAAATTCCCTTTGTACATACATAGAAAAATTCACTGAATCTTATGGTGTATAAAGTCTATTTTGCAAAAAGTGGCGTATTATACATTTTACCTTTCAAGCGTCGATATGTTTTACGGTAAGGTACAATTGCACTGTTGAAATGTATAAGATTGACAGAACTATTATTGCGGCGCAATTTGTTGAGAGCGGATTTGGATTTGCTGAGAGCTTCTTCGCATGCCCACGATACACTTACACCGCATGCCGAATTCCACCAAGGGACCGTTTTGCGGGTGAGGGATGATGTTTTTTTCGTCAGCCTTTAAAGTAATACAGCGGGTTATTTGTTTAAGGGCAATATTTTTATCTGAATAAAAAATTTTAGTGGAGAGGATGTTTTTGGTTTCAATTGTATATCTTGGCCAGTCAGCAAATTTTAGATTCCAATAATTGTGGATAGGATGTTCCTGATTACAGTATGAACAGATTTTAATTTAAAAATGATTGCTATCGTGCAGATCATCGCAAGTATTCCAGGAACGAAAGGGTGCTGATTTAGGGTCGCAGATACTAAGATCTATAGCGGAGAAGGTATTGGATGATAGGTTAAAGTGTTTGTGTGAGGACGTATTTAACAGACCAAAACGAGAAACATTTAAAACGTTTTCGACAATTTTGCATCTTCCAACTGTACGGCTAGATTCCCACATTATTTTATTAATGATATTAATCATTTATCTATAAACATTAAAGTCTCCCGTAAGTATGAATGGTTGGGGAAGCTAAAAAATTAAATTAACCAATTCTTCTTTTTTTAATTTATAGTCTGTAGAAATATATAGACTACATACAGTAAGCTTGGTTGGACACCATGCAGGAATTGCTACAGCTTCAAGGTCAGTGGTAAGAGGAAGAAGAGAGGAGTATATATCGCTTGAAACAAATATCGATGCACCACCACTGGCTCTAGAATAGTTAGTACGTGTGCGATGATACTCTTTAAAAATTTTTAGGCGACTACAATGGATTATTTTAAAATTAGTCTCTTGAAAACAGATAAAGTCAGGATTGTAGATTGAAATAAGTTTTTTTATTTCTTCTATGCGAGGATAGAATCCATCGCAGTTCCTTTGGAGAATCGTGAACGCTTTATTTATAAGAAAAAATTAAATGATGTAGTGGAATTAAAAAGATATAAGGAGGACTCAGTAGAGTAGCATTCGTCGGTAGTAAGATCTCCAGAAAATGTGTAAGTGTTGTGGTCCAGTTTGCAGTTGTTCGTTAGAAGCGTTATAGAGCTTATTTAAATCTTGTAGAAAAGAGGAAATGCCTGTAGTAAACTTGTACGCTTCCACTAAAGGGTCAGAAATACCGAAAGTGTTCTCAAGAAAAGCAATTAGTTGAGTTTCTTGAAGGGAGAAAGAGGTGTCAGCTTCAGAATATAAAGTTTGAATGGTAGAGCGAGTTATGTTGCTTATTATTTGATTTTCAGCTACTTGTGATTTGGACTTTTTAGTTTTCAGTTTGGATTGCTTTTGAAAATTTGTGATGTAATGGCTTCAGAGGGGCTAGAGTATTTGGATCAGGAAAACTAAGGTTTTCTAGTAAGATAAGGGGTGAAGTTTCCAGGTAGATATCACTGAAGTGAGGTCTTTTATCACAACGTTTCGGTGACTGTGCAGATATTGAGTTGGTAGGATGGTTCTGAGAGTCATCAGTAAAATGTTGCACATTGTTATCGATACTATCAATGTGAGGAATGTATGAGATATGATCCATAGATTTGATCAAAAAATTTCATACGAAAGCTACACTTTTCACCTTTAAAACCCATTTTAATTTTTGTTGATAGGACAGTCTGGTCAAAAAATATCGAATTTTTACTGTTGAGATGATCGAAATTTTATTTAAAAAACTGCTTTAGCAATAATGGTTAAATTAACAATTACTGTAATAATTAACAGATACTACTTTATCGAAAATTAACAAAAGAAATGTCTCTGCAATATTGTTCTCAATACACAAGGTTAACTTTCAATGCTGAAATGTAACTAATATTACGAAATGTTCCTAATTTTGTTCATCAAAAAATCAGTAGCTACTCCTTCCTTTGTTCTGCTTACAAGCAGCTTGGAATCTAGCTCAAACGTCCTAACGATCCTTTCGATCTCTTTTGGCTACCAGAAATCTCCTTGTCTATGATTCTCCCGATGAATAATAACTGGTTTATACTTAGAATAACTACTGCAAAAACTTAAACTGCAAGTTCTCCACCAGAGTACCAGAACTGCTACCACTTTATAACTTTTATTTACTACCAGCACCAACTACCAGCACTCAATCACTTCACAGGATTTGATGTTCTTCTTTCTAAGGTCAGCAACCGATAACCACCTTCTCCTCCTTCCAAAATCCATACAACATCCAAAATAGTCTTCTACTCTCCACTCTCTTTTTAACCAATCATCTTTCGTATTTCAAAACAAACCAAAATTTTCAATTTCTTAAAATTGCCTGTACTTTCCAATTTTGTGTTCGATAAACAAAACAATGTACCTCTATTATTAGCTTTTTACCATATTCCCCAGAGGTTTTTAAAAACCCGATGCGAAAAACCATAGGCACCGTTATGGCTTTCCTGTTTACTCAAACTACGAAGAAATCACTAAAACTACCAAATTTAAACATTCACCATATAAGTCCAGAATAAATTCATATCACGTGTAGCATACATACAACAAAAACCACATGTAATTGTTATTCTTTTCTCTACATGTAGAAATAACAATTTTTTTATAATATTGGCTTATTCATCCTTTTCTACTTTTAACCCTCTGCATTTTCGGATCATAACAATATATATAATATGAATCAAAGTAGAAGCAGTGAAGAGAAAGATATTTAAGTACTTAGTAGAGTAGTAAAATAGTTGTTAGAAGTAAGCATCAGTAATATTTTTTTCTTTTTAGATACCTCTTGGATCATAAGCGGACTTAATGAAAAGAATAAATATGCATTCAGAGTTTCTTCACTGAACGTATATGGTTGGAGTAACGTTAGTGAAGAAAGTAATGAATTTGATTTGACAGAAGCAGCACGAATGGCAGAAAAGCAAAGCCCTATGAATTTAATTCTTATTGCCACACTCGTTCCTGGATTAATATGTCTTCTTTTCGTTTTAATTTTTGTATGCTGTGAGTATATTTCTAAAATATTATTTAAAAAAAGTATATCAACACCATTTAGACAAAACCTTTATTCGCTACTTTACTTTCATAACATTACAATGTAACTCATGAACTAAGTAGGTACCTAACTACATAATTACGAACGAAAACTATTAAAAATTAAACACTATTTAGACAAAATTTTATTCACCATTTTACTTTTATAACATTACAATATACTTAACTTATGAACTAAGTACCTACATAATTATGAACGAAAACTATTAAAAGTTATTAAACACTATTTAGACAAAACTTTTATTCGCCATTTTACTTTTATATCATTATAATACACTTAACTCATGAATTGAACCTAGATAATTATGAACGAATATTAAAGATTTAGAATTCCAAAGAGTTCATCAAAATATTTTAAGAAAACATTTGTTTAGAATGTTTAAGAGTTTAGCAATATAAATATTTAAATAAATTAGGTATCCTTTTGATTTTTGTGCCGTAGAAGGTGGCAAGTAATTAAAGATGTTAAGGATTGAAGTTTTATAATTGCATCTGCTTTCTGAGACTCAACTTTCTTCTCTTCAGAAATAATATTCTGTGAGGAATCGAGAAGTTTAGGATCATCGATATTAAAGGCTTCTGATGTGTTGTGCTGATCCATATTATTGTGTTCCATCAGTTTACGATCATTAATTTTGGTTAAAAGGTTTTCCAATAATCCCTTAATATCATCTGGTCGACTTGTCATTTTCTTTATTGTTTTTATAGTTTAGTAAGTGTTCAATTATTTGTTATTATTGAACGCTGAACGAGAATTACAATTAATTAAAAAATTGTAGTTAATAGAGATCTTGTAATGTACTATGAACTTGTAAGGACTTAAGGACGTGTACAATATTATTGTCAATTGTCAAACATAACCTCTATTTGAAATTTACAGAATACTATTACTATGATGTTACTCTGTGTCTGTCGACTTGTTTTGCTCTTTGTTACTCTGTGTCTGTCGATATTTATTTATTTAACATTAATAGGAGAACATAAAAATGAGGGGTTTGAATACACAGTAGTAGAACTATTTTAATTTATATTTTTTATATTTCATTTCTATAAAATTAAAACAAAAACGAATATAATATTAATTTTTAAAATATCAATACGAAACATAAAATCTAAAATTAAACACAATTAGTCACATAAAATTTGGTAATAATCTTAATTTTCTTCGCATAAAAATATCGCCATATAAATAATCAGCTGATGGGAAACGCCATATAGGAATTTTTTTTCAATAATTTTACTTATGTAAACATTTTTCAACTTTAATGCAAAATATATTTGCCGTAATTAGCTTAATATCTTTCTTATCACATCCCACCCATCCATCCATGTAATGGATGGCACTATCACAAAATAAATAACAATCAGAATGCCCACTCTTAGATGCCACCTTTGAAGTGTCAGCACGCGATTGCCATATTTTAAACGGAAACAGAACTCGGATTGAGAAATTTGTGACAAGCTATGACAAAACCCTACATTTTTTTATACATCCTTGTCAAAATTGTCCACTTTTATTAAAGTTGCATACTTGAGTACGACTATTTTCTACTTTAAAATATATAAATCGTAGTTTTAATAATCAATTTAATATTAACATAAAAAAACAGTGAAAAATTTCATTGAACAACTCTTTCAGTAAGCTTCTTCAAAGATTTCGATCTACCTGCTGTTGTTTTCCGATGTGTTTTCCATGAACTTGTTTTTAGGAAGTTTTTGGCATACCCATCTACTTCGTCCTCCCATCTCCGCTTTGTTCTTCCAACAGGTCGTTTTCCTTGCATTTTCTTGCCTGAATCATAGGCTTCCTTAAATTCTACAAAGATATTGCAAACGTAATGTCATGTTACCACGCTTCTGCTATTAATTGTTTGACTGTAAAGAGTTGGTCGACGGTAGATTTATTTTGCCTAAACCCTACTTGATATTCCGCGACAATTTTTTCAGTGAGAGGTTGAAGTCTTCACATAAGAATATTTGTAAATATTTTATATCCCGAACAAAGTAATTTGTCTTCTTTTTATGAATAGAGCAGTTTTTTAAAATTCTTTCCTCTTTGCTTGTATAACTCTGTAGGTAGTTTATCTATTGCTTTATTGCTTTTTTGTATTGAAATTGTAATTCTAACCTCCTCTAATCTTGAAGGTCTAATTTAATTAGTTCATTTTCTTCTTCATCTTCCATCAGTTTTTCACTACAAAGACTACTTTGAATTCCTTATTTCCTTCATATTTACCACCATATAGAATAGTATGTGTTTTTATACCTGTGATACTTTTCCCAACCTGTACTACAGTGATTCCGATTGTATATCTTTTCAGCTCGTTTAAAAGAATCGTCTGTTCTCCTGGTTTATTAGGAGTTGTCCATTCCTATTATGTTAGGAAAATAATATTAAGACATTAACTTAAACAATAGACCTGTTTAAATACTAGACTAATTTTACTTAACATATGCAAATGCGTACTCTTCTTAAGAGTATGCATTAGTAAGCATACGGAGTATGCACTGACAAAAAGTAGTCAAAATTATGTAATATTGATACCAAACAGTGTGACAAAGTTCGCATCTATACATTTTTCTGATACATTCCGCGTGGGGCCATAAATTGCAATTTTGGCACATGATCCAGCCTTCTCGGAACTTGGATGTCGAATACAGACTATTGAAGTATATATGGATGGATGTCTTCATCGACGGAATATTCTTCATCCGAAGTGTTTAATTCTGTCATCACATTCCTATTCGCTTTTCTTTTCGAGATGTTATGATTTTTGAGGGCATTTTCAAAATGTGTAGAAGTCATTATTGCTTGCTCTCTTTTTTCTTTACTCTAAACCTTTTGGATTAAGTAGAAGGAAATTTGCTGATATATCACTTGTGGTTTTAGGTAAGTTTTTAATTGGCAGTTCATTCTTCTTTATTTTTGGTGGGGTGTTGCGTCCCTATTCTAATAATTCTTCCTCTCAAATATTAGCTTAGCATTTTTCCCAAATCAGATTCGTGTGAGATCATTGAACTTACTATATCCCTCTCAGTAACTGCTTCAGGCATAAAGTGTTTATTCAAAAAAACTGAGTTGATTCTTGTGAAAGGAACTTTTTTAAGGAAGTCTAAAAATTCACATCAAAGGGTTTTAGTTTATGGCTACCATAAGACGATAAACACAACAAAATCATGCCTTTTGCTCGGCAGTATTTAATTGCTAGCAAAGTACTATGTGATATGTTTGTCAAGTAGAAACACATTTTTCTTTTCAGAGAATGGATTGACATATTTTTAAGTGCTTTTAACAGATCCGAATTTATTAAACCTGACTAAGATATCATTCCCAAAGTGCTCTGTCACAAAATTCAGGTTTGTACCTTTTAGGTGGAAATATGAGACCAGGTGGAACTTTGTAACTCACCACACTAACACAGCGCTAATTGTCCTCGCTCTTGGGGAAAAACGTTCGATACCAGCCGTTTCCGTTTTGGAAGCTTGTTGGGAATAGTTGATACATTTGTTTCATCCATATTAAAGATGCCACTGGCAGAGAGTGCGAGCTTCTTTCAAATTGATCCCTAGCGCCGGAGAAAATATCTAGACATTTTTAAATATCTGCAGGCTCAGGTCGACTTAGCCTGAATAAAATAAGTAGGTACCTTGGGTAAAACCAGGGGTAATAGTAGGTGATTGAAGCAAAGGTCTACCTGTTACCTTCTTTGTATACCGTAGACCAAAGAGATAGCAGAGTTCCCAGCTATAATCCTAAAGCTGCACTAGCAGTAAAAAGGGAGACTATTACTATTATAAAACTTATTCAGTTTTACCCTGTTAAAGCCAATAGCTCTCCTTAACATGCTTTTTTCTGTCTGCCGTAAACTTCCGAATTTTTTTTGTAGGAAGTCAAAAATTTCTTACCCATTTATCACCTGTCATCTCCTTATTTTTGTTAAATTGGTAAGAAATATTATTCTGTTTAACATATTGGAACACGACAGCTATTAGTTAGTTAGTTGTTTCTTTGTGTTCTTCTGAAGCTATTTTCTTGTGGCACGTTAATACAATTTACTACTTTTAATTTTGAGAATGTCAAAATAAACTAATTTTAAAGTAAAATTATGGCTTATTCCTTGCTGTATATAATTTTGGTACATGTAGCCAAAGATTCCTCGTCCTGCTTCGAAAATATTGATTTAAATCTGCCTAAAGAGGATGACATTACCTGAAATCAAAATTTCGAAATTAATATTTATTACGTATTAAGGATAAGTTTATAAATAACTTGTCATTATTATTATATGATTAGCTTATATATATATATATATATATATATATATATATATATATATATATATATATATATATTAGTTGGACAAAGTTGTCCCCCTTTTCGAGCAGGGATGATGTCTGTTTCCTTCATGTTAAATCTTATAACACCGTTCTAGTTTCATAAAAATATTAAAATAGTAATAATATTTCATTGTGTTTAATACATTTATTTAAACATACTTTTTAACAAAGTCTCCAAGAATCTATTTTCTAACAAACGTTCACAAACGTGACAACTGACAAAGAGTCTCCATACATTGTGCCTAGAGCCCCGTGACCGTAATCATAACCTACTGATATGACATCTTTCCCCTTACATTTGATAGTCCTTAAAACGCACTGGAGCCCTTTTGAGTCTAGCGCTAGTTCTATTTTTAGCATTCATCTGGGAGGTTGAAGGTTCCTCTACTCCACAACTCTGATTCCCAGATGAGGAGTTTAATTATCTATCATTATGTGCAAAATCAGTATTCTTCTTAATTTCCGCTTTAACTAGGGAAGGCCTCAAGTGATAACTGTTTCGCCTGACCACTTCTTCATTTTCTTTCTGCACTAAATAAGATCTGGGTGCCTCATCTACTTTTTCCAGAATTTTACCTGGTCTCCATTCTCTACCCTCTCTGACACCTACATTCTCTCCTGGCACTATTTCTCTTCTTACCTTGGTGTTTCTATCATAATAATTTTTATATTCGTTTCTGTTTGCCTCTAGTTTCTCCCACTCTTCCTTTAGATTTATGTCCTTGTGCTTTTTATTTGATGGTAGCTTCGATCTAAGAACTCTGTTAGTCACTAATTGGGCCGGTGTTTTATCTGTTCCATTTATTGGAGTATTGCGATACTCCAGGAGCGCCATATCTAAGTCGTCACACTTTCTAAGCATGTTTTTTGCAATTTGAACGGCTCGTTCTGCCTGTCCATTAGACCGTGGATAGCGGGGACTGGACGTTACAAACCGAAAATCTCAGTCCTTAGCAAATTGCTGACAATGCCACGAATTATAAGGCATGTTATCTGATATGACTTCGTAGGGTATTCCGTGTGTTGAACAAATTTTCTTTAATTCCTTGATGACCTGACCACCTGAGAAGTTTTTGAATTAATTTTCACTATATCGAGCCATTTAGAAAAATAATCGATCAGAACTAGATATCACTGTCCACCGTAGTCTAATATATCACTTGCTACCTTTTCAAAAGGTGCTTGAGGCAACTCTCTAAGTAATAGTGGTTTTTTAGCATTATACCTTTTAAATATCTCACACTTGCTACAATTTCTTACCCAGTCTTCTATACTTTTGTTCATTTGTGGCCAATGTAATATCTGTCTTGCTCTCTGTTGAGTTTTCTGAATGCCAAAATGACTCGAATGCAATAATCTTAGCATGCTCTCTCTCAATATTTTTGGGACTATAACTCTGTCTTTGTAAAATATTAGTCCATCAAGTAAATATAGTTCATTTCTTATATAATAATAATACCTAATTGAATCGCTTACTAACCTACCATGATAACACACTTTATCAAAATGCCCATATTTACCACACTTTCTACACTTTTTTCCATATGCTGGACACCTCCTTGGTCCATGGACACTCCCACAGTTTCTGCAGTTAAATTCACCTCTAGAAGAACTTGCACCCCTGACTGTTTGGACTGAAGTATGCCCCTGCTTGACTTTACTTCCAATTAGAATCAATTTTCACCTTCTCTAAGCTATTCTGAACTTCTTATATTTGAGCTTGGGATACTTCATGCATTTTACATATTTCAATAGCTTTAGTCAGATCTAAATTAATTGTTTTTAACATGCTTTGTTGTGCATCCTTACTATTGGTGCCTAATACTATTCTATCTCTTACCATTGAAAATGCTTCAACACAAAACTTACAATTTCTTACTTTATTTTTTAAATCTGTTAAAGAGTGGTCAAAAGGCTCTTCTTCTTCTTGAATGCGTTTATAAAACAAATATCTTTCATAAACCACGTTTTTTCTAGGGGTGACATAAGACTCAAATGCTTCCAATACCTTTGCTAGCTTTCCTTGTTGGACCTCTGTTAATTCCAAACTGTTATAAATCTCAATGCCTTCTTCTCCAATTAAATTGAGTAAATATGCTACCTTAACTTCATCACTTTTACCACTTTTTCCTGATGCCATCAGATATATTTCAAAACTTTGCTTAAATCGTTTAAAATTTTCGGCCACATTGCCTTCAAATGATAATGGATTTGGTAACCTTGCTTCCATGATTTTCGTTTAATTTCCACTAGACTGCGCCAAGTATTTCATTGTGTTTAATACATTTATTTAAACATACTTTTTAACAAAGTCTCCAAGAATCTATTTTCTAACAAACGTTCACAAGTAGTGACAACTGACAAAGAGTCTCCATACATTGTGCCTAGAGCCCCGTGACCGTAATCATAACCTACTGATATGACAAAAATTAAACATGATTTTCATGTAAGCGTTTCTACATATTATTTTTTAATAAATATTATACCATTATATACAAGAAGTTCTTACGTTTACGTAATTTTTTTTTTAATATAAATTATTATTATATATTATTTTGTAGTGATTTGTTCCGGAAGAAGAAATAAACAAAAGAAGCTTCAACAAGTTGTGACTTCCGCTCCTAGAATCCCAGATGTGGAACTAGCTACATTGAGAGAGCTACCGAAAAGAGGTGTACATAATACAAATATTTTATATTTTTCTGCTCAACCCACTCCAGAAGAGCTCGGACATTTACCACAAATAAGGAGGTAAAATAGTTTTAATTATATTTTTATTAACTTGATTAGACTTTTTCACTATATATTATCAGATTTCATGATTAACATTGATAGATGTTTTTAGTAACTTTGATTTATCAGTCATGTCATTGTTTAGATTTTTACCTATCTATATAAAAAAATAAACTATTAGACAACTTCCTAGTGGTAGTCGCTTCCACTGTAATATGTGAGTGAGACACATATTTCAGAAGAAAAAATTTAGTCTAACATATTTAAATATATTATGTTTAAAGAAAATACAATTAAATTTAAAGGAATTATATTAAAATATGTAAAATCATTTTACTAATTATATTAATTTTATTCCAGGGAGCAGATTACTTTGACTACATTTTTGGGTAGTGGTGCTTTTGGCGAAGTATTCGAAGGCAGAGCTAAAGGAATAAATAATTCTGTTACAGAAACCAGAGTTGCTGTAAAGGTAAGAAAAATAGTCATACATTTTTGTTCCATTCTTAACTATAAGAATGTGCTTTCTTTTAGATATAAGAATGTGCTTTCTTTTTTATTTTGATATTGTTCTTAATTTTATTTAGCGAATGGCATACAAATAAGAACACATAATTGAACTAATTTATCAATGTAATGTAAAACATTTTCAGTCACATTTAGAAAATTATCAATAACTCCACGGAACGCATTCAAAGGCATTCTTTAATAATGTGTCGAACAGTCTGTCGTTGCGCACCACAGTCACACGCAGGAGTAAGGGCTTTTCCCCATCTTTGTAAGATGTCCGCACAGCAACCTGTTCATTCTTATTCTGTTCAGCGTTATTCATGTATTATGAGGCAGTTCAAAGCCTGGCGGTTTGTGATCAATACGAGCCATTTGGTGCATTTCCTATAGTGAGTTGCTCTACCAGTCTTTTCTCTTGGTGTTGGTTAGACTGAAAAGTTCCTGATGTAAGGACGTGGCCTTTGAACAATGGAGGATATCTGGAGCGTAGTTTCTCTATTTCGATATCAAGCTTGTCATGATGGATGGTTAGTTGGTGGTTAGCCTGAATTTTTCTAGATTATGTGAGAACAGAATGACTACTTCGTAGTTTCGGCGGTGGGATGTGAGTCAGAATGGGAAGCCAGTAGTTGGGTGTTGATCTAATTGTACCTGAGATTATTCACATTGCCTAGTTTAATTGGGTGTCAACAATCTTTATTTGTTTGCTTTTAAGCCATCGCGAGGAAGGATATTCAGTTGTCGAATAGATAAGTCCGAGAGCAGATGATCTGAGCACGAAGGTTAAAGAACTCCATGTGGTGCCACATTACTTTTGGATTATATTATTTCGCGTTTTTAGATTTGCTGCCGTTATTTGTGTTCTTGAAAGCGCAAAGTTCTGTCAAGAGTTACTCTAAGATATATTGCTGTAAAGTTGAGAATCCGTAGTTTGTTGTCAAAGTGAATGCAAAGCTTTTTCTTGGCGGGCACTATTTAGATCAAACCAACAAAAGTATTCTCGCAAAATGGCTAAGGTCATCTGTTAGTATTGCTTCTGTAAAATCTATATTATTATGTCTTGCTACAATTACCTAGTAGTCAGCGTAGCCAAATTGTTGCGAAGTTGACCTAGGCAGGTCCGCGATGTATAAATTAAACAGTAACGGTTCCAGCACAGATCCCTGTGACAGTCCATTGCTGAGCTTCATTTGGACACTTTTTAAATTGCTCATTGTAACATAAAAGGGTCTATCGGTGAGCATGCTATCAATAAGTTTTATTTTTTTTTTTTTGTATATTGCAAATTTTGTTGTATTATTTTTATAAAATTATAATTATTTAATAGCAGGAGTCTGCAGATAATTTGAAATATTATTTTTCACATTTTTTATGTATATAATTTACTTATAGACTTTAAAGAAAGGAGCATCAGAACAGGAAAAGTGCGAGTTTCTGCAAGAAGCGCAACTGATGAGTCACTTTAAACATGAGCATATTCTCGAACTTCTTGGAGTATGTTTGGATAACGATCCACATTTTATTATCATGGAACTGATGGAAGGTGGAGACTTGCTTACTTATTTACGGGATTCTCGAAATCCATCGGTAAGTAAAATAATAATTTACAATAATAATATTTACTTATTATGTTCAAGTAGCAGTTCAACAAAACTTCATATTTTTGACACTACAATATAAATATAGATATAGAATACCAAAAACAAAAACACAGTAAGAAAAGGAAAAAAAGAGATTTGGAATTCAGTGAATCACTTAATTAGTCGTAGTCTCTATAAAATTATAGAGCCTACGACAGAAATTTCTGGAAAAAGAAAGAAGTCTAAGGGGAAAGAAAAGAACTTAGGAGAGTACGAGACAAAACATAACCAAATAAATACAAATATAATAGAAATACCGAGGTGTTGGAAGAATATTATGAAGACAAATATATGATCAAAGAAACTAAAGAAGCATGACACGGGAAACCATAGTACAGATATACTCGGTTCGCCGATCCCACTGCCAACTGTCTAGTAAATTAACTAATTTAGTAACAAAATAAAGTAACAAAATAGTTGTTTATAGATAAGTATTTACAAATGGAAAATTTAATGAAAATGGATGAATATAAATTCCCATTATTTATGATTGTTATTCTGTTTTTCAATGAAGGAAGTCTGCAACAGTAACTTTATGTGAGCTAATAATAGTGAGGTATAGGAATTTTTGTGTTGTGTGTATCCGACAATGAATCTGTCAAAATATTCTCGAGCTAAGCCAACGTACTATAACAGCAAACGAAAACCGAATGGAAGAAATAAGATTTGAAGAACTAGAAGAAGCAATAAAGAGAATAAAAGTAGGAAAAACCCGCGGATTGGATAAAATTGTTCACGAAATGATAAAATGAATAGTGTCAGTAGTGTCCAAACTTTCTTCTTCTTCAGGTGCCATCTCCGCTACGGAGGTTGACAATCATCATAGCTATTTTAATTTTTGAGGCAGTAGCTCTAAATAGTTGTTTTGAGCTGCATCCAAACCATTCTCTCAGGTTCGTAAGCCATGAAATTCCAATGCTTCTTCTGCCATCTATCTTTCCTTGCATTATAAGTCGCAGGATGCCATACTTCTTGCCCCGCATCACATGTCCAAGATACTGTAGCTTTCTTTCTTTAATTGTAAGTTCAACTTCCTTCTCTTTACCTACTCTTCTCAGTACTTTATTGTTCGTAACTCTATCTACCCAGGAAACCTTCATAATTCTTCTTTAGGTCCACATTTCAAAGGCGTTAAGTCGTCTCATTGTGTCTAGATTTAACGTCCATGATTCCACTCCATAGTATAGTACACTATATACGTAACAATTTGTTAGGCGTACTTTAAGAGCTAATGTTAAGTATTTGCCACATAGGACCTTTTTCATTTTCATAAAATTAGAACGTGCTTTTTCGATTCTGACTTTGATTTCTGCAGTGAAGTCATTATTTTCTGTTATAGGTGTTCCTAGGTAAGTGTACTTTTTTACTCTTTCGATCTGCTGGCCCTCTACTATCAAGATTTCGTTAGTATTATGGTTGTTTTTTGTTTTTGTCCAAACTTTATACTAGAATAATGGAAAGAAACCTAAGAACAGAAAAAAAAAACAAAAATTAAAAGACGAGCAACAGCATTCAGAGCAAAAGACAAACATTTAATAATAAAGGGTGTTTTTTTAGAGGTATAGAAATGTAGGTTGGTAACACTTTTTTAACTGTCGGCCATTTTGACAGTGATTTATGTTTAGTTCAGTTTGGTATTTCAGCGTTTCAGCATAACTAGACTTGACGCCTGAACAACGCTTCCAAATTTTACAAATTTATTTTGAAAATTGTGGTTCTGTTCGAAATACTTATCGCGCACATAATAGTCCATCAGAGCAAGTAATTCAATTAACCATGGAACGTTTTTGCACCATGTTTACTCTAAATGATAATATGCATCCACAGACTCGTCGTACAGTGCGTATAGAAGAAGTTGTTGCTGATGTAGAGTGTAACATAAAGGAAGACCCGAATCAATCTATCTGCCATCGTACACAGCAGTTCGATACGTGTCCATCCACTTTATGGAAGATTTTGCTTTGCGTACAAAATCCAACTCATCCAATCACGCAGAATTAAAGATACATTATCAACTAGCAAGGCGTATATTCGTAGGTTCGGTAAGTGGGTTCAAAACGAGATTGCCGTTGGTTCCGATTTTCATAAGCGAATTTTATTTAGCGATGAAGCTCACTTTTGGTTGAATGGCTACGTCAACAAGCAAAACTGCCTTATTTGGAGTAAAGATAATCCTCAAATATATGTTGAGAAACCATTACAACCAGAAAAACTGACTGTTTGGTGTGCTTTATGATCTGGTGGAATCATTGGACCTTACTTCTTCAAAAACGATGCTAGCCAGAACGTTACAGTCAATGGTGACCACTATATAGCCATGATTACTGCCTTTTTATTCCCCAATTGAACAACCATGCTATGCAGGAGCTGTCGTTTCAATAAGATGGCGCAACATGTCACACAGCTCGTGCCAAAATTGATTTATTGACGCAAACGTTTGGTAACCGCATAGTTTCACGTTTCGAACCGTGAATTGGCCTAAAAGATCATGCGATTTAACACTGCTAAACTATTTTAGGTGGGGATATGTGAAGGTGCTAGTCTACGCCGATAATAATACAACGATTGAACACTTGGAGGACAACATTCGGAGATATACGGCGACAAATATTGGAAAAAGTCATCGAAAATTGGGCCTCCAGATTAGACTACGTCAGAGCCAGCCATGGCGGTCATACGCCAGAAATCATATTTAAATTGACAAAAGATTATCTTTCGAATAAAGTCAATTTCATGTCAATTTATAAAAATTAGCTTTGTTTTATTCTCTAAAAAAACAGCCTTAATAAGTAAGCATACTACGAAATTCAATGTAATGAAATAGAAAAAATAATGTTCAGGGAAACAACATATTACCTACATACACCCTAAACCTACATTCGACTTAAGAGACCGAAAGTAATGTAGAACACAATGCAGGAGGTATGAATGTCAGAAAAATTATAACAAGTGATTAGAAGTACGTACCGCAGAGTAGTGGGGAAAGTACAAATGGGAGGTAGCAGAGAATTTAGTCGGAACAAGGGCATAAATTACTATTAGTCTCTCTCCAACCAAAAAAGAAAGTGTTAGTATTCCAATGTTCTAGTTATGATATCTCAGACCATTAAAATAATTAATACTTACCTATTTATATAGGTAAATATATTACATTAATATAATAAGTGAAAACAATTTACCATAAAACTTTTATTTATTTTTTAGACATCCACACCTTTCCTTACCCTCATCGAGCTCTTGAAGATGTGCGTCGATGTATCAAAGGGTTGTAGATATTTGGAAGAGATGCACTTCGTTCACAGAGACTTGGCCTGTCGAAATTGTTTAGTTTCTTCTTACGAGTCCGATTTCAGAATCGTAAAAATTGGAGATTTTGGATTGGCAAGAGATATATACAAAAATGACTATTACAGAAAGGTAAGATCGTAGAGATATACTTTTTTAATTAGGTAGGCAGAACAAAGAATAGGGGTGATGCGGGGAATGTGAGCCACCTAAGGTAGTAATTTTTTTTTAACCATGCTATTAGCCATTAAACAAAAAATATTGATCTAGGAAAGTTCTTTCGCATATTTTTAAATTATGTGACATTTATTAAACAAAACCAATTATAATAGAATTTATTGAAAAACTAAAAAAAATTATTTGACTCCCACTAACCCACTATGAGGGGTATTTCTTTTTTTTTATCGAATTGTAAAACAAGGATACCTGCCAACAATTACTAGGCATTGCAAGTGTCCTTCTTTATATCTCCTCTGGAATGTTTCTTCTTCTCTTTCTCTTTATAAGTACCTAATTCTGCCTGTTCATTAGCGAATTAATACCTCTACGGAAAGTTGTCACTCCATCTTTTTCACGGTCGGCCGATACTTCTGCCGATTGGTGACTTATCTCTTGCTATTTTGATGACACGGGTCTCCTCCATTCTGCTTATGTGGTTATTCCATTCTGTTTTCTATTTTGTTGCCATTCGTTTATACACTGTACGTTAGATTTTCTTCTAATGTCTTCACTTCTCTTTCGATCTCTCAGCGTATTTCCTATAATTCTTCTCAGTACTCTTATCTCTGCCGTTTCCAGTAGACTTTGGTTTGTGGCTGTATCGGGTCTTGTTTCTGAGACACATGTCATTATTAGTCTTGGCTTTGTAAATTCGTGTATTCTCAATCTTTGGTAGATATTTTCAATAGTTTTTATAATATTTATTGGAACTTCTCTATTATACAGAAGATGGATTACATCTTTGAGTCTTAAGGTCGTGGCATATTATCATGCACGTTGCGTTTCCAGCACATAGCGTTTAGTTTCCGAAAAATATAATTTAAATGGTTTTAAATATGAACAACGCACACTGTCCGGAACATAGCGTTTCAGACACTTAACGTTTCTGTTCAGTATATTCGAAAACAATATTTTACTGATGTCGACGGCTACGTAACGAGTCGTAACCGGTTGGTAAGGATAATGTGAATTAGATGTCCGTCGTTTTCCCCTTGTTGTTTATTTAGGTATTTCTTTTTGTATTTAGATTTTGATACTGAGTATTTAAAAAATAATTTTCAAGGCTATTTTGTTATTTATGCATGTGTTTTTATTGCTTTGTGACAATTAATCACGGAAGTGATAAACAATTAGGACTTTTGTACGGAAGTGATACCTCTTCTTTTTAAAAATACTTTTTGGTTTGATATGTACGGCTTCGTTAAATGTAGTATTTTGTTTTTTAGCTGAAGGTGAAATTAAATGTAAAACATATTTAAACTGAATCCTATTCATTCTAAAATATCCATAATATTTTTCATCGTCATCAATTAATTCTCTGTATAAAGTCCAGTATTCACATTCCTTCTTCCTTTCTCTTAGCATTGGATGTACTTCAAACCTTCTTTTTAACACAGTTTTTCATTCTTCATCGTTAAGTAGAAGAGCAACTGCACATAATTTTTGTCGAGAAAAGCGAGATCATATCTTCACTGAACCAAACTGAAACGTTCTATGTATGAAAATGTGAACGCGCAGTCCAATTGCTGGAGCTGGAGTGGAAACGCTACGTGCCGGAAACTATACGTGCACGATAATATGCCGCGACCTTTACTCTGTCAAATGCTTTCTTTAAGTCAATCAGACAGAAATGCTTGTCCGTTATACTCCAGTAATTTCTCATTAATTCGTTTTATGACGAATATTACATATTTACACGATCTTCCACTACGAAAACCATGTTGTTCATCTGCTAAATTTATCCTCTGATTCATTAGTTCTTGTAAAATTTTAGTTCTAAGTTTTAGGGCAGTATTTAACAAGTTTATAATAGTTTTCTGGCGCTTTTATCTCCTTTTTTGAATAGTAGAATTATTTCGCCCGTTCTCCATTCTTCCGGTATTTTATTGTGTTTATTAATTAATGTTGTTAATTGTTCCGTCATTGCTGCTCCACAATATTTCAGTAATTCGTTTGGTATCCCGTCTTTACCTGCTGCTTTTCTATTATTCAGCTTTTTAGGTGTTTTACGAACTCCCTGTATATTTATATAAAGTTCTTCATTTGTGGTAATTTCCCGAGTTTCCGGCTCTAGCTTCGTTTGTTCTTCCTCTGGTTAGAGCTTTTTTGGGTAGTCAAGCCATGTATCCTTTTACATGTTCTTTGGCTATATTAGTTCCTTTATCTCTGTTCTTTGAACTTGTATAAAGCGCCATATTTCCTTTTGCAGACCATAAAAATCATTTCTTTCTAAAAGCGTTCTCAATGACTAGGTTCTTCGCCTTGGGAATGATTTATTTTTATTTATCTTTCTTTCACTACGAAATTCCTTGGCCAAGGCTCAGATATTAAACTTAATTTTTGCCCAGCTTTCTTCCACTCCATCACTTTCTGTGATATATTTGCTTCTGCTTTTTTGGTTATTTTTTTTTTGGAATAGGTATCTTGTCCAGTCACCCTGTAAGCTTTCGACTTTTATCTTTGTGGTGTATTCTGGTGTTTTATTATCACATATATGTATTTTCATTCGAATTTTGCACAATACCAATTTATGATCGCTTCCTATTTCTGCTGATGTTCGTGCTCTTACAAGATTTGAGAGGGGTGTAACTCTATTCAACAGAATATGTCTATCATAGATCTTTGTGCTTTAGTTTTTTCAGAAGTGTATTTGTATTGTTCTCTGTGAGGGAAGAATGTATTATTAATACGTTTTTCGTTTATGCTGTATGAGATCCGTCAGAAGGTCTCCGTTTTCATTTCTGATATTTTCATTATATCGCTGTTTTATTACTGGAACTATATCATTGCCAACACGGGTGTTAAAATCACCCATAATAATTATGTATTCATCATTTGGAGTCTCGTTTATTACAGTCTGAAGGTGTTTGTAGAAGTTTTCCCTTGCGGCGGTATCTCTATTTTTCTCTGGTGCATAGATTGCTATCACATTCAGAGGTTTGACATCCTGGAATGTTTGGTAGGGTACATTGAAGGGCTGCTTTTCTTATATTCATTCAGCAGTTATATTAAGGTAGCTCCCATTACCCACTGCCTCTCGTTCCCCCCATCTTCCCTACCATAATGTAAGTAGATGTAAAAAAACAAACAAAATGATTTATTTATATTTTACTTCTGTATGTAAAGTATATTACAAAAATATAATAGTATGATGGAGAAAAGTGAAACAATTTCACCTGTTTTTTATATTTTTTATTTCCTTCCACAGCAGCAAAGCCAGTAAGTTTTCTGTCTTAAATATTTTCTTATAGTACTACTGAACTATAATCTTTAACATTTCGTATCCAGGTTCATCAAAAATCAACAAAACAAACCACAATGATAATGATTTCTCATGTACCTGTAGGTACATGGAAAATGTGGATTAGGATTAGTACGATTTATGAAAGAATACATAACCTCTGAAAAAATAAATACAATATACAGAAAATTTGAGGGAGGAGGTCAAATATATGTAAATTTAATTGCGCACTTATAGATTATGATGTCAGAATGACTAAGTCTTTCCAGGCCTGGTTCTCCTTATTCAAGTATTTTTTAGATATTAAACCATATCCTATTAATATCTACGACCACATGTATTTATAGTGATATATAGTTATTTGCAAAACAATACATCTAATGCTGTTTAATTTTAGGAAGGAGAAGCTCTTCTTCCCGTTAGGTGGATGGCACCAGAATCGTTAACAGATGGCGTCTTTACCAGTCAATCTGACGTGTGGGCATTCGGTGTATTACTCTGGGAGATCATGACTTTAGGACAGCAACCATATCCAGCCAGAGCAAATCTAGAAGTGTTACATTACGTCAGAAGGGGTGGTAGATTAGGAAAACCCACACATTGTCCAGACGAGTTGTAAGTAGACTATTTATTAATTTTTGAACGGTTTGTATTTATATTATGGTGAAATAAAACATGATCAGCTAAAAATTAAAAAAACAATATTTGCAAAAAAATAATTTATCATTTCAAATAATTTATCATTTTTAAACATAAAAATTTCATAAGGTTTTTATTTAACACTTTGCAATTGTATCTCAGATGTTAGAAGGAGAATAAGCATAATCCAATGGTTTATTTACATGGGCAAATGCCGCTAACGAGATTATGCCGGTATCCTTATGTTATTTCACGCTTCTTTTTTCATCTAACATGAATTTAAAATAATATCTGAAATAAAAAACCAAAAAAAATTAAAATAAAGATCCAAAGTCGAGCACTATTACGTCTCAGATAAATAGACACCAGCCCATCAAAATATCCAATTCGCATCGCAACGAGAGAACATTTTTCTTCAGTTACGCTTTAGAGATCAACGCCAAAGTCAGGTCATCCTCCAGAAATAAAAGGAGTGGGGTGGAGAAGTGTTTGTGTTTTTATTTTTAAGGGAACTATATAAGGGTTTTCTTAATTTCTGGAGTAACTCTTGTTATCAAGATGGTGAAGCATGTCTAGCTGTTATTTACAGGAGCATAGCTAACAGTGTACCTCAGTCCAATGGTTTCCTATGGCAGCTTTATTCTAGAATCACTAGAAGCAGGTCATCCCCTTATTCGTCATTAAATAAATTCATATTAGGCTACAATTAAAGTGTATGGTGAATCAAACAAAATTCACTGTAAATCTTTGTTATTCTTTTTTATTTTCTGCTGAAGCAAATTCAATCAAGCTGAAATTTTCTTAATATGCCTATCAATGTGACCAGTGCCGCAGTGGAGTGTTAAATATATCTATCAGTGTATTTGGGATAGGGTATATTCTTTTATTTTTTTGTTTTTTATTCTTATATTAAATTTGAATATAGATTATATTAAGAGGGGGACCCTTTGTGGGTCTTGGCCTCCTTAACAACGTTCTGCCGTTCTGCTCTATCGGATACTTTCCTTGGTCACTGCCTATAGTTTATGGTTTTAAGATCTTCCTCTACATCATCTATCCACCTTTTATGGGGCCTTCCTCTTGTCCTATTTGCTTGTGGTTTCCATCTCTGGATTACTTTTACAGCTCGATTATTGGCATTCTTTCTAAGTGGCATAGCCAGTTTAGTCTTTGTGACCTTACAAATCTAACGATATCTATGCTCTGCAATAATTCATCCAGCTCAAAGTTCATTTTTATTCTCCACGAACCATCGCTACAAGGGTTGGTCCAAATATTTTTCTCAATATTTTGCCCTCAAATATGCTCAATTGATTTTCATCAGTGGTTGAAAGGGTCCACGTTTCACATCCATATGTGAGCACTGGTCTAATTACTATTTTGTAAATTGTAAGCTTAGCCTTATGATTCAATAACTTACTTTTCATTGTTTTTGTATGCACAAAAGCACTTATTACCACTAAGAATACGTACTTGTATTTCTTGAGTGACGTTGCCGTCATTTATTATTGACCCTAGGTAAGGAAAGGTGGAGGTATATTCGTAGGTATGGTTGTCTACCTTCAGTTACCTGTACTCAGATTACTAGTTATTTAACAGATGTCGTATTAACATAGTTAGTTTTAGCATGTAAAATTATTTATTTTTATTGATCATTCATTAATATTTAAACATAATTTTAGGCATAGTCTGATGCTCCAATGTTGGGAGTTCGATGCCGAAAAAAGGCCGACCTTTAAATATTGTTTTGAGATACTAGAAAGCCTGCACGGTAGAACAGTGTGCAATCCTACTACAGCTGTGCATGAAGGACAATATATTAGCACAGTGCCCGATCGTAAGTATATTTTGTCCATTTTTTATTGTGCTTGTTTAATATGCATAAAAGTCAATTTAGATTAAAGCAATGCCCGAAATTTCTTGCAATATTTCATTAAATTTAAAGTTATAAGATACGTTGCTTCTGGCACATTTGAGAGTTGATGGTGATGTCTGCTTTTAATTTGACCGTATGTTACGAGGATAGATTGATATTAAACTAGCCTTTGATAGATGGCGATTGGTTTCGGTGTTGACATTTGCCATTCATAACATGACGTCTGTCAAAATTTTAAGTTTTAAAAACAATTAGTTTGGTTTTTACATCCGTCAAAAGCAAGCAAATTTTGTGTTTTCGGAGAAATGGAAAAAGTCGAGTATCGTTCGGTGATTAAGTTCCTCCACAAAAAGGGTAATGTGCAAATCAAAGCCGACCTGGACGAAGTTTATGGTGAGGTTGCACCTTCGTTAGCAAAAGTAAAATTTTGGAAAGCTGAATTTGTTCGTGATCGTACGACTGTTTTTTATGATGAGCGTCCTGGGAGGCCAAATGAAGTCACCACGCCGGAAATGATCAACAAAGTCCATGGCATGATTATGGCAGATCGTCGAATTAAGTTCCGCGAGTTAATAGAGGTCCTAAACATTTCCTACGAACGCGTACACAACATCATTCACCATCACTTGGACATGAAAAAGCTATCTGCGCGATGGGTGCCGCGTTTGCTGACAATCGATCAAATGCAAAAACGTGTGACCACTTCGGAGACGCTTTTGGCGATGATACAGCGCAATCCGAAAGATGGCGACTGTTTTCTGGGATACGAAGGGCATCATCCACACCGACTACTTGGAAAAAGGAAAAACAAGTAAAGGTGAGTACTATGCAGCATTATTGGATTGATTCAATGCCGAATTGCATCGAAAACGCCCCGGTTTGAAACGCAAAAAAGTGCTCTTTCACCAAGACAATGCACCGGCTCATCGATCGGCCGTCGCCATGGCAAAATTACACGAATTGGGATATGAATTGGTTGAACACCCACCGTATTCCCCAGATCTTGCCGCCAGCGATTTTTTCCTGTTTCCAAACCTAAAAAAATAGCTCAGAGTAAGCCGTTTCGTAACAAATGATGAACTCGTCGCTGAAACTTCGGCCTATGTTGAAGAGCTAGAGCAAAACTACTATTCGGATGGGATAAAAAAATTGGAACATCGTCTTACTAAGTGTATCGAGCTAAAAGGGGACTATGTTGAGAAATAAATCGATTTAATTCCAAAAAACTTTTTTTCTATCAAAGGCTAGTTTTATATCAATCCACCCTCGTATAATAAATTTTTTGATGATTTTAGTCAACTGTTATTATCACTTTTATTGAATATATAAAAATAAGGTATACTATATTTTAGGAGTGAGTATTGTGCAATAATAGTTACCTATAATCTATTTACAGCCAAGAAAATCGCACCTTAACAATTACACGTGAACAGATTCGCAGAAACGTAAGCAAACATGAGCCTGTCTCTAGGAGTCGCTTCCTACTCTCTTTACCATCTCGGAAATAGAAACATAATCATGCATTTGGCACTCTTTTTCTTGGCTGTGAATGTATTACAGCATTGTCCCAATATAAACTGACTTTAGAGTTGTATAGTTTATGAAATGAGCAATTGTAATCGTTTGCTTGCTTGATCTGAATCTTTAAAATAATAACTTTTAGTTAATCTTATGCATGTGGAATCATATCAAAAGTAACAAAATTCACAAACAATATGTAAATATCACTAGCATCATCTAATAAACTTAACGACAAAGGAAAAAACAAAGACACCCTCTTATCCTCCAGATAGCCTTAAAGAACATTAATAAAATAGCACAAACATAAATGTTAAGCCACGGATTGAGGAAGTATATACACAGTAGAAAAAAACATAGGTAACGAGGTCAATGTTACAGTTTTATGGATGGAGGAATCACTATAGGAGGCAAAAAAATCAGTAACATGCGATATGCAGATGACTTATATTAGCGGCGAATGAAGTCGAAATGATTACCATCACCGAACGGCTAAACCGGATAAACGAATAATTTGGACTTCATATCAACAAGGGAAAAACAAAAATAATGATCGTATATATAGCAAATAATAATCTACCGCACATACACCAAGTGGCGAATTTCTTAGAGGTAGACAGATTTGTAGACTTGGGCTCCCTAATAACCAACAATGGCGATTGCTCCTCAGAAATCAAGCGTAGACTAGCAATGACCCGAACCTCAACAGCTAAATTGATTTAAATTTTGAAAGACAGGAATACTAAGCTCAGGTTGGTCAATGCTCCTATTTTTCCCACTGCTACATACGCAGCTGACACATGGACTCTCAAAAAAGTCGATAGGAGTGAGATCAAAGCATTCAAAATGTGGGTCTATAGAAGAATTCTAGGCGTGTTCTGGACAGAACATAGAACCAACCTGTCAATTCTGCAAAAGCTTCATATAAAAGACAGGTTATAAAAAAAAAAGTAAACCGAGCATACCTAATTTACTTCGGCCACATAGCTAGGAGAACGTGGACCATATTGATAGTAGAAGAAAAGGTAGAAGGCCGAAAACCAAGAGGAAGATGGGAAGACCAAATGAAGACTGATAGGAAAATCCCTGCATGGAGACAGCTAACTAATAATATTTATAGTCTCACCACGCTCTGACAAGGGCCCAAGAAATGAGGAGGATGATTAGATGGTTATACGAGTATAGGAAAATGTATCGAGAAGAGAAAATAAAATTTAACATCTAGTAGAAAAAACAGAAACTAATTTTAAGAAGCTCATAAACAATAAGATTAAAGTAAAAACAAATGAATACCATATATATATATATATATATATATATATATATATATATATATATATATATATATATATATATGTGTAGATGGATAAAATGAAAGACAGAATATAAGAACACGCCCAAAATCACCGAAAGATATTCCAAAAGAAAAAAAATATTACCACCAAATTTGTAAATTCAGTATGGATTCTGGAATAGAATAGAATAAACTCTAATCTAATTCTTGAACTAAATAAACACCAACCATTCAACTGTTGTGTGATTTTCCATTTCAGCCATTTACGATCAAGTTTTTATTCCTTGTTAGTCTCTTCGTTCACATTTTTTTTACATTTCTATTATCATTTATTCTCTTGTGCATAATATACTTAATGGTTTGAAAAGTCCCGAGCCTGATAATTATTTATGGTTTCAAAGGAGATTTATTTTCAATAAAATCGCGTCGAATACCCCTACATTTCCACCAGAGGTGCCCCAATGCCCGTATTCTCGCTCTGCGGTGTTCTCTGGAAGTGCTGCAAAATACTGAACTACATCTGCAGTGGCTTCTTGATAGGATGAAAAGCCGTGAAGGAACGAGGAAGGTATTCAGTTTTGAGAAAAGCTAGAAGTCAGATGGAAACAAATCTGGGAAATTTATTGGATATTCCAGAACTTTATAGTGTAGATTTTTAGTATGTAGGAGAAGATTTTTTTCTTTAATCTGGATCTCTTTTTACGAATACTTGCATATAATTTCATTAAAAATTCTTCTTCTTCTTCTTTTTATATAGACATGACGCTGTCTTGTTTTTCAATGTGCCTCCAGTAAGTTGTCGTTCCATCGTTTTAGTGGTCTTCCTTCTGATCATCTTCCTATTGGGGAACCGTCTCTTGCCGTCTTTACTCCTCTATTTGTTGTCATTTGGCTTATATGATCGTTCCATTCTACTCTTCTTTTTCTTACCCAGATCTTGATGTTCTCCACCTTGCATCTACGTCGTATATCTGTACTTCTAGCTCTGTCCCACAGTGTCTTACCATCAATTTTTCTAAGTGTTTTCATCTCTGTTGTTTCTAACATCCTTTTTATCCTCTCTGTGTCAGGTCTTGTTTCTGCTGCGTATGTCATTATTGATCTGATGACTGTTTTGTAAATTCTGTCTTTCGTTTCTTTCCCGATATTTTTATTTCTCCATATTGTTTCATTTAGGTAGCTTGCGGCTCTGTTTGCTCTATTCACTTCATCTTCCACTTCAGTTTCGAGCTTTCCGTGGCTAGATAATGTGATGCCTATATATTTAAACTCCATCACTTGTTTATTATCGGACCTTCGAACTTCAATTTACATCTTAGTAAATTTGCTGTTGTAACCATGCATTTTGTCTTTTTTGGGGAAATTAACATGTTAAATTTTCTGGCGGTTATATTGAATTGGTGCAGCATACGTTGTAAATCATCTTCACTTTGAGAGAGTAGTATTGCGTCGTCTGCATAGCAGATTATTTTAAGTTGTTTTTCTCCCATTTGGTATCCTTTTTTAGTTCTTACTTTTTTTATTATTTCATCCATAATCAGGTTGAACAATAGAGGACTCAGGGAGTCTACCTGTCTTATCCCAAGCTTCAATAGGGTCGGTTAGTTCTTCTTCTTTTACTTTCATTGTGTTCTTGTGGTAGATATTTTCGATCATTTAGATTATTCCTAGAGGTATCTCTCTTGCGTACAATAAGTGGATAACGTCCTTTAATTTTACCCGGTCAAATGCCTTCTTAAGGTCCACGAAACATAGATATGCCGGTTTGTTGTATTCTAATGATTTCTCTTGTACTTGCCTCATTATAATTATAGCGTCGGTGCATGATCTTCCCAACCTAAAACCTTGTTGTTCTTCTGCTAGTGTTATAATTTGATTCAGTTTGGTTTTTAATTTTAGTGTTGTGTTTAATAAATTAATTCCTCTGTAATTTTCCGGGTTCGATATGTCTCCCTTTTTGAAGAGAGGTATTAGGATGCTTGATTTCCATTCTTAAGGAATTCTGTTTTGTTCTTAATTAAAAGAGTAGAATTTTCCAGTTATGATTTTAGAGTTTTCAATGTTATTCAATAGAATTCCTTTACCATCCGAACAACACCTTTGAAGTTAAAGAATCGGCTGCTATTCACTGTTTAGGCTGCTGTTCGGTTACAGACGTATAGTGGGGAATCATACACAGCACCCATCATGCGCAAAGTTTTTTAAAGTTCAATTCGTGGTGAAAGGTGTGACCAACACGTTCCTTTGATATCCTTAATGCATTAGCAGTTTCATGAACCTTTATACGCCCATTTTCTAAAACGTTATGCATTTTGTTAATGATTTTCTGTGTAGCTCACGAATAATATGTACATAAGAAAAACCTCACGAATAGTGCTGCGATCTCTGGTAGAGGCCGAGAACTCATTAGACCGCCTTGTTTGTAAATATTTTTTTTATTTTCCAAAGAAGTAACTTATATTGACATTCATACATTAATCATAATATTTAACCAATCATATACATATAGCATGTAAATCAGTAGCATGTTTACTAATACTCATGTTTTTCATTGAATGCTTTGCAGTGTTTGCTGGGATATCGAATGAAGCTTATTTTCGTGACGAAAATCATAACAGCTCAGGTAAATGCGAATAAAAGTCCAAATTAATTTTTCCACTGCATAATTATTTCACGGATAAATTAACAACATTAAAACTGAACGAGATTCATTCTCTCTCCAGGAAACTCTTGGAAGAGCGACACTGAAGATGAATCAGCACGAGAAATTACGCCGTTCCTGGACAAAGAACCAATTTCGGGACCTAAAGAGATTCCGAAATATCTCGAAGTCATTTTGGGACCAGACGATATATTAGAAAATGATGGCTATGAGATTCCGAACCAAATGATACAGAAACTCGATGGAAACGCCGAGCCTACAGAACTTGCTGGGAAAAGTGAAGACCGTGCATGACAATGATAAGTAAATGTAGGTATTAAGTTCCTGATAAGCCTGAAATATTTGAAAGTATAATGCCACGTTAAATTTAGACATAATTATTGTAATGACATTTTGTTGAAACTTTTTTCTATCCAAAAATTATTACTGAAATTAAGATCAATAATGTTTTCAAAGGGAACATAATATTTTAAATATAACCTAATCTAACTTATCCTAAATCATCTTAATTTAAAGGTTTACTTAATGTAAGTTTTATATTCAGCTATTTATTAATTAACAACGTACAGTAATAATTATTCAAATAAAGGAAAATAATGGTTATTCTTGTTAGATGATCAAACCATACATTATTAAACGTTAGGGAACAACACAGCTATGAATACCTCATAAAAGAGTCTTTAGTCCATCTTCCGTCTACCATTCTCTCCAGGCGGTCAAACTAACTCAGTCTTCTTGATCTGATGATCTAACTTCAGGTTTTCCATACAGCTCTCCAATTTCCCCATCTGTTTGCCTTCTCCAATCATAATCCAATCATGTTTTTGTTTTGTTCATTGTTCAGATTTCGCTGCCATAAACGGCCATGGGTGAACCACTACTCACTCTCTCAATTTTGCCGCCCTAAAAATGTCTTTTACTTTCAATCATTTATGCATAACTCCTTGTCCCCGCAATCTGCTTCTTAATTTCTTGACTTTCTTCCGCCTTATTTACTAAGATAACCCATACATACTTGCACCTTGTTGAAACAATACTATTCATGGTTAGGATATACTCTTTAGTTGTGTGATCCCTATTGACTCTTGTTCCATTTTCATAAATGATGAACCATTAATCTTAATTAACTTAAAAAGTTCAAGCTATCGGTCTCGTGGTCTACAATATTCACCACATTATCAGACTATGAGTACAGAACTTAACAACTAGAACAATGTAAGATGCTATTAAAAACTATGCCGAGCGTTCCAGTTACAGCTTTCCTAGTTCTCGGAGATTACTATTATCTACCCATATCTTTGTCATGTGCAGAGCTTCGCTTAGTACCTTAAGATTAATTTCATCGGTTTTATCTTATTACATTTTGGTTGCAGTCTTTTTGGTACAGTACTAATATAGTTGTATAAACTTGAACATATATCAGTGTAGAAAATTTATCATTTCTCTTAGTCTCCGCTTTTTTTACACTACCAAAATACTTCTAATAATCAATGAAAAGATAGATATCGGTAGATCAGTACCGATATTATTTATGAATTCAATATTTAAAAATATTTGCTTTTTATAGATCCTTTGCATATTTTCTTGAGTGACCATTGACTATGTTTATAACCGTTAAAAGTATCCACAAGGAAAATAAAATTCCTGTAGTTGCCTGTATACCATAAATCACAAAAGTTTTATTGAAAAAAAAATATATACCTTTTATAAAGAATTTTTAAATAAAGCTTTCGTTAAAAGTACCTTTATTTAAAGCTTGTGGTTGCTTAAGATTTTTGAGTATCTCAATCCTTAGGCGGCTCGTACACCAAGGTGATATCCAACACGCAACATAAACATCTAACACACGATAAATGTTGCATATTTCGTAATAGCGTACCTCCTTTCAACGCAACATGAGATAATGTTCTCATATTTCATAAAGAGAACATATCGTCAACACAATACGTCAGAAAAAAAGAGAAACTTACGCCGGCACTTCAATTTAACATATTGTACAGTGCAGCAACTGTTTCACAAGAACAATCTACAATGGTTTACCTCCATCCTGAGAAATTTAAGGAATATTGTAGCATATGGTTCCGTAAATTCCTTTGTCACATAACGTGACGAAATTGATAAATTGGGAGAATGGGTTCTTAGGTTATCTGGTTTGTCCGTTTCATGACCTTTAGGAAGTTCTGCAATTTTACTATTTACATCATCGAAACGATCACTATAATCAACCACTGCTTCCAGATTGTCGACTCGTCATTTTGATTAGCAGATAGCGGGTTTACGACAATTGATGTAGGTGATTTAAGACAAAATAGTGACAATAATAAAAATATTACAAAAGGTCAATTTTTGTGAGGAAAAAACTGTAAAGAAAATTGTGAAGGCTGCTTGTATTTTACAAAGAAAATGTACCATTTTCGAAGAAATATCTCAAGAATCGAACAACATACATTGCGGGAAGATATGCACAATGTCTCATGTGATATTGGTTGGACGAGCTTTATCTCCGTTGCTTCAGTGAACGGAAGTTCCAGAAATCCTAGTAGTTTTAAATGCGCTCAAGAAATAGATATTACCTGGCGACATTTATTGGATGTTGCGTGTTTCATGTTGCGTATTGGATATCGCCTTGATGTAGGAGCCCACTTAGAGATCTTACAAGTACCTACATGCTTTTTAGATATATTTCTTTTTCTACTTTGTTCACTACTTTGATATTGTCGAAACCACGAACAGTTTCCGTGTTTTTTTAACAGCAGTATCCCCTAGTTCCTTACCATTACTTCGTCCGTACCTGGTGTTAATACGAGAATAACTATTATGTTCCATCTGAATTTTTGAACGTCTTTTTCTAAAATATGACTAATTATTTTTTTGTTTTAAAGATATCTTGCAATGAACATCGACTCTGGTTACAAATTTCATCAACGTTTTCTTGCTTTTACGATATACCAACAAAATGTCAAAATAAATTGATACGTGGCTATCTTTAACTAAAATTAGCTTTCAATAATAACAAATTATGTAAAATACTCATATGGTAATCAATATGTGAAAAATCTCAAATTACGGTTTGTTTAAAGTTTATAGGTATTTAGCACTGAAATTTTTAATTCAGTCTTGGAATTGTTATAACTTATTTAGTATAAAATGGCAATGACGCTTAAATTTTAATGAATTAGATTTATTCTGTAACTCATGTTATTTGGCTGATTTCAGACGAGGGCGTAAATGAAAAGAAAAAAGATTGTTAATTGACATTGGTAAATCTACAATTTGGTAATTTCACATCGCAGCAGTTAGTTTGATGACTAGCCTACTATCTTTAATTTTTTGACATTTAATATATTATGATGCGCGCTTCCTTTACATTAGGGAATTTGTCAATTCATTGGGGAAATCAATCAACAATCTCTATTTATTTTATAATTGTGACGTCATCACCAGTTTATAATAAATAAAGTGTACTGTACATAATACTATATAATGTGTTTGTACCTAAAATATTAACTGATCCAATTTTAAGTTTTGGCTGTTTTAAGTCATTGTCTAATTATAAATGTGCTTTAAGTATACAATTTCTCATGTAATTTGTACTCATCAGTTTTTGAAATGAATACTTCTTATCGCTCGGTATGATGTTTTTGTACAGGCCCGAAAAAATATTTAGCGTGACGTGAAATACAGAGACGCGTGCCGAAACCTTGCGGTACACAGTAATATACTATTATAAAAATAAAATGACGTTTAACAATCGTCAATTTATAACGTCAAATATTTGTAGAACTCCAAGGAAGATTGAAAAGATGAGAAAATGATGATGAAATTGTAAGGAGAATACCTAATAGTAAAAACTACAATTTTATTTTCACATAGAATAACAGTCATATCATACTCCTTTGGATTGACGTCACTAAAACCGTGGATATCTTCACGTCTATTTACTTTTTTACTTTTCACTTGAAGGAGTGGAGTGCATTCCCCTCTTAAGAGAAATTTTTTGTTTTTTAAATCCATTATAAGGAAATATTAATAATAAAAATGTAAATGATAAATAAATTTTATATTATATGTATCTAACAAATTTTAAAAATTACTAAAATTATTAAGCAAAATTTTTAAAGAAAAAAATTATGATTTTTGAAAGTTTTAAGAACTTAAATGTGTGGTGTTATAATAAAAAAATATTAACAATTCAGTAATACGCAGAGAGAAAATTTCATTAACCCACATATAGTAATGACGCGCTATAAGAAGTATTCACTTCTGTCGGCACTCCCCAAGTTCCACGCGCAGTTTTTTGTGTTACATCATGAAAATTAAATAAGACAAAAGAAGAATACACAGATTAACTTTCCTATTTTCGCACAACTAATATAAATTTACTCACATAAATCAATAGATAAATTTATTTGCAAGATGAATACAAGTTGCTCTGATTATAGTGTATGCAAAGAAACTGGAACTCCCCTGCATATACTTTAGTAATAGGATCAATAGAATTTTGACACATAAAACTGATAAAACAGATATTTTGAATATCTGCTTCTTCTATTGACAGCAGCTCTGAATAATGATGTAGTCGATTTTCCCTACCTTTGTCTTGCATTTTTCAGCCATGATGTTTTTCTTCTACCAGGACCACGTTTACCTTGGATCTTTTCCTGAATGATGAGATGCAAAAGTTCATATTTTTCAGGATATCTCATAATGACCGAAGTATTCCAGCTTGCGTCTCTTTATTATATTGACCAGTTGTGTTCTTTGGTATAGCCCTCTAAGGACTTCCTCATTTATAACTGTCGAACCAACTTATCTTTAGTAGGAGTCTCTATACCCACATCTCAAAGGCTTCCAAGCGTGGCCTCACTTAAAGTCTACGCTTCCACTACATATAGTAACACTGGAAAGATATAGCAATGTGCCATTCGGACAAGAAGGTCAATACTAAGATGGTGGCTGCAAATTAGGTTTCTCATTTTTACAAATGTAGTTCGGGCTCGTTCTATTCGGCCTTTAATTTCTACAGTTGAATGCTACTCTCACTGATATTACTGCAGACATACATGAGTTTCTTTACTCTGTCCAGTACAGCATTTCCGATATTTATACCGTCATCCGGTATGTAATTTGTTTGCTAAGTACTATATATTTAGTTTTCTTACCGTTGAGTTTAAATCCATATTGATGACAGGTTTTTTTGTTCATTAGATTTTAAAGGTCCTCACTGCAGTTAGCCGGTACCAAGATATCTTCGGCACATCTAATGTTATTCACCATTCACAATAATACATTATTTTGTCTCTATTAAGGCTCCCTTAAGTATTTTCTCTATTTCCTCTTCTTAAAGACTAGAAGCAAGAGCATATAGCCTTATCATTTTGATTTATATCTCTGAATATCTGTATCAGTACTTTCATACTGAACAAGGCTTCTCTCATACCTAAACCACTCATAAATCCGAACTGAGTACTATTCTGATAAATGAATGAGGAATATAATTAATAATATAGTGATCGCCAACTAGGAAGAATCAACATCTTGCATCTTTTAAATTTCTGAATATTGAGAAGTGGTTGTTAGGAAGTTCTTAATAAAGTATGGTACTGATAAGTGTCAACACCAATACCGTTTGAGCGGTACGAAAATAAGAATATACGCTGATTTGTTCTAACTGGCGCGGTCTATAGTAATCTGGAATCTTTAGTTGTATTATATTTACTTCAAGCCATCTATAATCTTATTTTAGTTAAGTTAAAATGAAAGAAGTTGATTAGAATTTAATAAAAGGAAGGTGTTTCTTGTTTTAATGGATTCCACTTCTTCATTTCAACATTTTTTAATATTCTTCGATCTTCCATAATATCAGACATAAGACATCAAAGTGCTTCTCATCTATAATTTTTGGTATTTCGATAGGAAACATGTCAAGTTCTGGGCTTCTCCCAGTCTTCATTGCGTGTAATCTTCTTTTTTTTTGTAATATTTGGACCTATTTCTTCTGGAGTAAGTTGTAATTGTACAACATTAATACTGCAAATTCCAAATTGATGATAATCAGTAGGTCGTTTCATATCGCAAGAACAGTTAAAAATAAATAACCAATACATAGGCATAGGCAAACAGTAAATGCGACTACTAAATGAATATACATGTAAAAATGGCTAGTAATGTAGGGGTGGCCAATTTAATATACGGTATCAAGACCTGGTTATTGTACAATGGGTTTTAACTTAAATACCTCTTTCGACATTCTTCTTTATTTCTGTCTGTTAAGGCAATGTGAAAGAAAGTCTATCAAAACTTAATTATAGAAGGAATACAATATTTATGAGTGTAAAATACATAAAGCACATCTTAAATAGTTATATATTTTGTTTTAATGTAAAATAAGTTTATGGTTATACATCATAGTTTTTACTATTTTAGATGTTTGTTTGAATCTTTTATAATTTATTTATGTAGCAAAGCTATATATTAATTTTTCTTTTTTGCCAAGAAAAGCATATCATGACAAATGTACAAAGATAATGTGTAATATTGTTTTAGAAACAATATAGCATTAGATAGGTTAGTAAATAATGAGATTTAAAAATACTCTGCAACTTCATGTTTCTAAATGAATTGTAAATATTTATTATTTTAAATCAGTTATCTAAAAAAATTAAATAGTGAACTGCTTGATGTAAAAAAAATTGAATTTTTTTATACCTATATGCTTGTTGCAGAGTAGTTTTGTTAAGTGCCTTTTTTCAGTATTTTTAATTGGGATCAAATTTAAAACATGTTCATGTATATATTTTGTAAATAACAAAAATATGTGATTTTAATATTTAAGGATTGTAAGTAATTGTAATGTAATTAGATGATTTAATAAAGACAATTCCTTAATTTTACTTTTAATTTACGTACATCTTATATGCAATTTTAACGTGCTATTAAAATATAAAGAAAATGCTCAACATTGTACGCTACTTACCAGTAGCGGCCGGTCAGGGTCAGCAGTGCCGACCCACACATTTATAGATATTATAGATTTTTTTTTAATATTTAATTTAATCAGTATTTAGATAATTAATTGTCGCAGGTAATAAGTTGATGTCATTTGTTTCTGTGATATAAAAAAAATCTGTGAGATAATACAGACTAAATTTTATTCATGATTTTTTAAAAAATTCGACCAATCTGAGCGTTAAGTGATCCCTGCGTAAGACACTTTTCGTCCATATAAAAAGACGTTTCGGGGTTTCGGCAAGCCGATCTCAAGCTTGACGATTTACATGTAAAAATCAACGGAATATTCGTCGACAAGCAAAAATACATACATTTCTCTCCATACGCATTTAATTGCTAAGTACGGCAAATTTAAATCTACCGATGCTTCATTTGGATTGACCGCAAAGTTTCACGTACCTTGCGAGCGCGGGATGCAATGTTATTTTGGAATGGATAAGTACTTAAGAACTTAAATAGTGAAGTGATAGTGAGTGCATGGATTGGCTTTTCTGGTATATCGATCGATTTGTGTTGTATTGATTTATTTCTATTTTCTAAAGTAACACTGTGATAAGTTACCGCTGCCGTAAATAGTTGAAGGGTTTTTTGATATATTTGAAGTTTTTTTTAATTAAAGTGTAAACAAATTCAGGTAAATTAACCTAAAAAATGAGAGAAACTGTAAGTATTCATAAATCTGAAAATGTAAATTATGTTTTGAAAAATGGGTTTTCATCTATTCCATGGTGGCATGGATGGAATTCCCCTATATCTGGACAAAACAAAAACATACATCGATTGTTACAACGGGAACGACAATAAATGAAAAGAGGCTCAAATTACATATATTGCAGGAAGAATCAATAAAAGATTTATACAGAAGAAGACTAGACCAAAAACTAGAAGAATTCAGATATGACACGTTAGATGAAATGCATGAACACATAAAAACCTGCCTGATTTCAGCGGCCTTAGAAGCTCTTGGAGAAGACGACCAAAGGAACACCCATCAGAATATCAAATTAAGGGAAGACACATTGAAATGCATAAAAGAAAAGAAAAAACTACACATAAAATACCTAAACACCAAAAAACAGAAAGACTTAGAACTATATAGAGCGAAAAACAGAGAGGTAAAGAAAAGAGTAACAAATGAAAAGAACGAACGATGGGAACAAGCATGCACAGAGATAGAACGACATATCGGAGGAACGAGAAATTCAGAATCATGGCGAATATTAAAAGCACTTCAACGAAATAAGACAGAGAAAACCCAGATCGGCAAAATTAGTGAAAACGAGTGGCAAGAATACTACGTAGAACTACTTACAGAAAACCGTCCCCAATTTCAGGAAGAGAATATAGAACATGCAGGAAATGGGGCATACGACCAGATAGAAATAAGCCTGGCAGAAGTTAAGAGAGCAATCAAGACACTGAAGAACAAAAAAGCCAAAGGACCCGGAGGAATACCAAACGAACTAATTAAAAACGGAACGGAAAAGTTATTTCGCATGCTACATAGAATGTTCGAAAGAGGACTAAATGGAGAAGAAATACCTGCGGAATGGACACAAGCATACATCACATCCATACATAAGAAAGGAAACAGGAAAAAATGTGAAAACTATAGAGGAATTAGTATAATATCGTCGGTAGGTAGACTTTACGGGAAAAATATTAAGGAAAAACTAGAAACTGAAATAATAGGAAAATTTGGAGAAGCCCAAGCAGGGTTCACAGTAGGAAAATCATGCCTAGATCATACGTACACATTAGAACAACTGATAGAGAAGAAAATGGCAAAAGGTAGACCGGTCCATCTGGCCTTTGTTGATCTAAAGAAAGCATATGACTCAATACCTAGAGTCAAATTATGGGAAGCAATGAATGATCTCGGAATCCGACAAACACTAATAAAAGCAGTTAAAGCACTATACAAAGAAAACAAAGTAGCTATTAAATGTGGAAATAAAGCCTACAATCCATTTAAGACGACAAAAGGTCTTCTACAAGGCTGTGCTACGTCCCCTACTCTGTTTAAAATATTCTTGGAAAAGACACTCAAACCATGGAGGAGAAAGTGCGAAGGAATGGGCATACCAGTAAGAGACGAATACCTATACACCTTAAGTTTTGCCGACGATCAAGTAGTCATCGCACAAGATGAAGAAGATCTCAGCTTTATGCTCAGAAAACTAGAAGAACAATATAAAAACAACGGGATGGAAATAAACTTAGAGAAAACCGAATACCTAACAACAGAAAACAAGGATATGAGAAACCTAGAGATAGACGAGGGAAGACAAATAAATGGAACAGATAAATTCAAGTATTTAGGAACCATAATATCGAACCAGGGAACAACAGAAGAAGATATAAACAACAGACTGAGACAAACAAGAAACTGTATAATACAACTAAACTCAGTGTTGTGGGATAAGAATATTGCGATAAAGACTAAAAAGAGAATATATAATACCCTGACAAGAAGTATCCTGACATATGGGTCCGAAAACTGGACAATAAACAAGAGAAATAGAGGTAGAATAAGAGCAGTAGAAATGGAGTTCCTGAGGAGAAGCTGTAGACTTACAAAAAGAGACAGAATTGAAAACGCTGAGATTAAGCGGAGAATGGGAGTGCAATCAGACATAATCGACTATATAGAGAAGAGACTATCCTGGTACGGCCACGTCAGAAGAGCGGACAGAGGACGCTGGATAAACAAAATCACAGAATGGAGCCCGATTGGAAGAAGAAAGAGAGGAAGACCCCGAAGGTCATTCAGAGATGAAGTCGACGAGGCTATGGAGAAAAGAACCCTGCGAGATGGAGACTGGAATGACAGGGAAAATTGGAGAAAACGGTTGAGTGAAGGAAGACAGTGAAAACTGTGGAAATCCTTAGTAGTAGTAGTATCTATTCCATACCAAGAACAAATTGTTATTAAAAACAAGGGACGTCCTTTGCCTAAAATGTCCCGGCTTATAAATATTAGTGCGGGGGTTAGGGAAGTAATAGATCATTTTCGGATAATTGGTACAAGTACTCATGGCTTACTGAGAGTGAAATAAAAAACAAACTTTTCTGTTGGCCTTGCATTTTATTTTCGACAAATAGGGCCAAACATCAAACTTCGTGGTGATTCGATACTTCGTAGAAAATACTTCGTATTTAGGGATATACAGAAACATGATATTTCGAAAGATCATACATACAGCCAGATTAAATTAGATTTATTTGGAAAACAAAATATCTATATTTCATCAGGTAATGCCCAACGTGAAAATGCTATTAAACATAACGAAATTGTAAAAAATAATCACGCAGTTTGACGTCGTTTAATTGATATTGTAATTTTTTTAAGTTGTCAGGAATTATCATTTAGGGGGCACGATGAATCGGAGCATTTGTTAAATCAAGGTAATTATAGAGAACTATTAGAAATGTTTAAGAAATACGATTTGGAATTTTCTAATTTACTTTCTGATTCGAAGTTTAGCAGCGGATCTAAAACAAACCAAAATGAATCATGAATGTGTTGCTTGTGTGAGTCCATTTCAAATAGTTAAGAGAAATAAAATAAGACTTACTGACAATCAATTTAATTTTACTACCAAAACGACCGGTTTCACTTTCTACACTTTGCAAAGCATCTTCAGGTCAAACGGTACAAAGTAAATTAAATGCTGAAATTATAAAAAGCCCATATTAAGGTGCTGTCTTATAAAGATAAAGATAAAAAATTTACAGTAATTATGCCAATATTACATGTCTGTGTTTTTTAATATGAATAAAATTGATTAAGCAGACAAAGTAAAACCCCACAAATTGGTAAGAGATAATCTATTGAATTGTAATAGATTAGTAAAAAACAAAATACTACTTACAGGCCGGTACAAGAATTATTAGTTAATGATTCGGGAAACATAGTTCAAACTATCCTGTATTGCTGATGATGGGTGATCTTCGGTTTTTATTGTAACTGTTTGATAATTAGCGGGGAGTTTTTTGAAGGGAGAGGTGTTAACAAATGAAATAGGAATAAATACATATACCTTATTCCTATTTCATTTGTTAACATCTCTCCCCCCTCGGGATTTCCTCGGGAGATTATGTGGTGGACACTAAATAAGAAAAGAGTCCACGGTAAATATGTAAATATTGTGAGAGATGTGTATGAGGAAGTAACAACTAGTGTTAGGACAGGTCTAGGAGAGACTGCTAAATTTCATGTGAAAGTAAGATTGCACCAAAGCTCGGTGCTTAGTCCTTATTTATTCTCATTAGTTCTGGATCAAATAACAGCAAAACTACAGGGTAATATTCCGTGGTGCTTAATGTATGCTGATGATGTAGTGTTAGTCGGAAATAGTAAAAGCGACTTAGAACAAAAAGTGGAACAGTGAAGACAAGCTCTTGAGGAAAAAGGTATAAAACAGAGAATAGGACAAAAACAGAGAATTTGGAATATTCATTTAAAGATGGAGTTAGTACAAATATAACGATATATTTAGATGACGAAATGATTGTGAAAAGTAATAATTTTAAGTACCTAGGATCTGTGTTATAGAGTAATGGTGAAATAGATGAAGATGAATGCAGTAGAATTAGGGTTGGATGGATGAAGTGGAAGGAAGCGAGTGGTGTGTTGTGTGACAAAAAAAATTCCAATGAAGCTGAAGGGAAAATTCAATAAAACAGCCATAAGACCAGCTGTGATGTACGGAACTGAACGTTGGGCAGTTAAAAAAAAAAAAGAGGAACAACGAATGCATGTAGCGGAAATAAAAATGCTTAGATGAATGTCTGGAGTGACAAAAAAAACATAAAATGAGGAATGAGTATATTAGGGGAAGTCTAGGGGTGGCACCAATCGTTGCGAAGATGAGATAGCATAGGTTAAGATGGTTTGGTCATCTGCGGGTTCCTGGAAGTAGTAGGAGAGAATGACCAAAAAAGACTTAATGAGAGACGCTTAGGCAGGACATGTCGGTAAAGGGTATTAATATTGATATGACCCAAGATAGAAACTTCTGGAGAAATGTAATTAGGGAAGCCGACGCCGCAGAGGGATAAAGGCAAAGAGAATGATGATGATGACTGTCCGTAATGATATTTTCAATGCGGCAACTACTCTTTTAAATAAAGAATTGTTGAAGATAAGTACATTGATAAACGAACATAGATTTATGTTACTTCTTGAAAGGCTGATATAAAAAAAAGGTTCCAAATGTCCTCCATTCCTTATATGTCTATATTTGTGACAGCAAAATATGTTTTCATGTGCCTGCACTGAGTATATTTATAACCAAATCACGTAATAAAACGTCAATAATTAGAGGTTAGAATAATAATTTATAGTTATTAGCTTAGAAACATGTACTTACCCACGATAAATCGAACACTAAGGTAATGGCCTTAACTATCTACGTCTACATAGTTCTCTTTCCTGGGCTATTTGCACTCATCTCGGTCCAGCATGCAGTTTTGTGCATCTTCCTCTGTGTCGTTTATAATTTCATAGTCTTCAATGCATAATTGTTTTACATCCGTTGTCACTCGATGTTAGAGTATGCCCAGAAACTGTCCATTGAAGTTTTGCTACTTGAGGTAAAACATCTTTTACTTTTGTTTTATTACGAATACCAGCTATTTCTTATTATAGTTCTGAAATTATTTTCTCGTGAAATTTCTATGGTATCTACTATATTTAACGGAAATTAACTACAATTTTACTTAAAAATACGTTATATTTGACGTTTCAATTTTCACTTCGAATATAGTCCTCAAAACAAAAAATTACACAAATTGTCGAACTGGCAATCGAAACGTCTAATATAACGTAGATTCAATTAAAATTGTGGTTAATCACCATTAAATATGGTAGATAACTGCGATTTCTTTTTTATAGCTAATAGTTTGATATTTGTTATTTGTCTTTCCTTAGATCAGTGTGTTTTCGCTGTATTGTCTCTGTAGTTTGTTGGTGACAAACGTTTATGTTTGATAGTTGTATGTGATAACCGATAGTACACGCTAATTAAAGACCAATGTTTTTATATACTGAGGGTATTCCTTATTCTTTAGTTTACCAAAGAGTTCAAAAAATGCTGTCTTTCATTCTCATGCTGTCAAAATTAACCGGCCACCTTAAAAATGGGTAATTTTTGATGTCTTATCTCTCCTAAATCTGTTGTCCGATTTAAGTGATTTTTTTAATATGTTATAGCCTTATTCCTTGACAATATCGTTATAATAATATGGTTGCAAAACAGGTAAATTTTCATTGTATACCGGGTGTATGAATTAAACTGTGCTTTTTCTTAAAGTTTGCTTCACCCTGTGGAATATTCTAGCATTTATAAAATATTGAAATTAAAACCTAACTATAGCCTCATGTTTTCTCAACATTTTGTTTTTTGATTTATTCGCTTATGTTGGATAATACAAAAGTTAGGTAGTTTAACAACTAGCCATGTTTTTCATCAATACAGACGATTTAACTCACCAGCAAAATTAACCTTTATTATTGTTTTGTTTATATTACCTGTGACAGTTTGTTTCCTAAATTAGTGTCATCGAAGGATTTTTGACATATAGCCGTTGTACGACATTGTTGCAAATCTGTTTCCGTGTTAATAACAATTCTTGAACAATTTGTAATTAAAATTAAATTTGTAATTAAAATTAACGGTTAAAATGGTAATTTTATATCATTGTGAGCGAATATTCTAGTTGAAAGTTGAAATTTTAGTGCTTATTTATTGTTTGTGATTTTAAAAATGCCACTCGTTCCAACTGAAGCTGTTAGGGCAGTGGCTTTAGTTGATGCTGGTTACAGTCAACGTCATATCGCTGGTATACTCCATGTACCTAGAACTATGGTACACGATGCCATCAGACGATATCGGGAGGCAGGATCGTACAACCGCAGGCCAGGTCAAGGCCGAAAACGATGCACTTCAGTTCGAGATGACCGCTTCATTGTCACTAAAGTATTGAGAAATCGCTTTTGCACCGCTCCTGAAGCTCGTAGGTCTCTTCTTGAGGTGAGAAACGTTAGTGTGAGTAGACAAACGATTAGAAGAAAACTGTCAGAAATAAACTTGAGGGCTTTTCGTCCAGCTCGCGCACCACAACTGCTCCCACAACACTGTAGGGCTAGACTTCATTTTGCGCGAGAAAATGCTAACTGGGCTATGGCGGAATGGAAAAATACACTGTTCTCAGATGAGAGCAGAATAGCCCTAAAAGGTCCAGATGGACGCCAACGTGTCTATAAGCGTCGAAATGAAAGGATTGCTGCATGCGCTATAACCGAAACAGTGGCTTACCGAGAAGGGTCAATAATGATTTGGGGAGATATTTTTTACGAAGCGCGTACTGATCTTGTTGTGTTCGGTAGAGGCAGTGTGAATGACCAAGTATACGTGCAAGAAGTTCTCCAAGACCACGCTATGCCTTTTGCACCATTCATTGGTGATAACTTCAGACTAATGCATGACAATGCACCATACAGCAAGATCTACCCGTGAGTACCTTAATGAGGTCAAGATTCAAGTTCTACCATGGCCAGCACACAGTCCCGATCTTAACCCAATTGAGCATATCTGGGACAACCTCAAAAGACGGGTAAGAGTCAGACTACCAGCCCCTGCATCCTTTGAAGAGCTGAATACAGCTGCGGTAGAGGAGTGGCACAATATCCCCCAATCTGATATCCAGGATATCATGAATGGATTGCCAAACCGGCTCCAAGAAGTCCTAAGGGCTAGAGGCGGCAACACCCATTGTTGATACCCAATTTTTTTAATTAGACTTTGATTTCCAAAATATTGTTAATTTGAATTTTCTTCGAAGATTTTATTCATTGGATTTTTACTGTAACAAATGACTTTTTTTCAAAAAGATTATTTTTTCTCTTCCGCGAAGATAAAAATTGATAAAAAAAATGTCTAATTTTTAAAAAACCTAACTTTTGTATTATCCAACATAAGCGAATCAATCAAAAAACAAAATGTTGAGAAAGCATGAGGCTATAGTTACGATTTAATTTCAGTACTCTACAAATGCTAGAATATTCCACAGGGTGATGCAAACTTTAAGAAAAAACAGTTTGATTCGTACACCCGGTATACAATGAAAATTTACCTGTTTAGCAACAATATTATTATAAAGATATTGTCAAGGAATAAGGCTATAACATATTAAAAAAATCACTTAAATCGGACAACAGGTTTAGGAGATATAAGAAATCAAAAATTACCCATTTTTAAGGTGGTCGGTTAATTTTGGCCCAGACTGTTATTAGAAAAATATTTAGTAAACTGTTTTTATTCAAAGCAATATCGTTAAAATATAATTAGTGTTATTAATTAATCAGTTATCCAAAGAAATAAAAATAAAACAAGTGCTATTTTTACTTAACACCGACCAGAAGTGGAGCGATGTTAAAAAGGGATCCCATAATAATGTGGTGTGCCGTCTTCTTATTCATCGACATCCTGAATCCAGATATTCTTGTTTAGTTATAACTGTGTTTTTTATGTATGTTTATGTTTGATTTCACTTCTTTTTCCAAATAGAGTTTATATAGTCTACTCGTTTATTATTTTTCTATAGGAATATACATACCCAATGCGAAAGGGGGAAACCAGCGAGTTCTAGATTGAACATAATATATTCTCTCCCCTCTCTGATGACCCCAATTGTTATATTGAGGTCATCGTATGTGCAGAACGCAACAATGAGTATGAACCTGTCACAGAAGCCAGGAAACAATTTGTCTCTATATATATCAGCCTACCACGTAAAATGGTATCCGAGCTTTCGTTGCTATTCTTTTGCCAATAAAATTGTTATTTAATATCGTTTGCAAGCATTAAAATAAATACGGCGCCGTTCTGACGTCATAACGTGACGAAAATCGACCTCCCGGGAATTACAGAGAAACTAACCACAAGAATAATAATATTCCTTAAGTGTAGTGTGCCTCACCATTTAGTACTATCACGACCCGCCCCTGGACACACGGGTAGCAATGGAAAATAACCGCTTCAAACTCGCCAGTTTAATTATAGTAGAAAATAAATAGAGGTACGTGCTTGTACCAATGGGAATGAAAAGTCGAAAATGTACAATTTAGTCTGGAACTGAAAGGGTTTACATTTACAAACATCTAGCCATTCACAACATCTAGCCATTCACTCAGTCATCTTCATCAAAGCTTTAATCTATGATGTCTGCATTGTAAAGGATAGTCAAGATTACAACCTCGATTTGAACATATCCTAGGCTAAGCTGAAAAACATATGGTGGTATTCTCGCTGATACAAATAAACGCCACATTGAGGATATTATGTTATCACTACGTTGTACCTTTGGATAAATGCTTCAACATACAATCAATAATATAAAAACAAAATAAGAAGACGATCGAAATGAAGTGTCTGGAGGGATTTTATGTTTTATTTAGTTAGTATTTTAGGTATTAGTTTATTATGAAATGCTTTACCAATTTTGTGGCATGTGAGGATTTTAATTTTAACACAATATCCCCAATAAAACTGAAGAAAACTGAAGTAATCGAATCAAAATTTTATAGTTATTTAATTTTATATCAAAGATAGGATAGTTCCAATAAAAAGAATATATGTTAAAAACATTTATTATATACTAACCAGTACTTACAAATAAATATTTCAAGGTTCTGTCTTAACTTCTTTTTTAACCTTCACCTCCACCTGATCTTCCTCTTCCATTTTTACGTCATCATCTAGTGCATCATCTTTACTGTTTTCATGTAGAAGAACATATTCTCTTGAACTAAAGCCGAATTTTATGACATCTTTTTCGAAAAGTTCGTAGTATTTTTTTGGGTCTATTTTTTTATCATTTATGTAAGTGCCATTGGCTGATTCTAGGTCAATTAAATAAGGTCTTACCCTCTTTCCTGAAATAAAAAATATCACATTTTAATTAGTATAGCACATCTAATTCTAATGCAGTTAAAAAAATATACTAAAAATAATTTTAAATAGAAAACAATAACTAAAAACGGAATACGTGTGAATCGCTTATTTCAGCAACAACCAGTCACATTTTGGTAATTTTGAGTTTATAACACCAACATGTATTTCTGTGGATTACACACAATTTAATGCAGAATACATTTAAGTCCCGTAAGTATAGTTGATTTTATATCGATTTAAAATATTCATATATTTCTGAAACCTAATGGTCTTTAATATTTTGTGGATTTAGCCATTTTAGATGCTGTTCTTTTTTCTGTTTTACCATATATTCGATTTCTTCGTTCCACCATATTTTGTTACTAATTTTGTTTTGCTGTGTCCCGAGTGTCTCCTTAGAGGCCTGGTGTAATATAGCAATAATATTCTCGTAAATATCTGAAAAGGTTTGTCTCTCTATTTCTCGTAGTTTTTCATCCAGTCGTCGTTGGTATAGCTGTTTAGTACTATCATTTATAAAACCATTGAAGTTGTACTTCGGAGTGTCCACTGTCTGCAAGTCTTGCTTGTCTTCTAGGTTTTGGTCTCCGTGTATTATCTTAAGTGGGAACAAAATTTTCGCTCTTACTAAGTAGTGATCGGATCCACATGTTATTCCTCGGAGAACTCTTACACCATCAAGCTTACAAAGAAACCGATAGACAACTACGAAAAATGATAAAACAAGAAAAGAATAAAACATGGGATCAGAAATGTCAAAAAATCAATACATACATCGGAGGGAAGCAATGTACAGAGGTATGGAATTTTATACAATCAGTAAAAAATACAGGAAAAGACAAAGCACACATACACACCATAAAACCAAGACAATGGAAAGATCACTATGAAAGCTTGCTGACAGAGACAAGACAAGAATACCTAGCGAACTCCCCAACACATACAAGGAGAGGAAGCGAGGGTAGACATCGAAACAGTAAGGAAGGCTGTAATGACCCTAAAGAATGGTAAATCCGCTGGACCTGAGGGAATCTATGCTGAAATGCTTAAGAATGGAACTCATAAACTATTTGAAAAATTAACTTATGTGATCAATCAGTGTCTAAATGGACACCCAGTACCAGAACAATGGAGAACGGCATACATGTCCTCAATACACAAAAAGGGGGACAAAAGGAATTGTAATAATTATAGAGGCATATCGGTAACCAGCACCCTGAGCAGACTGTATGGACGAATTTTGAGAAATATGATCGAGGAAGAATATAAGCACAATGAAGAGGAAGAACAAAGCGGGTTCCGTGCAGGAAGATCGTGCACCGATAACGTATTTTGTCTTAAACAAATAATAGAAAAAAGATCGGCTAAGAATCTAGAAACTCATATTACTTTTGTAGACCTGCAAAAAGCATATGACAACATCCTCTTAACAAAACTGTGGACAACGTTGAAAAGATCTAACATCAACCACACATTGATAAATGCTGTACAAGAACTATATAGAGACTCAAGGGCACAGATAAAAACAGGAAAATATCTAACGGAAGAATTCCTGGTTACAAAAGGCTTGCGACAGGGATGCTGTATCTCACCAACCTTATTCAAGATATATGTTGCAGCGGCATTGAAAAGATGGAAAAGAAAGGTGCATAGGATGAGTATAGAGCTTAGCAATGAATGTATATATACACTCCAGTTTGATGATGACCAGGTAGTGCTAGCGACCGACAGGGAAGACATGCAGTACATGCTTAGAAAACTGATAGAAGAATATAACGACTGGGGAATGAATGTCAATACAACAAAAACCAAATATCTTTGTATTGGAAACGAGTCAGATAACATAGACCTCGAAAACGGACAACATATTTCCTGCTGTCAGAGCTATGACTACTTGGGTGTTGCCTTTGACAATACAGGAACTGATACACGGGAAATAGAAAAACGAATCACTCAAGCAAAGAAAGTCTTAGGATGTCTCAATGGTATACTGTGAAGTAAAGAGATAACGAAAGGAAGAAAATTTAATATATATGAGACCATGATTAAAACTACTCTTCTTTATGGCGCTGAAACATGGAGAATTAGTGAAAAGAACAAAAAGCGAATAGAAGCAGTAGAGATGGATGCAATGAGAAGATCTTTAGGTATTTCCAGACGAGACCGAATCAGAAATGATGTAATAAAACAACGTATGGGAATAGAAGGAAATATAGCTCAAGATGTAGAGAAGAAACAATTAAGGTGGTATGGGCATGTTTAACGGATGCCAGCAACAAGAATCCCCAAAAAAGTAGTAGAATGGCAACCGATAGGTCGACGGAAAAGAGGAAGACCCAGATTAGAATGGCAACACGGCGTAAACAAGTCCATGAGCGAAAGAAATTTAACAACAAACCACTGCGAAGATAGGAAGAGATGGTGTTTATGTATCGGACAACGTCGAAAGACGTTCTAAACCAATGTATATATATATATATATATATATATATATATATATATATATATATATATATATATGTTATGATGTGTTTTTTGTTTGAAGGATGAGCAATGAGTATTTTTAATAATATAGGGTTTTTATCGCGGTTCTCAAAGAATTAGTTTGTAAGTACTTTTTTAAATTATCTTTATTATAACTATTATGGAACACACATATATATCTAACCTAGCCAATGTAAATTTAAAATAAACTATCTTTAAATTGATACTCTTATAAAACTAATTAAATTCTATAGACAATGTAAAATTTAAACAAACTATCTTCAAAATTGAAATTGTTATGACATTAACTAAATTATATTAACAAAATTTTGTACCTTTCTTTCACTGAATGCCTAAATGAACTGTTTTCCACTATATAGATTCTAATCACCACTGAATGTCTTCGTACTTCGGTTATCCTTGTTTTTGTGAAATTACTTTTTCCAATTATCAGCTTCTACCAATTTAAGATATAGTTTTCTTCACCAGCATTTATACACCACCAACCAAACCAGCAAACACCATTTATATTTATTCTTCTTTTCAATATACCAATATCCAATTATTATAAGTTGATTTATACTAATCTCCAATCATAATATAATTTTAATTCCTTCCAATGTCCATCCAATATTCTTCTAATATACTTTTATAATCTTCAATAATTATTTGTGTATAATTATAAATGTGCATTAAATATATGCATAATTTTTAATCTTCATTTAACTCACTATATTAAACAATTGGACTATCTCCAACTAACTTTCATATTTCTTATTAAACTGCTTGACTGACTTACTAAAACTGTGAACAATTGACTTCACTAACTAATCTACTAACTTTCATAATAAACTGCTTGACTTCTGACTAAAAACTTCCATCTTGAATCCAAATCACGGGTATTTATATCCTTTTGGATATTCCAGAACCATCTGGTAAGAGATCATGTTCCAATTTGTTCTATTTCTTCGATATCGATGTTCTCGAAAAAAATATCTGTTCTATCCACCGACATAATCATTATTCCAGAATGTTCGACCGTAAACAATGGTCACACTCTGCACTCTGGAGAATTCGTTAATGTTCCATTGATAATTTTGTTGACATTTAGGCTTTTCAGATCAGAATAAACATTCAAATTAGTAACTAACACTCTAATTTAATAAAATACACAATTCAAACAATATATTATTATAACCCCACTTTATATTCCTATTATGATTAATTTCTATCTGTCAATTACTTACTGTATAGTTGGTTGCCTAGCACATGGCTCACTTAAATCTATTTACAACATTAAAATACAACTTTTTACACTTATTATATGCTAATTTATTAAAAATGCCCTCACATAAATAATTTTTATTAAATTCTCTAGTGTATAACTTATTTAAAATAATCAAATACTTTTTTATATCTAACATTATGTAGTATATAACTTATAAATTATTTTCTATAAACCCCAATCGTCACAATACCCCAAAAATAATATTTAAAATAAATAATTTACTTATTATTTTTTTAAATATTAATTTTCTCATACCTTATTAAATTTAATAAATCAAATTTTTTTTTTTTTTTTTTATTTAAAATGTGTTAAATACATCCCTGTTCGCTGTCTATGTCAAAGCAGAGAACAACGTAGCACAGTTCGGCTATTCTATGGTCAAACTGTCATGTCAAATGGAGAATGGATTTTATCAGAGAATAAAATATAACCTTAATTAAAAATATAATCTATATTGTGTTCTGTTTATTTATAGACAAAATCTAGGAATTGTTTGCATTCAAAATAACTTTCATCAATATAAATTGGTAAGTTTTTCCACTTTATTATATTAGAAAGACATTTATTTATAGAATCAATTTTGTATCTAACCCCAAATTATGATTTTTAGGGTACAAAATAATTTCCATATGTATCAGACAATAAATATGATGTCAAATTGATTCAAAATAATGAAATCTACCATCTATTTAACAAATCAAGTCTATTGAATAAAATGGATATATCAGTAAGCTGTTAGTATTAAGTTTATAACCTAGATATATCACTACTTTTTGAAAAAATGTACATTTTTCTTGATTTATTTTAAGTCCAACTTTATCTAATCTGTTTATTATAATTTTTAGGTGTTTCTCATGATCTTCAGCCGTTTTAGAAACAATTAATATATCACCAATGTAGTGAATTACAAAATGTTCATATTGATCCAAAATATCATGAAGACATCTACATAGAACACTGCAAGATGATTGAAGTCCAAATGGTACTACTTTGAATTGATATACTACTCCATCTATCTGAAATCCTGTATACTGTCTACTTTTTCTTTCTAGAGGTATTAACCAAAAGCTATGCTGTAAATCAATTTTAGTGAAAAATGACATTTCTGTAATTCTTCCTAGTATTCCATCTATATTCATTGGTGCTTCAAATTGCTTTTCAGTGATCTTGTTAATATTCCTTGCATCCAAACATAACCTGATTTCACCTGATCTTTTTCGTACTACTACTATGGGGTTAATAAAACGTGTGTCTGCCTTCTCAATGATCCCATCTTCTAACATATTATTAATTGTTTTGTTTACTTCTTCTCTGTATTTATACGGTATTGGGTATGATTTTGTTTTAAAATCTTTTTCTTCTTTAACTTTTATACTATGGATATAATTTTGTGCAATTCTATTTTCTTTATTGACAAGTCCCTTGTGTTGCTGCAATATGGAAATGACTATTGATTTATATTCTTCAGGGCAATTTAAAACTTTCATTATATCTTCTTCTTTACAAATAAAATTATTCTTCATTATGTACTCATTATTCCTTGCTTCCAATTTTACGCACTCCGCCTCGTAGGCATCCATCTGCTTAAAATTTCCATTCCTTAAATATTCACTACAATAATTATTCTTTACATTCTTTTGGGACATTTCCCTATCATCAAAATACATTTCTTCTTCATAAACATCATTATTTTCTTTTAATAATATCCTATCAACTCTTATTCCTTCTTCTACCTCATCTTTCTGCATAAATTTAATTATTTGCCCTTCCAAAGTTACCATTTTTTCTTCAAAATCTATCTTTACTTTCTTCTTTTCCAATTCATCATTTCCCATTAATATATCAACACATAAATCCTTGACAATAAATCCTTGCATATTAATTTCTTTATTAAGAATATTAATTTTAAAATTGGCTAGTTTATCAATTTCACCCAACTTCTTATTATTTGCACCAATAATTTTAATTTTTGGAACCCTTATTATATCTGATAGCTTTAATGTATTAAAAATAAAATTCTCCGAGACTAAAGTACTTTCTGAACCAGTATCTATCATAATCTTAATCATTTTATTTTTGGCCAAAGCATTTATATAAATTAAATTAATAGATTCAATAATTTTATCTTCATCTAAAGAAATAAATTCAGAAGGTTTTTCATAATAGCAATGGCCTAACTTGTAATTCAGAAAGTTTACTGCACAAAATTTTGATTATTAGAATTGTCAGATTGTATCTGACCACTTGGATCTGATGTACTATGTCTTTCCCTACTATGACTTCTACTCACATTTTCTTGCCTTGTACTATTTCGTTCCCTGTCTTCGCAGCTTCTATTCCTTCGAACACAATTTACCTGTCTGTTATAGTTAGGTCGCTCTGTATTTCTTCTATTGTTAAAATCTTGTCTATTATTATTAGTACTGTTATTAAAATGTTGTTTATTATAATTACTGTTATTATTATTAAAATTTTGTAAATTATTACCATATCTATAATTATTGTTATATGATTGTCTATATTGTTGATTATCATTTTTATTATATTGAAAGTTATTATTGTTTTTTCTGTTGTTATTATTACTTGTCATATTGCCTCTTTGTATTCTTTGAATAAAATTAATAAAACTATCTATTGTTTGAATATTTTGTACAGTTACGGTTTGCACAACATCAGCATCAAAATGTCTAGATACATTTAAGACTGTTTCATCCTCTCTAAGTGGTGGTTCTAAATATTTTGCAACTGTTATCAATTTCAATGCATAATCTACCATATTTGATTTTAAATTTTGATTATACTTTCTCTAAGTGGTGGTTCTAAATATTTTGCAACTGTTATCAATTTCAATGCATAATCTACCATATTTGATTTTAAATTTTGATTATACTTTCCAAAATATAGAATTTCTCTAAACTTTGCTTGCTCTAATTCACCCCAATAATAATTTAAAAATTTATTTTCAAATGTTTGAAAGTTATCTAAATCATTTTCAATACTAGCAAACCAAGTTGCTGCATTGTCATTTAATGTCATTCTAATATAATCTTTAATATCATTAATATTATTCACAAATCTTAATTTATGTTTTAAACTATTTATGTATACTCTAGGATGCAAATTTTTTATATTACCAGAGAATTTAATCCCAGTCTCATTTGTTAAATTTAAGTAAGGTCTTCCTATGTCTCTCATTTGTGAAATATCATCTATTCTCTGTTCCACATTTCTTATTTGATTATTCTTTATTTGGATATTTTGTTGTATATCGTCTAATTTTTCTTCTGTGTTTCTTCTGTCTTCGTTAATTTTTACTTCTAAGTTACATTTCTGTAACTCTATTTTCTGTTCTATATCTATCTTATTATCTTGAATAATCCTCTTTACTTCTGTCCTCTCATTTTTTATCCTTTTCTTGTAGTCATGCTGTATATTTTTTATTTCATTTGCTACTTTCTTCTCTGCAGCTTCAAGTTTTTTATCCATTTGTTTTTCCATTTGTTTTACAATTTTATTATTATTATCTTCTATTTTCTTTTCTAATTTTCTATAATTCTCTTCCAATTTTTGTTCCATTTTTTTTATGTCTTCTTTGACTTCTTTTGAATTCTCTTCCATTTTTTTCGTATTCTCTTCCATTGTCTTGTTCATCTGCATCATTAATGACATCAAAGCTGCCATATTGACATTTTCCTCTCTTTCTGGATTCATTTCTGCAGTATCTTGTGGAACTTGAACTAAACTCTCCTCTTGTATAGGTTGTGTTTCTACTTCCACATCTTCTTCATTCTTTTTGCTTCTTGTACCTTTCTTTCCTTGAGACATTTTGAGACTTTACTTGTTCAAATATAATTAAAAATAAAATCTATAATTTTTCACTTCTACTGATAATTAATTTAATTATATGAGAGCACTTATCTTCCCAAACTAATTCTTTAAAATAGAGAGCCACCGCGTTGGGCGCCAAATTGTTATGATGTATTATTTGTTTGAATGATGAGCAATGAGTATTTTTAATAATATAGGGTTTTTATCGCGGTTCTCAAAGAATTAGTTTGTAAGTACTTTTTTAAATTATCTTTATTATAACTATTATGGAACACACATATATATCTAACCTAGCCAATGTAAATTTAAAATAAACTATCTTTAAATTGATACTCTTATAAAACTAATTAAATTCTATAGACAATGTAAAATTTAAACAAACTATCTTCAAAATTGAAATTGTTATGACATTAACTAAATTATATTAACAAAATTTTGTACCTTTCTTTCACTGAATGCCTAAATGAACTGTTTTCCACTATATAGATTCTAATCACCACTGAATGTCTTCGTACTTCGGTTATCCTTGTTTTTGTGAAATTACTTTTTCCAATTATCAGCTTCTACCAATTTAAGATATAGTTTTCTTCACCAGCATTTATACACCACCAACCAAACCAGCAAACACCATTTATATTTATTCTTCTTTTCAATATACCAATATCCAATTATTATAAGTTGATTTATACTAATCTCCAATCATAATATAATTTTAATTCCTTCCAATGTCCATCCAATATTCTTCTAATATACTTTTATAATCTTCAATAATTATTTGTGTATAATTATAAATGTGCATTAAATATATGCATAATTTTTAATCTTCATTTAACTCACTATATTAAACAATTGGACTATCTCCAACTAACTTTCATATTTCTTATTAAACTGCTTGACTGACTTACTAAAACTGTGAACAATTGACTTCACTAACTAATCTACTAACTTTCATAATAAACTGCTTGACTTCTGACTAAAAACTTCCATCTTGAATCCAAATCACGGGTATTTATATCCTTTTGGATATTCCAGAACCATCTGGTAAGAGATCATGTTCCAATTTGTTCTATTTCTTCGATATCGATGTTCTCGAAAAAAATATCTGTTCTATCCACCGACATAATCATTATTCCAGAATGTTCGACCTTAAACAATGGTCACACTCTGCACTCTGGAGAATTCGTTAATGTTCCATTGATAATTTTGTTGACATTTAGGCTTTTCAGATCAGAATAAACATTCAAATTAGTAACTAACACTCTAATTTGATAAAATACACAATTCAAACAATATATTATTATAACCCCACTTTATATTCCTATTATGATTAATTTCTATCTGTCAATTACTTACTGTATAGTTGGTTGCCTAGCACATGGCTCACTTAAATCTATTTACAACATTAAAATACAACTTTTTACACTTATTATATGCTAATTTATTAAAAATGCCCTCACATAAATAATTTTTATTAAATTCTCTAGTGTATAACTTATTTAAAATAATCAAATACTTTTTTATATCTAACATTATGTAGTATATAACTTATAAATTATTTTCTATAAACCCCAATCGTCACAATATATATATATATATATATATATATATATATATATATATATATATATATATCTGAAACCACCTTAGTCCCGGTCTACGGTTGTTTCTGCACTAAATTGTCAGTTGTCATTTTGCATATCGACGTTTACCATAACCTATAGAATTCATAGTGTTTCTATTGTCTGTTCTTATTGCTGCTTACAAAAAGTTATCTGTATATTGGAAGAAAAACGTTCATATTTTAATATTATTATGAACAACGATTAATCAACCACCAGTGATGAAAAGGCCAAGGATGGAGAGCTTGCTACTAAAAGGCGTAAGGGAATTAGGAATTTGGATGAATATCAGCGTAATGTTATTAGAAACTCTAGAGTTAAAGATACATTGGAGATATATCTACAAGGATTAATAGAAGTAATGGAGGTGTCTAAAAGAAGAAAACGTAATGAAGGACGTAAAGATAGGACAAGAAGTTACAAGCTCTTTGTTAATGTTGATCAGACTAAAAAATGATATGCGATGGCGCTTTTTTAAGTATTCACGCCATTGGAAGAGAAAGGCTAAAGCGAATTAAAAGACTTGTGGTATGTGTTGTGATACCTACAGATAAAAGGGAAAAAATATAAAAGGGAACATTATTGATGCTAGAACTAGAGAACTTATCCGTAGCCATATAACTACATTTCCAGTCAAAGAGTCTCATTACTCTGGTAAGGAATTTAAGTACTTAGATGCGAAACTTAATATAAAAATAATGCACCAATTATTTATTAAAAAGTATCCTGAGAGTACAGTACAATACAGTTACTACAATAAATATTTTGATGAAAATAATGATATTAAACACAAATTGACACATGCAATGTCTGTGAGGAGCTTAATTTAAAAATTAAAAGCCCTAGTCTTGGTGAAGCAGCAAAAAAAGTAGCGGTTGCCGAAAAAGTCGTACACTGCCGCCGAAGTAAAAACGTTTACACTGCCCTACATGATCAAGTTAAGGAATGCATTTAAAGAGATTATGTACAAGCAATCGCCTTCGATTTTATGCAGAACATTCAACTTCCTGTACAAGACCTATTTTATCTGTCGCAGCTTACCGTAAATGTTTTTTGCATCACCAATATTAAGTCACAAAAATCGGTTCTTTATATTTACCACGAAGCAGAAGCACGAAAAAGCCCGAATGAAGTCTGCAGCTTTCTATTAGATTATATTGAAAAATATATTGGAACAGATGTTAAAGAACTACGCCTGTTTTCTGACAACTGCCCGGGTCAAAACAAAAACCACTGCGTTACAAGAATTTATTTGGCTTTAACCAGGCAGATTTCAAAAAATTCAACAATATTTTCCACTTCGAGGTCACTCATTTCTTCCCTGTGACCGTGTTTTTGGAGATATTAAAAGAAACCTCAAAAACTTTTGTTTTTGATAAATTCTTACTTCTTCTTCAAGTGCCCTGTCCGTTGCGAACGTTGGCTATCAACATGGCAATTCTGATCTAGCGTTGGCTTCATCTGGAATATGTGCAACTTTATTGGAATGTGGACAAATTGCAAATTTTGTCTTGAAATGACCATTAATCATACAAATGAATGAAACACCAGATTGCAACATCGCCAAAAATAGAGAAATGACGAAGAACTTACAGGTATGCAAAAAAATCGTTTGGGATGAATGTACATTGGCCCACAAGAGGTCATTACAGGGACTGGACAGAACTTTGAAAGGAATTCGTGACCATCAAAAACATTTTTGGTGGAGCCATGATTACATTTTCAGACTGCTTCTTATTTAATAATTATTCCCCAATTAACTGCGGGGACGAATTAAAGGCATGCCTAATACCATCCAATTTGTTGTGGCATTTGATGCCACATGATTTGATTTGGAAAAAGCTCCAGTTGACAAATATCATGCGAGTGTTTTTGCAATACGATCAAAGTGTAGTCGAAGCAGCTATTAGATATTGGAAATGGTAAAGTCGCTATTGACACCTCGACCAGTGTCAATTCATTACCCAGAGATTTATGTTGCTTAACACTCTCGAAAGAGAAGCCTATTGAACTTTGATACATTATTTAATTTTAAGACGATACGAAGTGCGACGGGTCAGCTAGCATATAATATAATAATATAACTAATAATACAGCTAGTATATAGTGTATAATATAAATAATTTGTATAAAAATGTTTAATGTAAGTATACAATAACCCGAGTTGGACTTGAACTGAAATAATTTGAAAACACTGTTTGTTTTGTATATAGAAAGACATGAAGAGCATTATACATTTGAGTTAGTTATAATTTGTAATTGTTTATATTTGTACTCCGTTTACCGTTCGATACTATAAAAATAATCAATAAACTAATATAGTGAATTAACATATATTAATTTACAAACTAAGCCCAAAAGTCACATCATCATATTACCAACGCATATATTATTACACCATCACTAAAAAATCACGGAACAATTATTTAGAACCTTCAAATGGAGTTTTATTTTGAATTTGAAAACTTTGGACTGGAAATCGAAATGTTAAAACAAAAAAATTTTCAATTAAAATTGTTATGTGATTATTTTCAATAAAATTTAGATACCTTTTCCTTTGCAATTCATCTGGTATTTTTTGAGATATTCAAAAATAATGCCACATAATCAGATGTCTTTTATAATTAGATATATGATGTCGTTGTCTGTGCTGATATAACTGAGGATACAGCTTAGAAAAATTGATAAGCGTCAGATACTTTTGTACAGTGCATATTAACGATAGCTATAACTGTAATATATATTTACCTGCACTTCCATTTTCCCTAGTAAAAGGCACTAATCTATACTGAAGAGCTGCATGCTGCTTGGAACAAGACGGATGATCAACAGGTAAATCCACAACTTTTCTTTCTCTACCAATAAGATATGCACTCTCTCTATGAATGTACAATACTTGCAACGCTTTTTCCCCCTTAAACGGATATAACCGCCATCTTCTCCTTGGCTTCCTTGCCTCTGGTGGTTCACTGTATTTAATGACTACACCTTTATAGGTATTTGTTTCTTCCGTAAGTTTTCCGGACAAGCCAAAATTCGGCTTGTCTTTCTGTTGGGGTTCTTTCTTCTGTTTGGATTCATCTTCGGGTTTGCCCCATTTGGCATTGGCATGGTCAAAAGAGCCACTTCGCCTTCGTCTAAAACTATATTATAAAAATATAAAATAATAATATTAAAAATTTTCTTTTAACTGCAGAAAGTAGAAAATGAAATACTTCAAAAATAGTATCTGTAGTGTTTTATATATTTGGAAAAAACCACTCGTAATGCCTATATATCAAAAAATATTTTTATATATCGAAATTTTCAAGATTAATGGATTGATATTATGAGGGAGTATTTTTTTCAATTAGGAAATTAAAATTTTATGTAGTAACCTAACAAGACATTGTTGCTAGACAACCTTTTACGTCCATAGTTTAATTATTTTTTTCAACGCTGCATCTTTTTTTGGTTTCCTTCTCCCGGTGCGGTTTTTTTCTCCATGTTGTCTTCTTCTACAGGTTCTTTCCACATTTCCCAGATATTCCCCATTTTCGCCAACTTTTAAGTCTGATATTTTCTTTTATTTACCCAGCCTATTTTTTGTGAAATCTCAAGCCATTGGGCCATAACGTTCTTCTTGTTCTTTACGTACCCTCTCTATTACGGAAGGTTGCCATCAAAAGAGTAAATTGAACTCACTTGCACGGTTCTTAGCATTCAATGTGTATCCATGCCTGTCTACTCTCTTACACTTTCTTTTAAACTTTGTTTCCATTATGAGACCTACATCTTCTCCCTAAATGTGTCCTACAGTGTGTTTTTATGTAGTGTAATAACTAGAGAAGAGCATTTATGCAAGCAGCATAATTTGCATATTTTGCTTGCTTTATACAAAAAATAGCGGTTTGCATATTTTATACATGAATACACAGCAAGATCAAGGTCTAAACTGAAGTACCAAACCATCATTGTCCCATAATTTTATTTTTAGTTTAAATGGGCATGGGCAATGGGTACCTGGGCATTTCTCAACTGGTTGGCCGGCCGCAGTACTCCACGAGAGTTGAGCTCAGAGAAAGATTTAAAATTGTTATTTAATTTATTATTTTGTGTCTAACTGAAATTTTTATCATGTCGAAAGTGAACAATGTTTCTATTTAGATTAAACCTTAAGTACAAACAATTATATTTGGACAATGATAGAGTGTCCAAATAATAGAAAAAAATGATAGAGAAATAACAATTGATATATCCTAGATTTTTCTCCTAAGAAATTTGACATTTTGTTCAAATAAAAATCGCAAATCAAGCAGCACGTGAAAACAGCTAAACATACCACAAAGCTACAAAAAATTAAAGTTTCTAACGAGAAAGTGCAAATCTCTTTATCCCGATGTTTTGAGACCCCCTTAAAAAAATCAAGTGAAAACAAGAAATGTTAATGAAGATTTTTTCGGGCATTGATAGCATCCAATATCCCATTGTCAAAGTTGTTAAATGACAGTTAGAGTTTTTCTTTAGAAATGTTGCAAAATTAAAATTCCAAGCTAGACAAAGTTAAAAACGAATAACATCAATTATTTGTATTTTAGAAAAACCAAAGAAGTAAAAAATAAATATTTACTTATGCATGGATGAAACTACTGATTCTGCTGGGCGTTATAAAGCTCATTTATTGATTGGAGTTCGACCCAGTCCTGCTCAAAAGCACGTTTAACTGTGTGCAAACAGATAGAAAAAACTAATCATTAACTTCAACAAATACAAGATTCATACAAGAAGAATTAGCTAACTTCTTTCTACCAGATCCCATTCCTTGTGAAAAGTTCTAGCTGTCCTTAACCGATGATGCACCCTATATGGTCAAAGCAGGACAACATATTAAAATATTTTACTCCAAAGTTCAACATGTAAAATGTTTGGCCCTTGGTGTTAAAAGAATTGCGGAAGAAATTAGAAAATATTTTCCTTTTATTAATGAACTTGTATATAATATACAAAAAGTTTTTCTCAAAGCATCTTTAAGAATTCAGTATTAAAACATGAAACTTTCTAATCTTCCTCTTACCCCTCAACCAGTAATAACAAGATGGGGGACCCGGTTGGAAGCAGCATTTTTTATTGTGACCATTTTACTCATCTAAAACAGATGACTGATAAAAATTGTCAACCTCCTGTTCATGCAAAAAAGTTGATGCAAAATAAACTACTACCTCAACTGACATTTTTTCAGAGCAATTATGCTTGTACATTAGATGTTATTTTAAAGTTGGAATTAAATAGGTTGTCTTTAGTAGAATCTTTGAGTTTAATTAATAGCTTGGAAATATCTGTTAACAGTGTTAGTAGCACTGTCGGGGGAAAAATTAAAGAAAAATTGATTCTAAAAGATCTAAAGAGTAGATCAATATGCTTGTGTGTGACGATATTGCTTATTGCTGTCCTATAATGCCAGCTGCTATGTCTAGTTCTAGTCAAGTACACTGTTCACGGCACTACTGTTCTTAGTACGAGGATAGATTGATATTAAACTAGCCTTTGATAGATGGCACTACTTGATACCGAATGGGTTTCGGTGTTGACATTTGCCATTCATGACATGACGTCTGTCAAAATTTTAAGTTTTAAAAACAATTATTTTGGTTTTTACAGCCGTCAAAAGCAAGCAAATTTTGTGTTTTCCGACAAATGGAAAAAGTCGAGTATCGTTCGGTGATTAAGTTCCTCCACAAAAAGGGTAATGTGCAAATCAAAGCCGACCTGGACGAAGTTTATGGTGAGGTTGCACCTTCGTTAGCAACAGTAAAATTTTGGAAAGCTGAATTTGTTCGTGGTCGTACGGGTGTTTTTGATGATGAGCGTCCCGGGAGGCCAAATGAAATCACCACGCCGGAAATGATCAACAAAGTCCATGACATGATTATGGCAGATCGCCGAATTAAGCTCCGTGAGTTAATAGAGGTCCTAAACATTTCCTACGAACGCGTACACAACATCATTCACCATCATTTGGACATGAAAAAGCTATCCGCGCGATGGGTGCCGCGTTTGCTGTCAATCGATCAAATGCAAAAACGTGTGACCACTTCGGAGACGCTTTTGGCGATGATACATCGCGATCCGAAGGATTTTTTTCGCCGATTTATCACCGTTGATGAAACCTGGGTGCATTATTACACACCGGAAACCAAAGAACAGTCGAAACAGTGGCGCAAACGCGGCGAAGGGCCGCCGAAGAAGGCAAAGAGTGCACATTCGGCCGGCAAAGTGATGGCGACTGTTTTCTGGGATGCGAAGGGCATCATCCACATCGACTACTTGGAAAAAGGAAAAACAATCAATGGTGAGTACTACACAGCAATATTGTATCGATTCGATGCCGAATTGCGTCGAAAACGCCTCGGTTTGGAACGCAAAAAAGTGCTCTTTCACCAAGACAATGCACCGGCTCACCGATCGGCCGTCGCCATGGCAAAATTACACGAATTGGGATATGAATTGGTTGAACACCCACCGTATTCCCCAGATCTTGCCGCCAGCGATTTTTTCCTGTTTCCAAACCTAAAAAAATAGCTCGGAGTAAGCCGTTTCGTAACAAATGATGAAGTCGTCGCTGAAACTTCGGTCTATTTTGAAGAGCTCGAGCAAAAGTACTCTTCGGATGGTATAAAAAAAATTGGACCATCGTCTTACTAAGTGTATCGAGCTAAAACGGGACTCTGTTGAGAAATAAATCGATTTAATTCCAAAAAACTTGTTTTTTCTATCAAAGGCTAGTTTTATATCAATCTACCCTCGTAGTGCAGTGATCTGGGGATTCAGGAGACCGATACCGGAAGATCTGATGAAGATTTCAGAGAGGAAGTCGAAAGTTTGGTGTACTCAAATTCAACTCGGTTCAACAAAAAAAAACAGGTGAATTTGATATTATTTTTTCTAATAATATTATTCTTAGCAATTAAATGAAATTAATTAATCTTAGCATATTAATTAGTTAAAAGTAAAGAATTGTAAAAAGAAATAATCAATTTTATTATAAGATATAAAATTAAAACGATCAATGTAACAATATAAAATAAAAGAATTACTATATTCTAAACAAATCGACAGTGTAAAGCCAAAGGGCATAACCCTCAAAAACTGGAAATTGAAGTTCTGGTTTTTTTCTAAAATACCGCCTCCTGCCAACAGTAGTATCCTTCAAATAAATATGCAGTACGACTTAACAACTAATTTAGTTTTTTATGCGTCCTATGAAATTCATAGCTTGAGGTTTACTTCCTTTGGATATTACGACGTCGATAATATCAATATTTATCTAAATATCTATACATACCCTTCTCTCCTTTTGTTCCTCTCATTTCCTTGATCTCTTCTATTATCAAATTGTTTATTTTTTTCTCGTTCCTCGCTTCGACTTCTCGATTCCTGCCTACCTTTGTGATCATACCTATCTTTATACCGAGACCTATCTCTATCATCGTATCTATCTCTATTATAACTTTTACTATCATATTTATCTCTGTTATAATCCCTAGCATCCCTTCTATTCTGATTTTGTTTTTCTTTGCTATCATATACCCTCCTGTCATATTTATCCTTTGAATGAGACTCTTTTTTGTCCCAGTTCTGTTTAGTGTGATTTTCGTAAAACCTGCTAGCACTGCTAGATTCTTCTTTCCTTAAATTAGAGTCTCCTTCTCTCTTTGTCTTATTTGTTGATTTTCTGTAACAAAACAGGAGCTTAAATGAATACATAAGTATATAACAGGTGTCATGATAAGAAGTAAGTTTGAATAATAAGAATATTTGGGCATGTAAAAGATACTCCGGATATATTTGATTGAATAATCAAATTATAATTAAACTTGATATTATCCAGTGATATATCTCTTGTAATATTAAAGATACAAAATTGAATCTCATAACAAAAAGTGGGAAAACGATGTAATTTATATGAAATATAGAAAAGATATATAATTACATCCACTGCATACTTCTAAAGAAGGTTGCAGATGCAGTGCTTCGAAGTTCAATACAGATACTAAAACACACTAATGTCTAGAGCCTGACCCACTACTCTGTGGGTCATGTGTTATACTTTGTGGTATATACTCTGGTGTTATACAGAGTGTGACGTCATGTAAATACTGATGCCAACTTTATTATTTTAGATGGAACACCAGGTATATTATTTAATTATTGTACCCTACACAAAATTCAAAGAACTTTAATGTAGTGGCATGCCATGCTTTTATTTAACTGTTTTTAATATACAATGGATTAAAGACACAATCCCTTCTATATTAACTTTTAAATTTTTAACCTTTAAGATACCTACCTATGTACATTCCATATGACATCTGGTAAAAATATTGGCAGGTTTCATTTATTTGACATATGTATTTTAAAAGAATATAGAATAGAATATATATCTTAGAGTACATATATACAATATTAAAAACAAGTTAAGATACGAAAGTGAACTCCCTCTTCTTTATTGATTTTATTTTTAGAACCTTTTAAAGTCATTAGAAGACACACAGAGAGTGATATATTTATTAACCACCCTGTATCCTAAAATAAGTTAATTAAAACTATAACATGCAACATATAAAAGTTCTGGGAATTTTGTGCAGAATCCAAAAATTTTATAATATAACCAATGTTCCATTTAAAATAAGAAAGTTGGTATGATAGTAACTAATATAAATAACATCAGTCAACATCCTGTACATAAAATAACAAATTTTTATTGGAAAAAATGCGCAAAAAGTATTTAGTTCAGTGCATGAAGATGACGACCTTTAATTTTGATCTGCTATTATTTACTATTCATTTTAGAGTTATTCTTATAATTTAAACATTATTAAATTTATCAAATGGATTAAATAGATAGATTGAACTAATTGTGAACAATACACATAAACCCCATTGACACATTCAGAAATGTAAAGCAATGACCTGCCAATTTTTCCATTTTTGAGCTATTTACACAGTAAACCGCAAAATTATTTTAAGTTTTGTTCCAAATGTGGCGAATTGCATAAATTTAAAAATTGGCGCCAGAATATATAGAACCATTAGTATCTATGTACACAATGAACGTAGTTCGCAATTCCATATGTAGCTAGTAACACATAGCCACCTTTGGAATGGACATCTTTCGATGTAGGTGAAGTTAGCGCCATTTGTTTTATTATAACCATAGATCAATTGCTATGATTATAACCCATGGTACAATGAACATACCGTAGGTTGTTCTGTGGAAACGAATATTCAAAAAATTGTGGTAACGTAGAGCTTGATAGGGAACATTAAAGTTAATCTGGTTTAACAGATTTAAATAATCAATAAATCCATGTATGATCTTATAGGGAGAGGTATATTAGGTCCGCCCTTTAAATCGCCGAACTTGCATGAGTGGAAATAATAAAAAGGGGAAATTCAACGTTGCCAAACTTATTGGTTTTATTTGACCTGTTGTCTTTTTAGCATTTGAACAATGTTCTAAGATAATCAAATTTGGGCGAAATGGATTTAAATGGCAGCTTACTGTTTTTTATTGGGAATATGCCACAATTTTACTTTACAATAAGTGTAATATAAAATTTTGATTTCCACTTCGGAAATCGTTTTATATAAATAAAATTAATAATGATTCGTATTTTAAGTACAATTTCCGAATTAAAAATCTAAACGTCAAAATAAGCTTATTTTAAAGTCACATTGTGCCTTATTTCCAATAAAAATAATAAAATGCATATAACTCCACAATAAATAAACCTTCATACGAAATTATTTGGCAACGTCTCATGTCGCGTAGTCAAAGCAAAGAATATAGACGCTTATATAAGCGTCTATATTCTTTGGTCAAAGCACCGAATCACCGTTACACAGGTAACGAACGAGTAGAGATGGGTCTTTGATGTTTTTATCGTTAAGAGCGTAGGCGCAAAATTTGGGGCAAATGCTTTTTAAATGCATTTTTTTTCGAATTCTGAGAAAACTAATAAATATTTTTGAAAAATTTAAACAATGAATGAATGAAAGAATACATTATTACCTAGGGCTGAAAGTTTCTGAAAACTTCTATAATGTTTATTTTAATAAGTTACAGGGGTGAAAAAGAGACAATTTAGTGTGATTTTGAATTTTAAGTATCTCATTCAAAAAAAACTTTTTGTTTATTCTAAGAGACTTTCGGCCCTCGGCAATAATGTCACCTTTCATTCTGCGTTTAAATTTTTAAAAAATATTTGTTAGTTTTCTCAGGATTCAAGAAAAATGAATACATTTAAAAAGCATTGGCCCGAAATTTTGCGTCTACGCTCTTAACGCAACTAAACCGATTTTCGTAAACAATAACTATGATTGTTTAACAGTAGTTTCAAGTAAGAGAAGTACCTACATAAACAAACATAATGGCTATTATCGTTTATGTGTATATTTATTGAAGTGAAAGAAACTAATGAAAGATATATTTATTATAACTTGAAAAATAAACTAAAAAATACAAATAGTAAATCGTACTTACATTTACATTACACGTTATTATTAAATCGCGAATCGTCTAAATTGACATTTAAAAACGTAAGTTTTTCTACTTTACTTCTTGTTAACTGTGTTCTTCTTTTATTTAAAATTAAACCAGATTTTGAACATATGTTCACATTTACAATACTTTATGAATATAGTGGTTAAGTTAGGATATACATGGCAATGGTTTTTCCACCATTGTAATGGACTCTCGATACAGGTGTACGTTTAGATGAGTCATGTCCAATTAATTGTTCAAAAATACACCATGGACTTAAGTCATCTTTATCGGTTTCCTTTTCTTGTACTGGTTGATTTTCAATAGTACAATCTTTTTCTTTTTTTTATAGAAGTAACCAACTTCTTAACTCTTTCTTTTGTTTTTTTACCTGTATTTTTATCAGAAAATCATTGCACTTTAAATCGTGAATCCATAAATGTACATAATGATAATGTGCCACTCTGTTCTATCCCTCTAAATCTTTTTGCTAAACCCGATATTAGTAATTGTACTACGTCGGATAATATGGATGTAAGGTTACCGTTTGATAAAATTTTATTGCAAGATTCTTGCAGGCAGTGTACCATAACGATCATTGAACTATCCTTCAAGTATTTTTGGCCACTGATTGTACTTGTTATTTCTTTAAAAGGCCGTAAAATTTGGGAAAGTTGAGAACAAATAATCCAGTCTTCATTATTTAGATTTGGTCCAAGTCTAAGTCTGTATTAACTAATACAAATGTGGAACGGATTACCTCTTCTAACTCGGCCATTCTTTTTAACATGTAATAGGTGAAGTTCTACCTAGTTTCCACGTCTTGGATTGGCCGTTTGGGAACTTTGTTATGTTGTAATTGATACTTTAAAAGCCGTTCTAAAGATAAGGTACTTTTTTTAGAAACTGAAATTTGAAATTAGTGAAATAATTTCACTAATTTCAAAAGCGATCTTTTCTGAATTATGGTTTCCAGAAAAATGGCAGCAGGACTAATAAAACTGTTTTAAATTCTAAATTTTCGGTTAAATATTGTCCTGTTAATGCGATGTAATTTTCAGTTACTCCACATGTCCAGAGGTCAGTAGCAATACAGATATTTTCTACTTTAACAACTTGTGATCTAATAATTTGCTTAGTTTTGATATAACATTCCTGAAGAAATGAACCTGACGTAATGATCAAGTTTTTCTTGTTGGTGGTTTATATCCAGGAATCCACCTGAAATTCTCCTGAAAATCTATAGAGATTAAAAACGTCCGAATTGCCTCAATAAAAGAGATAACAGCACCCGATTGCCTTGGACATAGAGACCCTTCTTAAATAAAACATCGCCCGCTCCACTTACCAATGCAAATGAACAATGTAAAGAAAAACCTAGGAAGGAGGTAACTGATTCTGACTACTCTGATCGTGATAGGGATTATATACCTAACAATGAGAATATGCAGAACTCATTTTCGGTTAGGTAATACTGTTTAGTTAAGAAATGAAACTAAAATACCTACCAATATTTTAGAAAGTGACGACATCCTCAATGATGAAAATAGTAATATTGAGAATATCAACGAAATTATTTCTAATTCCCAAGCAATTGAGCAAACATTTAAAAGTGACACTTGTGGTGGTCAGAACAAAAATCAATTTGTTGCTCTCATGTTTCTGTATGCTGTTCAGGCTTTACCTATTGAAGTAATCAATCAAAAATTTCTTATCTCTGGTCACAGTCAAATGGAATGTGACTCAATGCGTGCTGGAATATAAACCGCAGCCAAAAATATCTCTGTATACTTGCCGCATAAATGGGTAACTATTGCAAAGAACGCAAAACGAAATGCTCCAAAATATGAAGTTTATACAACACCTGACCTTGCCTTTATTGATGGGAAACCCCTTGCAAAACTTATAATGGTTAATCGAAACATAGCTGAAGATGGAACTGTGATTAATTGGCGTGATATTAAGTGGATTCGTTATGAAATAGGTAATCCTTTTGTGATGCATGTTAAAAACTATTTAGATGAAGAAGTATTTCACAAAATATTGATTGTTCCCTGTAGGGGTCGAAGAGTTACGTCCAGCATGGAAAATTTTTTAAAGCCTTTGTTTGAAGAAAAATGAAAAATATCGGCTGCAAAACTTCAATGTTTACACCAATGTTTATTTATTACTTATTTTTATAAATTTTGCTGTAGTTGTAATATTGTATATTACCAGTATTCATTTTTCAATTTAAAATAAAGTTAAGTCCCAAATGTAGCTACATGCATTTTATGCGAAAAACCCTCTCCAGATGAATAATTTAAATGTATTTATTATTCTTATAACGAAAGTGTTTGTCAGTATTCAAAAACAATGATTTTGTAGTTAGCCACTTTTGGAACCAGGCCATCAATTTGTCAAAATTTAGACAAAAGACAGAAGACAGGAAAACAGCCAAATCCATAGTCTGGTAACAGGGTTAGCAGACCTATTATGGCAGACTGTAAGCTGATGGAATTGCAGATGATGACCTATGCAGATTCTATCACCTAGAGGAAGAAACAGCAGAGCACCTTTTTGTGTCAGTGTGACAGCCTGGCAAATGTGTGGTTCTTTGCATTAGGTAAAGAAAGCCACAGACAAAAAGCTACATGGAAGGTTCAGTATCAAAGCTATTAAATCTTTTGAAAAGGGTCAGGCTAAAGAATTTAATCTAGGGTTACAGTGGAATAAGCTGAAAGCCACCTCATTGAATCTGCCTATCTATTTAAATCTCTCTATTGGTCCTTTTTATCTCTCTAGTAAATGTTTATGGATAAAATATGTTATCAGAATTTTAAAACAATCATTTTCGTCTATAGATGTCTCTTCTTTTAGGCTCTCATTGATCTTTGTAAGCATTTAGTAACTTGAAATTTAGGTTGGTTTCTTTTGGCAGATAAAAAGAGCTATATGAGTATCAGGACCCAAGAAAGATGAATAGGTTAAGCAAAGTCCAAATACATCTTGTTAGATTGAAAAAAACTCTATTTCTTATATGACCTTAGGACAATAACAAGAATGGACCACTTTCTACAAATAGTAGTCAAAACTTCCTAAAACTTTTTACGGGAAATCTAAATTTGACAATTAAGAAGTTGAAAGATTTAGTTAGAAAACATATGTAACAGATAAAACAAAGTGATAGATTTCTATGAGTACCTATCATAGGAACATTAACTACATAACATGCATAATAAATTATATCAAAATTATAAATTGGCAAGAGAACTATTTCGAAAAGATATAAAATAAAACAGGTAAAACATTTCACCAATATTATTTACAGGTATTTTGCTCAAAAGAATAAAAAATAATGTAAAAAAATGGCAGATATACAAAACAGACACAAAAAAAGATAAAAAAGAGTTGATAAAAAGAGAAATTTTTGTAGAACAAAATTCAAAGAAAGCATACTATAAGAAATCAATAAAAAATTAAAATTGAACTATTCAAAGCAGCAACAAGGTGAAAACAAAAACCAAATGCAGTATAAAGGAAATTGAAAACTTGATAAATGCTAACACAATAGTTATGTAAAGATTCGAGGTGATTAGAAGTATGTTTCAATATAAATTAAAGAAAACTGAAAAAAAAATTATTTTATGAACTTCAGTCTTCAATATATAGGATAAAAATTCTAAATTATAATACATACTTAGAACTTGTGTTGTGAGCTTCTGAATCATCTGAAGAATCTTGATACCTCTTCTTAGATATGTGGTCACTATCACTATCATCTGAGTGGTGCTTATGTTTTTTGTGCTTGTGTTTCTTACTTACTTCTTCAGATGATGATGAAGAGGAATAATTGGAAGAGTCACTAGAAGATTCACTGTATTTCTTTTTCCTGTTCGAACTCATATTAATATCCGAACTATTTATTATACTAGCCCTTCATGTAAGTATTATATACATAATATTAAACTTTTAAGAGTAAATTATTAATTAGATACAAACACTAGTAGTTGACAACAATGGCAAATGCCAATATTCCAAATTTTAGGTTAAATGGAAAAATTCTACATCTATGAATATAGCATCTACATATTGTAAGCGCCTTTTACTGAATACACTTTACAGCCTTGAGAAATAACTTGCCAATAGGACTTTTCATCAGCCGCCATGTTTTTCGTACAGACAGATTTGACAATGATGTTTATATTGGTTTACCTATATAAAGAAATTTTTATTAAATAAATATTTTTCACACTTTGTGTGATCGCGCGAATTATGAATGTTCTTTTCGAAAACATTTTTTAAAAAGCACAATCACTCAAAATAAACTTTTATTTATACTGGCAAAGATATTAGTTACAATTCAAATGAAAAAAAGTAGTTTAACAATTAATAAATACACTTGCTGAATTTGCTGTTCTAGTACGTCGTAATTGATGTTGCAAGTTCGGTGCTGATAGGCAGTAACTTCTTATTGAATTCTAGCGGTCATTGTAGTATAATTCGCGTCTCATGCTATGTCAAATATATTTCTTACAATTCTTTATTCAGTGTGCTCTTCGCCTTTATTTTTCTCGAACTTCGTTTGAGCATCACGACTTCACGACGAAACTTCTTTTTTGCTGTTTTTTAAGTATTTCAATTATTTTAGTATCCCTCAATATTTCTCTTCTTCTTTCTCTTTATGTGCCTTTTTTGCCGGTTATGGTATATAAAGTTCTCTGTTTTTTGCCATATGTATTATATTTTTCAATCAGGATTTTTTTCTTTTTACCTAAACCCTCTCTTTATTCCGTACGTAAGGCTGTATGACACTGTCCTCCTTTTACCGATTGTTAACTCTATCGTATTTTTCACTCTATCCGCCCAAGGTATTCTCAGTAGTTCTTCAGTTCGGATCTTAATCTTAACATCAGGGTCACACTTAACATTATTTTTCGTGTATTCTAGATTTTTGAATCGGTGTACTCTCTCAATATGTTCGTTTTCAATATGCCGTTCGATTTTGAATGTTTCTACTAATTAATATTAATTTGATTTTCTTTCTGTTGATCTTAAGACCAAAGTGCTGCCTGTAATAGTTATTCTATTGAGCGTCATCGAAAATCTTTGATATTATTTGCTAGTATAACAGTATCATCCCTATTATGAAAAGTAGTTTATTTATTTGAAAAAATATTACTTATTGGTACATTGGTGTCAGAAGAGTGAAATTTTAAATAAATAGTGAAAATGACTATGATTTATGAGCTCACAGCTACGAATTTAAGAAGACATCCCGAGGACAGAGAATTAGCTTCTACCGAAAAAAAGGCTGATTTAGCCCATAACGATTAAAGAACGCTTTGGAGGAAGAGGGTTTGAACACCGAAACTTATATATTTGAAGACAAACATGATGCTGTCATCTCGTCGATTTCAAAAGTTTCTGGTGACATCGTATCATTAGAGAATAGAGTTTCTGGCGATATTTCGAAAGTTTCTGGTGACATCTCATCATTGGAGAACAAAGTTTCTGGCGATATTTCGAAAGTTTCTGGTGATGTGGCCAATTATTCTGATGACATCCATCATTAGAGAACAAAGTTTCTGGCGATATTTCGAAAGTTTCCAGCGACATCGCTTCTTTAGAAAACAAAGTTTCTAACGAGATTTTTCTCTGGAAAGCAAAGTTTCTGCTAACATCTCTCCGGAAATCTCTAAAGTCACTTCTGAGATGTCTGCCCTCGACGATAGAATATCTTCGTTAAAAAACCAAGTTGAACCAAACCGAAATTTGAAGGAAGTGGAGGTTCTGTTAATGAAGTTCCAACTTTCGACGGAAAATCGTCATGGAACAACTGCATGAAACAGTTCGAATCAGCTGCAAGAGCGAATGGATGGTCTGAAAAAGAAAAGGCTGTAAACCTGACTATCGCTCTTCGAGGAGATGCCTTAGATGTGCTTCAGATCATAGCCGTAGAGGAGACGGATGATTTCGAACAACTGAAGAAGAGGTTAAATATGCGATATGGCCACGAACATTTGGAGCATGTATATCAGTCGCAGCTTAAAAATCAAAGACAGAAAAAAGATGAGGCTCTTCAAGAACATGTAGTAGTAGTAGTAGTATTAGTATGATATGCTTATCCAACAGCTTCTGAAGACATGATTTAAAAGTTGGCCGTTCACACATTTATTGATGGTTTTCGTGATCATGAAATGCAGAGAACACGCAGGCCTCTGGCGGGTACAGTAAAGTTAGGACTGTAAAAGAGAAAGGAGATGAAGATAAACTTGACCAGCTCGTTAATACGATGAAAAGTATTACATACAAGAAAACGAAAACTATAAGATGCTGGAATTGTGGCGAAATAGGACACGTACGAAGTTCATGTAAGCACCCTAGGTACGACGCAAATCAAGAAATTCACCATCAGGAAAACTAGAACGGGTCGGCCTTAGGGGGCAGCTTCGACCCGGAACTTTTCCAAAGACCCTCTCATACTAATAGCTTCTTTGAAATGTCGTAAAGATAGTGTATATGTAGATGGAGAAATAAATGGTAAAAGGCATACGTTGTTGGTGGATACCGGGGCCCTGATTCTATTTCATTTCGATGTCGAAATTTAAAAGCGACTACGCCATGACAGTCGCAATCGCTAGCGATTCTCATTCATTTCGATTGTAGTTAAAACTGGGGATATTTACTTTATCATTTTGACACTGCTGAAAATTTGGGTTGGCCCTGTTGTTTATTGGCTGCACTACGCTTGTTGAATGTTTGTTGTTTGTTTTGTTTACGTGAACGTTTTTTTTTCTTGTTTGAGTTGTTAAATCATAAATATTGGCCATTCTCAATTATATTTTGAATTGAAAGAAAAGATGGCAAGAAAAAAAAGGCGATGTGGGAGATCCTTAAGTTATAACCACTAAGATTTGACTTAGTGGTTATATTCTACTATATTTTTAAATTTACTGCAGCTTAGTAATACTAACCCTAAACATTTTGGGTATCCTAGAGGCATAAACACCTTCTTCCAAATATGGTTCTAATACCCTTATTAAATAATTTGCAGCTTGTTTATTAAGCCGGAATTGCTGCCTAAATTGAGCATCACTTAGTGAAAAAGAATTTTGAATATCCCGTAACATTCTTCTTATCCTCCGTTATGAGCGTCGGATATTTATCCTCTCTAATTCCTCCAAAACTAGCAAATGTCTGTAAAACACAGCCATATTAATACTGTTTGCCTCAGTTTTCCTTGCAAGGATCAAAACACCGCCTACCTAAACTGAACCTAAGTTCACTTCTCCCAGTCCAGTCAGTCATGTCAGATTAATTTCGACTCTAAATGAAATTTCAACCACTTTCTTGAAGTTGAAATTAATTTCGATAAGTCGAAAATTAGTGACGTCGTTTGGTTAGTTCAGCTGAAATCCACAAGGTTCGCAAAGTCGCATTTCGACGTCGCCATATTAATTTCGACTCAAAACATGTCGAAATTAATATGGCGACGTCGAAATGCGACTTTGCGAACCTTGTGGATTTCAGCTGAACTAACCAAACGACGTCACTAATTTTCGACTTATCGAAATTAATTTCAACTTCAAGAAAGTGGTTGAAATTTCATTTTGAGTCGAAATTAATCTGACATGACTGACTGGACTGGGAGAAGTGAACTTAGGTTCAGTTTAGGTAGGGGTGTTTTGATCCTTGCAAGGAAAACCGGTTTTGGAGGAATTAGAGAGGATAGATATCCGACGCTCATAACGGAGGATAAGAAGAATGTTACGGGATACTCAAAATTCTTTTTCACTAAGTGATGCTCAATTTAGACAGCAATTCGGGCTAAATAAACAAGCTGCAAATTATTTAATAAGGGTATTAGAACCATATTTGGAAGAAAGTGTTTATGCCTCTAGGATACCCAAAATGTTTAGGGTTAGTATTACTAAGCTGCAGTAAATTTAAAAATATATTAGAATATAACCACTAAGTCAAATCTTAGTGGTTATAACTTAAGGATCTCCCACATCGCCTTTTTTTTGCCATCTTTTCTTTCAATTCAAAATATAATTGAGAATGGCCACTATTTATGATTTAACAACTCAAACAAGAAAAAAAAGACGTTCACGTAACGTAAACAAAACAAACATTCAACAAGCGTAGTGCAGCCAATAAACAACAGGGCCAACCCAAATTTTCAGCAGTGTCAAAATGATAAAGTAAATATCCCCAGTTTTAACTACAATCGAAATGAATGAGAATCGCTAGCGATTGCGACTGTCATGGGGTAGTCGCTTTTAAATTTCGACATCGAAATGAAATAGAATCAGGGCCCAGAACCATTATACGCCCGACAGTTATAAATAGCCGTAAGAAACTGTTACCAACGAGGTTGCGACTTCGGACCGCTACAGGTGAAAATGCCAACATACATGGAGAAATCCAGGTACAATTAGGAATTGGAACAGAAAAGTTCGTCCATACTGTTATAGTTGCTGACATCGAAGAGGATGTTATATTAGGAATGGACGTAATGAATATGCATGGATTCCAATTGGATTTTAAGAATAAAGTAATCAAAGTTATTAACGAGGAGGTACTTCTTCATCCACATGATGACAACACTGTGCAAGCAGCCGTTAAAGAAGATACAGTCGTGCTTGCGAGAAGTGAAACGATCATAGTAGCGCGGTTACAGGGAATTGTGGATGAAGGGACACCTGTTATGGTGGAGCCTTGGAACCATAACGACGAGGTTGGCCTAGGAATCATAATTGGAAAGGAATTGGTGACTTCGGCTAAAGAAATACCTGTAAGACTTATCAATGTCAATGACTACCCAGTGACCGTCAAGAAAGAGACAAAAGTAGGAACTTGTGTACCTGTAACATCCATAATCCGTCAGACGACAACATCCGATAATTCAAACGACAAATTCGACCAAATGGTTGCAGCTGCGATATTTGAGACGCTTATAGAAACAATGTGTCGAGGGGGTTATCTTGGAAAACATGCCTGGTTTATCTAGATGACATAATCGTCTTGGGGGAGACATTTGAAGAATTTAGAAAACATTTTTAATCGACTTAAAGCTGCCCAATTGATGTTAAACCCCAAGAAGTGCCAGCTATTTCAAGGTAAAGTCAATTATCTGGGTCATATAGTCAGTAAAGAAGGAGTGGCCGTGAATAAGGGAAAATTGATTCCGTTAAAGAATGGCCAGAACCAACTGACAATTATCAAGTGAGAAGTTATCTAGGACTATGTACTTACTACCGGAGGTTTATTAAGAAGTTTGCAGATATCGGTAAGCCATTAACGCGACTTACAGAGGAAGCAAGAGATTACTGCTGGGATACAGACTGACAAAATGCCTTTGAGACCTTGAAAAAGCATTTAACCACAGCACCAATTTTAGGGTATCCATTGCCAGAAGGAGAGTTCATCTTAGATACAAATGCAAGTAATGTGGGAATTGGAGGAGTGCTATCTCAGATTCAAGGAGGACCGGGTACGAGTCCTTGGATATTTTAATAAAGTTCTTTCAAAACTTGAGCGGAATTATTGCGTCACGAGAAGAGAACTTCTAGCAGTAGTGAAATCTTTAGAGCACTTTTATCAATACCTCTATGGAAGGAAGTTTTTAATTCGAACCGACCACGCCACCCTTAAGTGGTTGATGCAGTTTACGAATCCAGAGGGTCAGATAGCCAGATGGATCGAACGACTTCAAGAATACGAATTCAAGATTGAGCACCGGACCGGAGTTATCCACAGACACGCTGATTCTCTTTCCAGAAGGACATGGCCAGCAGAGTGTTCCCACTGCAACAAAACGGACTCCAAGGAAGCAGCAGTGCTAAGAACAACGATGGTCAACGACGACTGGACGCCTACTAAGATAAGTCAAGAACAAGAGAGAGATCCAGTTGTACAGAAAATTCGAAAATGGAAAGAGGAAAACCGTCTACAACCGTGACAAGAAATATCAAACCTATGCTCAGTAGTTAAGACGTATTGGGCTCAGTGGGACTCATTTATCATGGAAGATAGCTTGCTCAAACGAGTCCTGCAAAATGATGACGATTCAGAGAAGAGAAGACAGTTGGTGATCCCAAAGAGCAGAATAGCCGAAGTACTTCCTCAGTTACACGACAGTTCATCAGGAGGGCATTTCGGTGTAAAGAAAACCCTTCAGCGAATTCTGGAACGGTTTTATTGGATGAACAGTTCCGACGACATAAAAGACTGGTGTAAGAAATGTACTACTTGTGCTACGAGTAACTGGCATTACCGAAAAAGGAGAGCTCCTATGAGACAATATAATGTTGGAAGCCCGTTTGAAAGAATAGCTTTGGACATTGCTGGGCCATTTCCAGAAAGTGAAAATGGAAGCAAGTACATGTTGATAGTAATGGATTACTACACTAAGTGGGTCGAGATTTACGCACTTCCATACCAGAAAGCCGCCACCATTGCAGATAAGTTGATCAAAGAATATATCAGCCGATATGGAGTGCCTTTGGAGATCCATCGTGACCAAGGCAGAAACTTCGAAAGCGATCTATTCCAAGGAATATGTGATAGACTAGGCATGAGGAAAACAAGAACTATAGCATATCATCCGCAATCGGATGGTATGGTAGAACGGATGAATAGGGCAGTTGGCAAGTATTTGACAAAGATGGTGTCCTATCATCAGCGAGACTGGGACCAATATCTTCCGTTCTTCACAATGGCCTACAGATCTGCTGGTAACGAATCTGCAGGCCAGACACCAGCCAGAGTCCTATTCGGACGCGAGATGCGACTAACAAACATATTTTTAATACATAATAATAACATTTTTTAATACATGTAAACATATTTTTCTAACAAGTATTTTGTAGTAGGTAAATATCTACGGGTCCCCCTCCGATAAAAACCTGTCTGGTTCCATGTCGTTCGAGACAGTTCAAGAAAGGTCACCAAGTTTCGAGGGATCTCCAGATAACGGTGATTATATATATATATATATATATATATATATATATATATATATATATATATATATATATATATATATATAGGATTTTTTTTTGCTTGTAAATGGCTAGTCTGTAAAGAATAATTGTATCGAGTCGAGTCTGAATTGTAACGCGGAAATAAATTATATAAATTAGAATAGTGGAAATAGAGTAAAATAAATTAAGTGTAATCTTGTATATAAACTAAATAAAGACTCTAATAAACTAAGTGTTAGAACATTTTATAATAAATTAAGATAATAAATTAGATTTATAATAATAGTTCAGTACGTCAATATTCTTTTTGCTATTTTTTGTTGTGGGAGTAAGCCACAATTTTACTTTGAAATAAGTTTATTTGACGTTTCGATTTCCATAATAATAGAAAATATAATAATAGAAAACAGTTTAAAATTGTCTGTCTCGGCATATGATTTTCTGAATACAGCCTGTACGTCGGTGTTATGATTTTCTGACTATGCCCTGTATATCAACTTTGTCACTTGCACACCTGTCACGACTTCCCATCTATGCTCGTTTGCACATTTGGACGACAAAAATTAAAAAATGCTGCTTTTGGCAATATTCTTGATGCATTCATTGGGCTCTTACAGTGCCTCTTCAAATATTGATGTCTTGGTGAACTGAAGAGAAATCACAGAACTTTATAGAACTCATAGACATGGCCAGGTTTGTTTAGTGTGGATTCCAATGCTGAAACTCGCGCCCCCATATACTTTTTTTAATTTCCAACGATAATATTCTGTGAAACGAGTTATATAAAATTGTGTGATTATAAGAAAAATATGGATGGTCACATATATAAAAAATACATTAAAAATTCAGGTTGATATAAAAAAGTTCTTGTTCAACAAAAGGCACCATTAGATACTCCAAACAGTCTTGCAGCATTGTCGATCGAAGTATCTATTTTATTATGCTCAGCTTAGAAAAAGTTCTCTCACAAGTACACTTTGTTACAGGAATTGTGGCAAAATTTACCATTAGTTTGGTTAAACACTGGAAACATCGATTTTCTATTATGCTGAGACATCCAATAAAGAGTTTTCGAAGCTGAACAATTTTTATTTTTCCTTGTTTTTAAAAATGTTACTTCAGCTTCTAATTCTGAAGAATTTAAATCGAAATGTTCTGAGGTGTATTTTAAATCTTGACTTTCTAGTTCATTTATATTTACCTAACGATATGATTTTGCTAACTGATTAAATAATTTTTTGATTCCTGGTCAAATTATCGTTTAATGACTGAATCATTCGGTCTAAAAGCGGATAAAATACCGCGAGTTTTACCTATTTTTTATCGTTGACTGTAAATAAATTTCCAGTATTATTATCTAATCTAGTAGAAACTTTACTTTTCTCGGAGTAGAAATGAATCTTATTACAAGTCATTTACTTTTGAATAAATATCAAATATAGATGGTTCGATCCTTAATTTTCCAAAGCAAGCGCTAAATTTGAAATTTCTTTTATCTATTATAGCTTAACAAATATCTATGTCTGGTGATTTAAGTAATTTGCTAACTTTGATAAACATTTGCAGAACTTAATGAATTATTTCCAAATCCATAATAAAATCAAAGGATTTATTTGATCAAGTGTCGCTTTACCGTTAGCTCAAGCAGCACGACAAGCTCGTGTTTCAGGTAATGATTTCAAAGACCTTGACAATCTGTTCAAAAACAAAGTCGTCTTTTTGGACTGCTATCAATATGAGAATGAACCAATTGTGTTACAATAAAAAAAATTGAAAATCTTTTCGTTATGTCATGAAAGTTAAATTAATATTTGTTGTACTAGTTTGCTATCAAGAGAAGTATAAGCTACCTTTTTCACTGTCAAATTGTTATCAGTTCGTAAATTTTCTCTTTTAGTTTTTACTTTGTGGCATTCAAACACAAAAATTTCAATTCAACAAAAATTTTTTTTACTAATTAGGAATACGCTGATATATCTACATTTAGTTTATTGCGAAATGAAGTGTAACGCTTAAGCAGTAACGTAGATACGCTGAAAAATTTCCCGAGTAAAAGAAGCAAGTTAAGGAAAATTTATAAATTAGGTACAAGCACTGCTACAAGGAGATTTTGCTGCTCGTGAAGAAGTCGCTATTTCTTTACAAAATCAGAAAAATCAAAAATGAAGATATTTTCAGATAAAAAAAAATGGAATTTTTAATTAATATAATGCACATATATTATTCGTACTTTGGTGACAATCCCCACGTTCTTCAAGAATTTAAGCATGAGCACAGGTTTAGCATAAACCTCTGGATAGGAGTAGTTGACGATTATCTACTTGGACCCGTGGAATTGCCTGTTTGTTTCAATAGTGCTAATTATTTACATTTCCTGCAATATGTTTTACCTGATTTCTTAAATGATCTGTAAATATTCAACAAAGCTTATGGTTCCTACATGACGGCTGTCCGGCCAACTTCCAGGACTTTACGAGACTTTCTTGATAATAACTACGAAAACCACTGGATTGGAAGGGCCGGTTTAGTTGCTTCGCCAGAAAGGTCGCCGGATTTGAATCCTTGCGATAATTGTATTTAAGGATGTATAAAAGCATTTGTTTATTCCGTTCCGATACAAAATTGTGTGATGTATTTATAAAAAAAAAGGTAATTTATAAAAGTAATTAAGGTACCTATTAATTTAACTTTTATGACGAAAAAACGAAAAATTTTCAAATCGATTTTTCTACAAAACGGTGTCTCCTACAGACATAAAGTACATAGGAGTACCTTTTAGTACTAGAATTTTCGAAAATTTAATAATCTAGTATCTCGAATGCTTAAAAGTTTAAAACAAAAAAGTTAAACGTTAAAATAACCGTTGACCTACCCAAAACGGACGCCTATGAACGGAACTAGCAATTCGCAATTAATGGAATCGATTCAACTCTGACGAAGATCTGACGAAGGCGTTTGACAGGGTTCACCTGGAAGACATTCTAAACATATTGATAGAAAATAAAACACCGACCAACATAACAAAGATAGTCCATAACCTAAATAACAACAATGTAACCAAAGTTAGAGCAGGAGACCAACTCACTAAAAATATTCCAACACCGGGAGAAATTAGACAAGGCGACAGTTTAAGCCCCTTCTTGTTTAGTCTACTTATAGGCAAAATTATAAACAAAGTAACATCTCTCAATCTCAGATATAGAATGGGCAACAAAAGAATACGTATGGTGTTACGCAGATGATGCATCAATTATTATTGCCGAATCAGAAGATGATTTTCAGAGACAGCTCTTTCAAACAAGCCGCCAACTAAATATGACCATTTCTACCAACAAAACTAAATGTATGACAATAGCAAAAGATCCGCTCAGATGTAAGTTAGTGGTTGAGAACAACCCCATAGAACAGGTGATGCAATTCAGATATCTGGGCATAGATATATCAAGCACACACGACCCAATAAAGGACCTAAGGAGTCAGATCAACAAAGGATCCGCATTATCGGGATGTCTGCGGGAGATAGTCTGGTCAAATCCGTATATGCGCACAGATAGTAAAATTAGAATCTACAAGACTTGCATACGGCCGATCATGACATATGGCATAGAAATGCGCGAAGATACCAACAAAACGAAACAGATGCTAAGGGTTGCCGAGATGAAAACCCTAAGAACAATAGTGGGCAAAACAAGAAGAGACAGGGTAAGAAATACAAACGTCAGAGAGCACTGCAAAATTCAAGATATTGTAAGATGGGGAAGGCAGCGTAAGAGGATGTGGTGCAATCATGTAAGACGAATGGATGAGAATCATCATCAGTGGCATTACAGCTCGTTATGAGCCAAAGCCTACTTCAGAACAATCTTCCATTCGCCCCTGTTTCTGGCAACTATTCTCCATGCTTTAACTCCGATGGATTTTAGATCATCCTCTATGTTATCTTGATACCTAAGTTTTGGTCTTCCTCTGGCTCGTCTTCCCACTGGTCCTCTTCGGTCGAAAATTTTTCTGATCGTTGCATCTTCATCTCGCCTAATTACATGTCCTATCCATCGAAGGCGTGCTAATTTAATACATTTTACAACGTCAGGTTCCCCAAAACTTCTGTATAACTCAAATTTGTAGCGCCTACGCCACAAACCCTGTTCTTGGACTCCTCCATATATTTTCCTTAGAATTTTTCTCTCGAAACCTTTAAGCAATTCTTGGTCGTTCTGTGTAAGTCACCACGTTTCTGACCCGTACGTTAAAACTGGCCTTATTAGTGTTTTATATATGGTAACTTGGATTAGCTAGTAACTTGGATTTTTCTGGGTAGTTTTGGGGCCATCTGTTTCCTCAAGCCATAATAGCACTTATTGGCAAGCACTATTCTTCCTTTAATTTCTTCGCTGACATTGTTGTCTTTGGTCAGCAGCGAGCCCAGGTAGACGAAGGTGTCCACACCTTCCAGTTCCAGATCATCACTTAATAGTCTAGGTATCTGGTTGCCTGATCTAGTACAATACATATACTTGGTTTTCTGTGCGTTTATTTTTAATCCCATTCTCAGTGCAGACGCCCTTAGTGATCGAAATGCTTCGATCAGAGATTCTGTGGACCTAGCAATAATGTCTATGTCATCTGCATACCCGACCACTTGTACAGATTTATTAAAGATGGTGCCATTCGTAATAATTGGGCACTCTCGAATTACTTTTTCTAGTGCAAGGTTAAATAAGAGACATGACAGCCCATCTCCCTGTCTCAGTCCATTTTTACAATGAAAGGGTCTTGAAAAGTCGTTTTGGATTCTGACTACACTCTCTACGCCTGTAAGTGGATGAGAATAATCCCCCAAAAATTGCTCTAGAAAACAACCACCCGGTTCAAGACCTCCCGGAAGACCACCTAAAATATGGAGGGATAGTTGGCAATCTATCTCCCAGGAAATTACCCAGAGGCAGCTTCAGAATTAAACAGATCGAAAGATCTCCAAGAAGGAAAAGAAGAAGAAGATTCAACTCCGGAGGAAAAATAATCGCACCAGTTTTCGTTTTTCTAAATAGAAGCGTTCTGGAGGTGTTAAGAAAAAACTACTTACAAGGCGACATCTTCAAAGAGCTCTAGCTTTCTTAGGAAGCATTTTCGGACTAGATGAATTAGGTTAATTAATATAATTAATAATTTCGTTTGTCTGGAGAGTTTCTGGACATCCCGTAGTAAGTTAATTTCAGTAATCGGAGGATAAAATTAATTATGAAAAAAAAAATAAAAAAAGATTAAAAAGCTGAAACAAAAAACAAATGGAATCCTATAATTACTTTTGATTAGTTTATTTTGGATATAAATATTATTCACCTTAAAAAAAATTTCGAGCTATAAAAAATTATTAAAAGTCCTCTCGTAAATGCATAGAGCATTTTAACTATAACGCTTTTATCAAAATTCTTTAATCCACCATCCTAAGTAACCTCTTCTCTTTTCTTCTACGAGCAAAATTTTGTATCCCCGCGTTCAATTTTAAAATACTAACGGTGGCCCGTATTAGATATGTCTACCTTATTTATACTTTTTAACTTATTTATTACAAATGTTTAATATCTCGTTTATTTAATATTATTCAAAATGTTTAGAGATTAGTTGTTTCTAGAAGTGAAAGATTTCAATTTTTGCGCCCCTCCAAAGTTAGTGTGGGTTCCACGACACCCGTTGTAGTCATGCCTATGGTGGAACTTAAGGAAAATGCGAAAGAAATAAGTTTTACGATGAACGTAGATAAAACTAAAGCCCTAATACAAACAAGTAAACAACCAACCTTTCAAAATTTCACATACCTGTGAGTACATATAACTAAGTATGGCAGCGTGGAGGAAATACAGAGAAGGATGATGCATACTTCTCTCTATCGCAGGTGTTTGGATCCAAAGCCATCCATAGGCAAGTAAAGTTCAAAATATATAAAACCATCATACAAGCAATAGCCACATGTGACGAAGAAACATGGATCATGACAGAAAAAACAATAAACCTTATTAATACTTTTGAAAGAAAGATATTGGAACCCAATAGCGACAATGGTAAGTGGAAAATAAGGTTCAACCACGAGATATATCAACATTACAAAAACCCTTTATAGCAAATTATACAAAATTACAAAGATTGCGCTGGGCAGGTCACCTTATAATGGATAATAAATAATAACAAAACACCTGGTAAAACTGTTAGTGGAACTGTGGTGGGACTTCGGGTAATGGGAAGACCAAGGAAGAGGTGGAGAGACGAAGTGAGAACCGATGCTAGAGATATTAGGGGGGGGGATAACTGAAGGAGAGCAGCAGAGGAGGAAAGAAATGCTTGGATGAGTTAGATAGAAATTCGTGAATTTAAGTAAATTATGAAAGTACGTTTTTCATATTTTGACACCAGCAATTTTACCTTCAGAAAGCAATGAAAAATTTAAGGTTAGCTTCTACAGGATTAAAAGTTAGTTTAAAATTGAAAAATCAATAAAATTAAGTAAATTTTAATAAGAATGTACAAACATATTTGAAAAATATTTATTTAAAGAGGTAAACTAAACGTAATAGTAAATCATAAAACTATCAGTCACAATCGATTACCTAAAATAAAATGGAATTATCTAATGCATTGTTTAAGTGCACTAGGCTTTGTCTTGAGTTTGTCAATATCTTTGCTTTTAATAGTAGTCTTTGGGAAACATTTCCATAATCTTAAAGTTTCATCAGCTCCAGCAGAAAGTATGGTAGTACCATCTGGCGACATAGCCAGATGTAATACTCTTGCTGTGTGCCCAGTAAGCTCAGCTATTTTTGTCATCCCGGGGTACTTCCAAATAACAATTTCGTTATTAGCAAATCCATGTCCAGAAATTAATTCTTTATAACTTGTCGACCACAATAAAGCGCAAACCTGAAAAAAATATATTCTTTATATAGCATTGACAAATATGTAAATAGAAGAATTAGCGACACAGTTAAAACAATACAAGATAGATATTGCAAATAATGGAAGAACGGAATTATAGAGACAATCTCAAAACAAGGAAACAATAATATAATAATAAATAATAACGGATTTATTACGGCTGTCGCCGCTTCTCCGCCCCCAATTTCCATCTTTTCTGTCATATGCAGTTGCTTCTTCTAAGTCTCTTGCCGCCATTGCTTCATCAATATCGTTGCGCCAACTTCTCCGTGGTCGTCCTCTCTTTTTTCTTTCAGGAGGGATTCATTCCAGTACTCTTCAAGGCCATCTGTACTCTGGCATTCTTTTAACATGTCCGAACCAGATTAATTGTTTTCTTTCTATGTCATCATTGATATTTCTCTCCATTTTCATTTCGTTTCTTATTTGTTCGTTTCTAACTCTCTCCAGTTTCGATCTATCGCAGCTTCGTCTGAAATAATTCATTTCTGTCGTCATAAGTTTGTTTCTATTAGCTTTGGTGACGTCCCATACTTCCGAACCGTAAAATGTAATACTTTGGACTATACTACCGTAAATGTGTTTTTTGGTTTCTCGTCGAATTGTTTTTTGCCAGAGAAGAGAGTTTAAGGCACGGGTCGCTGCTCTGCCCTTGTTTATTCTTTCCCTGATTTCATCTGCGCTATTTCCCTTCTTGTTATAAATGACCCCCAAATATTTGCAGGATTGCACGCCTTTGATTTTGTCATCTTCCAAGACTAGGTCACATATTTCATCTGTTCCCACTGAGAGATATTCGCATTTTGTCATATTCATGTTTAGACCTGCCATCTCATATTCTTCTTGCAGTTTTCTTACCATATAGCTAAGATCGTAGCTGTCTTCGGCAATTACTACCTGGTCATCCGCAAAGAAAAGTGTATATAGCTTGTTTTCTTCCACCGTTATTCCCATGTTTCTACATTTTTTTACCCATTTCACTAAGGATCTGTCCAAATAGATTTTAAATAAGGTGGGTGACAGACAGCAGCCTTGTCTTAGTCCCTTTGTTTTTTGAAAAGGAGAGGTGATTTCTTGTCCCATTTTAATTCTTGCAAACTTTTGTTCGTAATATTTTTGAGTGGCGTTAATAAGAATTGAGTTTATTTTCAAGTTACCCATTTCTATCCATAGTTGGGAGATCGGTACACTGTCATATGCTTTTTCCAAATCTATTAAAGCTATATGAGTTTCTCTATTTCTCTGCACTCGTTTTTCCATTGCAATTTTTAATGTGAAAATATTATCCATAGTGGAGCGTCCGGCCCTAAATCCCGCTTGTTCTTCGGGTTGTTTTTCTTTAATGTCATTTTCCATCAAGTTTCGTAGTACTTTGGAGTATAGTCGGCCTATAGTAGCAATCACTGCGATCCCTCTATAGTTTTTAGGATCCATCTTTGTGCCTTTCTTGTGTATTGGAGAGATATACGATTGTCTCCATTCTTCTGGAACTTCTTCTTCGTTTAAGCATCTTTCGAATAATTTTCGGATCATCTCAAATAGTTTTGATGATCCATACCTAATCAACTCTGGACGTATTCCGCCAGGGCCTGGAGATTTTTTTAATTTCATTCCCTTAACTGCTTCTTTCACTTTTTCTATTGATATTTCGATTCTTCCTTCTACTTCCACTTGTTCATTTGTCTGTTTAAACCTTTCTCTTCTCTCTGTTAATAAGTTCTCAAAATGCTCTACCCATTTGTTCTCTGGAAATAATAGAATATGCAAAAACTACCGAACAATTAATTTACTGAATGTAACATATAAAGTAATGACTGGTATAATTAGAGACAGACTAACAATATATACAGAACAAAGCATAGGAGATTATGAGTTTAGTACGGTTTTAGAAAAGGAAAATCCACGATAGAAGCTATACATACGCTAAAACAAGTGATAGAGAAAGCATACGAGTACGACGGAGAAACACATATCCTTTTCTTAGACTTTAAACAGGCGTTTGACAAACTGAACAGAAGAAAAATGATCCAAGACTTACAAGAGAGTAATATACCAAATTAAATTATAAGAATGATAGAAATGACAATGCGAGATTCCCAAGCAATAATAGACACCGAAAGAGAAAGAACAGAAATAATAAGATAAGAAGATGCGCTCTCAACGGTACTATTTATTCTATCACTAAACAAGATAATAAAAAAAGCTGTCAAACGAAGGAACTATAAACAAGAATGCAGTACAAATAATAGGATATGCATAATATGATATAACCACAGTAGCAACAGATAAAAGGGCATTATAGAAAACCTTCCAAGAAATAGAAAACGAAGCCAAACTGAGAGGACTGAAAATAAATGAAAATAAAACAAAATACATGAGGTAAGCAAGAAAAAGAAGACACAAATGACAGAACTGACAATAGATGCAATATTCGAATATTTGAGAGCACTAGTCAACAGAAGAAATAAAAATGTAGATATAAACAGAATTCAAGCGGGAAATACAGCATTTTATAGAAATAAAAAAATGTTTAGAGATAAGATAAGTCGAAACACAAAAATGAAAATCTACAAAACGACCATAAGACCAATAGTAGTATATGCTGCAGAAAGGTTTACATTAACAGCGAGAGAAAAAGAGCAATTGAAAGTTTTTGAGAGGAAGATTATCAGAAAAATACTGGGACCAAAGAGGAAAAATGAAGAGAATGCAAGATAATGGATGAATCGCGAAATACAAAAATGGATGGGTCAAGAGAACATAGTTGGAGTAATAAAAGCACAAAGAATTACACAAAGATACCACCAGGTAAAAGAACTAGAGGCAGATCTAAACTGAGATGGAGACAACAAGTGGAAGAAGACTTAAGGAGTATGGAAATTAGAAATATAGAAAGGACAATCAAAGAGAGAGAAGAATGGAGAAATGTACTGAAAACAGCGAAGTCACACCAATAACTGTAAAACGAAACCTAGAGTGGGATGATCCCCCACAAAAAAGGATCTTCAAGTGAAAACAGCTTTATATTTTTATATAAATATGTAAATAAGTTTTGGATTTTTAAAGATCGGATGCCATAATTTATATTAAATGATAACTCTCAGACTTAGGAGTATTAAAATCTCTTTTGATATAAACTAGTGATGCGGTTTGCGAGGAAAATACGTCCGGAGTGTATTTGTATCTTATTTCTTGTATCGCAATCTTTTAATTGTAATCAATCAATAGCATAACGTTATTATAAATTGCATACCTGCGACTTTGTATCGACAGAATTAACGCAACTTCCCGTATTACAGTTCCAAAACCGTATATGTCTATCTGCAGTACCACCTCCGCTAGCTAAAATATGAGGTTGCCAAGGGCACCATGATAAAGCTTTAACAGCTGCCTGATGAGCAGTAAACGTGTGTAAAGGTGTAGAATTGGTATGGAAAGCTCCACTGACCTAGAAAAGCAAAAACTAAATAAAAATCTAATACACAATATTAAATATGAAAAAATGCGTATTGTATATACTAATTTTAATAATCATTTATTATACATTTTATTGATTACAGTCAACCATAACTTAAAATAAATTCATCAACTTACATTGTTCAAAAAATAATTTCATTAAAATCGTAACAACTGGTTTTAAAATGCAGCCAATGAAGTTTTAATAATAAAAAGACTAAAAACGCTTGTTTTTCCTTCTAAATATGAAGTTCTATATTTTTACTAATAAATCAACTTTTTATAATAAAATGACCTAAAAAAAGACTATTTCTTCTATATATGACTGAAAAATTAATTACAATGAGGCCACACTATTACAGTAAATAAAAAGGATGTAAAACATAAAAACAAGGCCAATACAAAGTGTTGTTATAATTTACCTCGCGGGATATAACCCAAAAAGGAAGAAGAGCAGAACAGGGGAAACCTAACCTTAAATTTTCACTGACAGTGACATATAAATAAGAGATGATTTAATTTTATTTACTTTAAAAAGAACTCAATCAAAATGCGGAGAGGAATAGGTGTAGGAGCAATTAGGAAAGAAAAATTAGAACAGGAACGATACCGAGGCAAAGGAAATGAAATCCAAGAGGGTCAGTTTGGACAAATGACCAAGCAAATGGAAGTTTTTAAGACAAATCTAGAAGATTTTGCTACTAAACACAAAAATGAAATAAGAAAAAATCCAGAATTTAGGAAGCAATTCCAGGTTCTTTAAATACTATTCTCTTAATATTTTTTAGTAGCATTATAACTGTTCTAGTTTTAACCATTCCCATAAAAACTCCATTTTGTTTTTCATTGAAAGTTCTCTATCCACTTCCATAAAACTATTTAAATTGTTTAAAGTCTTTTCTTCATTCTTCAACATTACATAGCCATCATACATTCTAACTTTAATCATACTATGATGGTACCTCCGAATAAATTATTAAGCCTTTCTTGTAATTCTCAGTACTACATAAAAGTGTTTTATACTAGTATATAAATGTTTTATTTGTAAATTTCTTAAATGTAAATTTTCTTCTTAATATAGACTAAAGCCATATCTACAGGTTCTATGATGCTTTTGTATCATTATATTATTTTATAGGTTTGTCGTAGCATAGTTTGTCAAGTTCTGCTGTTGTAAATATTATATCAAAGCTTTATGGATGTACATGTAGTTGATTACTGTATGTATATAATTATACATAGATAATATATCCCCCAATTTTGTTTGAAGGAATACTGTATCTTTTCTATTCTTTGGAGTTATTATATATAATATCTACCATTTACTTATATGTTATCAACATATTATTTTTTGTTTAATAGTCATCAATGATCTTACCAGTAAAATCTTTATTTTCAGGAAATGTGTGCCAGTATTGGAGTAGATCCATTATCATCAGGCAAAGGTTTCTGGTCTGTATTAGGAATAGGAGATTTTTATTATGAATTAGCAGTACAAATAGTAGAAGTCTGTTTGTCTACAACAGCAAAGAATGGAGGCCTAATAAGTTTAGATGAGCTAAGAACAAGATTAATTAAAGCTAGAGGTCAAAGTAAAACCCATCAAGAAATTACAAAAGATGATTTAATAAGAGCTGCCCGTAAATTGAAAATATTTGGAAATGGATTTAATGTTATACCCATGGGAAAAGATAAATATATGGTTGGTAAATTTTATTATTTTTGTTTTTCTCAAAAAGATAATAGCATATTTGTTTTCAACACATTCCCTGAAATATACGGTTTAATTATTTTTTTAAAAAGTAACAAATTATGACACATACACCTGCACATAATTTGAATTTTAAATAATATAAATAATTGATTTAAATTTATCCCTAGCTTCAAGTCCTACAATAAAGCCTACGCTAACATTATATTAGTTGAAATATAGAGTATAAAAACTATATAGTAAATATCAAAAAGTTTGTAACTTGATTCTGAGAAATTTTAAAAACAAGAGGAAGAAGAAAGGGAAGGATGCAGTATTAATGCTGTGGCCTAAAGTATTCATCATTCAATCTTCGCTTGTCCACTGCTGGTCATAGATTTTCCATCTGTTTCGATTTTGTGCCTCTTGCATCCAATTCCTATGGCAACATTTTAGATCAGCAGTCCAACATATTGGTGGAAAACCTCTGCTTCGGTATGCATCATCTCTTAGTCTCTATTCCAGTATCTGCTTTGTCCATCTGTTATCTGCCTTTCAAGCTACATCAGCTGCCCAGTTCCATTTCAGTGTTGCTATTCTCTCTACAGCATTCCCTCCTGATCTTCATTGTAGCTGGAGGTTTGGGATCTCGTCTCATATTGAAATGCCCAACATAGCACGCTCCACATCACCCTTTTGAGCCGCATAGACCTTTTCACTGTTCTCCTTATCATAGTCAAAGTTTCCGCTAAGTCAACACTGGCAAAACACTGGTTGGACAATTTGAAAATTTGGTTCAACTTGCTGAAGGCTACCCAAGTTAATCTTATCTGACAGAGTAGCTCAACGGTTTGGTTATCTTTTCGTATGCGAATCTCGTGACCTAGGTATTTATAGGCCATTACCTGGTCTATGGATCTTGTTCCTACGCATATATCTTCGCTGACTATAAGATTTGTCATCATCTGGGTTTTAGATATATTTATTTTCAGTCCTCCTTCTAGCGAGGAAGGGTAGAGCCGATTTAAAAAGTTCTTTGGCCTCATTTATCCTATCAGATATTAGCACAATATCATCTGCAAACCTCAGGTGGCTTAGCTTTTCTCCATTTATGTTTATGCCCTTGTCAGTCAGTTTTGTCCTTTTACATATATATTCCAAAAGAGCAGTGAACAGTTTCAGTGATATGGTGTCCCCCTGATGTACTCCAAGTTGTATCAGGAATTTCTAGTATTACATTAAATGTAATATTTCTTTTTTTCTAAAATCAGTAACTATTTTCCTGCTTGTCTAGACCTTAGTCTAGTTGCCTACTGAGTTGTTTGCTTATACAATTTGATGTCTATACATTGATATGATGTGAAGTTTGTAATTTGAAAAATGTGAATGTTTTTATTTAGACTAGTAGCATAAATGTTGACTGGCAACAGAACTAACAATATATAAGGGCAAAAAGCAATGAAAAAGAACAATGTGTAGGAACAGAAAACAACTATAAAAAAAAGACCATTTATTTCAGTCGGTTAATTGACTGCTAACTGCCAAAGTTAGAACTTAAAAGGAGAAATTAAGAGAAGAAAAAGCAACAGATAATGGTTCCTGTGAATATGCAATGTCTGCTTCTTCTTAATAATATAAGATATATGTTAAAGGTCAATATAACTTGTGGAACCGTAATACAATACAGGCCCGTTGCCCGATTGAGACAAAGAAAACTGACACAAAGCAGTCCCTGCACCGCTTTGTGATGAGCGGGGTTTATTGCTCACGTGACCTTACCAGTCCAAACACAACTGAAGGGAAGGTCATGTGGTCGATAAACCCGGCCCATTAGAAAGAGATGCACGGACTATCTGTGTTATATGATATGTGTGGATTATAAGGAAATATAATCTTCACATACAAGAATTTGGAAAGAAAAAGATATAAGCTATAATTAATGTTTCCCACTGTAATTATATCTTGCTAAAGGTATGCTGATAAAAACAAATGGCTAAACTGGAAATGCTGCCATTATTGAAGTTTCCAATGTTCTTTTTAATATTAGATGATGTGACACACCCAACCCTACCATTTTTCTAGCTGCTTTGTGATTGTATTAGGGAGTTTTTGTAGCTACCTAATGTAACGTATCTCCCTATACATAAAGAACTAACATATCAAAGAAGATGAACGTTAAATTGGGAGTGCGATTTCTCTGTTTATAGCCAATAGGAAAATTTGTGTTATTAGTGTTTATCGTTTGCCATCAGGAGAAGTTCAGAGTTTTCTGTGTAAATTACATAATATATTGGAGCTATGCAGTAAGTCATATCATGATATTTATATTTGTGGGGATCTAAACATTGATTATCTTGTCATGTCTAATAATAAGCAATCTTTTAATGAGTTTTTAGTTAGTTATAATCTGAGAGTCACATCTGAGGCTCCTACAAGAGTTTTCGTAGATAAAGTAGGTAAAACATCATCTACAAAATTGGATTACATATTGACAAATATCGAACCACATCTTTATAAATCAAATGTGTTCGAGGGTCACTTCAGTGACCATAAAGTATTTTCACTTAGTGTAAATTTGCAAGCCAATAAAGTATCAAAAAAAGATAAAAAACCCATCAGTTACAGGGATATGTCAGATGAAAATATGCGGATGTTTAAAGCAGGGATTTCTTCTACAGTTTTTGATGAAGTTTATTCACAATTGAATGCTGAATATGCCACAAATTCATTTGTTAGCATTTTAGATTACAATCTAAATTTATATTGTCCAATAAAAACACGGTATAAAGCACACAAAACAAATAAGGCTACATGGGTAACAAATGAGGTAAGACACTCTAGTGAAAAACTAAAAAATCTACACTGGATAGCAAAAAATATAGGGAGTCTCGAGTCTCAAGATACCTATAAACAGGCAAAAAAAGAATATAATTCTCTATTAATAAATACTAAAAAAAACTTTCATAGTGACTTAATTAATCAATCTTACAATATACCAAAAACAATTTGGAATTTAGTAAACAGTGAAACTGGTAGGCAAAAGAACAGGTCTGATATTATTCTACATTATGATAATAAAATTATTACCAAGTCTTGTGATATTGCTAATTCGTTTGCCTCATATTTTGCTACAATTACAGAATACAATCTTCAAACTCATTTTGGTACATCGTTACCTTCTTCTTGTACTACCTCAAAAATGTGTAACAAAACATTTTTCTTTTTACCCGTAACTCCAATTGAAATAAAAAATACAATCGATCAACTAAAAAATAAGCCTAGTACTGGTATTGATAACATATCTGTAAAAATAATAAAACTGATAAGTGATCATATATCGATTCCTTTAACCCATTTAGTTAATCTCTCAATAACAACCAGCCAATTTCCATCCATATTTAAAATGGCAAAAGTCATTCCAATCTTCAAAAAGAATGACCCTCATGATATTTCAAATTATAGACCAGTATCTGTCCTTAGCATAATTTCAAAAGTAATAGAGAAGGTTGTATACAACAGAATGTTAAATTTTATAGAAGAATACAATTTATTAACTCCAACCCAACACGGCTTTAGATCAAAAAAGTCAACACTCACGGCTGCATGCAGCTTGTTTGAGCGTATTTATGATGAATTAGATAGTAGAAACCACGTGGCAGGACTATTTTTTGATCTATCACGTGCTTTTGACTGCTTAGACATAACATTTATTCGCAATAAATTATATAACGTTGGTTTTAGAGGGATATTTCTAGAATGGATAATAAATTTCTTAAGTGACAGGAAGAGTGTTGTTAAGATGAAAGAATCAAGCTCAGAACCATACACGACAAATAAAGGAGTACCACAGGGATCCGTGCTGGGACCATTATTATTCCTAATTTTTATTAATGACTTACCAGATCACATAAGGGCACTTATAATATCAATGTTTGCTGATGATACCTCGTTAATAGTCTCTGCACGTACACTAGAGGAATTAAAAATGACAATGAAGACTGTTGTTGACTGCTTTATACGCTGGTGTAATACCAACAGACTAATATTAAACATTGACAAGACGCAAATTATTTATTTTCATTCATACAACTCATCTAAATATGACTATATCTTAACCATCCACGATAGAAACAATATGTTATCTTCCACTCACTCTACAAAGTTTTTGGGTGTATTCATTGATTGTAATCTCAAATGGTCAGAGCAAGTGAATTCAGTGAACATGAAATTGAATAAAGCTTTTTATGCTATATCAAGAATTAAAAACACACTACCCATCTCGGCATTAATGAACGTTTATTATAGCCTTGCTTACAGCCACATGTGCTACAATGTAATTTTGTGGGGGAACTCAGTAGATAGTAACAAAGTGTTCATTAACCAAAAAAAAATTATCCGTAAAATTTTTAATTTGGATTATCAACAGTCTTGTAAACTAGTTTTTATTAAACATCAAATTTTAACTTTCTACTGCCTATATATCTATAAATGTTTACTTTATGTCAAAGAGGAAATCAATTCATTTCCAGTAAATTCAGACAATCACTACTACAATACAAGAAGTGCTGAATCTTTACGAGTTCCTAAACACAGAACATCCAAATTTCAAAATTGCTTCAGATATATGGGACTGACCTTATACAATCATTTGCCAAAAACTGTGAAAGAAATACCACTTATCTCTAAATTTAAAAAAAATGTTAAAGATTTACTCTTAACAAAAGCATATTATTCTATAAATGAATATCTTGAGGACAAACTGCAATAGCTTCATATTTTATTTGTAAAAATGTTATTTTATATATTTTATGTTTTGTCAATTTTTTTTACACTGTGAATATTGTATTATACACATTAATGTTTTTTTATACCAAATTCTATAGTGACGTATCCTATACATTTATTTTGAATGTCTTAAAGGATCAATAAAGATGACTATGACTATGACTATGAATTCTGCATGTAATGTAACGACGGTGTTGCCCTCATCGCATTAGTGATAACTAATAAGTTGTCAGCAACAAAATAAAAATAAACGCACAGAAAACCAAGTATATGTATTGTACTAGATCAGGCAACCAGATACCTAGACTATTAATTGATGATCTGCAACTGGAAGGTGTGGACACCTTCGTCTACCTGGGCTCGCTGCTGACCAAAGACAACAATGTCAGCGAAGAAATTAAAAGAAGAATAGTGCTTGCCAATAAGTGCTATTATAGCTTGAGGAAACATGGCCCCAAAACTACCCAGAAAAATTAAAGTTACCATATATAAAACACTAATAAGGCCAGTGTTAACATGCGGGTCTGAAATGTGGTCACTTACACAGAACGACCAAGAATTGCTTAAACATTTTGAGAGAAAAATTTTAAGGAAAATATATGGAGGAATCCAAGAACAGGGTTTGTGGCGTAGGAGCTACAACTTTGAGTTGTATAGAAGTTTTGGTGAACCTGACGTTGTAAAATATATTAAATTAGCACGCCTTCAATGGGTAGGACATGTAATTAGGAGAGATGAAGATGCAACGATCAGAAAAATTTTCGACCGAAGAGGATTAGTGGGAAGACGAGCCAGAGGAAGATCAAAACTTAGGTATCAAGATAACATAGAGGATGATCTAAAATCCATCGGAGTTAAAGCATGGAGAAGAGTTGCCAGAGACAGGGACGAATGGAAGATTGTTCTGAAGAAGGCTTTGGCTCATAACGAGCTGTAATGCCACAATAAGTTGTCAGTGCCAGTTTTGTCCTTGTCACCTAACCCTATTTTTGATATTCAAAATAAATAAGTAACAAATATTTTTTTAAACAATTTTTAATTTTGGAGATGGACGCGATATTAAATGTAGGTGCCTTTATCACAGAATACTAAACAATCAGAATGCCCACTCTGCTTGTCAAGATAAGTACGCGCAGACGGAATCAGCCATGTTTTAAACGGAACCAGCCATGTTTTAAACAGAACCAGTGCTGTTCAGTGAAATTTTATCTGTTTTGCATAGAAAAATTAATCCGGTTTAATTTATTTACGACAAACAATAGACATAATATGCACTATTTTATTCGTACTTTTAGTTGACGAATAGATTAAATTATTTCAAATTTACTAAATTATTAATCTCTAAAAATTTAAATTACAGTTCTGTCGTAGTTTGTCACAAATTTCTCAATTCGAATTTATGTTTCCGTTTAAAATATGGCGATTGCGTGCTGACACACTTCAAAGACGGCATCTGAGAGTGAGCATTCTGATTGTTATTTCTTCTGTGCCTTTTTGATGATGAAGAAGACGAAGACATAGAAGATGCGCTTCTGGTCTGATATACAATGTAAAAATCTTTTTCGCTTTTGGATTAAATTCCACCTTTCTGGATGGTCGTAAGGGTTCTGGCCTACGACTTCCTTCAACAAGAACAAATAATCCTTATTGCTGAAGTGAAGTCCTTTTTTACTGCTTTCCATTATTTATAAAAATCAAAACAAAGATACTTAACCACAAATGTGAAAAAACACGTGCCACGTGTGCTGATGAAATGTGGATTTTGAAATTTTGGTAATTGGGTAAGATCCCCTTGTGCATTCGGTTACTTTAGGCTCGATAGGGATGCGTATGAACGTAACATATCAGCCCGTTAGGTTAGGTAATCGTATCTAGATACGTTAGTTCAACCATTAATGCGCATGCTTATATGTCAAAAAGATACGTTACGTATACGTATTTGCTTGTACAAAAACTCTCTATTTTGAAAATGGGAAACTATTAATGAACTAATTATGTTATAATTATTTTCATCACTAATCCAAAATCATAGTCCGTAATCTAAAATGTCCAACTAAACCTTGCTGTATGTGCCTTGCTACCAGCCAGAAAATCGTTGGGAAACGATATTATTATTTGGAATGTAAAGAAAAGCAAACATTATATGTACAAAATTGTTTTCAGATATCATAATGGTTAACATTTTTTTACTCTTCTGTCTCAGATGCCCACAAACTAAAAATATATATTTACTAAGCAAGAAACTTGGCATAATTTTATTTTTCTGTTATATAAGTTGTTTGCTGTCTATCTATATTAGTTGGTATCCAGTTTCTAGTAGCCAACTAGTAGATTATCAAGTTCTATTCCTTCTCAAAAGATACATAATGGCTAAAAGTTATTTTTGTTGTTAATTAATGCCTTATAAATGTCTGTTTGATAAAATTTTAAACAACTAATAATTTTTTAGGTCCAATCTGTACCTGGTGAACTTAATATGGATCATTCAGTCTTACTTCAGCAAGCAGAGAAAAATAAAGCTTGTGTATCTGCATCACATTTAATCAATGAACTAAACTGGGAAAGACAAAGAGCAGAAAAGGCTTTAGAACATATGATTAATCAAGGACTGGCCTGGATTGATTCACAACTTCCTGAAGAACCTCAATATTATTTTCCTAGTCTGTATACTGCCTGTATAAACTCAAATGCTTGAACACTTATAATTATAAATGTTTATTTTTATATTTTCTGTCCACAATTTTAATAAAAAGCAGCATGTTTAATTTATAATAGACTTTTGTATGAAATAAACTATAGTTAGACCCAGTAAAATATGCATTTTTTTAAGATTATTTTTAAATTCGCAATCAGAATACAATGTTCAATCAAAACTAATGTGTTGACTTTAGAGCACATTACTGCTACTGTTTAACGTGATAAGGCCTTCTCCATTGACAAGTCTTCTTCAACCATTTTGTAGTTCTCCTGGACAATTTCTCTTGAGTCTTCTGGTATGGGCTGTAGTAGTGGGTGAACTAGCTAGATTTGTATGGGTTTCTAATTTATTATGGGGTTTTGTGTTATGTCTTTGAATGACGTCTTTAACATAATCTATTTTTAGGTCTTCAATGTCTGTAGTGTTTAAATAAGGACATGCCATGGTGAATCTGTTATCATACAGAGTATTTTGAATTGACATTTTTATATAATAGAGCTGTTCGACTTGCCTGTGGATCCCTATTATATCCAGATGGGTTTTATGATTGTTTTATAAATAAGAAGTTTGTTTTCTAATGATACTTTAAACTTTCTACTAGTAAATATGTTTTACTTTTAATAATTTGTTTTGGTTAAACGTTATTTCCAGGTTAGTCATCTATCTAGGTGAATTCCTAAATATTTCATGTTTGTGGATTGTGGTATTTGTATGTTGTTTAGTTACACTGGTGCTTCCTCAGGGTAAAGGTAACTTACACAGATTCCATTTCATTAATTTTGATTTTCATTTTTGTATCAATATTTCTATTTGATTCAAGTGACTTTGGAGAAGTACGGAATCTCTCTGGATTTGCGTCCCTTGCAAGGATAACGGTGTCATCGGCAAATGTACCTATGGTGGTTTCTCTAGTAACAGGTAGATATCCTTTTTGTCCTCTATGTGTCAGGTCGTGTTTCTGCTGCATATGTCATTATTGGTCTGATGACTATTTTCTAAGTTCTGCCTTTCATTTCTTTTCTGATATTTTTATGTTCCCATATTGTTTCATTCAGGCAACCTGCGACTCTGTTTGCTCTATTCATTTGATCTTCCAGATATTTGAACTCCATCACTTGTTCTATTATCTGACCTTCCAGCTCCAATTTATATCCTAGTAAATTTGTTGTTATAACCATGAATTTTGTCTTTTTTTAGGGAAATTAACATGTTAAATTTTCTGGTGGTTATATTAAATTGGTGCAGCATACGTTGTAAATCATCTTCACTCTGAGCGAGTAGTATTGTGTCGTCTGCATAGCAGATTATTTTAAGTTGTTTTCTCCCATTTGGTATCCTTTTTTAGTTCTTCCTTTTTTATTTAATATCCATCTCTTATCCCATTGCCAGCTTCAATAGGGTCAGTTAGTTATTCTTCTAGTTTTAATTTTATTGTGTTGTTTTCTTAGATATTTTCGATCGTTTTTACCTGATCCTTTTATTTAACGTCCTTTAATTTGACCCGATCAAATGCCGTTTTAAGGTCGACAAAACATAGATATGCCGGTTTATTGTATTCTAATGATTTCTCTTGCACTTGCCTCTTTATAATATAGCGTCGGTGCACGATCTTTCCGACCAAAAACCTTGTTCTTTTGCTAATGTTATAATCTCATTTATTTGTTAATTTTAGTGCTGTGTTTAATAAATTAATTCCCCTGTAATTTTCCGGGTCCGAATTGTCTTCCTTTTTGAATATAGGTATGAGGATAATTGATCTCCATTCTTGACGAATTTTGTTTTGTTTGAATTATTTTTTGTACAGTAGTAGTGAACTAGAAGTGACTAGTGAGTGTAGTAGTGTCTGGGGGCTCGGGAGACTGAGACCTCGGAAGCTCTGAAGAAGACATCAGAGTGGATGTCGAAAGCTCGGCAAAATGGATATCGACGCGGTTCAACCCGGAAGACTGGTGAGTTTAATATTAATTTTTATAATAGTATTAATCTTAGCTCCAAGTTTAATATATATATATATATATATATATATAGTACAGTAGACTCCCTCTATAACGAGAACTGAAATGGCAGAGTAATTACCTCGTTATAAGCGGATCTCGTTATATCCAACAACAATAATACTGTGCATATATATGAATATGTAGTTTTCTAAAACATTAACTTTCTATAGTGAAGCCATTCGGAGCAATATAAGATGCTAATAAATATTATTTGAATGGCGTTTTTAAAACAAAGTTGTTTACTTTTATTGTCAATGAAATGCATTAAAACAAAAAAGAGTTGTTTACTTTTACTGTCAATGATATACGTTAAAACAAAAAATCTGTATTCTGTAAATATGTATAAAGCGTATAAAGTTATTTTGTCATTTTTGACTGCTTTAAATTGTCCAGTATTCTATCTATCATATTTTCTAAAGATGTGAAACAGTTTTATGCTTCTTCATTTGCGTTTTGTCCTTGGATAAAGTTTCTGACAACCTTTAAAACACTCTCCACATCTTGTCTATTAGGACCCATATTATTAGGTACGAATGGTCAACCCTCTACAATGACACTTGTGAATCATAAATTTTACATTTCCGACTAAGAATCATAAATTGTAAGAAGTTTATTGCGGGCGGCCCGCAGTTAAAAAGGGTATTTATTTATAGCTACGGCCGGGCCAAAACGTAAAAAACACGTTTTTCAATCTTATTTTGTTCGTTATAAGCAAATTTACCTCGCTATAGAGGGTTATAGTGCAATAGAAATTTCACGGGACATCTAATGTACCTCGTTATAAGCGAAACCTCGTAATAACCGTGTTCGTTATAGACGGAGTATACTGTATATAGTAAAACCTCCCTTAACCGAAACCTCCCTTAACCGAAACCTTTTTAACCGAAACCTCGTTTAACCGAAACGGCTGAGTTTCAATAATTTCAATAAAAAGTAAATTTTTATCCCAAAACGTAAACAGTTCTATTAATTTCACTCACCGATTGGTGCCTATGTGTGTTGGGAAATCAAAAAAACCAAGAGCTCTACAAGATATTTCCGAAAAAGCACTTCCAGCTTTTTATAGAGGCCAAAAAAGCTCATGGGTGTCGACCACTTTATTTTCAGAATGGTTCGAACATGAATTCGTCCCAAGTGTAAAATCCTTTTTAAAATCAAAAAATCAAAGCATTGTTGCTTGTTGAAAATGCGCCAACTCACCCTCAAAATCTACAAAATGGTCAGATTTTTGTCACCGAATGTCACGAGCTTAATTCAGCCGTTAGACCAGGGAGTAATAGAGATATTCAACAGATATCATAGAGGAACATTCTTTAAATTTTAATAAAAACTTTAATAAAAAATTTTGCCGGGATGCGATGAAATTAACCAAGAAGAGATACGTGAGTGGTTAGCAGCCGATGACTCAGAAAGTGAATTCATCGACCAGGACATTGATATGGTTCTTCATTCAGACAACCTCAGCGTATCAGACGACGAAGATGACGACCTAACAGACAACAGGCAGCACGAGACCGCCGACTCGCGCTGCCTTCAATGATTTTCAATGCCGTAGAGGTAAGAACTTTATACAGTAGGCCTAGTATAGTTAGAGACACTATTAGGTTCTTAATTTTTGTTGTCTTTGCATAAAGTTTTGTCCTTTTCAGATTGCTTTACGTTTCGTCGAACAATCGAATGAGGCAAACTCATGACGTTCTGCAAATGAACGATGAAGAGATATAGCTACAAAACATCGTTGTCAAACAAAAACGCAAAAGAAAATAGAAGATTTCTTTAAAACAGCATGTTAAACTTGATTTTCCTTAATTGTATTACTTTATTCTGTGTTTACTTATTAGAAAATATTACGAAATCACCTCATAGTATTTTTTAATACTAGTACTTTGACAAGAATACTCTAAAAAACAATTTTATTTTTAACCGAAATTCTTGTTTCCGAAACGGCCTCCCCCCAAATATTTCGGTTAACGGAGGTTTTACTGTATATATATATATATATATATATATATATATATATATATATATATATATATATATATATATATATATATATACGCCGGTATATTAGGTAGGAAGGGATCTACGGAGGAGTATCACCGAGCCGCAAGCCCTTATCTCTTGCCGTACTGCTCCACCATAGGCCAATCACACCAGCATATTCTAGTCTAAGTCGCAGATTCGTTTTAGAATTTTAAACTGCTGCGTTAGCCTTTTTTATTTTTCTTACATCGAGCCAGGCCTTGAACGCACTTCCACTTAACCATTCGACAGTGACGCGAATCGGCCGCCTTACCCGCTTAGCTATCTGACCGACTATATAAAACTTGTATACTTTAACAAATTTAGACAAATATTGCAAATGATAATTACACTATAAAAATACTATAACTACGACCAAAGTTGCGTGTAATAATTGCTTACACTTAAACAATAAAGTATGATATTATATAAATACTTACTGCTTGCCAAATATTCAATACATTATCATTCCCTCCACTCGCAAAATATTTTCCATCAGGAGACCATTTCAATCCACATACTTCCTGAGTATGTCCAGAAAGTGTTGCTATCTGATGATCCCTTTGTCTAACATCGTGATGTATAATTTGACCACTACGGCAGCCTGTCGATAAAACAAAGGAATTCCAAGCCAAAGATCCAACTCTAGCAGAGTGACCCTCCATAATCCTTAATTTTTTGGATCTTGAGCAATCCCATAATTCAACAGTTCCTTTTAAAATAAAAATGAAAATAGATATATGATTTAATGTTAGAAATGTTTATAACTATACCGTTAGTTGTTCCTACAGCTAAGCAATGTCCTTCTTGTATCCAAGCTAAGGAGCAAACGTAGTCGTTACCTTCTAATTCTAATAATTGTTCAATGTTTCCTGTACCTGTAATATAATGCAATAGCAAGGTCATATAACAAGCTTTTTTCAGTTTTATAAGTATATTTTTAACAATATTAAAAAGTTTATTATTCAAAGTCTACACTCTTGACACACAGTCAATCAATTTACTGTAAGGTATCACATACACGATTTTTAATGTTTTTTTTTATAGTAATTAAGTTTACATTTTACTAAACAAACAAAAATGAAAATTTGTTGAAAATTGATAAACAACCTAATTGCTAAAATAATTTCATGATAACATGTAGCTATAACGATTGATAGTTGAAGGCAACGTAGTGGGCAAAAGATTCATAGGAAGATCTCCAGCACAATGGTCGGGCCAAATAAAGCGCATGACTAAAAAAAGCATAAAAAAAGTATATCCAACGAGTAGGGATAGCACACCAAAACAACAAGGCGTTGCCAAATTTATCAGGACCGGATTTAACGTTTGCTAATAAATACCGAACGCACAACACAACCGGCACAGGCAACTGAGAATTTAAGTTTTCAGTTCAGTCGCAGTGGATAAATAGCTTTCGTGGTGATTGCACATATCGGCGCGTTTAATCGAACTTATTGCGTGTTTATACTTCTTATAGTCTGCTTTTATAGTTATTGAGAAGGTGACCATTCCGTATGCTTACATATTTTTTTACAATATTTTTTACACTGTTTACAGTTTTGAAGTCAAGTTTATAGTTTTACAAATATTGTCGAGTTCTACAGATTCTGCGGAGGAAAAGCGGTCAAAATTACGTGCATTGAGTAGTGCGGAAAAAAACGTTATATATATATATATATATAAAGATATATATATATATATATATATATATATATATATATATATATATATATATATATATATATATATATATATACAGTGTAGGTAAAAGTTTATGGTCGGTATGGTAAAATTTAACAGGATATCTAACACAGATATAAAATCATATTTTCAGCGAATACGACAAAGATAACAATCATATTTCCCCTTGGTCTCCCCTCCATATTTGACGCCCATTGCCGAGACGATTAGTTCCGATCAGAGATATTTTACATATCTCTGGTTCCGATCCTAATATAAGAAACTAGAGGTGGGTCGTTGACATTTTAAATATACAAATAGTACTTACATTTACATTACACATTATTAAATCGCGAATTGTCTAAATTGACATTTAAAAACTTTAAATGTCATTTAAAAAGTTTTTCCACTTTTCTTGTTAGCCGTGTTCTTCTTTTATTTAAAATTAAACCAGATTTTGAACATGTGTTCACAAGGAATAGATTTTGTTACAATACTACAATATTTTATGAATATGGTGGTTAAGTTAGGATACACATGGCGATGGTTTTTCCACCACTGTAATGGATTTTTTTGTGGGTATATATCATCAGACAAATACATGTCGACTTCTTTTATATCTCTCGATACAGGTGTATGTTTAGATTAGTCATGTCCAATTCATCAAAAATACACCATAGATTTAAGTCATCTTTATCAGTTTCTTTTTCTTGTACTGGTTGATTTTTAATAGTACAATCTTCTTTTTCTTTTTTTATAGAAGTAACCAGCTTCTTAACTCTTTCTTTTGTTTTTTTACCTTCATTTTTATCAGAAAATCCCTGCATTTTAAATCATTATTTGTCATTTTTGAATCTACGGTTTCTCACTGATAAGCCAACTAGTTGATGGTTGATTCAAAAAAACTACGTTTTTGTGTAGACGTAAAGAGAGGAGCAACGAACACTTTACGTCGACGAGGACGATTAGTTGATCTGAGAGACTACTACAAAACTAAAAATAACTCTTTCGGGACAGTGGACAGTCGGGCTATCGGTTAACGTTGAAAATAAAATAACTAGGTATTCGGATTAATTAATGAGTTTCGATTTACGATTGATCTGCATTTTCGAAGGGGATGGATACTTCCATTAATATAAATATTAGTTTAGAGTAAAAGAAACAAATAGATATGGATTTACTAAACCTATGCAAAGACTCGTTTCTTCCGTTTTCCATAGTTGAAGAACGAGCTTTTAAAAAGTTTGCAGGGTGGATTCCTGGATATAAACCACCAACAAGAAAAACTTTGTCAGGTTCATTACTTTAGGAATGTTATATCAAAACTGAGCAAATTATTAGATCACAAGTTGTTAAATAAGTAGAAAATATCTGTATTACTACTGACATCTGGAGTAACTGAGAGTTACATCGCATTAACAGGACAATATTTAACCAAAAATTTAGAATTTAAAACGGTTTTATTAGGCTGCTGCCATTATTCAGAATTCACAAAACATCGCATTTGAAATTAGTGAAATTATTAATCAGTGGGGTCTAAAACCAAAAGTACATTTTGCAGTAACTGATAATGCCTCAAATATGGTCAAAGCTATTAAATATGTTTTGGAATGAAAACATTTAAATTGTTTTGATCATACGTTAAATTTATTGGTGGAGGACGCACTTACATGCTGTCGTGTACAAATAGATAAAATAAAAAGTTTTTTTTTCGACAATTCGGCAAAAAACACATTTCAAAAAAAGTACCTTATCTTCAGAAACGCTTTTAAATATCAATTACAACATAACAAAGTTCCCAAACGGTCAATCCAAGACGTGGAAACTAGGTAGAACTTCACCTATTACATGTTAAAAAGAATGACCGAGTTAGAAGAGGCAATCCGTTCCACATTGGTATTAGTTAATACAGACTTAGACCAAATCTAAATAATGAAGACTGGATTATTTGTTCTCAACTTTCCCAAATTTTACGGCCTTTTAAAGAAATAACAAGTACAATGAGTGGCCAAAAATACTTAAAGAGTAGTTCAGTGATTGTTATGGTACGCTGCCTGCAAGAATCTTGCAATAAAATTTTAGCAAACGATAACCTTACATCCATATTATCCGACGTAGTACAATTACTAATATCGGGTTTAGCAAAAAGATTTAGAGGGATAGAACAGAGTGGCACATTGTCATTATATACATTTATGGATTCACGATTTAAAGTGCAGGGAATTTCTGATAAAAATGAAGCTAAAAAACAAAAGAAAGAGTTAAGAAGCTGGTTACTTCTATAATTAAAGAACAAGAAGATTGTACTAATGAAAATCAACCAGTACAAGAAAAAGAAACCGATAAAGATGACATAAGTATTTTTGATTAATCAATTGTACATGACTCATTTAAACGTACACCTGTATCGAGAGTCCATTACAATGGTGGAAAAACCATCGTCATGTATATCCTAACTTAACCACTATATTTATAAAATATTGTAAAAAATGTTGAAAATTTGATTTAATTTTAAATAAAAGAAGAACACGGTTAACAAGAAGTAAAGTAGAAAAACTTATGTTTTTAAATGTCAATTTAGACGATTCGCGATTTAATAATAACGTGTAATATAAATGTACGATTTACTATTTGTATTGTTTAGTTTATTTTTCAAGTTATAATAAATATATCCTTCGTTAGTTTCTTTCACTTCAATAAATATAGACATAAACGATAATATCCATTATGTTTGTTTATTTGAAACTACTGGTAACAATCAACTAGTTACTTGTTTATGAAAAACGATTCAGTTTCGTTAACGATAAAAATGTCAACGTCCCACCTCTAGTTTCTTATTTATCGCATGTGGAATACCGGTTCCGAAGTTGTTGAAATGGTATTGCTGTTGCAACGCGACGTTGCCAAATAATTTTGTATGAAGCTTGTTTATTGTTGGCGTTATAATACAGTTTATTATTTTATTGGAAATAAGGCACAATGTGACTATAAAATAAGCTTATTTTGATGTTTAGATTTTTAATTCGGAAATCGTACTTAAAATACGAAACATTAATAAATTTTATTTATATAAAACGATTTGGAAATCAAAATGTTAAATACACTTATTGTAAAGTAAAATTGTGGCATATTTCCAATAAAAAACAGTAAGCTGCTATTTAAATCCATTTCGCCCAAATTTTATTATCTTAGAACATTGTTCAAATGCTAAAAAGACAACAGGTCAAATAAAACCAATAAGTTGAGCAACGCTGAATTTCCCCTTTTTTATTATTTCCACTCATGTATTTTCGGCGATATTTAAAGGGCGGACCTAATATACCTCTCTTTTTAAACAGGTGTTTCTCACTCCATCTCACATAAGGTCCATACCGACCATAAACTTTTACCTACACTGTATATATTTATACATTGACAATGGAATCGCGTCCTAAAGCTTTAATATCGGAAATAGTTAAACAGGCTGCTCTTCTACCAGTGGAATACGTGAAGCTTATGAGTACAGAATTATTAGGGAAATGAAAAGTACAGAACGATTTTCTTCTACAGAAGGATTTTGATAAACCTGATATACGACGAATTGTACATCAAGTTTTTTTTCCGAAACGAGATACCAACTATAGACAATGTTCTTGTAGCTGTTAACAACGACGAAAACTTGCCAAATTTAAAACGAAGTACTTTCCATAAACTACGACTGATAAATTAGAGCAAGACACAAAACAATCTTATATGATAACTGTTGGTTCCGTAGAAAGAAAACGAGGTATCAAGCCAAACCCTTGCTCTCGCTCATTTAATACTCTTTATCATGTAACACCCAAAAAGGGTACTAGACCCTCAAGAGTTTGTATAAAATTCTTGTCAACAGATCTAGGAATCAGTGAGAGCGAAGAGTAAATATAGTTTGAAAAAAGAAACACAATATTGTTGCACTAAAAGAACGAAGAGGGGGAGATAAGGTTTCTCATAATACAGTAAAGATAAAGAAAAATATTAATGAATTTATTGGAAACCTAAAAGGCTGCGAAAATCACTATACAGATAAAAATCAAAGAGGATCTATTTATCTGCCAATCTAAACATATCAAAATTACATAAACTATACAACTCACAATGTACAGATAATAACCATATCTCCAGTTTGACGATATTTGCCAATATTTTTAGAACAAAATTCAATATCGGATTTTCTTCCCCTGCATCTGATTGCTGTTCTCGGTGTACTCGATTAAAGCACAAAATTAAAATAGCAAAGGATGACAAGGAAAAAAGCGACTTGATGTTGCAGTACAGAATTCATAGTAAAAGAGGCAAGGTTTTTTATGAGTTAGTAAGAGAAGTGCCACCGGATTCAATCACCTTTTGCTTTGATATACAGGAAGTGCAGCCCCTTCCACGAACAGCTATTAATTATGCTTTTTATGCTCAACAAGTGAGTTTTTTCGTTTTATACTATGTCGGCATGCACGCTAAAACTCCTGTATCCTACACATGGACAGACGATATGGCTGGACGAGGGTCGATGGAAGTATCATCTGCTTTACTATGTCATATGGATTCATTAAATTTTGAAAATAAACAAAAAGTTCGTTTATTTTGTGACGGATGTGGAGGGCAAAATAAAAATGCCCATGTCCAGAAAAAATCGCCTGAAAACAACTGAAATTCATCTTACATTCCCTGTTAGAGGTCACAGCTTCTTACCCGCGGACATAATATTTGGGCGCGTTGAAAAAGCCTTAATAAAATGTGCTTCTTTAAAGACAAAAGAAGAATATAAAGAAATTTACTGCTCTTTTGGAGCTGTAGAAAGTGGGAAAGCATGTATACATCCATGTGGGGTAAAGATGTCACGGCACGTTCTGTAAAAAATAAAGATTCTTCAAAGTGCCCAAAAAAGTGCGATGGTAGTTTTACACAGGAAGAGAGACGGCTGATACACAACTCAAAGAAGTTACGTTTGTGTGACCCTAAGCTCCCGAATTTGTTATCCAAACTAGACACAAATTGATAAAACCTGCCTAACTTTATCAAAAGTGAAACAAAAGTCTACAAAATATCACAACTACTGTTATATGTGACCAAAACTCTTTATTTTCACAAAATGTTAACAGTACAAGTACAGAAAGGGTACTTAAAATATCCATTACTTCATTTTTCTTGTTCTTGATGTGTATATACGTAGAGCCGGGCAGTGCTAGCGACACCAAGGTATCCTTTCAACAGCCTTTCATCTGATTGGATTCTATATGATGTTAAACAATTGCAATCATATTTAAAAAAAATTGATGGAATATCAGATGTTAAAGAATATATTGAAAAAAATCATCTTTCATCAATAACCATTACTTGCTTTGAACAATTTACGTTTGACAGTAACTCTGAAGTTCCTAAAACGTTGCTTAAGAAAGGTAAAAAAGACTCACAATTGACACTAGAAACCGCGAGATTAGGAAGACCACTAAAAGAAAAGAAAAAAAATCGTTAAAACATTTACTGATAAGAATTTGGAAATACCTACATGAGAAGAAGAAAACCTTCAATGGTATAAGGACATTCTAGAAAATCAAGAAAATGACACCGCTAATGAAGGTGATGAAATGGAAACGGAATGTGATTGTCTAGAAGATGATACATGCCTACATATTTGAGAAGCATTGTTTTATAAATAAATAATGCTATTTTCATATACTGATGTTTTATTTTCGACATTTAGGTATTTAATTATTCAGCAAAATGACATAAATCCGACCAACGGTTAAGCAAAACGAAATAAATCCATTCAAATGGAGCAAAATGCTTTAAATTCACACAATGTTTAAGCAAACTTACAAATACAACAAAATGAAAGCTTTAAAAATTGGAAACTCCGAAATTGAACACAAAACTCCAACTTTCTGTCAAAAATAATGTTATTTAAAGTTCTGTAGTCAATAAAATATTTACTTTTAACTAGGTTTAATTCAATTAGTTTATTGTCGATTACTCAAAATCATATATTTTGGATTTAATACATTTTGCTCAGTTGCTCCTCAGTTGTAACACCATTGGTGATGATGGCGATGAGTGTTGAATGCCACATCCAGTTTAGGTGCAGACCCTCTTCTTTACAATTCAAATTATTTGAATGTTTGTGAATTTCAATATCCTTTATGAAAATATGTGGATAGTAGTGTGATTTAAATATTATTTTATATGGGATTCAACCACAATGGGTTGTAATGAGAAGTACATTTGAAATTTGTTTTGATGTTTCGATTTCCAATCCGGAAATCATTTTCAAAATTTATAATTAGTTTCTTGTTTATCTGTAAACAGATTTATTTATAGGTTAAACCTAACAATAATTTCTCAATTATAATTTTTTTTTAAACTTTTTCCGGAAAAAATGTCATTGTCATCATCAAAAAACAAATGTAAAATGTGATTGCAATCAACTGTGGTTTAATCCCATATAAAACGAATATTTAACTTAAACATGCCAGAAGAAAACAATTTCAGAACCTCTTTAGTAGTGTGATGTACTATAATACTAAGCAACTGTGTTTCTTCAAGTAAAACTCAGTGGTTGTCTTGTGTGATCGTGTGTTCCACAAAGACTAATTATTCGCAGCCGCTAAGGAGATACTTAATCTTGTATTCAGTCGAAAGAGTATTTAAACTCCATTTTGTAGTTCCAATATACAATAAACCTACACGGAATGTTGTAAATTCCTGGAGAGTACAACAGACTTCCTTGTATCATGTTCGTTGGTTGGAAGGTGGACTTGTCCTAATGTTTTCTCAAGATTTTGCTGATTCTATCTATAACACTTTTAATCTACAGTAAGAAGACTTTTAACTTTTAGTTTTAATTTATGGGAGATTTGGCGGTTAACTCGTGTAGGACTTATAGTCTCTTGGATCGCAAATGTGATGCCCCAACGTTTTTTTATGCTTCAATTCTTTTCTCAAATATTAAGGTGCAGACATTCAGGTAGTATGATCTTTGCGATTCCCCTCTTTTGTTAAGGATGGTGATTTAAGTTGTTCAAATATCGGTCTGTGTGCCTTGTTCATTGTATACTTACTCTGTTCGAAGAGTGTGTACAGTAAGATACTGGTATTCTAACACCAACAACGATATTTTCTTTTCTAAAAATAATCTTGGTCTGGGAGCATTCGGCGGGAATGCCGAGAGTCTTTGGTTTGCAACGTAAGGCTATATATAAGAGTTCTTGCAGGCCTTGGGTTTAGGGACGAATGCAGATTGGCCTACGAGACTCTGGGAATTCTTACTGTTCCCTCATTGTATATATATATATATATATATATATATATATATATATATATATATATATATATATATATATATATATATATATATATATATATATATATATATATATATATATATATAGAACCTTATGTTTGTTAAGAGGAGCGGGGTGATGGCCCATGAAGAGGTGCATGATCATAACACTAGACACAGATGTGATCTTGTTCCAGCCTACTGGAGGCTAAAGAGGTGTCAAACTGGATCAGGGTAATGGGCAATTAAATTTTATAACAAATTGCCTGATAACGTAAAGGATCTTCTCAAAAGATTTTTTAATAGCACTATTGTTTTGTTTTTATTTTGACGTGTGTTAGGTTACTGGCAAAATTACATCAATAAATGAATTTGATACATTCACCATGCTTCGGAGGGCACATAAATCCATCAGTTTCCCTAGCCAAGAGTACATCGACACTAGTTACTCGAAACTGGGATAAAGATGCAATTAGCGCCGGAACCTGGCCAAAAAATCTCTGATTTTTGAGGAAGTAACTGCAACACTCACTCTAAGGGTGTTAAATTTAGTAATAAAACTCTTATGCAACATAGTGGACACGTAACTTAGCACAATTTATTTGGAATAAAAGAAAATCAGTTTGTTTCTGAACTAAGTACCAACCAGTAAAATATTAGTTGCTGCTGTGTATAATAAATAAAAAGGTAGCACTTATCTATTATATAGGTGTAAATTATTATATAATGTTACGATAAATATTATGACTCATAAAACTGTAAAGATATTATTTCTAATTCTATTCTAGTAAGATAGCAGCTCAGCTGAAAAACCTGTCTGAGAAAGGTCAACACAGCTGCGAGCCGCTATAACACCAGTCTGGGTTCCCGTTCATTCGAGACAATTCGAGGTCAACATCCATGAGCTGCGAGAGATTCCAGGCTAACAGCTGTTTCGATATAAATAGAGGGATTCTCATGGTGTTAGGCAGTCTGAAGATAATATCGCGGCGAGTTTTTAAAATGTAACGCGCGTATTGTAATAAATGTAAATAAATTATATAATTATAGTGTGAAATAAATGAATATAATATTGTACAAATAAAGACTTTAAATAAACTAAGTGTTAGAATATATTTTAAAATAAATAAAGTTAATAAATTAGACTAATAAACTCATTTCAATAGGTACTTACCAGCATTCCATAAATATACATGAGATCCTAAAGCTGCAGCTAAAACATTATTTGATCCCCAGTCAATTAAATTCAAATAGAAATCATCTACAATGTCTGGAGCATCAAGGATTCTATCTGGAGCTTGAGGAATATATCTACTACTACTTTTTGAAGAAGCTGGTGTCTTTGTCTGAGTATAAATAACTTTCATGGGGTTCTGAAAGCCCTCAGGTGCTGCTGGGGCCTTATTTTTATAAGTAAGAATCCTTTGATTACTAATATCAGTTCCATATAGGTTCTCTGACATGGCTTTTTGAAGTTCTTTATGTGTAGGGCTATCTGACGTATTACCTTCATCCTGGGTTAGTTTCAAATGTGCTAAGTCTAAATTACTAGCACTTCTTGATGGTATAAATCGATCCCCACCTGGCGTCCTTGATCCTTAAAAAGACAAATAATAATTAGGAAAAGAACATATTGAAAATAACAATAACAACATAAAAAGATATAATGAACAAGAACTAATTGGTTTTGTAATAGATGAAAATGCCCATATCTCAAACATCTTTAACTCAAACTATCATTTTTGTTTGAGGAAGTTACTGTAATTCTCAAATCTGAATTTTATGTTCTTAATTTGCTATGAAAAATGTTATAGCGGGTAGGTACTCCTCTGTGAACCCGAGTGAGAACTTACTTCAGGTATTTAGTGCCCCAGCTCATGTGAGCTCCTGTTTTTTTTCCTCCGATACATAACCTGAGAAAATCAAATCATCATCACAGTATTATCTTATCCAAACCTAAAACTCCTTCACTTCATCTCCACTACTTATCAACCTGCATGGTAGGTTATAGGCCAATTTCCTGAATGAGTTTTCAAGATTAAGAAGTGAGGCTCTTGGTCTCCAGCAATACCAAAGTTTCCAGTTATTCATAGTCAAAGTCATACTTTATTGATCTTTTAAGCCATTCAAAATAAATGTATATGATACGTCACTACAGAATTTAGTATAAAAAACATTAATGTGTATAATACAATATTCACAGTGTAAAAAAAATTGGCAAAACATAAAATATATAAAATAACATTTATACAAGTAAAATATGAAGCTACTGCAGTTTGTCCTCAAGATATTCATTTATAGAGTAATATGCTTTTCTTAAGAGTAAATTTTTAACATTTTTTTTTAATTTAGAGACAAGTGGTATTTCTTTCACAGTTTTTGGCAAATGATTGTATAAGATCAGTCCCATATATCTAAAGCAATTTTGAAATTTGGATGTTCTGTGTTTAGGAACTCATAAAGATTCAGCACTTCTTGTATTGTAATAGTGATTGTCTGGAATATTATGGCATTGGTATTAATTAAATGATAAAAGGGTGAAGTACAACTAATATTAAGATCAGAACATCTGTTTTACTACGTAGGAGTTAAAGATAAAACAATAGGAGGAGTCAGCTTTGTTATATATTGTTTACTAAAAACATTGTGGTGATAAAACACAAAAACACTGGAGACAAAGTGGAGATATTCTACGAAGATAATGTAAGTGAAAATATCTTAAAAGCTCACTATGCAATAATTATTTAATTGAAAAGAAACGAAGTTGTGAGTATGTTGAATAAGTTTCCAGTAAATATTACGTTTTTGTGGGATTAAACCACAATTATTGGTTGTGATTGTGATGATAATCACATTTTTAAAATAACTAATGTTTGACATTTCAATTTCCAGTCCAGAAATCATTCTCAAAGAAGGTTTTTATACAAATTCTGAAAAATGTATCATCAAAGTTTTTGTTATTAGTTCCAGAACCTTGCCAAGTTTTGTCACTGTGAGACTGTGTTTTAATTATATTATATAATAAAGACATTACAATGTCTGGTTGGGATAATTCTATGTTACATATTTTGCGCTACTGCTCTTGGTCATTTATAACCCCAAATATGTTGTAAGTATTTTTAATATTTACATATTAAAAATATAAAACCTTAATGTATTAAAAAGAATTGTTCAGAATTTTTATTAAAGTTAGAGCTATTGCTAAGTCTACTATTTTTATTAAATTCGTAGTTTTGATTAGTGATTAGTTTGTATTAGTTATTAATAAAAAAAATAAACAGTGCAAATAATAAAAGGTTATTATTCTATATATGTATTTAAGCAAGAGGCTTATTATTTTTATACAAAGTCAATTTATCTTTAAATACAAAATGAAGAAAATGTGTTTTATTCACATAGATCCTTTGATACTGTAAGAAGGTGCATTACAAAAAATATGTTGAGTGATAAAATATCTGAATTACAAAATTAGAAGTATTCAAAAAATAAACATTGTCTACCAAAAAAAAATTATTGATAAGATAAAACACTTAATAAAAAATAAACAAGAAATATGTGTAACAAGTTTGAGAACTTTTGCATTTACCTTTATTAGGAGTTGGAGTCCTATTCTTTTTTGGAGTCTTTGAAGGTGTTTTGTTGCGCTGGTAATCATTTTCGGAACCTTTGACAGGGGTTTTTGTTGAATTTAAAGCTGAACATGACAGAGATCTTAGTTTGGATGAATTGTTTGAGCTATTATTTGAGGAACCAGATTCTTTTTTCCTTTGCCAACGAGGAACAGGACCACTAACAGGGCCTTCCATATTTAATAAACTATTAACGTCGTTCCAGAATTTAAATTGGGACATAATTAACGGTTACAGTAGGACGTTTTGTAAAAAACTTATAAATATAAAAACTGGTAAAAATATTTCCTGAGAACCGTTATATTTAACTTTCAAATTCTAACAGACAGAATTTGACTTCTGATTTTCGAATGTTTTTAAAGTAGAGTAGAGAGGAATTGAACATCGAATGATCGAAACCTTAGACAAGGAAAGAAAAATCGAAACTGCCTTGTTGACAGTTGACAGATTTCTAAATAAAATAGAAGACAAAAATTCACATTTTAATTAACCTTAAGAATCAATGTAAACAAATTTTAATCTGATTTTAGATTTTTGAAATTTTATTTTATATCGTTATCATGATTTTATACTTTAAAAAGAACTAAATGAATTGATAATATGAAAATATTTCTGGCTAATATACAATAGGTATTATTCAAGAAATGCAATGAGTTCTCAAAATAATAGTATTCCACATTCTATTTCTGCCTTACCTCAGGCAATAAGAATTGTTAATTTAGACTCATATATGGCTAGTCCCATTCCAGGATTAGACGTAGTATACTCAGAATTTAGAGGATTTCTAGTTAATCAAGTACCTGTTTTAAGATTATTTGGATCTATCCCCACAGGTAGTCACTTTACATTGATTTAATTATTTAATTTATTTTATTGATATTCAACGTTATCGTAACACCAACGTTTCCCCTACACTTAGAATATCTGAATATTCTATAGTGGCATTAGTATTAAACAATATTGTGGTTGAATGTGATGAGGAGTAAAGTGACTTCCAAGTCGTTGGCATGTATTACATGCCTACTGAACTATGTATATGAACTATGCCTGACACATGAAAGTGCACTGAGGTCGTCGTAGCCGTTTTATTAATCTAATATTTCTAACATCTCAGTTAAATTTAAAATTGAATTTATATGTTAATTAAACTCTCATTTGTTTCAAATAAAATTCATGTTTTTATATTACAATTGTTAAATTTTATTAGCATATTTTAAATGCAAATTTAAATGAATTTTAAGTTGAACTTTATTACAGACTAGTGGATACATTCTTTATAAAAAGAATCGCTCTATTTTTCAGTTATAGTCTTGCAATGTATGGTATTTTTAAAATCAATTGCTGGGGTGTAAAGCAGTACATCCTGGGCATGACTTACAGAAGTAGATAGACAGAAAACTTTTAAATGTTAGTTGATTATCCTCCCATGGTTCCCAAAAATCAACATCTTCTGTAAGAGTTATATCTTCAGCTGAACTATCCAATTCTAAAATTTCCCCAAGAAGCATCTTCAGACAAGTTTGAATCAATTTCATTTTCTGTAATATTAGTATCCATATCTGAGTTGTCACCTATGTCAGATATTAGAGCCTCTAACTCTGCCTGAGTTAAATATTTTATTTTATAACCAACAGAACTCCAGATAAACACTTCCCTTTAATTAAAATGGAAGCATGTGTAGCATGCACAAGGTCAAACATAACTTCATTCAAAACAATTACATACTAGGATTTGCTGAAAAACCGATATGGGTGATTATTAACTGAAATCTACCAAACAATTCAAATCTCCCTTTAAAATTTTCATCTATTGAATGGTTAACGAGTTATAAGACTTTATATTTACAGTATGTTAGAGATGCCAACAACTAAATCCATGTTTTATGATTTTCATGTATGACATGCCAGGTGACCTGTGGGCAAAATTGTTAGTAAATTTATACAAGTTGTAACAGTGTTATGTATTTCATGACAACAGCAGCAAAGGGTTAATGCAAGAATTTTCTGCAATCAATTATGTAACATTATATTAGTACAGTAAAACCTCGATATAACAGACTTCAGATATAACGGACAAAAAATCCAGTCAAAAAAAATAAAAACATACTGTTAATATTACAATTGCGTCTCATATATGTAATCAATATGGCATAAAAAAGCAAACTTTCAGACATAAAAAAAACAAATACAAAATAAATAAATTTGCATTCATGTGTGATGTAGGAGAGCATAGCAATCTTGGAAAACAAATGAAATTGGCTCGTGAAACTTCACTGGAAGAAGCAATCTTAAAATGGTATGGTGAACAACATTCTAGTGGGATCTTGGTCTGAGCAGTCTCATTGAAATTTGCTGCAATTAAATTAGCAAATCATATGGACATACCATTCAGAGCAAGTGACGGATGGCTCTAGCGCTTTCGTAAAAGGCGCGGAATCATGAATAAAAGAAGTTACGGCGAAGCTTCAACTGCACCAAAAGAAGAAACAGAACCTTTTAGGCAAAAATTAGTAGCACACGTAGCAAGTAAGTAACGAAATGCTATTAGAATCTCAAATTTACAATGTTGACGAAACTGGTTTGTTATGGCATACTTTGCCTGAAAGAGCACAAGCCTCCAAATATGAAAAATTGGATTCTGGAAGGAAAACAGCAAGGACAGGATCTTGGCACTGCTTTGTGATAACGCTGATGGATCGCATAGATTGACACTTGTAGTGGTTGGCAAATCTCGTAAACCTAGAGTTTTAAAAGACATAATACATCATATGCCCCTTTCATATTATAACTCTAAGAAGGCATGGTTCACCTCAGATAATTTCAAAAATTGGTTTTTCAAAGAAATTGTACAGTGAGAAAATTTCAACAGAAGAAATTGGTAATACTGTCAGAAGAGGTGAAATGTTTATTGCTTTTAGACAACTCTCCTGCTCACCCCTCTGAAAATATTCTACGTTCAGAAGATGGAAACTTCAGGTGTATGTTTTTGCCAAAAAATACAACATGGCTTATTTAACCTATGCATCAGGGAATAATTTTGGCAGCCAAACGAATATATCGCAGAAAGTTTTTAGACGAAGTAATGGTTGTATTGTACGATGGAGATAATGTAGAAGATACAAGAGCGCAACGTACCTTGCAAAACTTAAGGTCTTACAATTTAAAATCAACAATTTTTAATTTTGCTGCAGCATGGGAGGAGGTGAAAGAGCAACTATTAAAAAATGGTTGGAAGAATTTGTTTGATGGCAAAGATGCAGACATAGATTTAGAAGGGTTGGAAGTTACTGATTTCTGTCGGACAATACATAATAATGCCGGAGAACATGTAGCTGAGGAAGATGTTTTACAATCGCTAGAAGTAGATGAAGGTGACCCTGGGTATAACATCATGACTGGAAAGTGAAATAGCAGATGAAGTTATGAACCTTAAAAATGAGGACGTAAGTAAACATAGCAAACAAGACGACAAAACAAGACTGTTAAAAATGAATTTATCAGAGGTAAGATCGCATCTCGACGTTCTAACAACATTTATTGATTATTCATCAAATAGTTAAACTGTATTTAGGGAGTTGATCATAGAAAAACAGCAAACATGGAAAGTGTAAACGAAACTTGTTCAAAACGGGATTACCGACAGCAAGCGCATCGATATCCACAGCAACGTCACTTTACGACGAATGTCCGAAGACAATTACTTAAATAGAATTTTGTTTGTATTTTGTATTTTTTATATATATATCTAATTACAGTGTATGTATATATTTTCAAAAAAAGTATTTTGATTTATTTTAACCATATTTTTGTATAACAGACTTTCGGCTTTAACGGACACCCTCTCCCCCCAAGTAGTCCGTTATATCGAGGTTTTACTGTACCCTCAAACTAGTAAATTTAATGGTACTAATAATAGGTGATGTATGTAGTTTTTTGTACTAATACAGAATTGCTCTAGTTTGTTAGTGTGCTTGGATAATTATTCTGTAATTATCAAATTATGTAGTTTCTACAGATTAAGGTAATTGTTACTTTTAGGTGAAAAAATTTGTGTACATATTCATGGAGTTTTTCCCTATATTTATATTCCTCATGATGGTTCTCAAGATGCAAATAGTTTAATGTACAAAATAGCAGCTTCTATTGATAAAGCAGTCAACATATCATTAAATCAAGCTAATTCAACAATGCAACATGTTTACAAAATTTCTTTAGTATCAGGAATGTAAGTAAATTTTCACTGTCACTACCAATATGTAAAATATTTCTTATAAAATATGTAAAAAATAACTTTTCAGTGTAACATTTTTACAAAATTTTGTGATACATTGAGCTACAATTTATGAAGGTAAAACATGTTATCTCAAATATATCATAATTTATTTATAATTTATAAATATATCATAAATAGCTAATTTCTATGCAAATTGAGAATAGACTATTTCTAGCAGTGGCAGATCTAGATATTTGCCTTAAGGTGGAACTTCCAATGACATATCAACCAAAAGATATAAAAAAGATAATCCAAAACTACATAAAAGACATAAATAATAGGTTTTCTTTAATTTTGGTCCTTCTGAAGGGGGATTTCCCCATTCTTCAGTGTATCTGCTGTTTTCTAGAGAAAATAAAGTTTAAATACATGATAATTCTGCTCTTGAAACATACAACCGAAATGGTGCCCTATTATGTATTTAGTCCACTTTAAAAAGCAGTTCCTAATATCTTTTATACATTACTTAAGGTATATGCATTGGCGGTTTGGAAAATTCTACTGAAACTTTTAAACCCTATGAACTCAAAGTATATTTAATTGTATACAGTCTGATTTTTTATTTTGTCTAGATTTTTGTCTGTAATTTGGAATTGTTGCTGTTTTCTTGGAAGCCTTTAAGTTATTACTCTCTTCTTTTGTTAGTCGTTTTTATATGTAAAAGTATATAACAATTGTTTAACAGACGACGATACAACTTCGAACTTTATAGAATATACCAGGAACCAGATATTGTAAAACATTTTAAAATAGGACGTCTGAGGTGGATAGGGCATGTAATGCGGATGGAACAAAATGACCCAGCTAGAAAAACGCTCCTTAATATACCCATTGGTCAGAGGAAGAAGAAGACCCAGAACAAGGTTCCTTGATAATGTCAATGAAGACATGAGAAATATGGGAATACATGCTTGGCAGAGGAAGGCGATGGATAGGGTCTACTGGAGAGAAATTCTTGAGGAGCCTAGGACCCACGCAGGATTTTTAAGCCAGAATGATGATGATATACCAATTTATATAGTTTACTTTTGGTAACAATTGGTTACTTCTTGGTATGTTAACTATTTGTAGGAAAATTAGTGGATTTTGTATGGAGATTATTACATTCATTATTATAAAATAGACATTATTTTTTTCACAACTCCAAATCTCTTCCAGTTCCTATGAATGTATATATCTTTATTTAAATAAGGTAGCTCTAACATTGATCTAATCTATTTAATATATTTCTTCCTTTATTTAGTGCAAGTGTAATTTAGTGTAATAAGAAATATAGTGCTTAGCAAAGAAGGTATAAAGGATACCTTTAATCCAGTTTAATAGCATGCAGAAATTGTTCAAATATCTTTCAAAGCAACATTAAAAATATTGAAGCCTTGTAGATATGGAAATATCATGTACACACATGAAATATGTGTGTACATTTATTATACATATATTTTGTATCCCAAATACAAAAGTACTCTAAAGACTATATAAACAAACCGCACCTATTAGTTAAAAAAGACAAACATGCAACAGAAACTATTAATTGCCTATAAATAGTATATAAGACTAAACAAATGCAACCCAAATGCTAGTCATAAGTCATCTAAGAAAATTTCATGCATAAAAATCATGCAATTAGGATTTACGTAAAAGATCATATGATTTTTCAGTGTGAACTAAATGTGTACACCAGGTCGGCCCAAAACTATTTGACTTTTGTTCACAACTTCGCGCAAAAACATTTCAGTGCCATCTGTGGGATACACGAGTAATTAGAAAAGAATATGCATTAAGTTTGCTTTATAGTTAAAAATAATTTTGTGGAAAATATTCAAATGGTGCAAACATTTTTGGAGATAAATGTATGAGCAAAATACAAAATGCAATCAGCTTAGAACTGGCCGCACGTTTGTTGATCGTGATTGGTGTTCTGGTCGACGTTACAATGCAGTAACATCAAAAAAAGCTAACCAGATAAGATGGGCAGGTAATGTGGTAAGATCAGAGGAAGACAGAATGCTAAAGACGGTATTTTTTGTGATACCAGACAGTAGAACATCAGTGGACCCTCCCAGAAAAAGATGAAAGGATGATGTTGGAGCAGATTGAACTAGGATTGGGCTACAATAGTGGGAAATGTAAACGCAAGATCATAGTAGATGGAGGGCTATAGTGGATGTGACGAAGACTTACCCGAGTCACAACAACCGGGAATCTGGGTGTTGACTGGATTCCAACCGCCTGGAGTTCCGTTAGAGTGTTGATTTGATAACAACTCCGCTGGTCTTAGGGTATTGACTGAAGACCAACCGCTTCTGTTAGTGTGTTGATCTAGTGGCAGTTCCGTTTCCGGTCTTGGAGTATTGATCTGAGATAGACCTATTCTTTCCCGTGACCAAGTATTGATTAGTCGCTTTCCGCCCCTCGTCGTATCGAGTGTTGATCGACCCGTTTCATCTCTATTACAGAGACACACTCAGTAGCGGGTGTCACGACAGGTGCGTCGTGGATATATTGTCTGTCCAAAAAGGGATTTTTTTTAAAGATAGCGGAGATTTGACAAGACCCGAATAGGAACCAAATCCAAAAAAGAGTTGAAAATAAACTAATCCGAATAGGAACCGAATCCGAAGAAAAACCGAAAAAGAACCTAACCCGAATATAAACCAAATCGAATATGAACGGCGTAGCAGCAGGCCAGTTAAGAATTGCGACAACCGTTTGCCGAATAGAGAAAAAGTACTAGTCTGGTTATGTTCAAATAGCACTATGGAAAAGCCTTGGCACAGTGTCCCAATTGAGTTAGTAGGACCACGCCTGAGATCTACAAAGGGGAGCATCTTTTTGACGGTCACACAAGAACAATAAACACGCACTTCCACCAAAAGTTCCTCGTTCCTTCTGTTGTCTAAAAGAGCTACCCGTCACAAGGTTACTACTTTCGTAGGTTTAACTTTATTTTACTTCCTCGTTAAACATTGAAAACATTTAAATCATTCATTCAGTCATTCTTTATTAACACAAAATACTATTTAAAATGTTTATTTAAAAACTCATTGATGATGAATTATTTTAGACCAATGTATGGATACCATTCAAAAGAACATCAGTTTTTCAAAATCTATCTGTACAATCCTTTGCTCGTACGAAAAGTTACCAGTTTGGTAATGAATCAAAGTACACTGGGCAATATATATCAAGCCCACGAAGCTCACCTAAATTTTACTTTACAGTTTATGATGGATTATAATTTGCATGGTATGAGTAACATGAATCTTTCCAAATTAAAGTACAGACGAGGACTTGATGCAAACAGTGATCAAGTTGTTATTAGTCCGGAGTTATATCTTTCAGAAAGTGTGAAAAGAATAACTGTTTGTGAATTAGAAGGTGATTGTTTTGCGGAAGATATACTGAATAGGTAAGGTCAAATTATAATTATAATGTTTGCTTTATTTATTTTGTAATGCTTTTTTTGGGAAATAATATTATATAATTGAAAATTTTTTTCTTTATTTAATGTTTTTAAATCTTTATTTGTCATATTGTACAAACCGATTGCTGAAAGTCTAACTTATTTATATTATTCTGTGAAATTGAAAATAATTTAAGTCCAATTCATCTAGAAGCAGCTCGATAGCGTAGTGAACAGAACGGTAACAAGTCATGTTCTTCGGATCGGAACATCTTACATAAACTTAGATATCAAGGCATGATAACACATATCTAATTTACAATATATCTGATCTTAAATTAACCTAATTTCTCTTAAATTGTAATATGTCAATGTGAATGTTAAAATATCTACAACACCATACTAGTTTTTTAAGAAGCCCAATAATAGGGTGATTCTAACTTGACATAATTTGTATCTTAAAATTTAGGATAATGTGTTTTTAGTTGCCCATATGACCCTTGTGTCCCGGTACCCAGGCTACCGTATTCTTGCTACGGTCTCCTAGTTTATTTAGGGCACTCACACAATCCGATACTATCTTAGAATTGACCTCTACAAAATTGAGTGCCTTAAGCGCTACTTGGCTATCTGTGAAGATGGCAATTGAATGTTACGTTCTTTTCTGTTTTTCTATTTCTTCCACGCAATGACGGATTGCCGTTATTTCCGCCTGGAAAATGTGATATTCTTAAGCCGGTTTCAAAACATTCATGTACTTGACGAATAATGGCGATAGTGGGTTATTCGGACAATTATTTGTCACTCGTTGCCACTCGTTGGTTTTCCATCTGTCTAGTGCACTATAAATGAACTGAAGAAAAAAAAGATTCGCTAATGGCCACATTGCCTAAAGGTTCTCGTTTGAGATCCTGCAACATATGGGGTGGCGCTGTATCTAGAAAAAGATTTATGTACCTATATATTTTTTTCAGTTTCTGTATCTACAATGATGTTTTAGTCAAATGTAAATACAGGTACTTACCTGTTTGGACTTTTATTTCATGATACCATCCACCATCTTCTTCTCTTGTTTTAAATTTAATTAAATAAGCAGAGCTCATCACAACAAAAGCTGCAACAACGAGATTTTCCGGACGACCTCTATCCATATTGACTGTCACACCACTGATTCAGTTGTCTAGCTTTTTAAGAATACTTGCGTATACTTGCCTTGTATGTTCACGCTCGTGTACTTGTGAATTGTACACGTCGTGTGAGCGCCCTGCTTGCCATCGCAATCCCAAAGCTCGTATACTTACAAAGACTTGCCAAGTACACGAGTGGTTTGAGTCCGCCTTTAGATAGACTTACAGGGAAATGTATCATTACTTTGTGCCTACTATACCGGTTCTTACATCCTCCGATGTTTTTTAGCCATCGATAGCTTTCGTTTGTATGGGTTCACCTTCCTTCCAGTCTTCCCTGCCTGGTATATTAATTTTGAATTTATTGTCAAAGCTATATCTCGTAGCTGTTGCATCGATGGGTTGTCACATTACAATATCTCCTCGATTATCTTTCTATTTTCAGCACTAGTCAAATTTGCCCCTGACGACGATTGCAATATCATCAGCCTATCCTAGACAGTAAAAGTCTTTTGTCTTTTGGGTAATAGTATATGGGGCATGATATATGAAATAAAGATTTTTGTTCCAATTATGTGGTATTAGCTCAAATAATAATATATATGTATATGCTTTTGATAAATTTTGACAAATATTTTGATAAAGTATTTGTTGTTTGATTTAATTCATCATTAACAGATTAGAAATAGCGTCTGGTAAAATAGCAGCAAATCCTGGAATATCAACCATATGGGAAGATGAAAAACAAAGACGTCGAAATAACGGAATGAGTTCACAAATAGACCATTTATTGGAATTGCAACATGTTAATCTGCCACCAACCAAATCCCATTTAATATACAAACAAGCTTTAGGAGACAGATTAGCTGTATTTTCTTCAGAAAAAAATGTAGTGGATAAGCTAAATGCTTCAGGTAATTGCTGTAGTTGTAGTGATTTGTTTGTTAGTTGTGGATGAGTGAAAAAGAGAAAACTAAATATTTTACTTCTCCAATAACTAAATCATTAAACGTATTTGTTTTACTATAATTGATTTATAAACATTTATAAAACAAAAAAATTTATAAAATTTATGATTTATAAAATTTATAAAATTTATGATAATATAATTTATGATAATAATTATAATTTATAAAATTTATGATTTATAAAACAAAAAACATAAAGAAGCAGGAGGTAAAAATAATTATGGGCGACTTTAATGCTAAAGTCGGTCGAGGAAAAACTGGAAATATAGTAGGAAATTTTGGGTTAGGTAAAAGAAACGAAAGAGGAGACAGACTAGTCCAGTACTGCCAGGAGAAAGAATTAGTCATAACAAATACATACTACGACCTACCCTTACGAAGATTATACACGTGGACTTCTCCAAAAAATAACACCAACAATATAATCAGAAACCAAATAGATTTTATAACGATTAACAAAAGGTTTCGTAATGGAGTACAAAGTGCAAAAACCTATCCAAGCGCAGATGCAGATACGGATCATAATCTATTACTAGCAAACGTCAACATTAAACTCAGGAAACCGGAGAAAAAAGTTAAAACCACCAAAATTAACATCAAAAACCTAAAAGACGACAACTGCCAACAGCAACTAAACGCAGAGATAAATAAATTAACTGAAGGAAGCGTTGAATGGGCAGATATGAAAAAAGCCATACTAAAAGCGGGAAAGGAGGCCTAGGCGAAGAAGAGAAAACCGCTAAAAAAGACTGGATGACACCGGAAATAGTTGAGCTAATAACTGAAAAAAGAAAATACAAAAATAAAGATGAAAATAAATATAAAACCATCAAGAATAAAATCAAATATGAAATCAGAAAGGCTAAGGAGGAATGGATGAACAAAGAATGCCAGGAATTGGAAGAACTCAGCAACAAACATGACACCTCAAACTTACATAAAAAAATGAAAGAACTTACAGGCAACACCAGAAAAAGAAGAACACTCATAACAAGAGATAATAATGGAGAAATACTTACTGAAGAGAGCAAAATAAGGGAAGTATGGGAACAATATATAATTCATCTGTTCCATGACGAGAGAGAAAATGAACAAGATATAGGTGAAGAAAAACAATACCTACAAATTTTACCCTCAGAAGTAAAGAATGCCCTACAGAATGCAAAATAAGGAAAAGCACCGGGTCCTGATCAAATTCCAGTTGAATTGTTAAAAGCCTTAGATGACGGTAATATAAAGAGACTCACCCGAATTCTCAACCACATATATGTAGAGGGCAACATCCCGGAAGAATGGCTTAAATCGATATTTTTACCTCTACCAAAAAACAACAATCCCAAATCATGTAATGACTATAGATTGATAAGCCTAATGTGCCACCCTTTAAAGATTCTCTTGAAAATTGTTCAAAACCGAATTTATAAGAAATGTGAGGAGCAGATAGATGAAACTCAGTTTGGCTTCAGAGGAGGCATGGGTACAAGAGAGGCATTATTTGCGTTGACGGTACTCTTGCAGAAATGTCGGGAATATAACAAGAGTGCATATGTATGCTTCATAGACTTTAGGAAGGCCTTTGACCGAGTGCAGCATATGAAGTTAATAGATGAATTAAAAAACATCAATTTAGACAAAAAAGACATTGAGTTTATTAAGGCTATATACTGGAACCAGAAAGCAGTAGTAAAGGTGAACGATATAGAAACAAATAATATACCGATTGCGAGAGGGGTTAGGCAAGGATGCGTCTTGTCTCCGACGCTTTTCAACGTGTACTCACAGGTCATATTCAGAAAAGCCTTATGGGAAAGAAAAGAGGGAATAAGAATTTGTGGAGAAATCATAAACACCATGAGATTTGCAGATGACACGGTAATTATGGCTGAGAGTATAGAAGAACTACAAACTTTACTAGATGCAATAAATAGTGAATGCATTCAAATGGGACTTGATAACAACACAGATAAGACCAAATTTATGATAGTATCAAGGAGTCCAATAAATAATGAACAACTAACTCTTGGTGGACAGCAAATAGAGAGAGTGACAAAATATAAATATCTGGGAGCTTACATCAACACATAATTAGATCCAGACCAAGAGATCCGGGTACGAATAGAAATGGCAAGGGCAGCTTTCTTAAAATTCAAGCAATTGTTCTGTGACAAAAATCTGAATACTACGCTGAGACTGAGGTTTGTTGAATGTTACGTCTGGTCGCAACTATTGTACGGGGTAGAAACATGAACACTAAAAGCGCAAATAGTTAAGAAGATTGAAGCCTTTGAACTTTGGATATACCGGAGAATGTTGAGAATTCCATGGACTGCCAGGGTCACCAATGAGGAAGTGCTGAGAAGGATGGGTCGAGACAAAAAATTGTTGAGAACGATAAAAGTACCCAAGACTGCATACCTTGGACACATACTGAGAAATAATAAATGTAGTCTTCTGCAGGTCATCATGCAGGGTAGCGTCGATGGCAAAAAGGGAATAGGTAGAAAGAGGAAGTCATGGCTGCGAAATATTCGAGACTGGACAAACATGACTGTAGACGAATTATTCCACGTTGCAAAAGACAGAGAAGCTTTTAAAAATGTGGTCGCCAACCTCCGTTAATGGAGACGGCATAGGAAGAAGAAGAATAATTGATTTAACCGATAATTGTAACTTGTAGATCTTAGATCATTTCATGCACAGGCTGCCCAAGTCCAGTTAGTTTCTAATCTTGAGTTGTGGAGTTATTTTTTATCAGCCAGGGTAGGGAGACGCTCAGTTTGTTTTCGAACGTTGGTTAATGTATATTCGAAGTATAGTTTAAGGATCAAATTTTCGTAATGCAATTTAATTCGGTTGTAAAGCATAAAATTTTGAACGCGCAAAATCATGAACTTATTTTATATTATGTTTATAATTTCATGGAATAGGACAGTAATGATAACATGCTTATTTCTATAACCATTGCACAAGAAAGCGTAGCGAAAGCTGATGGAATCAGCGTCGGAATGGTTAAACATGTCATTAAACAAAGCATCGAATTACGTCAGTCTTCGTCGTTCCATGCTAAACATTATAAACTTAGTGTCTACAAAAACAAATATGGACAATTTACCTCCATAAAAAGGTAAAAGAGGAATTTGGCTGCTCGGGTAGAAGAGAAAGTCTGCGTAAAATAATCCACTAATTGAGATTCAGATGGGGCAAAACCAAAACAAACAGGCATATATTAATGAAACGTCTGGCTATTAGGGTTCTTCGACTTAACGTTTTAAGAAGAATGAAGAAGTATTTATGTGGATGAAACATATATCTATTCTTCCCATACCCGTGAAGATCCGTCGGACGATAGATCAAGGATTCCGGAGACCCGTGTCAAAAAGACAACGACTTGTGTTAGTGCACGCTGGACGGTAAAATGGTTTTATTTCAAACACTTAGTCGATTTTTAAATCAAAAATGGGCGACTATCACGATGATATGGACTATGTCAACTATAAAAATTGACTGGAAACAAAACTGATTCCAAATTTGTCTTTAAGAAGGGAGCTAGTTATTGACAATGCTCCATACCATAATGTTCAATCGGAAAATGTTCAAAATCCGCAACTCTGAAAGATACGAAACAGTTGCTATGAAATTTTATATAAATGTAATTTCATATCAATACAATGTTGGATTTTTGCATTGATTAGTTCGACTATTGTATCAAAGTGCGGTAAAAAGGGTTATTAGTTAAACATTTTCATATTTATACAGTCACAGCGGAAGAGTCTATTTGTGTACCTAACGAAGGGGTGGCCGTTAGGTATACAAAATGTCAAGTCTAAACTGATCATAATTTGTTATTTTGATTTTTGAAATGTTTCATAATTTTTGTACAGGAAACGTAAAAAAGATCTTACTAACGAAATCGATAAAGCATATAACAAGCTTAAAGAAGACACACCAACGAAAACTGCTGCTGAATAGAAATTTGATTAAAAATATTATGGAGTTGTAAAGAAAATAGTAAAAACAGCAATTTTGTTGATTAACATAAAGCTTCGCGATAATATAGTACCGCCTACTGAATCCTTTTTTTATTCTTGGCTTTACAAGCGAATTTTAGCCTCCCCTAACTTTCATTATACCTCATATACCTTGATGGTGTGAGATTTGAATGATGTGTTAGACATTTGGGGATCATTTCGTATTGTTTGAAGATTCACCATGTTAGGCAGTGTAGTTACATTCAAACGCCATGCTTACCAGACAGATTGGCGAGTTTGTTTTCAGCCAGCCATTTTTGGTTCGCTGGTGTTTGTAGCCACTCATTATGAGTTAGACGTTACCGTGCTAGTTAATTTTACACAAATTTTAAAATTAGGGTTGTTACTTTCTCTACCCACATCGTACCAAAGATGTTCTCCGCCGTGGTTATCTTTGTGATTTTCATTCAGATCTCTGGGTAAAGAAGAATCGAAAATATACCCCACAATACTAGTAAGTCAAGATGTAAGCTTCATCTGCAAACGTAGTAGTGTGCACGTCTTAGAAATTATATCTGAGATGTACATAAGGTACTGTTTGATTCAGCACATAAAACTGTGAAACACCATTTTCTGGATCTAATCAGGAAGTAAATGTCTGTTTCATTGATTACATCGAGACAACTTTTGAAAGAGTGCCGCATAATCTAAAAGAAATTTTGTCAAACAAAAACATAGACAGCAGTGGCATTAGAATTATATGTACTCTATACTGGAATTAAACAGTGAAAGTGAAAGTTGAAGATGAACTGACTGAGGACATGCAGATTCGCCGGGGGATGCACCTTGGGTGTATTCCATTATCTTATAAAAATAAAAAGGTATTGTATATTATATTGTATCGCCTCCATGTTAATGGTAATGGTAAATAATGTGACGGGTAGCTCTTTTAGACAACAGACTCAGTTAAACTCAAGTTTAATTTAAACAAAACTATTCTAAATAAATGAAATAACAAAATAAAATTGTATCCAAGATAATAATATGTATAGAACTATTTAAACCTTAATCTTAGGCTTGTATCGACGTCTGAATTACTCACTGTTTAATACCTGCGAAAAGTAAAATACAATTAATGTCATAAAATCTAAACGATAATTACGGTGTGTTAATACAAATGCGGCGAAGACAGGAAAGGACGGATCAAAGAAATAGACATTGAACGGGCCGATCAACACTCGGTTTGGCGAGGAGAGGACAGTGACTAATCAGTACTTAGTCATGGGAAAGAATAGCTTTGTCTCATATCAATACTCCACGACCGGGTAGGAAACTGCCACTAGATCAACACTCTAGCAGAAGCTGTTAGCCTTCAGTCAATACCTTAGGGCCAGAGGAGTTGTTATCAGATCAATACTCTGACGGAACTCCAGACGGTTGGCCTACAGTCAATACCCAGAGGCCCGGTGGAGTTCCCACTAAATCAGCACTAGCGGAACTCGACTTTCTCTTGTGGCGTATGCTGTTTTATATCGTCGTATGCCTTCCATCTCCTCTAGCGCGCGTCGATGTAGGAGGAACTTGTTGGTGGGAGTGGGTGGTGTACGAAGTGCTGACGTGACGGAGGCGATTCATATCGTTACAATATATATATATATATATATATATATATATATATATATATATATATATATATATATATAATATATATATATATATATATATATATATATATATATATATATATATATTAAATTGTGATGTTACGTATTTATTCACTACTATTTACAACGGTATAACTTCTAGATGCCATTACTTATTGAACGATGTATTAATTACGTATGCTTACATCTTGAATACAATTATCGACTGGCTAAACTAAATTACAGTTATCAATTTACCTCGATCGCTGGTCTGTTTACCATTTTATAATATATCGGTCTATGGCAAATCGATCCGTGTACTAGGCCAAATAATGTTTATATAAAAATGCTGAATCTTCAAGGTTGAGCTTAAAGCACAACCAAATTGTTTTGAAACTTTGGACACACACTGTTATCCAATATGTGTGCCCTAGATATTTGATTAAAAAGAATTTAACGTAATTTATAATAAATATTATTTTTACGGTAAAGTATTTTTTTGGGTTTTTTAAAAATTTTATAATATCTTTGGAATATGTCTTTTTATTTATTACACCATCAACTATTGTTGTTTAATTTATATAGGGAAGTCATCTGTGAATTAGCGCTGGCCGATAATAATACACGGTGATCTACACATTAACATAAGATACGTTGACGACACCGTTTTTTTAGCGGGAACACTACAACAATTGCAACAGCTTGCTCAACATTGCAACAATTATGGATTAAAAATAAAATTGAAGACAACTATGGTAATTACGAAATCACGACCTAGCACACGTACTCATAGCCAATATTAATAGTAAACAAACTAAATAGTAAATAAAATAGAACTTTGCGATTTACCGACAATAAATATTTATTTATCTGCACCATATAATAAATAGTTATGTTAAATTATAACAACTAAAATATATTTTTTAAATATATACTACCTAAAATTTGATGGGTTTAGCATATACTTCCACTATTTAGAATAATTCTTCTTTTTTTAAAGAAAGAAGTCTGCAATAGTAGGATACTTGAGGTATTAATACAGAGAAGTAGGAATTGTTGTGTTGTAGGTTTCCGACAATGAATCTGTCAAAATATGCCCGAGCTAAGCGAATGGAGTATACAAATATCTTGGAGCATGGACCAAAAAGATACTGATCAAACAGGAGAAATTAGGTGCTGCATAGAAGTTGCACGGTCAACTTTTAATAATTTTCTGTGGAGTTGAATTTTGGACACTGAGACAATGAAACGTTAAAAACCTAGAAGCATTGGAAATGTGGTGTTACCAACGTATTCTGAAAATATCATGTACGGATCGCAAAACAAACTCATAAGTTCTCGAACAACTAGGAAAACAATGTGAAGTTTTAAATTCAATAAAAATCAGGAAGCTGGAATACTTGGAACATATTTTGAGAGGTGAAAATACGAACTGGTAAGGAATATAATGCACAGCAAAATCAAAGGCATAAGAACCCTAAAATTTCGTGGTTAAGCAATATTCGTGAGTTGTTTGACTGTAGTTCAATTGATCTTGTGAGATGCGTAAGACATCCTTTCAGATTTATTTGGAATAAGATTGGCCATATTAGGTATTTGCTTACACATCTTTTCGGTTGTAAATTTATAAGGAAAGGGGTACGGAGATATTATGAAGCCAATTTCTTGTATTGCTGTGAGCTGTGGGTGAGTAATATCGCGAGCTGTTATGAAATTTCATCAAATCCTAACGAGAGAGACTTAAATATTTTGTTAAACTTAACATTGAAAACTAGAAAAAAAATGTTTTAAAAACTATTTAATTTTAAATAAAAAAGAAACAAAACCCTTTTTGTATTTGTATAAATTTTTAGTATATCCTGCGGAAACTCAAAGTTCCAGTAACATTAAAAGTGCATCAATGGTGGAATCTCAAACACCGTCTAGCTTAGAAGACACATCTATATCGTCTTCTAGTGGTTTAGATGATACGCTGGTACCTAAAGATACGACCATGTTAAACGTAAGTCTAGATGAAGAAGCTCAACAGCTATATAATGTTTTAAATCAACTAGGTAAGTAATTTTAAGATATTATTACCTCTAAATAATTTAAAGTAAACTATGAATACTTAGAATCTAACAGTATGGTAAGATATTGGAAATAATAATAAATAAAGAGGATGAACAAAACGATAACGGAGAACGTCTGATTGAATTATGCGAACTAAACAACCTAAAAATCACCAACGGATTCTTCAGACATAAAAATATTCATGGACGCAAGAAACACGAAAGCTGAAATCGATAATAGACTACATAATAATCAAACAAGATACCACAATAAAGATTAAAGGTGTGTGAGTCAAAAGAGGAGCAGAATGTGGAACGGACCATAGACTACTGACAGCAAAAATGGGCATTAATTGGAAACACAACAAGACCCCCTCCACAGAAGAACCGTTGAACACGGTTAACGGAGTTACCAGCTCAAGTCCGTTTGAAGAGGTTTACTCTCCGGACGCTGGAACTCACTTAAAGCATGGGTGTATGTTACCTGAAGTAAAATTTAATTAAAATATTAACCATCAAATAATAATAATAACATTATGTACAATCTTTGGTAACTTTATATATTTTAAAGGGTTTTTACCCTAATATTTTGGTGGCTCAGGCATGGTAACCTGTATTTTTAACCTGATGATGGAACTGTTGTTCCGAAAACGTTCGTGTTTTTGATGTAGCCCTTTTAAGGGTTCTTTATAAAATATACACATTTACAAAGATTTAATCTCTTTTTTGAAATATTCTGTCTCTGATGATGTGCCACATATGGTCTATTCTCTATGTAAAATTAAAGATTTGTGGTACTCGCAGGGAGGACGTTGACACATGACATACGTCTATCTCAATAAAACGATGACCCCTTTGGAATACAAATCGACAAATCGTTTCAGCATTTTCACAGAATTCAATGAATATTGCCAAATATTAAAATTAAATATCTTTTGAGTGGCCAACCCTGTATATTAAAATTAGTTTGCAAAACTATCAGTAAATGAAATTTTAATAATAAAGACAAGGTTAATATAAAAGAGAGTAAAGACATATACTTTTTAACATTTTATTTTTTTTACTTTCCCAATAACTACATGGATCATATCAGCTTCTTGATGAGTATGCCCCGGTTAAAGGAATTTAGAATTCTTCCACCGTTTTTATAGTTTCGTGTTGCACCTGTTATTTTCTTGCATTATTGATATAGCCGGCGTATATTTAGTTTTCGGGGTGTTAATCAGAAGTCCGATGTTTTCTACGATGTTTTTGATACGTGTGAAAGCTTCAACTGCTTCATTTCGGTTTCTTCCAATAATCACGATATCATCAACATATACCATCAAGCAAGCAAGCAATTTGATTAAACCCAGCCTATGAGACATGTTCACCCCTAAGAATTACGTTCGGGTGTAACAATTCATTGGAGCGAGGTGTGTTAACTCGAGTATATACAGGAGTCACCCCACCGCGCTCCAATGCTCTAGACCATCCCTTTCCTCCCTATAGCACTCTGATGCGCGATAGGGGCACAACTATCAGCCAAATGCTCTTCATGTGGAGGTCCTGGGTAATAGAACCCCAACATGGTTTCCTAACCGGTTGCAAAACTCAGGACAGCGCATTGTCGCTATGATCCTGTTATCATGATGTGGCTTATCCGCGAACTAAAATTGCTTACTTGGGCCTCAAGTCTCCGCTCTGAGCCTAGGCTCAGTTCGGCGACTTGGTGCTCAAGGGGTTGGGCCCTACGTGCCCGGGTTTTGGGGTTTTTGTTAATTTTTTTGGTGGCTTACGCCGGTTTTTGTTAGTATTTTTTAATTTTTTTGGTGGCCGAGGCCGGTTTTTTGTGTTTTTTATAATTTTTTTTGTAGGTGGCCCTGAAACAAAAAATCAGAATTACTGTAAAGTCCATACTATAACATTGAAAATATATATATATATATAAACAATATAACAATATAGACTTTATCATCTATAGGCAACTGGGCCCACTCTGTGCTTTGCGATAGTCTTTGGTGTTTTGAGCTACGAACTGTCTTCTGTGTGCGTTGTTGTTATTTTTGAGGTGTTTTCTCTCTGGTGTTTTTGTTTTCTCTCTAGTATTTTATTTTTTCTCTCTCTGGTATTATTTTCTCTCTAGTACTTTTTATTTTATTCTACTATTTGTTGTTTTGGTCTTTTGTGCTTCCATCTGTGGAAAGCGTCATACCTCATCATCTCTCTAAGTATGTAGTTGGGGTGGTTCTCTATATCTGCAAACTTTGTCCTGGCTTTTTCTTTCATCGTGTCTGTCACTCTGATTTGTTGCAATTCTCTGAAGAGGAATCTTTCTGCAACGTATCTTGGTACGTTGACTGCTTCTCTAAGGCTGTTGTTGTGAGCCGCTTGTATTTTCTTTTTTGATGTTTTGCATACATGTCCCCAGGCGAGGGATGCATATGTCAGTATGGGCAGTATTATGCTGTTTATTAGTCTTATCTTAGTTTTTAGTCTGAGTTTACTTTTCCTCCCTGTTAGTCCTCTTACAGAAGCTCTTGCCATGTTTGCCTTTTGTACTGTGGCTTCTACGTGTTTGTTGAATGTTAGTCCTTTATCCATAATTACTCCGAGGTATTTGGCTTCGCTTTTCCACTCAATGGGATTGTCTTGCACAGTTACCTGTTCTTCTGGTTGCTGATGCCGCTTTTTGAAAAGTACAGCCTGTGTCTTATCGGAGTTTATTGCTATTTTCCATTTTAAACTCCATTCTTCTATGTCGTCTAGTGCTGTTTGGAGGTTATTCACCGCAGTGTCTATGTTTCTATGTTTGGCCGCTATCGCTGTGTCGTCGGCATATAGGCTTAATATTGTACCTGGTGTTCTAGGTATGTCTGCTGTGTATATTGAGTACAGTAGGGGTGACAGTACCGCTCCCTGTGGCACTCCAGCCTCCGGGTTCCCGAGTTCGGATAGGACTTGTCCTATCCGGACTCTGAAACGTCGGTTGCTCAAGTACGACGAGATCAGCCTTGTCATTGCTCCACTGTACCCGTATCTTCTCATTTTGTATATTAGTCCTTTATGCCAGACTCTGTCGAATGCTTTGCTTACGTCAAGGAAGGCTGCTCCTGTGTATTGTTTATCATTGAATCCAGCTGCTATGTACTCTGTTAGTCTGAGCACTTGTAGCTCACTGGAGTGTTCTGATCTGAAGCCGAATTGGGCTTCAGGTATTATTTCTAATCTATCTGTTTCCGCTTGTAATCTGCTGAGTATGATTCTCTCTACAATCTTACTGATTGCAGGTAGTAAGCTTATTGGCCTGTAATTTTGCGGGAATGTGCTGTCTTTTCCGGGCTTTGGTAACATTATGACATGGGCCTCTTTCCATCTGTTCGGGAATTTCTTGAATCTTAGCATTGCATTAATGATATTAGTTAAGTATACTATAGCTCTCGCTGGTAGGTATTTTAGTGCCCTATTAGTGATTTGGTCAGGTCCGGGTGCTTTTTTCGGCGAGCTGTTTTTGATCAGTTCGTTTATCTCCTCTGGTGTTGTATGAGGGATAATTTCGTTTGGATTATCAGGTCTTTCTCTTTGTCTTTCGACTTCTTCTATGAAGTCGATGTCTTCGTCTGGGTGGTAATTTAATGTACACTCTCTCTCGAGAGTACTCCTCATTACCTCTGCTTTTTCCTCTATGGTGTATACGATTCCATTTTCCCCGTGTAGTGGGGGGATTGGTTTTCTGTCGATTCTCAAAATCCTCTGGAGTCTCCAGAGGTTTTGCATGTGTGGTCCTTGTTCCTCCATATCTCTTAAGTGATTTTCCCAGCTTTCACTACGGTGTTGTTGTAGTGCTGTTTTGACCTCTCTGTTTAGTCTGTTTGATCTGTTTTTGTCTGCCTGATTCCTTGTTCTTCTTGCTGTCTGCTTTGCTCTGTTCTTTTCCCTTATCAAGTCTTTTATTGCTTGTGGTATATCCTTAAATCTTCCAGAATGCATTTCTACTTCCTCTTCTGTGGTGCTGTTTCTGAGCGCTTGTTGGATGATGTTTTCGAACTCTAGGACTTTGTCTTCTATTTCTCGTGGGGTTTCTATCACTGGAACTATATTTATTCCAGTGCTCACGAGTCTCTTAAAGTTTGTCCATTTTGTTTTCTTTTTAATTCTTCTGATTGTGCTTTCTTCCTCCCACGTACCTAGTTCTAATAGGATGGGATTGTGGTCGGTTGTGCCTTCGTTTAATGTTTGTAATTCTGTTTGTAGTCCTAGATTTTTTGCTACTACTATATCTATGTGTGTGGGAAGTCCGTTTCCTGGATAGTGAGTAGGGTCTGTTGGGCCCATTGCCATAATGTCTTCATTATTTTCGATGTAGGTATTTAATAGTCTTCCATTTCTGTTCGTAGCTCTGTCGTTCCAATTAGGGGATCTTGCGTTTAGGTCTCCTATTATTATTGAGGGTTCGTTATTTAAGAACGTGTTCAGGTCGTCGTCGATCAGTAGATCTTGTGGTCTCACGTAGGCGGAGGTAATGTTGACTTCTCCTTGCCTCATTTGTATTCTTACTGTTGTTGCTTGCATAGTATTTAGTTGCGGTGTTATTATTCTGATGTGTTCTATGCCTTTTTTCACTAAGATTGCTGTGCCACCTGATCTTGCTGTGTTGTCGTTCCTATATATGTCGTATCCTGGGAATTTTATACTTATGTTGCTTGTAAGTTTTGTTTCTTGTATTGCAACGACATCCATTTCGTATCTATTGACCAGTTCGTCCAGTATATTCTGGTTGGTCCTTATGCCTCCTGGATTCCAGGAGCCTATCCTCAAGTATCCCCTATTTGCTTGCACTAGTTCAGTGCTAGCTTTATATCTGCTATCGCCTCGTTGACTACTCTAGTTAGTAACTCTTTCACAGAGTTAACTAGGCCGTCTTGGTGTTGTCTTGAGATAAGGATGGTGTTTTCCTTATCTTGTGCTTTTGTTGTTGCTGCCTGGGCGTATGATGGGCCGCCGGGAGTGATTTGTGGCCTTCTTTGCGCCGTTGCGTTCTGTCTTTGTTGGGGCTGCTGTTGACGTCCCCATGTAGGGCATCTTGGGCATCCCCTGAAATTTGCTGGGTGCTGTCCTTGGCAATTTGCACATTTTGCCTTTTGATCTTTGGGCAATTGGCAGCTTTTGCTGGAGTGTTCCTCTCCGCATTTTACGCAGCGGGGTGCTTTAAAGCACGCTCTCTGCGCGTGATGGTAGCCCTGGCAGTTGAAGCACTGTGTGGGCCCTGTTGCTTTGCGTAGATCCTCTATTTTAATTTTCATGTGCATCAGGTTAGTGATGCCTTTTAGCTTTTCGGCGTCCTCCCTCTCCACCGTCATGACAAACATTGGTAAGTGTCTTCTGTCGCTTTTTCTTGAAGTCATGTTCTTAATCGACACGACTTCTATATCATACTCATCTCTGATGGCCTCGAACATCTCAGTCGTGTTCGTAGTTGGAGGTAACCCTCTCAAAACCATCCTTGGTTTGATGTCTTCTTCTAATGGGAATGCAATCCATTGAATTGGATTTTCTTCATTGAATTTTTCAATGATTTTCACCATTTTGCGATAGTCCTCGGGGTTCTTTGCTTGGATGAGTGTTTCTCTTCCACTTCTCGACAGCTTGTTCGCTGTGATGATTTGTTGTTTTTGTGCAATACTTAGTATTGCACCTGTGTATCTCACACTCTGTAATTTGATTACAGGTGGTTTTGCCCAAGTTTTCTTGGGAGCAACTTCAATGTCCATCTGTGACGGAGACGGAGGACGCCGATCAGCTTTAGCTTCACCTTCCTGATGTTGTTTCGGAGGGGTGAGGGGTGGGAAATCTTCTTTTCTTCCTTTTGTTGTTTTTTCTTCTTTTTGTGTATTTTTTGGGATTGTTCCTGTAGCTTCGGCTTGAGTATTCTTTGGAATGGCTCCTGTGGTTTTTTGCTTCTTTTTGCCCTGATTTTTAGGGTTTTCCTCCGGTTTTGCCTGATTTTTCAGGTTGTCTTCTTGTTTATTTTTCTGTGCCTGGTTTGCCAGGTTTTCCTCGGGATTTTTTGAGTTCAGTTGGTTGAACTTCTTGTCCATGTGTTCGATGATGGACTTTTGAGAGGCTACCATTGTGTCTTGGAGCTCTTGTATCTTTTTCCTTAAAGATGCAATTTCTGCATCTTTTTCTTTTAATAATGTCCTTAATGCAAGTAGTTCGGACTTGTCGTCCTCGCTACTTCTCTGTCTTGTCCTTTTTTGCGTTAGCCTTTTTGGCGTATCGTCGTCGGTAGTTTGTGGTTCTTCGCGGTTTCCCTCCGCTCTGTCTTTTGTCCTCTTCTTCTTGTTTTTGGGACGTTTGAATTCCCCTTCGTTTTCTTGTTTTTCGTCTTCTATCGGCAGTTCCTTGAATATTTCGTAGTTTGCGCTGTCATCATCCATGGGGGGTAGTGCGTCGTAGATGTTACAGTGGAGTTTCCTCTCACTGTAACCATATGGGGTGGGACTGGGGGGTGCCTTTCTGTCAGGCGGGGATCGAGAGCGATCCATTTTGGGGGACGGATATCTGAATGTGAATGAGGGCTTTTTTGTCATCCGTCTGGCCCGTTGCCAGCACGGTTTCTGGGTGCCACCCAGTGACCTCTTTCGCGGTAGTTCACGCTTTAGACAGAACTAAAGCGGGGATCCTCTTGAGTTTCTCAATTCTCTGACCCTGGGGCCGTGTCTGCCAGATATAGAGTTCTAAACAACTATATCCCACAGTGTCATCCCAACGGAGGCACAGAGAATATCCCGACGGGCAAGCCCGTATGCTTTTTCGCTTTCCTACGCCTCAATTTTGGCCTCCGTGAAGATCTGATTTAAAAAACAAATCTCCCCGGCTAACCTAGTTGTGACGTAGGATTTTGCCTCTCTTTTTCAGGCCTAGGCGCTGTTAACGCCAAGTCTCCGCTACCGTGCTTACATACACGGCACGAACTGATAAGTTCGGCTCGGACTTGGTCGCTGCAGCTCCTCGGCGGTGTCGCTAGTCGCTCTTCGGCACGTCTGCTGTGTTCGACTGCTGGAGTCGAACACATATACCATTATTTGTATACTACGGATAAATATATCGTAACTGTTAAATTTATTCCTGATTATCTCATAACTTTTGCTAACGCTAGGTTGAACAGCGTGCATGATAGCGCATATCTCTGGCGCAGTCCTCTGTTAGTTGTAAATGGTTATGAAAGATCTGAAAGTAGAAATAAGTAAAAAAGAAAGTAAATAATTAAAATATATTTTGAGAGATGGGTATTTCTGATTTTATGAAAATGAAATTTTTAGGGTTAGATATACTTAGGCACGTCTTGCATTGAGACTGTTGTCTTTTTTTAAGACACTTGGGCCAAAAATGTCAAAAGTGACTTAATTACTTCTTGTAACAAGCCACATTATACACTCAGATGCAAAAAAACGCAACGGAGAAAATTTTGGTCAAATTCAAAGTATTTCAGTTTTTCATCCTATTTTTAACCTTATTTTTAGCCCTATTTGGATGATCTTTTCATCACACTGTGTAAAAATTTATAAATTTTAATTTAGTATAGTGAGTTTTTTAATAAAATTTTGTATTCGACTTATACGGGGTTAATTAAAAGATGGTTTTTTATCCTAACTTTAAAACATCCTGTGGAGTAATTCCGTTAGCGGATTTTCGTAAAACCTTGTTTTTCGGTTGCAACCATGTCTTCTAAGTATTATGTTTTTTGTTTCATGTGAAAATATGGATTGGTTCATTCTTAGGAGCGAAATGATTCTGCTATCCACAATTTACGACTTTTTCTATTATTACCATTATCTTTTGTATTAATTTGTAATACGAAGATGGGGGCTTTGATGACTGATATCGAAGGAATGTCATATCGACATCCCAGAAGCACTGTATTTAAATAATGGTTAAAAGCAACGACATGATCTTGGTTTTAATGAACAATGATAACAATTTTTGCACAATTTTTGGAGTATACCGAATACCATGCACATGTGGAATGGTATATGTGGGAACCACAAAAAGACACACCAACACCAGGATAAATGAACATAAAAGCCATTGTCGTTTAGGACATATCGACAAATCTGCCGTTGCCGAACACGCTTTGGGAAGCGGAGAACATCGAATACTATTTGAAGAAACACAGATGCTGGACAAAACTTCACAGTACTACCCACGGTTATATCGGGAAGCGGTGGAAATATACAAGCACCCAAACAATTTCAATAGGATAGAAGAAGGACTAAAAATCAACAAAACATGGATACCAGTATTAAAATCCACAAACGCCCTTCCCGCCAAACACGGAGATAGAAAAGCTACTAAAAACAACGACACGCCCCCTCAAGCCGAAACCAGTGGAGGGGAGGCGAGTGGGAATTATAAATATTGCCTCCGTAGTACAACGCGTCGTCAGTTTCTGCTTACAAGCGAAGCATCAACATCTCCAGAAGATGCCAACCCCTAGTGTTGGCGAAACGTCGAGAACAAATCTCAACAGAAGACAACGGCCCAACAGCCCGAATAAACAGTTTAATAAGTTAGACGATGGCCGTGAAAGCCTAACGCAATTTAATGATAACAATAACAAAACATAAAAAAAACAACTTAAATGTAACTTAACCTAAGTACGCAAATAACAAAGAAAAACTACTAAAAAATAACAATACTTTGTATTGCCTCCTCTAGCCTCTATAACTGCCTGTACACGTCGTCTCATGCTGTCTACGAGGTTGCGAATATCATCTTGCTGGATGTTTTGCTATTCCTCTTCTAGAACCAAGCGAAGTTCGTTAATTGAGGCTGGTGCGACTTCGCGACCTCTAATATTTCTACCAAGCATGTCCCAAACGTGCTCTATTGGTTCAGATCTGGCGAACATGCTGGCCAGTTCATTTTATTAATACCAACTTCCTCTAAATATTACGTGACGCACATTGCAGAGTGCGGTCGCGTATTATCTTGCATTAATAGAAAATCATCGCTAATATATTGAGAAAAGGGTACTACGTGATTCGCTAAAATTTCCTTAATATACCGGTCTGTAGTCAACGAACCCTCAATAAATAAGAATTCGGTGTGCGCCTCTCGGGATATTCCTGCCCATACCATCAACGAATCCTCTCCATGGCTAACGCGGGGACTGAAAGCGCACTCCGCAAATCTCTCTCCAGTTCGACGCTATACTCTTTCTCTCCCATCTGATGAGTGAAGACAGGATCTCGACTCATCCGTAAAAAGAACATTACTCCATTGTCCTAAATTCCAATGTAAATGTTCCCTGGAAAATTGTAGTCTAGCCACTCTGCCGTGGAAGTAATTTGGGCCCAGTTGCTGATCTGCAACTTTGCAAACCAAATTCATGTAATCTTTGTAATCACGAATTGTAAATATTGTTATGTTTTTATTAATCTAATTTATTGTTTTTATTTATTATTAAAGGTTCTATTTATACTACACTTACAAATTTATTAAAGTCTTTATTACTAATTTATTTTACACCAATAATTATGTAATTGAACTTTGATCAAATAAAAGGCATATATCGATCACAGTTTAATTTAATCTTGCCCAAGTACTTTCGATCCCTACATCATCTTCAGGGGCATTTCGTCAATTGCGGCCTATCCGACAAGAACAAAATGTCATAAACATACAATTGTACATCACACTACACTACAAAAGGACAAACAAACACTTTAAAACTATTAAAGAAAAGCTACATTGCGTGCAGAAGCCGGAGACAGAATCTTTTTTTTTATATTTATTTACTATATATTTATATACTATATACTATATATATATATATATATATATATATATATATACTGTATAATATATATATATATATATATATATATATATATATATATATATATATATATATATATATATATTATACTATATACTATATATTTATTTATATTTATTTATCTTCTGCACGCAATGTAGCTTTTCTTCAATAATTTTAAAGTGTTTGGTTGTCCTTTTGTAGTGTAGTGTGATGTACAATTGTATGTTTATGACATTTTGTTCTTGTCGGATAGGCCGCAATTGACGAAATGCCCCCGATGATGGTCTAGGGATCGAAAGTACTTGAGCAAGATTAAATTAAACTGTGCTCGATATATGCCTTTTATTTGATCAAAGTTGATTTATTCGAGCATTCAACCTTATATTTAATTATATAATTATTGGTCATTTATTATAATACGTGCGTTACATTTTAAAACGCGACGCGTTCAAAAACTAACTGTCCCTTTACAACAGAATTCCTTCTTTAAATATAAAACCCCGCTATTCGAGAATTGCGGCGATCCCATCGAAGAGCCCAGAAGCTCAGAAGTCGCGGGTGACTCATCACAATTCAGGTAGACAGGTCTTTCAACTGAGCGCCGAAATATCTAGAATAGAAAAGATATTAGTAATAAATATGTTTACAGTTTTGAGTCATATGACATGTCATTATTTATCGTAACAATATACTTACATTATTGCCTCGAACCTCTTGAAGCTGATTTCTTGTTTGCACCGCTGTTAAATGACGATCTCGCAAAGTGTTGACTCGTATAAAACAATCATCTAAAGCGATAGTTTTGCTCTTCCTGCCACTTCCCACTTTACGCTTGTTTGTTCCAGTTTGTATAAAACGTTCCACTACTCTTTGGATGGTAGAGCGATGAGTGTGTAGTACTCTAGCCACATATTCATAATTTCGCCCATCTTCAACCAGAGCAACAGGTTTCTAACAATCTCCGGCACTAAGAACCATGATCAATCATAGGTAAACAAAATGTAAGTGTCAATATGACATAATGATAACAGTCACCAAAGCCACCTCGTCGTATTACAAAATAACTCCAAAATAATCATAATTAAAAAAGTTCTAAATTGTGGGTGGCAAATTCATTTTCTAAAAAAGGAACCAAGGTATATTTTGACATGAAACAAAAAACACAAAGCTTAGGAGACATGGTTGCAACCAAAAAATAGGGTTTTACGAAAATTCGCAATCGGAATTATTTCACAGGATGTTTCAAAGTTAATAAAACCACGTTTTAATTAACCCCGTACAATAAGTCAAATATAAAATTTTATCAAAAGCTGACCACACCAAATTAAAATTTATAAAGTTATAATTGTGCTAAAAAAATCATCAAATTAAGGCTAAAAATAAAAAAATTGAAATACTTTGAATTTGACCAAAATTTTCTCCGTTGCGTTTTCTTTGCATCTGATTGTATATAAATTTAATTAATTATTTAATTATTAATTTTCCTATATCCTACAGGACCACAAATTTCGATGAAAGATAAAAGTGCGTCAGTGGTTGAATCGCAGACACCCTTTTGTTTAAGTGAGACCTCTGTATCTTCTAATGATTTAGATGAGACAATAATACCTAAAGATTCAACCAAATTAAACATAAGTCTAGACGAAGAAGCTAACGAACTATATAAGGTTTTAAATGAATTAGGTAAGTAATTTTAAGAATTTTTAACTCTGGTAGAGTAGAATGATTCATGTAAATGCTCGTCCTGAATTACAAAGGCTAACTAAAGGACATAAATGAAAGAAATGGTTTGATAATGTGACAAATATTAATGAAAGTGAATGTAAAAGTAAAATGTAAAAATATGGTTAATTTTGCTTTATCTTTGATTTTGACAAATATTTCTTGTTTTAGGTGAAAATGTTAAAGAATTGGAAGATGATTCCATTTTAACTCCAGTATCTCACAAAAATGAAGACGATGAAGATGAAAATGAATTAGATTTTAGTTTATCTTTGGAATGTGTCACAACTCCTATAAAAGTTGTACCAGAAAAACGTGAAAGCGAAGGAAGTGATGATGATTTGTGGAATACTACACTCGTTCCACAATTGGACGGTGGTTACGATGGAGCAGATGATCCAGTAAGTAAATTCAATTTTGTTGTTTTTTAATTTAGTTAAGTTTTTCGTTTTACCAAATCAAAGGGTTCTTCTTAAATCACATGGACAGATTGCTAAGAATGTAGATGACGTTTTTGATGTATTTTAATACTTTGATTAACAGTGTTTATTTCCAGGTCTCTACAGTGCTCTTATAATACCATGTATTGACAGTGCTCCTTAATACTTGGTTATTGATAGTCCTTGCTTTAGCTACTACTTATCTGTATGACCTGTAAATTTTACCACTGGTTATCATTAATGTTAAATATATTTTTCTGAGATCGCAGGTTTTGTTACGGGTTATTTTCAGCGCTATGTTTGGTTTCAATATTTTACTTAAGTGTCTGGTATTTAGTGTAAGGAGTGTTAGTTTAACTTATAAAGGGAAAATTCCTAGTTTTTTGGCTGTATACCATAGTTAAAAAAACTTAGATGGGCAGGACACATAGCTAGAATGACGGATAGGCGAGGGACAAGGAGGTTATTGGAATAAAGACCAAGGGAAGACACGAGAAGCGTCGGTTGACGATTTAAGAAGACAAAATTAAAAATGGACGAGAATGGCGCAAAATAGACGGGGTTGAAAGCACGAGGAAGAGGCCTATGTTGAGCAGTGGACTTTCGAGGCTGGATGATGAGCAGTGTTATACTATCTGTAAATTGTCCCTCCTCTTCAATAAATGTAGCTTTGAACATGACTCTTGGAGTACCTTCAATGTCATAGTCAGGTTAGCCATCTGTACCATTAGGTCTTATCATTGAAACTTTCGGCTGTTTGACAATAAATAGGTGTTAAGATGTCTAGGAGAGTAGCGTGAAACTCCATTTGACATTATTTAGCTCCCCGTTGGCGCTTCAGACAGCGCAATCAGATATCAACGAACTGTATTATGAAAGTTCGATAGTTATTTGGGGCAAGGAAATTCAAATAAAATTGACATATTACCGTTTTAGCCACCAGTGTGAAAGCAATATACGAGCCCTAACAACTATATGTTGGAACAAGCAGTTATTTTGCGAAGAAAATACCAATTTACCGAAATTCTTTAATTTATTTTTTTTTTAATTGTAAATATGAAATTGGCAACACTTTTTATCATAACATACAGAAGTTAAAACACTTCACAATTGTATTTAGGTATATAAAAATTTTATATACCTAGATACAATTGTGAAGTGTTTTAACTTCTGTATGTTTTTTAAACGATGGCATACAGCCAACTACTGGGATTTTCCCATTAATTTTTTTTACTTTTTATGATGTATGGAATTACTTTTACAGTTTAATTATATATTTTATCTTGATTATTATTTAATTAATTATTTGATAGCCAAAAATGCTGACAACTAAATATTGGAACAAGAGGTTTTTAATAAATTAAAATAAAAGTCATTAAGTCATAATGTCGCCTTTAGCTTAAATAACAACCTGAACTTTATTAGGGATTGTATCAACTAGACCTTCACAGAATTCAGGGGTGAAACTATCCCATATTTCTTGTAATTTAGCACGAAGTTTTGGCAACGTTCGCTGAGGGTTATTTCTTAGGCGTGGTTTCATTTTGTGTCAAAGTGTCTTTATTGGATTAAGATCCGGGCTGCTAGAAGGATGTGGCAAAAGTTTACTCTCATGTTCTCCCATCCATTTTTTGGTAGTTTTAGCCGTATGGCATGAGGCTCCGTCCTGCTGAAAGATAAAATCTCTGGATGGATATAACTTTGCCGCACTTTGTAGAAACGAATGTTCAAGAATATCTTGATATTTGGCTGCGTTTACTATGCCTTCAATAAAATGTAAACTTCCCAACCCTTTGGACGACATACAACCCCACACCATGATGCTCTGTGGAAACTTTACAGTTCTTTTCAGACAATCCTTATGGAATGCTTCTGTTTTTTCCCGAATCACACGCTTTCGATAATCTCCGACACATACATCAAATTTGCTTTCGTCGCTATAGATAACTTTGTCCCAGTTATGTTTGGTCCACGAAAGTTTTGATTTTCCCTAAATGTGATGACTCATTTTTTGAGTTTCCGTCAACAATGGTTTTTCTTTGGCCTACTCGAATAAATCAAAAAATAGAAAATTTAAATCCCAAAAAACCTATCAAACATACCTTATACAAACTAAGACTGCTTTTGTGGATATATTTGCGACATGATTCTCTGGAAACATTCATCCCAGTTTCTCTATTCCTTCTAGCAGTTACGTCTGGTAGTGTATTTCTTCTTCCCGACTTACGTATTCTAATTATAATAAACGCTTTACATTCCTTTAAGAAACAGCTTTTGGGTGGCTTGAGTTTTTGCCGCAAACATCAATACTGGCAGTTTGTCCATATTTCTTAACTATAATAAACACAATAGTTGTTGTGACAGTCAATTCACTGGAAATTTCACGCATTGTTTTCCCGTCATGGTACTGATGAATAATAGTTTCTCGAACTTTTAGATCAGTAGGTTTTCCACGTGCCATTATTATATTTTACTCGTAATAAAACTGACTGTTGTCGTTATTCAAACTCAAATGAAGCGTGACAATTATTGTTGACAAATCACTACCTACTCGTAAGTTTGATTTCAAAGCCTTCTTTGTGCCATGCTGATAAAATTTAAGAAACGGGGAAAAGCAAAAAATGTTCCAATATTTACTTGTCAGCAGTTTTTGTTTATCAAACAATTAATTAAATAGTAATCAATATAAAATATATATTAAAGCCGCCAAAAAAATTCGATACATGATAAAAAATGTTGTTAATTTTATATTTACGAATAAAAAAAAATAAATAAAAGAATTTTGGTAAATTGGCTTTATATTCGCAAAATAACTGCTTGTTCCAACATACAGTTGTTATGGCTCATATAAAGAATGAATATGAAAAGAGATTATCGTCTTTATCTTCAGAGAGATCTTTTTTACGTGGAATCTTTCTTTCCAGGCATCTACGATGGGGACTCTGGTGGGGCAGCTTTATTTTGTAACATTTCAGTCTGTTTTTTGCAGTTTTTTTTTGTGCGAGAGAGAGCAAAAAAAGTATCTTTTTTCCTTTCTGCATCTGAATTTCTTAAAATCATCAACAAGTAGTTTTTCAAATTTTATATTTTGCTTCATAGTTGTCCTCCTGTTTCTGGAGGAATACACAAAAATTAAACATTTAAAATATTAGATTTTCTACATTCCCCCTTCCAATTTAAATTAATGCCTGAAACGTCTATTTGACAGTAGAATTATATGCAATATTACAAACCTTTATTCATATTAACGCCTTAAACAAATCTCTCTCTCTCTCTCTCTCTCTCTCTCTCTCTCTCTCTCTCTCTCTCTCTCTCTCGTTATCACATATTCTCTAATCTCTCTGGCAACAATTAGTCAATTATATTCAACTCACCCCGTAGTCTTCTTAATTGAAAGAATAACCAGTTGCTATACAAGAAATCTACTCTGAGATCAAATTTGTGAAGAAATTGAAGAAGCTGGCTTCAACGCAAGAGAAGCTACCAAATATAATAATGCTATGACAATTTTAAAAGTGATATTCCGTGATCTGCGACAGTTTTCAAAGAATAAATGATCGGTGCGTGGCAAAATAGTCACGTGTCTTAATCAGTTTTCATAGCTACAACCTGGAAACGCTCAGAACATGTTGCAAAAAGTGTTGTTTTACTTGTTATAGAGAAGATTTTATGTTTATAACAATTTTAGTAGTATATCTTTCGTTTTTTGGCGTTATATCATCTTTAGGTTATAACATTTGTAATAATAATTGGTAATATCTAGTAATAAATAGAATAATCTTTATTGTGTGTACCCAAAATATAAAACATGTATAAATAAAGATGAGAACTACAGCTAAGCATATAATATGTACCACAAGATAAACAAAGATTTTCAGATAATTGAGTTTAAAAAAATATTTTATTGTACCAATAGTGCTTTATTTTTGCCTTTGTCGCGTTCTAAAGTTCTGTCATTCTAAAATGACTTATATTATGTACTTTGCAAAGTATGAATAGCTTAGCTATATTGTTCTGAAGCTATTTTCTTGTGGCATTTTAAATTAATTTATATTTAAATGGGAATAAGCCACATTAAAGGTAAATTTACTAATGTTTGTATTTTGAGAACGATTTCCGAAGTGGAAATTGAAACGTCAATAAATGTATTTTAACCTTTAATGTGGCTTATTCCCATTTAAATATAAATTAGCTTAGCTATATTTAAGAATCTTGCTTTAGATTTGATTAACATGCCTTCTTGGTGGCAAATATTTCATGCGATGTAATTTGAATAGTATATATTATCATTTATATTATAGGACGAATGTACTGCGACTAAACCTCACTCCCTACACTTTAGAAAAGATAGTTTAGTTTTGGATGAAGTAAAGTGCCTTAAAAGCCGTAATGTGGTTGATGGTTTTTTCTATAACGACTGTGATAAAAAATTTATTGGAAATACTTGTGATATAGGAGGAGAACAGGATTTAAACCCCGGAATTAAATGTCAAACTTTTCCAGATATCAAGAAAAGACGAAAACGAAGACATTCATGTAAGTATTTCTTGTAAGATTTACAATAAATTGAAACAGTAACATTTTGAGAAGAGAAACTACTCATGCAAACATTTTAATTCATCATCATCATCCTGATAATACTTCACTATATTTCTTCAAAAGTCTCAATTTTTCTATGCCATTTTGTTCAGGTTGTACGGTCCAAAACGTTTTTCATTTTCCATAGTTGTTACGTATTGATAATTTAAAACTATATTTACACCTTCGTTATTTCTAGTGATTTCATCGATAGTAGTTACGCATGGAATCTACAAAAATATGTTTGATTTATGTTATTGCAGTATCTTATAATGTACTTAAAATTTATTCTTCATTCTTTTATTTTGATAGGCATATGTCTCTCGGCATATGCCAGATGACTAATCTAAATGTAGTATCTAAATATAGTCGTCCTCAATTTACACAAACAATGATTTCTAACAAGATAATTATGTAAGATTCCTTATTCCCCATAAGAGAGAGGCGCGTGCATTACTTAACACTAAACACTTAAAATAATAAGAGTATTTAAAAGAAAAGATTTAAATAAATACTAAATACTTTTCCAAACATTTTCCCTATCTAAAAACGAATGTTTTTAGAAACAGCTGAAATTGTAAACGATGGACATGGAAATATAGATATAATGATAAAAGAACGAAATAAGAATAAAAATTGATTGACAAATAAGCCATGGGCAGATTTTGACCACCCGATGCCATCTGAAAGTGTGACAGCCGTAGCTCAGTGGCTATGTTACTGGCTTAACAAGCTGAAGAGCCCGGGTTCGAACCCCGGCACCCCGGCACGTAAAGCCGTCGGTCCCGGCTACGAAAGTAGTCGTTAAGTCATATTAGGGGCGCTTGTGCGACCTGAAAACCCTAACACTAGACCTTAGCCAGAAGGTTACACGAACTTTACTTTTTTTTATCTGAAGGTGTCCTCAGATTAACGACGCGTTCAATGCCGTCAGTTAAGAAAAATAGCATCGAATGTCGTCGTCCTTACAGGAAATAAAAAAATAAGGTCTGCGATGACGCCGGCAATAATAAATTTTTCGACCTACAAAACTATGGAGACTGTGTCAAAGATCATTTTTTTCTATACGAATTCCGTGGGGTGCAAGCGGCGAGAAAAAGAACAGCGTCGAAATCTTGCGTAATTTGTAATTTCTATGAAGTAAAATTACCTAGGTTCAATTATTTAACACTTATGTTTTTCATTGTCTCTTTTAGGTATTTCGAACAAGCATGTGGATCTTCCTTATTTTCTGGATGGAAATTACGACAGTGAGTCTTCAGAAGAAGAAAAAGAGAAATCTATATCTGATCGAAGAAGTAAAACACCTAAAATAGATTCTAGGTATAAAGCATTACCAATATCTGTTCAAAAATCCCCAAAATCTGTAATAAAAAGTTCTAAATTAGGTAAATATTGAATGGTTACAAACTTATATTGAGTATTGAGTACGTTTCCATCTCTCTTGATATTACTAAAGCTATATTTTCATGTTTTAGCTATCCATAAACCGGAAATAAAAATAGAAAAGTGAGTTTGAATGGGGCTTAGCTTTTATTAAAGAAATGTTTCATATTTATCATAGCTTATGTTCTTTTAAATAGCAGAAGATGGTTTGGGCCAGTAAATGTTCAATTACTTTGGATTTTTCGTTTTTTGTCTATTAAAAGTCGCCAGTATTACTAATTTCACTAAAATCATTTTCTAAAAGCATTATATAAAATGTTCAAAACATTATAATAACTCACTGAATTATACTTATAGCAGTTAGTGAACTCAATATGTAGAGTTCTAGTTTCTTGTAACAGTTTATCTGAGTTGTATTAATTGCACAGTACTTTTCTATCATAGTAGAGTTGGGGATAGCTTTGCTCATATATTGGTGTTAAAGTATATGTTCGTAAAATAAGAGATTAAACATTTACTCAAAGTACAAAATAGCTGTTAGTCTCTTCCAATCCAGTGGTCTTCGTAGTTATTATCAAGACATTACGTACATTCCTGCTAAAGTAGGCCGGACAGTTTTCATGTAGAGACCATAAGTTTTGCCAAATATTTAAAGGCACATCATCTAACGAATCAGGTAAAGCATTTTGCAGGAAATGTAGCTTCGTCGCAAAACAAAATTTATCTGAAAAATCTTCATGTTGATTTTTCTGATTTTGTAACCATCTAGCGAATTCTTCACGAACAGGAAAATCTTGTAGCAGTGCTTGTACCTTTGTAAAATGAAAAGTATATAAATTTTCGTTGTGTAAGATAGGTACGAAACTGAAATAGGTATTCTACTAAATGGTTACCGGCTAAACAACGTCAGATATGCAGATGACACCATAGTATTTGCGGACAACTTAGAAGACCTACAAGTTCTTATGAACAAAATCACGTATTACAGTCAACAATATGGACTCAATATAAACTTATGAAGACAATATATAACAAGACAAAGCTTATGATAATTAGCAAGAAAAGAATAACAGAAGGTCAACTCTACGTCAACCTATCCGCTGTAGAAAGAGTGACGCACTACAACTACCTCGGCACCATAATAAATGAAAAATGGACCAACAACCAGGATATTAGAGCACGCATCGGAAAAGCTAGATCCACCTTCAATCGGATGGGGGCCTCCTTCAAGAGTCACAACCTCTCTCTTGATACAAAAGTAAGAATACTGCGATGCTACGTCTTCTCTGTCCTTTTTTATGGTGTTGAATCGTGGACCTTGAACGAAGATATGTGCAGAAAACTGGAAGCGTTTGAGATGTGGCTATATCGGAGAATGCTTAAGATCCCGTGGACTGACCGAGTCACAAATGAGGAGGTCCCTAGAAGGATGAATAAGAACCGACAGGTACTGACCACCATCAAATCTCGAAAGTTACAGTTCTTCGGACATAGTATGCGAAATGAATCTAGATATGCTCTCCTTCAAGCCATCCTGCAAGGAAAAATATTTGGAAAACGAGGTCCAGGAAGAAGAACATCTTGGTTAAAGAATCTCAGAATCTGGTTCAATACAGCATCTGTGCAGCTTTTCCTCGCTGCTACAGATAAGATAAAGATTGCCATGATGATCGTTAACATTCATAACGGATAAGGCACATCAAGAAGAAGAAGATAGGTATTTCCTAAGGAAGATTTTGAAATTGTGGGATACATGGCAGATAGTCTTTGAACGCTAATTTCTTGATTTTCCTCAACTTCCATTAAAATTGCACCTTCATGTGCTTTTGTTACATCATCATGTCGCCCTGTTTTATTATTTTTTGGGACCACTGAACCTGTCTCTCTTAATCATTGATGAAGATCTGTAAATATTGAGTGAATGGGATACTCACGATTCGGAAATTTTTCAGCGTATCTATGGTGTGCTGCTCGAGCATTACACCTCATTTCACCATAAACTAAATGCATATCAGCCTATTCCTCATTAGGAATACGCTGTTCGATCATCATTTTTGTTGAATTAAAATTGTTATGTTTGAATGCCACAAAGTAAGAAACTAAAAGATAAACTTCGCTAACTGACAACATTTTGACGATAAAAAAGGTAGGTTATACTTCTGTTGACATTTCAAAGCCAACTAGTACAAAAAATATTAATTTAACTTTCATGACGAAAAAAAGAAAAATTTTTTAATCGACTTTTCTATAAAACGGTGTATTCTACCAACTTAAAGTAACAGTACCTTTTTGTACTAGATAACCTGAAAATTTAATAAACTAGTATCCCGAATGCCTAAAAGTAATAAGTCAAAATAACCGTTGACCTACCCGAAACGGATGCATATGAGCGGTACTAGAAATTCGCAATTGATGGAATCGATTTAACTCTGGAGGATAAATAATCGTATTAGCTTTAGTTTTTCTAAATATAAGCGCTCTGGAGGTATTTAACAAAAATAATTACAAGGCGCCATCTTTAAAGAGCTCTAGCTCCCTTAGGAAGCATTTTCGGACTAGGTGAATTGGGTTAAATTGTCTTAAAATTATCTGAGGAATTTCCGGTCTTCGTTTACCATGAGAGTTTCTGGACAACCATTACACATTAAATATTCATTTTTTTTTTATCCAACAATATTAAAAATAAAATATTAGTTAAGAAGGAAGTAAAAAAATTCTTAATGCGGACTCGGTCCTAGAAATAAGAATCGTCAGTGCGGCCATCGTGTCAGAACCATTACAACAGTTTCCATACGAACGGCACAAAAAATTGATTCAGTGTCCCTCTCGACCGGATCACAAATTTGTTTATTTACATTCCGACACCGTCTAAATCAAGGCAAGGAACACTTTTATTAAGGATTAGAGTTCTGTGGCCCGTAAAGTGTAAGGATTGCACTAGGCGCTCACTTTTATTCACCGGCACACGTTTGAAATTTTTCGCAGACTCTAAATTCGATCTTATGGACCACTGATTGAAAACCTTTATTTCGAAAGGTTGATTAAATTGTACCAGAAAATATATTTTTTATTCTGGTATAATTTTAAACGATACTGGAGTCACTAACAACTATTCCATACTTTGATTTCAGTGTTATTTATAATTTAGTATTGTATAACACACTTCTTTTTTAATTTTAGGGATCAAAAGACACCTCGTTCAATATCTAAAAGAAGACAAAGGTCAGCATCGGATATTACTGTAAAGCGCCAACTATTTGATCAGGAATCTTCATTGGATCTACATTCAACAATTGTTGAAGAAAAACTAGTTTGTACCTATTTAAAAAACGAAAATGTTTCAACAAAAAATCTTCCAACTCCTGTAGAAGAAAACTCTACAAAAGATTCAATTCATGACGAATCTAGTAAGGATTCTACTTCAAATTCGGGTACAATTTTTAGTACAGACAATGATGAACACGAGAAATCTTTTTTCAATACAGAAATAAAGAACATGCCGAAATTGATACCTTCAGAAATATATGATAGAGAAACAAATTTTGTCGCTAGGGAAGGATGTTCAAAGTATTTATCGCCATACTCTTCTCAAAAAATTTCTCAAGAAAAATATAATTCTTCAGGGAGCTCCAGTTCTGATTTGTTAACACCATATCAGCAGGTTCAGAAACATTCATATAATTTAAATACTATAATTGAAGAAGATGCAATAAAACCGGAAATTAATATGGAATCTACACCAGAAGATAGTAAATTAAGTATCGAAACAGGGGAAAAACCTTTACTAAATAATTCTGAAATAGTATTGATTACTCCAAAAATTAGACCACCCAATAAAACTGAAGTTTTGAATTCCTTAGATTTGTACAAAATTCCTCATGTCAAGACTGAAGAACCGTTTTACAGTAATGCCGAAGATGTAACGGCAAGTGTGGAAGTTGGATTTAATGTATTAAAGGTTAACAGTAAGGCTGCTATTCACTTACCGGAATTTGAAACTGCAACTGATAGTTTAAATATCCTTAGGAAATGTGAACTAGAACAATTACCATCCAATGTAAAGTTAAATAAAGCAAATATGAATAGTGTGATACTTAGTCATTGTAAAAATATGCATTGTGTAATAACACCAGTCCAGAAACCGCCCAGTTTAAAATTCATTAAGAATTGGATCGAACAAAAGTCTAAACAGTCTTGTGTAACAGAAAATCGCAAGCAAAAAGTTAAGATTTATGTACCGTTAAGCCCTGGAGCAAATAGTGACAATGAAATGGATTTGACATTGACTTTGTCTCCTGTAACGCCGAAAAATTCAACATCTAGTCAAAGTAGTACAAATAGCACTCTCAAATCGTCAAAACCTTCAGATAAAACTAGTCCTATATTTAGAGAAAATTACAAAAAGAGGAGGAAAGAAATTAGAAATCGGGTTCTTACAAGATCCGTCAGAAAGTCGTTGTCACTAACCGAGGAAACATCTGTAAATTATTCCGGTCAAATAACGGGCATCAATGTAGATAATAGTATAAATAATTCGGCACAAAATTTGCAAAATGCGAGAGCAGTAATCGAACACCAAAACCTGACCGTGGTGGTTATGGAATTGCATATTCGTACTAGAGGTGATTACAAACCAGATCCAGCTTATGACTCTATAAGAGCCATATTTTATTCAATATTACACGACATACCTGAGCCTAGATTAAAGGAACGCCAGTGTAAAGGCATCGTTGCTATTAACAACATTATAACAAGTCCTACCAGTAGTAAAATACCAGTTTTAGATGGTGTGGGCTATAACTGTGCCTTAACGTATGTAGATTCAGAAGAAAATTTAATAAAAGAATTTTTAAAAATAATTGAATATTGGGACCCGGATATCTTTGCGGGCTACGAATTAGAATTGTTGTCCTGGGGTTATCTAATAGAAAGAGGATACACGCTAAATATGAATCTTAAACCGCTTTTGGGCAGAACAAGAGATAATTATGCAAAACCAAGACACGATGAATCTGAACAGTCTGAACTCCGATTGATAGGAAGAATTGTTTTAGACGTTTGGAGACTTATGAGATACGAAATTGCTTTACAAAGTTATACTTTCGAATCTATATCTTACCATATTCTGCACAAAAGATTTCCTTACTATTCCTTCAAAGACCTATCTTTTTGGTGGGAGCACAGGACTCAGTTATATAGACATAAAACTGTGAAGTATTATTTAACAAAGGTCGTTATGATTTTGGAGTTGTTCGATAAATTGGATTTTTTGGGAAGAACAAGTGAATTGGCAAGGTGAGTGTTTGCTCTATAATTAATTTTTTATATCCGAGTATACAGTATCGGAAAGAATTTAATGTTTCTGTAAGCGCAGCGTTGCCAGGTCATCGAAGTCAATAAATCGTATGCCGTTGTTCAAATTATACGGCTTTTTAGTACTTTTCATGGCGTTACAGTATCTCTTTGTCACCATGACGTAGTCTATTTGGTTTCTTATTAGTTTTTCTTTTGAATGCTGAGGAGATGTTGACGCATATAGTCGCATTGGAAACAGTTTGAAAAATGTGTTTCTTTAACTAAATCTTCAGTTTGACAAAACTGAAGTAAATGATCTCGTCTTTCATTCCTAGTACCTAATTCGTATTCACCAACTTTGGACTGTCCTACTTAGACCAGGGAAATAAGCAAAAAAAGTACCCTGTTTGTGACACTCGTCCGGCCAGGCAACTGATTCCATTCCACTTTTCTTCTTTTGGTCCACGCGTTTATTTCCTCTATACCACATTTCGCTCGTATTTCCTCACTTCTTACTCTGTCTCTTAGAGTTTGGTTTGTTATTTTTCGTAAGACTTTCATTTCTGTTGTTTCCAGTAGTCTTTGTGTTTTCGCCGTATCTACTCTTGTTTCCGTTGTGTACGTCATTGTCGGTCTTATTGTTGATTTATATATCCTGGCTTTCGTTTCCGTTGTGAGGTATTTGTTTCTCTAGATTGTGTTGTTGAGACATCCTGCTGCTCTGTTTGCCATGTTCACTTGTTTTTGTACTTCTTCTTCCACTTTTCCGTAGCTTGACAGTTTTATTCCTAAGTATTCAGTTTCCATCACTTGTTCTATTATTTTGTTATTTACGACGAGTTTACATCGTCTTGGTTCCGCTGATATCACTATCGTTTTAGTTTTCTCTGTTGAGATCTCCATGTTGTATATGAGCGCCGTATCTTCGAATTCTTTAATTAATCTTTGTAGGTCATCTTCATTTTCGGCTGTTATTATGGCGTCGTCGGCGTAGCATATTATCCTTATTTCCTTTTCTCCCATTCTATATCCTCTTCTTTTTTTAACATTCTTTATGATTTCATCCATTATCAGATTAAATATTAATGGGCTCAGCGAATCTCCTTGTCTAATACCAGTTTCATATTTGATAGGTTGCGATAGTTTTCCTTTACATCTTACCATAGCTATGTTATCTTTATATATATTCTCAATGGTTTTTACTAAATCCAGTGATATTCCCTTTTCATATAATAAATGTATCGCGTCCCGAATTCTCACTCTATCAAACGCTTTCTTCAAATTGTGATGGGTAGCTCTTTCCGGGTGACAGACTAAGTAAAACGCAGGTTTGAAATAAAAATAAATCTATTTAGTATATATACAATAAATAAAAAATAAAAAAGGAATTCTATGTTGTATACTTATAAAATAAAAATAAAATGAATTCTACGTTCCCGTCTGGGTCCCGCGATGAATGAGTTCCCCGGCGAACGTCTATAAAAGAAAAGAAACTACTTATTACTAATAAAGAAATGAAATAGCAGACCCACGGTAATGTTCAGTACACAATACCGATGGATTCCGCTTGGCTAAGGACAGAGTACGATCCTCAATACGGAAATCTCTCTGTCCGGTTTGGCTCTGTGCAGATCCACGGTAATGTTCAATACACAATACCGATGGGTTCCGCTTGGTTAAGGACAGGGTATGATCCTCAATACGGAAATCTCTCTGTCTGGGTTGGCTCGCAGGTTCACTACACCGGCGAGTCAGGGAGCCTAGAGCGCTAGCTACAAGACTGTCTAATTCCGCTATTCACACGCCTTAAATAGCCGTTCCGAATCCCACTTCGCCGCCGCCACGTTGTAGAAGTGGATGCGCAAATATTGACACTCCCACGGTTCGAACTGTTAAACGATCAGAACATCGTTACAAAATCTATCAGACACATGCTGGTTTTTTGTATTCCAGCGACTTTTCTTTTATTTGTCTTATTACAAAAACTGCATCCGTGCATGATCTTCCTGTCCGAAATCGTTGCTGTTCCTCTTGCAGAGATATTCGTTCGTTTATTTTTGTCGCTATTATTCTTGTTGTCAATTTGAGTGTTGTATTTAATAGATTTATTGCTCGATAATTATTGGGTTCTTTCTTATCTCCTTTTTTGAAGAACATCACCATGATCGCTCTCCTCCGTTCATCTGGTATTCTGTTCGTGGTAATTATTTTATTAATAAGAAGTTGCAGTTGTTGTACAAGGTGATCACCTCCATATTTTAAGAGTTCATTTGGTATTTGATCTTCTCCTGGTGACTTTCTGTTTTTTAATTTGTTTATTCTTTCTTTCACATCGTTTTGGGAGCTTTCGGTCTTTTCCTCAGTTATTATATTTGGCGTTTCTGGTAAAGGTTCTTCGTTTTGTTTTTTAAACATTTCTGCCAGGAAGGCCACCCATGTTCCTCTTGTATGTGTTCTATTTCAACTAGTTCTTTCATTTCGCTCCTTTGTTGTCTTATGAAGCGCCATACTTGTTTCTGTTGTCCATAGAAATCCATCTCTAGTCCTTTTGTGAATCTTTCCCAGTAATCTGTTTTTCTTACCAATTGATGAGTTTCAGTTCTTATTCTTTTATATTCTTCATATGATTCATTCGTTTTTTCTGACTTATATTTTAGGAAAGCTTTCTTTTTTTGGTGACATTTTTGTTTAAAACCTCTAGTGTAAACCATGGTGTTTTCGTTGACCACTTTTTGTTTATTATTGTCGTTCCAAGGGCTTCTCGGGCAGCATCCAGAATATTTTTCTTAAGTTTTCTCCAGCTAGTCTCTACATTGCTTTTATTTTCGATATTCTCCATTTGTATTTTCTGTTCTAGCCTTTTTTGATATAATGATTTTATGGAGTCATCTCTTAAATTTTCTATTTTTATTATTTCCTCTGCATTGGTTTGTTTAAGCTCCTCTTTCCATCTTTCATTGAATCACTGAAAATAAACTTATAACCTTTATATTACACACAATGTTGGATCTTGTGGTGCTTAAAATAAGATCAAAATTTCAAGTCGATCGGTCAAAGAGTTTAAAACTTATTTAATTTGTTTATCCAAAATTAAATTTTTTTGCAACAATAGTGATTATAAATATTTATTTTTTACAATAAAAATTACCTCACCTCGGATATTCCTAAAAAAAATAAAAACTGAAAAAAAATGGTTCAAACAAATTAGATGGTTTATTTAACAACCTAATTATTTAAATAATACATATTCGTAATGTATGCAAAAAGTACATGAAAATTAAAAAAAGATACATCGATATCCTCCTTCTCCTCCTGCGCTCTCACTAGTTTCAAAACCGACCAATTTTGATACCTTAAAGTATGTTCTTTCAGATGACCCTAACTAGGTTTCTTAATTGTTATAAACAAAGCTGCTGTCAATTTATAAAAAAAGGCACTAACTTCGTCCCAAAGTGTCCTAGGTCAACTTTTTTTCCTTTTAAATTTATAAAAAAATTCGGGCTGTCAAAATATGAGAAAATCAGTTTTTTGCAGTTAACGGTTAAAAAGTTATTCTTATTGTTTATAACCAAAAAATTGACATGTTTTAGCCAAATTATTTTGCAATATTTAAAATTATTTTTCGTAATTCTTTTTTAAATATCTGAATAGAATAAATCTTCTTTTAGAATCTATCTGATCGATCGACTTGAAATTTTGATCTTATTTTAAGCACCTCAAGACCCAATATTTTGTATAATATAAAGGTTATAAGTTTATTTAAAAAAAAAGTTATTAACATTTATAAAAAACCGAAATTTTTGACTTATTTTGCAATTTTCTAAGCAACAAATAAGGATAGTAACGTTTAGAAAAACGCCATTTTAAAGGTTTTTATATGACTTATAAGTTTCTTTTCTTCTCAAATTTGTTTCAAACGCTTTACTTTTTGCTGATAGACGAGAAAAGCAAAAATTTACCGTTTTTGACCTCAATTTGTTAATAAGTAAGTCTTCTTTGTTGTCCTCATCACTTCTTCCAAGCTGTTATAGAATTATTCTATTTGATCATCGTCTTTGTCGGCTGTAGGAGCGTATATTTGTATAATATTTTTATTGGGTTTGGTTTATTCTTCAGTTGTATTAATATCCTGCGCTGAAAAAGGAGTAAAGCTTAGTGCAGCATCTTTCAATTTTTTTAAGGTGATGGTTTCAACTCCATATTGATGAATTGTGTTGTGATTACTGGCATAATAGAATATGTTATTATTGTTTGTGAGACATTTTCCATTTCATGCCCGTCGCATGTCACTCATACCTAATACACCTCTACCCAATCTGTCCATTTCTAATGTGTTATTCAATTTTCCTGAAGAGAATACACTTCTTACATTCCAGGTTTGCTATTTTTATGGCTGTATTTGTCTTATTGCAAAGCTTTTGCTTGTTGACGTACCGTTCGCGTCATAAAAAACTGGTACAACTCTTATAACCAAAAATCGTGTTTTTTAAGTTGTGTACGTTGATCTTGTCACATGTGTCATTCTAATTTCTAGGGCACTGTTGCCAGTTCAACGAAAATATTATATGAAACCAGCTAAAAGCAGGGCTGTGCGACAGACCGCCAATTTTGAGTATACTAAAAACTAAAACATTATCGAGCATTATCTATCAGTCAGTCACATTTATTTAAACATGCATCCTAAAAAATTCTTCTATTACTATTGTAATTTTCCATAATCTCAATTAAGTACCCACACATTGATTTGTGTTTTATTATAATTTATGAAAATATTTTAATTCAAAAATAATGATAATCAATCTAATAAATTATTATAATAAAACATTACAGTGAGATATTGGATTGTAACTGTCACGTTTTATAAAGCGTTTTTTCGTCCCGGATATTTTATAGTTTATAATACGTAGGGTAAAGTATAATGTTAATTTTTCACATTTATTGTTCTTGTAATAAATAATAATTTAATGGTAGTTTGCCTGTTACTAAACTTATTAATACAGTTCGTGTTCGGTAGGTAATTGAAGTATAAAATTACAGTAGATGCATTCCAATATTCCCTTCAAACATTTTGGATATTAGCTCAACCCTATCTTTGGTTATTTAATTTATTAGATACAGTTTTTTGTTTTTAATGATAAAAATAATACCTATCTAAAAACTTTATACATTTTTGAACGTTATTTTTTATATTTAGATTTTGTGCAATTCCGTTATCTGTAATGGCAACAACGAATTGATTCACGGACCATTGTATCCAGTCTGAACACAGGTTTACATTGGGAAAAAAAAGTATACCAGTTTTATATGACGGGAAGTGTACAAGGAATCCTTGCATTCTATTGTTTATCTTCACTTGCCGGATCTTGGTTTCCGATTTTCATGATCAGTATCAGCAATACTTCCTCGTTGCACGTTTGCATAGTCGATATAGTCCAAAGGAAGAGAGAATTTCTACCTTATTGCATTTCATTGAGATTTGTGGCCGCTTTCAATTAATCAATTTATCATTTTTGTGTGTGAGTTTTAAAATAATCGCTGTTATGCTTATTAAAACTGTTAATTTTTTTTTTATAAAATTTATGTCTAAAGTATATTCATTTAGCAAATTCCCATCTGTAAACATGAACACGTGTTGATATTTGCCCTCTCATTCGTCAAGAGGCTATTAAATATAATTTATTGCCTTAAGCCAGACGGATTCTCATGTTACGGATCCAAACTTGACAGTCTGTTTAAATTCAAATTGTAGCGTGTTGCTTTTTTTATTCAAAATGTTTTATTTGTTATGTATCTCTCAGTTAATGAATATTTTATTTTAGTACATTTTCCTTCAATGGAACATTAAATTTTGCTCACAGTGATTAAATTTCAAGAAATTTTTACACGAATAGTTTCAAAAGTAAATATTTTTAAAAATCATATAATATACCTCAGTACGACCCTTTTTGGCTTTCACGTGCGTTTATTGACAGATGGGAATTTGTAAAACGAATGTAGTTTAATAGTTTTTATTAATATTTTGTTTTTAATTTCTAAGCTTGAATTACACAGAAATTTTTGACAATGGCACGGAAAATAAATACAGCCTATTTTATTTTAGGTTATTTGGCATACAGTTTTATGAAGTTTTATCCAGAGGTAGCCAATTTCGAGTTGAGTCTATGATGCTCAGACTGGCAAAACCTTTAAATTTTATAGCAGTATCTCCCAGTGTTCAACAAAGGGCACATATGAAAGCTCCAGAGTATATAGCGTTGGTTATGGAACCCGAATCAAAACTTTATACTGATCCAGTAATAGTTTTGGATTTCCAAAGCCTTTATCCATCAATAATTATTGCTTATAATTACTGTTTTACTACATGTCTAGGGCGAGTGGAGAGTCTTGGGAAAAGTGGACCTTTTACGTTTGGTGCTACTCAGTTAAAAGTTTCTCGAAGTCGTTTAAAAAAACTACTAGAAAGGTAAAAAAATAAAATATAAATTACAGCTAAACAGATTTAACTGCAACGGTGACGATTTGACACGACCAGACACGACAGACGTTGGTTGATGCGGTGTTGCCTAATCGAATTATTTTAGAGGTACTGAACTGTAATATTAATACTCCATAATTACTGTAATGAGTTTATAATTATACCTATTAATATCAGAGCAATAATATCAAAGATAAAATGTTTGAGGTAATTGATAAAATATGTTATTTTCTGAAGTTATTAGTCGTAATCAATAAAATGAACTGAATGAATGTAAGTCTATTAAATTAGAAAGCTAAATTTGTTTCATACTGAGAATTGCGATATTTAGTTAAAATAAATTGTTTCCAACGGTTGTGGAAATAAGCTTATAAAGATAGATTTACCTGTTTTTATTTTCAAATATCATCAAGGTCGCTATTTTCTTTTCGCTGTCGGAATTTAATTGTAAATCGTCGCTATCTGAATCTTCGTCTTGATTAATAACAATACGATCCACGACTACATCAATTAGTGGCTCCTTTGATATCAATTCACGTTCAGTTGCGATAACTTTTTCTATTATTTTTTTCCACTCCTCCACAGGAAAGGTTTGAAAAAATTCGTCCGACAGCTGCTGGATAGACGTAAATTTTAAAGTTTACATTTCTGGCTCCCACATATGATTTCAAAGTTGCCCAAACCATTTCAATGTGATTCAAATCTGGATGGTATGGTGGAAGTTTAAATACATCATGTCCTTGTGCTCGTATAATTCTATCGATTGCATATTTTACATAACATTGCATAAGTTTATGCAATTTTATTATGTTATAGAGATCAGGTTTTAACATAGAGGCAGTATATGCAATATTTCTTTCCCGAAGCCATACCTGCATAACATTCTTCTTCGATGCGGATGTGGGACATTTATCTTCCCGTGTATTATGGTATGGCGTATTATCGGAGTAATGTAACAGTAAGTGTAATAACACTATTACACTATTCGGAAGCAAGTTACACAAAAGATGTTCTTCCAACCATTTTTTAAAATTTGCATAGTTCATGTCATCATGATAGTCTCCAGATTTTGACGTCGACTTCCACCTCAAATAAGAACCAGGAATAAAACCTTGTTCATTTCCTGTCCCAACAATAATTAAACGTTGCCCTTTTGACATTGGTTTTTAAGTCCATTATTACTGGTATCACACTAATTGTTTTTTGCAATTTGCTTAAATATCTTACTTCCTTGATTTTCCTCAGATATTGCAGCCTTAAATGTCTAATTTCGTGTTTCTCTATCAACATTTTTCTGTTGTCGACTGTTTTTTCCAGCGAAACCCAAGTTTGTGGAATTCCATCCTCATACTTTCTCTACTTCCTGCATATTTGAATTCATTTACAAATTTTTGGTGAATTTTTTTAATTTTTTTTCGTTTATCGTTTTTTTTATCGTTTTTTGTTTTTATCGTTTATCGCGAAGATGAAAATCATATATTTGTCTCCGTAATATACTTTAATCACATGGATCTAGCTGTATTTTTGAGGAATTTTTTGTCGTTTATTAGGTGTGGAGAATCCGGGGGTTTCTCCATTTTCAACCTCACGACCCTCTTTAGCGATTTTTCTGACGCTGGATAAACCGACACCTATAACAATTGAATATTATATTTATTTTTTTTCTTTTATTCGATTATTTTCTATCTTTCTATAACAGCACCTCTTTTTATATTCGATTTATAACAAAAAAAATGGTTATCTAACAAAACATTTATATATAAATATATATATATATATATATATATATATATATATATATATATATATATATATATATATATATATATATATATATATATATATATATATATATATATATGCGAGACATGCCATTACTTTTTACTTAGATACTTTTACACTTTTAGTGTAAATAGTAAAAATGTAGACACTTTTAATAATATTAGATATAAAAAGTATTTGGTTATTTTAAGAAGTTATATACTAGAGAATTTAATAAAAATTATTTATGTGAGGGCATTTTAAAGAAATTAGCATGTAATAAGTGTAAAAAAAGTTTTATTTTAGTAATTATAATGTTGTAGATATATTTAAGTGAGCCATGTGACTAGGCAACCAAAAATACTCTTTAAAGTGACGTTTAAATAATAATTACGAATATAAAGTGGGGTTATAATAATATGTTGTTTAAAATGTGTAGTTTATTAAATTAGAGTGTTAAGTTACTGATTTAAGTGTATATTCTGATCTGAAAAGCCTAAATGTCAACAAAATTATCAATAGAAAATTAAAGAATTCTCCAGAATACAGAAATTGACCTTTGTTTACGGTAGAACATTCTCGAATAATGGTTATGTCTGTGGATCGAAGAGATACTTTTTCGAGAACATTCGTATAGAGGAAATAGAACAAATCGAACAGGATTTCAAACCAGATGGTTCTGGAAGATTGAAAAGGTATAAATACTCGGTGATTTGGATTCAAGATAGCCAGTTTAGTATGAAAGTTAGTTAGAGTTCATTCAGTTAGTAAGAAGAATTCAGATCAGTTACAGTTTAGTCAGAATTAGGAAGAAAGTATAAAGTATGTAATAATCGGTGATTTAGTATTAAAATTTGATAATATTGGAAAGTATATTAGAAGAATATTGGTTGGATATTGGAAGAAATTAAAAATTATATTATGATTGGAGATTAGTATAAATCAACTTATGATAATTATATTGTGATTGGATAATGGTATATTGAAAAGAAGAATAAATATAAATGCTGTTTGCTGGTTTGCTTGGTGGTTTATAAATGCTTAAGAAGAAATATATTTTAAATTGGTGGAAGCTGATAATTGGAAAAAGTAATTTCACAAAAACAAGGATAACCGAAGCACGAAGACATTGAGTGGTGATTAGAATCTATATAGTGGAAAACAGTTCATTTAGGCATTCAGTGACAGAAAGGTACAAAATTTTGTTAATATAATTTAGTTAGTGTCATAACAATTTCAATTTTGAAGATAGTTTGTTTAAATTTTACATTGTCTATAGAATTTAATTAGTTTAATAAGAATTTTAATTTAAAGATAGTTTATTTTAAATTTACATTGGCTAGGTTAGATATATATGTGTGTTTCATAATAGATATAATAAAAATAATTTAAAAAAGTACTTACAAACTAATTCTTTGAGAACCGCGATAAAAACCCTATATTATTAAAAATACTCATTGCTCATCATTCACAAACAATACATCATAACAATATATATATATATATATATATATATATATATATATATATATATATATATATATATATATATATATATATATATATATATTAGCCTCTGGTTTTACCTGGTGATATCCATTCCGTTATAATTCTTAACGGATTGCTCTTTCTTCTTCTCATTATGTGTCCATACCATCTAGTTCTATGTGCTTTTATTACTCTATGTTCTCTTGACCCATCCATTCTTGTATTTCGTGATTCATCCATTGTCTTGCATTCTCTTCGTTTTCCATCTTTGGTCCCAGTATTTTTTTGATAATGTTCCTCTCAAAAACTTTCAATTGCTCTTCTTCGCTTATTGTTAATGTAAATGTTTCTGCAACATATACTACTATTGGTCTTATAGTCGTTTTGTAGATTTTCATTTTTGTGTTTCGACTGTCGCTACTATGGTTATATCGTCCGCATATCCTATTATTTGTACTGCATTCTTGTTTATAGTTCCTGCGTTTGACAGCTTTTTTTATTATCTTGTCTTACTCCATTTTTATTTTTATTATTTCTGTTCTTTCTCTTCCGGTGTCTCTTGTTGCTTAGGAATCTCGCATTGTAATTTCTATTATTCTTATAATTTTATTTGGTATATTACTCTCTTGTAAGTCTTTGATCATTTTTCTTCTGTTTAGTTTTTCAAACGCCTGTTTAAAGTCTAGGAAACGTATATGTGTTTCTCTGTCGTAATCGTATGTTGTCTCTATCATTGGTAAAACCGTACTGGTAACCTTCTATGCTTTGTTCTGTATATATCGTTAGTTTGTCTCTAATTATACCAGTCATTACTTTATATGTTACATTCAGTAAATTAATTGCTCGCTGGTTTTTGCTATTCTATGGTCTCCTTGTTTTGGGATTGTCATTATAATTCCCTTCTTCTATTCTTCGGGCATTATTTCTTTGCTCATATATTCTGTATTAGTTCGTAAATCTTTCTGTATAGTGCCTCCCCGCTGTATTTTATGTTCTGCACATATTCCGTCTTCTGCCGCTGTTTTCCTGTTTTGCATATTTTCTCTTTCACTTCTGTATAGGTCAGTTCTTCTTCTTCATCATCTTGTTCCTTGTTCGTTATTGTTTCTCTTTCTTCTCTATCCATTTCTTAATATATTTTTTCGAAATACTTTTTCCATTTTTCTGCTTCTATAGCTATATTAGCTCTCCGTTTTCGGTTACCTAGTTTTAAGTATTGGTACAATGGTTTTAAGTTGTATCCTCGATTTTCTGTTTCCATCTCGTGCATAATTTCTTCTACTTTTTAATTTTTTTTTCGATTTAAATAATTTCTTTGCCTTTGATCTTTGTATTTTTCTCGTTCCTTTTCTTTGCGTGTGCTTAACCATTTCAATCTTGTTTTATTCTTTTCTTCCACCGCTAATTTGCACTCATCGTCAAACCAATTATTTCTTCTTTTATTTTTCATTTTGCCAACCACTTTCTCTGCTACATTGTTTATTCCTTGTTTGATTTTTTTCCACTGTTCCTCCATTTGTTGTTCTTTGACCTGCATCTCTGTATTTACTTTTTGTACAAATCTTCTTCTTACTTCTTTCTTTTTCAATTTATCTACTTCCCAGTTTCTTAATCTAAATTATCCACCACATTCTCAGGACGTAAGTACAAAACTTCTTAGCTAGAATAACATGAAAATATATTAAAAGTTATGCCAAGTATTAGAATTTGATTGCTTTTGATCGATTAAAATGCTGGTATACGTCATGGATTATGATTACTCATCCAGCATAAGTTGTTGAGGGTAGTGTGTAGTGCATTCAACTAGGTAAAATATGTTTTTTGGAAGTGTTTTAAGGAGGAAAATTATAAATTATGGAAGCCTCAGTGATGTGAGGTGTCACAAGGTTAAGGTCAAAAAGGTAAAATCTTGTATACTTTCATAGGTGGTACTAGTAAAAAAATAGCACAAAAAACGAAAAACTTCTTTTTGTACTATATTTCATATAGTATATTAAAATATACAAAATGTAATCCATCTATGATATGTTAATATTTTAATTTATGTTCCATTTTTGTATTTTATATATGCATTTTGTCTATGTATTGCTTAGTCCTTAATTGTTTTTGTATTTGCCCTTAATTTTACATTTTTAATCTTTTTATTTTTGACACCTGACATCACTAAAGCTTCCTTAGTTTCTAATTTTCCTCGTAAAGAATTTTTAAAAACATATTTTACCTTGTTGAACGCGTAACCTTCTTCTTCTTCTTAGAGTGCCATATCCCTACGGAACGTCGGCGACTACCATGCTTATAATATTTTTATACTGATCTCGGTCTTGCGCTACGTGTAGCAATTGGTCCGCTGTCAAACCTGTCCACTGCCGCAAATTCCTCAACCAAGAGAGTTTCTTCCGTCCTATCCATTTCTTTCCTTCGATTTCACCGTTGAGAATTAGCCGAAGGAACTCATATCTTGGTCCTCTGATTATATGTCCAAGATATTCTAGTTTACGCCTCTTAATAATATTTAATAGAGTTCGTTGATGTCCCATTCTTCGAAGAACTTCTTCGTTTCTGGTTCTGCTGGTCCATGGAATTTTTAGTATCCTTCGATACAACCACATCTCAAACGCCTCGATTTTATTCATGATATCGGCGTTTAAAGTCCAAGTTTCACATCCGTACAAAAGTACAGACCACACGTAACATCTTGTAAACTTTTCACGGATTTCCAAATTTAATGAGTTATTGGATAATAGAGGCTTGAATTTTTGAAATGAGTTTCTTGCCTGTTCAATTCTACATCGAATTTCGAAGGATGGATCTAGATTTTGGGTAATCCAACATCCAAGGTATTTGAATCTCTGAACTCTCTGCAGCGGTTGTTGGTTTAATATCATTTGGGTTGCGCCGATATCCACTTTACTGGTCACCATGTATTTAGTTTTATCGATATTTATCGACAGTCCCCAATTTGTGCATTCCATGTCAACTCTATTGATTAGCTCCTGCAGATCGTCGATGTTTTCAGCTAGAATCACAGTATCGTCGGCATACCGTATATTGTTAATTATTTCTCCTCCTATGATAATTCATTTTTGATCTTTTAAAGCTTCCCTAAATAGATTCTCAGAATACACGTTAAAGAGGGTGGGAGATAGTATACAGCCTTGTCTTACGCCTCGTTCAATACTGATTGGCTTTGATTCTCTGTTGTTGGTATTAATAATGGCTGTTTGGTTCCAGTAAAGTTTGGCAATAAGTTTGATGTCTTTCTCATCTAGTTGGATGCTCTGCAAGGCGGTAATTAGTCTGGTATGCTGAACGCGATCAAATGCCTTTTCAAAATCAATGAAGCTCATATATACGGGTTTTCTTACCTCCCAACATCGTTGAAGGAGTGTTTGCATAGAAAATAGTGCTTCTCTAGTTCCAAGGCATCTCCGGAACCCGAACTGCTCTTGACTAATTATTTCTTCGCACTTGTTGTTAATAACGCGTAACCACTTATGATTAAAGGGTGATCATCATAATCTTTATACCGATATGTCAATATACCAGCATTAACCCATCGAAATTATTCATAAATTCTTACGAACCATATAAATTACATTGAAATACTTGTTTAACATAAATAACATTGTCTCAGTATAGTTTAAATTCAATATATTTTTAGGAATCAAATAAATTTTTCACCTTGTGGAGCAGCATTCGTTAAAAAAGAAGTAAGAGACGGTGTTATGCCAAGAATGTTACGTGAAATATTAGATACCAGGTTAATGGTAAAGAATGCGATGAAAGAGAACAAAGAAGATAAAATTTTACAGAAGGTTCTGCATAATCGTCAGCTAGGATTAAAGCTGATTGCTAACGTTACTTACGGGTACACTGCTGCCAACTTTAGCGGGAGAATGCCTGCTGTAGAACTTGGAGATAGCGTGGTCAGTAAAGGTAAACCACTTGTTATATGTAAAAATAAGTTTAACTGGGTGGGTATTTAACTGAATTAACATTAGTCTTTCGTTTATGAAAGCGAAGTTCGTTACAGAATGTCCCATCCAGAAGAGAATCTTTAAGGGCTTGTAGTGCATTCTAAAATAATCAAATAGAAGTAAATCTAGTATTGTAATGTTGCATTAGTATGATGTTATATCTTTCCTATACTGTTACACGGAGTTGAGTCGTGGACTCTCACAGACGCTACCTGCAAGAAAATTGAGGCTGTCGAAAGGTGACTGTATCGTTGAATCCTGAAGATATCTTATACCGACCACGTTACTAATCAGGATGTTTTATTAAGAATATAAAAAAGAGCTGTTAACCACAATAAAAACAGAAAAAAATGAACACCTAGGTCACATTATGAGAAACAGCGAAATATATGGGTTGCTGCAATTAATTTTTCAGGGAAAAGTAGAATGAAAACGAAGACCAGGAAAGCGATGGATTTCCTGGCTGAAAAATCTATGTACGTGGTTTAACACAACAACCACAAATCTGTTCAGAGCAGTCGCCAACATTCGAAACGGATAGGCACTACAAAAAGAAGATTTGCTTCTAATATAGTTGTATTAAATTTCCTTCTAATACAGTTGTATTAGATTTGCTTCCATTTGATTGATTGTTTCTAGTTTTGCTCGTTTAAAACCGATTCATATATGGTTTAATTGTGTCTGAAACAGGGCAGGATTAGCAGACAATAAGAGTCACTTCTTTGACGATTCCATTTCGCAGATTATTACTTGTAAATCGTCGTCCTTGACCAACTAATGTCATTTGCTACTTTGATGGGCCAGACCCTTGTTATTTTTATTAATATTTGTACGCTTCTTTAAAATGCACAGTTCGATTTATATACAATATTTATTTAAAACATTTATTTACTTGTACAATTGCTTGTTAAAATCTATTTACAGACTAACTAATAACCAAAAACCGTATTTAAATACCCATACAAAATGTTCGAGAAACTTTTACTAATACCCCTAGATTTCCCCATATTTCTCTAATTTTTCGATATATACCTCTTTCAGATTGCAGCTAATCTGGTCATGTTACTCTACAAACCATCGTTTTCTTGGCTACAAACCATCGTATTTTTAGTTATTTTTGCCCATATATTAAAAAATACATTACTACCCAAAAACAAATAAGTGTATAATGTTTTAATTTGTTATTAACGATTTCTTTCTCAAATGATTGTATACACCAATTTGAAAGTTTGTGGTTTAAATTCATTTCCATCAATTTATTTATTTATCTGTATTTTGACAGGTAGAGAGACACTACAACGAGCAATAGAAATGGTAGAAAGTACTACTGAATGGGGTGCACGAGTTGTTTATGGAGATACTGATTCTTTATTTGTTATGGTACCCGGAAGGACGAAGGAGCATGCTTTCGAAATTGGAAAAAAGATCGCAGATGCTGTCACTAATGATAATCCAGATCCAATTAAATTAAAGCTGGAAAAAGTATACCAGCCTTGCATATTGCAAACAAAGAAACGCTATGTTGGTTATATGTATGAAAGTCCTGATCAGAAAGAACCTGAGTATCAAGCAAAAGGTATTGAAACGGTTAGACGAGACGGTTGTCCTGCTGTTAGTAAGGTATCATCTTTATGCATTTCACCTTTTTCTGTCTCTACTGTTGTGGGCATTAATTAAAATGTTCAAAAATTCTGTACCATTCTTTAAGCTTTGTTATATTATTATTAATTTCTAAATGCTTTTTTAAACAAAATCGTTGCGAATGATCTTAATTCATATTTTTGTTGTAGATGTTAGAAAAATGCTTACGAATTCTTTTTGAAACCAAAGACGTCAGCTTGGTGAAAAACTATGTATTAAAACAGTTTAACAAAATAATCGCGTGTAGAGTGAGTATACAGGATTTAACTTTTGCCAAAGAATATAGAGGAGCTGCCGGATATCGACCTGGAGCTTGCGTTCCTGCTTTAGAACTAACTAGGTAAATAACTACCGATAAGAAATAATTAATAATAATAAAGAAATCAAAAAATAATAAAAAATAAATTTATAAAAAATTAAAATAAAATTTTATAAAATTACATAAAATTTTATTAAATTAAATACATTTAAATAAAATTAAATAAAATTAACCAAAATTAAGTTAAGTTAAATTAAATATATATAAATAAAATTAAATAAAATTCTATAAACTTAAATAAAATTACAAAAAATCATAAAAAATTATAAAATTTTTTGTAAAAGTTAAATAAAATTATATAAAATTACATAAAATTAAATCAGATTAAAATTATATATAATAAAAGTAAATAAAATTATATAAACTTAAATAAAATTATAAAAAATTATATAAAATTATAAAAAATTATATAAAATTATAAATATTTTTAAATAATTAAATAAAATTATTATAAAAATTTTTAAATAATTAAATAAAATTATTTCAAAAAAATTATAAATAATATAAAAAGTACTCTTGTCTAAGCACAAGAGGCGTGTTTTAGAGGATATTAAGGGAGTTTAAGAGAGAGTTACAGGCGGAAATATAAAGTATGGTACTATAATCTAGTTTGGATCTGATAAGAACGTGGTAGAATCTAGGTAATACCTTCTCTTTAGATCCCTTGGTAGTGGGCAATATGGAATTCCATTAAATTAATTACGGCAGATTTAGACGATGAAAATCTAAATCCCACTCTTACTGACCAAGTATAGATACTCTCTAATATATGTACGTCATTGATGCATATAAAGAATAAGGTAGTACTAAGAACAGAGCATTTTAATAGTTCACTTTCTACAGCTTGTAGTGCAGACCTTTTACCATTTGTAGTCATTTATAACGTTCCATCTGTAAAAATAAAGGCAGATATGTTACCTTCTAATTTGAGGTCATTAGGTCTTCTAGCACTATTGTTTTCGAAGTTTTATCGGATGCACTTTCTACACCCAGAGCAACGGCGATTACCTAATTTTTGTGTAACCAGATTCTGGTGTAACCAGATTGTCCATAGTACATCTATTTGATTTGAGTTCTGACTATAATAGAATAGATTCATTAATTTGTGCCGTTCTAAGTACCAGATTAGACGATTATTTCTTAGTTTTCTATGAAAATTTACAATAAATTGAATATAAGTTTGTCCATTTTCATCAGTTTTTAGTTTGAGTATCCTTGTTTTTATTTAATTTATTATTAGTTGATCTGAAATTTCATGGCATTATCCTTTTAACCTATTTGAACTTACCTCATGAAACCACTAATTTTTTATTAATTGAAATTAAAAAAATGTTTTATTGAAGTGAAAACTTCTCTGGGCAGACTTTTTAGAGGAAAATAGGCTTTTTAGATGGGGAAAAAGTATCAACTTGGCATCAGCATAAAAGTTGCAAGAAAACTTAAGACAGTATTATTGCACAGACTACTCTAATTATTTGGATAGGAACATCATCGTATTATTTTTTGTTTTTATCTGTCAGCCGCCTTATAAACTTACTAATGAAATCTAAGGTCTAAACTAAGACAATCTTTTTTAAATTTTTTAAGTACTTTCATATATTTAACTATTATCTGATTAGTCATCAAATTTTGTATTTTTTAGAAAATGGACTGCTGTAGATAGGAGAAACGAACCCAGAAGCGGAGAGCGTGTACCTTACGTAATAATCAACGGACCTCCAGGACTACCTTTAATACGTTTAGTACGAAGCCCTAGAGATCTAATCAACGATATTTCTTTAAAACCCAATGCACAATATTATATTACAAGGGTTATAATACCAGCTATCAATAGGTGTTTTAATTTGCTTGGTGTAGACCTTAATATTTGGTAAGTATTAAAAACATTAACACTAAATTAACAAATATTAAAATTTCAAAATATCCAAACAAATTACAACTTAAAACATAAGGGCTGATAAAACTCCACTCATCTACATTAGAAATCCCTCTAACGACGTGTTTGTTGGAAACCCAATAATTGCTTCAAGCAGTATAAAGAATTCGTGTTATACAACACTGCATTATTACCAGTAATTGTCAGCTTTATATATTAGACGATATTTTTGGGTATTAATAATAGATTTTTTTTATTATGTATATAAAAATTGGCAATAATCAATATTTCTAGAGTTTTTATTTTGCAGAATTAATTCCCATATACCAATAAATTTTATAAACCACTTATACGTAAACTTTTATTAAGAACATAATCAAACAAAATATACTGCTGATAACTTCGAATCCAACGAGAGATTTTTAGATTGCAATCATGAAATCTTCGAATCATATCGAAATAAAAACTTCATTACTATATTTTTTTATAATGTACTTCAAACGAGGTTAAGGAAAGGTTGGAAAAACTATGCATAATGTAGATAGAACTTGTAAAATTATTAAATGTTTACATTTCTTTATTTGTTTAAGGTTTAATCAAATGCCGCGAAAAAAGACTCAGTATTTACCTGGTTCTACTACACCAAAGAAAAAAAGTACTATATCACAGTATTTTTCTACATCTAATTGCGTTTCCTGCGAAGAACAGACACAAATAGGTATATGTGAACAGTGTCAGTCTCGACCGCAAACTACAATGGTCACTCTTATGGAAAAAATGAGAAATTGGGAAAAGAACTCACAAAATATTCTAATGGTAAGTTTAAAAATTAACGAACAAATTATAGTAAGATAGGGGTAGCTACAAAGGCAACCGAAACTATAGGTACCTGTGTGTAAAAGAGTAAAGAATATTTAAGAGGCTAAAGTGAAACCCTGGATACTGGGTGATGTTTTTTTTTATGTTTCAAAGCAAAATGGTGTATGATATTTTATCACAATGGAAACTATTTTATCATGGAGGGTAGGTTTTCACGACCGGGTTTTTGCAATGATAACTCACCTATAGTAAGTGCTGGTTGAATCGTGTAGCTCATTAACTGCTAGTCCTGGTCCTAAGCCCATATAAAGAAGGGGGTGGGCGTTTAGTTATCAATTATGTTCCGTAAATTCCATTATTATTGTTCCCTTCATTGTTATAAAATCTACAGTCAGAGAAGCCGGACAGAACTTTCAATGACGTCAAACGCAACGAAAGTCGGAAATACACATTTGGAACGTTCGTACACTGTGTCAACTTGCATACCTTCAAAAACTAACTTAAGCACTAACCCAATATAAATATATATTGTAGCGGTTATAATTTGCCTACCACATTGGCAAACTGGTATCACTTATAGGGGGTTGAATGTAGGGACTGAGCAATTCTTGGGCTGGAGATAGGGTAAGCAAACAAACCGAAACGTTTGCGAACGGCCACTCTTGGTTTGGTTGGAGAGCTGGGTCGTAAGTAAATGAATAAAAGAGGGACTGGATAGGGGCAACTACAAAGAAAGAAATAAAAAAATACTTGCTGGATAGAAAGAAAGGCTTTTCTTTCCTAAAAAATATTAAAGGGTGAAAATCTTGTTAAAGGAAATAATTCTACAACTCTTGGTTTAGAGAGAAACATTACATATTTATTATTACTTCACATCAACAGTTATTACAAATATTAACAAAATTTATTAACAAAGCTTACAATTGTCGCTATTTGTAACGATTTACAACAAGCTCCAGACGTTGGGGACACTTACTGGAATTTAAATTATTATTAAACTGAAAATATCTAGATTTTTCAACAGAGCTTACATTGAGGTTAACCGTTAAACAAAACAATTTAAATTTATGGTTATGTACCAAATGTCCGAAAAAGGATAATACCAACTGTCATATGTCGAAGTGAAATATCAAACAATTTTGAAATTGCATTTGAAAATTAATTGCATTTAAAAGAAAACTAATATGGCAATTAGCTAATCCATAAAACTTATAATTTCATTTATTTACAATTTTTTAGTTTGTCATGAAAGCATATTTTTTTATTAATGAAAAATGTCTGTTTTTACTTAGAAAAATTTTAACAAAAAGTACCTTATATCACTCTGGCTGATGTATTTCCTTTAAGAAAGTTTTTGGGATCGGAATTGAATCAAAAACACTGTCCCACACAAACTGTAACTGGTCTGGAACGACCATGGAAAACAACAAAAAGTCCTGGGCAGTTAGGACACTGATTCGGGCTTCGGATTATCCTGGATGACAACAAACTGCACATTTCAAAACTCAGCCTCTCGAAAGCTCCTGCTTAAAACCATGTGGACCTTGTCAAATTGTTGTAACGCTGCTTTAAAAATTTCCCATATAGGGCACAACACAACAAATCGGTGATTAACTCAACAAATTCACCTCTCCAAAAAAAAAAAAAATTGCCGGCTTTGAAGAACTACAGGCCGCAAGCTATTTCTTCTGAATCAAAATCTTAACCTTCACTTAGACTCCACGTTTAACTGCTACTGTCACTTTATACTATATTTCGATGACAAAAACGAATAACAAACAACAATAACGAATTTGAAAAAGAAAAATCCGGACTAAACAATGAAACCAACTCCTATAGTGGTCTATTGTAGAGTAAATCACTTTAAACTTGAATTTCCGATAACAAAAACGAATTACGAAAAACAATAACGAATTTAAAAAAAAATCCGGACTCAAACAATAAAACCAAATGCTTTGGCGTTCCATCGTCTAGTGATCTTATAATCTTTAAAAATCGTTCGCCTCCCCGCATAACTTTCTCGCTAATCTAAGTGGATATTTGTTTGACGCGCAATATTAAGCGGAATCAACATCAAAGAAGTACCATCTTTGTTATATAAATAAACTTAAATTGCTTATATTATCAATCTCAGCGACGCAAAAAGATTCAAAATGCTTTTCGGTGTTTTAATAAATACGAAAGGAAATATAAATGCTACAATATACATCACAAAACATATATAGATATAATCTTATTAAGGGTTATATAAGCAACAAGGTTACAAGGAATTAAGAAGAGAGGAAAAACGTACATAGAATTTTCAAAACAAGATTATTGAAAAACTTTAATTATTAAAGAAACGTACTGAAACTATAAAGTTATGTAAGATATAGAATATCGCAAAAAAGAATTTAAGCCACCACTGAAGATGTGCAGAGACACTAACGGAGAAATAAGAGCAGTTTATTTATAATTTATTTTCTTGGGAAACTGTTGTACAGCGAAACATGTCAAGTGAACGATATTATGTGGAACTTATAAATATTTTGGGTTTTATGTTTTGTTTTCTTAATAATCAACCTTCTTTTTAGGTTTGCCAAAGTTGTACATCATCCCCAATGGAAGTCAAGTGCATATCATTAGATTGTCCTGTTTATTACAGAAGAATTCAAACAAGTAGAGATGAACAGCAAACCACTTATATACGACAATTATTAGCTTCTATTGAATTTTGATTAATGTTAATCAAATTTAGATTAATTTTAGGGAAAATTCTGCATAAAATGTTTTAAAGATATGTTTTGATTAACGGTAGATAACTTTGTAATATTCCTTTATTTTTATTTAATACTTACATTGCACAACATCAACAAGTATACATTTAACCAATCTACGAATTATTTAAAAAAAATTGTAGAGATGTGTAATATTATGTTGAATGGCACTTTAGTGTTGACATTTTAGTGTATCAAGCTTATTGTACGTATAAACCGTTTCAACATAGCATTACATCTGAAAATATTTTGTTACAGTAGAAGCAGAAGCACTGATTACGTAAAACTAGATTAGTACTATATCAATCTTGATCATCTTATGTTTATGTAAGTCAATTTTTCACTTCGCCCTTAAATTTGCCATTAATAATAATCGATTAAAATATTATATTTTTAAAGCCCGGGGATCCCTGACCGCTGACTATTAAGCAAGCTCCGGTTAGAGTAGAGCAGCGCGCATACTGAGCGTTGTCAACGTCCAGAAGGAAGTCTATCCTTTTCTGGAAGAACCAATGCCCCTACGAATCCGTCTCCAGATGAGGGTTACACGCTAACCATAGCGTGGGGCTCCACCCGTTGCTAGACGAATACTCGTCCGTTATCCCTGTGAGGGAGAGTAAGTGAACGCAGGTAGGAATAAGTTCCCACCTCGCATGTTGGACAGGTGACCGCCGAAAATACTAGTTCTCTGCCACTCGTCTCCAAAGTGGGCACGTCCAGCTTGGGGTTAGACATTTATGAGCTTGAGGGTCTTCCACAGAGGTTATGTGGAATGAGTTTAGAGTGGTCTGAGTGAGTTCCTTTCGGATACTAACTGCGCAGCTTTCTCACAAGATAAGTAAAATCATATTTTTTATCATCAAGTTGCGCCAAATGTGTACAACTTACTTAACAACTTATAGCAGTACAAAAATGTACAGTACAGTACGTGCAGTACAGTGTTGATGGAGTTCTAATATTTCCTTAAATTAAAATATAAATCTTTTCAAAAATTGCGCAATCTTTCCAAACCATTAACCAAAATTTTCAGAAGATTGATGGTTAATCATTTTTTATGATTTTTATTTTGTTTCGATGGAAACTCAAGGTATACTATGAAAAATTCCAAAATATATTTTTATAATATTTACGTAATTTACTGTAATTAATATTTTTGATTTTAAAAAATCACTTCTTAGTCTTTTTACATACAATTTTTATTTGATATTTTATTTATATAAAAATATACTTACTTAAGATATTTAAATTTATATACATAAATCAATGAAATTATTTTTTTTTACAATCAATATACAATACTAAATGTTTTATATTGTTTATAACATTAATAATATTTATTAATATTTTATGTAGTTGTTATTTATTATATATTATTATTCCGTTTATAAATATCAGCACGTTACAACAAAAACACAGAACAACCATGGGTTCTTAATTATCTTCAACATAAGCAGATATTTTCATGGAAGAATTTGATTAGGAGCACTGAATAAATTTTTGATGGACATCAACTGTAAAAAAGAATCAATCAAATTTATCATGGAAAAAGAAAACAACAGCTCACTATCTTTTATGGATGTGTTAATCACAAAGGAGGATACAGGATATGTAACCAAAGTAGCGAAAACTAACAGGTATTTAAATTACTATTCAAACGCCAACATAAATATTAAAAAGGGAAGTATCAAATCATTATATGATAGAGCCCAAAACACCTGTTTCAAGGAAAATTCAGGAAGAAAAAATTTGTTAACAAAGGTTTTAACAAAAACTGATTATCCATTGTTGTTTATAAACAAAGAATTTCACAAAATGAAATGAAGAAAGGAAACAACATAACACCAAAAGCAATTCAGAGATGCTCACACAAGGGAATTGAAGATGACAACGATACCATATATAAAGGGTTTAGCAGGAAAATTAAAAAGTTTTGGAAATAAATACAATATTAGCACAACATTTACGACAACCAACACACTGAGATCTATTCTGTCCAAAGACAAACCAAAAAACACTGGGAAATACGTTGTGAATGCAACAATTTTTATGTGGGAGAAACCCCAAGACCACTAGATTAGATTAGATTTAGAGAGGTGGCTTTTTGGCCTATGTCACTGCGACCTTTTCAGATCTATTGTGGTCCTCTAGTCCTAGATAACATTCTCTAGCCTGACACTTTTTAAAAAGTCTAGTAGCTTCGATACTGTACCTTCCATGTAGCTATTTGCCGGTGGATGGTCTTCTCCTAATGCAAGAAACCGTACATTTGCCAGACTCTCACACTGATATAAAATGTGCTCTGCTGTTTCTTCTTCGAGGTGACAGAATATGCACAGGTCATTATCTGATAATCCCATCAGCTTCAAGAGCCTATTCAGCTTACAGTGCCCTGTTAGAAGACCTACTATGGCTTTGACTGTTTTTTGTTTTTCTGTTTTTGCTTATTAGGTCTGCCGTAAATTTTGGCAAATGTTCTGTAATGAACTGTTTCGCCTTTCTTTGTCCTGGTGAATTCCTCCACCATTCCAGAGATTTGTGAGCTACCCACTTCCTTGTAGCCGTTCTTGTTACTGACTTTGCAACGCCGCAGAAGGGTCCCGGTCCAATGAATGGCATTGATGAGCCCTATTTGGCCATTTCATCTGCTTTTTCATTGACCTTATGACCTATTGTTATGTATATGTCTCCTATTTATTTAGGGCACACACGCAATCCCATACTAGCTTAGAATTGACCTCTACATGATTGAGTGCCTTAAGCGCTGCCTGACTATCCGTGAAGATCGCAACTGAACAGAACGTTCTTTCCTGCCTTTCTATTTCTTCCACACAGTGATGGATTGCCCTTATTTCCGCCTGGAAAACTCTCACATCCTTAGATAGACTTACCGGGAAATGTATCCCTTGATTTGCCCCTACTATGCCGGCTCCCACACTCCGATGTTTTTGAGCCATCCGTGTACCAGGTAGCAGCAGCTTGTATGGGTACACCTTTATTCCAGTCTTCCCTGCCTGGTATCTTCATTGTGAACTTATTGTTAAAGCTATATCTCGTAGCTGTTGCATCGATGGGTTTCCCCATCACAATATCGGCTTTTAGCTCCTCGATTAGCTTCCTGTTCTCAGTACCATGGCTTATATGTCGCTGACTATGGATTAATCTGTGCATCACTGATCTGGCTTCGCCCTGTATAAAGATATGAAGTGGTGGTAGATTCAGCAGGACTTCCAACGATGCAGTAGGAGTTGTTTTTATGGCCCCGTAATACACAGGCATGCTAGCCTTTGTGTATTACCTAGCAGCCTTATTTCTCCCACTTGCTGCGTCTTTGTCCACCACGTCACCGAGCCATAGGTTATCATGGGTCTAATAACTCTTGTGTGTAACCATAGAGTCATTTTGGGGTTAAGTCCCCCCTTCTTACAACATATCTACTACAGTCGAGGAAAAAAATGGAAATATATTGGCCATACTTTGAGGAAAGATCAAAACAACATAGTATGACAAGCACTGGAAGAATACCAACCAGAGGGGAAAAGAAAGACAGGAAGACCAGACAACATGTGGAAACAACTAGAGAACACGAAAAAATTTGGACTAATATGAACAAAAACAGAGCAAAATGTAGAAGATAATTGAAGGAACCAAAGCAGAATTTATTTTAGTCAAACGTTACACTACTACAACCTAATCAATTAATGTATTCAAACTAAAAAAAAAACCATGTCCGGCTTTAAAAAATTAGTTCGTTTTTTCATAGCAAAAATTTAACCCTGTATATGGTTCTTGAAAACTCTGATAATTAAATGATGAAAAGGTTGCCAATGTAAGTCCATAATACTATATGGGAAATAAGTCAATACTCACAATCTTAAGTAGTTTTTATTATTTAATGATAGTAAATTTTGGGCTACCGGTTTCAAGGCTTGCAATATATGCTCCATCATCAGGCCCCAGTAGGTTAGTCTTACTTGTATTAAAAACTACAAGATATCAGATACAGGAAAGCTCTATAAACTAAACTTTATAGTTTATAGAGATTTCCTATATCTGATATCTTGTAGTTTATAGAGCTTTTCTGTATCTGATGTATTGTAGTTTTAATATAAATAAGACTGACATACTAGGGCCTGATGATGGATGCATTATATTGTAAGCCTTGAAACCGGTAGCCCAAAATTTACTATCATTAAATAATAATAACTACTTAATATTGTGAGTATTGACTCATTCCCCCTATACTAAAGTTTGACAAATATTAAATAAAACTATAAATCAAAAATCACGCGCCGTAGGGCCTGCGTAGCGCAAGCGGTAGGATGCTTGCCTCGCATGCCGGTGGTTCGGAGTTCGAATCCTACCGCCGGCAAGAACAACTAGACATTTTTGACAATGTCTATAGGCCCCAGGTCGACTCAGCCTGAATAAAATGAGTACCTTGGGTAAAACCAGGGGTAATAATAGGCGGTTGAAGCGTAGCACTGGCCATGTTACCTTCCTTGTATACCGTAGGCCCTAGATATAGCAGACTACCCTGCTATACTCCCAAAGCCGCGAGCGGTATAAAACGGGAGACTATTATTATTATATCAAAAATCACGCGCCGTAAGTGTTCAAATGTAGCTGAAATCACGTGCCCTTCATGAATTCTCGGAAATTTTGAATTTGATCATTGACGGCTCGTAATAAAATGTGTTTCCTTGCGGTCACTTAACATTTTAACAGTAGAATATATTTCTGCTTATAATAATAAAAATAATATATTAGATCTAGTTTATAAAATAAGTTCTCATTATTCCATAGTTCTCAAATTAGTATAATCTTTTTATTTCAGAAGGATATTCAATTATTTAGTCTATCGATAGAAAAAGTACTAGCAACCGCAGATGCTTGTTTTGGTCTGTATGTACCTAATGTCTTTTAAAATTATATCAAAACGTGTTTATTTGAAAGAAGTTATACATCGACAAGAAGTTATCCATGTATTGTGTTGACGGCAGTAAACAGAACGAAACGCAATTATCAAGATTCGCAGTTTATTATTGAGAAAAATTTAATTCTCTTGAGTGTTAAATAACTACGATTGTTTATTTAATAGCGGAATTAATCAATGTCCTGACATTTTGCCGAAATCTGTTTACACAGCAAAATAAAGAAACAACAGATTAACTAGCACATTTATGCAACTAGGCAACGAAGCAAATACTTTCATTTTACAAGCGTCAATAAAAAACTGAAAATTTGGCCAAATGAAGAATTTGAATACAGTTTTCGCTGTAACCGCTTAACTTGCATGGTATCGTAGATGTGTCTGTGAAACCTGAACTTCACCCGAGCGTTGTTTTTGACGGATAATATAATTATGTTTCTATTTATGTATTTGATCAGATTACAGTAGTGTAGTGCGGCGCCATGCATTGTACCGCATTTCACATTAGTCATCTTTACCCCCACCACAGTGGCACTGGCCGGAAATTTTAACAAAAAAGAGCCGTTTTCTGATGCAGAAATTGTAACAGAATGTGTTGTCACAGTTTGCAAAACTTTGTTCTCACAATTTGCTAATAATGAACAAATATTAGATGAAGTTTCAAAACTTCAGATGTCTAATTCAACGTCCATGAGACGGTCACAGAACTTAGCAGCAAATATTGCCCTTTATCTTACCGATCAACTGCAGAAAAGTTAATATTTTAGTCTTGCGCTCGACTCGTACACTGACATAACGGCAATTTCTCAACTGTTATGGTTCGTAAAGTATGTATCGAAGGATTGTGTTCTTAAAGAAGATTTTTTGGGCATGATTCCTATGACTGGACAAACTCGAAGCATTGATTATTTGAACACAATAGTAAATTTTTTTAACGAGCATAGCATTGATTTGAAAAAGGTTTTTTCTGTGTGTACTGATGGTTGCCCATCAATGTTGGGGCGAAATATAGGGTTTGTTCAGCTGTTGAAAAAACACTTGGGAAATGATAATTTATTGAGTTTTCATTGTATCATTCATCAAGAAAGCTTAACTGCTAAATTTGGTGAAAATTTCAGCTGTTTTATGAAAACATTTGTAAAGATTGTGAATGTCATAAAATCAAATGAACTAAACCACAGAGAGTTTCAAGAATTTTTGAAAGAACTTATGTCGCAATATGGGGACATTCTTTACCACACAGAAGTGAGATGGCTGAGTAAGGGTAAAGTTTTGGAACGTTTCTTCAGAATTCGACATGAGATTACTCTGTTTTTAGCTACAAAGAATAAAGAGTTTCCTGATACTCATAATTTTAGTTGATGGCTTAAAGTAGCATTTCTCACTGATACAATAAGCATTATGAATGAAACATTGACCAAATTGCAAGAAGACTACAATAACATTGTAACGAAAATGATGAGTATTGTGTTTTCACTGGAGCAGAAGCTGAATATGTATATTGAAGAATTGTCAAATGAAGATTATTCCAGCTTTCCTTCCGTTAAAGCACTGTTTGATGAAAATCCAGATGGAAGTCAATAGATTTCTGACCTACTGAAGCTGTTAGCAGAGCTAAAGGATGAAATGTCTGTGAGGTTTATTGACTTCAGGAAGTTCCAAGAACCATTTCGCTTGGTGGAAAACCCATTGGGCAATAACAACAGCAAATGTAGCTCATCTTTTTATTTTTGGATACGAAGCTAGGGATTTGAAAAATGAGTTAATTGATCTTCAGAATGATACAGAGCTCAAAAGTATTTTTGAAGAAAAAAGCTCACTATAAGTTTTGGGAAGCAGTTGAAAATGACAAATTTCCTAACTTAATTGACTGTGATCAGAAAATTTTGTGTATTTTTGCATCTACATATGTCTGTGAATATACATTCAGTAAACTGAAGTTCATAAAAAACAAGTACAGATTTAGACTAACTAGTGAGAACGTTGAAAACATTTTGAGAATTTCAGTTTCTTTCCAACTTGCTAACATAGATGCCATTCTAGAGAGCTGTGAAAGATTTCGCCCGTCGACTTCAAAGAATTAACAAATTCAGGACTTGAAATTCCTGGAGTGAAGTAAAAGACATTTTCCTACTTTTTTCATTCAAAACAGTCCATATAATTTATAATTATATTGTTTTTACGTAACTTGTAATAAACTTATGTTGTAGTCATATAGTTTTTAAAGTTATTTCATACCACCACTTGTACTTGCGGCCCTGAGGAAAATTTCATTCAAACTATTAGGCTCTCAAAGAAATCCTAGTGAGGATCCCTGCATTGGACAATATTTTTTAGCTTCAAGTCCTATCTGTTTAGCGAGAACTTTTAATTAAACAATATTTAACAGAAGCAATATATCGTTAAACACCTGTATGCTTCTAACACACAACGTACTTATAACTCTGAGAAAACTATATATATATTGACTATAGACGTACCCTTTCTCCGCTACTGACACGCTTTGATCATTATTTGCCAGACTATAATCTAATAATCTTGAATAGGTATGTTGCCTGTGTAAGTAAATTTCAAATAGGTAAAGATAAATAAGAATAAGACTTATAATCAATTTATTTTACTACTAACGACCGCTTTCGCATACTATAGTTCGCTATGCAACTTCAGGTCAACCGTACATAGTAAATTAAATGCTGCGGAATATACAGCAATTATGCCGATATTATATGTGTGTGATTATTAAATATGACTTTAAAATGAATTAAATAAAACTTAAGTGATAAAACAATCTAGTAAAATTGAAATTAAATAAATAAAGATTACGTACGTTCCGATACAAGGATTGTTATTAAATTTTTGAGAAAACATAGTTAAAAAACTGTTATGGTAAAAGGTGATCATTGGTTTTACTGCAAATATTAACTAATAATGGGAAAGTTCTTGAGGGAAAACAATATTAACAACTAGACAAGGAATGTAGGTATTGTGTAAATGGTTTGTTGAAAATTAAATGTGATGTGTTATATTATTTAAAAGTTATTTATATTTATTCAAGAGGTATATTTTGGAAATATGTGTTATATACCTATATACCACAGAACGATTTCCGAAGTGGAAATCGAATAGTTTGGTTAATTCCCAATAAAAATAGTAAATAAAATCTCTATGCAAAATTTCTTGATCGTTTTTATTCGTATCAAAGAATACATCAGCCAACAAGAAGCGAAAGCTTTGTCGGTACCTTTGATGTTCGTAGGACAGAAATTTCGGAGGGAGAATGACAGTTAAACTACTTAGTACAGTAGAAAAGTAATGGGGAACTCATTCAAAACAGTAGTAAAGTTATAGTTACACTGAGAAACAAAATAATTATTAAAACTGATGGTTTTTAAGTAGGTCTGTTGTGTATGAATTGTATTTTTTCTGTAAAATTGAATATAACTCATATATCAATTCTGTACTGATAAGTAAAACGGTCTTAAGTTAAAAATATCGATTTGTTTTTTTTTAACAAACAAATTAACGTACTAAAAGTATTTTACTGTATACACCTACTTTTATAATCATTTATTAACAACTATTTACAATATTTTCTCAGAATATAGGTCGCTGTCGGTTTACTTAATCTTAACCCTTTAAAAAAGTGTTCATCATTACAAAAATTAAAATGTTCATTTCTGCATCAAATATTATATTCTCGCACTAAGTTGATAAACATTAAACATCACACTGATCATACTCTCCGATTTCATTAAATCTTTTAATATTCATGTCTCTAAACTACACTAAACAACAATATTTAGGTTACATTTTTGATTTCGAGATAAACTACAACATAATAACGCACTACAATAAACACAATTTATTTTTCAGATAAATTTTTATTCAGTACTTTATTTGACAAATAAATATTTTATATTTTATATGTTACATAATTTTAATTTATTTTATCTGTCAGTTTATGTTTTCTTTCATAGGTGACGCTAGAATTTTAAATCTAAACTAACATAAAACTTTAAATTATTTTGTATTAAATCGTACCTTAAAAATATTAATATTATTTATTAATTATATTAATATGTAATTAATATTTTAAATATTTTAATAAACGTATCGTTTCAAAAACAAAATATGATTGACTCATAGGTTGAAATGTCAGTAGTTCAGATTTCTTTGTTCAGATGGCGTTAGGATTTTAAATCTAAACTAACATAAAGTTTTAAATTATTTTGTACTAAATTCTGCCGTAAAAATATTATTCAAATTAATTATATTAATATGTAATTAATACAGTATTATTAATTAACCGTATCGTTTCAAGAACAAAATTTGATTGAAATGTCAAATTGTATTAGTTCAGATTTCTCTCCTAGATGGCGTCGTTAGTTTACTGGACAAACGGTGTGACTTGTCATCATAGCCTTTTATATAGATAGATAAGCAAAAAAGACAATTAATTTCATTGAAATACGTCAATTTGATCAAATAAGAATGATCTTGTGACAGGTAGGTTTTTAAAATTTGAAAAAAAACTAATTATGATGATTAACATCATAAACTCCTTAATAATGTCTCATACCCAGTTTTAAACGTTAGCAGCTTTTTTACATATGTCTATGTTAATGTGTATCATTAAGTATACAGAGATATACGGTACTTACAGTTTAACATTGACGCCAAAACATTAAGTGAAGATGAGCTGTATTAGACAGATTAGAACTTTGTGATTTGTCAGGGTCATTGAAGCTGCAAACTTGGGATTTTCATTTAACTTAACATTTTTTTTATTAAACTTTGATCCTTGCAACATTGAAAGACATGTGTTGAAACATGTAAAATTCAAATAATTGTACAACCACTTGAATTGTGTGTGTATGTCTTTAGACAAATAAATACAACCTTTGCTTGCTTAGTTACTGTTTTTGTAACATATATTTAAAATATCTACTTGTCAATTTCTTGTCAAACTATTTGAATGTATTAAATAAAAATAATCCTTGAATTCAACCATGAATACGAGTAGAGAATCCAGAAGAAAAACAAAAATTATTACTTCTGCTAGAGAAAATGATATGAATATCGATACATCGGATAAAGCAACCAGGCGAGTAATAGCACCATATGTAAAGATTATTAGAAAGACTGACAAGGCCCACGAAAAAGAGCCGGAGTATGAGAAGTTTAATTTTTACATTCAGAATAAACCAAGTGTTCTCTTGCATGATTTGACATCTTTTTTATCAGATAATGTTGATTTAGTTTTGCTCTTACATGAAACTGCAGATGTGCTCAAAACAACCACCAAAGCAGCAGGTAATTATAGCATTTTTATATTTCTGGGACATACTTATATTTAAATATTTTCATAAGCTTCCATATTTCTTAATTTAACTATTTACTAGGAGTCAATAAAGTAAGAGAACAAATAACCGCTATAAGATCTATAAGAACATACACCGCAGAAACTAGACCAGAAACAACAAAAATCAAAAGATTCATTGAAATAAGAGAAATAAAGGCACTTCGTGACATAGTTGGAAAGATTATCTAGACAGAGAAATAAGTGCAAACATAAGAAATACATGTGGGGTAGACAATATTAATGGTTAGGTGCCAAACAGGAAAAAAGAGGAATGCACATATCATCAGAATGGAAGAAAGAAGAATGGTGAAAATCGTCCAAGATGAATAGCCAACGGAATGGAGAAGTACCTATAGGCCGACCCCGAAAAAAATGTAGCGACAGTCAGTGACATCTTTGATATGAGGAAGGAAAGATTTCATATGACGGAAGTCTAATTCTTCAGTATATATATATACAAGGATTTCCACAGTTTTCACTGTATTCCTTCACTCAACCGTTTTCTCCAATTTTTCCTGTTTAGCCAGTCCCCTTCCTGTAGGTTTCTTCTACTCATTGCTTCGTCCACCTCATCTCTGAAAGATCTTCGGGGTCTGCCTCTCTTTCTTCTTCCTATCGGGCTCCACTCTGTTATTCTATTTATCCACCGATTTTGGTCTGCTCTTCTGACATGTTCGTACCATGTTAATCTCTTCTGTTCGATGTAGTCTATTATGTCGGAGTTCATTCCCATTCTCCTCTTAATCTCCATGTTATTTATTCTGTCTCTTCTTGTTACTCTGCAGCTTCTCCTTAGGAATTCCATCTCTGTTGCTCTTATTTTGTTTTTGGTTTTCTTATTTATTGTCCAATTTTCACACCCATAAGTGAGGATACTTCTTGTCATGGTATTATATATTTTTTTCTTTGTTTTCATGCTGATGTTCTTATCCCATAGTACCGGGTTCAATTTTCGTATGCAGTCTCTTGTTTGTCCTAGTCTATTTTTTATCTCTTCCTCCGTTGTTCCTTTGTTTGATATTATGAAACCTAAATACTTATACTTGTCTGTTCCTTTGATTTGTTTACCTTCGTCTATTTCCAGCTGTTTTATTTCTGTATTCTCCGTTGTTAGGTATTCAGTTTTCTTTAGGTTTATTTCCATCCCATTCTTTGTATATTCCTGCTCCAGTTTTCTCATCATAAAACTGAGGTCATCCTCGTCTTGTGCGATCACTATTTGGTCGTCGGCAAAACTTAGCGTATATAGATATTCGTTCCTTACTGGTATACCCATTCCTTCGCACTTTCTTTTCCATGGTTTCAGGGTTTTTTCCAGGAATATTTTGAACAGGGTGAGGGATGTGGAGCAACCCTGTAGTAGTCCCTTTGTCGTCTTAAATGGCCTGCATATTCTATTGCCCGTTTTGATAGCTACTTCGTTTGGGATTGAATTGGGGATAGATGCCTATCGATGCTCCTATTGGCGTTAACTGTTTTTGACGAGAATTTATTTTAAAGAAAAAAGTTCCATGGATATTCTTGAATTGTCTCGTCGCAGAGGCGTATTGATCTGGATAGTATTAATGAGTTCAATGAGTTGGTATGCGTATGTTTCAGGTAAATAAAGTAATGGAAACCTTGAGATACATATATCTTCTTCTCTTTATGTGGACATGACTATTTTTCAATGTGCCTTCAGTAAGTTGTCGTTCCATCGTTTTCGTGGTCTTCCTACTGATCATCTTCGTGTTGGGGAATCGTCTCTTGCTGTCTTTATTATTCCATTTGTTGTTATTCAGCTTATATGATCGTTCCTTTCTAGTCTTTACTCTCTAGCTCTGTCCCAATATGTTTTACTGTCAATTTTTTAAGTGTTTCATCTCTGCTATTTGTAACATTTCTTTCCCGACCAAAACCTTGTTGTTCTTCTGCTAGTGTTATAATTTCATTCAATTTATTTGTTATCACTTTGGTTGTTAATTTTAATGTTGTGTTTAATAAATTAATTTTTTTTTTGTTGATGCGGCTGCCTTTAAATAAAAAAAAAATTCTTCTGAAATTTTCCGGGTCAGATTTATCTCCGTTTTTGAAGAGAGGTATTAGGATGCTTGATCTCCACTCTGGAGGAATTCTGTTTTGGTCTATTATTTTTTGATTAGTTTTAGTAGCTGTTTGGCCAGAACTGGTCCTTCGTACTTTAGGAGTTCCTCCGGTATTATGTCCTCTCCTGGTGATTTTCTGTTTTTAATTTCCTTAATGCTTTCTTTATCTCTTCCTCCTCAATATTTATTTCTTCGTTTGCCGTCACTTCTAGTGTTGTTGGTCCATTATTGTCACCTTTAGCAAATAGGGATCGAAAGTAGTCTGACCATGTTTCCTTCTGAATGTGTCTAGTTTTTAGTAGTATATTCATCTATTTTCTTTGTCCCATGATCATTCTCTATATTTCTTTCTTTGTTCCGTAGATCGTGTTCCATCTGTTTTGGGAAGTTTTGTTAGTGTTCCCTTTTTATTTGTCTAACTAAAGTATTCGTTTCATTTCTAATTCGTTTATAGTGGTTGTGTATCCTGCTGTATGGAGTGGAAGCGTGGACTCTAACTGAGGCTATCCTTAAACGCTTGACAGCCTTTGAGATGTGGGTATACAGACGACTACTGAAAATAAGCTGGATTGACAGAGTTAGAAATGAGGAGGTCCTTAGACGGCTGAACCAAACAATACAACTGGTCAATATAATAAAGAAACGCAAGCTGGAATACTTCGGTCACATTATGAGACACCCTGAAAAATATGATCTTTTACATCTGATCATTCAGGGAAAGATCTAAGGTCATCGTGGTCCTGGTAGAAGAAGAACATCATGGCTAAAAAATCTAAGGCAATGGTATGGAAAATCAACTACATCGTTATTTAGAGCTGCTGTCAATAAAGTCACGATAGCGAATATGGTAGCCAATATGATATCCAACGATCGATAACGGTCATGGAACTAGAAGAAGAAGTGTCTGTTGTGTTCTGTATTGTAAAAAGGCTTTCTTCTTTTCTTCACATTTTGTCTTCACTTCCTCTCTAAACCATGGGGTTTGCTTTTTTCATATGTTAGTGTTTGTTACTTTCGTTTCTCCAACTGATTCTGTTGCTGCGTTAATTATGTTATTTTTGAGCTTTTCCCAGCTTTTCTCGATGTTATTTTTTTCTAATATTTCATTCCCAGCAATATTCTCTGACATTCTTTTTCTGTATTCCGTGGATTTTGTATTTAGTCCTTCAACTCTGATTTTTGTTTGTGTTGGCACCGCCCTCTTAGGTGTGAATGATTTCATAATGAGAATATAAATCGGAAATCGAATTGAGTTCATTTATTTTTATTTCATGATGATTCTGATTTTACATATTACTAGGCTATGGTCACTACCTACAGATAAAACAGCTAAGAAATACAATATGAAAATATCAGCAGAAAAAACCAAATGTACGTCAAAATCTAAATACCCACTACGATGTAAAATCGAAATTGATGGGAAAATAATAAAGCAGGAAGCAAGGTTTAGATATCTGGGAATAGATATAGTAGTTACTATAGTTACGGAGTTACTAGTTACGGAGATGTTGAAGAAGAAGTACGACAACAAAGCTTAAAAGCAAGTAAAGCAGCGGGATCACTTAATGAGACACAATCTGGAAGAATAAACACCTAAGATAAGACACAAAACAAGAATCTATAAAGCAGCAATTAAAACTATATTAACATATACGGCGGAGACAAGACCTGACACATCTAAAAGTCTGTTGGATAGGGAAATAACCGAAAACATAAGAAGAGCATGCAATATAGAAGACATAAATGGATGGGTGACAAAACGGAAACAGAAGTGGAACAAACACATTAGTAGAATGTTAGAGGATATGATAGTACGAATAGCACGAGATAAGTCACTAAATGGACGAAGAAGTATTGGCAGACCAAGCAAAAATGTGGTGCAATAATTTAAACAATTTAGGAGGCTAATATTGAAGAAGAAACAAGCTTTAAAGCTTACATACAAGAAGCAAGAAGAAGGCCACTACCTTCATCTGTTGAGTTGAGGCATCTTACGTCGATTATTTGCAGAAATTTATCAACAATTCTCTATTTTCGTTTTTAACATTCTCGTTATGTTTTTGCTTAATTCCGGGTATTACTTGATTGCCTATTCAAGCGTTAAAATCCCCCAATATTATCATCTTCCCTCTGACTCGATCTACAACTTGCAATTCGTTATAAAACATTTACCTTGTTGTTTGAAGCTTGTTATTTTCTGGGCCGTATACTCCGATAATCATTCTTATCTCTGCTGTTACAATACTCTCTGATATGTATTGACACTCTTTGTGTACCTTGTGTACCTATTCTGGAAAATTTACATTTTCCAGAAAAGGCTTTGTGTAGCTTAGATATATATAAGACAGTATACGTCGTAGGAGCACGATTTGTGAGTTTTTTGTATTTAAATTGGTAAACACCACCGTACTATAGCGCCTTTTCAAACTCACTTGATATCAAAATTTCCCACCTAAGTGGCAGCGTACAAAGCTACCATCTACTCTGATAGCCCTGAACGAAAACAATGCCCAATGATGCTCCAACTTTTTTAACCCGTCTGAAAAATATGTTTTCTCGAGGTCTGCAAATGGTCTGCGAGGTCTCGAGCGGTGAGGTTAAGTACTTATTCGACGCCGCGCCGTTGTGTGAATTAAGCACAAATTGTAAAAGAAATGATTTATTTGACGTTTTGATTTCCAGATTGGAATCCTTTTTCAATATATAATATTAAACATTAGGTCATAAATAATTTTAATGGTGGTTTAATGGTAATGGGAAGGTGCTCTTATAGCATCCCGAATTTGATGATTGAACCTTGCCGGTTTAAGGTCGCGGCGTATTATCGTGCACGTATAGTTTCCGGCACGTAGCGTTTCCAGTCCAGCAATCGGACTGTGCGTTCACATTTGCATACATAGAACGTTTAAGTTTGGTTCGGTGAAGATACGATCTCGTTTTTCTCGACAAAAATTATGTGCAATTGCTCTTCTACTTAACGATGAAGAAAGAAAAACTGTACTAAAAAGAAGGTTTGAAGTACATCCAATGCTAAGAGAAAGGAAGAAGGAAGGTGGAAGACTGGACTTTATACAAAGAATTAATTGATGACGATGAAAAATATTATGGATATTTTAGAATGAATAGGATTCAGTTTGAATATGTTTTCAATTTAATTACACCTTCAGTAAAAAAACAAAATACTACATTTAACGAAGCCATACATATCAAACCAAAAAGTATTTTTAAGAAGAACATGTATCACTTCCGTACAAAACTCCTAATTGTTTATCACTTCCGTGATTAATTTTCACAAAGCAATAAAAACACATGCATAAATGACAAAATAGCCTCGATAATTATTTTTTTAAATACTCTGTATCAAAATCAAACAAACACCTAAATAAATAACGAGGGGAAAACGACGGACATCTAATTCATATTACCGTACCAACCGTTTTTCGTATATACTGACGGAAACGTTAGGTGTCTGATACGATACGTCCCGGACAGTGTGAGTTGTTCATATTTAAAACCATTTAAATTATATTTTTCGGAAGCTAAACGCTACGTGCTGGAAACGCAACGTGCATGATAATATGCCACGACCTTTAAGGACATGAGACTTGACGAATAATTGTCACTTGTATATACTTGCCATGTCGTGTGAGTGAGTTACTCACACAGTACAATTATTTGTCACTCGTTGGTTTTCCATATGTTGTCGGTAAAAATGACCCGAGTCAAAGGAATCCCCATTATTCGTACACTTGCGAAGTACATATTTGTCTATAGGTACTTGCACAGGCGCTCAAACGAAATCTATAAATAATAATTGTCAGTTACTGCGACCATTCATTTAGTTTTCAAAGACCTCAGGAGCGTACAGAAGTTTTATTTGTGTGTGTGTTTTTTTAATTGAAATGGAGTGGACAAATGACCTTGTGTTGAATTTTTTTGATTTTTATAAAAATGAGCCGGACATTTGGATGACCAAACATAAAGAACATTAAAATCGTAATGCAGTTAATGATGCCTGGAAAAGAATACAAGATAACAAAACTGTCCAGTGCACTATAAATGAACTGAAGAAAAATATTCGCTAATGTCCACATGGCCTGAAGATTCTCGTTTCGAGTTCCTGCAACATACGGGTGGCGCTGTATCTACAAAAAAAATTTGTATATATTTTTTTCGGTTTCTGTATCTACAATGCTGTTTTAGTTCATTTTAAATACAGGTAATTGCCTGTTCTGACTTTAATTTAATGTCACCATCCACCATCTCCTTCTCTCTTTTTTTTTTAATTTAATTAAATAAGCAGATTACATCATAAGAGCTGTGGAAGCAAAAACGAGATTGTCCGGACGACCTCTATCCATATTGACTGTCACACAATCGCGTCGATAGTTTCGAACCTTGATACTGCATTATATTTTTACCTTTAGATATCTCAACTATATACAATTACATTATTATTATTATTATTATTGTTTTGATTTATTGATATCATTTAAGGAGTAACGTTATATATGGTGGATTCCGCTTCAGAAGAAATATATCAAAGTCAAAGAAATTTTCAAGGAGAGCGACATAAAGTAAACTGGAAAATACAAAAAGGAAGCATAGTTGCTGCTTATGTAGCGTATAAAAGAGAATATCTTATGGTTGATGACATATTGGGCGATGATAGGTTTCCTGCAGGAGTGGGATATCAAGGTATTATTAGAATTATCAAGAGATTATTAGCTTTTTATTAATTTATCTTTTATATCTTTGGATATTATAATAGCATTTTTAAAATTAAATTTTTTTCCTTTAGAAATAAAAATTACTAGATAAAAACTATACATTATACTACTCAGATGTAGAAGAGAACACGAGGAGGAAAGGGGGAGTAAAAATAATAATAAACCATACAAAACCATAGAAATAAGACCATACAAAAAAGATTAATCTATGAAGCAATATCACGAAGAATAATTACATTAAGATTAGAAATAAAATAGGCAATACATATAGTTTCATATAATAATATACGCCCTAATCAGATAACAAAATAGACGAGTTCTATACTCAATTACAAAAGACGCTAAATATAATTAAAGAAAAAAATCAAAGAGAAATAATAACAACAGACTGGAATGCTAGGATAGGAAATGAAATGATATAAACAGATGACAGTTGTTATTCATGGGAGAACACGGAGAAATGGAAAGAAATAGAACGGAGATAGAACGATCCAATGCTGTATTGCTAATAACTTGAAAATCAACGATATATTTTTATAGCTGAAAAAAATGCAGCAAGAGGCATCATAGATTATAATAACATATTCACAATCGGTCGAAATTACGATAAAATACGTAAAAGTAATTAATGAAGCAGCAACAGCAGATAAGTCAGAAGAAGAAATAACTAAGTTCTATAAAGATCTGGAAAAAGCAATAAGACTAACAAAGAAAGAGGACATAAACATAATAATGGGCGACTTTAACGCCAAGGTGGGTAAAGGAAGATATGAAGACATAATTGGAGAGTACGGCCTTGGAGTTAGAAATGAAAGAGGCGACCTGCTGTGTGAATTCTGCCAGGAGAACGGTTTTGTCGTCATGAACACATGGTTTCAGCTCCCACCTCGTAAGTTATATACTTGGAAATCACCAGGAGACCGTAAAAATCGAATAATTAGAAACCAAATTGACTACGTTTTAATAAACAGAAGATTTCGTAACGCTATCAAAAGAATCGCAGCATATCCAGGTGCTGATATTGCATCCGATCATAATCCGCTAATAGCAGATGTGAGGTTAAAACTAGCAAAAATTAAGAGAACAAATACAAACACCAGTACGCCTATAAATACAAGAGAACTGATAAGAGACGAAAATCTGAAGAAGAGTTATGCAAATCAAATTAATGAAAGAATGCGAATAATAGAACAAAATGATGATATCGAAGAGATAGTCAATGATATTAAAGGAACGATTCTAGCAGTAAACAGGGAAGTTAAAACACAGATCAGGAAGAGAAAGCATAACGAATGGATGACGGACGAAATTATGGATCTAATGGAAAAGCGAAGGCAACATAAACAACAACGTAATCAAGACAAATACAAACAGATACACAAAGAAATTCGCCAGAAAATTAAGAAAGCAAAAGAACGTTGGATGGTGGAAAGGTGCAACGAAATAGAACAATTGCAGGAAAAAGGAGATAGTTTTGGACTACATAAGAAGATCAAAGAAATATCGAATATACACAAAAGCCACCACAGAACAAGAATACGGAACGACAGAAACGAATACATAGAGTCAGAAGAGGAGATAGCAATGGCGTGGAAAGAATACGCAGAAAGACTTTTTAATGACGAAAGACCAACACAACCAACGCGCAAACTTCCTTCCGAAAACTTATCAGGGCCATCAATAATGCGAAGTGAAATAGAATATGCAGTTAGAACCACAAAGATGCATAAAGCAACAGGTCGAGATGAAATTAATATAGAAGCAATAAAACTACTAGACGAGGAGAATATCGAAATCTTGGTAAAGCTGTTCAATATAATTTATGATACTGGTTACATTCCGCGAGAATGGCTGCAGTCATCCTTTGTGATGATCCCAAAAACAGCTAATGCTACAAAATGCAATGAACACCGCTTAATCAGTTTAATGAGTCACTTGCTGAAACTCTTCCTTAGGATATTACACTCAAGAATGTATAAGATACTAGAAGAACTTAGCGGGTCAACACAATTCGGTTTTAAGGGAGGACTAGGAACAAGAGAGGCAATTTTATGTTTGAACACTTTAATACAAAACTGTTTAGATCAACGAAAAGATGTCTACCTCACCTTCATCGACTACGAGAAGGCATTTGACAATGTTAAACATGATATCATGATGGAACTACTACATAGGGCCAACATTGACCAGAAGGAGATCAGAATTATTCAGAATCTATACTGGAACCAAATGGCAAAGGTGAGGATTGATCAAGACCAATATACGGATGAATTTGAAATCCGGAAAGGTGTCCGCCAAGGCTGCATACCCTCTCCGATGCTTTTTAATTTATATGTTGAAAATATATTTGCGGAAGCATTAGAAGACACGGAATTAGGCATTAAGGTGAACGGCATACCTATTAGCAACCTACGCTATGCGGACGACACAGTGATTATAACTGATAATTTGGAAGATCAGCAGTTATTACTTGATAGGGTGAATAGCATAGGTAAAAAATATGGCCTCAAAATCAACATTTTGAAAACGAAATATATGGTCATTAGCAGAAACCCTCCAGAAAACCCGATAATATGCATAGGTGACGATCGCATAAAACGCGTGAAAACTTTTAAATACCTTGGCACCACAATCAATGACCAATCGGATCCACAACAAGAGATAAAAACCCGAATACAAATGGCAAGACAAGCTTTTGTGAAATTCAGACCGCTTCTATGTAATCAAAACCTACATTTCGAAATACGCTACAGAATGGTCAAGTGCTACATATGGTCCATCTTGCTTTATGGCATGGAAACGTGGACTTTGAAAAAAACATTTATCAACAAACTTGAAGCATTTGAAATGTGGTCATTAAGAAGAATGATGCGCATACCTTGGGTGGATAGAGTTCGAAACGATGACGTCCTTAAGAGAGCCGGCGTGGAAAGAGAACTCTTTAAATTAATTAAAAAACGCAAGATTGGTTACCTTGGGCACATATTGAGAGGAGCAAAATATGAAATACCTCAGTTAATCCTACAAGGGAAGATCGAAGGTAGGAGAGGAGCCGGCCGCAAACAATTATCCTGGTTAAGAAATATTAAAGAATGGACAGGAATACACAATACAGGCGAGCTGTGTCACGCCGCCAAGAACAGAATTCTAGTAATGAGATAGTCGCCTACGCACTTTGGTGTATGGCATGTTAAGAAGAAGAAGAATAAATGAAGCAGAACTGAACACACAACATCAAACTAGTAATAGCGAAATGACAGAAATATTAGGTATCGAATTAGAGAATATACAGTCAAGCAGGAAATGAACAGACCGAACCTAAAAATATTAGGCATAAAAGAAATGCGCTGGCCTGGTTCCGGTAAAACATTGGTCATGGACAAAACGACATATTTACTCCTAAAATGACACCCAAGATTATCTATACCGAGTTGGGATAATTATCTCCAGGAAAATCCAAACAGCTATTGTAAATTTTGTTCTCTTCTCGGATACAATTCTCTTATTACAAATACAGGGTAAGCCAGTGAACATCAATATAGTGCAAGTTTATGCTCCAACTGCAGACAAATCAGAAACTAAAATAGAACATTTTTATGAACAACTCAAACAACTTTTACAATACACCAGGAAGGAAAAAATTACAATAATAATGGGCCATCTAATGCAAAGATAGGAAAAGGCCAAGTGGACAACATAATAGGTGATTATGGTTTAGAAGTAAAAGTAAAGAAGAAATGCTATAGGCGACAGATTGGCTCAATTTTGTTAAGAAGAAAACCTGGTGATTATGAACACATGGAATTAGGAATCAGATCGACTTTATACTAGTCAATCTTAGATTTAGAAATTCCATTATAAGCGTTAATACTTACCCTGGAGCAGATGTCCCATCAGACCATAACCTTGTCTCAAAAATGAAACTGAGGATAAAAATGATAATAAAATCCAAAAGATCTAAGGTGAATACTCAATTGCTCATGATAAACGAAATACGTGCTGAGGCTTCATGAAGGCTATATGAAATTATAAAAGCAGGCAAAGCTAGAGGAATGAACTATACCTACAGATATGAAAATGATATCGAGAAATAAAAGAGAATAGACATCAACAGAAAAAAAATTCGACACCTTAGCGGCTAAAAGCAGTAAAGAGAAGAAGTCGAAGAGATAAAATACTCCTGTTCGCATGAACATGAACAACACCGCGATAAGTAGGGTAAAAAAATGATAGAAATTAGCTTCTTAGGGCACAAAACTGGGAAACAGTCTGGGTGCATTTGAATTTATTTAATTATATTTACGAATTATGATAGTTGCAAATATCTGTTGTACTGAGTGAGCATAAAGTTGGTTACAGTATACCACCTTGAGATACTGCCGATAGAACTGGAGTTATATTTGATTGAATCGATCAATCGAGAGCAAAGCATCGATTGGCGAGATAGGATCTCAGAAGTGTATACAGAGCATGAAGAAAATGAGTTTTTATTTTAAATAGACAACGATCATGCTAAACTTTATAAATGCTTGTGATTCCAAACTGGTAGTCAGGAATCAAATCTTGTCTGTCCATTATAACTTTCATTCTTTAAAGGAGTATATTTTTAAAAATTAGCGTTATATATGTAATAATTAGCCCAAAATCCTTTATCAGATAGATTTTGCAGTTTTTTTCTGTTATTAAATCAAACCCTTCAATTTTTTTGATAATATTGAAATTTTTCAATATATCTTTGATTTCTTTTACTTTCATCTTTTTCGCAAAGATCAGTTCCGCACAAAAATACTTAAAGAGAGCCAGAGAAAGAAGTATTTGTCTAAGTCTATCTTCGGTTGTAGCTCTACCTGACGAGTTCTTAAAAAGACAAACATTTCATGTCATGGTGTTAACAAAGACAGACTATTAGAGAAAAAATACATACATTAGTAACTCTTTGTAGATTAGGGCTCATCTATATTCAACGTACAAATGACAAAGCCAAATTGTTGTAGGTGATCTAGTTAAATCTGTACTTTGCGTACCGATTGTTACACCTGATGGAAATTGCTATGCAGTAATTGAATTATACCGAACAATAATCCAACATCCTTTTAACAAAGATGATCTAAAAATTTGCATAGTTGTAACTGGATGGGTTGGAGCAGCTATTCATCAAAACCATCTCAGATTAACTCTACAAAGACAACAAGAATTAAACGATTATCTGCTAGATTTAACGAAGTGTTATTTTGCGGAAACAGTTGCTATTGAGAAGATGATAACGGAAATTGTAGTAAGTGGAAAAAACATAATCTTATTACTTAATTTTTTAAAGCTTCTTACCTATTAACTACTATAATATTTTCATACATTTTTAGTAAATAAAAGGACTTGTATTATATCAAATGAAATAAGTTCCAAAACAATGTCCTTATTTTTTAATAATTTATCGGAACCTTTTTCAGTTAATAAATTACTCAACTCTCAATGTTTGCTTCGAATAAAGTGATCAATTATTCCTGAAAAATTGAGTTACAACTAATTGAAACTGTGGAAAATTAAGTTTTATAGTTGCTTAATCATAATGCAATAGTGAATCTCATAAATGGAGTAAGAGAGTAATACGGGTTTAACATCAACATCATCATCATTATCATCATCATGATTCGCTTGTCTACTGCTAGACATAGATCTCCCTCATAATTTTTCATGTGTTTCGACGTTGTGCCTCTTGCATCCAATTCCTATGGCAACGCTTTATTTAGATCGTCAGTCCCACGTGTTGCTAGACGACCTCTTTCGATAGGCATCGTCTCTTGGTCTCCATTCCAGTATCCTTTTTGTCCATCTGTTATCTGTCATTTGAACCACGTGACCTGCCCAATTCCACTTCAGTGTTTCTATTCTCTAACATCAACATAGCAAAAACCAAATATATGATAATCAACAGGCAACACCATATGGAAGCTTTTATTCCTACATAGCAATTATTTGGCGACGAAGAAAATAATTTAACATATATTTTGAAGAAAAAAAAAACATTTTAAGAGTTCAAAATGCCTAGAAATGAAGATAACAATGCCATGGTTTACAAACTAATTATTATTAATGTCTTTATTAGCAATTTTTAAACAGGGTGACCACTTTAAAGTTTTTGAGGAACGTTTAGAGCAATATTTTGGTGCAAATTTGATTGAGGACTCTAGAAGGGTGCTGTTTTACTAAGTGAGGAGGTTTATAAAGTTTTAACAGACCTATGTATTATGATATACAGATCACGACATTGTTTTATTGACCATACAACACAATGGCAATCGCTGTAACATGTTACACGTTTCCACCTCTATATTCATTTTACAATATTTTTCTCGGAAAAATAAGCACCTCAGCGTTGCAGTGCGAACGCAGCATCCGCAAAAGTTAAATGTTTGGACTGGAATGTTGGGCGACCATATTGCCGGTCCATTTTTGATCGATGGAAACTTAAACGGGCAATATTTACAACTTTTACAGAATGAGATCATTGCGGCAGTTCGACGCCTTCCCGTTAATTTTCAGGAGGTTTATTTCTAACAGGATGGGTGTTCGGCTCACAACTCTAGAGCAACTATTGACTTCCTCAATCAAAAGTTTCCTGATCGACTGATAAGTACACGTGGTACAATTAAATGGCCCGCTAGATCCTGTGACTTAGCGCCCAACGATTTCTTTTTTTGGAGTTTTCTCAAAGAAAACATTATATGCATCAGTTTGAAAGGGCCACAAACCTAATCGAATTAAAGGCAAAAATACTTCATTTCTCTGCAAGCATTACACCAGCCCTACTCCAAAATATGAGGAGAAATCTGTATGACAGATTTGGTTACTGTTTAGCACAAGGAGGTGGAATATTTGAGCCCTTAATTCATGAATCTGCTTTCCTAATTTTTATTTTTTGTTAGGTACATTTTACGAAGTTTGTAGGTCCTTAATTAGGTAGCATTTTTTAAGTTTAAGTTTGGAAGAATTTTATTGTTTTTTTATTTAAAAGTAAAAACGATTCTTATTCTGATTTTTTTTCTTCTTTCTTGTCACATTGTTATAAGCTTTGTCCATAAAATTTGTACAATTTTCAGTGACAATAAAGCATATTACTTATTTACTTACTTATTTATTTGTATTGCTATTAAGGCTAAAAAATAACCAAAAAAATAGTTTTAGAGCATTATAATAAATATACTCTAGAGATGTTATGTTATGATGGGATTGCAATAAATCTTAATTCCTATGGCCAACAAAACAATGTCGTTATCTGTATAATCTAGAAAAGCTCAAAGAGAAAGATTTTGGAACACTAATGAAACTTTTGAGTACTCATTTTAAGCCTAGGTTATCGGTATACCAAAGGAGGATAATATTAGAACAAAGTGGAGGTTAATAAATTTCAACAAATTAAAAAAGTGGAACACCGAGTGAAAAAGTAAAGAAATAATGGAGAATCAGAATAGAAGGCGGAGGTAAAGTGTAACTACTTCAAGAAAACTAACCATACCTTTAGTAGGTTTAAATATAAAAAAATTACTTGCAAACAGTGTGATAAAAGAGATCACATAATGGTAGCCTTTAAAGGGAAAGTGGACAAAAATCTTTTACTAGAGAACATAGAGTAGAGTTGTTAGAGCATATTAGTTTAGATTTGCAAGAAATAAATTCTATAAGGCCAATATGTGTACCTACTTTATTGGAGATTGTGTCAACTCAAATTGAGTTAGACACGGGGGCTGGAATTTCTTGTTTGCCTTATTTATTTTATAAAGAGAAACTAGGTCATGTTCCATTGAAAAATACTTCTTTTAGGATAAAAATATATTCAGGAGAGATAGTTATACCTGAAGGCAAGATTTCAGTAATCGTATCAATAAGGTGACCAACTAAGTATTTCTTGTTCAAAAAGAGTACACTTTGCAAATATTTCATAGGTAAAAATAGTGGATCCAGAGTGGATTTTTTTTTGCTAAATGAGGATGTTCTTCTAATAATGTACATCCGAACAACTTTTATTTTGCATATTAAATTTGACTGTTAAGACGGCAGATAATGTTTTTACAGAAAGCTGCGACTTCTTACTGTTCCAATAATTATTTCCTAGTGAAAATACCCTTTCAACAGCAGCATGAGTGCCTGGACAACATAAGGAAATTTCTATTAAAACTTTTAAATTTTCATGTGGGATATGTTCTACTCTAAAATGCCGAAGGATTTCTACCCATCTTTTGTCAAGTTCTATTTTATTATCGTTCCATTTCTTCAATTTTTCTTGATTCAAATATAAATTTACTCTTCGAATTTCTTCAAAGAGAAAATTGTTATTAATAACAATATCTTTTACTTCCTTCATTATAAATTCGACTGCTGAAGAAACTTCTTTCCATTCAATTTTACTATTTATAAGGGTCCATTTGAAACAATTTAATGTTCTAAAGTTCACTATCCATTCTTCGATATGTTCATAGCAAATTTTATAAAAATTTTTAACTTCTTTTAAAAATTCATTTTTTGATCCGGGATTGGATTCTTCCACAACGGTCAGTTTATTCTTTAGAATTAGTGGTAAAAACTCATCATTAAATATTGATTTACATTGCAGTATGAAATCGATTAATATAATACAAACTTCTGCTGCTGAAATTTTATCTCCTTCTATTTGTAGAGTAATTTTATGAAACAACGACGCCTGACAATAAAATTAGGCATAGGTTCTGACATATCGTTTTGAAAGAATTTCTTCAAAATTGTAGGACATTTATCAAGGCCTAAAAAATATGAACGTAGTGGATCATATAACTTCAAAACGCGTTCTAATGCTGGAGTTAAAGCCAGCCATCTGACTTTGGAATAACCAAACAGTTTTTTGTATTGAACACTAGCCTCTTCACAAAATTCTTTCAAATTTGCTACCCGTATTGTAAACCGATTGAAATATAAATATATACAGGGTGTTTCAAAAAAAGGTAACCCCGTCTCTAGGGTAGGTAAAAAAATGAAAAATAATTGGGGTTTGCTTAGTAAAAAATTTTTGTAACGCCATCCGTTTTCAAGATACAGGGCGTTGAAGAAAAAAAAATTTACGCATTTTTTACGATTTTAACGAAACTACTGGCAACATTGTAATGAAATTTTATACGAATATGTTTTGGAAGCTGATACATCCCATGAATTTGTTTTTATATCTGATTCTAATAGAGGGCGCTAGTTACAAGGATCGTACTAAGTATTAGTCAATATAACTTTTTTAAGAGTATAATTATTAATCAAAAGTTCAAGTAAATTTAAACATCATTCAATTTTACACGAAAAAGGTACTCTTGGTAAAACTCGATACTGTGTACCGTTTTCGGAATATTTTGATTTGAAAATTATGAAGTTATAATTGATGATGGTAGTAATGATAAAGTTCTAATATGTATACCTCTATTTTCTCCAAGTGTGCCATGGAAATCTGACATTTATTGATTGTTATGACGATAAATCAACAATAATTAGAGTTTTGAAACCTTGTTGTTTGTAAAATCAAATCAAGATGTACTCAAATGTTGAATACACTGACATGTTATTAACCTTAGGCGAATGTTTAGGATGTTCTAGTGCAGCTGTGACACGTTATGCAAAAAAGTTTCCTAGAAGAAACTTACCAAGTAAAAAAACATTTAGAGCCGTTGAACGACGTTGTCGAGAAACTGGGAATGTGAGACCAAATAAAATAAATTCTGGTAGACCAAGAACAACAAGAACAATTAATAAAGAAAATAATATTTTAAATTTACTTGATCAAGAACCAACAGTTAGCGTAAGGAATATAGCAAGACAAACAAATACTTCTTCTTCAAGTACTTGGCGGATACTGAAAGAACAGCAATTACATCCTTATCATTACAGACAAGTCCAAGAGCTCTTGCCAGATGATCTACCGGTTAGAGTGGATTTTTATGAAACATTGCATCAAAGGACAGCCCACAATCCAAATTTTTTAAAATGCATTATTTTCACGGACGAGGCCACCTTTACGCGACAAGGTATGTTTAACTCCCATAATGCACACTACTGGTGTGATGAGAATCCACGAGTCAAAAGGGTATCACATTACCAACACTCATTTAAAGTTAATGTTTGGGCAGCAACTTTAGGTAACAAATTAATAGGTTATCATATTCTACCTGGAAATTTAAATGGTGATATGTATCTTGATTTTTAAACAATTCCTTATTCGAGATATTAGAAGATTTAACGCTAAACGAGCGAAGATCTTTATTTTTTATGCACAATGAGCTCCACCACACTTTGATAGAAGGTGTCGTAATTGGTTGAGTAATCATTTTCCGAATCGATGGATTGGTAGAGGTGCAGCAGCTCCGATTCATTGGCGGCCTCGTCGGTCATGCGATTTTAACCCTTTGGACTACGCAGTTTGGTCGTATATTAAGGAAAAAGTCTATGCTACAGAGGTAAATGTATGCCAAGAATTGGAAGAAAGAATTCAACGTCAATTTAATGACATCATAGCTGATCCCCTACCGTTTAGAAGGTTAATGGAATCTTTAGAAAAAAGAATAGACTTGTGTATTCGTGAAAACGGAGGGCATTTTAAACACTTACTGTAATTGAATTTTATTTTATGTTCTTAGTCATTAATTTAATTTTCTTCTTGTGAGTTTTGTTTAATTACTAATTATTTTATACCAGCATCAATTATTACTTCATAATTTTCAAATCAAAATATTCCGAAAACGGTACACAGTATCGAGTTTTACCAAGAGTACCTTTTTCGTGTAAAATTGAATGATGTTTAAGTTTACTTGAAATTTTGATTAATAATTATACTCTTAAAAAAGTTAAATTGGCTTATAAAAATTGGCGTATAAAATTTCATTACAATGTTGCCAGTAGTTTCGGCAAAATCGTAAAAAATGCGTAAAATTTTTTTTCTTCAACGCCCTGTATCTTGAAAACGGATGGCGTTACAAAAATTTTTTACTAAACAAACCCCAATTATTTTTCAGTTCTTTACCTACCCTAGAGACGGGGTTACCTTTTTTTGAAACACCCTGTATTTGTAATAATTACTTCCACATCTATTGGAAATTCCCAATTCCCAAAAATATTTCGTTTCAGAAGATCTTGTAATTTTGTGTACACATTATTGACACCTTTACGGTTGCGTCCTCCAAAATTAGTATTTGTGTTATCAGCCGAGAGGGCCAAAATTTTCTTATTCAAATTGTTGTCTGTTATAACTCGAAATAAGTGACTAGACAAAATGTCTGATGTTTCCCCTTCGATTGATTCCAAATTTAAAATCTTTATTTGAGTACCGTTCTTAATATCGAAATACCTTACTAAAATTAGATAAAGTTTTATTTCATTGTGATTCGATCAGTAGCGGCTGGTGTGGTAAAATTTTGGGTAGGCCAAGCCAGCAAATTACATATAGCTATGTGTAATCAGTGACGGATCCAGAGGGAGGGGTCACGGGGTCATGACCCCCCCCTAACTAATTTTTTAATGATTTCTCTGTTCATTTTAACTTCTGCGTTGTATCTAATTTGTGCGATTTTTGATTTTTCATCTAACAAATCGCGAATAGAAAACGCCCTCTTCTGTACATCCTTAAAGGACAGGAAATTACTTAAATGTTCCTTGCAACTGGAATATTTTTTTTAAGGAGACAGACATATTTTTTAAATCAAAGTATCCTTTACAGTTCTATACACATTTCTTATTAGAAAATTTCAAACACGGCCAACAATATAGTCTGTTTTTCGTAATACTTCCAGACAAGCATTTGTAGACATCATACCAAGAGAAATTAAAAGTACGCACCTTTTTCCCATCTTTTTGGTCAATACGCAATGTTGGAGTAGACCTTTCATTCATAATAATTTTTTTTCTACCAATTTCAGTTCTTCTAGATAATGGCGATTCCAATAGTGAAATAACAATGTCCAAACACTCACTATAAACATTACTATTACTGCAACCTGGCAAAGCGCCATAAAAACTCATTTTTATATATCAGTTATAAAACAATCTCATATATAAGTTTCATACAATCAGTCGATATAGAAATCACGCAAATGTGATTTTTTTCTTCGAATTTTACGAATTTTTTAAAATTTATTTGGCAACTGTGTACTTGTTTGCAATTGTGTTGTTTGTTTAAAAATATGTTACAATTATAGATTATGTTACATATTTTTTTATCATAATTTAAAAGAAAATTTATATTAAAATTCGATAATTACGTTACAAGTGACAACGATTGTCGTCGTAGGCCCAATCGTCTGGTGCCTAAACAGCAAGCATAAACACGACGATATAAATCGTTGTCCGGCAAGCTGCTTACTTCAAACGCTTTTTGTATGGGGATCTTATGTGAGCTAGGTCGGCCAGATCCGGTCGGGCCTATTAATGATATTTAAAATGCCTTAATACGATTCGATGCTTTCTGTGGTAATATAATAATATAGTTGTTTTAACGGACGCTAATGTATTGAGTGATTTAGTACATTTAAAAGTTATTTACATGTATTAATATAATTTTTGAATATATGTTTTTCAATTTTAAAGCTCTTAAAATTATTGGGTAGGCCCGGCCTATCCTGCCTACCTTCAAAAGCCGCCACTGGATTCGATGCATCTGATAGAATAGATATATATGATACAGAATCCAGATTTTCTGATAGCATTTTTTTACAATATTCATTAAATACGCTGGTTACGGTAGACTCACATTTTGTTCGCGGACAAGAAAATTTTTCTTCACAAATTTTTTTTAATTATCTAGTACTGCAGTCCATGCTGCGAAAACTTTGATTATGGATTATTGTGTGAAAAGCGAAAGTACCCTCCATAACTGCCAATTTTTTTTCGTTAGTTCCAAAAGTATTCCCTTTAAAAAATCTTGTCAGTTTGGATAAGTTGACGCTGCTGTGTCATGAGACGGTTTATGTACTTTAGTTTCAATGTGTGCCGTTATTGCACTACGTCCATGAATTGCAATTGAAAATTCCCTATTGCAGATTGTGCATTTAACCAAGGAGTCATCAAAAATCTGTTGATCATAATTAAGAAAGCTACAAAACTTTTATTAGGCCGGGATATCCTTAATAAATTTAATTTGTCTTTGAAGGACTCTAAAGTCAGTGACATATACTTATAGACTTATAAATGACATAACCCATTTTTTTTGTAAAACGGTCTTTTTAAAATAGATGTTTATTGATCTATCTCCAATTTATTATTACTACACAGCGTCTACTATATATTATGTTATGGAAGACTTGGGAGAGATCTATTGACGAATTTGCGCTGAAAAAGAAGCAGGAACATATTATCGATTTCCAATGTTTTGCTTTATTTATTTATTTATTTTACGTTTTAAGGGTCTGATCTGTTACTACTAATCTATCTAATCGTACTAATTTTACTCTGAAATATACAAAACTTTTATTTTGTTGAATTTGTCGAAGTTGCCACATTGAACAAGTGTTAATGTGTTAATTTTAGTAAACGTTTAAATAAAATATTAAGATCTACCGTGATTTTCGGAATATTCATTTTCCGGAATTAATAATAAAATCAGTTTGTATTTTATAAAAAATTTAATAATGAAAATATTTAAAAATTAAAAAATTAACTTAAATTAAAAATATCTTGCATAAACTTGTATGTTGTATTCTAAACCATGGTTTTTAGTGGAGTTAAATTCAAAGTTCACGAAGTTATGGTTGACGCCACCTCCCTTAATTTCGACTGTTGAACCCTTTGATGCATCCTTTTGACTAGTAGCTATGATGCAGTAGATTTTCTTGTCACCATAATACTTGGCCTAAAACAAAAATTCAATTAAATATACATTTTTTTAAATAATTTCACAAAGAAAATTACAGAATACGAGTATAGAGCGGCGTAGTTTTATTGTCTGTTCCAGGAACTATTTTATTTTAAACTGCCAATATGATATTTTAGAAAAATGTACAAATTAATCAAATCTATCCATCTGCGAGATACTTTCCTCTAAAATTTTTTAGCTTTGAATATTTTAGGTGGAATTAAATGAAATGGGTACCACTTTGTTCATGTTTAACGTAACCATATTTATGTTTTCTAACTTTAATATATTTTTTTATCGTATCCATTCAGCTCCCAATTTTTACCATTTCTATTAATTCCAGTATTAGTTGTTATCTAACTTGTTTAATTTGCTGTTTCTTTGTCATTTTAACATTCACAGAAGTAATAGAAAGCCAGAATAGACAAGATGAACACTGCATTAAACAACATTTTATTTTGTGCCAGATAAATGGGTTATTGGAAGTGTTTACAATCCTCCTCAAACACCACAGTAGACTTATATCTGACAGTGTAGTTTTATCGAAAATATTGTTTTATAGTTTCCTTCAGATAATATTTATACAGGGTGTCCTGACAAACGAAGACCGAAGATTCCCGAGATAATTTTAAGATAATTTAACCAATTTACCTAGTCCGAAAATGCTTCCTAAGGGAGCTAGAGTTCTTTGAAAATGGCGCCTTGTAGTTAGTTTTTTAGTACCTCCAGAACGCTTCTAGTTAGAAAAACAAAAACTGCTACAATTATTTATCATCCATAGTTGAATCGATTTCATCAATTGCGAATTTCGAGTACCGGTCATAGGCGTCCGTTTTTTGTCTTTAATTTTTAAGCATTTTTTATACCATATTTTTAAATTTTCAGGTATTTTAGTACTAAAAAGTACTTTTACTTTAAGTCGGTAGAATGCACTGTTTTCTAGAAAAATTGAATTGAAAATTTTTAGTTTTGTTCGCCATGAAAGTTAAATTAATAGGTACCTTAATTAACAAATTATAAATTATTTGGTTCCCAACAAAAAAGTTTGGGAAAATAAGCAAAAATTCAAATTGAAACAAAATTTTATTGAAAGGGTTTTAAAAACAAAGTATTTATTACGATGAAATGAAACTAATACAAAAGAACAAGTATCAAAAGTAAATAGTTACAAAAGATGCTCTATGTTTATGACCATTAGTCTTTATGAATAAATTTGCCCTTTTGCTTAAAGAACGCCGAATTCTTGCAAAAATTCCAGTTATTTCTAAATTCGTTGCAAGTATCTTATATCCTTAGCCAGAATTGTGAACTACTTTGTATCGAAATGGAATAAACAAATGTTTTTATGTATTCTCAAACACAATAATTGCAAGGATTAAAATCCGGCGACCTTGCTGACCAAGCAGCTAGATCGCCTCTTCCAATCCAGTGGTCTTCGTAGGTATTATCAAGAAAGTCTCATACATTCCTGCTAAAGTGGGCCGGACAGCCGTCATGTGCAAATCATAAGTTTTGCCGAATATTTAAAGGCACATAATCTAACGAATCAGGTAAAACATTTTGCAGGAAATGTAAGTAACCAGCACCATTTAAACCAGCAAGAAATTCCATAGGCCTACGTAGATAATCGTTAACTACTTCTATCCAGACGTTTATGTTAAACCTATGCTGATGCTTAAATTCTTGAACAACGTGGGGATTGTTACCAACGTACCTACGTATCTGAAAAATTTAATTTTGATTTTTCTGTTTTTGTAACTATCTAGTCTTTAATTTTTATCTATAGGGCCCTATGATATCTCGTATGTTGCTATACGTTCATTAACAATGAATATACTGTGTAGTGCCCTTTTGGAAATCGCCTTGTTTGTTTTTTGTATCTGAATACATTCGTTATATCCTCTTTATTCATTTGCTATGTCGCATGTTAAGATTCGATCAGTTGTTTATTTTGTATTTAGCCAGAGGCCTTCTTTAAGTCAAAAAATCAAAATTTGTCTTGTAGTAAATCTGTTTTTATCTATAGTGCCCTATGATACCTCGTATGTCGCTATACGTTCAATAATAATGAAGACACTGCAGTGCCCTTTTGGTAGTCGCTTTGTGATGTCACGAATATATTGTGTCAAACAAAAAGGTGATATGATGTAATGCCCTCTTATCAATGTCGCAATGTTTTTCTGTCTCAACATATTCGCTACCGCCTTTCCTTTCCAATGATGTATCATACGTCACGATCCGATGAACTATTCTACCCCCATTACAAGACGCTCAAAAAATGATTTAATTCTACATAATTTTGTGTAACTTTATTCAATTTTATTTAATCTTATTTAGGTTTTATTTTATTTTATTTTGGTAAAGCTTTGACGTTTGTTAAACGTCATTTTATTTTTATAGTAAGTGTATGTTTATCTTGCCCAGTGACATATAATAAATATATATTATACTTTATTGATCTCATTTTACAATTACAGTAACCTATATTTTTAGCAACTTTCGAAAAAATTAATTAAGATTTCTTTAGATGGCGTTAGGATTTTAAATCTAAACTAACATAAAGCTTTAAATTATTTTGTACTAAATTCTACCTTAAAAATATTATTAAAATTAATTATTAATTATATTAATATGTAATTAATACAGTATTATTAATTAAACGTATCGTTTCAAGAACAAAATATGATTGAAATGCCAAATTGTGGTAGTTCAGATTTCTCTCCTAGATGGCGTCGTTAGTTTACTGGACAAACGGTGTGTCATAGCTTTTTATATAAATAGATGTGATCGTAAAATATCCATTTGTTACAATGATATAATTTCTCACAAATACCTTTGTTTCAAACTCGGCAAAATATAGAAATTCTTTCAAGTTGTGCCATAGGTATTTTACATAATTTCTAGACAACATTTTCTAGATAGTCATATAAAATCCTTCAAAACGGAAATAGTTAGCTAAATTTTAGTGTTAACAGTTGTTGTTAACAGAACTCAAGTACTCAGCGAATTTAGAATTGATCTGAGTACACAGATACAACGAAAACCTTCGTTTGACTCTAAATTGCAGTGTTAGTTATTGAAATCCCTCAATTAAAGAAAATTCACTCAAAAAAAGAAAATGAAGAAAATTTAATTTAGCGTTTCCAAAGGTAGAATCCATCATCAAATAGCGAACAGCTTTTATTGTAGTTTTTGGACTTGGCATAGCCAATTGACATTGTTCACAGATCAACAATGAGGGTTTATGTTAGTGTAAAATATTTACAATTTATGTTTGTTTTCTTTATTTATCTATTTTTGGTTTTAAAATTTAATATTATTATCACTGAATTACAACTAGGAACATATTTGTGCTTTTATTATGCTAAAATGTAAAAACATTGATAACTTTACTTACTACTATATATTAACAAACATTTATTGAAAATATTGTATTTATCGAAAAATGTTATCATTGAACTTTGACATTTTTGATCAAAATATTAAATTTTAAATAAGCTACACTAAATATTTAACTATAAAATCGTACGTAAAAAGAATATCATTTGTTTAACCTTGTGCCTTTGAGGTCAATAAGTACGGAATTGTTTCGTTCTTCTGAAGGATAATGCTTTAAAGATGTTTGGTATTCTTCTAGCGATATTGAAACAGAAATCCTTTTTCGAATATCGATTACATTTCCGATAACGCGAAATTAAAATGATTACATCACGGTCAAGGTTAGCGCAAAAACGTTTGCCGAAAAAATTAATGGAAGTCATGACTAAAGGAACGCAAATACATTATACATTTGAACATAAAAGATCGATTTTTATAATTAATTTTCACCAGATCTTTATTAAACCACATCAACCAGAACATCCAATAAAGTTATGTCTTACCTCACAAATACACATTTCTATTAATAGCAGTAAACTTTAAAATAATATGGTACGTATTTTTGAAGTAGGTACTTTCCTGAACGAACTTTATTTGACTATAATTAGTGATTAGGCCTATAATATAGTATCTTATACATCAAACATATGATCATTAAATCAAAAACAAGAAAGAATGGTGCAGATATGGGAACAAAAAGCACTAATGAAAATATTTGGAGGAAAAATGGAGAGCGGCATTTGAATCAGAAGGACAAATAAAGATCTGAGAGAGCTATATGGAGAGCCCAGCATACTAGGAGTAATAAGAACTCAACTACTAAGATGGTTAGGACACATACGGAGGATGCCAGAGGGTATAGTACCGAAAATGCTACTGTCAAGTACAATAGGAGGACGTCAGAGAAGAGATTGACCCAGAACAAGGTGGAAAATGGATGTAGAAGATGATATGAAAAGTCTCACCGTCACAAATTGGAGGATGAAAGCAATAGACAGGAAGGAATGGGGAAGAATGATCAATCAAGCCTACCAGATTCGACGCGCTAATTATTATTGATTTAGAGGAAGAGACAAATCCTTGATTATGAAGATTTTTTTCATAATGCAGCTCTAGCTCGTTATATTCTCGCCTTAACTTTTGTGGCCTGCTCCCATTTTGCATTTAGGTTGTTGCTTTTTTCTTAGCAGCATCCATTTTGTCTTAAAGTTAAGGCTTAGATCGTAGTTCTCACTGACTGCATTAACCCTTTTCATTGCCTCTCGTAATTCATCTACGCTACTGGAAACCACATCAACCAGAACATCCAATAAAGTTATGTCTTACCTCACAAATACACATTTCTATTAATAGCAGTAAACTTTAAAATAATATGGTACGTATTTTTGAAGTAGGTACTTTCCTGAACGAACTTTATTTGACTATAATTAGTGATTAGGCCTATAATATAGTATCTTATACATCAAACATATGATCATTAAATCAAAAACAAGAAAGAATGGTGCAGATATGGGAACAAAAAGCACTAATGAAAATATTTGGAGGAAAAATGGAGAGCGGCGTTTGAATCAGAAGGACAAATAAAGATCTGAGAGAGCTATATGGAGAGCCCAGCATACTAGGAGTAATAAGAACTCAACTACTAAGATGGTTAGGGCACATACGGAGGATGCCAGAGGGTATAGTACCGAAAATGCTACTGTCAAGTACAATAGGAGGACGTCAGAGAAGAGATTGACCCAGAACAAGGTGGAAAATGGATGTAGAAGATGATATGAAAAGTCTCACCGTCACAAATTGGAGGATGAAAGCAATAGACAGGAAGGAATGGGGAAGAATGATCAATCAAGCCTACCAGATTCGACGCGCTAATTATTATTGATTTAGAGGAAGAGACAAATCCTTGATTATGAAGATTTTTTTCATAATGCAGCTCTAGCTCGTTATATTCTCGCCTTAACTTTTGTGGCCTGCTCCCATTTTGCATTTAGGTTGTTGCTTTTTTCTTAGCAGCATCCATTTTGTCTTAAAGTTGAGGCTTAGATCGTAGTTCTCACTGACTGCATTAACCCTTTTCATTGCCTCTCGTAATTCATCTACGCTACTGGAAATGATCACCGTATCATCGGCGTATCTTCTGTTGTTTGTTAACTCACCTTCAATGATTATGCCCCCTTTTGCATTTTTCTCACATTTTTTAATATTTTCTCGAAGTAAATATTGAAGAGGAGTGGGGAGGGAAGGGAAATACATTTCTGTCGAACACCTCTCTTATCTCCACACTTTTAGTTGATGAATTATTTCATTTCTTTATTATGGTAAGTTATATCGATTCTTCTTTTTCATTTATATCCATTAGGAAGGTATACAATGTGGAGAATACATTATTCACATTCCTTAATTATCCAGGATTATACTTATCCATATTACAAAATAATATTCGTCTCTAAAATTTTCATAAATATATTGGCTAATAATAGAGACAAAGAAGAGATCATTACTAAAATTCTGTTTAGAATAATAATTATTTAACTGAAGTTACAAAAAGACGAAAATAATTGTCAATTAGATTTTATTGGTGAATACTCTTTTTTTGCAGTGGCAAATCGTCTTTTTAATATTAATAGTCCAGTCACTGTAGAGAAAAACATGTCAATAACTCTAAACTTTTTATAACTGAATCGATTTTGCTAAAAATTTGGAATTTAACTGATCTTACCTCTCCCTTCGAGTTATATATGCGCTAGATGAGCTTTTTTTTAAGGTGAAAATCACCTCTTATTGAAAAAAATTAATATTAAAGCATTTTATGGATTTAAATCATGTTAAAATATTTTCAACTATAATAACGGATATTGTGTACATTCTCTACCTTTGAACAATTTTAAAAACCACCCCTTTAAATAATTAAATAATAATAATTGTAAATAATCGTTTAACAGGTTCAATAGTTTTTGTTGTGCATTTATATTATGTACAATGGAATTTTCTGCTTATATAAAATAATTTAGGTTAATTGCAATACTTCAACCCTTAAGAACTACCCTCTATGTCAAAAATATACCAACAAATATTTTTCAACAACTTCAAAATTTTAGATGTACATTTATATTCAAAAATTCAGTCAATAAAATATTTTTTGATTCGTTGCTTATTTTCAACCCTTAAAAACACCCCTTATGTCAAAACGCCTATATCATCTATTAGAATATACTTAAATAAACCATCCATTACAGCAAATTAATGCTCAAGTTGATGCTCTAAAATAATAATTTTTAAGTGCTTTAAATTTTTTTTCCCAATATATGCAATTGGTTTTTTCAGTTCATTTTTAAGCTACAGTGTTAATTAAAACAATATTTTAAAGGTAATTTCAAATGCTACAAGACTATACTTGCGAGCAAAAAATTGACTCACTCGATGAATTGGATTTTATGCTTAGTAATTTTATGTTGCGTTACTTTGAATTAAAACAACTAAAGCAAAGAAAATATTGTTTATTATAGAGCTTCCAAAAAATAATTGTTTTACGCAAATTGGCAACGTGTTGTAAAATTTGCCTACTTCTGTATGGCACAGCGAATGCAGAAAACATTGTAACGGGCATATTCTACACAATGTAGACCTTTATGAGTTTGTTGGTGGTCGTCTCAGTCGCTTTTCAATCGTTAACGTGTGTGTACACTTCAAAGTGCAGTTAGTGAATATTTTACAAATGGATACTTCACCAGTGAAGGCGGCCCAGGTAATTGCATTATTACGAGAGGGCTATAGTCAAAAGACTGTCGCCGATTGCCTACTTATTATGCAGTCTTCAGTCTTAAGGTCTCACCGTCGATACCAGGACCGGTAGCTACAGTAGACGACCAGGTTCGTGTCCGTGACATGTAACGACAGAGAGGGATGATCGATTCATTGTCTCGAGTGCCTTTTGGAATCGGCACGCGACATGAGTTGAGCTTCAACAATCCTTGAGGAATATACGAGATGTCACTGTCATTCAGTGGACAGTTCAGAGAAGACTTAAGGCTGCCACTTTGACTCTCAGAGGAGCTAACACAGGGCCCAAACTGATGGCACTCCAGAAACAAGCTCGACTTCAGTTTGCCCGAGAACACGTCAATTGGTAGCTTGGCCAATGGAGCAGTTTTATTCTCTGATGAGGGTCAAATGTGCTTGTATAACAATGACAAAAGACCACGTGTCTATCGGAGGCTCGGAAAACGATTTGCTCATTGTTGCAGTGTCCAAACGGTGAGCTATGGAGGTGGTTCGTGTATGTTTTGATGTGATATATCTTTAGAAAGAAAAACAGAGCTTATGTTCGTGCTCGGTGCTGGCCCCGGAGGTGGTTTGACAGCGGATCATTACATTACGGGTATTCTCCAAAACCATGTTGTTCCTTACGCCTGCTACATAGGCGACGGCTTCATGCTAATGCATGATAATGTATTTATTGACCATATCGAAGAATATACTGAAAGGTTTATTGAGAAGATTCAACTTTATTGACCATATCGAAGAATATATTGACGAATTTCAGGAATCAGGAGGCCATATCCACATATTACAACTGCAGCTCCCCGGAGGATATAAAATTTAATTGGGAGGACGCACAAGCAGCTCATCAATACCATAAGTATCATCCTCACCAATTATTGTTAAGCTTTGGCAGGGTTGTATATTATTTTTTATTGGCTTTAATAAATATATTTGGTTAAAATTTGTTTTATTTGCTATCAGCTGAGAGCTCAGGTTCAATTCCTAGTTTAAGACAAGACGAACTCACACTTGAGATACTGAACTAGGCAAGGCATAGACGATAAGCTCCCATGGTTGATTGAGGTATTTTTATAATAGTACTTCAATTCTCTTTGGTAGTCTTATCGTTACACATTGGCATAATGTCACAGCGCGGATTACGAAAGATTACCTGGCCAACACCTGGATAACACCAATATAGTAACAATGGGATGGCCTCCATTAAGTCCGGATATGAATCCCATCGAGCACCTATGGGATGAACCTAGACGCAAGGATTGGGTTTGTAATCCAGCACCAGCGACAATGGCGGAGCTAAAAACTGAATTACATGAAGAGTGGGAAGGGATTCCACAGGAATCAGTGAAAAACTTCAGAAAGTCAGAATAAGGACCTTAAAAGATCGCATGGAAAGTGTAATACAACTCAGAGGTGGAAATACTCAGTATTAATTTTGATTTTTCATGTTAATTTACTTTTATGTTCATTACATAATGACTTTCATTCATAACATGTTTTCTCGCATACAATATTGAGATATCTTTGTTATGTCGTTTACTTACTAACTTTAGAAATATTGGTGCCATTGCAATAAAAATTACTTCTGTTCACCATATTTTACTTTTAATTTTCCATTTTATGTGTATACACACTGGCCAAATAGCGTAGTTAAGAAATATAACTTATGTTACGTTTGAGTCGATTTTTTTGCTCGCAAGTGCGGACACATTAAAATATTTTAAAACCTTTTCTTTTTAAATGGTAAAACCAAAGTGCTGATTATACAGGTGTATCAGGCACACCTCAAACTTCAATTAGTTATATAAGTATTTCTGTTATTTTTCAAGTTACAACAAAAAATGTCTATTTAACCATTTTTCACGTATCTTTTATAGTTTTTGATTTATTCTGAAAACATGCAAATTCTTAGATAATTAAATAAAAGTTTTAATTTAAAGACGATTTTTTCAAAAAAATACACATTCTAAACCGGCAAAACTTTTGAGGATTATAAATACCACTAAAATAAAACAAATCGTAGCAGATATATATGTGCTCGTTTTTTTTTTTCAAACATTATAGTAGCTAATCCAACTTCTTTCCATTGTATTCAGCTTCGATTTAATTCGAAGAAGATCTTTATTTTTCGATATTTGATGTTAATACAACGAGTATAGTAAGTATCCCAAAAATAAAAAGTTATCTTCAAACAATTATAAATCGCTTAGTATTATACTTATACTTAGAAAACTTAATAAAAAACCAATCTCTTTGTTTTTTTTTTTAACCAAACCAAGCTCTATTTTTGTCTATTACACGTTTTTCAATAAAACGCTCTATTTTTGATTTATTCATAAAAAATCATTGGAAAACATGTTTTTCTTGCCAAAAGTAAGTATGAAGTACTTTTTCAAGTGTGAATAATTCGAAAAGCATTGATCTAGTGAATGAATAATTATATGACATTTTTTATTTAAAATTTGATTCTCTATCAATTCGCGTTATTTTGGGTCTAAAAATTTCAACCTCCGAGATAGGGTGCCAACCACCCAGGGGTAGAAGCACATCGACACCACATAACTATGTTTTTTGTAATTTCCTACCAACTGTAAAAATTTCAGAGAAATCGGTGCAGTTATAAAAAATTTAGAATGAAAATGTCACAGTAACTGGACTACAACCAATGACGTATTACGTCATTGACTATAAGCATGTACTTAATAATAAAAATAGTTGTATGAACGATATTATGTCCCATAAAAAGGCAGTTTTAATTTATGTGCAAATCAGGATGTATTTAAGAAATAAAAACGTACAAATTAGTGAAGTACCATAGAAATAAAATTATTCTTTGCCTTTTGTGCTCTCATATATATGTCATAAAAATGTCATATTTATTTTGTCATAATGTGCTGAAGCACAGCAGAAGCCGCTATGAATTCCAAGATTTTATTGGTTACTACCCACGTGATATCTGTGCTCGAATTGGTCAGAGGATTAAGACTGACAGAGCGGGAGTTTTTGTGGGTGGTGTATATTGCGTAAAAGTGGCAATCACGTTTCGAGTATTTTATATTTTCTAATTGTCTAGAGCTGTTTTATTTACCATTTTTAGATCAATAAAACGTTTAATCGTCCTCAATATGCATGTGATCTGTTTCCTGTGTAATAAATCATTTAGTACTCAGTTTAATCTGAATAAACATTGTCGAATTAAATATAACATTAAGAAACAGGAATGGTCGTATCCAGGAAACCAATTAAATTTTTGATGTTTAAACTGCAATGATTGCTCTTTTAAAAATTGTGAAGACCTTATTTATCATGTAGAAAGAACAATTTAAGTTCAAGTGAAGTACAATATAGAATAAAAAAAGAACGGAACTATATTGCTTTTGATAATGGCTCCAAAATGAGTGCCGAAACGTCGAGTTTTAAATTCTCAACCGGTTCTTCCCGAGAAAGTGTACATATAATAGAAAATAAAGAAATAAGATGGCTGAGATGTACTGAGCCTAAATAAAGCTTGGCGGTGGGAGTGGACTAATAAAGATAAAACACAGAAAGAAGTGAAAGCAAAATTTCCTAAATATTACATTCAGTACGTATGGGTTCTGAAATACACCAATAACAATTAATAAAATAAATTAAACCAAAACATGTGGTACCTACTACGCCATACAATAGGTAATAGGTACCCCTAATATATTAATGCAAATAGAAGAAATCTAGTGTGTATTTAAATTATAAACATAATAAAAAGTAACTTACTGTAGTTGATCTAGTGACAAAAGGTACTCTACTTTTGTGCACGTGCTCCTGATGAACCAAATCGGCGGCAACTGCATTTAAACAGTTACCTTCACGGAGTTGGAATTGACCAGAAGCATCGGCTAATTGAAAAGCGACGAAAAGACAGAAAAATGCGCACACAATTTGCTTCATGTTTGATGTAATTCAGTAGCTTTCAAATTGAAACTGTCAATCAACTAGTAAGCGACGGAGTTTAAATATCTTTATCGCAGTGATATTCTACAGTGGTAGAGGTGTTGGGGAATTTTGTAATGATTATTAATTATAATCGTTATCGCTTTTAAAGTCATGTGACTTATGTGTAATATTTTTAATAAATTAATAAATGTGTGTGTACGGAAAAGTTATGTCTGTTAGTCACAGATCATATTAATGACATATTAGGGGAGAGTAAGGCAAAATAGTCCCTCTAACATTTTTTTAAGCTATAAACAACAAAAAACGAAATAATTAAGTAAAATTTAAGCAGACAAAAAGTGAGGTATAGCAGAATATATTTCTCTGAAAAAATTATATCTAAGTATACAGTTAAAAGAAAAATAACATTATTTTCGGAAAGCTCTAAAGGGATCATTTTACAATGGTTGGAGTAATGACCCCGTGCATTAGGTAAAATTACCCTGATGCTTTTAGTAAGAAAAAATAATTTTTACATTTTTATTTACAAAAATAGCAAGTTTTCAATTGCACTTAATCCAAACCTCCTTTACCTACGATTTACTTAATAAACCCAGCAAAATATACAGGCGACGTCGTCTTCATCATTATCAAATCTCTAATTTTCTTTTTTTTTCTAAACATCTACCTGCATACAGCTTTTCTATCTGCTTATAAAGTTGACTTGGGTGTTTTTTGTTTTGCATCAAAACATAATTTGATGTAGAGGTGAAAACAGTTAATCCTTGCGAAGGTCTTGAACTCCGTGCCTGAGGAGGTGCCTGATGTAGTGGAGATATATCATAGGAGATCTATCGTCCAGTGATGATGGAATTTCATTCATTTTAAGGCAACTTTTCTGATCTGAAGTACTAATTTCGAAAATTAGGATTGAATTACTAACAGCAGAGCTTGTAATGTCAACTTTATGGTTTGAAACTTCCTGATTTGAAACTGCAATAAATAAAGTTTCATTTTCCGATAATCCCTCCGTCGGACTGTTTCCAAAAATGCTGATATGAAGATTATCTACATGCTTCCCATTTCTCCCACTCGTATCATGAAGATATTTTATTTTTATTTTCCTTATAGGTAAAGTACTTGAGAGCGAATAAGTATCTCTTCGTGATGTGTAAGTAACTCGTGGAGAAAGAGTTTTTTATTCATAAATGGTATCAACGGTTTTATTTTCTAATATATTTCGATCACAATGGTTTAAATTTCCAATCTTGGAATATGTTCAGATTAAAAGGACAGATGTCTGTTTCTCGAACCCACTGAATCCGTTGTCAAGTACTCTTCGCTAGCTATACAGAGTTACGAATTTTTTAGGGTTTGTTTTAAGTCATAAAATGACTTCTTCATTAAAATACGCAATTAAAAGTGAAAATACTACTACATCCAATGGTTTCATCTCGGGCGTGCAGTGTGGAGGAAACAACAGCATTATAATGCCATTTTCTCTACTGTATTCTATGGCTTCGACATATTTGTGGCTTGAATGACCACCAAGCAATAATAGGACCCTATTTTCAACTGAGCACTGTGTACGTTGCTAAAAATTTTGTTTGTTTTATGAACAGAATGAAGTTGTCAGATTTCATGTATCCAGATTCGTTGTTTGATTCAACGAGGAAGTGTTCCATATGTGGCGCCTTGAAATAACAATTAATTCCTTCGTTTGCGAGGAATATTATTGCTTGAGGGATGAATTTATTGACAGCCTTTACAATGGTGACATTTTGCCCCCTTCCAGCGCTTGTTAGGAAACCAATCCTGCTTCCGCCCTTTATATGCTACGGTATTGAGCAACTTGCTGGGGACCGTCTGGATACCAGACTCATCCATATTATATATGCTTATTTTATATTGCATCTAAACGAGAAAAAGCTTAGCGACTGCCTCTTTATTAGAGCCTCCCACTCTGGCTGCTAAGGTAGCCTTAGGAGCTCTAAAAGAAACGTCTGGATATCTCTTTAAAAAATCTCTAAACCAAGCCGTTCTAGATGACTTTTTACATGTATTAAGTATTAGCAACAATTAGGTACATGTGTTTTTATAGGTTATTGTAAAAGTAGCCTATTATGCTTCGCACATCTTCACGGCTTCGTAAATATGTGACGCTAGTAGAACTAAATATAATAAAAAACGCTAAAGGCGGTTTCATGAAAATTATGAGAAATATGTTGAGGGACCATTTTAGCCAGGGGGACCATTTTACCCGACTTTCCCCTACTGACTAAAAATTAGTAAATTGTAATATATGCCTACTTTAAAAACTAGGTACTTGTACGTATCGATTAAATTTTAATGACTAGGTACCTCTATTTTTATGTTATTTTTACTGCTAATAGTCCAGTCGTCAGAGATTTTATCTCTAAAAATCATACGAGCAAGCTGAATGTCAATTTTGGGACGTCAAAGAAAATGCAAAAAAGTTTACCACTCCTAGCCCTGGCTTCCCCCTAATCGCATCCTCGTAGGGGAAAAAATCGGTTTGCCAAGAATATGTACATCGTAGAAAAAAATGTTTCGAATAAAAAATGTAGCTGAGATAATGTTTAACATAATTAGGCATATCTACTAGGCATATTAGGCAAATAATATATCGCTTGTATTATTTCGGCGACTTTAAAATAGTACTTCTGGCTGAAACTCTGGAACTGGAAGTCCGAGGTCAAATTTCTCACATTTAAAACCATCTTTGATGAGGGAATATTTAATTTTCTTCTGTTCGCGGTATTTTGGGTTTTACTACTTCTTTGTGCTCTTAATACATTAACTATCAATGTCCTAAACCGTCAAAGCGTTTGATTAAACTTAATTACAGATATTAATAAAAACGTTAGACCTGGAGCGAGAATTCGCCCCACCCGGTATTAGGAAGGTTAATCATATTTACCGATTAATTAATTCATAAAAAACACAGAATTCCGAGCAGAATTTCTTAAAAAGTAAAATTACATATTTTTTCTTAGGTCTTTTTTCGACTATGGTTAAATCAGAAGCGATCAAAAAGACGGTTTTGCCATGATCCACTGTAAGACGGTCCAGTGTTGCGAAAAAAAAGAAAGGATTCTGGTGCCCATCGAGTATTACCAAATTTTCATTTATCAGCTATACGGGAAACAATATATCATATGTATTCAGTGAATAACTTACCAACTTTAAATAAACTTTTGAGTGGGTTAAGAAACAAAGCAATAATTCCCGAGTGTCATAAAACTAACTTTTTGGAGGTTTTTAAAATCTAATGGTTTTATGTTTAAAACAGTAAATCAACGGCAGGGAATTATGGAATCCAGCCGTTTAATAAAGTGGAGGTTCGATTATTTTTAGAGTCTAAGGTCTTTTAGGAGTGAAGTGAAGAACTTGTATTATTTGGATGAAACTTGGTTCGACACCCACGATATAGTTAAAAAATATTGGACCAATGGTAGTAAAAATTGCGTCACCAATGTTCCTCCCTCTAGAGGGAAGAGAATTTATATTTTACATTGTGGGGGAGAATCAGGATGGGTAGAAGATGCTTTATTACTCTCTGCTAAGAGTGTAAGTGATTGTCGCTTAGATTATTATCAAGATATGTACAGTACTTTGTTTGAAAAGTGGTTTGAGCAGCAATTACTACCTAAATTAAAAAGAAATAGCGTTATTATTTTAAATAATGCTCCGTATCATTGTAGACTAAAGAGTAAAATTCCAAACACCAATTCAAACAAAGCTCAAATTCAAGAATTTTTATCAAAACGAAATATATTTTATGGATTCTTACACAAAAAAAACAAGTTGTAGAACTATTAAAATTAATTAAATGTGAAAAAATTATGTTATCAACAGGCTAGCTGAGAATTATTGCCATAAAGTATTAAGATTACCTCCTTATTATTGTGTACTAAATCCAATAGAATTGTTGTGGTCTCAATTAAAAAGTAATGTGAGAAACAACAATAATTCTCCTAAATCATTTTCGATTGTTCTAGATTTAATTAAGACCACTGTAATAATATTACAGCAAATAATTGGAAAAAATGTATAGAGCATGTAAAAAAACTAAAAGAAAAATACTTTCCAAAACATTATAAAATAGAGTAGTTATAAATTTAAACGATAGTGTTACCGATTTAAATGTAGACGATAGTTAAGTTTTAAATTTTTCTTTTTTTTTGTATTTGTTCACTATGTTAAATATATATTTTAATATAAAAGTATTACTTATATTTATTTTTCTTTTACTTTGTGGGATTGTCGTAATTTTGATAAATTGTATCAGTATATAAGTCCGACCCTGTATTCAACTATACCTAGAAGATTAAATCCGAAATATCTTGCAACGAACAGTGTATATATATATAGTATATATATACAGTATATATATATATATATATATATATATATATATATATATATATATATAATATTAGTTTTCCTTGGGTTTAGGTTCAATAAACTATGTTACATGTGGAACTAGATTTTATTTTCCATAGAAATCAACGTTTCGGCAGGAAACCTTTGCTTTTGCCATATTCTAAAATGCAGAAGATAAAGAACAAACAGTTATTGTAAGATATATAGGTATAATAAGGCTTACAATTTTACAATAACTGTTTGTTCTTAATCTTGTACATTTCAGAATCTTGACAAAGGCAAGGGTTTCCTGTCGAAACGTTGAATTCTATGGAAAATAAAATCTAATTCCACATGTAATATTTTATATTAAATATAGTACAATTCAAGAAACTAAAAACTATAATATATATATTATATATATATATATATATATATATATATATATATATATATATATATATACAGATAACAAATATTTATATGAATGATTAACGTTAAATATCTAAATTTGTAACTTACTGTAGCTGATCTAGATATAAAAGGCAATCTAGTTCTGTGTACATGCTCCTGATGGACCAAGTCGTAGGCAACTGCATACGAACAATTCCCTTCACGGATTTGGAATCGAGGGTACGTATCAGCTAATTGGAAAGCGAGGAAAAGGCATAAAAATGCGCACACAATTTTCTTCATTTTTGAAGCCAATTTGGGAGTTTTCAAATTAAAACTGACGTTAAAATCGTGACTGAGGTGTTTAAATATCCCTATCGCGATAATGATTTACGATGCTAACGTATTCACAATGGTGTGGGGAATTTAATAATATTTTTAAATAGAATCTTTACGTGTTCAAAAGTCATTTACGTTATGTTCTTTGTTTATATTAACAGAATAAATATGGCTTAAAAATTACTAGTCATAAATAATCTTATTATCTTGTTAAATCAATCTTGTTATCTTTTTTTTTTAATTTATAGTGGAGTTCCCTTTAATAACTTATCGTATGAAATCTTGTGACTAAGTTACTATTTTGCACACTAATCCTTAGCAGATCTTTCCCTGTTTTCAATTACTTATGTCATTATTGATTTTACGCGTGCCATAATTTTATGTTTTTTTGCTCTTGTACTCACTGTATAAGACATAAAAAGCTACGGTTTCCAATAAAAAAAAAATATATTTTTAGATGAGCCTTCACTTTTACTTTGTATTTTTACTGGTTTTTCGAATGTATACAAAAAATTAAATATGGTCCAATTAATTAGATGTTATACCTACGGAAATGTATTAAAACAGGAAAGGTAGCCATTATAAGGACATATATCGAAAACCAATACTTCCACTACGATATAAAACCCACATGGCAGATAGTGAAAAGAACCGGAAATCTTCTCTTAGTGGCCAAAACCAACGTATGAGAACCGGAAGAGGTACGAAAAAGTGTACATATTTGGAAATTAATAGCCCCCAAGTAAATACAATTACCACTGCTTATCAATCAAAATGATACATGTACAATGAAATATGTACAAATTGTTGATTATAATAAGTACCTAGTTTTGAGAATAAAGACACCGAACAAAATCCATAGTACACCCCAATAACTGACTAAATAATTCACAAAAGCTAAAGTTTGTAATGCTTACAATCTACAATTAAAAAAAAAACAAGAAAAATACTTGATAACCTGATATTTCATTACCATCAATTGAGATTTCGTACACATACGAAAATATATAGTTTTGAGTGTTCCGTTTACATTAAAAATAACCTTTACCTAAGTATAGCCTGATAATAGGCACATAAAGAAAAAACATTTTACCCTATATGAATATACTTATTTTCTGAATCGTACTAATGTAAAATAGTCCAGTCATCAGCGATTTCACCTCTAAAAATTATATGAACAAACTGAATTTTGTTGAGAATTCCAATTTTGGGAACCCAAAAAAAAATGCAAAAAAGTTTACCACTACTACCCCCCGGCATCCTCTTAAAAAGCCACTCGTATACAGAAGGTTCGGAAAAAATCGGCTTACCAATAATCTGTACGCCGTAAAAAAAATGTTTCAAATAAAAAATTTAGCTGGGATAATTTTGAACACAAAATGTTTATTAGCATTTTTTGTGTATAATAAAATTTCAATTTTGAGTTTTGGCAACAAATATATTTTAAAACATAACGACGGTATTAGATTTTTATTTCGATACAGGACAGCGGCAAGCCGCTTATACGTATTTCAACCTCTTTAGGTCTCATCAGAGCGGCATATGCTGCTGCTCTGAATCGAAACAAAATCTATCCCGTCGTAGGACAAGGGGGTTTAAGGGGGAAGCCGGGGGTAGGATAGGTAAACTTTTTTGCATAATTTTTGGGGTCAAAAAATTGACATTCTCAGCAAAATTCAGCTTCTTCCTGTTGTTTAGCTGAGTAAAATAGTATATTGTGTATCAGTAGTAAAAACTATATATTTCCGATACAGATGCAGATTATTGGTCGAGACACCAGCCAAGAGCAAAAAGCATTGAAGTTCGGAAATGTGTTTTTACTAGTGGGTACACATACCATTTTTGTTCTGAAATCGCATTCAGTATTAGGTACTTAAATATTCGTCATTAAAAAAATTATAATTATAACTATATAATGGGACAAACTACAATACATGCAAAAATAAGATAGTTGACATTTTTTTCTAATCACGTTTTTTATTGTATTACTATGTACTTAGTTAAATACTAATAATATTCGTTTAATCAGGATCACAAAACAAAATATACTCTAACAGAACTAATGAATAATCAAGAATGTTAACTGAATATTGGGACACAGAACAAATATTTATCTTTAAAACGGAGTAACATCGTCCTTAGACTTTATGGCCATTCAAATTCGGTTGGGTCTGCACTGTTAAGAGGTAAATTGGTTGCAAATCATGCTGAAAAATATATTTCCCGCCAGGATTTAATTTCACAATAAATTTTATTAAAAATCCTTTATAAAAGGTATATAATTTAAAAACCTAATTGGGCTATATCACAAAACGTTTTCGGAATCCATGTTCCATCATCAGTGCACTAGGTGGGTATACATGTATTGAGCCACTAAATATGTGGGTAAAAACCCGTTAAAAGTTGTTTAAATTTAGTTTACATTATATGGTGGTAAATATTGTGATGTTAAAGTTACCAGTGGATTTGATAGCATAGGGACGTATGACTCCACGTGAAGTTGCTGGTCCTGAGACGAGGTGTCTACGAGTAGACTTTATATACCATTTAAAATATTGCTTATTTAGTATTACCTACTATCATAACTATTAAAAAAATAAGAGTCAAACACCTGAATTTGTTTTATATTTTAATTTGTCCCATAATATAGTTGTTACGTGTGCTGCCCCAATTTAATATAATCGCCAAAAAATTTAACAAGTTAATTTCCCCAAAAAAAGACAAAATGCATGGTTATAACAACAAATTTACGAAGATGTAAATTGGAGGTGAAAGGTCAGATAATAGAACAAGTGATGGAGTTTAAATATCTAGGCATCGCAGGTGAATAAAGTAAAGAGAGCCGCAGGTTACCTGAATCCAACAATATGGGAAAATAAAAAAATCGGAAAAGAAATTAAAGGCAGAATTTACAAAACAGTCATCAGACCAATAATGACATACGCGGCAGATACACCACCTGACATAAAGAGGACAAAAAGGATGTTAGAAACAGCAGAGATGAAAACACTTAGAAAAATTGAGGGTAACACACTATGAGACACAACTAGAAGTACAGATATACGATGTAGATGCAAGGTGGAGAACATCAAGAACTTGGTAAGAAATAGAAGAGTAGAAGTAGTAGCAAAGATGGCAAGAGACGGTTCCTCAGTAGGAAGACGATCAGTAGGAAGACCATGAAAACAATGAAACGACAACTTACTGGAGGCACATTGAAGAATAGACAGAGTCATGTCATGCCTAAAAAGACGGAAAAGAAGAAGATATAGTTGTTAGGGCTCGTATATAATTATAATTAAAGAAAAGTCAAACGCGTCAGTTGTGTTCCAATATTCCAATTTGTCCAAACAGTCCTAGAATAATATTCTCGACCTAAGTTGAAAATGTTCCTATTCTCTTTTTGAAAGTTGATTATTCTTTATAGCAACGGACCAGTCTTAAGAAATTGGCGGCCAGAAATTGCTATGAGAATAAGATATTCTTGACAGATTTCAGAAAAGAGATCTTTTAGGTTGCACTTTGATAGCCTATTTGAAATTTACAATCTAAATTTATAAAACGTATGAACAAATAAACGTAATATTATAAATGGGAAAATTATACGGCAAGATATTGAAAGAAAAAATAGTTCAAGCAACAAAGAGCAAAATCGGTGAAGGATGAGGAACCTCTACTGCTGGTATATCACATTTACAAACTAGAACAACTGTTGTAGCCATATGAACCGAGACCAGACAAATATAACAATACAAAATCATACCATAGAAAATGTTGAACATTATGTATATCTAAATCATGTTATCAAACTAGGAAAACCAAATCAAGATGCTGAAATTAAAAGAAGAACACAACTGGCATGGGGCGCTTTCGGCAAACTAGCATATATCTTGAAAAACACCTCCATTCCTGTAAACTTAAAGAAAAAGGTGTATAACACATGCATACTACCAGTTTGTACCTACGGCTTGGAGACAGTAGCCCTTACCAAAAAATCTTAGAAAAAGATTAGAAACAACGCAAAGAGCAATGGAACGAATCATGCTTGGAATAACACTGAGAGACAAGATTAGAAACACCGAGATAAGACGTAGAACGAAGGTTAAGGATATTGTGGAAGAAATTACAAAAATGAAATGGCGCTGGGTAGGTCACGTAGCCCAATATAATGACAACAGGTGGACACCGAGAATTCTAGAATGAAGACCAAGGACGTCAACAAGAAGCATGGGAAAACCTCAAAAAAGATGGGTAGATGACATAAGAGCAGTGGCAGGCAAACAGTGGATTAGATTGGCACAAGATAGAGAAAGATGAAAGCAATTGGGAGAGACCTACATTCAGCAGTAGATGGAAAATGATTGACAAAGAAGAAGAAACCATAATTGGTTGTAATGAAAATTACATGTTATGTTTGTTTTGACGTTTCGATCTTCAATCCGGTAATCGTTTTCAAACAATTTTTGATTTAAAAATTATTGATGATCTTGATACATAGTTTTCATGACAAAAATTCGGTGGTAGGTTAACTAAAACCTTAATACTTTTGATACGAGAGCAATAAATCATAATGTTAAAAAATGAAATTCTCATAAATTAAATCAAAAACACGAGATAACAAAAGGTAATATTTACTATAAATCAACATGTATCGTTTGCTTAAACGGAGGTATAGAAAGTTTTAGAGGTGAAGTTTCTAGAAAAATGTAAGATCAGACCAATTACCATAAGATTTAAGTACTAATATGCAGCATGCTAATATTATAACCATTCTTTATTTTGTAGAGTATAAGGTATCATAGATTACTTCCTTTTTTGAAATGATTTGTCTTAATTAAAATAATAAGATTATTAAATTAGCAATTAAACAAATAGCAACAGAATAACGCAATTGAAGTTAACCAAAAACTATTATAACATTAGGTGTGAAATACGTCGATGTGATAATTAAATAATCTAGCTGCTATTTAATGAGTCTGTTAATGTCTCAGTGACAGGAATTGATGTAAAACAAATATCAGAAGTTGGTTTAAACATTATACACGGAAGATAGACATCTGATTGAAAAGATACAAGTCATGAAAATATTATGGTGATATAAAAGCAGTACGGATGGGAGAAACACACAAATTAACAAGTTTACCATGTACACAAGAGAAAAATAATAGATGAAACAATTTAGAGGAGTAGACAAATCTAGGGCGAGTGGAAGAGTCAAGATTAATTAGAGGGAAAACTGATAAAACACCCAAAGGAAAAAAAGGCGTAGACCATATAGAAGGTTGTAATAAACTGTTATGCGAAAGTTAGAGACAAAAAAAATAAAGAACAGGCAATCGACAGAGAGAAGTGACAAAGAAGTAGAGCTATAGCTCTACATAGCCTGAGAACAGTTTATGTCTACATCTATTGATTTCATTGTCACATAAATTTTCATATTCTAACACTTGGCCCCTGAAAAGTCTTACAAGGGGAAATAAGCAAACAGCTACTATTGATAGAGAAAAAATTGCAAATGATACCGTAAAACAAGATATAACCAGTGTACTAGAACAAAAAATAAAATTGAATCATGCAAAAAGGAAAGTATTCAGTAAAACCGAGCACGAATGAAAGATATATTAAAAATCGTTTAGGAAACAAAATTGAGTGCAGTAAAATCAAGAAGAAAACAAGGATGGATGACACAAGAAATACTGAGACTTGTGGACCAAAGAAGAAAAGTCAGAAATAAAGGTAAAAACAAACACAAGAGGATCCACGCAATAATCACGCAGAAGATAAAATATGTTTAAACACAATTTAATAGAAAAGAATAGGTATAGTGAAATTGAACACTATGAAAAGAAACACGATATATTTCAACTGCACAATAAATTAAAAGAGATTTCTGGAAAGAACTATCCTAAAGTTTAGAAGACAAAAACAAACAAAGAATATTAAGATACCAATAAACAGTTCTGAAAAACTACATTTATAAATTATCTGAAGATGAAAGAGTAGAACAAAATACAATGATTGTCATAACAGCTCCATCTATAACAGAAAGTGAGGTTACATGAGCAATATAAACGACAAAAAATGGAAAAGCACTTGGCCTCCAAGAAATGAGTGCTGAAATACTAAAGTTTTTGGGAAAAAATGGAATTAAAGCACTATGTGGTCTCTGGGAATTTATCACACTGGGATATTAGCAAGTGATTGGCTTAAATCGATATTTGCCACAATATCAATTCTCGTGCAAAGATATGCAGTGATTATTGGACAATAGGTCTAATGAGTTACGTTTTGAAGAACTTTTTAGTATTGACCTTAGCGTTCGAATGGCACATTGTTATATCTTTCCAGTGCTACTATATAGGGTAGAAGCGTGGACTTTATATTATGTTATAGTGCTACATAATAGAGTGGTAACTAGATCGACAGAGAAATGAGGAGGTCTTTAGACGGCTGAACTAAACAACATAGCTGGTCAATATATTACGTCAATATAAACGTGATCCTGGTAGAAGACAATGGTACGGAATATCGACTACATCATTATTTGGAGCTGCTGTCAATAAGTAACTATAGCGATTACGGTAGCCAACATAATATTCAACGATCGATAATGGTCATGGAACTAGAAGAAGAATTAGATATAGATGTAGATTAATAAAAGAGATTTCATACCACATATAGAACGGTCTATAAGTGAGTCCGACGGTGCCATATTATTTGGTAGAAATTTAATTAAAAATATTTAATGGTTGCTAAGCTTAGAGAAAATAAAAAAAAATATAACTAAATATTTGAGGAGGCCTGGTGTATAAATTCGGATCATTTCTTCATTTTCCTCACAATAAGTGACGAAATAATACGGAAAGACACCCCCTAGGCTGGTAAATGTACGGATAGATTTGCAAAACTTCAGAAATGAACTAGAAAACTCAGTTAATCTTTCAGTCACTTTGAAAACTTGAAATCCTTACCAAACTCCAGTACTCCAATCATCGCTATTAGGACAGAAGAAAAAACTTATCCAAAAGAAATTAGAACTCTGATTTCGGAAAAAAGAAAATTACCTCGTAAATGGCAAAAAAAACAGATCTCACAAGGACAAGACAAGTTTAAACAATGCATGACAACATCTCAAGTTAGAAATACAACGCGTCAAGAAAGAATCGATTGGAACATACCTTAGCGACTTACAGCTAAAAAAAGTAGTGAATATTCTCTCTGGAAGGCCACTAAACAGATCAAAAGACCTATACTACGTAACCCACTAATCAGAAACACTGATGGAAGCTGGGCTCGAACAAATGTTCAAAAAGCCAGCCACATTGTACAGCATCTCGAAAACACGTTCCAACTAAACAAAGGAACTAACTTGGTCAACGTGAATAATTTTGAGCAGATCTCTTGAAAATTAAACCTACTAATACTAAAGAAATTGCGAGAGAGATAAAAGCGAATATCGATCCTAAAACAGCTCCAGGGTTCGATCTAATAACAGGCGAAATATTAAAACAATTACCAAAGAAAGCCACCACTAAGCTTACATACCTACCTATTTAATGCATCATTTAGACTAAAGTATGTTTCCAAAATGTGAAAAGTGGCAAAAGTACTAATGACTAAAAAATGCAATATTTCATTATTGCCTGTAATTTCAAAAGTATATGAAAAGATTTTAATGAGAAGACTAAAGATCATCATCGAAGAAAAGAGATAAATTACACCACATCAGTTTGGTTTTAGAGAGTGTCATTCAGCAATAGATCAAATGGAAATGCCGCAGGGAAGTGTGCTCGGCCCAGTTCTCTGCTTTTTATATACTAGAGATATCCCTGAACTTAAAAATCAAACAACTGCAACATTTGCGGAAGAAAAAGCTGTTCTGGCAGTGGGAAATAATCATGACGAGGCTGCAAGAAATCTACAATCTTCAGTGAACAACATCGATGATTGGACCAAAAACTGGAGGATAAAGTTGAATGAGACCAAATCAGGGCATGTGAATTTCGCTAACAAGAAAAAGCAATGTGCCAATTGAAATAAATGACAGCCAGATCCCTGTTGCAGATACTGTAAAGTACCTGGGTATGCATCTTGATGCGAGACTTTGTTGTAACGTCTATATAAGGAAAAAACGAGAGGAACTTAAACTGAAATACAAAAAATTGTACTGCTTGCTTGGAAGAAACTCAAAGTTTTTCATAGATAATAAACTTTTGATCTATAAACAAATTCTCAGACCGGTATGGTCATAGGGTGCACAGCTCTGGGGCTGTGCCAGGAAGAACAATATTTTAAAGATACAACGCTTTCAGAATGAAGTGTTAAAGAGCAGCGTCGTTCCCCCTTCGTACATTAAAAACAGCTACATTTACCGAGAGTTGAAGATGAAGACTGTTATGAAGATAATAAGCAAAGCAACAGCCATGAGCAAAGATTGCATCAACATGTGAACATCTAGGCTCTCCATTTCCTGGATAATACAGAGTTAGTAAGAAGACTGAAGAGGGTGAAGCCCTTCGAGTTAGCTTAGTGATTAGTTCAAAAGCAGAGTATAGTGTGGCTTTAGTGTACACGAGTGCTTGTGTAAATAATTACTGTAAGTAAGAAAGACCCTGAAGAAACAATGTTGAATGTAACTATAGTTAAGATTTATTAGTACATATTAATTTAGGATGGAACAAAAGTGCTCATTGATCTTTCTGATCAGATTGCAGTCTAAAAGACGCTTCTTAAGGGGTGTTTTATTAATAAATAAAAAAAATATAACTATATTAACAAAAAAGCAAAATTTGGTTGATCACTAACAAAACCATAGTTAACCTAAATATTTTAGACTATATTTAAAAATCAAAAATTAGTGTTGGAAGTGGATAGCCAAATAACATGAAAAGAAACAAAATATTTCAGGAGATTTTACACATCTTGGCATATAGCAGTAAGTAAAAAAAACAACAGAAAAACAGATTGTCTTAATGATATCATGTAACTGGAGTAAAATGTATTTAAATCAAGATACAAAGAAAATTAATAACAGCAAATGTATGGACGTAACAGAAGTATATTACCATATAAATGTATATCCAAAGAAAAGAGAACAATATTTAGAAGTTCCGACGAATTGCACATGACTGAAGTACTAAAAAAATTAAAGAAACCATAATTATTGTAACCAGTATATCCCCATTATTTTTATATTCTATATTACTTATTAAAATATTGAATATCGATATTAGTATAATATTTTAAAATGTAATAAACATTAAATTTAACTCAGTGTATAATATAAACAATTAAGATATCAGGTAAAAAGTGGTCGGGAAACACAATACACCTGTAAGGAGCAAATAAATTCATGTAAAAACCATTTTTCTATAAATAAGTAAAATATATTTACAGATACTTACTGTAGTCTGTCTTCCTTTAATCAATATTCTAGATTTATGAATATGTTCTTGGTACACCAAATCAGAAGCAACTGCATTTAGACAATTTCCATCGCGGATCTCGGTAGTTGGAATAGCTTCAGATAACTGAAGAACTAAGAGAAGGCAGAAAAGACCGAACAGTATTTGCTTCATATTTGTAGTCGTTTAGTAATCAAACTGTGACTTAATTGCTGTTTACTGGCTATTTAAATATTTATTAATAGGTATAATAATTATATTCAGTGGCAGGGGAATAATTTGGAATTAAGTCTTTTGTTATTTAACGATATACAGGAATTAAACAAAGTTCACCAGAATTTATTAATTGAAAATAGCGCAATTTAGATATTTTATCATATGCGTATCAGAAAAGTTTTACTACGGACGGGCAATTTTCTGAAGGACATGTCGATTCTTATTTTAAAATTTCAATTGGAGTGTTTATTTTTCTAAATAATTTATAATAAAATCCTTTATAAAAAGGTATATAAAAACCCAGTCGGGCTATGTTAAATAGACAAAACGTTTTCGGAATAAATATTCCATCATCAGTGTCAGGTTAATACGTGAATGTAGCCACTAAATATGAGGGTGAAAACCCTTTAAAAATTATTAATTGAAATTTGGTTTACATTATTTCTTTTATAAAATTAAGATGTTAAAGTTACCGTTGGATTGGTAACATGCCGGAAACATAACGTAACATAACATAAAATATTAAAAACAGCAATTTAACGAAGACAGAATAAATTGTACTGGAGTTGAATTTTGTGCTCATAATATTTAGATAATAATAACTGAGTTGGGTGGCTATTGCAAACCAAGACATACTGTTCCCGGTTAGTTATATTCATATTCATCGGCTTTATGTTGTTTAATTTTACACTTTTAAGTATGTAGTCTGAAATTTAAACTCAATCACTGTTTGGTTTTGCGGTTATTAGCGCAAGAACTTCAAAGTTCAATGAAGATGAACTGACTAGTTCAAAAACATTCTGAACAAAACAGCAACCATTGTAACCCATTTGGATTTTTTAATTGAATTTTTTAATTAAATATTACTAATACCAATTGCAACAGAAATTTTTACTTCGATGTTAAAGTTTTTTATATCTTTAATCTTTTTTGTATGTAAAACTATCACATGTTTTTATCCAGGTCCTCTATGTTCTTTCATATATGGAAGACACCTTTGTTTCCTTTTGTCCTTTAATAGGGTTAAGTGTTCTTGCTTTGATCCAATATCTCCTTTTTCTTTTAAAATTTGTACGGTTTCTATTTCAACGGTGACCAACGATTTTGAATTGTCTCTCTTTTATAGTCACAATGTCTGATATAAACTTTCTAATTATTACATCTTTTTTATTTCGTTAAGACTGATTTTCATTATTATTTATTGAATTGTAAAAAATAATACACTATTGAATTGTAATTAAATAAAGAACAAGAAAGTTTCATTCGTTTCTGCTTGTTCGTATGTTCATACTATGACATGATCATATTCCTAAAGAACATTTTGTTTCGTATTAAGACTTTTAAGACACACAGAATTTGGTATTTTTTAAACTCTTTATAATTTAGAAGCATAATAAATATTACAAATTTATAACCACAGTTTCGTTTTATAAATTAGTTTTACATACTAATTGTTTTTGGATTGCTATATCTTTTTATTTGTGGTACTGCGGTAAAACCCTAAAATTATTCCATAATTTAACGTACAGTTGATTCTAGGTAGCACCACAAGCGTCTAACTTTATACATTTGGTTAATCGATTTTGATTATATTAGATTAAAAGTAGCCATAGTGTAAGTCACAACAAAATGAATGTAAATGAAATAGTATATTCGTTAAAACTGCTGGTTCCCAGTATCGTATATTCTTCTTCTTCTTCTTCACTTCAAGGATTATGCTTGCAGGCTGTTCCGTCCCCTTTCTAGCCATCTTATTCTGGGCCTATCCACGTCTCTTCTTCCTTGTGGTCTGTAGTTAACTACTTGTTTGACTAATCTGTCTTCGTTCATTCTTTCAACGCGTTCTCTCGATTTTAAATAATTTTTATTTAATGTGTCGTTCATTGACTAGGTGTTGAATTTGACTAAGTCTTGTTTTTGAAGTTTCCAAGTTTCAGGTCCGTATGTCATTACTAGTGCTGCCATCACTTTACAGAATTTCATTTTTTTTCTTTACTTGTCTTGTTTTGTAGTGTTCTTTGTATAGTGCCACATATCATTTGATATTTATGTAGTTTATTTGTTATATCTCTTTCATATTTGTACCATATATCGCACCCAAAAAGGTTAAAATGTGACAACTGTTCTATTGATAATTTGTTTATTATTATTTTGGAACTTCTAGGTTATTTTCCTTTAAAAGCCAGATTTTTAGACATAATACAAATAGACTGGCCAGATTTTTTGAGCATGTGACCTAAATTACTAATGGGAAGATCACGTGATCGATAAACCCGACCCATTAGAAAAAGATGCAGGGACTGCTGCTTCAGTTTTCTCTGTTGCACTGGGGAAACGGTAATGTATTGTAGCGATCACTCTATTAATATTATATATATCTATGTCCAGAACTTTTGTCTTGGTTTCAGATATTTTTAGATTTTAATTTTTACATATCTAATTCAAGCAGTAGATTTCGCAGCCTCCCTTACATAGTCGTTTTTCAGAATTACTAGAATTACACTGTGGTACCTCTTGGGTACCACAGTGTAATTCTAGTAATTCTGTGGATTACATCACGGACCTTGGTTTTCTGTCTGATCCATTTTATTCTTGTTGATCTCTCTTTGTTATACTTAGCATGTATCGCTCCATAGACCTTTTAGTGACTTTGAGTTGCGCTATTATCTCTTTCTTTAGTGTCTAAGTTTCACAGCTGTATGCCATGATTGATAATATACACTGATCGAATACATTTTTCTTCAAGTGGAGTGCTATATTCGATTTGAATATGGCACTTTCATTCAGTTTCAAAGCCAGTTTCATTCTTTTGTTGATTGCTGGGAGTAAGGAGCCAGATTGATGTATTAATTGTTCCAGGTATACATACTCCTCTACTGTTTCAAGTGCAGTGTTGTTTATTATTACATCTTCGACATCCACACTAGCTCGTTGTACATGGTTGTTGTTTTTGTCAAGTTCATTTTTAGGCCAACTTCATTGCTAGTTACATTTAGGTCGCTTATAAGTTCTTGTAGTTCTACAGGATTATTAGCAATCTGGACGATATCGTCTACGTAGTGGGAAATTCTAGAGTGTTTTAATAAATTTTTATTTTTACCTTAGCTTTTGCTTATGTGTATACTTATATTTACTAAAGTCTTTATGTACGGTTTGTCAATGCCTTGGTTGGTCAAAGCTTTTATTTCTGCCTTGGTTGGTCAAAGCTTCTATTACTGCCTTGCGATATATAGAAAAGCCTTTTGGAAATCTATGAAGGTTAATGCTAGCAATATTTCATATGCTTTGGCTCTTCTTATTAGTTCTTGAAGCATATGGACATAATCTAGTGTACCTACTGAATCCACTTCTGAAGCCAGTTTGCTTTCTTGGTTCTACAGCATCTAATGCATTTGTTAATATGTTGTTTATGATCTTTGTGAATATCTTGTATATGATTGGTAATAGACTTATAAGTCTGTAGTTTTTGATATCCTGTTTGCTACCTTCCTTAAGAATGAAAATTATATTTGCTGTATTCCAGTAGTGTGGTATGTATCTTGATCTTAGTCAGTTTGTAAATATGCTGCTAAAATTTTCCAGGTTTTCTTGCCAACGTATTTAAGCAGTTCCACTCGTATGCCATTTATTCCAGCTACTTTACCGCTTTTAGCTTTTGTAATTATCGATTATACTTCTTCCGGAAGGACTTTTGGTACATCCTCTTGGTTACTGATGGCTTCTTTAAGTGTTTCAGGGGCTTTGTATAGTTCGCTGTAGAATTTAGTTACGAGTTGTATTATTTCGTTTCTGTCTGCAATTCTGATGTTTTCGTTTGTTAGAGCAACGATTTCCTTCTTCCCAATGATTAATGCTTTTCTTGCTTTCTTATAGTTTTTTGCGTTTTCGATTGCATTTTCTACCAGCCTTTCATTGTATTATCTTAATACTTTTCATTATTGTCTTACAAAGTTCTATATCGCTGTATAAAGCATTGTTGTTTTATTTGGGTAGCGGTTTAGACTCTGCAGATTTTTAGCACTCTCTGTACTCCTGGCTTGATCCCGAAAGCTATCTATGTCATGCTGTTTTAGTGGTTTGTTTTTTTACATTTAGCTAGTAATATTATATCGAATTTAACTAAGAAATGATCTGAGTATACAGGGTGGTCCTTAAGTAATTGTACAAAAAGAAACAGTAGATTCTACACTTTAAAATATTACGATTTAAGCCAAATTGCTTTAATAAAATGTTGATATTAAGAATGATACAGGGTGTTAAAGTGCAAATTTAAAATTTTATTTTTCGTCATAACTTTTATGTTTGTAAACATTTATGCATAAAAATTTACAACTGGGTACTTTTAAATATGAGAAATTATAATTTGATGCACACTTTAATGTAGCTGATCGAGGGCGCCCCATATGCCACATATGTGGCATAAATTTGCACTTAACTTTTTTGCTTTTTAAGTTACCTTTATTTGTGATAAAAAATATTAAGGACACATTATTTTAACAAAAAAAAGGTATACCTGTTAATAACTTCAAAACTCAACAGTTTTCGAGATAATCGCATTTTACAAATCAGCTGCATAATACTGATTTAAGACAATTACTCCAGGCAACGAAGGAAAAATAGACAAAAACATTAATAAATCTAAATTTTGGTATAAAAGATCGTCTCATATTAAATAGCATCATTGGTTCTAAAGAAACTGCTGCAGTATTTATTTCTTCCCATAGTTGGTTGCGAATGTTTATGGGATTCCTATAGACACGTTGTTTTAATACTCCCCTTACACTAAAATCAAGCGGATTAAATTCTGGGCTACGTGGTGGCTATAATGTATAAAGGATGAATATATTCTTTTGGATGCATATCCAAATCTTACGGTGTATTATGGAACTACATCTTATTTGTCGCAGAGGTTAAATAATGTATTAAACTGTGATGTATCTCATTAATTGGCTACTTATACACACACGGAATAATCTATCGATGACATTACTTATTTATATAATTACGTTACAGCTTACGAGTAACTATAATTACATCTCGAACAAATGGACTATTATGACTAACTAACGAACTAATATTATGCTGAACTAAATTGCCTGTGTGTCTACTATATTTATAAGAATATAGTTTATAAGGCCAACGATCATGTTTTTGTAAAAATGCTGAGTTTTTAAGGTTAGATTTGTAGCAAAATATTATGAAACAAGGCACATATGTGTTATTCAATATCTGTGCTTTAGTTTCTAATTGTCGTAATAAAAATGGTAAAACAATTTACGTAATCAATTTTTTTGGGATTTTTGATTAATTAAATAATTATATTAATATCTCACCTCATTGCCAAGGAATATGACTGCCAGGACCAATCCAACGTTCAAACAAGTTATATTTAAGTAAGCCAACTCTCTAGAATGTGGTGGTGTAACATCTTACATAAACCACATATTTTGGGTTTTCAGCATTTTACAATGGGGAAAAAGTAATACAACGCCAGTAGGTATAGAAACTTAAGCGGCGATAGAAAAGGGAAATTGTAAACAGGATGACGGCCAACGTCTGAATACGGACACGGCACCTAAAGAAGAAGATGAAGAATATTTTCTTCAATGAGACATTAAGCAGCCATAATAAAAATTTTGTAATGTTACAATATTATCTTTGAGTTGTTTTAATAAGAATGAACTAGAAATTATGCTTATCTACAGGCATTCAATGCTTTACCGCACAAATATTACAATTAAGAATTATTATGCAGCTGACTTATAAAATGCGATTATTCTCGAAAACGGTTAAATTTTGAGGTTACTAACAGGTATACTTTTTCTTTGTAAAAATAATGTATCTTTAATATTTTTTAACACAAATAGAGCCAACTTAAAAAACAAAAAAGTTAAGCTCAAATCTATGCCACATATGTGGCATATGTGGCGCCCTCTATCACTTACAATAAAGTATGTACAAAAATATAATTTATCCTACTTAAAAGCAACTACTTATAAATTTTTGTTCAAAAACATTCACAAACGTAAAAGTTATAGTGAAAAACAAAATTTTAAATTTCCACTTTAACACCCTGTATCTTTCTTAATATCAACATTTTATTAAAGCAAGTTGGCTTAAATCGTAATATTTTAAAGTGCAGAATCTACGGTTTCTGTTTGTACAATTACTTAAGGACCACCCTGTATATTACTTCCTATGTGTACACTTACGTATTGCACTAGTGTACTTAATGTTTTATTTACAATAACGTAATCTATTATAGATCTATAACCTCTCGCGCTCCATGTATATTTATGAATATCTTTTTTTCTATAAAAACTATTAGTAACTTTTAGTTCGGTATATGTTGCAAAATGTCTTACTTCTTGTCCATCGTTGTTATTTGTTCTCCGAATGTCCCAACTATACCTGGCGTTTAGGTCTTCACTTATGATAACTTAATCGTTCTTATTTATATTGTTTTTGTAATAGGTATCTGATAGAATTTTTCGGTCTCTTCTTTCTTTGGGTGCATATATCCCGATTTCTGTTAGGTATCCTCTTCCTATTTTGAGTCTAGTAGTTACTATTCTTTCGTTGATGTAAATGAAACATTGAATGTTGTTTTTCCGTTGATTATCTATTAATGTTGTTACTCCGAATTTAAAGATTGTTAAATCTGCTTTGCTATAAATCATTATTTAATCGTCTAAGTCTTTTGTACCGTTCAATTTGTTTTTAGTTTCAATTATGACTGCTATGTTAATGTTTTTCTTCTTCAATTCTCGATTTAGTTCTTCTTCTTTTTTACCTAAACCCTGTACATTTCATCTCGCAATTTTCAATCTATTCGTTATACCAAATCGTTTGTCCTTAACTAGCCTTGGTCGATTTCTGTGAGATGCATCGCATAATATATGAGTTAAATCGTTGCATTCACATATTATATAGGAAATTAGAAATGTCGTAAATAATTTATATCAATGAGTTTATTATTTTAACCTATATGTACAAATAAAAATTCATAAACAATTAAATTCCATTCATGATCCCAGTGGACACGTTCCTGACACCAATGAAATGTTAATTTCATATATCTCTGAATCAATGGCAAGATAAGACTGTACACCCAAAGGCCTGATCCCAGAACAAAGAGATAAAATTAAGAGTTTATAGTGATTTGGACAACACAAATTTTAATAGCTAGTATCAGATAGTAACCTGAATACAAGATTGTTTAAGTGCATTGTCCTTCAATAAAATTGACAACCAGCCAGTCAGTCTGTTCTTGAGCTAGAATGTTTTTCTCGCCCAGGAACACGTTTTCTTTCTATTTTCCCCTGAAAAATTACATATTATAATAGTTTATATGTAAGACTATGTAAAGAGCAGCTGTTTCGGTATCCAGACGATACCCAACATGATAGGTATCGTCTGAACACTTTCCATTCTCCATTATCTCCTTATTTGTGTTTTAAAATCTCTATAATTGAAAATTTCCTTTTTATATTTAACACGCAGATTGTTGTTGGGTACCGCAACATCAATAAGAGTTGTTATTCTAGTTAGTTTGTTAACTAGTATTAGATCAGGTCTATTATGTACATTTCACCATATTGGAGTGTTAGCACAGTCCGATCCCAGTTATCATTCTCAAGCATATTATTAGGGACATATTTATATATAATAAGGGAAGTAGTCAGATCGAGGTTACAGACTAGCTCCTGATGGAATATCTTGACATCCATATCGGCATTTATCTTACCTGATATCAACCAATAATTTGACGCTGTATTGTCGACACGGTCCTAACTCTATCCAGATGCGTGGATTTTCTACGTTTGATAAAAGGAATGTACTTAAGTAGTGTTATATCTCTACTACTCTAAACGATTGGTGTAAAAGGGTTGGCTTCGACAGCTTCTATAAATAAATTCTTAAATTACCGACTTATTTTTCTAATTGCTCACCTATATCCATTTTTACTCTTTGTTCTAGATATATTATTAATGTTGTTCATTCTATCGCGTTCTGAGGATGATATTTATCTGACTTCGCGAGCAATGATCTTACTTTACGCAGATCCCCTATAATAAAATGAATGGAAAATTATCTGGTTCATCTTATCGTATCACCAATATACCAATGTACATATAAATCGATTGGCGATAATTCTCTATACAACTACATCTTAACTTGTTGGAGGGTATTAAATATACTAAACTTGTGATGTATAGGATTTATTGATTACTATTTATACACGGATAACTTTTAAATGACATTAGGTATTTCATTGGTTAATTAATTACGTGTTTACGTTTACGTTAACGTTTTTTTTTTATTTATAACACATTCACCTATGACGAATTAATTCGGTTATTAGGCCAACCACGTTATTGTAAAAATGCTGAATCTCCAAGGTTGAGCTTTAAGTGCAATAAAATATTTTCAAACTAGACATGCATGTTAACAATATTTTGTACCCTACATTTCTGATTGAAAACAATTTATGTAATTTATATATATATATATATATATATATATATATATATATATATATATATATATATATATATATATATATATATATAGATAATTTAGCTCTCCAGGCCTAGAAGGCCCATGGCTTGGGTTACTATTCTGTTCCATTCTTTTCTGTTTGTTGCTTTATTTTTCCAGTTTGGTATTTTAAGTTTTTCTATGTCTTTTTCAACATCCTTCTTCCACCTGGTTTTCGGTCTGCCTTTCTTCCTTTTCCCTCCTATTCCTCCCATTAGCATTATTTTTGGCAGTCTCGTGTTTTCCATCCTTTGGATGTGTCCCAACCATCTCAGTCTTTGTGACTTTATGATCCCTACGATATTCGGCTCTCCATACATCTCCTCTAATTCCATATTTGGTCTTTTTATCCATATACCATTCCATAATTTACCTCCAAATATTTTCCTGAGGACTTTTCTTTCCCAGACTTGCAGCAAGACTTGCTCGGATTTGTTCATTGTAATGTTCATGTAATTTATAATAAGTCTTAATATTTTTGGAATATGTTTTTTTGTATACTACACCTCGTCTTACTCTTACTTTACTTTATCGTGTCCGAACATGTCATTCATAAACTTTCGGCCCAGTATAGGGCTATGTCCGTTCCATCTTCGAGGGTACATCAATGAGGACAGTTTCTGCATGTAAGAAGATGTTCCATATTTTGTGTTTCTCCTCAGTCACAGTTCACATCATCTTGGTCTGTTTTTCCCCATTTTGCCATGTTTGATTTTAATGGAGCGACACCCGTTCTCATCCTATTCGTAGTTTTCCACGTTTTAAAGTCTAGGGACTGGCTGGTCCATTGTACCTGGGGAAGAGGAAAATACTTAGGCGGTTCATCCTGTACTGTTCCAAGGAAGCTTTTCCTGGAATTTAGTCGCTTTCGTAGTGTTCGAGCTTTGTATAAGGCATGCCGCTCGTCTGCGATCTGTTTAATTTTCTCTAAGTGCTCTACAACGCCTCTGCGTGTTGAGGGTTCTGCAAAACCCGCTGCTTTATATAGATTTGAGAGTGGCGTTGGTTTCATGCACCCCGTTACTATCCTGCATGTCTCATTTAGCGCAGTATCAACTTGTTTGGTGTGGGCAGATCTGCCCCAAACTGGGCACGCATATTCAGCAGTTAAGAAACACAGTGTCTGTGCTGTTGTTCTTAAAACGCCAGGACGTGCACCCCATTTACTTCCCGTTAGCTTTCTAAGTGTGATGTTCCTAGTTGTTGTTCCTGAAGCAGTCCCTGTTATAAGTTTTTCTTCAAAGCCCCTTTTCAATGTGTTCTGTTAGTGCGAGGACTTGACCGGTGCAAGATTTGTCGGGTCTGAATCCTCCTTGTTGTAGGATGAGGTGCTTGTCGACATTTTTTTCTATTCTGGCGAGTATGAGTCTCTTGTATAGTTTGAAAAAATGAAACAACAGCGAAATAGGTCTGTATCTACTAGGATTTTCTAGGTCCTTTTCCGGTTTTAACAAGGCTATAGATTTCCTCCATGATTTTGGAATTTTGCAGGCTTTGCAGTACGTGTTATAAAGTTGCAAGATCCAGTTTTTTGCTCCTTGGCCTAGGTGCTTTATTTGTTCACTGCTTATATCATCCACACCTGCAGCTTTCCCGTTTTTTAACCTGTTTATACCGTCGTGGAGTTCCTTTAGTGCAAAAGTAGTTCCTAGGTGGTTTGTCTCCGAATCCAATCTTCTTCTAGTGTTTGGGTTCTGATATCGGTTCGTAGTTCTTCCATTCATAAGGAGTTGAGCAGCGACTTGGTTTGCTGTAACCTTGCAGGGTGGTTTAAGTTCTTCTGGATTACCGCTAAGTTTTTTACAAGGCTCCATGCTATTTTGCTAATATATGTCATGTCCATTTTTCCAGGGTCTCAATCCACTTTTCCTGTCTGGCTTGACTTAGCTGTTGTAGTAGCACTGCTCCGCAGTCAACCGTTTCTTGGTTAAAAGGGTCAGTGGAATAGAGGGTTTCATATGTTCTCATTAGTTCTTTGGACTCGCTGGACATCCCGGGAACATATTGTTGTCTACATCCTCTGGGGATAGCTTTTCTAGACACATTTTTGAGTACCTCTAGAAATTTTTCGTAGTTCTCTACTTTTGGTTCAAGACGTAGCAGCTCAGAATCTAGCATATCTGCATACTTTTGCCAGTTTGCCTTTTTGAAGTTAAATCTCCTTCTGAATGGAATAGCTTGTGGTCTGACAATTGGAAAGATATTTATACCAATTTTTCTATGCTGAGTTTTTGTTATATGGCCACATACTACTTTGGTACATCGATCTTCGAGGTTATTACTTGAAAAACAGATATCCGGGTTATATCCTCTTTTCCAAACTTTGCTCTGAAGAGATGGTGGAAGTTTAGGATAATGGATTAACGTGAGGCCACTCGTTTCGGCCCATGCTTCTACTGCGTCTCCGAATCTGCATAGCCCCAGAGTAAACTGTGACTGTTAAAGTCTCCCAGTACAAGCTGATCGGGTTGTGATTGGAACTTAGTTGGGGGTAAAAATATAAAAGACTGGTTTGAGGGCTTGTATACCGAGCTTATTGTGCATTTTCCGATCTCAGTGGGTATTATTGTCTTACTCTAATCACTTATACCAAATGAGTAACCACTCACAGTACATTCGTAAGTATTTTAACAGTGCTTTAAGGAACGCTCGCACTTGTCCGAACCGGTCGGCAACGGATCGCTACAGCCTGGAATTAAATGCCGTAACAAACATTTACCACACACGAAAAATCACGTCAGCTCAGTCGAATGGATTTACATATATTTCATATTACATACTTGATGAAAGGTGGATTCAAAAATTATTATTTGCAATTTATTTTGATATTTGAATTGATATTTGCCAATTATATGCGAGGAAGGGGAACAACAAAATAAGCATCCAAAAAGGAAGCCTCATAAATGGGTTTATAAAATTTATAAAAAACCAAACAACCGAAAAGTGAATTTCCTAATGTAATCGATTATCAAGAAAAATTTTAACAATAGCTCAGAATGAGTTACGAAAAATTTTCAGAACTGTTATCTATTGTAAAAACTGATCTTATAAAACTTTTAGAAAAAACAACTTAGAACAACACTTCTGTCAGAAATACTTACTTAAAAGCAGTGATTCTTAGGTAAGTATTTTACATTTTTCGGTTCGTTCGGTTGTGCTCACTAAGTCACTAAATCACCAGGCACCCAACCGCTACAGACTAACCTCAAAGATATTCCATTCCAAAAATATTAAACTACCGATCGCCCTATAATAGTGCATTCCGTTGCCGGCCGATTCGGTCAAGTGTGCGCTTACCTTTAAATAAATCTTTGCTGTAAAGAAGTGTACGCACTTTTATTCACCGTATGAACTCGGTTGTGAGTTTGTTTTTTATTTGTTGATGATTCATTTTTATACTAATAATAATTATAATATTATTTAATCAATATGTGATTGGGATTTATTCCCAAAAAATATAAAATATTTAAAATAATTTTCGTACTAATATTTTTAAATATAATTACATGAGAACTTACATAATCCTGAGGAAATATTTATTTATCATTCAAAAATAAGACTATCAAATTCCTAAATACTTTAATTATTTAAAAAATAAATGTATCATTATTTATTTCGAATTTAATCTAAGGTCAAATACACAATTCAGCTTTCACATTTGTTAAATAAATGAGCCAGTGACAGTTTGTATCTGTAACTACGTATTTTGATACATGTTTGCAGAATAAAATAGATATATTATCATATAATTGGATTAATTATTTAATGATTGGGAAAAAATTGTTCCACACATAATTATTGTAATTTCTTTTCTATACTCAGTTCACCGATCCCAGCCCCAAATGTCTAGTAATCATTTTTTTTCCTACGTTGGTCAAACGTTAACTTCTAATGGAAGTAGCTGGAACTGGAAAACATTTTATTATATAAAAATTATTATAAAAAATATTTAACCAAAATAGGGAAGAAATCTAAGATCCGTAAAATAGTAAATTTAATCACTTCTTATCTATATTTACAAAAAATGAGAAGTTACTATCGTTACGAAACAAAACTGCATCACTAAAATTAAAATATTCGAAATGTGAATCATTATGAGATTGCCGCGAATAATGTGGATCACTAAAACAGCTAAGGAGAAGTACTAAGAAAAATGTATGGCTCTTGAAGAAGAACTTTTGCATCAAGTGCCATCTCATCATGTTGGTAATCAGCATGATACTCTAGTTTTGAAAGGAGCTGATCTAAAGAATTGATTTGAGCTGTAACTACACAATTTAGTGTCCACCAACTTAGGATCTTCAACCAATATATTTGTCTTCTTCCCATACTACCTACTTCAGTTTCAGCTATAATTTCTGTATATTTCCCCACGCAATTATGTCGGAGATGCAGTTTTCTTTATTTTATGGTTCTTTCTTGTTCTTTGACTTCTTTATTTTATTGTAAAGTCTGACAAAGAAAACAGTAACAATCCCATTTCCCAATATGTTGTTTATTACTAGTTTAATGAGAATATTAATTAAATTATTACTTAATTATTGAATAATTAATTTAATATCATTTATATTGACAATTCAGACATATATTACACATTTTAAAGTAGACGACTTTAAACTGAAATTGCCAATATTTCTGAGTTGCGTTCCTGGGACGACTTCATTCGATTACATTAAATCAACTTTAACTTGAGAATATCCGTCAGAAAAAATCATATAGTCCAGTACTATAGTAGCTGAGATAATTTTAAACAAAAATGTTTATAAGCACTTTTTGTGTAGAATGAACTGTTCTCTTAAGAGCGAAACAACGCTTGAAGCGACCGTCGATTTTGCATATCAGTTAGGCGCGCGAAATCAATGTTCAATAAAATTTGTATCAGCTGGACGGTAATATAAATGAATGAGTGATTGGAAAAAGGATAACATTCCTGCGAACTATGTTTTTAGAAAATAAAAAAAAACTGTTTTGCGCCGAAGCCGCTAGTTTTACTAAAAACTTTTCTATTGAACATTGGATCACTTTGCAAAGATACATTTAATGCCAAAGTACTAACAGTTCATGGCTATTAGGTAAGTAGTTATTGATATTTGAAAGTACAAAAATCTTCTCCTTTTTCCACTCAAAATTAAAAACGTAAGTAAAACAAAATAAAAAAGGGCATTTATAAAGAACTAATTTTTATTTCAGAAATAAACTTGAAACAAATGACATTTACATTATTTTCAGTCTTCTGGGTCACTGTTCTCTCTATTTGTTGTAGGATTTGTGAGTATATTGTCATAGAAGGCCCTGTAGTCTTCTGGTATATAATGTATTATTTTGGAAACATCTTGTAACTTCTTGGAGTTGATAGGAAGTTTGCCATTGTATGCTTTTGTGATGGGAAGGTTTACATTAGTTGTTGTTTCTTCATATTAAAAAAACCATAGGTGAAACCATCAATGAATTCAGACGCCTTGATATAGCCTTTCATTGTTTGGGTATATGTTAAATGTCTGTATTTGCTTATGATAAATGACTGCTTTTTTTCAACATCTTTGGCAGTCTTTTTAAAATATTGTGGCCACCAGCCTTTGAAATCCAGTATATCGGTATTTGTTAGCCGTTTTACTTGGAACTTATTATTGTTTTTTTTCTTAGAAGACGCAATAAGTTCATTGTATTGATCAAGAGAATAAATCCTATCATTTTTTTTTAAAGAGCGCTTAATAACTGAGAAGTTATTAAGCGCTATTAAGTCTGTCACAATGCAAAAAACTATGGCCTCGGATTGGAAAATATTGATGGATTTCTTGAAATCTACCATTCATGGTCAGTGCAGTAAACAACCTGTTAAAGTGTGATTACGATTTTGTCCTGCACATGCATCACTAAAGACATGCAAGATTCTTACTTCTTCAGGGATATGTTCAGTTATGAAGTCCAAAACCGACGTACTGACTTCATTGGGGCCTCGCTGAGCATCTCCCTCTGTGTATGTGTAGAACATTGATATATCATTGCCCAGGCTATGGACATTAAAAACATAATACCAAAGTTGCGTAAATAAAACATTTCTTGAACTGGCATTAAAGGAAGGGGAAGGTTTTGCATATAATCAAAGACTGTTGCTCCAACGTCATTTGTCTCCTTACAGGCAGTGGCGCACCGAGGGGGGGGTTTTGGGGGTTAAACCACCCCCCCCCCAGGACCCTATTCCGACACTGTTACTTACACATTTTAAGGACTCAAAATGGAGGTAACCTCATAAAAAAATCCAAATCGAATTTTTACCGTCGAACTGATACCAATTTTATTGAATATTTATTTCGCGCGCGTAACTGACTTGCAAAATTGCTTCAAGCTTTGTTTCTAAGAGAACGGTTTATTCTACTCAAAAAATGCTTATAAACATTTTTATTTAAAATTATCTCAGCTATAGTTTTTATTTGAAACATTTTTTTGTGCGATATACAGATTTTTGGCAAATCGATTTTTTGCAGTTTTGCCTCCTTGCGAGTGGGGTTTTAGGGTGAGGCCTCGGGGTAAAAGTGGTAAACTTCTTTGTATCTTTTTTGGGGTCCCAAAATTAATATCTTCGGCAAAATTCAGCTTGTGTGTATGATTTTTAGAGGTTTAGTGTCACTTTCGTCTATGACGACTGGAGTAATAGTATGTGATTCGACAAAAAGACAACCACGTGCCATGATGACAGTAAACTTCTCTTGTTCGTGATTCCATAGTAAATCATAAGCAAAATCCAGGAAAAAAACTTCATAATACTATCCCGACATGGTAAGTATTTGGTCTTACATTAAGTTTATTGAAAGTATACTCACATTACATCATTTTTAAGTAAATGATATAATTTCAAAGCCAGATGTGTTTGTTGATATAATTCTGCACTTATGCAGGAGGAAATCATTTTTAAGTTTACCAAATTAGTTTGAACTTCAGAAAAAATGACGATTTAAAATAACACAGTTCCCTGAAACATGTTTTTAAAGAGAAATCATTAACATACTTCTGTTAATGATTTTCTCTCGGTGTCCGCAAATTTGGGTATCCATTGCTCTTCCAGAAAGCTATGCTGCATAAGCGGTTAAAAAGATTAAGAGTAAAAAATCCCCTATACACAAAATGTAAAAAATAGATAAAAATAGAAGTTTCCGATTAACTCACACAAAAATTTGAATTTAATAGGTGTACGCCACTGACTTAACTTTATCAATACATTTTTAAACGATTTGTAAGAAAATTACAGTGTCTATGTAAATAATAAAATCACACTTACAGGAATATTTAATTTTCGCTAAATACATTATTTATTATTTCTTTTACTAAGAAGTAACTGAAACCTTTTATGCAAAACAGTTTTTGCTTTAAATTTTACGTCATAAATATAATGTAAACAGAATATCATCTTACGGATTTATTTTGTGTAAGGTTCGGCTTAAACCAAATGTACCTAATGAAAAAAAAATGTAATTGTTTTTTTCTTCCATGAACACCAACTGTTCTACATCGGTCGTGTTGCAGCCAATCGGCCTATTGTACGTCTGCGATCTGCTATATAAAGCTTCCGTCAAAACACAAGCAACCTTTTATTTGGTATATATATATATATATATATATATATATATATATATATATATATATATATATATATATATATAGTAAACTCTTAAATATTGGGGAAATCTGCAAGAAAGACTCTAATGAGTATCAATTGTTTCGCCGAACGTTTTCGCCAAAGAGAATTAATTTGGCTTCTTCAGGGCTGAAAGAGAATAAATTATAATTAGCTACCATATATTATCTATTAAGAACATTATTGATCTTACCGTAACTTAGAATTGTAGAGTTAGAATATTAAAAAACTTTGCTAGTAACATAATGGTGTTTTTTGTTACTATGTGCAAACAAAGTTTTTTATATATATATATATATATATATATATATATATATATATATATATATATATATATATATATATATATTTATATATATATATATATATATATATATATATATATATTTATATATATATATATATATATATATATATATATAAGAAAAAGGTTAATGCGAGTTTATAGTAAAATAAAGGTAAAAGGTATCGGCATAGCTCGCAACAAAGGAAAAAAATATAATAAAATATATTTATAAGTATTTTGAGAACGATTTCCGAAGTGGAAATTGAAACTTCAATAAACGTATTTTAACCTTTAATTGTGGCTTATTCCCATTTAAATAGTAATTAATTTAAAATGCCACAAGAAAATAGCTTCAGAACAATATTAAGAAACCGTTATGGGCCCAGCGTTATTCAAAATTTTCGGAGATTGGAAATTCTATACAAGAAACTGGCACATTGTCAAAATTCAATCAAATTTTTACGAAGATGTAGAGACAACAACCTAATACCAAAGGGCTTGAAGTTACGTCCAGTAGTATTTTGAGAACGATTTCCGAAGTGGAAATTGAAACGTCAATAAACGTATTTTAACCTTTAATTGTGGCTTATTCCCATTTAAATAGTAATTAATATGTATAAGATGGAAGGCAACCGTATATACGTATTTCTGACTATTGGTCGTCTTCAGTACGGTGCAGCCAAGTTAGAAAAGGAGCATATTAACTTGGAAAAGGATCACTACAGCCTGTAGTGATGTTGATCACTACAGCCTTGTTGTTTCTTTTGTAGTTTTCACTTTAAAGTTTAAAATATTAACAAACAACTAATTTTACCAACAGTCTTGGCATTGCCTTACAATATTATACTACAAATCCGTCCGTACATATTTGTTTTATAATGAGCAAATAAAATAATCAATCTTAACTTTTTAAAACTACACTAAATTTTAAAAAATGAAACCGTGTTACTCCACTCTGTGTGTCATTTATTTTGTGTGTAATTAAACGCTTCCTTTTCCTTTCCAAGAAGTTGGTTTATTTTGAATGTATTAATATTGTTTTGTACCCATAAGGTAAGCAATTTTTTTGTAAAATATGCAAACTTGTAGTTCAAGCAAGCTGTTATATTAACAAACATCCATTTACATATTAATATGTATTATTACTACTGTAATGTGTATAAATAAAACTGTGAGTGAATAAGGCTCAATTTGTTTTTATTTTACTTTACCATTCTTAAAAAATTAATATTGGCGAGCTTCATTGATTCAAACAAAATGGTCAATGAAATCAAACCAAATATTTCTGGGAAATTTAAAGTAGGCAACAAGGTGTTAATGGAGTAGAGTAGAGTAGAGAGTAAACTCAATAATTTAAATTCATGTTTTTATTTTCTTACATCCTAATCAAGCACCTTAAAGAAAATAAACAGCATTAAAATATCACTTGGTATTTTATAAAAATGAATGTATTATTATGTCTGGGTGGCCTAAAAACAAAGGTTTACAGTTATAATTTTCAAAAGTTTTCCTGGGTGAGGGCCCCCCTCCTTCCTGGGGTGTATTCCATACCCACCGGTCTGAGCTTCCCGCTTTAAGAGTTCCCACACCTAAAATTTTAGAAATTAAGCACTGACTACAGGAGCAATGCGACCAATTTGTGGCAATGGTGTTAGAAGACTCTGAGGTTTCCAGAGCAACAACTAACACATCCACGGAAGAAGCTAAGCTACCTGAGGAAAGGAATGCCAAACGTTTAGAACGTTTCAAACAAAAAGGTTAATGTGAGTTTATAGTAAAATAAAGCTAAAGCTATGCTGATACCTATTTTCACCGGTATTACTGTTTTTCATAGACAATATAAGACGGTTACGCCGACTTGGATAACTATGCGACATATTTTAATACTCTTTAACACTTTGTAAAAAAGATTTTATCTCAACACACATGTACTCACACAACTTTTTTGACGTTATGCGTTGGTTTTATTGAACTGAAAAACACAGTATCTACCATACCCAGGTACTCAAACAACTTTTTTGGAGGTTATGCGTTGGTTTCTTGAACTGAAAAACACAGTATCTGCCATATGCTATGTTTGTAAAAACATTTTTAATTGAAGGTGTTGTAAAAATTAAAATGGAAAACACAGTATTGGCGTATACTGTCTTTTACACTTCTATATGAGAGATACTGTGTTTATTTTAAAATTAGAATATGTTCATTTTAAAATTAGAAAATTAACGGTAGATACTGTGTTTTACTATTCGAAAATCTTCAAAACCAAGTGATTTACGGGGATTTTAAACCTAAAATATAATTAACAACATTAAGTTATACCCATAAAAGTAAAAACGTCAATTATGAAGAAATTGTTAGATACTGTGTTTTTCATTGGGGCAGCCGATCTGATGGTGTGATAAGTAACCTGCTTCGCCGATTACAGCTCTGCCATCTCAAAAAAACATTAGTTCTCGAAAACTTTTTTACTTTTTTTAGGCATACATGTCAAATTTTATTATTATTTTGCTTTATAATCCGGCTTTCTTCTGATTTGGCTACCTCCGATTATTATGAATGAAACAAAAGAATTTTCTGAAAAAGCATGTTTTTTATTTCAAATGAAGTTACTTATCAGACCACCTGATATATGATATATATATATATATATTAGGTGTTACATGTAACGTGCATCATAATAAATATAAATATGTTTAAAATTCGTTCTTTCAGGGTTTATTACTTTTCGCGGTAAAACCATAACAATGAAATAAAATTAAAAATTATTGGCATTTGTTTAAATACCTTACAGTACAGTAAGTAAAAACCCACGCTTTGACTCACCAACCTAAAAAAATTGTATAAATATGGATCATTTTGTAAATTACAAAATATATTTATATGAAACAAATCACCTGATCGATATATTTAAATGTATGAGACGTTAAAAATAGATATATACAATTCTACATAAAAATAAAATAACAATGAAATCGTTTCTACATCTAAATTCTAAATTATTTTATTATCTTCTATACTCGTTATATACCGATTACCGATAAACGTAATATCATATCACAAACGAATAACGAAGAATTTCGAAATTACACTCATGGACAAAAATATCGAATATTTTGGAATTTTCTAATTTTTGTTTTTTTTTCAAAATAAATTCTGGTCAATCAAGTCATTTATTGTGAAATAGAGTTTATTTTAACAATGTTTAATGAACAATTTTAAGATTTTGTGCGGAGAAAATTGCGAAAAAAATAAATGCTTAATATTAGGTAAATAAGGTTATATTACTATGAACGTAAATGCTATTTAAAACTGCCTAAACAAGTATTTTTAACTGAAAAGAATTGCATGATCAGTAACGAGTATTCCACCCTCTAGCTCTTACTACTGCTTTCATCCTTCTTCGTATGCTTGCAAGTAAATTTTGGACATATCCTTAGGAAATTGCATTCCATTCATCCTGTTCAGCAAGCCGAAGCTGCTCTATTGTATTTGGAACGAGATTTCTTTGTCGTATGCGGCGTTTTAGGTGATCCCACATGTACTCTATTGGATTTAATTCCGGGCTAAACGGTGGCCAATCCAATCTTCGAATTTGGACCTCATTAAGATAATTACGAACTACGGCAGCGGCATGTGGTCGCGCATTATCGTGCATTTACATGAATCTTTCATATCCAATGTAACCAACATATGGCAATACATGATCTTGTAGGATGTTTTAAACGTAAGAGTCACTAGTCATCCGTCCAATCAATTCTACGAGTGCGGTGTGTCCCTCCCAACTAATACCTTCCCAAAGAATTATGCCACCACCTCCAAAAACCAACGGTCTAAGCGAGATTGCAGGTAGCGAATCGTTCTCCAACTCTTCTGTAGACGTGGTTTACATAATAGGATTCTGGTCTCATCAATGAGAAGAACATTTTTCCAGTTGTCGATATTTTACTGAATATGTGATCTTGCAAATTCTAAATGACGAGCTTTATATTTGTGGAGAAGTCATGGAACTTTGGCGGGGCGTCTGAGCTTTAAGTTTGCTTCTTTTAATCTTTGTCTAACTGTTTTTGAACTCATATTAACTTGTCTAACATTTAATAGCTCATTTCTGAGGAGGCATCGATGTCAATGACGATATCGTGTAGAATTAATACCCAAAAAACGGCCATCAATTGCCGTCCTTAGACTTGGACGTCCTTGACTAGGCCTTCGTACAAAATTTCCTGTTCGCTATTTCGCCAAAATTGGCTAGTCACAATTATTGTGAGATAAAGGATTTGCTGATCAAGGTTTAGTAGAATTTCTTTTAGACCAGGTCGAATATGTTTTGAGGTGGATGTGAGAGGTAGCATTCGAATTTGCAGAAAAATTTGTGTAATAACTTTAATAATAATAATTGACTTATCACCCATCTCAAATAGGTCGGGAACATTAATAAAAAAATTAAAATATTTAAAAATTACTAAAAAAAATCAGAATTTCATTTTTGAAGCGAAGCTTTTATAATGGCCTTGTATTACTTTTTCTCTATAGTAAAATATTGAGCGGAGCATCAGGGAACTAGTGTCATGAGAAGGCGTCACGGGTAGCGTCACGAAATAGCAATTCTTCACATCGATTCACTTCTTCTTCTTGTAGTGCCTATCCATTTCGGATGTTGGCGACCATCATGGCAATCTGTATTTTGCAAACTGCGGCTCTGAAAAGATTTGTAGTTGTTTTGAAGCACGTACGTAGATTTTTCAGCCAGGAAATTCTTCGCCTTCCTGTCCTCGTTTTCCTTCTACTTTTCTTTGAACAATTAATTGCAGCAACCCATATCTTTCGCTGTTCCTCATGATGTGATCGAGGTATTCAATTTTGGATGTTTTTATTGTGGTTAACAACTCTTTCCTTTTTGCGTTCTTAAAACATCCTGGTTAGTAACGTGGTCGGTATAGGATATCTTCAGGATTCTACGATAAAGCCACATGTTTCAGGTAGCGTCTGTGAGAGTCCAACTCATGTCTGTGAGATGACTCAACTCCGTACAACAGTATAGCAAAGATATAACATCGTAGTAACCTTAGCCATTTTTTTAAATGCATATCTTGCTTTCTCTATCCTAGATTTTATTTCTAGGAAATAGTCCAATTTTCATTGACGTTCGTACCAAGGTATGTGTTTGTTTTTACTCTTTCTATTGGTTGACCATTAACACTGATTCTTTCAATTTGCTATTCTTTCTTAGAGATCATCATATATTTTGTTTTCTTAATGTTCAGTGAAAGTCCATATCTCTGACTCATTTCTGTAATTATATTCATTAACTCCTGGAGGGCTTCATAACTGTCAGCGAATACCACCGCGTCATCCTCGTATCTGATATATTGATACATTCTCCGTTAGTTCGAATTTCGGCTTTAAAATCCTCTACTGCTTCTTGAAAGATTTCCTTAGAGTATATGGTAAACAGCAAGGGTGATAGTATACATCCCTGTCGGACCCCACGTTTGATTTTGATATCATCGGATTTTCCTGCTCTGTACGGATAGACGATGTTTGATTCAAGTAAATATTGCTAATAATTCTAAGATCACAGGTGTTTATTCCAATATTTGTTAATATCTCCATCAGCTTGTCGGGTTTTACTGTAATCAAATGCTTTATGGTAATCGATGAAGCATGCATACATATCGCAATTCACATACTCTACATCGTTGAAATAGCACTTGTATGCTAAAGAGAGCCTCTCTCGTACCCACTGCGTTCCGAAAATCAAACGGTGTACGGCTGATTTTTTCTTCGCATAGTCTATAATTATATCCTTTGATGTATGATTTTTAGAAATAACTTAGTTGACAGTCCGGAAATCATTGCAGGGTATGGATTTTGTTTTCTTTGGTAGAGCAATAAACGTTGACTTCAGCCATGATCTAGGTATTACTGCCGCAATTAAAGTCAGTTTTTATAAAAGTGTTAAATAAATAAACGTTGCAATATAAATTTTTGCCATTTTTACGATTCTGATGATATCATCAAAATTTATCACTTTTCCAGTAACCTGCCACTATGGAATTTGCATTGTTAAAGCCCAATCTTCAAAACCTATGGCATATAATTTTGATTTTGGTTTTGGCAACAAATATGGGGCATTTGAAATAGCTTAAAAACTCTCAATTTAAACTTTCACATTACAAACGATTGCACGTCACGGAAAACACTTCCACGAAGACGGTATTGACTGAAATTGATAGCTGAAGTTGTGTAATTAAAAAAAAACGTACTTGTGTAATCGAAAAGAAGCAGTTTTAAATGTTGTATATCGTTTGCAATGTGAAAGTTTAAACTCAGCTATTTTTATGCATATTTCAAATGCCTCACATTTGTTGCCAAAAATCAAAACCGAAATTTCATGCCATGAGTTTTGAATGAAGATTTGTTTTTAACAATGAAAATTTCGTAGTGGAAGGTTAATGGAAAAGAGATAAATTTTAATTGCTTAGAAAATATGATTGCATGAAGCTAAAGACTGACAGAACTGGAAGAAATTAATTTATCAAAGAATATGCATTATTAACCCACAGGAGACTTGAAGGAGGCCTAGTTGAATAGGGGAATAGCAGCCATCGGAGGAACTCTAATATTGCAATTCTGCATTCAATTACAACTTCTGATCTTCTTAAAATAAAAACCTGGTCCGACTCTAATTTACTCTCTTTTAACGTGGATAAGACAGTAGTATTATCCTATAAAGGAGCTCTTCAACCCTTGCTTCTTAATAACAGCCAGATCAGTATCGTTGATTCTGTAGAATTTCTTGGTATTTTTATAGACAGCAACCTTAAATGGTCCCTTCATATCGATTTCTTAAGTAAGAAACTATGCAATAAGATCTGTTTCGAAGGAAATCAATTTAGCATCTTTCAAAATAACATATTTCTCTTTGTTCGAGTCTCATCTTTGATATGGCCTTTCTTTTTGGGGTTCTAGTACAGCTGCCCAATCTGATGTTATTTTTAAATTACAAAAAAGAGCAATAGGGTATCTTTTTGGCTTCAGTAGAATAACACATTGCAGAAGCTACTTCAAAAGTCACGGGATTTAAACTATTCCCTCTTTATATATTCTAGAAACTGTTTGCTTAATTCTTAAACACCTACATGTTTTTCCAACAAGACCTATCATGACTACTCCACAAGAAATTCAAGCTTTGATGTGTATTTACCGATCACGTCCACTGAGTTAGTAAAGAAATCTATATCATATTCGGCGAAAAAATTATACAACTTATAACATATATATATATATATATATATATATATATATATATATATATATATATATATATATATATATATATATATATATAATATAAAATTAGTTTTTCTTGGGTTTAGGTTCAATAAATTATATTACATGTGGAACTAGATTTTATTTTCCATAGAAATCAACGTTTCGGCAGGAAACCCTTGCCTTTGTCGAGATTCTAAAATGTACAAGATTAAGAACAAACAGTTATTGTAAAATATGTATATATATATATATATATATATATATACATATATATATATATATATATATATATATATATATATATATATATATATATAACTTACCAAAACGTAAAACGGGACACTCACATTAATGAAGTGACAAATAAAAGTTGATATCTGATATCTCATGGTTTACTGTCATTAGTGTATAATTATTTTTATATGGGCGTATCATTGATGTTTTCGAAAAAGATAAAGTGGAGATATGTTATGTGACTTTAAGAGCTTTTTATGGTGTTATATTTATTATTATTTAAATCAGATTGAAATATATTTTATTTAGGTTTTGTGTATCTTTTTTGTCATTTATTGGGTTGGAATTTCTTTTTATTTCTATTGATTCGTATATCTCCCTCTTCTTTTTGTTTTGTTCGGTTTTTAAAATTTTTATGTTTTCGAAGTCAAATTTATGCTTCTTCTCATTTTCATGTTTTGTGAGCGCAGTGACATTGTTCTGGTCATATTTGTGAGAACGAATTCTGGATTGAAGCAGTTCGCTAGTTTGCCCAATATAGACACCTTCACAGTTAATACATGGTATCTCGTAACAACATGTGATTTTTGGAGTTTGTGTTTTTAGTTTAGTGAAATATTTATTTAAAAGGTTGTTGCCTTTGTGGGCCACTGTTATGTTATGTTTGGCTAAAAGATTTGTCAATTGTTCGGATAAACCTTTTATATATGGAAGAGTTGTATAAGTAGTTTTGATACTGTTGGGTTTATTGTAATTTGTATTGTTGTAAAATTTATTAAGTCTTGATTTGAAAATAGTTTCGATTAGATTTTCGGGATATGCATTCTTTAGAAGGGCATTTTTTGCTTTTTTTATTGCAGTTGGTCTGTATTCTGGGTCTGTTAGTTGTATAGATTTATCAGCAGGACTTATAATTACAGACTTCTTATGGGAGAATGGATGATGAGAATTGTAGTTGAGATAGTATAGGTCTATAGTATTTTTATATAAATTTGGTTATCACATGCAGTAACTTAAAGTTATTCTTCTTCTTCTTCTCGTATCACTACAATCCGGGGTGGGTTTTGGCTGACTGCACAACTTGCTTCCATCTTGAACGGTCTCCATAATAGTTGGGTCGGTGGGTAGCCCCATTGTTCTTAAATCTGACCATATATTGTCTCTCCATCGCATTCGTGAACGTCCTAAGGGCCTTCTTTCTGTGGGGGCTTCCTCCCATATTAGCTTGGCAAGGCGGTTATTAGGGAGTCTCTGGATATGGCCAGTCCATCTTAGACTTTGGGATTTAATCTCTTGGACTATATCGCTCGCTGAGGTCTGCTTGACCTCAGCATTTGTTTTCATTCGGTATTGGTTGCTATTAATGTCGTGATAAGGCCCAAAGATTCTTCTGAGGATTTTCCTTTCAAAATATCTAAGTTTTCTTTCAGTTTCTTTGGTCAGAGTCTACGTCTCACACCCATACAAGAGCACCGGTCTAATCACCGTTTTATATATTCTAATTTTTTATGTTCGTGTTAGGCTTTTCGATTTAATAGTATTGTGAAGACTTTACATACATCTGTTTGCTGCCTGAATTCTTCCTTTCATTTCTTCCGTGATACCGTTATCTGCAGTGATTGTTGCTCCGAGATATTTAAAACTCTCCACTCTTTCAAAGTTCTATGGGTCTATTGTAACATTTTGCCCTATTCTATCTCGTCCCTTTTGTCTGTTGATGCACATGTATTTGGTTTTCTCTTCGTTTACCCTTAGACCAGTTTTCTTTGCCTCTACCTCCAATATATTAAATTTATTTATTTTCTACCTCTACTTCACATTGTTGACTGTGTTTCCCACAATGTCAATGTCATCTGCGTAAGCTAGTAGTAATTTTGGTCCATTTACTGTCAGTAATTCTGTTTTAAGTTGTGCTACTCTTACTACTTTCTCCTGGATGATATTAAAGAGGAGAGGTGACAGCGCATCTCCTTGTTTCAAGCCACTGCTTATTTTGAAAGATTCTGAGAGTTTCTTACCTATCCGTATTCTGGATCTACAGCTATTCACACATAACTTAACAAGCTGGATAAGTTTTTTTGGAACTGAAAGTTCTGCCATTGCATTCCACATCTGATCCCTTTTAATGCTGTCGTACGCTTGCCGGAAATCTATGATGAGATTATGGATAGTTCTATTGAATTCCCATCCTTTTTCAAGCAGCTGTCTTAGACTAAAGATCTGATCTATGGTCGATCTATGTTTTCTGAAGCCGGCTTGGTCGACTATTTGACTGTTGCCTATTCCTTTCGATTTCTTCATATTTCTGTTGTTCGCACTTCCTTTTTTTCTCTCTAATTTATTTTCTTGTTTCTTGGCGTGAAGTTGCATACTTTTCTTTACTTTATGCTGTTCCTTCTTGAAGCATAATGTTTCGCTTTATCTGTCTGTCGTGTAGTTTTTCTTGACATTCTCTATCAAACCATTTCCTTGTTCTCTTCCTGCTTTTTCCTATTATTAGTTCTGCTGACCCCATAATTGATTTTTCCATTTGTTGCCACAGCCTTTCGACATCATAGCTCTGGTCTAATGTATTTAGATGCTGTTTAATTTCTTGTTTGTAATTTTCGCGGATTTCCTTAAAATTATTCGTAAGGTTTTATTTTGCAATTTTCAATTTATGTAGTTAAATTTTGCAACGGATTTTATATTTTAATATGTTTTATTTTGTGATATTGACGATTTATGTAATTTTGGTAAATTTTAATTGTTATTGTTATTTTTTTAAATTTTTGTAAGCTTTGTCCATAAAATCGTACAATTTTCAGTGACAATAAAGCATATTTCTATTCTATTCTATTCTATTGTACTTTTTACCGCAGATCACAACAAAAAATTAATTTTTAATAAGAAATGTAGTAGGCCCCTGTATTGAAGTTTCCAATGACATAATTAATTATGCACTGTAAATTGTGTACATATGATCTATTAAAGTTATATATGACCAGCATGAATAAATAAAATGATATTTAAAATTCATTATCTCAGGGTTTATTACTGTTCTCAGTAAAACCGTAATAATAAAACAATACATTGACTACGATCGTTTAGCTTTATCGGGTATAAACCGTACAAGAATACATTAAGTAAAAACCCACGATCTAACATACCCAATTTACAAAATTTTATCAATGTTGATCATTTTTATTTGGGACAAAATAGATAACGAGCATGAAATCACAATCCAATACTATTCCTGAACTGTCGTATGACACACATATAACAGAATTCGATTTCTATTACTTAAAGAATGTCACTAAAATCATTTCTACATTTAATTTATTCTCTTTGTTTTCTAGAAACATTTTGTAGCTATTTCCACTAGCATTACAGCTTTTATCAATTACATTGATGGAATTGATGCTAACAAACTACAAATTACAAAATAAGCTCGCTTCTGTTTCCAGATCGAATAACTTTTTGAAATATTTTTTTTTATAAAGAAATTTGAAATCTTGTTTTGTCACATTAAAACAAAAAACAAACTAAATCTTTCCGTATTTTAATCTGGTCTATCTTACTTATACTGACAATTTGGATGTGTGTGTGCTTGGGATATTGACTGCGAAACCTATGGCTTCATTCGCCTAATCATGTTTGACTTTGATTCTTGACAATGATTAAAATACAATCTATTAATATTTAAAATTTATATTATTAATATTTTAAAAACAATATAACTACGGTAAAAATTCTACATTATACAATTGGTGAACTTACAAAAATCATATATTTTTTTTTACAATTTTATACAATTTTCTAGTAGTACAATTTGGATATCTCATTATACCTTTGTAGAGAATATTAAAATTGTTTTGTCACTATTTTTGGGAATACTGAATTTAACTACAGAACTGCGTTAGACCGTGGCCTTAAAGATGACTGGTAATTTAAGCTGTTAATTTTCTTTAAAGTAGAAATTTAATGTTTTCACGTAATAATAGGAATTAGGATTTATTCTCTTTGCAAGCCTCTGTATATAACAAAAGAGAACAAATATTTCTATTTTTTATTTAGTCAAATAAACCCCCACATCCAACGTCAACTACTAGGAAGTTTTTTTCCTTTGTTTTGCACCTATTCTGCCATTAATATGAGTTAGTCGTGTATTATTCCGGTTTTGTTAATTTAATTTTGGCGTCCATTAAGTCAAATTGTATTATGTCGTTAGTCAACATTCTTCTTCTTCAAATGCCATCTCCGCGGCGGGGTCACGTAATCAGTTGGAGCAAAGGGTATTTCTCTCCACGTGTAATATGTCCGAGGTATTCCAATTTTCTTGTTTTAATTATATTTAAAATTTCTATTTCTTTATTCATCCTTCTCAGAACCTCTTTGTTTGTGACGTGTTCTGTCCACCATATTTTCAGAATTCTTCTATACACCCACAGCTCGAATGATTCCAGTTTTTTCATTGATGTCACATTCAAGGTCCAAGATTCCATTCCATAAAACGAAGTCGAAAAAACATAGCACCTCGCCAACCTAAATCTTAGTTCCAATTTTAAATCCCCTGTACATAGCACTCTTCTCATTTTGTTGAAATTTGCTCTAGCCTTTTCTATTCTAATTTTGATCTCCTGAATGTAATCATTTGTGGAGATAATCATTATTCCCAGATATGCATATTTGTCCACTTGTTTAAGATTGGTTCCGTTTATTAGAAAATTCTCGTTATTTCTTTGAGTTTTCGATATTCTCATAAATTTCTTCTTCTTGCCGTTCATTGTTAGACCGTACTCTTTTCCATACTCCGCTATTCTGGTCACCAGTCTCTGAATATCTTCAATATTTTCGGCTAAGATCACAGTGTCCAGAAACTCTCCTGACAAACGAAGATCGGAAATTCCTCAGATAATTTTAAGACAATTTAACCTAATTCACCTAGTCCGAAAATACTTCCTAAGAAAGCTAGAGCTCTTTGAAGAAGGCTGCTTGTAATTAGTTGTTTTAAATACCTATTATTTATCCTCGAGAGTTAAGTTGATTCCATTCAATGCCAATTTCTATTACCCGTCATAGGCGTCCGTTTTGGGTAGGTCAATGGTTATTTTAACGCATAACCTTTTTGTTTTTAACTTTTAAGCATTCTTGATACTAGATCATTAGATTTTCAGGTACTCTGGTACTAAAAGATACACCTATTTAAAGTCGGTAGGATCCACCGTTTTCGAGAAAAATTGATTTGAAAATTTTTCGTTTTTTCATCATGAAAGTTAAAATAATATTTTTTATACTAGTTGGCATTGAACTGTCAACAGAAGTATAACCTACATTTTTCATTGTCAAATTGTTGTCAGTTCGTGAAATTTCTCTTTGAATTTTTACTTTGTAAAAGTTAATTCATAACATTAATTAAGGTAGCTATTAATTTAACTTTTATGACGAAAAAACGAAAAATTTTCAAATCGATTTTTCTAGAAAACGGTGTATCCTACAAACTTAAAGTAAAAGTACCGTTTAGTACTAGAATACCTAAAAATTTAATAATCTGGTATCACAAATGCTTAAAAGTTAAAGACAAAAAAGTTATGCGTTAAAATAACCGTTGACCTACCCAAAACGGCCTATATATGGTACTAAAAATTCGCAATTAATGGTACCGTTTAGTACTAGAATACCTAAAAATTTAATAATCTGGTATCACAAATGCTTAAAAGTTAAAGACAAAAAAGTTATGCGTTAAAATAATCGTTGACCTACCCAAAACGGCCCATGATTTAACTTTGGACTATAAATAATCGTACCAGCTTTCGTTTTTCTGAATAAAAGCGTTCTGGAGGTATTAAAAAAAACTACTTACAAGGCGCCATCTTCAAAGAGCTCTAGCTCTCTTAGGGTGCATTTTCGGTTTAGGTGAATTGAGTTAAAATCCACCTAAACCTAAAATCGTCTTACAATTATCTGAGGAATCTCCGGTTTTTGTTTGTCAGGAGAGTTTCTGGGCACCCTGTATATCCATTAGTAACCTGGGAAAACAAATCAAAAATAATTACTTAAAGTAATTAATAAATTAACTGTATAATTAAAAAAATTTAGAGGTAAGAATTTAGAATTTAGAGTTAAACATTTTTATATAACTTACTCAACAAATTTTAGTATTCATTTAAGTAAAATAAATAAGGTACCTACTGTTATAATGTAACCAATAAAATGGTATGATATGAGGTTTTTAGAGGAAAATGCTCTGGGAAATTGGAGATTATATAATGGATTATAGTACCGGTCAAACTAAACTTTGATATATAAAAAATTTTTAGAGGAAAACGCTCAGGGAAATCGAACATTACTTAACGGATTATAGTATCTGTGAAGTTAAAGTTTGGGAAAAATTAATTAAAGTAAAAAGTTTAAGTTTGTTAATAAATTTGTAGAGAGAAACGCTCAAAGAAATCAAAGATTACCCAACAGATTATAGTATACTTTAAACTAAATTTTGGGGAGAAATAGTATAAATAAACTTTGGTACTGTACATGGACTCTATCAAAGGATCGATTGAAGTCATGTTGATATGCACGCAGTAGTCCATAGTCCAGGGTTTAACCACAACAGCGCACCACGTAGATGCGGCTTAATCTTCCTGTAGAAATCTTCTTGGTACGCCAAGCCCTAAAACATTTATTGAAAAAGCAGATTTTAAGACCCTAATGGATCTCACTCCCACTGTCTCTCTTCAGTCCTGACCCCTCGGAGGGAGTGTAGTGGTCATCGTGATATCGTGTATTGTTCCTCTTCAAAGATCTCTGTCTTTGGTCATTTCTTTTAACTCATGCACAGGGCATTTGCATATGCCTGTAATTTGGTCGATCCATCTTGTTGGGGATCTTCCTCGTGATCTTCGACCTTCTACCTTCTTTGGATAATAAGTACTTCCATTTTTTCTGTGCCTTTTCTCATAACATGTCCAAAGTACTTTAATTATTGGAGATGGACTTTGCCGGAGAACCGTTTCCTGACCTTTAGCTGGTTTAAAATTGATAGGGCAGAAGAAACTCTTCTGGTTGAGAAATTTGTGACAATGGACAGTTTAGCAGTAGATCAATTCCTACACTTAGCCCAAGCACCAGATCAACATAGGAATATTGTATGTATGGTAGTCGCCGACGTTTCCTAGGAACATGGCACCCTAAGAAGAAGAAGGTTAAGCTGTCTCTTCTTTTTATGTGAGATGCGTCTTTTCTTGCATTCTCATTTAACCTTTCTACGTTTTAGTTTTACCTTTCCTTTTGAAATTCAATGTAGTTACCGAAGGTTTCAAGTTCCTTTTTGATCTTTCCACATCAAACAAATTTTCAAGTCAACTTGCCTTGTTCCATAATACTCTTCATCATTCCCTCGGTTTAACGTGTCTTTAATTTTTTTCATTTTCTATATTAAATTCTGCAGTTTCTTCTAGAAATGGTGTACCGTTTAGACCTTTGGTTGACGGGCTTTACAAAACAGTCCGGAGATGAACTGAAAAAATGAACTTATATTTTATATTTTTTATCTCAAATTATGATAAATCATTAAAAAAATCAGATACATGGTTGTCGTACTAAGCTGAATATATAAGTGACGCATCCCCGATAGTTTTTTTAATTACTAACTTGTAATTGTATGGAGGATTGTTTGAGCATTGTTTGGAGAATATTTTTAGGTCAAAGATTTCAATGTGTCTGAAAAGAAAAGTATTTAATCGGTGTATTCTGTCAGTCATAACCTATAGCGCAGAAACCCTAACACTCACAAGAACAACAGTAAATTACAAGTTGCGAAAAGAGCAATGGAGAGAATAATTTTCTCTCCATTGGGGTTTCTCTACGTGATAGACTACCTAACGCTACTATACGCAAAAAATCAAGAGTAGCAGACGTTATTGAAAGAATAATGTCACTCAAATGCAACTTGCGGGTCATATAGCAAGAGCAGTTGATGATCAGAAGACAAAAAAATTTTTGGAATGGAGACTCCGAATACAAGCTAACAAAAAAAGAGGTCGACCCCGACGAGATAGACCGATGACATAAAAAGAGTGACTACAAATTGGATTCAGATGGCGCAACATTGGACTAAGTTAAAAGGTATTCGGGAGGCCTATGTTCAGCAATAAACATTTGAGTCTAGATGATGATGATGAGCATGTAATTATAATTGATATACTAAAGTTAAACTTGCTACGCGATTTATTTCATTCATCTTATACCTGCCAGTTGGTTGACGACACACGTCAAATTTTGTGCTCGTATTGATTTTCACGATTACTCTGTAGAAAATAATTATTTGGCAAAGAAATTTTGCATGATTGTTCTATATATATCAATAGTCAGTAGTTTTTATGTAAAAAGTGCAGTTACAGCGAATAATTACTGTGAGTACCATTCCACAATTTATTAATATAAAACCAAATACTAATTACATACACGAAAAACCGGACCATGCCGTCCACCTCTTTTTGTTCGAACTGCTCGAAAACCATAGCGATAGCTGACCGCAAACTCCAGTGCGAAGGATGTAAAGGATGTAAGCGACAAATACATATCACATGCACCGACCTTTCTTCGGAGGATCGCGTCACCCGACAATAAATTCGTGGACTGAGTATACTTTGTAACTCATGCAGCTCCAATATTTCTAATATTTCAGAAATAAAAGATCTTCTGCTAGATTTTAAAATGAAAATTCGTAAGAAAATTGATGATTTTGATAATAAAATAACTGAGTTAAACAATAAGCTCAGCCAGATTGATTTATTTAAGTCTACCAAATTCACGGATAATATTGCTAACGAAGCTGTAGATCTCATAACACGTGCTAAAAATATTCTAATTAGAGGCGTAACAGAATCTTCCTCTGGAGCCAAACTTCTGGAGAACAAAGCCACGGAAAAATTCTCAATAATTGACGACAAGACGCCCATCCAACAAGTACGTTTAAAAGAACTCCGAAGTGAGCTAGAATCTCGCAAAAATAACGGTGAACATTATTTAACTATTAATAGCCCAGTCTGGTTATACAAAAATCATCGATTTCACGGCAAAATGTTTCGCAGATATCTGAAGCTTTTAAGACATAGGTGGGGGTTACGAGATGACGAATAGATAAAAAGATGCTCCTATTTTTACCTTGCGTTTTTTTTAAACAATAATTTATGGTCAGAATTTGATTTTTTGTCTATAAGTTTTTTCCCTTATAATTTAAATAAACAATATTTATACCATTTTTTTATATCAAGAATATCTTTATTTTCCCGTTTTTTCAATTAAAATTGATAAATAATTTACGGAGATATTTGCAAGAAAGCAGTTTTTTTGCACTAATTTATAAATTTAATTAATTTTTTTATTAACAAAAAAAACTGTTATTAATACATTTCAACATTGAGGAATTACCGTCCTTTAAATTTGTGCGAAATTTCCCCCCGATCGGTCAAATAGTTTAAAAGTTATTCAATTTGTTTATCCCTGGGACTAATTATTTAAACCATTGATCTTGCCCTATGAATGATGCTAGACACATTTAACAAATTTCATAGGATTCTTTAAGACTTATACTATTTCAGAAGTTAAATGAATATTGAGTTTTCATCGAAATTATTTACAAAATAAACGTTTGAAAAAGGGGTATGTTTTTTACTTATAAACAATTGTAATAACTTCTATATTTTTCAAGCTACAGACTTGTACGTACAACCATTAGATAGCTGGAAAAAAAACTCACATTTAACAAAAAAAATAAACCTTCTATGAACAATAGGAACGAAGTTAGCGACAATTTTTTTGTTAATTATATCTCCATTGTTTATAAACATTAAGAAGTAAAATTTGCACAAATTTTAAATGAAAATCTAAACTTTATATTGATTTTTATAGCTATAAAATTCATCCAATTTTTCGAAACTTAAAACCTTTCGAAACGAAGTTACTTTCGAAAAATCGACATAGGAAAGTGGAGGGGAAACTGTTTTAGCTCCTCGCTGCAAAATTTAATATTATGGTTACGGATTTATTATTCAAAAGCTTCAACAGTTCTGTAGGAATTTCATCAGGTCCATTTGCTTTTCCATTTTTAGCGTTTCTTATTGCGTATTCTACTTCTCCTTTCAATATGTCTGGCCCAGTTGCATTGATTATCTGAGTTAAGTTGTTTCTATCGTCTTCAAATAATTCATTCAGGTATTCTGTCCATCTTTTTATTTTATTCTCTAGATCTACAATAAGATTTCCATCTTTGTCTTTAAGTTTACCTATTTGGCATTTTTTTATGCTTCCTGTTATCTCTTTTACTTTTTTGTGCATATTGAACGCATCGTACTTTTTCTCATAGGTTTCAATTTCTTTACATTGTTCTTTAATCCACTCCTCTTTGGCTTCTTTTATTCTCTTTTTATGTGTTTATTTATTTCTTTGTATTTGTCTGGGTAATTCTTCATCTTTCTTCTTTGTTCCATCAAGTCTAGTATATCTTGTGTCATCCACCCCTTATTCTTTGTTGTTGTTTTTGTAAGATGTTTCTTTCCTGCTGTTTGTATAGCTGTATTTATGTAGGTACTTTAATTTTTGGTTAACGTTGCTTGTATCGTTAATTTGTTGCTGCACTGAACGGAAGTTTTCATTTATTTCTTCTCCTGTTTCTTGTCGTATATTTTTGTTTCTAAGTTTCTAACTAACTAAGTTTCTAACTTCTAATCTTTTTTGGTCTCGCCTCTATCACAGTAACTACCGGGTTATGATCTGAGCCTATATCAGCTCCTGGGTACGTCTTAGTACATTTAACAGCATTATGATACCTCCTTGCTATCATAATGTAGCCTATTTGATTTCTCACTATTTTTTCTTTGGTATGTTGTGGAGATGTCCATCTATATAACCGTCGAGGAGGTAATTTGAAAAAGGTATTTGTTATTACGAAGTCTTCACTTTGGCAAAATTGAATCAATCGATCTCCTCTGTCATTTCTGTTTCCAAGCCCATATTTTCCTACTTGTTCTCCTACCTTACCTTAACCCACCTTGGCATTAAGATCGCCCATTAATATGTTAATGTATGGAAACACTGACTTAATAAGTGAAGACAAACAACCTGCAACAAAAAGGTTCAGACCTGACAGTGAAGTCGAATAAATGAACCAAATTTTAACTTTTAAACCAATGTAAGTATGTAAAGAAAATAAAAAAAGTAAGTAAAGTTCAATAAACATTTTATATCATATACATATATATATATATATATATATATATATATATATATATATATATATATATATATATATATATATATATATATATATATATATATATAGAGAGAGAGAGAGAGAGAGAAAAAAAATTTAATCTTTGCAGATTAGTTAAATAGTAAACTCTTAAATATTGGGGAAATCTGCAAGAAAGACTCTAATGTGTATCAATTGTTTCGCCGAACGTTTTCGCCAAAGAGAATTAATTTGGCTTCTTCAGGGCTAAAAGAGAATAAATTATAATTAGCTACCATATATTATCTATTAAAACATTATTGATCTTACCGTAACTTAGAATTGTAGAGTTAGAATATTAAAAAACTTAGCTAGTAACATAGTGGTGTTTTTTGTTACTATGTGCAAAAAAAGTTTTTTTAAGGTTTGAAATGTATGGTAGCTTTGAACTTGACACGTAAAGGCTTACCCAAGGTTAATCGAAAAACCCAATGTAACTACATTTAAAAGGAGGTAATTCTTTGAATTGTCGGCAATAACTAAATTTTTGATTTTTAGATAGTTTAAAAGTGAGGTTCTGTTTTAGCCAGAACGCAAGCGCTGACAACTTCATTGTTCTTATGAATCTTTATGTCGTTAAGGTTCATTGGTAAAAAACGAATGAATTTAAATCCCAGTATAGGGAAATATTATTTTGATTTTCTTTATTTAATTATATTATATTGTTCATGTATTATTGCATCTTATTGAGATGTATCTAAGAAAAGCAAGGAAATGTTATATACGTTTTTGTGTTAATGAAAATTAATTATAAAGGTATGTTAGTTGTTAATGGATATATCAGTCAAGTTAGTTATCTGTGATATAGTATTGTTCTTGGTATCTGATTTAAGTAACAAGTGGTATATATCGCTTAGATTCTTGATGTCACTCTTAACATTAATGGAGAAATCGTTAAGGAAAATATAAGACATTTCAATGAACTCTCTTTTAGATTTATTGTTCTCACGGTGGAGAATTGTGGTGTTAGTATAGTCCATGAGATGACCAGTGGAATGGACATGTTTGGCTAATGCACAACGGTCAGGGTGAAGTCGAGAATCACTTTTGTGTAGTGTAATGCGTGATTTCAATAATTGAGATGTTTGACCGATGTAGGAATTGTTGCAAGAGAGGCATGGAATGTTGTAGACAATATTACTAAGCCTATCTATGGGAGTCTTATCTTTTATCTTAGAATAAAGATTATTAATTGTTAGGGCTGATCTACAAGCCACATTAAGTTTAATGTTGTTATTATTATTGCCAAAGCTTTGGCATCAATCATTATTCATACTGCGACAGACTATTCGAGCAAATTAAAAAAAAATAAGTATTTAGGGTGAATTTCAAATGGACTCAATTTTTCCGAGTTTTCCCATATTTTCCGGCCAGTGAAAATTATGTAGTTATTCATATTTCGACGAGCTACCCCAGAATAAAAAAAAGAGGCTTGCAGCTGCAAAGAAAGCTGAGATAATGTAAATTTTTCCTACGCGTTGCAATTTGAAGTTCCGCTGCCGAAAAAAAAACGGAGCAGAAACAGATATCCTCTCCACTTTCCTATGTCGATCTTTCGAAAGTACCGTCCTTTCGAAAAATTAGATAATTTTATAGCTATAAATTTCAATATAAAGTTTAGATTTTCATTCAAAATTTGTGCAAATTTTACTTCTTCATCATCATCATATAACGGGGGTCCTACGGCGATTGCCGCTTCCCGCATTTCAGCCTCCATCTTTTCCTATCTCTCCAATCTCCCTCGTCTAAGCCTCTAGATTGCATTGTTTTTGTAATTTCTCTTCTCCAGGAATTTGGTGGTCTTCCCCTTTTCCTTCTTTCTGGCGGAACATACATTAAGGCTTTCTTTGGCCACCGCTCCTCCTCCATTCTCATCACAAATTTTACTTCTTAATGTTTATAAACAATGGAGATATGATTTTTTTAAAAATAGTCACTAACTTCGTTCCTATTGGTCATAGAAGGTTTTTTATTTTTTAATGTGAGCTTTTTTACCAGCTATCCAATGGTTGTACGTACAAGTCTGTAGCTTGAAAAATATAGAAGTTATTACAATTGTTTATAAGTAAAAAACATACCCCTTTTTCAAACGTTTATTTTGTAAATAATTTCGATGAAAACTCAATATGCATTTAACTTCTGAGATAGTCCAAGTCTTAAAGAAACCTATGAAATTTGATGAATATGTCTAGCATCATGCATAGGGCAAGCTCAATAGTTTAAATAATTAGCCTCAGGGATAAACAAATTAAATAACTTATAAAATATTTGACTGATCGGGGGGAAATTTCGCACAAATCTAAAAGATGGTAATTCCTTGATGTTTAAATGTATTAATACCATTGTATTTTGTTAATAAAAAAATTAATAAAATTTATAAATTAGTGCAAAAAAACTGCTTTTTTGCAAATATCTCTGTAAATTATTTATCAATTTTAATTAAAAAAACGGGAAAATAAAGATATTCTTGACATAAAAAAATGACATGAATACTGTTTATTTAAATTATAAGGGAAAAAATTTATAGACAAAAAATCAAATTGTGACCATAAATTATTGCTTAAAAAAAACGCAAGGTAAAACTAGGAGTATCTTTTCATCTATTCATCATCTAGTATCCCCAACCTATGTCATAAAAGCTTCAGATATCTGCGAAAAATTTTTCCACCTTTTTTTTTAACCAGACTGGGCTATAAATACATCAATGGCGCTCCCAGAATCACGAAATTTCGTTTATAATTTTTCTACCGACAAATTTAATGACTGGCTATTTCTATATACTAATTTAGATTCACTTTCCGCTAAGTTTGACGAATTTGTATGAACAGTGCAACTTCCTAAGCCGGACATTATTTGTATTGCCGAATCCTGACTTAAACCCACAATTCCTGACTCCTCTGTTAATATAAATGGATATACAATATATCGTAAAGACAGAGAAAATCGTGTGGGTGGCGGTGTAGGCATTTACTTATCTAATATTATTACCACAACTTTCAAAATTAACATTAAGCTAATATATATTACTGGAATAGATGCAATTCACTTATCTGTTACTAAAAATTCTTTTTGCCTTAATTTAGTATGTATATATCGTCCACCTATTACACTACGTCTTGCACACGATAATGTTTTCTTCACAAAACTTGAAGAACTATCATCTCTTGATAATCTTATCATTACTGGAGATTTTAACTTCCCAGAGATCACCTGGCCAATAACTTCATTATCTGACGCCGAAAACGCTCATAATTTATTTAAAAGCTTTGTAGTAAATTCAAACCTGATACAACTCATTAGGTACAGAACCTACTAGATTTAGAAATAATAACCAACCTTCTACTTTAGATCTAGTGCTTATTAATGACGAACAGCTGATTTCATCTCTCGAAGTCAGTTCTCCTATAGGAAAGTCAGATCACGCAGTTATAACGGCTCACATTCAGTTCAATCAAATATTACCCCGCAAAAATAATATTATATAATATTTTTTACAAACTTAAACGACCCCTCATTAATGTGGACTGCATTTCTCGATAAAGTCCACAATATAATTTCTACAAATACCACTTTCCGTAAGAGTTATAAAAACAACCTTAAACCCTGGATAAATCGAACAGCAATTAAACAAATTAATCACAAACGACATCTATGGTGAAAATTTAAACACACCGGGCTTCTTAGTGATTTCCAAAGCCACCGCAGATTTTCAAATAACTTAAAAACATCTCTAAAAACCCTAAGACAAAATTTTGAAGCAAATGTTATCGAAAGCGGTAACATTAAAAAAGTCTACAAATACATACGTTCCTCCATGACGTCTAAAGTTTCCATTCCTCTACTTCAAAAATCCAACCAGACTTTATGCTCTTCTGACAAAGAATCTTCCGAAACTCTCTCTTTAGCATTTTCACAGGTTTTTACTAAAGAATCAAATGATGGTTATCTACCTGCTATTAACTGTAATCGTGTCGGCGCATCCTTACAGCAAGTTTAATTCACACTGGATCATGTCAAACAACACTTAATTAAACTTCGCACAGCCGCTTCACCCGGTTTAGATGGTTTAACACCAAAACTGTTAAAAAGGTGCGCAGACACGCTTGCAATATCCTTAACGTTAATTATGCAAACTTCTTTCATTCAGAACTCCTTACCCCCTAGTTCGAAATTAGCTTCCGTTGCCCCTATTTTTAAAAAAGGCAACAAACTCGACCCCAACAGTTATCGTCCGATTAGCTTGCTGCCAGTATTTGCCAATGTTATGGAAGCCATTATCTACGAGGAGATGACCAAATTCCTTCTCCAGGAACATGTTATTCCAACACAACAACATGGATTTGTCTCTGGTCGCTCTACTCTAACCAATCTCTTACATTGTGTTAACGACTGGTCGTCATCCCTTAACAGTTCGCAGCCGGTCGACGTTGTTTATCTAGATTTCTCTAAAGCCTTTGACCGTGTACCCAAACGCAGACTTCTACATAAGATAGAACATTTCGGAGTTCGCGGTACTTTACTTCGTTGGATAGATGATATTACAAATATTACAAAGTTAGAGTTGGCGAATATTTCTCACAGGGCAGGTTAGTGGAAAGTGGAGTGCCTCAGGGTCCCGTCCTTGGACCTCTGCTGTTTACGGTTTACACCAGCGATGGTCCTTATTATGTCTCAAGTTAAATATCGTTCTACGCTGATGACACAAAAATATATGCCAATCCAATCACAAACCAGCTAACCCTCCAAATGGACTTGGACTCTATTTTAACTTGGTGTTCCCAGGGGTTACTACCCTTAAACGCGGAAAAATGTGTAGTGCTTCGAATTGGTAAAGATAACCCACTTGTGCCTTACTTTATTAACGGGCAGCCATTAGATTCTGTGTTTTCGTATAACGATCTTGGTGTTATCATAAACAGCAGCCTAACTTGGTCCGACCATATTACGTCTATTTTTAAACGTGCGAACTCCAGACTGTATTTTATTCGGAGGTGTTTTTCGAGAGTTTCAATGCAATCACTCTGTAAACTTTACACTCTGTACGTAAGACCCATACTTAAATAAGCTGGACCAACGTGGTATCCTGATCTGGTTCGAGACAAGACTATGTTGGAAAACGTCCAAAGAAAAGCCACCCGAATTTATTTGGGACCGAGAAGACCTTCTTATGCAGAAAGACTTAGTATGGCTAACCTAACTTCTTTTAAACTTCTCCGACAACGTGGAGACTTAATTACAACTTTTAAAATATTAAAATTCAATTTTGGAAATCTCGATGAAATGTCTATCATTAATCAAGATGAACGCGTCAGAGGTCGTCAATTCAAACTGAAGAAAGAAAATTTTTCTACAAGATCAAGGCAGAACTTTTTACCAAATAGAGTTTTTGAGTGCTGGAATAACCTTAACGATAACATTGTCTCTGCTCCCTCTACCAACTCGTTCAAAAACAGACTTGACCGTTTTACATTATAGTTAAAATATTGTTTTTCTTTTAAACCAAAAATTGTAATTTTATTTCTTTTATTTGTAATTTTTGTCTTTTACTAGTAGGTTATTAATGAAATTTCTTTGTTTTTGGGCATAATAGGGACTTAGTTCCTCTGCCCTCGCTTATGTATAATAATAATAATAATAATTTAATAATATGAGTGCAACTTCTTTCAAAACTATTGATGAATAACATCTTACTTACTTGCTCCTTCTACATCATCATAATCTGTTTTACAATATGACTAAAGTTTGGTATTATAAATTTTATTTTTCCATTGTACTCTTCTTTCTGTAGGTTTTATTTTTTATTATTAAAATTTTAAATCTAAAAAACTTCTTTACAATAAATTCACCTTGACGCAATTTATAACCGTTATGTATGAGTCATACCTTTGTCAGGTAAATTTAATTTTATGAATAAGATTGCGTACAAAATTGTTATCAGTGCAATATATAAATAAACTTGATTTTGCTCTGGAAAACGGTAAAGTACCTTTTACATTATATCTAGTTAACTACTGTAAGAATCATAAATTAAACCTTGTGCATAAAATTTTCCAAGTATAAAATTATTATTATACAGTGACGTAATATAAATTTACAATATGTCAAAAGAAGTGAGCTAATCACCAACCTGTTTTCAATATGTTCTGGGGTTCCATAAAAAAGCATAATAGGACTACTCTTTACCTAATATACAGGGAATCTCCCAACCACCAACAATACAACAATTACTATTTAAGGCGATGATACAGTTGCAATGGCTTTAAATTCTATAATAACTGAACCATCATAGGAATTACAAAACAACCTAGTTAAACCTGAGAGCTGGCTTAAATTCTAATAAGTTCAAGTAAATAGTTTAAAACAAATACAGATAACGTTTGCTTTAAAAACTACTCGCCAGATCTGCAATTTCCCATATGTTACGAATCAGACCACCAAGACCTAAAAATACCACTTTCAGTAAGTTCAGAATACAAGAACAGACTATTTTGTCCGCTCGGCATGGGTCTGCATAACATTTCACATGGAAGAACATTTGTGTTCAATTCATTCAATTCAACAAAAACGTGTTGTTTTTCTGTGTTATTTTTTTTTTAATTTTGTTTATAAACCATCTGCTATATCATAGATTTAAATTATGTTAATACATGGCTTATTTGAGTAGGTACTCGCTATTGGGCAGCTATAAGCAGATTTCTTATTTTTTGTGATGGAACAGATTGTAATATGCGTGAATACAATAATCAGGTTGAAGTTTGGACACACGGTCAAAATGTATTATTAAATTTTGTAACCTCGGAAACCTTTTTTTGATGGTGCTAGAAAGGTCGCCAATGGAGACACTGCGGACGGCAGCCAGATGGTTGGTGGAGAGCGAGTCGTGGGTTCGAAACTAGCTTTTGGAACCAGGAATGGGTCCAACGGACGAAATAAGTAAAGATACGATAGGAGATATTGGAAAAGATACAGAAATAAACAAAAAGATAGATGGGTAAAATTACCAAAGATAAGATAAGACAGGGAACAGGGCGCCACTTAATTTTTTGGGGTTTAAGGAGAAAATTAAGAAACCTTAGAAAAGAAAAGAGATAAGGAAAGATATTTAGGTTCAGAGGTCAAACCCAAGAAAAGATATCAACTGTTAATTATTGAATAAATTTGGTCAACACTCTACATAAACAAAAAAATAAATATATTAGGTATTACACTTACTTACCTACGAAACTTAATAAGCCTGATCTTTCTACTGGTCAAAGGTATAGTTATATTTAAAGGTAAAAAGCAAATATATCAGGGAACGTTGTTAGGAGTCGACAAATAAAATACATACATAAAACAATAACAATATATTAAACAACAACAAAATTACGACGCTGCTGAATGCAACACAAGTAATAAAAATACACCAACAACTATAAAATGGTGGTATACATATAAAAATAGGCAGAAATATAATTAGAAAATATCTTTACAAAGATATAAGTATAACACAAGCATGCACAAATAAAGTTTTGGCGTATCTCGAGATATTACAGCAAAAAAAATGAATAAGAAATTATAACAAAAACCAAAGGTAACAAAAATTAATAAAATCTAAATTTACAAAAATACAAAAAAGTTACTGAAGTGAAAACATAAAAATTTAACCAAACCGCACTTGGTTAAGTCGATTATTTGGTTCGTAACAAAAAAAATATAGAATGTTCTTTAATTGACTGCAAAATTCAGTAGCTACACTCAACTACATTTGAAGACGTGTATGAATTTGAGATACGTCCAGATAATGGAAGATGATATGATTCCATACCATGTTACTTGCCCAGATAGGTGGAGATATTAAAATTATGTCACTTACAGTAATTCCTGGAGACTGCTGCTTTAATTCACTGAAGTTAATACGGTACTGGTATTAAATACTGAATTTAATTACCCTTAAAGGTGCTTTACAACTATACTTAAACTAATATAGTGTAAGATAAAAAAAACTCTAATAAGCAAGTGTATACACACTTATAAAGAAAATGCACAGAGACGGTAAGGTAGCAGATACGATAAGGTGAACTAAGGGTCTTAACTCGACGGATGCCCACCGATAAGTCGTTTTCTCTACGAGTGCCCACCGAGAAGTGACTTGGTTCCTCTAAAATTTTACCAGCTACCCAAGAAAAGGTGAGGGTATCTTCCCCCCAAAATGATAGGCCAGCCTGTATCTATTTCTAAGAAGATAAGGTTCTAATTAACATTGAACATAACGGTATACTTCTACCTACAAACGTGATGGAATATGAAATCCCGAGATTGGGTCTTTACAGAAAAATTACTATACGAGCCTTCGGAATATTTACAAATCTATCATAAAAGACCCGGATTAAGACGGGAAGGATTAAAAACCTTTCGGGCGCAAGGAAATTCCGGGCATTCAATAAAATTTTGAAGACGGTAAACCGAACATAAGCGAATTATCACGGGGGTAAAAGGAATAAAAATAATTAATATTTTAATTATATAAAAAAATGTTACACAGCCCCCTCCCAAGAGAGGAAACTGGAAGAAGAAGAAGAAAGAAAACGGTTTTCGATCAAAACCTAAGGATACATTTTTTTGTATACCCTTTAAACGATTCGAAGAACGTGCCTCGAAAAGAAGTACAATATATAAAAGACGTTAACATCATTAAGAAATGAAGTAACCTAACGTCAAGATAATAGAATTATTAAAGGTAGACCTCGATACAAAAGAAATGCCTATTTAAGAGATAACATCGAGATCAGTACTCATCAGTAATTCGTTAAGATAAATTAGAGAACGAGATATTTTTAGGAAATCTCTAATTAAAAACAAGATATCGAAATGGCTTAAATAACAACACTGGATAAAATCGTAATCACAATGGAAAGCATATGCCAAAGTGAAAGTCGAAAAGAATTAAATAAAACTCAACTAGCATTAATAAGAGTAGAAGAAGAAAGAAAGAAATTAAGTACCTGGTTGTCAGTTGATAGCTTCGCGTATCACACGCCTAAATTTAATTTAGGGTCACAATCGGTAAAGTCACAATCGGGTTGAAGTTGACATAAAGAAAACTTCTAAGTCATATCAGGGAAAGGGGTCTGTAGACAACATCAGTACTAAAAGAATGAAAGGGTAAGAAGAATTAAGAGGAATGTGTTTGTCTTCCTTAAAAGTTCAACAGGTCCCTAGCGGACGAATCCCAGATCATCATCCTAGCCGTTCCTCTCGTAACAACTAGTAAGGTCAAAACAGATTCCGAAATATAGAAGAAAAAGAAAAAAAGATTGTGCGTCGAGAATTTCATTCTCATGATTCACCATGGTAGCTTGATTTATCACTGGCTGTATGACAGAACAAAAGTAATTTATCGCCATTCGGGGTTAATAAATCCATAAAGGATTGAGTATCAGTTTTTTATACAAATAAAAAAACTTATACTAGATAATGAAGGAGTTACTATAACTACTATATAGATAATAAAAGTATAATAACGTAATTAAAGTTATTACACTTTAACGGTGCAGTAAGCAAATGATTTTTCGCGTACTGACCAGGTAATGAGCTTTCGCGTAAATAATTTTAAGTGGTTTTCCACCTAAATAAGATAGATAAGAAGATAAGATAAGATAGCGAGCAAAGATAAATTTAACTTTACTCAAAGGTAATTTAAGTGACTTTTCACTTATCGGTAAGGTAATGAGTTTTACCCAAAGATAATTTAAGTGATTTTTCACTTATCGGTAAGGTAATGAGTTTTGGCTCAAAGATAATTCAAGTGATTTTTCACTTATAGGTACGATACTAGAGACCAGCGAGTAATTATCTCACTAGCCGATCTAATAGATAACGGTATGGTGATATTTTTCACCTAACCGTACTCAAAGATATGTGACTTCTGGTGGGCAATCAAAGAGGTAGACGAGAGAAGATAGAAGAGAAAAATATTCATATAAATATATAGATAGGACGGTAGATAATGTTATATGATAAAAAAACAAACTAATCCCGATCGGATTCATCTTCACTTGAAGAATTATCAGTATCATCGAGATATGGTTTCAAATCTTTAATATGCCAGTTCCCAGCATTTGAACCATCGGAATTCCTCAGTGTATATACAAGGGGAGACAGCTTTTTGACTACCGTACATAAGATATATTTGGGTGCTAACTTAGCCATAAACTTATCGACGGCTTTTGATAGAACCTTATTTCGTCTCCAAACTGTATCACCGACGTGAAATTGAACATCGCGTCGCCGTAAGTTATACGTTTTAGCATTGCGTTGGTACGCATTATTCAGATTAAGTTGTATTTCATCAAAAACCCTCGTATTTCAGAAACATATTTGTCATGTTGCTCTGAAGTAACGGTAGATATCAAATTATCGGCAGATAGAGAATAATAGTTACCGGCAATAGGGACATACCTGGCAAAATTAAGGAAAGATGGGGTATATTTAGTGACTTCATGTCTAGCGGTATCTATAGCTTGACGGATTTTTGGAATTTCTTTATCCCAATCGGAATGATCTTTAATATAACACCTGATAGCAGTTCCTATGGTTTTATTGCTACGTTCAACGAAGTTGCACTGAGGCGAATAGACAGCATTAAACCATATTTTTTGGACCTTATACTTACTACATAAATTCTTTAACGAAGAATTATTAAGATTTCGGGCGTTATCACATATAAGAAATTGAGGGACTCCGAACATAAGAAAATCGTCATTTTCAAGAAAATTAATGATATTTTGCGTGGTAGCTTTCCGCAAAGGATGAATCAACGTAAATTTGGAAAACCAGTCGGTAACAACAAGAAGAAAAGTGTATCCTCTTTTTGAGCGAGGAAGCGGACCAATAAGATCTACGGCAATTATTTGCCAAGGGAACCTAGCGGATTTTTCTCGTCCCATTAAACCCATGGGAGCCAAAGTCGACATCTTTTGAGCTCCACAGATTTTACAAGACCTAACAAAACGAAGTACATCTTTCCGCATTTTGGGCCAATAATATAACTCTTGAATACGATTTAAAGTTTTGAAATAGCCAAGATGGGCACAGGTAGGGGGATCGTGACAAGAAGTGATAATATCATTTCTTTGGGGTTTCGGTACTAAAATTTTCCACTCTTTATTATTAGTGGAAACAGGTAATTCGGAAGGAATTAATTTAAAAACGAAATCATCCTCTACTTTCCACTGAGGATATTTATTGGGCTCTGATAAAATTTTAGAGCGAAAATCATCGAACCAAGGATCAATTCGATCCTTGTCGACTTCCAGATAAGAAAGTTGTGGTTTTTCGGAGATAGACTCATTCGTAAACATGCGACTTAGTGCATCTGGGACGATATGAGAAGTTCCTTTCCGATGTATAAGATCAAAATCATGCTGACGTAAACGCATTGCCCAACGCGCAAGTTTGCCAGAAGGATTACTAATGTTTTTTAACCACAACAGGGAATGATGGTCGGTAATTACCTGAAATTTGACTCCTTCGATATAGGGACGAAATTTTTCAATAGCGAAAATTACGGCTAAACATTCTCTCTCGGTGACAGAGTAGTTTCGTTCAGCCCTAGATAAGGTACGACTAGCATAAGCAATAACTACATCCGAGCCATCGACGGTTTGTGTTAAGACACCTCCTAACCCAGTATCGCTAGCGTCACATTGGATAACAAAAGGTTTTAGAAAATCAGGTTGAGTTAGAACAGGGGCAGAGATAAGAGCCTCTTTAATTAAAATAAAGGAATTTTCAGCGGAATCAGTCCAGTATGCCGACTGTTTCTTCTTTTTACCTTTTAATAGGTCATTTATAGGAGAGACAAGGGTCGAGAAATTATTTATAAATCGCCTGTACCAAGAGCACATTCCAACAAATCTTTTAACTTCCGTAAAAGTTTTTGGACGGGGATAATTAATCATGGCAGAGACTTTTTCCGGATCAGTCCTTAAAAGATTATCACCTACTATATAACCCAGAAATTTTAATTCAGACTTGAAAAATTCACACTTATCAACATTGATAGTTAAATTGGCCTCTTTTAACTTATCTTTAACCTCAGATAATAATTTAATATGTTCTTCGAAATTATCGGAACAAATGATGATGTCGTCAAGATAACAAAATATGTTCGGTTCATATTTAGGACCAAAAATTGCATCGACTAATCTCTGCTGAGTTTGAGCCGAATTACATAATCCAAAAGGCATGACAGTAAATTGAAAGGAACCTCTACCGATGACACTGAAAGCAGTTTTTTCTTTTGAAGAGGGATCTAAAGGTATTTGCCAGAAAGCTTTTCTTAAGTCAACGGAACTTATAAATTTTATACCTTTCAGTAACGAAAGGATCCTGTCAATATTAGGCAAAGGGTAAGAGTCTCGTTTAGTTACCTCATTGAGAGCTCTACCATCGAAACAAAAGCGGTACTCGCCGTTATTTTTCTTGACTAATAGCACCGGTGAACACCACGGACTATTAGAAGGTTCAATAACACCTAAACTAAGCATTTCGTCCAATTCTTCGTTGAGAATTTTGGACATATAGGGAGACATGGGAAACGGACGTTTTTTGAAAGGTTTCGCGTCTCCAGTATCAATATTCATTTGGATTTTATCCGTGTGGCCTAATCCCTTTATATTGCTAACTTGGGAGAAAGATTCGATAGTACTAGTCGCGACATATCTTTGAGTGGGATTTAAATGATCGATAGTACATAAAGATATTTCATCGAGCTCATTATCGATATCGGTAAAAGTTTGTGGATCATTATCTCCGGTAAGCCAAGTATTTTTAGAAAAATCTATTATAAGAGAGAAAGTCTTAACGAAATTGCTACCGAGGATAAAGGTATAAGGTAACGTAGGTACGATTAGTGCTTTGATGACATGACAAACATCGTTAGCTAAGATAGGGAGATCGACTACACCGGTAACAGCGCGATTAGAGCCGTCAGCTAATGAAACATTTTGATGTTGAGATGGATCAACAGATAAGTTGTTGGATTCAAGGAATTTAATGCCTTTTGCGCCAACAATAGTTATAGAACAACCAGTATCTAGAAGGACTGTAAAAGTTCTTGAGAAAATTGAGACAGAAATATGCGGCCTAGAATCGCTAATTTTATTAATTAGCACCGGGGCGGCAATTTTCGTAACACTATTACGATAAAAATATTTGACGGTCTTTAACCACTGATTCCAATTATTTTGAATTCTAACGTCGGATTTATTGGGACGGTAAAGTAACGAGATTGCACCGACAGAACAAACTCGACGAACTAGTTTTTTGAAGGCATGCGGCATTTTTTACAGGTATGGAGAGTCACATTAGGATTACCACACTTGTAACAGAACTTGTGCTGTCGTTCCTTTTTACAGGCGGGATAGATATGACCTGTTTTTTGACAATTCCAACAGGTAGCTACTTTCGAAGTGTTTTTATCATTCGAATTAGATGAATTAGATACGTGATTAGAGGCAGATGGAGAAGATATGGCATTTGAGGCATTGTTGTGAGAATGACGCTTTGACTGAGGAGTATCAGTCTCGACAACAGAGATTTTAGAATTTTGGAAGAACTTGGCCGACAATGAAGGGTTAGCATCTTCCAACTTCTTAACAATTTGAGTTAGTTCACTCACGGTATTAATGTCTTTTAAAATGACATGAGGAATATACTCAGGTAAGATATTTTTACAAATAATCCTTAACTTTGTGGATTCGGATGCTTCGCGAGATAAACGATTAAAAAGGGATAGCATTTGCGCGGCGAAAATTACGATAGGCTCGCTACGTTTTTGTTTGCGACCTTTGATTTGATCCCAAAGATCTTCGTCGAAATCGGGAGATAAAAAAGTGGATTTAAGAACTTCAACAAGTCCATCCCAAGAACTTATTGAGGACTTAATACTGCGAAACCACACCGCGGCATCGCCAGAGAAAAATTCAATAGCCGAATTAAATTAAATATCTTTCGGAACATTACGGGATTCAGATAACTCATTAATTCCTTCAATAAAATCAAACACAGTCTTGGGATCACCATTAAATTTAACATTCCATTTAAATATGGAATATTGGGAGATATTTGAATCGGGAGTCGAAACATGTATTATCTGCGGAGCAGCAGGAGAGACATACTCGACAGAAGAAGAACTAGAAGCTAAAGGAATGACTTTATCATTCATCTCTTGCTCCAATAACAAACAGGTAGCATTAGATTCATTTCGAAAAGAAATAGATTCCTCAGAATCGGGCTCGGGAATAGGGAGACGATCTATTCTACCTAACAAATGAATAAGTCGTGATTTGACTTGGCGAAAACAAGAATCTGTTGAAGAACCTTCAAACTCTTCAACTAACTTTGAAATCTTATCGATAGAATTTTTAATAGCAGTCTTTTCGTTATCATAATCTAAGGTATTTAAAGATAATTGATTGCTGTTGTCCCTAACTAACAATCTCTTGAGGATTTTCCTCCTTTCTTTTATTTCTCTACTCGTAACAGTTCCTCTGATTTTTAACTCATAATTAATTTCCTCTGAATTAAGAAAATTGACTTCAAAATTATTCATTTTTTAATTTAAGTCTACAGGTAATAAAAAAAATATAAAAATAGTACAAAATACCAAAGAAAGATCAGGTTTAATTCCAAAATTTATACATAAATCTGGAGAACTTTTGTAATGTGTTTACCAGACGGAACGGAAGAAGAAAATAAGGAATACTGAGATAGAGATAAAGCAAATAGAAGAAGAAATAAATAGAAATAGAACACCAAAGCTGATCGGGGTTCTCGTAGCTTGGCGTTATATAAATGTATAGAAAAGCAAAAGCAACGGACAAAGAAAAAAACAAAAGGATATAAGCCCCACACTTTGGGTGGCATAAAAATATGTGTAACCTCGGAAACCTTTTTTTGATGGGGCTAGAAAGGTCACCAATGGAGACACTGCGGACGGCAGCCAGATGGTTGGTGGAGAGCGAGTCGTGGGTTCGAAACTAGCTTTTGGAACCAGGAATGGGTCCAACGGACGAAATAAGTAAAGATACGATAGGAGATATTGGAAAAGATACAGAAATAAACAAAAAGATAGATGGGTAAAATTACCAAAGATAAGATAAGACAGGGAACAGGGCGCCACTTAATTTTTTGGGGTTTAAGGAGAAAATTAAGAAACCTTAGAAAAGAAAAGAGATAAGGAAAGATATTTAGGTTCAGAGGTCAAACCCAAGAAAAGATATCAACTGTTAATTATTGAATAAATTTGGTCAACACTCTACATAAACAAAAAAATAAATATATTAGGTATTACACTTACTTACCTACGAAACTTAATAAGCCTGATCTTTCTACTGGTCAAAGGTATAGTTATATTTAAAGGTAAAAAGCAAATATATCAGGGAACGTTGTTAGGAGTCGACAAATAAAATACATACATAAAACAATAACAATATATTAAACAACAACAAAATTACGACGCTGCTGAATGCAACACAAGTAATAAAAATACATTAACAACTATAAAATGGTGGTATACATATAAAAATAGGCAGAAATATAATTAGAAAATATCTTTACAAAGATATAAGTATAACACAAGCATGCACAAATAAAGTTTTGGCGTATCTCGAGATATTACAGCAAAAAAAATGAATAAGAAATTATAACAAAAACCAAAGGTAACAAAAATTAATAAAATCTAAATTTACAAAAATACAAAAAAGTTACTGAAGTGAAAACATAAAAATTTAACCAAACCGCACTTGGTTAAGTCGATTATTTGGTTCGTAACAAAAAAAATATAGAATGTTCTTTAATTGACTGCAAAATTCAGTAGCTACACTCAACTACATTTGAAGACGTGTATGAATTTGAGATACATCCAGATAATGGAAGATGATATGATTCCATACCATGTTACTTGCCCAGATAGGTGGAGATATTAAAATTATGTCACTTACAGTAATTCCTGGAGACTGCTGCTTTAATTCACTGAAGTTAATACGGTACTGGTATTAAACACTGAATTTAATTACCCTTAAAGGTGCTTTACAACTATACTTAAACTAATATAGTGTAAGATAAAAAAAACTCTAATAAACAAGTGTATACACACTTATAAAGAAAATGCACAGAGATGGTAAGGTAGCAGATACGATAAGGTGAACTAAGGGTCTTAACTCGACGGATGCCCACCGATAAGTCGTTTTCTCTACGAGTGCCCACCGAGAAGTGACTTGGTTCCTCTAAAATTTTACCAGCTACCCAAGAAAAGGTGAGGGTATCTTCCCCCCAAAATGATAGGCCAGCCTGTATCTATTTCTAAGAAGATAAGGTTCTAATTAACATTGAACATAACGGTATACTTCTACCTACAAACGTGATGGAATATGAAATCCCGAGATTGGGTCTTTACAGAAAAATTACTATACGAGCCTTCGGAATATTTACAAATCTATCATAAAAGACCCGGATTAAGACGGGAAGGATTAAAAACCTTTCGGGCGCAAGGAAATTCCGGGCATTCAATAAAATTTTGAAGACGGTAAACCGAACATAAGCGAATTATCACGGGGGTAAAAGGAATAAAAATAATTAATATTTTAATTATATAAAAAAATGTTACAATTTAATAAAATACAAAAAAAAAGTAATCATATTGATTGATACGAGGTATTAATTCGGTAAAAAAGTAATTACTAGTCTTTTTTTCTGTTGTTAGCATACTTTATACTAAACTGTACTAATCGTTTAAAACCGGTTTTATTCTTAAAGTAGGTACCTTCTCCATTACTGAAGGTTAGCGATATTTACAGCAAATTGGTATATATTGGTATATATTTAGCTGTTGGGTGTCCATGCATGTCTAGTCTCTTACATTCTTGAGCCACGAGTATTTTCTTCTTCCCGGATCTCCTTTTCCTTCCACTTTTCCTTCTATTATAAACCGTAGGAAATTCTCGTATCTTCTAGTGGGTGATTCAATTAGAGGTACTTTTTTTGGTGGGAATTTGATTGGAGATCGTACATGAATACTGTCAAACTGACATTTTGCATTTGTTCAGTATTGTTTGACATTTCATGATGAAAATACTTAGCCCGGCACAGCGTCTAGAAATTATTAAATTGTATTTTGAAAATAGGAGTTCTGTGATGAATGTGTTTCGTGCGCTTAGAGAAATTTATGGTCCACATAATCGGCCTACCGAACGTACAATTTGCTTTACAATTAGTAAGTTTGAAACCCAGTTTTCATTATTGGATAACACGCGACCAAATAGACCACATTCAGCACGTACTGAAGAAAATATAGCGGCGACAACGGATAGTGTACTCGAAAATAATGAAGAATCGATTCGTCGCCGTTCTCAACAGCTTGGCTTGTCATATGCAACAACTTGGCGTATTTTACGCAAGGATCTTGGTTTAAAAGCATACAAAATTCAATTAGTGCAAGATCTGAAGCCGATTGACCTTCCGAGTCATCACCGTTTCAGTCGATGGGCTCTTGATAAGCTTTCAGAAGATCCACTTTTTCGAGAAAAATTTTGTTTTCAGATGAGGCCCATTTTTGACTTAATGGGTACGTTAATAAACAAAATGAACATATTTGGAGTGATGAACAACCCAAATAGGTTCAAGAGTTGCCATTACATCCTGAAAAAACAACTGTTTGTTGGAATGGGCTGTTGTTGGTTTATGGGCTGGTGGAATTGTTGGTTCATATTTCTTTGAAACACACGTTAGCCATACTATAAATGGAGACCGTTCTCGTGTCATGATAACGGACTATTTGGTATCTGAAATTGAAGCTCGTGGTCTCCGCGACATTTGGTTGCAACAAGATGGCGCCACTTGCCATACAGCCCGTGAAAGCATGGCTTTACTGCGAGAACGATTCGGTGAACAAATTATTTCACGCTTTGGACCAGGGAATTAGCCGCCTAGATCCTGTGACATCTCACCTCTAGACTCTTTCTTTTGGGTCTACCTAAAGTCCAAAGTCTACATGAATAAACCAGATACGATTGAGGCATTGGAGGCCAATATTACTCGAGTCATTGGTGAAATACCATACCAATCAAAATGCTGGAACGAGTCATCGAGAATTGGAACTTCAGAATGAACCAACTTAATCGTAGTCATGGCCAACGTTTAAAAGAAATTATCTTTAAGAAGTAATTGTATAGAATGGTTCTTTTGTATAATAATAAATATTTTCAAATAAAATTTATTTTTTTCATTGGTTTTTCTTGTTGAAAAAAGTACCTCTAAATAAATCAGCCTTTATTTTTCTTCTCTGTAAATATTTCCTAGATTACTAGTTTTTCTGTTTTTTAAAATGGTCTTGTTTGAGCTTCCTCAGTCGCCATCTTTTCAGCACCTTGTTAAAAACGTTACAATAACAAATTAGAAAATTTAGCTATCTTTATAAAAAATTTTATTCATATTTTTTAGAAATTTACTTCTATTTATTATTTTCAGAAATTTGCCAAATCAACTTTAGGAGCAGAAAGGGGAACCTTTTTTATTATAGACGAAGAAGCCGAAGATTTGGCTGCTGAAGTTTTCGAAGAAGGTGTAGGAGTCGGTGAAACTACTATGCATAAGAAAAATGTAAAAGTTCGCCTAGCTAAAGACAGAAGTATTGCTGGCTTAGTCGCTCGTAGTGGAGAAACGGTGAACATCAGAGACGCATATAATGACCCTAAATTTTTTACTGACGTGGAAGAGAAGACTGGTTTTATCACAAGGTCCATTTTGTGCATGCCTATCGTTAGCGTGGACAATATCTTAGGTGGGTAATTGCTTTTGACTTTTTCCACTAAATATATATTATCTTTTTTTATATTTTTATAAATATTCAAATTTTGACCAATCAGTTTACAAGTAATACATTATTATCAAGATAATTTGCTGTTTTCTATTATTAATCCACTTAACACTACTTTAAGAGAGAAAATTAGAAATGGCCAGTGTCATTTTTTTTCAAAATTGAGTTATTGAAGTAGAATTGTCATAAGAAACGTTCTAAGTACCAGCATTAAAATTAGAGTTTCAGGAGCTTTTCGTAGATGTCGGTGGCTGTGTGTACGGCACCATTTTCTTTAGAAAGGTCGTAAGTCCAACGGTAGATATATCTACTTCTAGAGATCTGCATGTGTAAGCTGTGTCCTTTTGTTCTGAGTGATAATAGATTGTAGTGTATTAAAATGAAAGAAAATTAGAAAAAAAAGATGTCCTAAAGGCAATGGTTCGTTCGGCAGTGAGAAGAAACGCTTAAAATCAGTTGGAGCATCAAACAAAACATACAAACTTACTAAAGTAGATCCAAAAAATATCCTGATAAACAGGTTCAAAATAAAAACCTAATGATTTTCCATTATAACCTTGTGTATTTTTCAGATCGCATGCAAATGCAAGTTGAATGGTAAAGATGTTACATACGAAATGAGACGTTCTCTTTTTGAAAAATTCTACTAAGACTACTAACCGCATTGTGCTAAAGCAGGTTTTCTAATGGGGCTTTTAAGCATTTGCGGTATTCAAAAAAGACTAAGAGGTTTGTGTGAGGATGAGCAAGATAGCCGACGTCAAGCAACAACACTTCCACATGGTAATGTAAAATTTGTCCTACTATGTAAGGAAACAGTCATCAGACCAATAATGACATACGCGGCAGAAACAAGACCTGACACAGAGAGAACAAAAAGGATGTTAGAAACAGCAGAGATGAAAACACTTGGAAAAATTGATGGTAAGATACTATGGGACAGAGCTAGAAGTACAGATACACGACATAGATGCAAGGTGGAGAACATCAAAAACTGGGTAAGAAATAGAAGAGTAGAATGGAACGATCATATAAGCCGAATGACAACAAATAGAGTAGTAAAGACGGCAAGAGACGGTTCCCCAATAGGAAGACGATCAGTAGGAAGACCACGCAAACGATGGAATGACAACTTACTGGAAGCCACATTGAAGAACAGACAGAGTCATGTCTATATAAAAAAAAGAAGAAGAAGAAGGAAGAAGATGTAAGAAAATCTTTCAAGATCATTTTGCTGTTAATGATAAAAGATTACGCGGGATTATCGAGAAGAAAAAGTTGGATGAAACGTGTTATACTGATAAACGTACCAGATATGCTGCAACAAAGTTTTCTGAATCTGATAGTTTAATGGTAAAAACCCACATAAACTTGATTCCAATTATGTTGGTGATTATTTAAGAGCTAAATCCGCAAATGAGTATTTAACAAGCACCTGTAGGTTTTGGCGTTTTTGACACTATTAAGCAAAAGTTTCTTGTAAGCGGTCACATTTTTATGCCCTATGACCGAACCTTTGCATTGATCGAAAAACGCAAGGTGGCAACTGAAGCTTATGTGCCTTCACACCGCCAGGCAGTGGTTAAGTCCTTATTCACCTTTTAATATTGTTGACATGACAAGTTATGGATTTTGGGACCTAAAACAAGCAGTAGATGAGCGCATTGACATTACAATGCTTAATATCAACAAAGCTAAGCTACATCTATAATAATCGATGCAGTGAATGCTGCACTTGTTAATATAAAAACTTCATTTTTTGATCTTTAATAACCGGTACAGGTTAACGCCTTAAAGAAAGGGAAAACTTTAGCTGAACTTAGACGAACTGATATAGTCAAACTGATACCAGAGAGTAAAGTGTTAGAAAATACAATGACGTCCCTTCGAAGCATGATTCCATATCTACAGTCTTCAGAACACCTTAAAGAAAATTCCTTTAAAATGTATCTCATAAAAGCTAAGGCGCTTACGCCCTTTCCTACTTAGCTTCTTTAAAATATTCTTTTTAGTTATAGGAAGTTACTTTTACATTTACATAACGTATGGTCCTAAAGTTTTGGGAAAAATTTCACCTGGTCTGATTGAGAAACAAAATGCATTTAACAAAGAAGGCCATGGAATTGAAATGTCATCAGTTATTGACATTTAATAAACAAAGCAGAATATTTTGGTTTGTGCTCTGCAAAATGTCTTATAAAATTGATATTCGTCGAGGTGTTTATAATATGGTTGGGCGAATGTCGAAACGAGATATTGCTAATATTTATCGAGATCAAAACATAAGCAAATCGACAATTTATCGAACAATCAGAGAATGTGAAGAAGGGATACCATGTGTTAACTTGCGTAAAAGTGGCCGACCGCGGATTTTGAACCATATAAGAGAGGCAAGACTGATTGAAGCAGCTAAGAACAAAATTGGGGTCTCACAGCGAAAACTGGCCAGAAGATTTCATGTTGGAAAGACTACAGTATACAGGACCCTATCGAGTAACAATATTATCTACCGGAAAAGAAGGAAAGCTCCAAAATACACAGAGGATCAATTAGAGAGAATTCCGAGATGTTGCGGCGCGTTAGGGCGAGTGCATTTCGTCAACAAGTTGATCGTGATGGACGATGAAAAATATTTGACTTTGTCCAACTCTGAGATGAAGGGTAACGATGGGTTTTACACGAACGATTACGAAAATGTACCTGATGAAATAAAATTCAAAAGTAAGAAAAAATTTGAGGACAAAATTTTGGTATGGTGTGCAATTTCTGAGGCTGGCTTTATCTCATAGCCCTACATTGGTGTTGTTCGAGGCGAAGCCTTAAACGCAAATATTTATATTCAAAGATGTCTCTTTAAATTGCTTCAGTTTGTGAACACACATCATGCAAATGATCAAAGAGTCTTTTGGCCAGATCTTGCTTCATGTCATTACGCGAGGATCACAAGGGACTGGTACGAAACTAACAACATTACCTTTGTACCGAAAGCAGACAATCCCCCCAACCTACCTCAGGCTCGTCCAATTGAACAGTTCTGGGCAATATTAAGTCGGAAAGTCTATAATAACGGATGGGAAGCACAAAATCAGGAACAGTTAAGACGCCGCATACATACAAAAATTAGAGATATTGACGCCGAGGTCGTCCAAAGGATGATGCAACGCGTCAGGGGTATTATTAGGCAAATCGAAAATAATGGCCCCTTGTCTCTCATTTGAATTTTGATTTATAATAAGGATAGTTAAGTTAAATTGTTGAATGATTTAATAAAAATATAAGATTATTGTGGTCAGAGTTATATGCTTTTGAAATTTTTCCCAAAACTTTAGGTCCATACGTTACTCTTAGGATAGATTTACCATTTTATGTTAAATGTACGTACCAAGTAAAGTTTTTGTCAGTAATGTTTTTGGATTTTTATACTGTTTTTTTAGATTATCTCAAAGCTTTGTTTTTGGCACTTTGTCCATTTCTAATTTCCACTCTTCACTTATACCACTGAATCTTCTAACTTCCATCGCTCTAGCCATTATTGCTAAGGCATGGGATTTTTAAGTCATCTCTTTCATGATATTCCTGGCTGATTTGCTGCTATATCTGCTTTTTTGTTTCCCACGATCCCTACGTGTGATGTCATCGAAACATATTGAACTTTTATCTGCATGATTTGTATTTTGTATATATAATTTATTGGTTTGTTTATTTGTATGGGATTAGATTATTCAGATATACTGAATTTCTCTCATTGCAATTTGAGAGTCTGTAAATATCACTGCCCTTTAAAGACCTTAAGTTTTTATTTTGAAGAATAGATCAAGAGTGGTGTTTGCTTACTATATTTTCTAATAGCTTAGAGAATATTCATGTAAATGCAATAGAGCGATATAAGCCAGGATTACCTTTTAGAGCAACTTGTAGGCCCCTGGCTGACATACATACATTGTTAAACAAATTTAAATATCAATTTTAGCTTCCAAAATTTATTATTGCATCGAATACGGGCTTATTATGGCAGAAACAGGTAGAGGAGTGTTGTATTTTATTAAAGAATTATAAAATTTAGAAAAATTGCTCTGATTGAATTTTAACCGTGTTGCAAAGAAAAAAATAAGATGTAGTAAATCCGAAAAATAATGGCTCTTAAGATTTTTAGAAGTTTTTTTATATTTACTTTATTTTAAAAGAATTCAACAGATTCTAACGATGACTTAAATGGATATTTTGAAATTATAAAGAAAAGGTCGTTCTAGAATTATATTCATCGGGACAGAATTTACAGAATCAATGAAAGGACAATCCCCTTCAATGGCGTAGGTACGCCTAAAGACCAGGAACTCAGCAAGATTTCTTGGCATGGATCCCACTGGAATAAATACTTTAAGAAGAAGAAATATTGTGTTAGATTCTCGAAAGACATTCTTTTAGCCCATCCACAACAATATAACAATGTACACAAACAGCGATTATTTAGGACATATAGTGTACAGGTTGAAAATACGCCAAAAGAAACCATTTTGAAAAGATTCAACTGCAGCGAAATATCACCAATGCATCTAAGTGTGTTACAGTAATATTAGATCTTAATGTGGAAGTGTTAAAGACTCCAGCGATCCAAAGTGAAGAAACTCAATGTATTAAATAAATGTTGTTAACAAAATATACGGCCTTTTGTTTCTTTTTGCCATACTGCGCCAATTCGTTTGTTGTAAATTGTTTATAGTGTAGTGAGTGTATTGAGTAATTAAAGGGGTCAATGCAAAAGTAGCTAAGTCCATATTTTTCTATAACTGAGTTAAGTGGCGACATATAAAATTATATGAACTATAAGTTGACGAAGTCAGATTTCTAACAAAAAGCGTCCTACTGGGTAAAATTGGATATGTTAAAATTTTTAATTAATTATCTTTTTAGTACAAGGAGTCCCTATCACACTATACAAGATCTGATAGCCGCAATAGGAAATACCTGGACCCTAATCCGTCAGTCCAAGAAAGGATATATTCAACACCTCTACACTGTTCCTAGTTAGTATAAGGCAAGCTGACCTATAATCTAATGAGAAAATTTAAAAAACTCTTAAAAGAGATAAGGAGATTCATTTTAGAATAGCTTCTTCTTCTTCAGGTTCCTTCTCCTATCCGAGGTTGGAAATAATCATCGCTATTTTAATTTGATTGGCCGCACTTCTGAATAATTCTAATGAGCTGCGACCGAACCACTCTCTTAAATTTCTTAGCCAGGATATTTTGCGTCGTCCTGGGTTTCTCTTCCCTTGCATAATTAACCTAAGTAATACGTACTTCTTGCCCCTCATTATATGACCCAGATATTGAATCTTTCTAATTTTAACATATTTTATGACTTCACATTCTTTCTTCATTCTTTGTAACACCTCTATATTAGTTACATCTCAAAGGAGTTTAATTTTTTGATTTCAGACTGTTTTATTGTCCACGCTTCCATGCCGTATAGTAAAGTAGAAAAAACGTAACAACGTAGCATTCTTGTGTGGATCTCTAGATTAAGGTTACGGTTGCAAAGTAAGTCCTTCAATTTTATGAACGTGTTTCTTGCCATTTCTATTCTAGATCTGATTTCTTTTGTTTGATCTCCATCTTCGGTTAGCCACGTTCCTAAATATTTATATGTTGTTACTCTTGCGATCGTTGTATTATTGATGATCAGGTTATCGACATTTTGTGGTTTTTTTGAGAATATCATTGTTTCGTTTTCTTGAGATCATTTGCAGTCCGTACCTTTCACATGCATTGTATACATGTTGTATAATGTACTGTAGATCTTCCATGTCACTTGCAAATATGACCGTATCATCCGCATATCTAATATTATTAATGCTATTTCCGTTGACCAAAATAGCTTCCACAATATCCAATAAAGCTTCTTGAAATATCACTTCACTGTAGACGTTGAATAGGAGTGGTGAAAGTATGCATCCTTGTCGAACTCCTCTAAGTATACTTACTTCCTCTGTCAGTTCTTCTTCGACTCTTATTCTTGCTTTCTGATTTTGATACAGATTCGATATAATTTGTAGATCTCTACTATCTATGTTTTTGGTCTTAAGAATACTTAAAAGCTTTTCATGTTGAACTCTGTCAAAAGCTTTTTTAAAATCTATGAAGCAAGCATATATGTCCTGATTCATATCCTGACATTCTTGTGTCAGAAATTTGACTCCGAATAATGCTTCTCCAGTTCCTAGACCCTTTCTAAAACCCATCTGTGAATTACTTATTTCTTATTCTAATTTCATGTGGATTATGTTATGTATGATTTTCAATGTGTGGCTCATTACAGCAAGTGTCCGATAGTCATTGCAATCTTTAGCATTTGTGATTTTTGGAATCGTTACAAAAGTTGAGAGAAACCATTCTGTGGATATGTGTCCCGTCTTGTATATGGAGTAAAAAAGGTCTACCAAGACATCAATATTATCTTCATCAATTATCTTCAACAGTTCAATTGGTATATTATCGGGTCCTGGAGCTTTTCTACCTTTTGTGTGTTTTATGGCATAAATAACTTCCTCTTTCATTATTTCTGGTCACGTGATTTCTCTGTCAACTTCTAATTGTTCTACTTTTTGGTCATAAAATAGGTGTTCCATGTATTCTTTCCATCTACGTAATTTGTCTTGCGTTTCAGTTATAGTGGTACCATCTGCATTTGTTAATATCCCGATTGGTTTGTTACGATTTCCTGAAATAATTTCTTTGACCTTCTTATGGGTGGTGAAAGTGTCATACCTTGCCTCACATTCCTCAATTTCTTGACATTTAATGGACATCCATCTTTCCTTAGCTTGTTTTATTTTCTGTGTTATTTGTTTATTAATTTCTTGATATTTATTTTTATTTTTGTTTTTATGTATTCTTCTTTCGTCCATCTTTTCGAGAATTTCTTGTGTCATCCATTCTTGTTTGGCAGCTTTTGTAAATATTAATGTTTTCCGTCCCACAGTCTCTATTGTGTTCTTTATATTTTTCCATTCTGTTTCAATATCTGTAGTGTTCTTATTTTGTTTTTTTATTTCTTGGATACTCTGATTTATTTTATTTCGAGTTTCTTGATATGTATTTGGTTCTCTTAGTCTATCAATGTATATTTGTGGCCTAGATCTTTTCATTAATGGTTTTCTCAATCTTACATTCATATTTGCTACTACTGGGTTGTGATACGAGTTTACATCTGCTCCAGGGTAAGTCTTCATTACTGTAATAAAGTTCTTGTATCTGTTCCTTATCAAGATGTAATCTATCTGATTTCTTATAATTCTATCTTTGTTGTCTCCAGGAGCTTTCCACGTGTAGAACCGGCGATTTGGTAATTTAAACATTGTATTCATAACTACTAGTTCTTCTGTTTAGCACATATGAATGAGTCTTTCATCACGCTCATTTAGCTCTCCCAATCCATACATTCCAACACAACTCTCCACAATTCCTCTGCCCACTTTGGCATTGATGTCATCCATTAGTATCATAACTTCACGTTTTTTTGTTGTTTTCATTATTGTTTCCAATTACTCGTAGAAGTATTTCTCTATTTCCTTGCTTACCATTATAGCCACACCATATCGGTTTGTTCTATCAGAATATCCACTATAATATATAGCTCCGTTTCTAGTCCGTTGTTTTCCAGACCCTGGCCTTTCCATTTCTATCGCAGTATTATCTACCTTACCTGATTATAGTAAGCTTTGTACGTTAAATGTTGCAATTCTCATATTTCCTCTTGTGATATTTTTTAAAAGTGTTCCATTATTTACATCACAGGGATTTCGCTGGCTTACGACCTGGGAAGCCCTGTGGCTAACTTGTGATTTACTTCCCCTGTCGGATCTTGGTTACAGCAGATGTATTTAAAACACAACTATCTGAAGTTTAAAAATCAACAGATGCTTCTGAAATGAATATAGCCTGCCTTTGTCTATAATAAGTAACGCACACGATTATATTAGTCAGTTATAGTTTTACGTTTTTGGCATTCACAATCTACAAACTCATTTAACAACAATGTATAGTTACAAGGAAGATTTTGCCCAAAAAGGGCCGAATGAGGTTATAACCTGCTTGAATGATTATATTGAAAAACACAAAGATTCGCCGCGTTCAAAGTTAGGAATTTTTGTGACAACGAATTTAGCCAAAACAAAAATAGAAAATAATTCTTTTCACTTATATACACCAGTTATGCAAGCGTAACATTTTTAAAGATATTAAAATATGGTACCCTATTCCAGGACACTCTATGATGCAGGGGATATAGAAATTGGTACCATTGACAAGAAAAGGCTGAAACTAGAAGTAATTAACAAGACTTACGTTGAGCTGACAAAGACATGTAGAAAAAAAGAATTCCTTTGATGTTGTATTCTTTCCACACAGGCTGAGATCAATCAAGGAGCTATTTTCAGGCCATGGAATACTTAAAGTAAAATATTATAAACCATGGGTGATGCCATATGTCAAGACTTCCGTAACTGGTATTTTAAAAACTCGATTCGTTAAATTTAAAAGCGGGAAACCCATTCAAACTCTAGAGTCTATGACAGGAATGTGCAACAATATGACCCTTTATAGAGTAGGTGTTAACAGAAAAATTTTCAGCAGTCCTTCATTAGAATATGGCCATAGATACTTAAAAATAAAACCCAAAAAGTTTGAAACTGTTACAAAACTTGTTAAACTGGTTATCTCAGGCAATATTGAAATCCATACGACGACCCTATTTGATATCGAAAACTGACTATTGTTAACCGTCATGATACTGGAAACAATGAGCAAGATATCGAAGGTGATGTTGATACATGAGTAAAATTTGATGTATACGTAAAATTTTAAGAAATATATTTTTGACGTAATTCGAATTTTTAATTTTTATGTTTGTTTTTCACAAAAAGTTGTCGTCCATATTTAAAACCATTTTTTTCTCATAAATAGATACATTTCTAATTATGTGGTATCTGTTAATATATGCCCAAAAGGTGTATTTTTTTAATTACACGTGTTGGTTTTTAAAAATCTAGATGTGAGAACCACTTATAACACCTATTAACTCTGAAATGTAAAAATGACTTAACCACTTTTTGGACTGATCCCTTCCCTGCCTTGTTACTAAGAAAAGTGGGTTTCATTGTCTTTACAAAGAATCGCTTATTATACCCGAACGACTGCGGTACTTCTGGTAAGTATCGTTCCGACAAAGAAGACATTTTTTTTGTTTTTAAATAATTTTCATTCGGTAAGTTGACGCTCTTACCACTGCACCACCTAGGCAGCTTTCCTTGTCGTTTATAAAATATATGGCCTTACCTAACGCTCAGAATCTCTTCCAAAGTTGCATACCACATTGCTTTTGTTATCTAAATTAATAAACATGTGCAGATCCCAAAACGATATAATTTTATGATTGTTCACATATTCTGCATATAATTGATATTTGCCTCTTAGATCTATTTCCGCGAAATCGTTTTTAAGCTTTTAAATCAGTCGAATCGAAAACACATTCACATATTAATATTCATGAAAAAATTATAAAAATAAAACATTGTAGGCTGCGGCATGTATTTATTTGTAAGTCATATAACCACTTGTTGTAATCATCTCACGTACACTATCGATGGTATTTATGATTATTTTAGAAGGATTCACGCTACACATGTGACCGTGACGACTCTTTGCAAATTAATTGCAAGTAGTTTTTCTAATGATAACGGATTACAAAAAGTTGAATGAAACAATTTTCACTTTTCCACAAAATATCTTACTTTTAGCAATATCACATAATAACTATCATTTCACGCAACAAATAAATCGATTAATTACCAACACGCAAGTAACTTTAAGGTGTAAAAGGCAAAACATATCGGAACCGAATATGCAAACAAGTAAAAGAAGCATCTATCATGCTAGGTGAGCAAAATTTGGGATGTTGCGAAAAAATAGAGAAATATAGAAAGAATAGACTTGTGTAAGTAAAAGAAGATAAAATCAAAATTGAAACTGGACATATTTTCAAAAAAATAACAGGTTAGACTCTTCTTGGCTCCAAATCATAACGCTATCAAAGATGAAAACGAAACACTACTTACTGCTAAACAAGACATATTAAATAAATGGAAAGAATACTGTGAAAAATTGATGATGAAGAAGACAAACTTTTGATAATCAACCTGACATACTTCAAAGTAAAATCGAAGCAGAAATTAAATGACAAAGAAGCCATAAAACCGCTGGTCTAGATAATATACTCACCCAAATGTTTTGGGCTTTAAATGACATTGAGTTGGATATGTTAAAGTCATCCAAAGAATATAGGGATCAGTATATATTTCTGTACACCAAAGGATACCACGGATTCATATAGTAATTATCGCACAATATCATGAATTACAAACTACAGTAAAATATTCTTATATAATAGAACAGGCAGGTTTGAGAAAATAAAACAAATTGAAAGACTGTTACAACGCGCAACGGTGAGTTTTAAAATAATTGGAGAAAAAAGAAGAGTCATCATAATAGACAAACCTAGTTATGACATAAACTAAGATTGTGAGATTATTTGACATTTCTTAACGGCATTATATCGTGTCGTTTTAAAAAAGGCTTCAAGATTGGAAAGGATGACTGAGTAATTGGTAGTTCAAGACAAGCTACATCAAAGAAAATTTGTTCGTCTGTTTCTTCGGGAAAACGTATCACTTCACCATCATACCATAAAAACAACTTAGAACTTTAAATTCTGAACGATAACCATTTATTTTTTAGAACACAAATCATTCTCCAATACAATAAAAGTTATTTTTGTGATTATTGGTCTTCATGAAAAGTTTTGTATAAAGAATTTTCTATTATTTTTCTATTTTTTATGACCATAATTATTTGTTTGTAAACTGTTTATTTGTGGTATTCCAATATTTGATCATTGATATTTCGTTGGGAATAAACCACAAAGTATAAAATAAATTATATTTATGAGATGTTTCTGTTTCAAGATTGTTCAATTAAAAATTGTATTTTGAAACTAGGTTTATGGCTTCCAACCTAGAAATGTGTTAAATAAAGCATTTATTTAGAATTTATCGTTTATTTTTTTCTTCTTTTGGTTTATTTGGCTTGAAAGTGGGGATAATTATTACTTGGAATCGGAGGACAGGAAATCGTGTTTTAAGAAACAAGCATTTATTAAATCAAATAGAATTAGTGTTTGGCTGTAAATGTTAATATTTTTTATAAATATTGGCGGTATGTCATTTGGTCCGGTAGCGGTGTTTTTAGAACATTATACTCTTGATTTTGGTGTTTTTGTTGTCGTTACATATTAGTTTAAGAAGTAACACTTACGTAATATATTTTCGTATGATTGATTGTAAAATTTAAAAGCTATTCCAAAATAAAAAGGTAACAAGGTATAAATTATTTTGATGAATAATTGCATAGGCAAAAGTATTTACAGTAATATATGTAGATAACAACTACACCTGCTGGCGATTAAACCATACACGTAACACAAAAGATAAAAGATTTTTTGGTATTCCAACTTATATTTCTTTGCATTAGCTTTATTTAGTATTATTTATTTATTTTTGTTTTCAGGTGTGGTACAGGTCATAAATAAGATAAATGGTGTATGTTTTACGGCATCTGACGAAAATCTGTTTAAGACCTTCTCTGTGTATTGTGCTCTAGCACTTCATTATACAAGACTTCATCAAAAAATGTTTAAAACGGTAGGTATTGGAACTCATGCTTGGAGATGTAACAACCAACACAAGATGTATAACAAGATCTACAATTTTGTAGATAAACACACTAACGTTTTAACGTTTTATAAACATTAATTTCATTAACTGTAGAGAACGAACATATTACCACGGGAATCTTATAGCGGCTTCCCACGATCGGCCATTCTACAGATCATCGCGCACAGCTGATGAGCACGGACGGCAACGTACCGCAGACATAGCTCTTCCTACGGTCCGTGACAGTCTGTGTAGGTCTCTACTTTTGTTTTCTGCTTTCTGTATGTCGATATTAAATTGTCTCTCTTCTTTTTTAAGTCTTTAATCGAAACAGTACTATTCTTCAATTGATTTTTTATTCGGTTCCATGCATCGTATATATCGTTCTGGTTCTTACGCTCTGGCGCCGTAGAATTCCATAAACTTGTTTCATTTTGATACAAATTTAAAAAATCAAAAATAACTTTGTCGGTTCCATTTTTTATCAAAAAAGTGCAACACTACAGACAACTACTCGTGTCTGTAGCGAATGAACAACTTCTGACTAGCACTTGTCTGTTAAAAGTGGTTAAAACAAGGATGTGCTTGGATCGCGTCGCACGGGCATGCACCGCACCTTTGATGTTACCGACTCTCGATGGATATTAGGATAGGAGCACCGTGGGACGCACCAGCACAGACGTGCCTGTACTACCACGGACGAGACATTTCCCACGGTGCGTCGGTCCGAGCTGGCCCGCAATATCGCCGATCGTGGGAAGCCGCTTTTAGACGTCTATTGTCAAAAATGTTTGTTCGTCAATATTTTCCTTGTCTTTGCGATTTCATATGTTCCAGTGGCACCTAAAGATATAATACAGTTAATACTATTTATCATGATTGCTAAATTGTCGCTTTTTACGACATTAGACATTAGACATTAGAGACATTCAATATTTCTAAAAAAGAATGAAACATTCTGAATTTTTATAAAAATACTCTGGATCTACAATTATTTCCCTTCATAAGTAAAACGTGTTTAAAGCAAAGGGAACTTAGAAATTATTAAAAGACGCATTTAAGCAGTTAAACGCTTTTATATTTAACGCTTGTGGAAAAACTCTTTTAGAATGCATCCCTCTAAGTTGCCATGCAGAGAAAAAGAAAAAGAGACAAAAAAAGTGACATCAACAAGAAGGAATCCCAAACCGACAAAGTAACTCTAGGGAAAATTGAACCAGACAATAATGGTAAAGATCCAACTAGTAGAAATTAGAATGTATTTCGATTCTGACTGATGGTTAATAGTGTTGATATTTCCTTAAAATAAATATGTATATGTTTTTGGTGTACTAAAGATCTTTCCTCCGATCGAAACATATCCTCCGATCACAACCCGGTTGTTTTGTCGATGAGAGTGAAACTAAAGAAGGTCAACAGCCCTAGCACCAAGAAAATCATGGATACAAGACATCTCAAACAAGACAACACATATGCCGAAACGAAATTTAAAATAAACGACAACTTAAGGAAAGTCAAAGAAGATAATGCGGAAACTCTAACTATTGACCAAAAATGGAGAAAAATTCAACATGCCCTTGTGTCAGTTGGAAAAGAAACTCTCAAACCACTTGGAGAAAAAACAAAACCAAAAAAATAAAGAGAAGAACTGTCATTAGAAATCACCGCACAGACGTGCCTGTACTACCACGGACGAGACATTTCCCACGGTGCGTCGGTTCGAGCTGGTCCGCGTCCGTCCGCAATATCGCCGATCGTGGGAAGCCGCTTTTAGACGTCTATTGTCAAAAATGTTTGTTCGTCAATATTTTCCTTGTCTTTGCGATTTCATATGTTCCAGTGGCACCTAAAGATATAATACTATTTATCATGATTGCTAAATTGTCGCTTTTTACGACATTAGACATTAGAGACATTCAATATTTCTAAAAAAGAATGAAACATTCTGAATTTTTATAAAAATACTCTGGATCTACAATTTCCCTTCATAAGTAAAATATGTTTAAAGCAAAGGGAACTCAGAAATTATTAAAAGACGCGTTTAAGCAGTTAAACGCTTTTATATTTAACGCTTATATAATAATTTAAAAATAAATTAACTGAATTGGAAAAATTTGTGGAAAAACTCTTTTAGAATGCATCCCTCTAAGTTGCTATGCACAGAAAAAGAGACATAAAAAAAGTAACATCAACAAGAAGGAATCCCAAACCGACAAAGTAACTGTAGGGAAAATTGAACCAGACAATAACGATAAAGAACAAACTAGTGGAAATTAGAATGTATTTCGATTCTGACTAATGGTTAATAGTGTTGATATTTCGTTAAAATAAATATGTATATGTTTTTGGTGTACTAAAGATCTTTCCTCCCATCGAGACATATCCTCCGATTACAACCCGGTTGTTTTGTCGATGAGAGTGAAACTAAAGAAGGTCAACAGCCCTAGCACTAAGAAAATCATGGATACAAGACGTCTCAAACAAGACAACACATATGCGGAAACGAAATTTAAAATAAACGAGAACTTAAGGAAAGTCAAAGAAGATAATGCGGAAACTCTAACTATTGACCAAAAATGGAGAAAAATTCAACATGCCCTTGTGTCAGTTGGAAAAGAAACCCTCCAACCACTTGGAGAAAAAACAAAACCTTGGATGACAGTAGAACTTCTTGAACTTATGGAAGAACGAAGAAAACATAAAGTAAAAGACCTGAATAAATACAAATAAATTCAGAGAAACATCAGAAAGAAAATTCGAGAGGCAAAAGAGAGATGGATAAAAAGTATGATAGCTTTAATTTACACAAAAAAAAATAAAGGGGATATTATTACTGATATGAATTTACTTTTACATATTACAATTACATCCAACAACTATATAATGATGAAAGAGAACTGTCATTAGAAATCACCGAGGATACCGGACCACCAATATTAAGAGAAGAAGTCATCCATGCCATCAAAAATATAAAAAAGGGTAAAGCTACTGGACCAGATGATGTGCCAATCGAATTATTAAAACTCATCGTTGAAGATGTTATTGATGTAATGGTTGAACTCTTTAATCTAATATATCAGACTGCCACAATCCCCAGACAATGGCTGCAATCGACCTTTGCAGCAATTCCCAAAAAGTCAAGTGCAACAACTTGCTTAGATCACAGAACAATAGCTTTAATGAGTCACACACTTAAAACATTTTTTAAAATAATTTACAGCAGAATTGTTAAAACTCTTGAATATGAAATTAGTGACACACAATTTGGCTTTAGAAATGGTATGAGTACAAGAGATGCTTTGTTTGGCTTGAATGTGCTAGCTCAGAGATGCATGGACATGAATCAGGACATGTACTTATGTTTTGTAGACTTTGAAAAGGCATTTGATAAGGTTCAACATAAAAAGCTTGTAGATATATTGAAAAGCAAAAATATTGACAGTCGTGATATGAAAATTATATCTAATTTATATTAGAATCAAACTGCCAAGGTAAGAGTTGACAACCAGTACACCCAAAATATCAAAATACAAAGAGGAGTCCGCCAGGGTTGCGTGCTGTCCCCACTGCTTTTTAATGTGTACAGTGAAGCGGTATTTCAAAAAGCGCTCTCAGACTCAATAGAAGGTATATCTATCAATGGAGAAGTTTTGAATAACTTACGTTTTGCAGACGATACAGTAATAATGACGGATAACAACAATGATTTACAGAACGTAATGCAACGCCTTAATAAACGCTGTCATGAGTACGGACTGAAGATAAATTTAAAGAAAACCTAATGCATGATCATAACTAAATCTGCACATGCAAATATACAATTGACTATTGAAGATACTGCAATTGAGAGTGTTAATAACTATAAATACTTAGGAACATGGATAACATCAGATGTAGACCAAACCAAAGAAATTAAGACACGCCAGAAATTGAAATAGCACGTGCATCATTCATTAAACTTAAAAAGTTTCTTTGTTGTCGGGATATAAGGCTAGAACTACGCCTGAGAATGCTTCGATGTTACGTGTTCTCTACTCTTCTTTATGGCTTGGAAGCGTGGACACTAAAACAAGTCCATCTGAATGAGTTGGCCGCCTTTGAATTTTGGTGTTACATAAGAATCCTACGAATATCATGGATTCAAAGACGTGGAAGTAACTAGAAACGTCAAACGTCCACGTCAAACGTGGAAGTAACTAGAAGAATAGGAAATGAGAAGGAAATAATATTAACTATCAAAAGACGAAAACTTGAGTACTTAGGACATGTGATGAGAGGGCAAAAATACGCATTATTACAACTTATTATGCAAGGCAAAATCCGAGGAAAGCGAAATGTGGGGAGACGAAGAATATCCTGGATTAAGAACTTAAGGGAATGGTTTGAATGCAGTAGTGCAGAACTTTTTAAAGCGGCAGTCAACAGAGTCCGCATAGCCATGATGACCTTCGATAGAAGATGGAACTTAAAGATGAAGAAAGATCTTTATTGTGAACATGCAAAAAAAGTAGGTAGTACCGAAAGTATTAAGGCAATAATAACTTTTAAATAAACATCCTTAGTTCAGCTAAGTTAAAACCTAACATTTTTAAATACTTCTTAACAGTGCTAAAGCTGGATCCGTGGATACGTCCGTAAAAAAAAATGAATCCTTTTAAAATGTGGCTGTATAGAGGATTACTCAGGAACTTCCGTGGAAGAACCATAGAAGAAGAAGATATCACAGAAGATATGTGAATTTGTTTTTTCAAAGTATCTTCCAAAGATCTTGCTTTATCTACATTTTTTTTTCAATTTTACTTGTTCTTGGTTTTAGTGTTGTTCAACTGTATTGCGTAGTGCCTGTAATAATTTCAAACTTTTTTTAGGACAAAATAAACGAATCGAATTTGAAACTGTTGAAACTACAATTAAAACCTTGCAGTCACGATGTAGAGAGTTTTACTCAGAAATCTACAGTCACAATACCTTATAACTTTGCTGAGTATGTAAAAATTATTATTTAAATACTAGTATACTTAAAATATTCAATCAAAGCCGCTATAGACTATTGATTATGTACTTTAGACAGGAACTACAACTTTAAAGCGGTTTTATTTTTTTATTATAGTCAATGGACCTCCAGATATGAAAAAACCGTGGAGAGATACCATCTAAAGGAATGCGTTTTTGAGAAAGGGGTGGATTTGTTTCATAAAGAGGCATTTATGGGACAAATAAATATAGAGGCAAAATAAATTTAATCCTTTTTTCTTCAATACGACATTTGATAGAAAACTGTATTCACTGTATTGGAGATATCATGTTTTAAAGTTCCCCACTCACACCATTTTTTGGCCATTTTTCCAATAATAATATTTACACAGTTTTATGTATATGCAATGATATATTATATATGTACAAAGAAAAAAAAATTACCTAAAGTAGGATCGTTTTAGCCTGTCGCATAAGTAATAAAAGTGTCTGTTCAGATTTGCCTCAGGTAGTCAGCGGTTCTCAAATTAAAAATGTACGGTTTTCTTAATTTGATAATACGAAATTAGGGATTTTTTTAATAAAATAACTTTGTATTATGTTTTATAATAATTGTATATCATAATGTAAATTGATAAACATTGAGTATGAAATATACAGGGTCATTCACGCAACATGTTGGTTAAAAGTTTTCGAAGTCCTGGTCGTCACTGGTTTCTGCAAACTTGGAATAATGGGTTATGCAAAGCATTCTTAATTTTTTGAATATTTGCATTCTTCTAGCACTTCCGGTTGTACCGGAAGTCGCCATTAAGTTTCTTATTTTAAATAGAAACTGTGCTTTTTGTTATTTTTTTTAGAATCTACGTAAAATTCTGGATCGATTTTTATTGGGATACCATTCTCGAAAAATAGCCGTTTTTGAGATATTTAAAGTTTTTGAAAAATTGTTCATATTACACATGCAACTTCAGTAATTAATATTGTGGTTAATATTTATGATGAAAAAACAAAAATTCTTTTTCAGCGTGTACTAAACTCTATTTAAAATTTTGTATTATATTTTTATTTTTATATATTTTATAAATATATCTATAAAAATATAATATCTATATAAAACAAAGACTTATTCCTACTTCCCACACACACCTTCCCAAACCCACCGAGATAGGTTATCCTCCTGCGGTACAACCAGCCCCGGCTTTCCTCCGCCCCCTGGTCTTTGGAGCCAGGTCTCGACTATTTCGAGGTATCCCCCGTCAGGCAATGGGAGATTTCCGTGTATTTACATTTAAGTGGTAGGTTAGCCCATTTGGCTTTATCACTACCGGTCAAAGCAATTGTTCGGCGATCTAATGATGGTTGTGTGTGCCGATACTTGCTTTCCCTTTTCTGCACCAAGTGCAGTCGAGAGCAAGCAAGCATCGAATCCTTTCATCGGTCGTCTAATACCCAGTCATGTCCTTAATCTACCTTACTTGCTAATCTAATTTTTTTGGTGCTTGCATTCAAGAGCTTCGTGCGGCGTGCCTCCGGCTCTCTCCTGCATGCGGTTTTTGTTTTACTTGTTTTTGTTTTTTTTTTTTGGTGGTTGGTACCCTTTTGTGTTAATTTTTCTATCTACGTCCTAATCTATGGACAGGTATCATCACTATCTGACTCGCTATCCGATTCATCTGAATCTTCATCATTACGAATAATTAAAGGTCTTACTTCATCAATAACTTGTTCTATTTCATATGACTCTAAAATTTTTTTTTCAGTATGCTCAATACATTTCCGCCATTGTTGCTCATTGACTTGGTTTAGTGCATCTTGCCAGAGTTGTAAAACGCTGGCTTCGTCGGTGGTCTTACATGCATGTTTATCATAGTAGTTTTTAGTGATGCCCCACACCAATTCAATTGGATTGTACTGGCAGTGATATGGTGGTAGTCTTAGGACCTCATGACCATATTTTAGTGCCATTTATTTTTTTTCAGTAATGTGTTCTTTGCACTTATTTAATAATTCAGCTTTTAAAACTAGATGTTCGTGTTCTATATTTTTCTCCGACAGCCACTTTCTTTTTTCCAGCTGCTTCCAGCCAAAGTCTTCTTTTTTCCAGCTGCTTGTGGGAAACTTTTCGTCCTCTCTGGTGTGATATGAAGCATTGTCTAAGACTATTAATGACGGATTTTCCAGATTTTTTAATAATTTTTCCTCAAACCAATGTTCAAAAATATCGGCGTCCATATTTCCATGGTAATCATCAGTTTTTTTTTGTCGAAGAAAATATAAGACTAGCATTGGTTATAAAACCTTCCGTATTTCCTGCATGCAATATAATATATCTTTTGCCATTACTCGCACTAGTGCTCGAATAGCATTTGGTAGAATCATCTTCCAGGATGATTTGGTATTATTTCCTTTCGTCAAGAAACACAAATTGTCTGGCAAATTCGGAATTCTTGTTTTTAAATAGTTTCTTATAAATTTTCACCTTTTTCCAACAATATTGGACAGCTCGCACAACACTTTACGATTATTGGTTTTTTTTGTATCTAAAACCCATAGCTTTTAATACTTTTGATAAACTGGTCAAACCCATATCACAAAGTTCTCTGTCCTTTATTTTTTGAATAAGTGTCTTTCTTGTAACGTGTTCTTTTGTTTTGTACATGTCATAAATGATATTTCTGATTGAGATTTTGCGAACTCTTTGCAAGGTTCGTTCTGAAATTCAACAAGCTGCACTTGTCCTTTTTTGAACTGCCAGTACTGATGTAATTGGTCCCATGTTGATTTTTTCTAAAGTAAAATAATTTTCCACTTTCAACACAATTCGACGCTCACTCGGAGATAAAAACTTATATTTAGGTGTTCTATCGTTTTCTTGTACGTTATCCATTGTCACTATTGATAACCGGCGATCGTTGAAAACTAATAGCGAGATTTTTCGGAGCTCTCTGAATATATACACGATTGGGCGGGGCCTCGGTGTCAGGGCGCGTCGGTCATTGGCCGATGAGTCCGGTTAATGAAGAGCCTCGATTCCGCAGACTGTTTACTATTTTTGCAAATATAACAACTAAAATTATCCAGTTATGCGACCGCAAGGAATGGATGCACTCCTCGAAACAATTTTATTTGAAATAAAATTATAAAAGCTTTTTCAATAAATTATCATCACAAAGCATTCAATTTGCGTTTTTTCACGATTTATAAAAAAATTGTTTTGGTAGCGCTGATTTATCCTCAAGTACTACAGCCGACCAGTAGGAGGTTCGGTACCACAAAGCAGGTAGAAAAGGGAAAGCGTAACAGAGTGGCTGTAACTAGAGTCATAAATTATTTTTCGGGCGTTAATCTGAAATACGACAGGGTAAAACGACATCACTATACCTTTATAAGTTTACTGTAGAAGACTCTATGATTAATTTTAAGCAAGAAAAGGATATTCAAATTTTTTTTGTACTTTTAACGATTTTTACTATTTACGGCAAAATACAAAAATTGCATACGAAAGCTGCACTCTTCATTTTTAACAACTAACCTTTTACTAAAAAAAAAATTTTGAAATAACATTTTTTTTGTGATACATGGTACACAGCCAGCTACAGGAACTTGTTTCCTAGTGGATATATTGAATTGTTTTATCTATTCTTTTAGATTCAGATGGTATGTATCCCCAGAGGAGTTTCCAGATATGCCTCAATTAGTTTTGCACATGATAACGGAAGTCGTTGGTAAAGAAGAAATTCACGTTAAAAATATGTTAGAGTTTATTCTAACAGTTAAGAAATGTTACCGAAATAATCCGTACCACAACTTTGAACATGCTTTTAACGTGACTCATTGTATGTTTATTATACTGATGAGAAATAAAGAAACATTTTACGGAATTGAGGTAATGTACAAATATACTTCTCGTATTTCCGTTTTTATATCTTTCTATCTCTCCAATTACACTCTTCCTGGGTTCCCACCTCTAAAACAAAATGCGCTTATTTCTTCTGCGACGATGGAGGTCTTCCCTCATCTTCATCATTATATGTCCAAATCATTGTAACTGTTTTCCTTAAATTCTCCTGTATATTTTTTCTGTGTTTGTAGGAGTCTTTATTTCTTATTTTTAATACTCTTCATTGCTGAAACTTCGTGGTCATCTAAGGAAATCTTTGTCGATGGCTTACATTTTCTCGTTTTCTCTCTTTGACATAATTATGAACTGGTTGTGATTGGATCTACTATGGGTTTGTATGCACGTTTTTTTGAGTGAATTCCTATATTACTTGTCCACAACATTATGCGTTCATACATTGTAAAGACAAAGAGCTCAGGTAGTCAAAAAAAAAGAAGATCAGGTGGTAATAAGCTGATCGTATCCAGGAATTTTACAAAGACCTCGTGGCTCAGAATCGGGAACTTCATTGAAGTGGGTAAGGATATGATAGAAAAGTAATAGAAAAATGACATATAGATAACAATTAAATAACAGTTTGATAAACTGAAAACAAGAAATACTGAATACAGCTAAACTGCAAAAGTTGGGCCGCCACTAAGTCTTAACCTAACACTTATAAAGGACTAAAATCGTCAGAAAACATATCTAAGAATTGCACAAGCTAAACTACTAAAATTGACATTTTTACCTATATGCTGCAAAATAATATAAAAAAATAGTAAACTTCAAAAAATGTAAGAGAAAAGACAGTTAAGATTTGATTTCACATATAGTGCCTCCGTATATTCGCTTAGACGTATTTCATCCTACCAAGAATCATCAGAGCGACTGGTACAGAAGCCCTAAACGTGATTACTTACTAAATCCCTAACTAGCCAACTAAAGAGATTAAAAAAATGTATTTATTATATATTCAAAAAATATAAGGACCCACATTATCGTCAATAAACTTAGTGCTAAACAAATTTTTAATAAAGAATCAGTTTAAGGATTTAGCAGACTCTGGCTTCAATATAAAATTTATTTGAATTAAGGCACATACTGGATATGTGCTTAATATATTGATAATGAACAATGATAATATAAAAGAGAATGAATACGTAGATTACTTAGCTAAAACCAGTGAAAGATCAGGCACTTTATTGTCATAATTTTATGTGTATCAGATGCCATTACGTTTAAAAAAACAGTTATATACATGGCTAAGATCAACGGAATCTTTTTACCATAAATCGACTACGCGTTGAACATACGTGTTATCCAAGTCATTTATTTGAAATCTTCTTCTTCAAGTGCCATTTTCGCGGCGGAGGTCGGCAGTCATCATAGCTATTCGGACTTTTGATACGGCTGTTCTGAAAAGTTCATTTGATGTACACCCGTACCACTCTCTAAGGTTGCACAGCCATGACATTCTACACCTCCCTATGCTTCTTTATGCTTGGATCTTTCCCTGCATAATCAGTTGGAGCAAGGTGTATTTCTCTCTACGTGTAATATGTCCGAGATATTCCAATTTTCTTGTTTTAATTGTATTTAAAATTTCTATTTATTTATTCATCCTTCTCAGAACCCCTTTGTGACGTGTTCTGTCCACGATATTTTCAGAATTCTCCTATACAAGTTTTATCATTGATATCGTATTCAAGGTCCAAGATTCCATTCCATAAAACAAAGTCGAAAAAACATAGCACTTCGCCAACCTAACTCTTAGTTCCAATTTTAAATCCCTTGTACATAGTACTCTTCTCATTTTGTTGAAATTTGCTCTAGTCTTTTCTGCTCTGATTTTGATCTCCTGAATGTAATCATTTGTGGAGTTAATCATTGTTCACAGATATGCATATTTGTCCACTTGTTCGACGTTGGTTCCGTTTATTAGAATATTCTCGTTATTTCTTCGAGTTTTCGATATTTTCATAAATTTTGTCTTCTTGACGTTCATTGTTAGACCGTACTCTTTTTCATACTCCGCTATTCTGGTCACCAGTCTTTGAAGATCGTCAATATTTTCGGCTAAGATCACAGTGTCGTCCGTATATCTAATGTTGTTAATGGGAACTCCATTTACCTTTATTCTAGCTGTTTCACCCCCAAAGCTTTTTTTAGGATCTCTTCGGAGTAGGCATTAAAAAGAATTGGCGACAATACGCATCCCTGTCTCACTCCACTTCTAATTTCAATTTCTTCTGACAGCTGTTCGTTAACACGTACGTTTGCTCGCTGTTTTTAGTATAAATTTGATATGATCCTGAGGTCATTGTAGTCAATCTTCTTTGACTTCAGGACATTCATTAGTTGTTCATGTCGTACTTTATCGAATGCTTTATTATAGTCAATAAAACATGCGTATATATCCTGATTAACATCCGGGCATCTTTGTATCAGTATATTGCCAGAACTGGAAAAATGCAGCTATTTGTTTATCTGTTTATTTCCTTTTCTTTTCTGCAAGAATTCATACCAATTATTATTTTGTTGATTTTCGTTGAATACTTGTAATTGTTTCGTTCGCAACTTCTATACATTCGAAATTGTCAGATTGATAATCCATTTTTTAGATTAGCGTTTATTAAGATAGTGTTATACGCTCTTTGTAGCCGTCTATTCTGGATTAGACGCTCTACGTTTTACGTTTTTGCTAGTTTTGTTCAAGATATGGATCATGTATACTACCCATATCTTGTAGGGATTCTCTTATCCGTATCCGATGTGAAACGCAATCCCACTTAGTACTAGATATTTATTTTTTTTACACATCTTTTTTTAATTATTCCTTTCAGATTAAATCTCTTATAATAGCAGCACTTTGTCATGACTTAGATCATGGAGGATTTACAAATAACTTCCTACAATTAACAGATGACACATTAGCACAATTGTACGACGAATCCATTTTGGAAAATTACCATTATCGAGTGGCAATGACTATTTTAAATGTAAGTACTTTTTAACGAGAAAAAAATATATTATTAATATAAGAAAAAATTAATAATACAAGTTTCTTATTTTCGAAATACGTTTATTTTCGAAAAAAAAGGTAACTATAAATATGTAAGTAAATATTTGTTTTTAAAATTTGTGACATAACATTTGCTTAAGATGGAGAAAAGTACTATTTTCCATTATAAAATTGAGTTTTATAAAATTTACAATATAAGTTGCATGTTTTATCCTTGGAAAGTGTGTAAATTTACTTATTTTACTCAAAAACTAAAATTCATTAGTAAAAAAACCAGATTCACTACCACTATACAATCTAACAGTTAGGTGTTGACTTTTACGCGATGAAACTTAGTCCTGTTGATAAATCTTTACGGTAAGCTGGGCAACTGATTTTATAAAAGTTTACATATCTTTCATTTGCGGACCCATTATTTTGGTCCAACTTCCATGATTCTGTAAAAAAACCATTTTAGCCAACTTTGTCCTGTTGCTGATAACCGATAACTGATCATCTAATTCAACCATTTTACCCTTTTTTTATTTTCTTCCAGTATTGAAGCAACTTCCTCGTTTATTATTTCGATTATCATCGCTGTTACTTCTAGTAACTCCACTGACGCTACAGGTCTTCTCTCAAACGCTTTCAGGGCAATTTTATATATCTCACTTTCTTTATTCTGTTTTCTTTAAATAAACAATTCACCCTTAATTCCATGACCGTTATCGATAGTTGGATCGTTTACCTTGGACCTTTCCCTGAATGATCAGATGTAAAAGTTCATATATTTTAGGGTGTCTTATAAAGTGACCGAAGTATTTTAGCTTCTTCCTATTCCAACTCCCTATTTAAAATTTAAGGGTTGGAGTGATGGAAGGTAGAAGGTTGACACTTGACAGATATCTATACCGTTAAAACAAAATCCAAAAGTTACTGTATATTAGATAGATACTTTACAGTGTACGTAGTAAGTACTAATTTGGAGAAAAAAAGAAATATGTTGTAGTGTGCGGGATAATAAAACTTTGTGCGGTTTAAAAGTTTTTCTAGAGTTAATAATCGTATCCTTTGTCTACGCTTCAATAGGTAGATAAGACAATACATGTTTGCGAACAGATGAGAAATTCTAAAAATATCCATTGTAAAATAAGCAAGTAATGGTTTTTCCCATAATTTCTTAAAAGGTACATTAAATTGAGTTTCTATAATTTACACGGAAACTTTGTGAAAGACGGGGGAAGGTATGATTACGAAGAGATGGTTTTGTTTTCAATTTAGGTAGAATAGAAAAGTCTGCCGCTGAGAAAATTGAAGAAGGATTGGGTAGGAATTGTTTTGGGAGGAGAGAAGCGAAAAGATAACAATAAGGGAACGAATAAAGGAAATCATCATGGCATAAATGTTTGAAGAACGCAGTTTAGAAGCAGTAAATTTTTAAAAAAGTTAATTAAAAGTGTTTGTTCTACAGGAATCCTAAATAAATTGAAGATAGCTTATTTCGAGATGCACTGTATGTTATTTGCTTTCTTTTTTTGACGTGGCTCGAAAATTTTATGATTCTGAATTTGGTCTGAAGGAGACAAACAATTGTAATTTTCAGATCAATATATTTAGAACAAATATTGAAAGAAAAATTATTTTTTATCAGAGGCTAGAAATTGACTGTTTTCATCATCATTCAAAGCTTTTTTTTTATTTTATGTTGAAAATAACTGTTCATATTAAAGTACTGGAGTCTTCGATTTGGTTACAAAGTGAGTTTTCCTTGCAAAAGTATATATATTTTTTAAAACAAAAAAACATACTAATATTTTATTGTGGATATTTTGAAAATTTATCCCAGATTTAGCCATATGGCTCACACTCTCTCTAAGGAGAACAAGCACTTATCACTGATACCTAGGGTATCAAAAGGATTAAGTTCTGGTGGGATTCTTTCTGTGTTATCGAGCCCTAGGTGACTTGGTATGCTGGAGTATCTCCCAAAAATGTTCGTACACATCTGGACGTCGCGAGGAGTACAGCTTTCTGCATGGCCTTATAGAGATATTCATTTAGACCTATCTGTTTTATGTTCTCTAGAGGTTTTTGGGAATAACGCCAGTCGTAGATAGGATAATAGGTACTGTCTGGGAACTTTCCATTCTCCATTGTCTCCTGATTTGTATTTCTAGATCTCTATACTTGGCGATCTTTTCGTTGTATTTAACACGTAAATTATTGGTGTTGCCTAGTAAGTTTATTAACTAGTTTGAGATCCGATCTATTATGTGCCACTGGTTGATCTGTGAGCACAGTGCGGTCCCAATATAGCTTGTAGTTGTCATTTTCAAGCATTCTATCAAGGACGTATTAATAATAAGGAAGATGGTCGGTTTGGAGAAGTCCCAGTTTGTCAGCTAGTTGTTGGTGGATAATCTTTCCGACTGAGTCATGGCATTCTTTATCATCAGTACCGACAAACGTCTGGCAGCCCCTGGTAAGATGTTGGATAGTTTCTTGGGCTTGGCATACATATCGGCATTTGTCATTTTGGACTTAAGGAACTTCAAAAATATATTTCAGGTAATTTTTTGTTGGAATAACCTGATCCTGAATGACAAGTAGGAAACAATCAGTCTCGGGAAACATCTTTCCTGATGTCAACCAATAGTTCGACGCTGTATTGTAGACATATTTTTAGCTAATCTCATTGAGATGTCACCCATGACATCAGAGGTTTACTCATCCAGGTGCGCATTTGTTCTTGCTTATTTAGGTGGTTTATGCGCATTTCTTGTTCCCTCAGTTTAAGCGGCGTTGTATCATCTACTGCGCAAATTGCTCGAAGTAAAGTAGATGCCTCAACCTGCACCTGAAAATAAGTTCTTAAAATAGCAACTTGTTTATCCAACTGCTCACCTATGTCCATGAGTAATCTTCCATCTTTATATCGCGCTAATGCTGTTCTCTCTACTGGTGGTGTTCTCTCGCACTGTGTGGATGGTGTTTTTGCGCCTTTGTAACTTTCCTCTTAAGACTCTCTATATCCGTTTTTGGCCACTTTATAATACCAAATGAGGAGCTCAGTGCGGAACAAGCGTACGTATTTTTTACTATTAAGATATGGCCGATTTAGTTGTCTTTCTCTTAGTATGAACTCTGAAGTTAGTTAGATTTTCATTTGTGTGTGGTCGATTTTCCGCGCTTGCTTCGAGATATTTGTAAATATCATTTTCACCGATTGCCTCGATGTTTTGGAATAATTTATTATTATTATCATTATTTTTAAAGGATGCGGTAATAATACCGTCATTACGTAGTTTTTTTTTATATGATCAGATAATTATTAGGAATACATATTTTGTATTTACAAAGCATTACTTTATTTAGTGTGAATATTTGGTTCATACATATTCCATAAGTATTTCTGTTTTTTTTTTCATATGTCAATAAATTGTTCTTTTTTATATTTGGGTTTTAATTTCCAATTGACTTCTATAAATTTAAATGCATACAGAAGTAAGATATGAAACACGAATAACCCTGAGAGATTAATTTATAAAATTTATTATTTTTAACTTTTCTCTGATAAGCAGAATATTGTAGATGAAATTTTCAGTAAATTATATATTATATATTTAATATATATATATATATATATATATATATATATATATATATATATATATAATATTAAATTTTTTTGCTTCTAGGGTTTACAGATTTATAATATGACTAAAGAAGATTACAACATAATGTCAAAGGAACTTAAAGATGCTATCCTGGCAACTGACTTGGCCAGTTATTTTAAGTTTCGAATGAAATTGCAACAACTTCTTAATGGAAATATGCTAGATATTGACAATGCTCGACATCGAACTCTAATAAAAGCTATTTGTATGACAAGCTCTGATTTGTCTGGAAATTGCAAACCGTTTCTGGTTGCCAAAAATATATGTGAATCAGTTTATAGTAAGTATAGTTTATTTTCTTTTGTCCATTATATATATATTTATATATATATATATATATATATATATATATATATATATATATATATATATATAATGGAAAGCAAAGAAGATATCAAAATCAAAAACTACATGCCTATAAGTCTACTACCAATAATATACAAGATATTCACAAAGATCATCAACAACAGATTAACAAACGCATTAGATACTGCACAGCCGAGAGAGCAAGCTGGCTCAGAAGTGGATTCAATACCATGGATCATATTCATACACTTCAAGAACTACTGAGTAGGGCTAAAAAATATGAAATATTGCTAGCATTAGCCTTCATAGATTTCGAGAAGGCTTTCGATTCTGTATATCCCAAGGCAGTAATAGAAGCTTTGACTAACAGAGGCATTAACAAACCGTACATAGAAACTTTAGCAAATATATACAGACATGCAAAAACTAAGGTAAAAATTTATGAAAACACTCCAGAATTTCCCACTACCAGAGGCGTCCGACAAGGAGACGCAATATCACCAAAGCTCTTCACCGCAACTCTAGAAAATATATTCAGCAAAATGAACTGGCAGAGCAAAGGAATATCCATTGATGAAGAATGCCTCAACCATCTAAGATTTCCAGACGACATTGTGCTGATTGTTAATAATCATGCAGAACTACAAGAATTTATAAGCGACCTAACTGCATCTAGCAATGAAGTTGGACTAAAAATGAACTTGACAAAAACAAAAACCGTCTACAACGAGCTAGTGGATCTCCAAGATGTAATAATAAACAACACTTCACTTAAGACAGTAGACGAGTATGTAAACCTGTGACAATTAATACATAAATCTGGCTCCTTACTTCCAGAAATCAACAGAAGAATGAAACTGGATTGGGCATCTTTTGGTAGAAATGCAGGTATATTCAAATCGAAGATGCCAATCCACCTGAAGAAAAAAGTATTCGATCAGTGTATACTAATCATGGCATACGGCTGCGAAACTTGGACACTAAAGAAAGGGATAATATCGAAACTTAAAGGTCAATGGAGCGATGCATGCTAGGCATAACTAAGAGAGATCCAAAAAGAATAGAATGGATCAGACAGAAAACCAAGGTTACTGACGTAATCCATAGAATTAAATTTTTAAAATGACAGTGGGCGGGACGTTTAGCGAAAAGAACTGACAATAGGTGGTCCACTAGAATTACACTGTGGTATCCAAGAGGCGTCAAGAGACCAAGAAGACGTCCAAATTTAAGATAGGACTATGACATAAGGAGCCAAGCCGGTAAAACATGGCACAGAAAAGCGAATTTTAGACAATCGTGGGCAGAAATGAAGAATGAATATGTAAGGGAGGCTGTACCATAATCGGTAGAATATGCTGAAAATGATGATGATGATAATGATATAGGAAAGCAGCAAACCACCAGTTCTAAAGACAGCTTTACATCTAGGCCATGTAAGTATCATGCTATGCAAGTCCGTCTTGCATGGCATATCTGTTGCCTAGCCTGATTTGTTTACATCAGAGCTATTTCTGTGCAATTTTGAGAATTTGAGATACCACTTTCACTGTTGCCAGCAGAAGACATTAATTTTAGATATTTCACTTGGAAATTTTAGTCCTGTATAAAATATGTTCAAATATAAACACAAATTATTACATATAATAAATAACATTTACACTTACACAATAATAGTCTAAGATCCCACTGCAGAATCACTACGTTCATAACGTAGTTAATCAAACTCACATTTTTACATACATTTAAAATTAGGAGAATACATTATAGTCAAAAAGTGGCCGCAAATATTTTTAATTCAATTGTTATTAATTTATTTGACAAAATTTTTATTTCGTTCATTTATTTTTTAAATAAAAATACGCTGCTCATGAAGTATTCGCATGTCTAAGAAAATCTTTGCATATAAGTTTGTCTAAGAAAGAAGGTCGAAAATTAGGGTTACCAGCTATTAAAAACGCAAGGTAATAAAGATAAAATAAAAGATAGCTATCGCGCAACGCTACTGGTTTGAAGTGTCAGTTGTGTGAGTTTTTAAAGCATGCGTCGATAAATATAATAATGTACATATTATCACTTGTCAATGAACGAAATAAAAATTTATAAACGAATAAATAACAATCAGAATGCTCACTCTCAGATGCCGCCTTTGAAGTGTGTCAGCACGCGATCGCCATATTTTAAACGGAAACAGACTCGAATTGAGAAATTGGTGACAAGCTACGACAGAACTGTAATTTAAATTTTTAGAGATTAATAATATAGTAAATTTGAAATAATTTAATCTATTCTTCAACTAAAAGTATGACATAAAATATTGCATATTATGTCTATGGTTGCCATAAATCAATTAAACCGGGTTAATTTTTTTGTGCACACCAGATAAAATGTCACTGAACAGCACTGGTTCCGTTTAAAACATGGCTGATTCCGCCTGCGCGAACGAGATGCGCGTACTGAACTACGTTATGAACGAAGTGATTCTGCAGTGGGATCTTGTACTATAACGTAAAGTTTTATTCTAAACTATAAATTTTGTTATATTGGCAACATGAATTTTGACGATAAATTGCATCAAAATAGCATGAAAAATAGAACACGTTCTAATTTTTCGTCTAGCACAGAGATATTTCATGAAAATATCCCGTGGGCATGCGCACTTGCATAGCTCGTGCACAGCATGAAAATTGCATAATGTAAAGTCGACTTAACGGTTTAACGAATTTTCATAAAGTGAATTATTTCTTGACATCATTTCAGAAATAAACCATTTTTTATCATATATTCACGAAGAAATTTCATAAATAAAACAATTAAGTGAAAGATTTATTACCTTTTAAGTAAGTATTCCAAACAAGAATAAACGAGGATAACGGAAATGTTTGACTAATAGTTCTATTTGAGAACGAAGTATTTCGGACGCAAACGTGATACGGAGGCGTATTTTAAATTATTAATTGTAACAAAAAGAATAAAAATTCTTGATGGTATGTTAAGACTTTAACTTAGAGAAATAATATTCGTAACAATCGTAACAAAACTTAACTTATAATTTTCCTTCTTTATTAGAGGAGTTCTACAATCAAGGTGATTTAGAAAAGAAGATGGGTCTCACACCTTTATCACTTATGGACAGAGAGAAGTCATATATGGTAGCAGAAGATCAAGTACAATTTTTAACTGTGATTGTATTACCCTGTATGGACATTTTGCAAAGAATCTTTCCAAATACTAGCGATCTTCATTCTGAGGCTGCGTAAGTGTGCATAATATGAAAGAATTATACATTTAAGTTTTCATGTAGAATTTCGTATATTTTGAGTTATTTTTCTTCAATCTGCTATTATGATAAATAGTTTTGAAGAAAAAAATCTCTTCTCGTTAAAGTTCTTTAAGGAATAAAAATGTGGAATCGCTGGGAACCAAATCTGTGGAATATTGTAAATAAACATGGGCGCCCATAGGGGGGGGGCAAGAGGGGGCAGTTGCCCCCCCTATCATTAGTAATATTATTTAAAAAATCAGTATGTATGTAAGTATATTTAAAAAAAAATACATTATTTACGCATATTGTCGCGAGAAACTTGCAACAGCAAACAACCGGAAACTAACTAGCGAAATACCGAGAAATGCGGTAGGTACTTCCTTAACAATGCCTCGAATGTAGCTACCTACCATAATAATATTGTACAATGCAAAGAGGGATTTTGAGATGTAGGTATCAAGCCTTAATTGGTAGAAAGTGTACCTGTACCAACAATTTTAAACTTTATTTCGTCCCATGTCAAATGCAAAATTTACTCTCACAAAAAAATATCCGCTTAATAAATGCTACACGTTTTTACTTGTTTGACTTAAATATTTGGTATAGTGGCCTAGTAAATTTTATTGAAATCAAAAATGTTTTAGAAACAATAATAGCAGATAACAAATTTAATTGCTCAACAAGATCAAGAGCACAGCAGCTTTCATGTGCCACATCTGATTCCACTTTTATAATTTCCCTAAATTTGATTTCCAAATATTCTTCTTTCTTAGAACCCATAGTAAACATTTTACAAACTAAATCAATAGATATGCTGGCAGTTAAAAACCATATACAGTTATTTCTTTATATGATAACAAAGCACAGACAAGAAGCGGAAACAACTTTTAAAACAATTTTTGAAAAGAGTACAAATGATGCCGAATCTCTAAGTATTACCCTTGAAAAACCACGAATCGCTTCTAGAAAGCAAACACAACGGTCAAACCATGCGATTAATTCCGCTGAAGACTTTTTTAGAGTGTCATTATTTATTCCGTACCTAGATTCTTTAATTAGTTCTCTTGGTGTCAGATTTTCAGAAGACAATAATCCTGGTATGTTATTGTATAACTTGCATCCCAAAAACATAATAAAATTAACTGAAGAAGACCTCGCCAAAATAATAGAAATCATAAATAATTTATACAAAATTACTAATCTAAAAGAACAGGCATCATTGTGGCTCTATTATTGGAAAAATCAAACCAATTTAGATGTAGAAGATATTTCAATGATAGAGCTACTAGACCATTGCTTATTTTACCCAGCTATAGCCCAAGATATAGAAATTTCTCTGTGCCTTCCTCCCACTACATGCACGATTGAAAGATCATTTTCAACTCTTCGAAGGGTTAAAACCTGGATTAGGTCCACTATAAGTGAACAAAAATTAGATGGACTATGTATGATAAGCGTTCATAGAAATAAAATAGAAAACAATTGAAATAATTTTATTAAAAAAGTAATAGATGAGTTGTGACAAAAGCCCAGAAACCTTCAGTTTTTATTTTCACAAGAAACAGAGCACTAGCCTTCAATATCAAGTTTACTTTTTACGTTTTGTTGGGTTTAACATTTTACCATTTTAGATTCTATTGGGAAATTATTCGTTTCAATAAATTATAATACATACAATACTAACTGAAAAAAAATGTTAATTTTTTTATAATAAATTATAACAAATAAATTTTTAATTAAATTTCTTCAATTGTTACAACATAGTACAAATTTTTAATGTCAAATATAAATAAGTTGGCACCCAGCGAAGTATTTGAAGATTGCACACATTTGACTATTTATGCAATTTCGGCTAAGCATGGTAGTAGAAGGGTGTACACCCTACCCTAACCCTTTCAACGTAGTACAGTTTTGAATATTTGTTTTAATTTCCTAGTAAAAGAAATTTTTCAATTCAGATATTATGTTACTTACATATTATTTAAACTATACTATTGCTTGTGTTGCATTTCGTATCTCAGAGTACCTACTGTTTTTATTACTATTTTTTAACATCCTTGCTTAAAATTGATTTTTTTATTCCTACATAAAAAATTTTGTATAATAAAATTTGTATGTATAAAGTCATACCATAAAATATGTTGTTAATAATTTTTTGTTTAAGATTACTTTTACTTTTCTGGTATTTCTTTACTGTTTGTAAATCATGTTTATATTTTTGCATTTTTGCAATCGGCTATTTTAGTTTTTATTAAGTTGTATGGATCAAAATAAAAATTTGAGTTGACTTGCCCCCCCCCCCTGGATTTTGATATACGGGCGCCCATGTAAATAAATGTACCAATTCAAAACCCAATTTATAAATTTTAGCCATTGCCAGACATTGTATATTATAATAGAAAGTAACCCCCTTATTTAACAAATAAGGCCGTTTCTCTTTTGTATTATAGCAATACAGGGCCTAATACTCGCCATTTCATTTTATAAATATATTATTATTAAGATATTGTATTACTATTAAGAGAAAAAGCACCAGTGGAAACTTGACTAAGTATGTTAAATTTATAAAAGTTACTTAATTTGATTTTATAAATATAAAATTCTTAAACGTTTTAAATGAAATCTTGAGTCAGTCAACTATTAACTAATTTTCTTTTTAATTTTAAAACGCATTAGAGTGCGTTTACAGTTTACGGTTATGATATTGGAAAATACTTGTACCATCATTAGTAACATTATATGCTGGAACCACACAGACGGCGTTAAAACAAACAACACTATCAGATCGCTACGGCTCACAGTGGGACAAAATATTGAAAACGTGGCCAAAAGTCCCGGGAACAAAGTTTTTTATAGAAATTTTCAGCTATGAAGTTGTCTACGGGAAGCTTGGCACTATTGAATTCCGGTCATAGAAACATTAATTTGAAAGTTGCAGAATAGGTCAAGGCAAGGCATGTTTTCGTTAGTCAGGCATGGGACCAGCTTAGCGTAATAGGTAGTGCGCCTTTAAACGTTGACGAACTTTTTCTCTACAGTGATACATCAGATATAAAACATGGATAATGTTTCTTCATGTACGAGCCTCTTCCCATAGCAGTTGGCCCACCTATGGAATTTGCAGTTTAAGTCGATTACCATAAACAAATTATACTCTACATGTTTTTATAAGTTCCCATATTAGTTAATATGGCATTTTTATTAATATTTATTAAAAATATTACCCTTATGGTTTTTTATTTATTTTCAACAATAAAAAAAAAATTCACTAAACCCTGGCTATGCATCCACTTATGTCAACATACGTTGATTTTTTCATAATTACGTTAAATCCAGAGGTAGCTATGGAAAAATAACATCAAAACAATAATATTGTCAGTTAATATCAAATGTATTTTGTAGTATTGTAAAGCTTTTTGCCGTTTGTGGATTGTACAATGGGTCGAGGTAAAGTTATCGATGAGAAAATTTGTTCAATCATTATTAGATTTTTTTTTAATTCTGGAAAATCCAATTCGAAAATCGCGGATATGCTGCAATTGTCACGCTATAGTGTAAGAAATATAGTCAGAAGATACAAAACTACAGGTTCGGTCGTCACAAAACCTAGAAATGTACGAAAAAGTAAAATAACCGAAGCAGATCGAAGGGCGTTAAGACGCATTATAGTGAATAATCGACGAGTAAATTATATAGAATTAAGCGTTTTATGGAGTGAAGTTATTGGAAGACACGTTTCTAAATCAGCATGTTACTGAGAGGCAAACAAATTAAGATTTGGTACTTAGAAAGTAAGTTTTATAGTTGAAAAAGTTACTACGAATTGTTTTTAATAAATTTTATTTAATTCTAGGCTAAGGAAATGCCACTTTTAACATTACAACGAAAGAAAAATAGACTAAGATGGTCAAAAGAGCATAAAGATTGGACTCAGTCGCAATGGGATTCAATACAATGGAACGATGAGTCCAGATTTGAAGTGTGTGTCGGAGATAATAGGAGTCACGTCATTCGCAGTGAAAATGAAGCTTTTTATCCCGACTGTCTGAACAGAAAAGTCAAATTTCCTGCATCTGTCATGATCTGGGGTGTCATCAGGTGCCACCAATCACGCACCTCGATGTGCATCGCCCTTCCTTCTGGAACTTATAATTAAATGTAATTGGTTGAGAAATGAAAAAGTTTCATATAAAAGTTAATTTATCTTTAAATATGGGACATTTTCGGATCTCCAAGACAGTGTATAGTATGGTTTTACCCGTCTAGGGTAGCTCCCTAGAGCACTTTGCTCGAAGGGCTCTGCGAATTTTCTAAGACTCTGAAGCTGAGTTTTTTTCTTCTTAGAAAACCTGTGTTTTATTTCTACAAAGTAAATAAACCATAAAGGCATTGTCTTTTTCAAGACAATGCCACAATAAGAGCGTACCGGCTAACTACGCAATATTGCAACATATTGCGCAATAGTTAGAGACATTAATAAACATGGAAACTTGCACCAAGATGCTATCGACTTTTCATACGTTTATTAATTACACCGGAAACGACAGGGCAGCATGTCGTCGAAAGGTGTGGCAAAGTTACATTTTATCGATGGGATTGTAAAAACGGACAAATATTTGAATATTTTAGAAGAATCTCTTTTACCGATTATGGAACACCGTTTAATATCAGTGGAAGATTTTGTCTTCCAATAGGACGGCGCAGGTTGTCATAGCTCAAAAAAGTGATTTAAAGTGATTGGCATACCACCTCTGAAATGGATTTCTAACAGTCCCGACTTTGAGAAAAACATTGAGAAAAATCCTGCCAGGTCCGTCAGCGAATTGAAGGAAAAATTGCAAGAAATATGGGATTCGTTTACATTAGAATTTTGTCAGAACTTGGTAAAAACTATGCCTAGAAGAATTGTGGATGTTATAAAAAATAAAGGGGATGTAACTCAGTGGTTAACTTTCACATTTTTTTTGTTAATATTACATATTCTGTTTAATCAATAGTTTTCATTACGTTATAAAATATTTTCTATACTTAATTAGGAAATTCAAAAATGTTGTTCGATGCATTAAAACTTCTAAAATTTACGCTGCGCTTTTATTTTTGTTCTCTAAAATGTAATTTTCTTATCAATATATTTCTTATTGGGCCAACCGATATGGGAAGGTACTCATACGTACTTTGATTTTCAATGCTTTACGCTTGAAAAAACGATGATTTATTTTACCGACAATTTCGAGCGGTGAACAAATGGATATAGAAAAATTGGTATACTACAGAAATAGCCAGGTATTTTGTTCAACTATACCCCTGGTACAATATGCCCACCGAAGCTCACCGATCAGCATTATTACCAATAGGCAAACTATCAGAAAAAGCTTATTACAAGAAGCGAGAGCTCTCTTAGACCCCATTCGAATTGCTTTAGACACTGATGATGATTCAGAAAAGGATTTGTATGGAGCTACAGATGAAGACTCCAGCGGTATATTAGCGATTTTGAAGATTAACCTGAAAAAACGCTTACACATCACAACTGACTTGAAAAACACAAAGATTAGAAAAAATTGTTGGATACAATTGTATTATTTCTAACATTTTACATAAATAAATAAATTCATTTGAGATAGCAGTCGATCGTGGAGAAAAATGGCTACAAACCGTAACGGATGGAGAGGTTTGATGATGGAGAGGTTTGATGATGGAGAGGTTTGATGAGCCAGGGCTCGAATTTGTCTGTAGAGCCATAAGATGGATAGAAATTTGTTCATGTATATAAATTATATTTATTGATGATTGCAATTTCTTAAGCTTACCAAGAAATATTTACACTTGTTAAAAAATATTAAATATTTTTTATTACACATTTATTAATATTACAACTGAAACATTTTGGATCCGGCATTTTAAGATTTTCACTTTTTTTTATATCAAATTCGTATTTAGAAAAGTAAAAAACCTTAACCCAGATAATCCTGACATGAGAAATAGTATTAAAACTGCAATTTTTTGTTATTAATATGTTTTATTTGGAACACTTGAATACATTACTGTAATAATATTGCAAAAAATCGCAATGTACACAAAAAAAATTAGCGTCCTACATCTAAGACGTCAGGATCAAGCACTACCATTTGTGTGGTAACTCACAAAGCAGCGTACATGGATACCAACATCACATTTTTGACATCTTGTAGTTGTTTTTTTATGGCAGTAGCGACATCTAGTTTGTTTTTCTTGATCAATCACATAATTATGCATTCCATCGAAACGAGAATCGGCATTTTCTCTTCGACTTGGCCGTCCACAAGAAGATGAAGTCGCTTTTGTATAAAGCTGAAGAAGTGAAGTTGCAATGCGTCGTCGAAAAGCTAATTGATCCAAAGTGCCCTGATTGCTTCGATGTAGTTGCCAAGCATTCTGTATAGCCAAATCGATACAGTGAGTAAACAAACAGAAGTACCACTTTTTTCCTCTAATACCAGTTCTATATAAACTTACGTTTTGATCGCATCGATCTACGCCGCCCATATTTCGATTATATAATTTTACCATAAATGGTTGAGGAACAAGTATCGTTTTTTTTTCTTGTCGCGAATATCGCTTTACTTGATGAATAGGATTCGTACCAACTGCGTTCGAGCAGAGCGATACAACACTATTATCGTGCCAGCTGACAATTGTCAATTTCTTATTACCGTCAAACTTAGCATCGTACGAACCTCTTTTGTCTTTTTGTAACTCCTTTGCCGATTTCAGCGGATTTTTTGGTATTCTGTTACTTCTTATGGTTCCTGTTCCTCAGATATTTTTTTCTGTCAGCATTTCAAATAAAGGCATTGTACTAAAAAAATTATCAAAAAATAAATGAAATTTTTTCAGCTCCCACTTTGATCTAAGAATGTCAACATAACTGAGTACCACACCTACACCGACACCAAAATCCTTGTATTTAGGCGATACGTGTGTTGATGCTCCCTGGTATGGCTCAAACCACGTTACGTACCCATTTTTGTTACATCCAACCCAAAGTTTATATCCCCATCTTATCGGTTTACCCTTTATAAACTGTTTACAGCCGTGACGCCCGAAATAAGGAACCATGGCTTCATCAACACTGTGGTTCTCTTCTAAAACTGCATGTTTTAAAAAATTTTGATTTAGTAACCTAAAGAGAGGTCTAACTTTACTGAATTTATCAGAATGATCCAAATTATTATTATCGGCTATATGCAGAACGCTCATTATAAAATCAAACCTATCCCTAGCAAGTGCCCCAGAAACTAAGGAATTACAGACGTCTCTATCCTTTTCCCAATACATCTTCTTCCTTGGGTATTGAGCATAACCACTAAGAATAAGAATTCCTACGAATACTTTGATTTCTTCGATACATGTAGGCTTATTTTTCTTAGTTTTCATACTTGCATATCTATTGGATTCGACAACCAGTAAATCAAAAATTTCTTCATCGAACAACTTCATGAACCAGTCTATGGGAGTATCTTCTGTATCAATATTGAGATCATTATCCTTTGACCAATCAAGTATTTCTGCTTCCTCTGAGGTGGTTGCTACTTCAGACCAGTGGTATTGCCGTGGAATTTTCAAAACTTTCTCAGATTTAACAGAATTTGATAATGGAATATCATCATCCGAGTCTGAGTCAACCGAACGAGGTACATGGATTTCAGCTACTGTTCTCAACATATTTGAAGACAAATTATCCGGAGACACGTTTTCTTCATCACCAGAATCCTCATCTGTTTCAGCGGCATCTTCCGGAGGTAAGAGAACTATATTAGCTTGAGAATGAGGAAATTCATCTTCTTCTAACATCTCCAAGGCCTCATGTAAAGAAAAACCCCTGAAACAATAAAAGCAGTATATTCATAACACTATCAACAAATTCTTTTGGGCTAAATACTAAGTAAAATAAACAAAGAAATCCAATGATTACAATAATTACTCAAAATTATAATTTTCATGCCATAATAGTACATAATCCTGACATCCTACATGTAGGACGGTCAAATTTATCACCACCTGGCAAACATTTTGGATAAAATTATTTCACGATTTGGAAAAATGAACACTTATATACAAATAACATCATAAAAAAGTATATTTTATCAAAAGTTTAATATTCATTTCTTACCTTGCAAATCTGATTCCATGCTCAGTCATATTTTACGTTTTTTACAACTGCACCACAAGTAGACGTTTCAAGCGATAGGAACAAACTAAACAACAAAGGGACGATTTGTCCTTGAGTAACATTTTGTGATAGACGGCGTTATCTAATTTAAACAGGGCCGTGTTCAAAAATTATTGAAATTAGCGTCCTACATATAGAACGTCAGGGTTATTAGGGTTAAATTAGGTACACTGGTACGTCTAATTGTTCTAAATTTTCATAAATTTCGTTCGCCCTTTAGGATCTGCCGTTTAGAATATTCAAATTTTGATATCACAATTCGAATTCCGCGGGGTCAAAAACTTTGCAGTGCTTATTTATGTTCAAATAATTCGAAATATATGAAATTTGATCCGCCATGTTGGATCGGCCATTTTGAATTTTTCAATTTTGACATCATATTTGTAATCAACAAGGTTGAAAACCTTATAGTAGGTTATACATTCATATTAAAATTGATACACATTTAGACCTCTGGCCACATTTTCAGCAATTCATCCGACTGTGCGGCGTTCAGAAGATGTCACAATACATGGAATCATCATTAATAATATAAGGCACGAGGACGATACTGTGATATTAACTGAATCAGAAAACCAACTAACATTACTGAAGAATAGACTGTTCAGAAAAGAAAGCCACAAGATAGGCTTGAAAACAATGACCTCAAAACTAAAGTTATATCTCACAAGAGCAAATTACAACCGATATTAATATAGATAAAATCACACTTCAGAATGTACAGAGCTACATCTATCTGGGCAGAGACATAAGTAGTCTATTAAATCGCTCCAAAGGAAATAGGTTTCTGGCAAAAATGTAAAGAAACTATTGCTGTCAAACCAACTTCACCTCCTTAGTTTACAAATATACCTAATCTACTCCGTATAGCTTAAAGAGTTTATTGTTGTACGTGTTGGCTTTATTTGATATAGTTTAGTAGTAGTAGTAGTATAAAGTTTTATCAAATAACTGTCAATGGGACAGTGTACATCCAATAAGAGATGATTTAGTTGCAGCTACAGGAAGAGTAGTCTCAAGAAAAACAGTTTATCAAAGATTACTTGGAATAAGACTGAGAGCTTACCGATCGCTTTTGATGTTACCTTTGACACCACAACATAATACGGCTCGACGCTTAGAATAGTGCAGAGCTCGGCAAAACTGAAATGGCCAATGGAGTTTTGTCTGCTTCAGAGATGAATCTAGGTATTGTTTCGGTGGCTTTGATGATTGCATAAGGCTAAGACGTTTTCTAGATGAGAGACGAACTTATAAAGAATTTTATATAGAGGCTTTGGAGTGGCCATCAAGATCAGCTGATTTTTCACCTATCGAACGTGTGTGAGATATGATAAGTCAAAACCTAAATCGATTGCCACGTCCTCCAGCAAACTTAAAAGACCTGTGGTAAGCCATAAGAAGAATCTGTAGAAATGTCGCATAGAGTAACTGAGTGTATATAAAAACAATAAGGAGCCACTCAATAGTATTTTTTTGACGAAAATGACGTTGCAAATTTTGTTTATATTGCCAAATTAATAATAATAATATTACAATGTATACTTCCATAAATAAATACTTAAAAAACATTGTCCTTCTAGGTGTTGCATTTTTTTGGCCATCAGAATAATTAGTAAAATAAATAATCATTATTAACTCATTATCAAGGAACTTAAATTTACCCGCAAAAACAATCAAGGAAACAGATAACAGAATACTATTATAAATATTAATTACATACTTATAATAACCGAAAAAATAGACACAGCCGACTTTAGAAATCTTCAGACAATTATTGAAAATTAATTTACAATATTGAAACAAAAATTCAATATTAGTTATGAAGTAATTAACCAAATCAAAAACTAAACATATTACGGGTATAAAGAAATGCAGTACGGGTAACTGGTTTATAGCTGAAATATAGTAGCTCGCGACAACAATGCACTGTACGCTTGGACTGTACCGGAGATCTGCCTCAAAGTTTTCAAAGAAATTAAAGATAATCTAATTAAATAAAAATAAAATAAAGCGGAGAAGAAATCAGTAAGAGGAAGAAAATGTATTTAAAAAGAATAAAAAACAAGATATAAATATAATTCGGAAATCGAATTCAGGATTCAGCCTAAATCTGTGCTTTCTAAACGTTGCAATGCAAGCAGTCGACAAATGCATTGGCATGGAGATTTATAATTGTATCCACGTCATGCCAATTTGTCTAGACAGAAATCCCTTCGTGAAAACAATTTCCTAATACTCCATGTTCTTCTTCTTTGAGTACCGTGCCCAAGTTTTATGCGTGGGTAGCTTCCATGACGATTTGCCATATCGTTCTCGATCTTGCGCGGCATGTAATAATTTATCTGCTGATAAGCCAGTTCATTGACGAAGGTTTCGGAGCCATGAGTATTTCTCCTACCAATTCCCCTTTTTCCGTCAATCTTTCCGTTGAGTATCAACTGCATTATCCTGTATCTGCTTCCTCTCATTATATGCCCCAGATATTCGAGTTTTCTCTTTTTTATCATCTTTATTAAGTCGCCTTCACCTTGACCTACTCTGTTCAAGACTTCTCTGTTTGAAATGTGTTAAACACATGATATACTGAGCATTCTACGATATAACCACATCTCGAAGGCTTCTAATTTGTTCATCATGTTAACCTTAATAATCCAGGTTTCACATCCATACAGTAATACAGGATACACATAACATTTTAGGAACTTAATTCTCAACTGTAAGTTCAGCTGAGAATTGCACAGAATAGATCTAAGTTTCATAAATGCTCCTCTTGCAATTTCTATACGAGTTTTAATTTCTTCATCCGGATTTAGTGTCTCGTTTATCCAACATCCTAGGTATTTAAAATGGTTAACTTTTGTTATCGGTTCATTTTTGACAATTAGTTATATAGCGCCGAGGTCTTGTTTACTAACCACAAGTAACTTTGTCTTTGTTGTATCTATGCTAAGTCCGTTATTAGAGCATTCTCTAGTGACTCGATCTATAAGGAATTAAAGATCTTCGATACTTTCAGCCATGATCGCGGTGTCATCTGCATATCTGATGTTGTTAATAGTTTTTCCCCCGATTCGAACTCCACATTGCCCTTCGAAGGCTTCGTCAAAAATTATATCTGAGTAAACGTTAAACAAAGTTGTGGACAACACACAACCCAGTCTAATACCTCTTTGAATACAAATTGTGTCTGTTTCTTTGCCGTGTACCAGAATAGAAGCTTCTTGATTCCAATATAGATGTTGTAAAAGTCTCAGATCTTTATCATCTATTCCAATCATTTCTAGATATTCGAACAGCCTACCATGTTGAACCCTATCAAACGCCTTCTCAAAATCTATAAAATATATATAAATTGGTTTCTGTACTTCCCATGATCGTTGAAGTAGTGTTAGCATTGAGAACAAAGCTTCCCTTGTTTCCAATCCTTCTCTGAAACCGAATTGTTTATTTCCCATTAAGTCTTACCATTTCTGCTTGATTCTATTAAGAATTGTCCTAAGAAGTAGCATGAGAGAGTGACTCATGAGACTAATTAGTCTAAAGTCCTTACATGATGATGTATTAGGTTTTTTTGGAAGTGGGATAAATGTAGACTCCAACCATATTCGCGGCAGTGTTCCAGTTTCGTATATGTGGTTATAAATGTTTGTTAGTTCTGAGACATTGTCGTCGTGTAGAAGTTTGAGCCAGTCTGATAGTATTTGGCCTGGAGATTTCGTATTTTTGCTTTGTTTGATGGCTTTCTCTAATTCTGCTTTTAAAATACTAGGACCAGTATTGGTATACTTTGTGATGTTAAGTGGTGGCCTCGTATCCAGGAAGAGCTCTTTTATGTAGTTGGTCCATTCTTCCTTTTTTTCGTTTAAGTCGAGAATAATTTTACCTTTGGAGTTTCTCATAAAGTGAGTTCTTTTTCTCTGAGTGTAGGTAATTTCTTTAAGTTTTTTGTGTATATTAAACTCGTCATGTTTTCTTTGTAGTTCCTCCACCTCACGACATCTCTGTTCCATACAGGCCCCGTTTTCTCGCTTAACCTCGTATCTTATTTGTCGATATATTGCTCTATATCGAGTCTCATCTTTATTTTTACAATTTCTTCTTTGTTGAATAAGTTCTAGTATGTTATCGGTCATCCAATCCTTTTTCTTTACTGGCTCTTTTTCTGGTTTCAAAACGTCTGCTATGGTAACCATGGCGGAATTCATTATATCTATATTTTGTACGATATTTTCTTGTTCAGATCTTTCTAGCTGTTTTTTAATTTCATGGTTTATCTTATTTCCGAACTCATCTGCTATTTCGGCATTTCTTATTATGTTTTTATTAATATTAATAATAATATTTATTATTAGGTTTTTTCTGAGCTGTTGGAGTTTTTATTATTTTTAATTTTAGTTTGAATCCAGCACAGAGCAGATTATGATTAGTTGCACTTGGGAATATTTTTGCAGATGTAATACTGTTTCTAAACCTTCTGTTAATGATAATGTAGTCGATTTGATTTCTGACTACCTTTCCTTCTTGATCAGCTGGAGATTTTCAGGTATATAGTCGTCTTTTAGGATGTTAAAACAGTATTTGCTATAATGCAATTCTCTTCTTGGCAGAACTGTATTATTCTCTCCTCTCCTCTCTTCTCTCCTCCATTGCTCTCGAATATGTTTGACCCTAGCCATTTCGTCTCGCAGATACCTAGGACAGGAATGTCTAGTCTGGCCATTTCCAGCTGAATACTGTGTAGCTTCGCGCCTTCAAACATAGTTGTGACGTTCCACGTAGCTATCTTGTGGACTTCCACGACACGGGGTTTTCGTGGGTTTACGACCTGAGAGGCCCCGTGGTCTGGTTGTGATCTTCCTCCCCTGCCGGATCTTGGATTCCGAAGTCCATGATCATTAAAAGTATGCATACTTACTTCCTCTGTCATGGGAAGATGTACTAGAGATATCCACAAGGATCTTTAATGTAGTGGTTTTTCCTGGCCTCTTACATCCTGATGCCGTTGACCATTTCTTGGTTCCTCTGCCTTTGATACCGATTTCTCGGTCTCAGGACAACAGAGTGCCCTACTACTCACCAACTCATCCGCCCGAAGCCGTTGGCCAGTAAGTGGGAGATTGCTTATACCGGCAATCATTCGGTTTATCTGTAACCCTAGATAAGGGGATTTTACAGGGTGCTATCAGCCGGGCCAGCTGAACCCTGGTTTTTTATAGAGGTGTTATTCCTCTCCCCTCCTCTTTTATCAGGGCTTGGGACCGCTGTATCAGGTGTAAAACTAATCAGTTCAACCCACACTTAACACAGGCAGAGTTTAAAACTCCATACTAGAGTAAAATAATAAAAATAAAATAGACAATAGAATATTTACTTTTAAAGTCCGAGAGGGTTTTATTTCGTTAGAGCTTGCCATGAGTTCGCTCTGAAGAAGCCAAGAGGCAGAAATATGCATATCAGCGAATGATGGTACGCTGTAACAAAATCAAATGTAAACCGTTTATTAGAATAAAAAACGTTTCAAACTGCAACAACAAAAAGTATAATAAAGTAGAAAAATTAGATGAAATAATTATAATCATAGAGATCTAACATTATAAATAACCTAGAATCTGAAATAAAACAGATAAAAAAGAATATAAACAGAATTTAGAAATAATTAAATTAATCAAAGAAGAAAATAGAATAAGTACGCCAAACTAACCAACAACTAATAAAAGAAAAAGAAGCAAAAATTAAGTTTAGAGAAAAGAGAAGGGAAACAAAACAAAAATGAGTTACAAAAAGATAATAATAGATAAAAACGATGAAAGTGTAGTAGGAAAAAAATATTTTATACTTAATTTGTTTGCAACTGGCAGCTCATTACAAATGCAAATCTTCAGTAATCTGCAAACAGCAGGTAAACTGGTCAAATTGAAATCACTCAAAATAATATCTTTTAGTGTTAAAATGGAGTTTCAGATTTTTCAAAGAGTTCACCCTACTCCCATAGGAATAAAAATACAAACCCATGGATTATATGCCAAACAGGTATGAAAATCATCGGTCAGTGTTGGAGAATTAAAAAGGGACAGATTTATATGTTAAGAAGGTTAAAGTTTTTCATTGTAAACTTCTATTACATGTACTTTTATTAGATAAAAACTTCTCTTTGTCATTACTAATATATGAAATATGTTATTTACGGAAAAAAAATCAACAAAAAAAATTATGTCTCAACAAAATTTGAAAAAAACAGTACATAACACCTTCATCCACTGTAAAATTCCAGAGAAATTAAAACAACTACTGTTTTATGGAAGAATCATGTATTAAAGGAAAAACTTATCTAACCAGCTAACAAGATATTGTTGCTTAATATAAGGTAATGCATTATTTTTTTTTCTAAGATTGGTTCATAGAAATATCTATATTCAGGTTTTACAAACTTCAGCTGTTCTTGGAGATTTTTCTTTTTTCGTCAGAGATAGTTCCATATTTCTCCCGAATTCTTTCGGTTTCAATATTCTCCGGCGCTCCTGCTCTATTCTTATTTTGAAGAATATTTACTTTTCGAAACGGAACTGTTTCGTCATATGATTCTTTATACACATAGGAACCATACACTTCTACTCTTATCCATTTAATACAGTCTCTAAATCTGACTGGTTAATTTAGTTCGTCCCTTTTTCTATTAATAAGATGAAGTTTTTGCGGAAGATCAGCAATCTTTCTAAAGTGTTGATTCATGTCGATAACTTGATTTTTTCGGCTAGCCTTTGAAATTATTTCCCGGTGCGTATCTTGTTCCAAGGAACAAAAGTGGAACATGTAGAAGAATACATATATCTGGGTCAGAATATCAAGGTAAACAAAGAAAACCAAACTACCGAAATAAGCAGACGAGTAAGAATGGGATGGGCCGAATTTGGAAAACTCTCATACATACTGAAAAACAAAAAGATACCCCAAAACCTTCGAACCAAAGTGTTCGATTCTTGTATCCTTCCCGTTCTCACTTACGGAGCTCAAACCTGGACATTCACAAAAAAGAACATGGACAAGATTCGAAAAACTCAGCGAGCCATGGAACGACAGATGCTTGGTATCTCACTAATAGATCGGCAAACGAACGAAGCAATCCGGAACAAAACAAAAATAAAGGACGCCGCGAAACAAGCAGCTAAATTAAAATGGAAATGGGCTGGACACAACGAACGTCTCGAAGATGGTAGATGGAACAAAGAAGTCGGAAACTGGCGACCGTACGATGCGAAGAGACCAAGAGGAAGACCTCAAATGCGCTGGAGCGACGATATCAAAAGAGTCGCAGGACCAATGTGGAAACGCCTAGCACACAACAGGGATGAATGGCGAGAAATGGGAGAGGCCTTTATTCGACAATTCGGATAGAAAAAGGGCTAAAAAAAAAAAAAAAAAATCTTGTGCATATACTGTGTCGTGTTTTCGTAAAACCTCTATTCTTCCAAATCTCTGTCACAGTCTAAGTAAGTATGGCCAACCTCAGGAAATTTGTGGTCAATACAACGGAAGTATCCCTTCAAAATAAGATACTGATAAAGGCAAATCATGTGGAAGTTCTTGTTCTGGCCTGCACATGAATCGGACCAGATGGTCAGATAAACCTTTTTGGTGATTTTTTCGTCAACTTCAATATATCTGAATAGAGAACTGCATATTTCTGCACTTCCTCTCTTTGAGAGATCTTCGGTCCAGGTACAAAAACATGCTTTGTCTAGACCTTTTATAGTAATATGAACCCCAAAATTGTAAAACCACATTTGCCTAAGGTAAAATGCTTTAGACGTTGTTATTTTTAGCAGCGGCATTGTGTGTTGCATATATATATATAGGCCAAGTTGTCTAAATCTTTTGCCTTTTCCTTGTCAACTTTAAGCGCTTTAGTTGCCGCGGTGTAGTTTTCTTTATGTCGATCGTTAGATTCACCACCATAACAGATACTACACGTATCACTTTTTGGGTATCCAAATGATAAATTAAACTGTCGCAAAAATATTGGAATATGAACATTTTTTAATTCTGAGTTTTCCAGTAAGTTGTGCTATATTCCATTCCTCAACATAAAACTCATACATTTTGCTCACATTTAGTAGAGGAGGAAGGTATTTTTTATGAGGACTTCTATTTTTTTGAATAGTGCGATTCTTCTACAGGAAACTTATTTATGTGCTCTATCACAAAATCCCTAACATCTTGGGTCTATTTTGTGTGGCCTGTTGGACGATCCTCTACGATCTGGAGGAGGTGCTGCAACACCACTATTAATATAACTCTATAATATCAAGTGGCCATCATGTGGCACCGATCATCACCTGCCAAAAGTTAAAACGGTACTCCCAAACAGATACGAAAAAGAAAAAGAGCACATCGAGTCAAATCAGTTAATAAAACAAGTACGGTACAACCTAGACAGTTTAAACCATGAGAGTGTAAAACTACTGTATAAAAAACGATTAGACCAAAAATTAGAAATGGGTAGTTTTGAAAATACCGAAGAACACTACGAACACATCAAAAGGTTGATTCATTTAGCAGCAGAAGAAGCACTGGGGAAATGTGACGAAAACCATAAAGGAATAAAACCGTACTGGTGGGATGAAGAAATAGAGAAGGAAATTAGAGATAAATGTCGGAAATACCAAACATTATTAACAACAAAAACAGAAAACGATAAATCAATTTACAAAGAAGCACAAGCCAAAGTAAGGAAAAAGATAACTCAAAAAAAGAACGAATCATGGGAACAGAACTGCCAAAAGATCAACACCTACGTAGGAGGTAGAAGAAGCACAGAGAGTCGGAGATTGATTAAAAGTATGAGAAATAATAAGAAAAAAGACGTTATATCACCAATAACAATAGAAAAATGGGAAGAATATTTAAAAAAAATACTAACAGAACAAAGACCAGAATTTACTAACATGGAAGACAACACGATAGGTGTTCACGCCTCTATCCAATTCAAGTTTATTTTATACATTTTTACAACCCGGCAACATAGTAGCGTAGGAAGATATATTATGCCATATGTGAAGATAAGGCGAGTCCCTTAAGACACCCCAAAGACGACAGACAGCACTCAAATACGAGACGAGATCGGTGATACAGCATTTAGCGCGAGCGGACATAATACTTATTAGCATTCATATTATATGTATTGTGTAATTCAAAATAAAGTCAGTTTTGTTTTCGCACGGAGTTTGATTATTAACCAGCGGCACAAGCGAAGTGCATATCAAGCAAATCCATGGTCTATTCGAGTCGGATCATCAAATTCTTGTGTTGAAACAGTGTAAATTCACCGAATTCCGAACTCATATTTGTGTCATCAAATGAGCGGGCGAAATAGTGCATTCATAGTGGCCCGAGCGCGTTATAGACTGTCGAACGTTATTCTTAAGACAGTTACATAATTGGACAACTGTGGGTTTAAAATCTGTGAAGACCTATTATACGAGTTGAGGCGGACATCCTTGGCGCCAGGAGGCTAGAGCTGTTAGAATAAACATACAAATATTTTGGTGAGCATATCCATTTCACATTCCCATTTTATTTATCAGTCTTTGTACCTTTATTCTGCACATGTGATAATTCTGAGAACGTTAGGGTCGAATATCAAGCGATTTATATTCTGTTTCTCTTTACTGTATAATTCATTATAAAATTATGGAAAATTTAAAGCGAAAAAGGGGCGGTTTTAAATGCAAACTCACAATATTTTCGAAATTTATATTAGCGTTAAATGATAAAATAACTAAGGGTGAAACGATTTCAGATTTAGAAGTATTACAGGCTATTGAAATGGTAAATAATATAGAACATTTACAGGGCGAATTCGATGAGGTTCAGGGGCAAATAGAAAATACGGTTCAATTTGAATTATTAGAGGATGAATATACGGAGCGCGAAGAATTCTATAACAAATATTACTCACAATTAGCGGTAGCGCGAAAAATCATTCGCGATAATCAACAAGTAGCTTGTATAGAAAGCGATAAAGCAAGTGAGCGCTCTAAGAATTCATATACAGGGCATTGTATTGAACTTAAACCTATCGAGTTACCAAAATTTGATGGTAATTATAATAATTGGTTAGATTTTGCAGATCTTTTTGAATCTTTAGTTAACAAAAATGAGTACTTAGACAATATAAGGCGTTTTCATTATTTACGAAGTTCATTACAGGGCGGTGCGGAGCAAGTCATACGAACATTAGAGTTTACCGCCGAAAACTATGCAGTTGCGTGGAAATTAATTAGGGAAAGGTACGATAATAAGAGATTATTAATTTCCAATCATATTAATGCCTTATTTAATATAGAGCCAATACATAAAGAGTCATCTAATAGATTGCGGCAATTAGTTGACATTTTTTCGAAGCATTTATACGCGTTAAAGCAGCTAGGGCTACCTACTGATTCGTGGGACATTCTCCTTATTCATATTATTTCTTGTAAGTTCGATACATCGACTTTACGCGCATGGGAGAATAGCAAAACACATAATGAAATTCCTAGTTTTGATGATTTTAAAACGTTTTTAAAATCAAGAGCGGACCTCTTAGAATCTCTTGAGGTAAATCAAGCTGAAAAACAAAATACGCGGAATATTTCTCAGGCGGGCGCATATTCACGGAATACGAAATATTCACATAACATTCGCGGTCTATATTCATCACAGGGAACTTTAAATAAATCGGATAATACACAGTGTTGCCCTATTTGCAAAAGGGAACACACCATTTATCAATGCGGCGAATTTTCAAAACTTTCATCTAGGGACAGGTTTGATAAAGTAAGACAGGTCAATCTTTGCACGAATTGTCTTAAACCTGGACATTTCTATAAGCGGTGTAGACTATCAACATGCAAGAAATGCGTGTCAAAACACCATACGTTATTGCATCCAGATAGATCAAGCGAACAGAACGCAGCTTTAGTTCATCAACCGGTAGAAAACGCGAGCGATATACGATCTGTAGATAATATACAAGGTAGTTTAAACACTACCAATTTGTCAGTTTCGGCAGTTAGCGCTGCAGATCAAACTATACTGTCCACAGTATTAGTTCACATTTTTGACGGCCAAGGTAAGGCATACATAGTGCGAGCTTTGTTAGATTGCGGTTCACAAAGCTCATTCATAACCGAAAATTTATGCGATAAACTTAGATTAAAAACGACAAGCGCGAACATATCAGTCATGGGCATAAATAATATTGCATCTCCCGTTCGATTCAAATGCGAAATAAATATACAGTCGCGTAGCGATATAACTTTTCATACAACTTTAAATTGTTTCGTAATACCAGAAATTACGGGATGCGTGCCGGCATCTGAAATAAACATTAGCGATTTGCAGATACCTAAACATTTAAAATTAGCGGATAATTATTTTCATAAACCACAAAAGGTCGAATTGTTGATAGGAAGTGATCTATTTTGGCAAATACTGGGCGCAAACAGAATTAGTTTAGGTAAAAATAAACCATTCATGCAAGAAACAATGTTTGGCTGGATCATAGCAGGGCCGTATATCAGCCAAAACAAAGCATCAGAAAAGCGAATAACTAAGTGTAATTTCACAAACACAATCGAAGTTACAGAACAGCTAAGTAAGTTCTGGGAACTTGAAGAGGTTTTCAATGGAAAACCTGCACTCTCGGGCGAAGAAATTGCATGCGAAAAGCATTTCGAAGATACGGTGAAACGCGACGCGACAGGCAAATTCATAGTATCATTGCCATTCAAAGAACCGATAAGTTCACTCGGTGATTCATTTCGTCAAGGAAAAAATAGATTTTTAAATCTCGAGCGTAAGTTGAATAAAGATGACAATCTTAAAACTTTTAATAGCGAATTCAACCAGGAATATAAAGAGTTAGGACATATGAAAGGTTTATGCAGAATTACGGAAGCGGCAACAGACTTTAGGGTAAATACTACATTTTATTTTATGCCACATCATCCAGTATTAAAAGAAAATTCTTTGACGACACGTTTGCGCGTTGTGTTCGATTGTACTGCGCCAACTACAAACGGCATTTCATTAAATAGTATTCAAATGGCCGGACCAACCTTACAGAATGATTTATCTCTATTTCTTGATGATCAGGGCATCATGAGAGTAGGCGGGCGTTTAAAGCATTCCGAGTTTACGTATGACAAAAAACATCCCATCATTTTAGCGGCAGATCATATAGTTACATCGTTAATATTTAATCATTTTCACAAGGATCTTATGCATGCTGGTCCTCAGCTTTTACTTGCAACTATAAGAGAAACTTTCTGGCCGTTATCAGGAAGAAATTTAGCGCGACGTACCGTACACAAATGTGTAAAATGTTTTAGATTAAAATCTAAATCCACTCAGCCAATAATGGGTGACCTACCTGCCCAGCGTCTCGCAGGTGGCCCACCGTTTATTATAACCGGTGTAGATTATGCGGGCCCTTTCTTAATTCGCAATAGAAAGGGTCGAGGTTGTAAACTAATAAAGAGTTACATGTGTCTTTTTATTTGTTTTTGTACGAAGGCCATACATTTAGAATTAGTTACAGAACTGTCTAAGGAATCATTTCTGTTGGCCTTTAAAAGATTTATTGCGCGAAGAGGCAAGCCTCAAAAGATGGTCTCCTACAATGGAACCAATTTTATAGCAGCTAGTTCGGAGTTAAAATTGTTAAGAAAATTTTTAGAGCAGCACACTCCCGCGATAAGAGAATCCTTGCTAAAGAATAATATTTCGTGGTCCTTCATACCTCCCTATTCTCCACATTTTGGCGGACTGTGGGAAAGCGGAGTAAGAACAGTTAAGCATCATTTGCATAGGGTTTTGGGAAACGCGCACTTAACGTTCGAGGAATTTTATTCGTTGCTTGTGCAGATTGAAGCTATAATAAATTCCCGACCGATTCATCCTTTATCCTGTGATCCAAATGATCTCTCCCCATTAACTCCTGCACATTTTCTCATCGGAAGACCACTTATTACCAATCCAGATCCAGATTTGCGTCATGTTCCAGTTAATCGGCTATCAAAATTCCAGTATATTCAGCAGCTTTCTCAGCATATATGGGAACGATGGAACAAAGAATACATCTCCGAACTACAAAAACGCACGAAATGGACTACTACTAACGGTGAAGTTGCGGAAAACACGTTAGTGCTCATAAAAGAGGACAATTTACCTCCATTAAGGTGGAAGTTAGGTCGCGTGATCGAACTTTTACGCGGCAGTGATGGTGTAGCCAGAGTTTTTGGGATAAAGACAGACAATGGTATCATAACTCGTTCTTTTTCCAAGGTGTGTCCGCTACCCGTTTCGGACTAAGTGTAGTTTAAACATTTGAACATTTAGCATTAGCAGACGATTTTGTTGGCAGTGTTTGCCAAGGCGGGGGCCATGTTCACGCCTCTATCCAATTCAAGTTTATTTTATACATTTTTACAACCCGGCAACATAGTAGCGTAGGAAGATATATTATGCCATATGTGAAGATAAGGCGAGTCCCTTAAGACACCCCAAAGACGACAGACAGCACTCAAATACGAGACGAGATCGGTGATACAGCATTTAGCGCGAGCGGACATAATACTTATTAGCATTCATATTATATGTATTGTGTAATTCAAAATAAAGTCAGTTTTGTTTTCGCACGGAGTTTGATTATTAACCAGCGGCACAAGCGAAGTGCATATCAAGCAAATACAATAGGTATAGCTACATATAAATTCATCACCATTACAAATAAGTAAATCAGAGATGGAAGAAATAACCAAATCCCTGAAAAATGGAAAATCCCCTGGTCCTGGTGACATCCCTGCAGAATTAGTGAAAGCCGGCACAGACAAACTCCAGGAACAGTTAAGAAAACTCTTTCAAGACTGCTTGAATGGGGCCGAATTACCAAAAGAATGGAAATTATCTATCATGTCAACTATCCACAAAAAGGGCAACAAGGATCAGTGTGAAAATTACAGAGGAATTGCGGTAAACAGCACAATAAGTAGGATGTATGGGAAACTTATTAAGAACAAAATAGAAAATGACTATAGAGATTACGAAGTAGAGGAGCAAGCTGGTTTTAGAGCTGGGCGATCCACAGTAGACCACTTGTACCCTATTACGCAAGTTATTGAGAAAAAAACAGCCGTCAATAAAGAAGTTCACCTGCTGTACATAGACTTACAAAAAGCATATGACAGTGTACCCCTCAGTAAACTATGGTCAACCCTACAGCAAACCAACATTAAGCATGGTCTTATCAAAGCAGTCCAAAGTCTGTATAATGGAACGACTGCAAAAATTAAAACTGGATCAAGGATATCTGAGAGATTTAAGGTCACGAAAGGACTAAAGCAGGGTTGCTGTATTTCACCTACCCTTTTCAAAATTTATCTGGAACAAGCACTCAAGCTGTGGAAAAGAAAATGTAATAGCATGGGAATCCCTCTCAACGACGAGACTACACTGTACACCTTATGTTTCTCTGATGACCAAATACTGATTGCTCAGGATCATGACGACTTGAGTTACATGACTCGGAAGCTAATAGAAGAATATAACAAATGGGGTCTCGAAGTCAACATTAAGAAAACTGAAACCATGTGTATTAAAGGGACAAAACAGTCCATTATATTAGACGATGGGGTAGAAATTAGACACTGTGATGAAGATAACTCAAGATGGAACACTCGATGCTGCTATAAAAGACAGAAACATACAGGGTAGAAAAGCCATATCCATGATGGACGGCATTCTGTGGGACCAAACAATATCTAAAGCGAACAAACAACTCATATACAACACCATACTTAAAAGTGTAATCACATATGGCAGTGAAGTTTGCCAATGAAACAAAGAACAGAGAAACTGTTACTAGCAACAGAAATGGACTTCTGGAGAAGAGCAGCAGGCAAATCAAGAAGAGATCGGATACCAAATGAGAGAATACGAGAAATGATGTTAGTCAAGCATACAATAGTTGATGACATAAAAACAAAACAGTTAATATGGTACGGCCATGTACAGAGAATGCCAGATGACAGGATTCCGAAACAGATTTTGACGTGGACACCAAAAGGAAGAAGAAAAAGAGGAAGGCCGAGAAGAAGCTGGAGAGAGGGAATTGAAAAAGAACTAGAGGAAAGAGATATCTGTCTATTAGGTCAAAGGTTCCAAGATCTGGCTTACCAATTGGAAACACTTTCCACTGAAGCCAATAAAATAGGTTTGAAAATCAATATTAGTAAAACCAAGTCCATGAGAATAAATGCAAGGAACAACACGCTATTTACTATCGACAATATGCAGATTGAAAATGTGGAAAACTTTACGTATCTTGGAAGTGTCATAACAGAAAACGGAGGTACAGAAGACGATATTCGTATGAGGATACGAAAAGCCCAACAAGCTTTCAGCACGCTCAACCCTGTTTGGAGATCTGGCGAGTATACTACAAGGACAAAGATCCGAATATTCCGATCAAATGTCATGTCTGTTCTACTCTACGGATGTGAAACCTGGAAAGTGACAAACACCCTCACAGACAAACTGCAGGTCTTTGTTAACAAATGTCTACGAAGAATTGTTCGTATATTCTGGCCTAACACCATCAGAAACGACGATCTGTTACACCTGACCGAACAAAAGAGGGTACAAAATGAAATTAAGTCCAGAAAGTGGGGTTGGATCGGTCACACACTCCGAAAAAATAGTTGCAGTATCGCAAATACTGCCCTAGAGTGGAATCCCCAAGGGAAAAGAAAAAGAGGTCGCCCAGTACAAACTTGGAGAAGATCCATCATGGACGAGATAAGAGGCCAAGGAAAGTCTTGGAATGAGGTGAAGGCCTTAGCGCAAAATAGAACCCGATGGCGCGTTTTCACTGAAGCTCTATGCTCCACTTAGGAGTTCAAGAACCTTATATATATATATATATATATATATATATATATATATATATATATATATATAGAGGAAAGAGAAATCCCTCCAGGCCTATGGTTAAATAGAAAAGAATGGCGGTTAGGAGTCGGAAGGCGTCGGAGAACGCTGTGAACCGATAGTAGTAGTAGTATAATATCAAGTTTTTTCTTGCCTATTTGGTATAGAGTACATAACGCTTCCTTGCGTACTTTTTAGGTAATTCCATTTTTTGTAACGTTATATGTATATGACGCAGTTTTATGTTTAACAGCATCTTTTCTTTTCCTTAACACTGTTTTTTTCATAATCGATTTAAATATTAAAGCATTTTTTGCATTAATATCAAGTCTATGAAATTCATCAAAAAATGCCTTCCTGTCATCTTCTGAAAATTTAGTGCTACAAGACAATCTATAGCCTTGTCTACAAAGAATACCTTTTTTCGGCTCCTTTCTTGGAACGACAATGTTTTTGTAGGACAAATAGTATTCGCCTTTTGCTCTATCTAAAGCTGCTTTACGTTTCTTCCAGGTATTTGGATCTCGTTTTCGTTTTTTGATAACTTTTGCTGTCGTAGAAAAAATCTTTTGCTTTCTTTTTTTTTCATTTCCTTGGTAGACGTCTTTAGACCCGTTAGGATTAAAGAAATTTGAATAATTCTACCTCATTCTTTGTTTCCATAAATGAATGTACCTTCAACAAACTTGTTTACATGGCTGTACTCCGCTCTTTCTTCATCCTCCGTGTCATTTGTTCCTGAAGAACTGCTTAATTCATTATTCAGAAAGTATTCAGCATCTTCACTGCTGTCTGAGAAGAATGGTTGTGTCCCCTCCAAATCTGAAAATAAAAACAGCTACTTGCGTATAGTCTTAAAGTGAATTGAAACCAGTGAAGTTCCGTCTACTGAGTTTTCGGTAGATCTACCGAATTTGATATATATATATATATATATATATATATATATATATATATATATATATATATATATATATATATATATATATATATATATATATATATATATATATATATATATATATATATATTGTTATGATATGTAAAATCGAGAAAAATATTGGTTTGTTTAAAAATATTTCAAAGTTCAAAAACATTAAAATAATTCAGATAAGTAGGATAATATCCAACAAACATTTCGGAGAAGGAAAGTTATTAAATCCTTGGATTTCCTGTACTAAACATAGTGTAAGCTTTGCATAAATTATTTCTTTGTTATACTTGAGTGACCCGCATAAGTTTAAGTGAAAGCCACAGACAATTGAACGGGGTTTTTCAAAATACATTAATGCAGTGATTAAAGACAATAGAAGGGATTATAGAAAGTGGTTTTTGTTAGTTTTTAAGAATTATAGAAAAATATTATTTGTAAATAAGTTTTAGGAAATTTATAAGTATAGGTAAAAATTTGTTTGTTATCGAAATGAAAAAATGGGGGAATGGTGACGAGTTGTGATTGGCGGAGATTGAAAAAGGTGGGATAAGTATGTAGGAAAAAGTTTAGCGAGATTGAGGAGAGAGAAAAGATATATTCAGTTGATTTTCCAAGTCTGTAAGAGGAACAGGGATTGTTCTCTGGTGGTTCCAAAGAAGTAGCAAGCAGTAGTGTTGAATGTTAGTGAGTTTTTGTGGAGTTAGTGTATCTGACAGAGGCTGAAGCAGCAAAATATTGTAAGTCATATTTTCCTACTTATATTCCAAGAGTCACTGTTCAGGCCAACGAGAGATTCAGTTTATCGTAAAGAGAAGATATTCCAAGAGTCATTTTTCACTCGGGCCAACGAGAGATTCAGTTTATCGAGAGGAGAAAGGCTATCATAATTTGAATGATTTTTGCTTTTGAAGGAGATCATTAAGGACGATATACTTGCAACAATCTGTTGTAAGATTGCTGATTACATAGGGAGCGGTTGAGAGGAGATAATACAGTCTACAAGGAACAAGGATTTGGACCACTCATCATCAGAGAGAGATATTTTTGTTTTCTGCAGTTTTTTTTTTCCTTTCATTGATAACACAATTTTTACACGTAATTTAGAAAGGATATAAATATTTTGATTAGGAGAGTTAGAATAGTTTGGGATTTTGAGTTTTCAATTAATATTGTTTGTACCATAAATTTTGATTGTTCACGTACGGAGAACAAAATTTTGAGAATCCTTATATGAGATTTGTTTATTGAAAACTTTTGAGTGTGAATTATTTCATTATTTTTATTTCAATATATAGTGTTAGATCATATGTGTTTTTTATTATTCCGGTATTCTCTGGACCTTACCTTTCACATGTAATAGCATAGATATTGAAGCACGAATTTAACCCTGAGATAAAAGAATTAAAAATTGTGATAGAGTCATAATCATATCATTTAAATAAATTTAATTAATCAAAAAAATTAATTAGCTAATTATTGCTTGGCGCACCAAGACTTTAAATATCACAATAACTGGCTTCCAAAACGTGGGGCTTGAAAATATCGCAGCTTTACATTTGAAGGAAGGGAAAGAGATCTGGAATAAGTACAGGTGATCCAGAGATAAAAACATATAACATTGAGGGAATTTGAATTTGAAAGTATTTTGACAATTTTTCCAGGGAATATAAATTTGATTTATTGATTGATCGTAGTTAGTGGATATTTACTGCTATTGAATTATTTGATTTTATTTTCTTTACCAATCGTACATTTGATATTTATTTTGAATTATTTGAATTTTACTGATTGCATATTTGATATTTGTCGTGAAAATTTAATACATTTGGGGAGAAATATTGTCGTGTTCTGAAACATATAGAGTGTTGTAAAATTTCACATTTGGCGGGGACAAAAACAATAACAAAAAGTAACAACATGTCTGTCACAAGGAGACAAAGTAAAATGCAGGAAAGGAAGGAGGATAACAGAGAAGATGAAACAATTTTGGAAGAAGTATCGGATAATGAAGGAAATGTGACAATAGTTGAGGAGAGAAAAGAACTATCAGGAATAGATAAAATATTACAACTAATGCAACTCCAGTCACAAAAAATGGATGAAACAAAACAAACAATACAAGAAACAAAACAAACAATAGAACTAAATAACAGAAATATAGAGCAGCGTTTGGAAAACTATGAACAGGAAATTAAAGGATGTGTTGAGGGGATAAAGAAAGAACTGATACAACAAATAGAAGAGATTAATGAAATTAAAAATAATATGAAAGAACAAGAAATGAGAATTAAAGATAATTTGGAGGGATTAGAAATAAAATTTGAAAATGCGCTACAAGAAGACAGGAAGGAAGTAGAAAGAAGATTAAAGCAAAATGAAAAACAAATGGCAGAAATTGAACTAAGAGGGGTAGAGAGAAAAGAAGTTATCATCCATGGAACAAGCGAGGCGAAAATACAATTTGGCGGGGATATTCGGAAAACACACCCAGTACCGTTTGTCAAAAATTTGAAAACCAAATTACAACATATTAGATACTTTGACGATTGCAAAGAAACAATTAGAAACCATTTGAAAGAAGGAGCAGCGTTATGGTATGAAAGCAAGGAAGATGAGTTTGAAAATTGGACAGATTTTGAAAATAAATTTCTCAACTATTTCTGGGGGAAAAATAAACAGAGAGAAATCAACCAAGAGCTACAGAATGGAAAATATCACGAAAAAATGGGAATATCTGAGGAAAGATATGCTTTGCAGATATATAACAACTCAAAATATCTAGAATACAAATATTCTACCGAACAGCTGGTAGAAATGATCAGCAGACATTTTGAGGAAACGTTGGAAGATCACGTGATTTTGAGAAACTATCAAGATATTGATAGTTTGTGCCAATTCCTTCAATTAAAAGAAGCGAAAAGAAAAGAAATGAGAAATAGAAGACAACATGACCAATATAATGGACCGGAAAGAAGGTATTCATCAAATTATGACCAGAGAAACCGACATCCCAGATCAACAAACGAATATAGGCCGAGAAATTACAATAATTACAATAGACAACAAAATTACGATAACCGGAATGATACACAAAATAGAACAAATGAAAATCACAACAGGAATAGAGATGCACAAAATCCTCCGAATAGGAATACGAACGAACAAAGGGACGATAGAAATAATCAGAGATTCCAACGACAAAACAGAAGAGAGATGAATCATGTGGAAATAGAAAAGGAGGAAGAAGAAGTATTCAATGAATCCAGACAGGATTTTCAATAAGGCATCCACTAAACAAAAGTAAAAAACTCTCCGGTATATTTTGTCACCCGAGAGAGTTTATACAGTTGGCGGGAAACGAAAAACAAAATTCTAATTCCAGTCTAATTTTTTTAGATGCATTTATAAAACATAAAGCGATTAAAATTCTGATTGATTCTGGATCGGAAATTTCGTTAATCAACAAAAAACTAGTAAAAGAATTAAATATGGACAGATTTGTGTATAAGATTCCGAGGGTTGCTTTAGTGGGTGCAAATAATAAAAAATTGACGACAGTAAACGAAGGTTTAGGAGTACGGATCAGAGTGGGAGACCAATTCTATATTATGCAATGTGTGGTGATCGAAGATCTAAATCATGATATGATAGCGGGAATTGATGAATTGAGTGAAAAACATATCACCATCAATTTTTCGGAAAATCAACTGGAAATCAGAGCAGAACCAGACAACATAGAAGAAGAAAAGGAAACAGATAGGAGAAAATTTTCTGAAAGGATAAATGGACAAGAAAAACATAAAGAAATCAATATGACGGTAGAGGATAAATCGAAAGCTCAAGAAAAAAATCAATCCGAAGAGGAAAAGAGAATAAAAAAAAAGAAGAAGAGTTCGAAAAGAAAGCAGGAAAAAAAGGAAGCTATAAGCAGAAAAATGGAAGGAGCCGAAACATGGTGCTCGGAATACCAGATAGAAATTAAAGATAAAGAAAAAATAGAAGAAGAAATAACGGAAGAGGACAGAGAAGAAATGGCAATTATGGACGAGAATCCAGAATTTTGTGAAGAAGTAATACGGACAGTGAACACATGTGAACAAACTGAGGATGAAAGAAAAATAATATGTGGAGAAAACATGGAGAAGGAAATAGAGAAGATTTTAGAAAATTATGGAGATCTCATTAATGAAGAAAGCCGAGTGGCTAAAAATTATGAACATTCTTTTAAAGTTAAAAACTTAGAAAATTTTAAATCGAAAACATATCCAATCCCGTATAAATACAGGCAAAGCGTCGGACAGGAAATTGAAAATATGATCAAAGACAAGGTGATCGAAAGATGTGACTCTCCATATATCAACCCGATAGTATGCGTAAAAAAATCAAATGGTGATTTGCGATTATGTTTAGATGCAAGAAACATTAATTCGCACACAATCGCGCAATACGAAGCGCCTTTGAACATAGAAGCCATTTTTGGACGAATCACAGGATCACACATTTTCTCCAAAATCGATTTGAAACACAGTTTTTGGTTAATACCTTTGGCAGAAAAGTGTCGAAATTATACCGCTTTTTCTATCGACGGAGTGGTGTACCGATTTAGGGTAGTACCATTTGGACTACAAAGTGCATGCGCTGCTTTGGTTCGCGCATTACACACAATTTTAAATAGGCATGGAGAATTTGTTGTACATTACATAGATGATTTATTAATTTTCTCACCGGATATAACAAGCCATCTACGACATATTCATACTGTTCTCGAAGAACTTGATCAAGCCGGATTAAAATTAAATATTCAAAAGTGTCAGTTTTTCCAAAAAGAGGTATTGTATTTAGGATTCAAATTAGACACAAAAGGGATTTGTCTTGCAGAAGATAGAATTGAAGTCATAAACAACTACCCTAGGCCAACCAATTTAAAAACTTTGCGGGGATTTTTAGGAATGGTAAACTATTTCAAAAAGTTAATACCAGACCTCAGTACAAAAGAAATACCGCTAATAGCATTACTTAAGAAAAATGTCAGATGGAAATGGGGAACGGAACAAGAAATCGCTTTCAAAAATTTAAAAGGAGCGTTTTCCACAGCTGTAAGAGTGCACCACCCAAGATATGAGCAACCTTTCATTCTCAGGACCGATGCTTCCATAAAAAAATTTGCAGGGGTGTTATCACAGATACAAGACGATATAGAGGTGCCAATATGTTTTGTTTCCCGTGTAACCAAAACGTATGAGAGAAAATACAGCGTTACTGAATTAGAGTTTGCCAGTGTGTTATTTTGTGTAAACAAATTACGTTTTTACCTACTTGGGGCAAGATTCACCATTGAAACGGACCACGCAGCGTTGATACACATAATGAAAAATAGGTTGGTAAATAATAGAATTCATAGGGGCATTCTTTTACTCCAAGAATATGATTTTGAATTTAAATATATCAAAGGAACGGACAATATTTTGGCTGATGCGTTGACGAGAGATGAACAATTCCGCAAAGAGGATCACAAAACTCTCCACGTAGGCATGAACATAATGAGAGAAGAAGCAGGCTTATTTTCGTTGGCCAAAATCAGGGAAAATCAGGAAGAATTGAATGAAAGAGAAAAGCAAAGGGCTGAACAAGAAAATAACCTATATTTTAAGAGGGTCGATGGTAAAGAACTCTATGTAATCACGGAGCAAATGGCAAAAGAAGTTTTTTTAAAGTTACACTGTGACAACGGACATATTGGAAGTAGAAAGGTGTGGCTTATGTTCAGGGAGAACTACATTTGTCGACAGGACTATACAATAGCCAAGGAGGTGACTCGAAATTGTGTGACATGCCAAAAGTGTAAAAGTAGGAACTTTAAAAATGAAAACGTCACAAAAAACGTCGTAGCTCGGAAGAAACTGGATATTGTTGCTATTGATATGTTGAGCGATTTGATACCAACAACTCAAAGGAATAAACACATATTAGTTATGGTGGATTTTTTCTCAAAATATGTTAAATTGTACGCATGCAGAACCACAAAAGGAATTGAAATACTTAGGAAGATAGACAATTTTATAGAAACGGTGGGAAGACCAGACAATATTTTATTGGACAATGCGACATATTTTAGGAACGAACGTTTTAAAAGGGAATTAAGAGAGAGAGGCATCGATACAAAATTTATAAGCATCCGTCATCCACAGAGCAACCCATCGGAGCGTTTTATACAAGAAGTCACAAAATTTCTACGAATTGCCGCGGAAGAACATCATCGACATTGGGACAGAAAAGTGTTTGAGATCGAGACCTATTTGAATTGTGCTCCAAATACGGTTACCAAAGAGACGCCTTTATATATAATGAAAGGAACAATGCCTACAAGACCGTGGGAAGACACCGCCCCCAAACAATACGAAGAAGTGATCGAATTGGTTCAAAGAAGATTGAGACGAAGTGGAGAGAAATATCTCCAAAGACAAGAGAGAACCCGAAGAAGAAGGCCGATCAAATTCCAGAAAGGAGATAAAGTCTTAGTGAAGGCACTGAGGGTGTCGAATTTACAAAATGGTATTTGTGCTAAATTGATGCCGATATTTGAAGGTCCATATAGGGTCAATACGGAAAATGGGGTAAATAGTTATGAATTAGCGCACATAGAGACAGGAAATATACGGGGTATTTTTAACATTCACGACATCTATCAATATCATGAATAGATTTTAATAACATAGTGAAATAATTTGATCCTAGAAAACTTTTGTCATTTTTAAAATTTAACAAAGAGTTTTCGGCAGATCAAATGGCGGGGATTTGTTATGATATGTAAAATCGAGAAAAATATTGGTTTGTTTAAAAATATTTCAAAGTTCAAAAACATTAAAATAATTCAGATAAGTAGGATAATATCCAACAAACATTTCGGAGAAGGAAAGTTATTAAATCCTTGGATTTCCTGTACTAAACATAGTGTAAGCTTTGCATAAATTATTTCTTTGTTATACTTGAGTGACCCGCATAAGTTTAAGTGAAAGCCACAGACAATTGAACGGGGTTTTTCAAAATACATTAATGCAGTGATTAAAGACAATAGAAGGGATTATAGAAAGTGGTTTTTGTTAGTTTTTAAGAATTATAGAAAAATATTATTTGTAAATAAGTTTTAGGAAATTTATAAGTATAGGTAAAAATTTGTTTGTTATCGAAATGAAAAAATGGGGGAATGGTGACGAGTTGTGATTGGCGGAGATTGAAAAAGGTGGGATAAGTATGTAGGAAAAAGTTTAGCGAGATTGAGGAGAGAGAAAAGATATATTCAGTTGATTTTCCAAGTCTGTAAGAGGAACAGGGATTGTTCTCTGGTGGTTCCAAAGAAGTAGCAAGCAGTAGTGTTGAATGTTAGTGAGTTTTTGTGGAGTTAGTGTATCTGACAGAGGCTGAAGCAGCAAAATATTGTAAGTCATATTTTCCTACTTATATTCCAAGAGTCACTGTTCAGGCCAACGAGAGATTCAGTTTATCGTAAAGAGAAGATATTCCAAGAGTCATTTTTCACTCGGGCCAACGAGAGATTCAGTTTATCGAGAGGAGAAAGGCTATCATAATTTGAATGATTTTTGCTTTTGAAGGAGATCATTAAGGACGATATACTTGCAACAATCTGTTGTAAGATTGCTGATTACATAGGGAGCGGTTGAGAGGAGATAATACAGTCTACAAGGAACAAGGATTTGGACCACTCATCATCAGAGAGAGATATTTTTGTTTTCTGCAGTTTTTTTTTCCTTTCATTGATAACACAATTTTTACACGTAATTTAGAAAGGATATAAATATTTTGATTAGGAGAGTTAGAATAGTTTGGGATTTTGAGTTTTCAATTAATATTGTTTGTACCATAAATTTTGATTGTTCACGTACGGAGAACAAAATTTTGAGAATCCTTATATGAGATTTGTTTATTGAAAACTTTTGAGTGTGAATTATTTCATTATTTTTATTTCAATATATAGTGTTAGATCATATGTGTTTTTTATTATTCCGGTATTCTCTGGACCTTACCTTTCACATGTAATAGCATAGATATTGAAGCACGAATTTAACCCTGAGATAAAAGAATTAAAAATTGTGATAGAGTCATAATCATATCATTTAAATAAATTTAATTAATCAAAAAAATTAATTAGCTAATTATTGCTTGGCGCACCAAGACTTTAAATATCACAATAATATATATATATATATATATATATATATATATATATATATATATATATATATATATATATATATATATATACGCAAAAATCAGTAGCTTTTAGCAAAAGCTTGCTATTGCTCTGATAGCAGTAGCAGTTTCAGTATCTCTACTTCTTCAGCCGTTCGAGCTGATTCCGATTCAAACCAAAAAGTCCAACTTATGTCTTCAATATCTTCCCACTTTCAGTGGTTTGAGCACAGAAGTGCTATTTGCTTTGGTGGCGAAAAACTAAACAATTAAATAAATTGTTTTCTGTCCTTTGGCCTGTCGAAATGTGCAGAAATTAGTAGCTTTTAGCAAAAGCTTGCTAGTGTTCTATTGAAATAAAGCCATAGATTATGGCATTTGTAGCACAAATTAGTCAAACCTTTCACGTCTCCGTTTCTCACGGAGTGAGAAACACTAAAGAGAGCAGAGAGGCGGCTGATTTAAATGGCAGCTTACTGTTTTTTATTGGGAATATGCCACAATTTTAATTTAATTTAACATTTGGTTTCCACTTCGGAAATCGTTTTATATAAATAAAATTTATTAATGTTTCGTATTTTAAGTACAATTTCCGAATTGGAAATCTAAACATCAAAATAAGCTTATTTTAAAGTCACATTGTGCCTTATTCCCAATAAAAATATTAAACTGCATTATGACGCCACAATAAAAAAGCTTCATACAAAATTATTTGGCAACGTCGCGTCGTCAAAGTAACGACACTTTGATTTTAATAGTTAATACTGTGGTAACGAGCAGAACTAGTTTGGTATGCCATGCGTATTGCATGTGTTCGTGGGGACAGTACTAGTAAAGCATTAGGAAGGAGTAGGTGTATTATATTAAATTTAAACTGGACGAAAAATTACGTCTTTTAATTAAAAATAAGATATTTGGTATTTTCCAAATAATATCTTTGAAACTATATTTTTTTTTAGATTTTTTGGAGGTAGTAGGTGTGAAAATAAAATTAGTTCTATAAAAAAAAACAAAAAAAGATAAAATTAGTATAAAAGTATAAAATTTGTTCTATAAAAATGAAATCAAATAAAAAATAATTCCAACACTACTGTTTAAATTAAAAATAACTCCAAACAATTAGAAATTCTAAACCAAATAAAATTCTTAGGTAATTAAATCTTCAAAAAGACGACCAAATTGTAACGAACAGTAACCAAATCTATTAAACAACGCATTTCTTATGGCGTTGAGTTCATCTGCCCATATGTTTTGGGTAAATTGGATTATCTTTTCCTTCAATTCCTCCAAGTTGGTGGCTCGCTCGAACTCATACCTATACAATTTCGTTTTTAGCATACCCCAAAAATAAAAATCTAGAGGAGCCCAGTCCGGTGACTGAGGGGGCCATTTTATTGTATCGTCTCTACTAATGACACGTTCAGCAAAAATTAACGCTAAATAGTCTCTAACGGCTTTTGCATTATGTGCAGAACAGCCGTCTTGTTGAAACCAAATTTCGTTGAAGTTAATTCGAAGACGTTGAAGTGCAGGAATAATTTGATTTTGCAGTAATTGGAGATAAATTGCCTTAAATTAAAAAAGGACTAATAATATGGTTTCCCAAAATTCCAGTCCAAACATTTAACTTTTGTGGATATTGTGTACGCACAGACATAATCAAATGCTTATTCTCCTGAGACCAATAACATATAACGGATGGATTATGTTTCTTGTGATTTGTGAGGGAAGATTCATCTGTAAACAAAATATTTTTCAAAACATTATTATTTTCACGGTATCTCTCCATCACAATTTCACAAAATTGCATCCGTTTAAATTGATCATCAGGAAATATTTCTTGAGTTGTCTGCACTTTCTAACAATGGTAGTTGATCCTTTTCAAAATATTCCTCACTGTTTTTGCATTCAAATCAACTTCATCGGCAATTTGTTTACTTGAACACGACGTCGCTTCAGCCAATGCACAAACTTGAATTTCTCGTTCTTGAGAAATTTTCTTTTCGCGAGGTTGATCTGATAGGCAGCATTTTTTATATCTGCCATTAGTACAGCCAAACTTTTCAAATTGGTGAATAATGGCCAATACAGTTTTTTCTATAGGTATTGGCCTGTTTTCAAAAGCCATAATAAATAAATTACTAGTTTCTTGTACTGAATTGCCCCCAAAGTACCATTTTATTATTTTTACCTGTTCTTCTGTTATATAAACAGTCGGCATATCAAATTTTTATCTTCACACTTACGCGGTTACCTCCAAAAAGAAATACATGGCATAGCGTTCGGCCTGTCTCGTATGCGGTTTACCATTGAAGAGAACGGACGAATAGCGATGTTGCCAAAATTACTTGTTTTATTGGAAATTACGTTACAATTTCGTCAAATAAAAATGCGAATCCGTAAATTTCTCATGGATTTAAGAAATTCTGTACCAGTATTTGTGTCAATTAGTGTTTCATTTTTAATATCATTTATATATTCGTTTTTGTTATTTTTAGGCTATCAAAGAAAACTTGGCAAGAAATAATTTCGCTGAAAGGTCAAAAGAGTTGGAGGCAAGATGATTCAGTAGTAGATCAGACAGAGTGCATATAAATAAATTTATTTGAGTAAATACAACTGACAGTAACTATACATACGTAATTATATATTTTATACAAAAATTAAAGCATGGAATAATTAATATCCCAAAGTGTTTTTTTACACCAAACAGGTCAGTTCACAATAAATTTAACAGACTTTTATACTTATTAAAAATAATTTGATATATAACCACCAAAATCTAATGTCTTAATTAGAAAAATATACAAATATATTCAAATAAACTAATAACTATGAGAAGTAATGCACACGAAATAACATATAAAATAAAATAGTAATAAAATAGTAGAGACAAGGATGGAATTATAGCTAGGCTTTTATTAATTTATGTATTGCGAATTTTTCCGGGTACATAATTTCTATCGATCTGAGGCTCTTGTAGAAACATATGTAGGCACCTTTCATTTTGAGCCAAAGGATGGCCAGCAATTCTGAAACAATTACACGAAATTAACTTAAAAAGTTTTAAACTCGTAAATTTTTAGTACATCAGCCAAAACTATATTTTTTATTTATTTAAATTAACGGCTGTGGCTATTACCATGAGCTACATTTCAAAATTTATATAATTAACAAAAAAATAAAAGAAGAAAACTTAAACTAGTATATACTCTATTTAGAGATATATTTAAAAAATAATAAAAATATATATAAAACATAATGGATTTTAAAATATAAATAATAAAACATTATATTTCATTCAAAAGACGGTTGTATTGTAGAAACTTAATCACTTTCCTGATTTGATCTGCGAGGTTTAGGACCCCTTTGAAAATGGGACTAATATCGAGCTGTTAGCGAATACAGTGTGTCAATTTTATAACTTGTGATGGGCTATGCTGTATCTCGTGAACAAAAGCTGATATCGAAAAATGCTTGAAACCGTTTATAGGATAGTAAGGGGGAACTAAAATGAGATGAAAGAGAACTCACCCCCATCGACTACCTAGGCCCCACCCACCATAACCACAAAGTTTAAATTGCAAACCCCTACTTGTGATACATCATTGAAAAGACTAAAAAATGCTATCCAATGGTATAAATAATATTTATACAGGGTGAAACAATAATTGTGAAACTTTGGCTTAAATGGAAAATTTAATGAGGTTTTTGTTGACCTACAATTTTGTTAAAAATGTCAATTAAGTAAATGTTCAAAGTGGGTTCCGTTGTTTTGTAAACAATAATACAGCAGCCTATTTTGTAATTCTTTCTCGCAACTCCCCAACTGACGCAGGTTGAGTTTTATAAACAACTAACTTGACGTAACCCCATAGAAAAAAGTCAGGTGGCAGTAAGTCTGGTGACCTCGGTGGCCACTCCGTAGGACCTCTCCTTCCAATCCATTTGTTCAGATAATTAGTATCCAACCAGTGCCTAACTAGAACTGCATAGTGAGGTGGTGCTCCATCTTGTTGGAAGTGCAGCAAATCTTCGTCTAGAGCTAGGTTGCCTTGATCGTCTCTTTGGTTCTCTAATTCAGGCACAATTAAAGGTTCGATGGTGTTTTCCAGCATATCAAGATAAATGTCGCCACTTAAATTGCCTGGTATGAACAAGGGGCCAATTATAGCATCGCCTAATATTCCTGCCCAAACATTCAGTTTTTTAGGATACTGAGTGTGACCTCTGAATCGATGCGGGTTCGCATCACTCCAGTACCGACAGTTTTCTTTAATTACATTACCATTCAGCATAAAAGTACATTCATCAGTGAAACAAATATTTTTTAACATTCTCCGTTCAACGCGAATTCTTTCAGTCATGAGTTCACAAAACTCAGACAAAATTCGTCAGTCTGGATCATCATCGCCTAGTTCTTGAAGAATTTGTGTTTTGTAAAGGTGAAACTTATGTAATTGCAACACTTTTTTAACAGACCCATGTGAAAGTCCTGTTATTGCAGATACTTGACGTGTTGTTGCAGTAGGCTCTATTGCAAAATTTCCAAGGACCTCAATTCGGGATGCTTCATTCGGTAATTTTGGGGCATCCCATAATGGTCCGGGAGGTAGCATTACAAATACAAAAGTCATAATAAGCCGGCTGATATTAACACCCTGTATAATTATTAAACAATAATTATACAGAGTCATCAACAGAATCAACAAAAACCTCATTAAATTTTCCATTTAAGCCAAAGTTTCACAATTATTGCTTCACCCTGTATAATTATTATTTATACCATTGGATTGCATTTTTTATAGTCTTTTCAATGATATATCACAAGTACGGATTTGCAATTTAAACTTTTTTGGTTGTGGTGGGTGGGGCCCAGGAGGTTGATGGGGGGTGAGTTCTCTTTCATGTCATTTTAGTTCCCCCTTACTATCCTAGAAAGATTTCAAGCATTTTTCGATATCAGCTTTTGTTCGTAAGATATAGCCCATTGTAAGTTTTAAAATTGACACACTGTATTGTCGTAAAATGGATATTCGACAAATACATGTTTGACTCGTAGATTCGAGTTACAGATAGATGATGTCATTAAAACGTGGTGTGTCAGAAGAGTATATCCTATTCATAATCACCGTATTTGTTCATAGTGCTGGTAAAAAGCCCTGGATCGAGACTCAAAATTCGGACGTGACCCACGAGAGAAAAAGGACAACGATTTAGAAAAGAAAAACTTTTTAAAAACATGAATCTGTAACATTAAATCTATCAGCAACAGACACCAGGGAATTGAAAAAGAACTTCATGAATATAAAATCTACATATTATGTGCCTTACATGAGACAGAAGAAAAAGGGTAAAGGACAAGGGTCTAAAACTACCTTTTATATCCAGCGGTGTACAGCAGAGAGCTAAAGAGGAAGTGATATTAATGGTTATTGATATTAAATGTCATACATACAGTAAGCACATCAAGATTCTCAGAGAATACAAGGAAATTGCATAGAGGAAACCTGTGAGAAAATAAAAATAGCTATAGTCGAGGCTGACGAAGTAGTCGCAGGTAAAATAAAAAGAAATCACAAAAACCAGTGGATGACGGAAGAGATACTTGATCTAATGGAGAAAGTACAAAATACATCAGAATCAACAGGAATACAAGGAAATCCAAAGTACAATAAAGGCAAGAATTAAAAACGCAAAGAAAAGCTGGATGAAAGAACGTTGCGAAGAATTGGAATCACTACAAGAAAAGGGAGACAGCTTTGGACTACATAAAAAGGTCAAAATTTCGAGTATATACAAGAAACACCATGAGACTCGCTTGAAGAATGATCAAGGAAACTACGTTCATACCCAAGAAGAACTAGCTAAAATCTGGGCAAACTATGCTTCGTCCCTCTTTGCGGATAATAGACCGAATCTGCCAACTACTAACTTACCCACGGAAAATTTATCCGGCCCTCCCATTATTCGCGCCGAGGTGGAGTACGCTATAAAAGTAGCTAAACTACGCAAGGCCCCTGGACCGGATGGAATTACTACGGAAGCCATAAAACTGTTGGAAGACGATAACATCGACATGCTGGTAACAATTTTAATTTTCAATGACATATATAACACCGGCCACATTCCAACGGATTGACTTTATTCAACTTTTATAATGATCCCTAAATCACAAAGAGCAACAAAATTCAAAGACCACAGACTGATAAGTTTAATGAGCCCTTCGAATCCTTCACACGAGAATGTTCAGAAAGCTGGAAGATCTAAGCGGTGACACACAATTTGGTTTCAAGAGCGGACTGGGTACACTAGAAGCAGCTTTCTGCTTGAATACGCTTGTACAAAACTGCATGGATCAACGAAAGGACATTCCTCGATTATGAAAAATCGTTTGACACCGTAAAACATGACGCAATGATAAAAATGCTACACAACGCTAACATTGGCAAGAAAGATATAAGAGTTATCCAGAATCTCTATTGGAATCAAAAAGCACGAGTGAGACTGAACAAATCAACCAACAGAGAAGAATTTTAAATTTTAAGAGGGGTGCGACATGGGTGTATTTTGTCTCCTATGCTCTTCAATCTCTATGTGGAGAACATTTTTGCAAAGGCACTGGAAGGCTCCGAGTGTGGAATAAAGGTAAACGGGTTCCCGATAAATACCATTCGTTACGCCGACGACACCGCGATAATAACAGACAACGAACATGATATGCAGTTGATGTTAAATAAAATAAACACCGTAGGAAAAATATATGGCTTGAAGATAAATGCTGGAAAAACTAAATGCATGGCAATAAGAAAAAACGCACTTTTAAGAATAAAACTGCAAGTCGATAATGCTCGAATCGATCAAGTGAAAACATTTAAATACTTGGGAATGATGATGAATGACCAATGGGATCCTCAACAAGAAATAAAATGCCGTACCGAACAAACAAGACAAGCTTTTATCAAATTTAAACCGCTACTATGTAACCGCAATCTTTCCTTCAATCTCCGCTACAGGATGGTTAAATGCTATGTATGGTCCATATTGTTATACGGCATGGAAACATGGACGTTAAGAGTACCCTCCATTAATAAGTTGGAGACCTTCGAAATGTGGACGTTGCGAAAAATGTTCCGCATACCATGGACAGATAGGCTGAGAAACGACGAAGTCTTAGGAAAGCAAATACTGAGAGAGAACTATTCAATTTGATCAAGGTACGAAAATTTGGATACCTCGGCCATATTCTGAGAGGAAAAAAATACGCAATCCCTCAACTTATCATACAGGGAAAGATTGAAGGCAAGAGGGAGTAGGTCGCAAACAAATGTCGTGGCTACGGAACATAAAGGACTGGACAGGTATAAATAACACTGGCGATCTTTTGCGTGCCGCATAAGACAGACGTCTGGCCTTAAGATAATTCGCCAACGCACTACAGGTGCACGGCACTATAAGAAGAAGAAGATATTAAATGAAACTATAAATCAAAAATCACCCGTCGTAAGTTGAATATATCAGCCTACTATATATGAGTAACATCAGTAATATAAAATTATTTTGAAATAATAGTGACTACAAAAATTGGAAGATGATTTTTGTCCATGAGTTTATATTTCTGCTTGACTGAGCGGATGTACGGAATTCGACTATATACCTAAAGATGTAAAATACTCAAATTTGTATACTCTTTTTATTTCAATTCGATATTCAATTATTTAGTAGGCCAATAGAAAGAGTGCTAGAAACCGCAGATGCTTGTTTGCGTTTACAGCAGTAAACAGAACGAAACGCAATAATCGAGATTCGAAGTTTATGTCTGAGAAAACTTTAATTCTCTTGAGTGTCAAGTAACCGAGAAGTCTATTTAATAACGGAGTTAATCAATGTCCTGACATTACGTCGAAATATGTTTACACGGCAAAATAAAGACACAACAGATGAATCAACAGTTGAATCCGCAAATTGACGCACCTACACAACGAAACGCATACTTTCATTTTATAAGCGTCAATAAAAAACTAAAAATTCCGTCAAAGGAAGAACTGGAATACAAAGTAAACATACATTTCATTATTTAATAACAATGTACAGACAAGACTGCCCATAGTGCTTACGGGTCTATCACATACATGTAGTTACATGTTATTCTCTCGGACATAGAAGTCTATATAATATTTTTTCTCAATTAATTGCGTTGTCTTATGTCCTATAGTCAGATATTTTTTTCTCCATACCTGTATACCATTTTACATCAGAAGTTGTTTACTTCATTTTAAGTTTTTAAAACTTTCCCTTTTATGAGTTTATTGAGTATGTAATTAGTTATCAAAACGTTAAACTATACATTGATTGATTAATCTTTGTCATATATTTAGGATTTGACAAAGAAATATTAGTAAATTATCAATAGAGAATATTATCACTTTATCCGGCAATAAAGTGACCAATTATTTATCCCATATTTTAGTAGTGTCTACTTGATTATCTTGTTTACGTTTACATAAAATAAATAAATACAAATTTGTATGTGTTCTGTATATTGTTCTGAAGCTATTTTTCTATGCCATTGTTCCTGGTTAACATTGGACTTGGTTGGGCACGGATTGAGATGTTAGATCACGAATAAATAAGCAAGAACAGCATTTAACAAAATGGGAAATCTATTCGAGAAAGTTTCGTTAATTGCTATGGTCATTCATAGATTTACAGAAGGGTCTTAAAAACTCACTGAACAGATTATATTCAATTATACTCCAGCAAAAAAATAATGAAATGAGTCACACGCGTCATCTCGTATGCGGATATCGTACAATTTAGCTGACCCTATAAATTTTTTACCAAGAAGCGTGTCAGTAGAGGAGAAATAATTTTTTTTTAGCGTGTGGCATATTAAGAACTATATACCAAACTAAGAGTCACAGAGAGAAGAATGGAGCGATCCATTTTAGGAGTAACTCTGTGAGACAAAATAAAAAACGAACAGGTCAGGAGAAGAACCAAGGTGACTGACTTCATCGAAAGGATAGCCAGACTAAAATGGAGATGGGCAAGACACATAGCTAGAATGACGGATGGGCAATGGACAAAGAGGTTATTGGAATGGAGACCAAGAGAAGCGTCGGTCGACCACCTACACGATGGGCTGACGATTTAAAAAGACAAAATAAAAATTGGATGAGAGTGGCACAAGATAGACAGGGTTGGAAACACGAGGAGGAGATATATGTTCAGCAGTGGATTTTTGAGGCTGGATGATGATGCTATTAAAAACAAATATTTTTATAAAAAAAAAACGTTAAATGGAGTATTATAAGTTACAGGTTTAGTGATCTCAACACTAAGGGTTGAATTTCAAATTCCAACGAAGAAAAAAAAATAGATAGAAAGAAATGGAATGTACAGAAGCTGAGAAATGCAACTGTTGCAAAACAGTACTGGGCAAATATTACCAATAGGTTAAGGAATCAAAGTCTAAGCGAAGAAGACCAGAGAGATATAGACTCCTACTGGAACAGGATAAAGGAAGATATTAAGTCAGCAGCATAAGATGAAATAGGAACAGAAACTTGTACCCGAAAAAATCACTGGTTTTACGATGAATGCAAAGACGCAACATAGAAAAAAAATGAAGCCTATGCAAAAATGCTTACTCGCCGAACTAGAACAAGTATAGAGAATTAACAGACAAAGAGAAGAGAAGAAAAGAAAATACACAGAATGAAGAAACGAAACCACTTAAAAAAAGGATCTTCAATATATAGAAAACCTCAACAGAGAGAAAGAACCTGGTTGTTTCTTGTTGAAATTATATATGTTATGATGTTAAATTCCCTTCATTTTTCAATGATCTGTCGTACATGTTGTTCGCCAATACCTCGTCCAGTGACGAAGCCTTCAGGAATTCCTGGTAGTAGAAATGGTTTTATCCTCTCTAGTAGTATATGTATGTAGTATGATTTTGCTACATGAGTCTCGATACTTTTTTTATGAAGAGGAATTAATATTGATCTTTTCCAGTCCTCTGGCCACGTGCAAGTTTAACGAATTATTTAGCAAATTTGGTGCATTATATCCTCCGAAGTCATCTAGGGCCCATATTTCGATAGGTATATTTTTCCTCAAAACTAGATATCCTTTGTGTTGGTGACTTCCCTACAGATGCCTCAGTCATCAGATTCTCGCAGTATTCCTTCCATCTTTTTAATATATCAAGGTTGGTAGTAAGGAGGATTTCATGCTCCTCTTTAATGGCATTATGATCGTGTTATCTGCTTTATTTTCTTAAACATGTGTCTAGTTTCACTTTTGTCTTTTTGAAAATCGTTGTATTTCGATATTCAATCTTCGATATGCCTCCCTTGCGTTCTCATGTCTTAGTCCTATAGGTTTCAGTTGCTTCCTTTTATTATTTTGCACTATATGTCATCTGATATCCATTGTTTCCTTTTTTCTTTTGTACCATCTAAAGTGTCTATGTGACACTATTAAAGATCGTAAGATATCCCTAGTTAAATCATCATGGAATGAGAAGAACGAGTAAGCAGACGTGTAATGATCATGGGTATCGGAGACCAAGATCCGGCAGGAATGGAGTCGGGGCTTTTCAGGTCGTCAACCAGCGAAATCTCTACCAGAAAAAGAAAAAAACAGACCGTCAATTTAAAATTGGAACGTGGAATGTGACCAGCGGAAAAACACACAATGTAATCCAAGAAATGAAAAGAATTAACATCAATATTTTAGGAATAAGTGAAACCCGATGCATAGGAAATGGAAAATGTAAAGTTAGAGACCATGCGATATACCATTCGGGTAATAATGACACACAACATCGACATGGCGTGGCAATAATACTGAACAATGAAATCTCACAACACGTCCAGAATTTTCTACCTTTTTCTGAAAGAGTTATGCTACTACAACTAAAAACGAAAGACAGAAAAATAAACATTTACATGCCCCAACGGCTGAAAAAGATGACGAAGAGGTGGAATCGTTCTACGAACAAATTCAAGAGGCATTAAGAACTATCAAAGCACGTGACGTCACAATAATAATGGGTGACCTGAACTCCAAAATTGGAAAGGGTAGCACGTAGTGGGAAATTTTGGATTAGGTAATAGAAATCAAAGAGGAGATAGGTTGATACAATTCTGCCAAGATAATAATATGATTGTTGAGATAAGGGAGACACAGTAATGGATACAGAAAACAAATTGATGGTATGGGCAAACTATATAGAACAGCTGTTTAACGACAAACGAGACAAAATAGATAACGAATATTTCGTTGAAGAGACTGGAACAGAAATAACAGAAAGTGAAGTGAAACATACAATTAAAGAAATGAAAACTGGGAAAGCAGTAGGACCAGATGAAATACCGACAGAAATATTGCAACTTATCGCCGACTGCAATATACATGTTATTGTCGAATTATTTAATATCATATACAGAACAGGTATATTACCTAAAGAATGGCTTCTATCAACATTCGTGACTATACCGAAAAAGAAAAACGCCAGACAATGTTGCGATCACCGTACCATCAGTCTAATATACCACACACTAAAAGTATTCTTAAAGATTATTCATCGTAGAATATATAAAAAGTTAGAACACGACATTGGACCAACTCAGTTCGGATTTAAAAATGCTCAAGCAACCAGAGAAGCATTATATGCAGTAAATGTGCTAATACAGATATGTTAAGATGTAAACTAGGACATCTATGTCTGCTTCCTAGATTATAACAAGGCATTCGATACAGTGAAACATAATCCGTTAATAAAACTACTGAGAACAAAGAACATCGACACACGAGATATAATAATAATAAATAATCTGTATTATGAACAAGAAGCTGTCATAAGAATAAATAATTTAAAAACTAATAAAATAAAAATCAAAAGTGGTGTTAGACAGGGCTGTGTCTCGTCGCCATCACTGTTTAATGCATACTCAGAGGAAATATTCAAAAAAGCATTAGAAGATTAAGTAGCAGGCATAAAAATAAATAGCCTACCCATACGTGAAATTAGATATGCTGATGGTACAATACTAATAGCAGAAAATATTACAGATCTACAAAGAATTTTAGATAAGGTTGTTGCAGCGAGTGACGAATTTGGTCTGTCACTAAACATAAAGAAAACAAAATTCATGGTTATATCAAAGAAAAATATTAGATACATCAATCTACATGTAAATAATAAGACGGTAGAACAAGTTAAGAATTATATAACTATTTAGGGGCAAACATTAATGAAACAAACGATTATACCAAAGAAATTAGAGATAGAATAGAAAAGGTTAGATGTGCATTCTCAGCGTAAATCTTAGAAAAGAGTACTAAAGTGTTATGTATCTTCTGTTCTTTTGTATGGTGTGGAGACATGGACTTTAAATAAGCAATGTCTCAATAAATTGGAAGCATTTGAAATGTGGACATATCGAAGAATGCTGAGAATCTCCTGGACAGACAGAATAACCAATGAAGAAGTACTAAGAAGAATAGAGCACAGCAGGGAGATACTGGATTCCGTCAAAATAAGAAAACTACAATATCTGGGTCATATATAACACTTGGTGACAGACATGAATTCCTAAAACTAATAATGCAGGGAAAGATTCAAGGAAAGCGCAGCTTAGGTAGAAGAAGAAAGTTCTGGCTGAAAAACCTCAGAGAATGGTTTGGATGCAGCTCAACTGAACTCTTTCGGGCTGTAGTGTCAAAAGTTAGAATAGCAGTGATGATTGTCAACCTTCATCGCGGAGATGGCACGTAAAGAAGAAGTATTTCCATTTTTCCAATTTTTATACAAAGTATCACAGAAGAAGAATGGGTGTCGAAAGAACAGGCAGAATCAAAAATAATATAAATAAGAGAAAGGCTCAAAAGTAAACCTTTGCTAGACACAATACGGGAAAATAAATTGACAAGGTTCGGACATTTATTCCGGATGAACGATAATAGGCAAGCAAACAGAGTATGGGAGGCAAATCCGGGAATACGGAAAAAGCCTGGTTAAAGCCTGAAACAGTAACATGACAGAAATAGTCAAAAGTAGAGACGAATCATGGCAGAAAACAAAACAAACAGCACTGAACAGAAAATGATGGAGAAAATGTATAAAAAGTTAGATTTACCAATCCTCGACACTTAATAAGCGGAACGATTTTGTTTGTATGCATAAATAGATAAGTCACAACATGAATTTGTGCTGAAATGAAAATAGTATGTATTTACATTTATTTAATATTCGTGTTTAAAAAAACAACTTACTTGTTAATAAAAACTTCTAAACCTTTTCTTCTATCTTCAATAAAATCTTCCTCAAAGATTCCATCGTCACCTCTAAAAGGTAGCTGTCTTTTCCAAGCTTTTCCGGGTAAAGGAGGCACAACAATTTTACTGTCTCTTTCCAATTCATTCCTTAACCATTCAAAATCACTGTATCGTCGCCTTACACTCGATTCTTTTACTTTAAAAACAGGTAGATTTGTCTAAAAATATTATATATTGTGATGAAAAATACAAAAGAGATATGAGGAATATTATAGGAAATAATTTTGGTAAATTTTAAAATAAAAAAAACATTTAAATTTGATAGGCGTTTTTTTTTATTTCGGCCTTTACATGAAAATCTCTTTTAGTGGGTAATCTAACTATGTTTATACATCAAATGTGCTGTTCTTTCCCAAAGGAAGAAATTACATCGTTATTTGCAATTTTAAATGCCAAAAAAAAATAATAAATTGTAAAATATATACATTATCAGTAGAGTATTAAATGCATAGTTGGAAACTCGTTAGCTGGTTACTGATTTTACACTTTGCCTGTGTGGTTGATGTTTCATTGGCAATTGCCTAAATTTTTATTCTGCGAAAAATTGTAAACAATGAATCAGTCAGTTCATTCAGTCGGAAACATACAACACAAAAATTCTGAGCACACATTATTATACCGGTACGCCCCGTTTTTCAAATAATACACGTGCACCATGTGTAACGATAAATGGGCTAGCACATACTGACGTTCAGACAATCTTAGTATGTTATGGCCTCTACCCACAGAAACATGACTCAAAACTTACCAACAAGTCCTTTCCAAGGCTCTTCTATTAGAAAAATTGGACCTTCACTTCGAATTTGTCACATTCATATACAAAGCGTAAGCTAAGCCAACAGCCGGTATCTATCAAGGATATTAAAAGATAATGATTGTGATTGTGAGATTCTATAACGCACACATTTTCTGGCATTGTAGAATCATAAATAAATATTCGGTACTTGAATATTGTAATTTTAAATTTTGAAAATAGTACATTTTCCAGAGCCAAGTCACAGCTTTCCACCATGTGATCGTGACTTTGGTACTATAGAACAAAAAAGCGCAAAAAAGAAATATTACATTTGCCTGAAGAGTGGTACTCTATAGTAGAAAGCTCCGTTAAAAAGTTTGTTGTTGAGCGTGTTACACAGCGTGATTTTTGATGTTGACTCGTTTTTGGGGCACACTAAACAGACTTCAGTTGTCAAGAAAAAACTAGACGTTGACGTAAACATAGAGACGTTTCTATTGGAAAAGTCTCCACCAACGGTCTCCATCCTGAATTCATACTCATCATCATCATCATCATCATTCTGGCTTTACAACCCTGCGTGGATCCTAGCCTCTTTCTTGGTACTTTCCATAGTACTGTGGAAAATATTTTATACGCTGCATTTAGAAGCGTAATTCCTCTGTGGTTAGAGCATTCAAAGATATCTCATTTTTTGTGTATGGTGCAAAGTATTCCAATATTCCAATCATTGGGGAGGGATTTCTGTATCCATATTTCTTTTATAAGCTGCTGTAATGCCATAATGGTATCATGGCCACCTTCTTTATATAGTTCAGCTGGGAGATTATCTATTCCGGGTGATTTGTTTCTGGCTAGTTTTTTAACTGCATTTTTAACTTAAAGAATCGTTGGTGGTTCCTCTTCCCTCTCGCCTGCTCCCCTTACCTCATATCTCTTTCGTCTTCCTATTTTTCATACTCAATTGCGGGAAATACACAAAAACCTAGCTGACCACCCACACACTATAGACAGATTGCTCTATTGTCTATAATGTATAATTTACTTGAAAGACTAATTTTTAACAGAACAAGCCCAATAATCCTCAAAGCTATTCTAATCCAACAAGCAGGTTTTAAACCAAATCGAGGTTGCGCCAACCTGGTCATCTCTCTGTACTTACATAGAAGCAGGTTTCCATACAAAACTAAAGAGTTCTGTCGGATTCATAGATCTTTCAGCAGCTTTCGACACAGTTTGGCAAAAAGGAATGATTTATAACCTCTTAAGCACTATTCCTTGCAAAGTCATATATGATATGTCATGTCACGATATGATATGTCATATCTGGTCTTATCAATAATAAGCTACTACTGCATTAAACCTCCGAGCATCATACTGCATCATAAACGCCTAACAAGAAAGTCACCGAATGCACTGTCCTAAAAGAAAATCAGATAGTAAAATAAGTCCATATTGCAGACTTGCAGACAGCCACACTCTAAGAGAAATTAATAAAACTGTTTCGAAGGCAATCAGGAGAGATTAAAGGAAATTTAAAGCCGATAATATTAAACGCACTATAGAGGAAAATAACAGCCTAAAAGTTCCACGTAGAAAGGTAACGAATGGGAAATGCGAAATTCATAAATTAAGAAACAAGCAAAATGAAATCATATCACGTAGAGACGAGTTAATACAGGTCGTCGAAGAGTTTTACTAGGAATTATATGGAAGTAGACGAGAAGATCAAACAGGAATACAAACAGCCATTTCAAAGACGATCATGAATCAAGATTCCGAACTAACCCCACAGATAAAGGTAGATGAGATTCGACATTAAGAAAAATGAAAAATAATAAAGCTCCAGGAGAGGATGGAATTGTAATAGAAGCTATCGTAAATGGAGGAGATATGCTATTAAATAAATTAAGGAAACTGTTTAATCTATGTTTGCAGCAAAGAGAGCTGTCCAAAGAATGGAACAATGCTATAACCATCCTTTTGCATAAAAAAGGAGATAGAACGGAACTAGATAATTATAGACTTATTAGCCTGTTGAACCACATGTAAAAGCTCTTCACTAGGTTAGTGACATCAAGATTGAAGAAAAAATTAGATTTCTACCAACCGACAGAGCAGGCAGGATTCCGTTCAAATTATGGTACCAATGATCACCTCCATACAGTAAAGACACTCTAAAAATCTATAGAATACAACAAACCTCTTTTCCTCACTTTCATAGATTTTCATAAAGCGTTCGACACGATCGAAATAGACGGCCTTATAGAAGCAATGAATGACAGCAGGATCGACCATAGGTATAGTGACCTTATTTACAATATTTACAAAAATGTCACTAGATGGCATTAAGGTGGCCAATTGGGACTGCAAGAGTAACAGTAGATGGCCAAAAGCTTAACCATCTCCGTTTCGCAGATGATATTGTCCTTATCACCGATAATTTAGAAGCCACAGATATGTTGAATGAATTCGACTTTGTGATGTTCTAAGGTGGGCCTCAGAATGAACTTGACCAAAGTTTATGACAAATATGGTCCCCAATAACCATTTTACTATTCAAGACAAAGTGGTGGAACTGGTGGAGAAATATACGTTTGGGTCATGAAATAAGAATCAGCAGGGATAACCAAACATGCGAAATAGATCGGTTTAAAACGTTCCTCTACGTCTTCCGATATCCAGTTGCCACTCCTCTCGATTCATCCATATGTCTTCTTCTATGTCTCTGTCTTTCATTTCTCTATTGATTTCTCTCCAACTAAGGCGGGGACTTAGTTGACCTCTTTTTTTTCTACCGTAGGGGTCCACATTAAGACTTGTTTTGGGAGACGTTCTTTAGACATTCTCTGTACATCACCGTACCATCTGAGTTGTTTTGTACCAATATCGTCTACTATTGTATGTTTTACTTTCATAATTTCTCTTATTCTGTTGTTCGTTACTCTTTCTAATCTAGATTTTCCAGCTAAACGTCTCCAGAAATCCATTTCCGTTGCCTCAAGTTTTCTCTTGTATCTTTTCTTTATTTGCCATACTTCACTACTGTAGGTAATTATACTTTTAATGATTGTGTTATATATCTTGTGCTTGTTATTATTAGAGATTGATTGATCCCAAAGGATACTATTGAGAAGGGAAATTGTTTCTCTTGCTTGGTTGTTTTTCTCCTTAATTGTGTCGTCTACTTTGCCTTCTTTTGTGATGATCATACCTAAATATTTATATGTGTTACAATGTTTGATAATTCCCATCTTCCAATATGAGGTCCTGTTGTTTTCCGCCGATACACATATACTCGGTTTTTGGATATTGATTTCAAGTCCCCATTTTTTATACTCCTCGATTAATTTTCGAGTCATATACTCAATATCTTCATAATCTTGTGCTATCACTAGTTGATCATCTGCAAATGACAAAGTGTATATGCTGTTGTTGTTAATCGGCATTCCCATATTTCTACATTTGCGCTTCCACAGTTTTAGAGCTTGTTCTAGATAAATTTTAAATAATGTCGGGGAGAGACAGCAGCCCTGCTTAAGGCTTTTATTCATTTGGAATCCACTTGACAGATTATTTCCAACCTTTACCTTTGAGTTAGCATTAGCGCACAGTTCCTTCGTCGCATTTATTAAATGCATGCTTATGTTTGTTTTCTCTAACGCTTCCCATAATTTATAATGTGGAACGCTATCATAAGCCTTTCGTAGGTCTACATAAAATAAATGTACTTCTTGATTAACGGCTAGTTTCTTTCCAATAATCTGTGTAATGCAAAACAAATGGTCAACAGTAGATCTACCTGCCCTAAATCCTGCCTGTTCCTCAGCCTCTAAGTCTTTACATTAGCTTTCTATTCTGTTTGTAATTACCTTTCCGTATATTCTACTTATCGAGTTTGTCACAGCAATGCCTCTGTAATTGTCACATTCATCCCTTCTGCCTTTTTTGTGTATAGTGGATATGAATGATGTCTTCCACTCCTCTGGGGTTGTCATTCCATTAATGCAGTTTTGGAACAGTTTGGCTAAACTTGTATATAGTTTGGTTGTACCGTGTTTAATTAACTCTGCAGGGATTTTACCTGGACCCGGTGCTTTGTTATTTTTTAAAGATTGTGGTCTATCTTCCCTTAGGAGTTTCTCAAAATATTGGTCCCAGTCATCCATTGTTATTGTTGACACTATGTCTCTCTTCTTATCTTGTCGTCAAGATTTTAAGACTCTCCAACTTTCTGTGCTTCTTCGTCTTCCTAGATGTGAATTTATCTTGTTACACTTTTGTTGTCATGCTTCATTTTTCTTGACATATCATTTTTCGTACTTTAGCTTGAGACCCCTTGTAGATTATTTTATCCGATATATTCTTTGTATTTAAGAATTTTTTATATTGGTCTCTTTTCTTCTTTATTTCTTGTTCTATTTTTTCTCAAACCAATATGGAAGTTTTCTTTGATTCTGGATTTGGTATCCAATGGCTTCTGTTGCTGCCTCCTGGAGACACCTTTTAATGTGAATGTAATGTTCTTCATTATTATTAAATTGTTTATTTTCCAACTTTTGATTTAATCTATTTCTGTATAATTCTCTCACGCTTTCTTGTTCTAAGCTGATTAGGTTATACCTACCTCTTCTTTATTTCTTTCTCCCTTTCATTTCCTTCTTTATCTTCTTTAGGTTTATTTACTCCAAATGTGATCTTAGCTTTTAATAAGTGATGATCGCTTCCACAGGTAGCTCCTCTCAATACTCTTACATCTTGTACAATCATATTTGTCTTTTGTCGTATGATTGTGTAGTCTATGATTGATTTTAACCCTCCCGTATTTTGCGTCCATGTGTATTTGTGTATGTCTCTATGTTGAAAAAATCCATTTGCAATTTTCATTTCATTTTGTTCGCATAATGATATTAGTCCATTATCATTTACGTAGTCTTCTCCGAATTGACCTATAACTGCGTTATGGTTTTTTTTCAGTTCTGCTGTTTAAGTCTCCTAAGATGATAATTTCTCGAGATGTGCCGACTTTTGCAACCTCTAAATTCAATTTCTCAAAAAAATCATTTTTAATGTTTACTGGTGCATCATCATTTACTGCATATACACCCAAGATTGTGCATTTGTGTCCTCTAATCGTAAGGTTCATTTTTATCAGTCTCTCGTTTATGGCCTCCCAAGTAGTTATGTATTTCCTTAGCTTCTTATGTATTAATATGGCAACACCTTATTGGGCTCTTTTCTCCTTTGGAGAAATTCGAAATCCAAAGAATAATTAGTTTAGCGTGGGCAGCCTTTGGAAAACTGCGAGAAACACTTAGCGCCAACATACCAATTAACCTTAAAAGAAAAGTATTTGACCAATGCCTATTACCGGTCATGACCTATGAGGCGGAAACTATGACTTTACCCAAGACTACGGCTTCGAAATTGAGAGCGGCACAGAGACGAATGGAACGGTCTATACTGGGAGTGACGAATAAAAAACGAAGATCTGCGAAAAAGGACGAGTATTGCTGATGTTGTGGAACGCATCGCGGAACTAAAATGGAATTGGGCAGGCCATGTAGCGAGAATGCATAACTCACGATTTACGAGCAAAATTACACATTGGGGGCAAAGAGCAGACAAACGTAGTAGAGGAAGACCATCTACACGTATCACCAAAAATTGACAACAAAGAGCACAAAATCGTAAAGAATGGAGGAGTTTAAGGGAGGCCTATGTAAAGCAGTGGACGTGATAAATGAAGGCTGGATGATGATGATGGTCATATGGTTATTTAAGTACATATTCAGAGAAGTTTCTTAGCAAATATTAGAGTAGTTTTAGACTTGGTCAATCAAAAATATACCCAAAGCAAATACTACTAAGCATCAATGGATTTAATGTTGACCCTGTATCTTTTCATTGATTTTAAATCAATTTACGAATGCATACCAAATTAATAAAATTGATTGATGGGGGCGACATTGCGTAACATTTTTTTTACAGTATACTAACAATTTTTGTGTCTTTATAATGATAGATGATATACTTCTCATATTCAGAAATTTATGCAATTGTTTATTATGTAAATAAAATAAAAATGCTTATATCTTGTTTATTTTTATGCAAATTTCAATTTGTTAAAACGACAAATCAAAGATTCCGTTTTATGAATACTGATAGAGAATAATTAAATCATATACCACTTAAACATATGACTGTTAATTAGATTAAAGAGATAAAATTAAACAAAATAAAACAAAAATACACTCGTCATGACATCATTTTAACAAGCCAAATGTTTAAATTATTTAATTTTAAAGAGATGAAAATAATTTTGTCCTTAATTTCTTGTTGAAAACATTTGACAAATTGTCTTAATATCGTTTGTGGATATCCTACATCTATAATATTTTAATTCAAAAGATCTAGACTTCCAAGAAAGCCTATTACACATTTCCATCAAATATTTATTACCTAATCAGGTTCTAACAGACCTGTTCCAAGTATTTACGGCATTGCAAACATATATTCGGCAATTTCCTCTGAATTTTTGCTGATATCGCATGTTATCACAGAATTGATCTGGTTCGAGTATAAAAGAAAATGTTAGCTGCTTTGGTGAGACTAACATCAATTTGCCGTAATGACGGCGTATCTTCAGAAACAAAAGGAGCATCTAAAGATCTAAATTTCTCCTTTTCCTCAAATTTAGGTATCGTTTTAGGATCCAGGTAGAATAATATGCAAGAATCGTCCTAGAGAAAGCAAAAACCTCAATAAGTGAATGTTTCTTATTCCCACATTTCTTATCTTCTTCTTCTTGTGGAGCCTATCCGTTACGGCTACTAGCATGGCAATTCTAACTTTATTGACCGCAGCTCGAAATAGTCCTGAAGTGGTCAAGGAAAACCAGTTTCGTAAGTTCCGGAGCCAAGATATTCTTCTTCTTCCTGGTCCCTCTTTCCGTAGACCTTTCCCTGTAATATAAGTTGCAGCAGGTTATATCTATGATCGTGTGGATATAATTTCACATGTTTTATCCATCCGACGTAGAACCTCAATGTTTGTTATTCGGTCCAGTCAGGAGATCCTCAGTATCCGTCTATAACACCACATCTCAAACGCCTCGAGTTTTCCCATGGATGCCTCGGTTAGTGTCCATGATTCAACCCCATAGAGCAGCACTGTAAATGCGTAGCATCTCAATAAACGGATTTTCGTTTTTAAGGGTAGGTCGTGGCTCTTAAATATCTTGCTCATTCATCTCAACTGAGTGGTCCCATTGGTCGTTTATGGTGGTTCCTAAATAGTAGTAACGGGGCACTTGGAGTATTTGTTGCTGATCTACCAGTAATTGACTAGGTGGAATATGCTTCTTACTGATGACCATGTACTTTGTTTTCTTGATGTTAAAATCAAGCCCGTATTCTTGACTGATTCTGCACAATTGCGTTACTAGTGTCTGTAAACCTTCTAAACTGTCTGCAAAGAGGATGGTGTCGTCTGCATATCTGATGCTATTCAGGCGCTCACCATTTATGAGAATACCCTCTTCGATATGCTCTAAGGCCTGGCTCATGACGTGTTCCGAATAGACGTTAAATAATAGGGGAGAGAGCATTCTTGTCGTATTCCTCTCTTTATTGCAACTTCTTCTGTTAGTTGGTCTTTCACCCGAATGGTTGCTGATTGGTTGTAGTTCTTGATTACTCGAAGGTCTTTGTTATCCAGATCAGTTACCTTTAGTATATCCATGAGCTTATCGTGCTTGATTCTGTCGAAAACTTTCTGGTAGTCGATAAAGTATACATAAATATCGCAGTCGACGTCTCTGCACCTTTGAAATAATACCTGAACCGCGAACAAGGCTTCTCTTGTACCTAACGCATCCCTGAATCCAAACATCGTTCGTGAGATCTGTGACTCGCATTTCTGATAAATTCTTCTGTGTATTATCTTTACGAAGGTCTTAAGAATGTGACATTTTTTATAATCTTTAATTTGTTAACTCCAACATATCATGTTGATTGAAAGTTTATAAATTGATATATTTCAGCCGATGGCTCAGCAAAATTACTTTTATGGTTCAAGCTACAGATGTTTGTCAAATGCGTAGGATAAAATTGAAAGTAGTTTCCGCATCTTTGAATTGGAATTCTTGATTCCTACCAGAAGACATTAATATACTAGAAAACCAGAACATGCATAATTGACACATTATCAATAACTTTTGTATCAAAATGTTTACTATCCTAAAATCCAATACATAGTGAGAAAAGTAAGAAAAGAGTCAGATTCATTTAGTTTAAAATATGGCTATTGAAACAAATATGTTTTAGTAAAAAATCTAATTTAAAAAGATATAGTGTATTAAAGCTCTGATAATGAAATTTGGTCGAAACTTTTTAGTAATTTTCATTCGAAGTTATAACAAACACTATTTTTAAATAATATTTGCGGTCTACAGAAAAATTTCAACTGTTTTTAAAAAAAAACGTTCAATTCAATTTAATTGAATTGAATTTAAGATATTATTCCTGTCTCCTTATAAAATTAACCTTATTTTGTATTTTATTCGTCCCGTGAAGTAGTTTTATCACTATTAACACTGTCTTTAAAACAAAAATTTAACGTAAATACTACAATCTAAAAATGAATTAAGTCTTTTTGAATACCTTTGACATATGCAGGAGAGTTATTTGTCAGAAATATCATAAAACTCAGAAACAATATCACTCAAAGATAAACCTCATTTATTGTATGTCTAATAATTAATTCTGAGCTCAGATAATATGGATCAAATCTTAAATCCAATAATCAAATTATCAAGTTTATGTAATGATGATAATCCTAATAAAAATGCCAAGTCTGTAAATGACTGATCTCAGTTAAACCAAATAAAGCTTTTGATTAAATCTAATACTTTTCGATTAAAACGCCCATTTTATATCTCTGCATCAGCCGATTTATGAATGAACTAAGTAGGTATATCTAATGGAGATTGTTCCTGAGTCAGTTCCTTCAAAAATTGGATACAGCAGAATCTTTACTACATTATAACTTAAACACCAACGTTTTGGGATAATATGTCTCTTCAGTTCACATAAAAGGTACTCATTGAAAATAATATCGACATGGTCGCAATTCAGGAAACCCATGTAGAAAACAAAGTATAAATTCTCGCTAGAAGAATTCATGGCTATGATTTATTGGGTGCAATTTACCATCCAGCTTATGGAGTTCAAAAGCTATGTTCGAAACAAAGCAGAAAATACACGCATGTGTTCTACATCAGACATGAATAACATTCATATGGTTACTATACAAATTGGCGATATTACTGTCAGCAATATTTATAAACCCCCGGCAGTCCTGTGGCCTCCGCATGTTATTCACGCCCACCCACACCCCTCAGTTTATGTTGGAAACTTCAACAGTCATCATGAACTCTGGAAGTATAGGCTCTGATAAACTGAAGCGAAGAGGCTGACACTTATTTAGTCTTTGACGATAAAGATCGGGGAACTTTTCGATCTGCAGCCTGGAGGCGAGAATACAACCCAGGCCTATGTTTTGTTTCCACAAATGAAAACAATCAACCACTGGCAGCTTCACGTACAGTACTCCCAGATTTTCCACATAGCCAACATAGACCAGTTGTAATGTTGGCATCAAAATACCAATAATATCATCTTTTCCTCGACCTAGGTGGAACTGTCAAAAAGCAGACTGGCCGACTTTTACTGGACAGATTGGACTAAAGATTGGACAAATGTCTGGGATGGATACCCCCAACACGTGCAAACTACATGAGATTTGTTGGCGCGGTTATCTCTACAGCGAAGAAAACTATACCCAAATAAAGAGGTCCCAGGATGGAATAAAAAATGTAAGAAATTGTATCAAGAATACGATGAAAGCCAAGACCGAGAAATTGTGGACGAACTACTGCACAGTTTGGAAGCAGCCAGACGACAAAAATGGATGGAAACTGTGGAAAAATTAGACTTTAGTAAATCAAGCAGAAAAGTATGGTCTTTACTTAGAAAACTTGGTAGTAGCATACTCAAAACTAGAGACAAAGTACCAATAGCTCCCAACAGACTAGTCTCCCACATTGTAGCAACCTCAAGAGCACCTAGAGATTGTGACCGCACCACCAACGTAAAACAAGAACTAAAATACTAAAGTCTGCATGCCCGCCTACATCTGAATACTCTCGACGAGTTGACTCCAGAAGAAATTATTTCAGCAATATCAGAAGTTAAGTCTGGAAAGGCACCCAGCTCTGATAAAATCCATCCAAAATTTTTACTCCACTGTGGCAAATATGCTAGGAAATGCTGGCTGATTTCTATCCAGATATGTTAAAATCAGGAGAAATTCCCCATTCACCTAAAAATGCCTCCATTATAGCCATATTAAAACCAGGAAAGGCAAATGATCAGCCCCAAAACTACCGACCGGTTGCACTGCTTAGCTGTGTCTATTAGTAGAAACATATTTGAATTGATACCTATTGGGCAAGCAGGGTTCAGACCTAACCGCAGCTGTACAGATCAGATCATATCCCTAACAACACAATATTGAAGCAGGTTTTCAAAGAAAGCAAAAAACATCCGTTGCTTTCATTGACCTATCAGCTACTGTCTGGAGACAAGGACTAATCTGCAAACTAATCCGTGCCATCCCGTGTCAAAAGGTAACTAAACTCATTGATAGCATGCTCACCGACAGACCTTTTCAAGTCACAATGGGCAATTTTAAAAGTGTCCAAATGAAGCTCAGCAATGGACTGCTATATCTGGTTTAGCACCCTTACTGTTTAATTTATACATCGCGGACCTACCTGAGACAACTTCCCTGACGATTGGGCCATTGCAGCAAGATATAAAAACATGGATATTACAGAAACAATACTAACGGATGACCATGCCGTTATGGGAGAATACTTTCGCAAATGGAGGCTACGGCCCAATGCAACGAAAACCGAAGTGTGCTGTTTCCATCTCAATGATGCCCAAGCCAACAAAAAACTCTCCGTTCACTTTGAAAACAAACTGCTCACTCATAACTCAATACCAAAATATCTTGGAGTGACTCTGGACAGAACATTAAGTTTTAAAGAACACCTACAAAAAACAGCAAAACTGAAAACGAGAAATAATATAGTCCAAAAGCTATGTGATACTACATGGTGGTCCTCAGCCTCCGTACTTAGATCATCAGCTCCCGGAATTGTATGCTCCCCGGTATGGCTGCGCTCCAGATATCCTCCATTTCTAAGAGCCAACTCCTTACATCAGGAACATTTCAACCTCACCAACGCTTGGAGAAGACAATGGGAGAACAACTCACCACAGGAAGCACACCAAATGGCCTGTATCGATCAGAAACCGCTAGGCTTTGAACTGACCCGAAATACATGGACAAAGCTAAACAGAATAGGAACAAGCAGCAGTAGATGTGCTGACAGCTTATATAGTGTGACTGTGGTGCGCAATGACAGACCGTCCGTCACATTGTTGAAGAATGTCCCCGAAGGCGATTTCTTGGAGTTTTCGATGAGTTCCTGAATGCGACCGAAAATGTTTTACATTATATTAATAATACATTAAAAGTTCATTTGTAATACTTCATGTAACGTTTTATATTGATTTTTAATTATGTGTTCTTATTGTATGCCATACGATAAATATAAATAAGTTCACTGGAAAAAGCTTCTGATAAAACGATAGTTAATTAATTATAAATAAAACAAAATATTAATTATATATTACGCAAGATGAATTAATGATAGGTCATTGCAAGAGCTGAGCATTCTCGACAAGCGAAAATGACGAGCATAATCAGTCCTATGAAAAGGAATATAAAAGAGAGCAATGTGTCGAGTTCTATGTATTGTGTTTAAGTACACATTGGCTAATAATGGGGGACAGTTAATAACATTGTTTAGAATTTTAAACAAAAATAACATATCAGCTCTCAACCTGAGGTTCTTCAGTGTAGCAATGTTAAATTGAGATATTATTACAGAATAATCTATGAAATAATATGTGCTTTAAAAGCTAAAGATGTTAGAAACTTCGGCTGAACGCTCTCCAATCCATCAATGTAGACTTGATGAAATGGAGACCAAACAACAGCAGTATTCAATACCTGAGCGTACCAGAGAGCAATACAATAATTTGAATATAATAGGTGAGAGATCATGACTGTTACGATAAATAAAACCAAGATTATGAAATCCTTAATTTTTAGAATATGGCTTCTCAATGTCAATGCACAATCCAATAATACACCTAAATCTCTAATCTCAGTAACTGAATCCAGGAGTACATCATTAAGAACATGTCTATTAACTTAGATTATTTATACAACCAAATGAAATACAAGAACATTTAGTTGGATTTAAGCTTAAACTATTTTGTTTCGACCTTAAACATTATATTATTTACAACATCTTGCAAGAGATCTCTTGCAAGATCCAATTTATCATGTATAATATGAAATAATTTGAGATCATCAGCAAATAGCTGAAAGTGTGAGTTTTTGATAGCCTTGCCAATATTGTTAATGAACAAGTTAAAAAAATAAGGGAACAATGAGACCCTTGTGTTGTGGGACACCAGAACAACAATGGAATTTTTTTGAAATATAATTGTTCATACAAACTTGCTGTGTACGTCCCATCAGAAAACTTTTAATCCAATTAACAATAGGGACACCAAAGCCAGATGCATGAAGTTTGTGGACTAAAAGGTTATGATTAATCTGGTCAAAGGCATTTGAGAAATCAGTGTAAATGCTATCGACCTGAATTTTATTCTCAAATGCACCCAACAAGTATTGTTGGTAATTGACAAGGTTTGTTATTGTTGACTTCCCGTTAGAAAATCTATGTTGTTTATCAATAATTATGTTCCTGCAAGCCCAGGGGAGATTTATCGATACAAATTTATCAAGAAGTTTCGGGATTGCTGACTGAATAGTTATACCTCTATAATTGGTAACAAACACACACAATTGCCAGATTTGTAGATAGGTGTAAGAAAACTATTTTTCCAATATATTGGAAATACAGATGATGACAAAGATAAATTGAAAATTTATTGTAAAGGTTTACAAAGGGGAAAAAATGGTTCTTAATAAGTGCTGCAGGTATACCATCAGGCCCTGAAGAATATTTTAAAACTCATAATCCTCTCGAAGACATCAGTCAGACTAAATTTCAAAGTTTGGAAATCCACACTATAGTCCAATTCAAAATTAGGTTAATTTACTAATTCAATTTAATTTAATTTAATTACTCACTATCAGTATATGTACCTAAAAAATAAGTGGTAAATACGTGGATTGACTATTTCATCACCAATCTGAGCTATTACATCCCCACCTTTATTAGACATTAGATTAGGATAAGCACTAGACACACATGTAGCAACTAACATGCCTACAAAAAGAGTAGGGATTACTTAAAAGATTTGCTTGAATATTCTCTAAATAGTTCCTATAACATACTGCTTGTAATGATTTACATCTTTTCCTTAACACCGAAAATTCCTCATATGAGTTGCCTGATGCTTTAAAATTCCTGTGAGCTATTTTTTCTGTATGACAAGCTCAATTATTTCTCGCGAAAACCAAATTGGAAAGTTTAATGATTTAAATTGTTTGATGGGAACAACCATATTGATGGCATCATATAAAATATGATAAAAAATTGTCTATGCAGCAATTGATATCTGATTCATCTAATACCTTGTTCCAAGAAATTGAGGCTAAAATCATGGTAGAAGACATCATATTTAAGAAACAAATTTAAATTAGCTGCATGTAACAATATAGTATAAGCTGAATGATGTTGAGAAGTATTCAATAGAATATCAGTTGAAATCGACACAACTGCATCCCTCTGAGTACAGAAAACTAGATCTAAATAGATTTATTATTAAGGTTAGGAATTTACTTGTAACATATTTTGAAAATTGTAGCAAGTAAAAATAATATTTGCTGGAGAGTGATGTGGACACTCAACTGTAACATCATTATTAAGATTATCTCAGGATGCCCCAAATAGGTTGTAGTCACCACAAACACAGAATTCACAATCACTGAATCTATCCACTAAGGCCAACATACAGGTGGAATGTTCCTCATATACTGACCCAGATGACCATGGAGAAAAGTATACAGCACCAATGACTAAATTTTTTGTGCCACACATTACCTGTGTAAAAACATGTTCCACAGAGGAGTCGATAGGCCTAACCATTATTGAATGAAGGTGCTTATGAACAGCAATAAGAACACCACCACCACGAGTCTTTCATCTAGTCTGAGTGTCCCTGTCATGTCTATATACATTAAAGTCACTCAATCCCAATTCAGCATCCGAGATTCGAGATGTAAGTGTTTCAATAATAATAATAATAACACCATAACTAGAGAGACTCACAGCATGTCTGTCGCCAACATTCTGAAAATATAAGCTCAAGGATCGTTTTTTAAATTTTTAGATTTACTGACAATGATATATATATATATATATATATATATATATATATATATATATATATATATATATATATATATATATATATATATATATATATATTGTTATGATGTGTTTTTTGTTTGAATGATGAGCAATGAGTATTTTTAATAATATAATATATAGGGTTTTTATCGCGGTTCTCAAAGAATTAGCTTGTAAGTACTTTTTTAAATTATCTTTATTATAACTATTATGAAACACACATATATATCTAACCTAGTCAATGTAAATTTAAAATAAACTATCTTTAAACTGATATTCTTATAAAACTAATTAAATTCTATAGACAATCTAAAATTTAAACAAACTATCTTCAAAATTGAAATTGTTATGACACTAACTAAATTATATTAACAAAATTTTGTACCTTTCTTTCACTGAATGCCTAAATGAACTGTTTTCCACTATATATATTCTAATCACCACTGAAAGTCTTCGTACTTCGGTTATCCTTGTTTTTGTGAAATTTCCTTTTTGCAATTATCAGCTTCTACCAATTTAAGATATAGTTTTCTTCACCAGCATTTATACACCACCAACCAAACCAGCAAACAGCATTTATATTTATTCTTCTTTTCAATATACCAATATCCAATTATTATAAGTTGATTTATACTAATCTCCAACCATAATATAATTTAATTTCTTCCAATATACCTTTTTTTATCTTCGATAATTATTTGTGTATAATTATAAATGTGCATTAAATTATATGCATAATTTTTAATCTTCATTTAACTCACTATATTAAACTATTGGACTATTTGTACTTGATTCACTGACTCTAACTAACTTTCATAATAAACTGCTTGACTTCTGACTAAAAAACTTAAAAACTGCCATCTTGAATCCAAATCACGGGTATTTATATGTTTTTTGGATTTCTAGAACCATCTCGTAAGATATCATGTTCTATTCAGTTCTATTTAATACTTGTCTGAATTTTCTGGAACAAACCATTTCGCAAACATGGCCATCTCCGGAGATCCAGAGAATTCCATTCTTTTCTATTAATAATTTTGTTTACATTTAGGCTTTTCAGATCAGAATATATAATTAAATTAGTAACTAACACTCTAATTTAATAAAATACACATTTCAAACAATATATTATTATAATAACCCCACTTATATTCGTATTATGATTCTTAATTTGACACTTGGAGTATGTATAGTTGGTTGCCTAGGCACATGGCTCACTTAAATCTATTTACAAAATCATAACTACTAAAATACAACTTTTTACAATTATTATATGCTAATTTATTAAAAATGCCCTCACATAAATATATTTTTATAAATTTCTCTAGTATATAACTTATTTAAAATAATCAAATACTTTTTTATATCTAATATTATGTAGTATATAACTTATAAATTATTTTCTATAAACCCTAATCGTATCAATATATATATATATCGGTTTCAAAACGTCTTGCGTCGTTGTCCGATGCCTAATTTCCACGAATTTCTATCATTCCATTGTTCTTCGGTCAAGTCTCGGGAGCTCATTGCCTTTGTTATTCCCTCCTTCCATGTTCTTTTTGGTCTTCCTCGTTTCTTACGATTTGGTGGTATCCATTTCATGGCGATTTTTGGTAGTCTTGTTTCTGGCATTCTTTGAACATGGCCATACCATATAAGTTGTTTCCTTTCTATGTCTGTTGCCAGTGATCCATCTACCCCCATCCGATTTCTTATTTCATCGTTTCTAATTCTGTCTGCTCTAGATATTCGAAGTGATCGTCTAAATACATCCATTTCTGTTGCTTCGAGTTTTCTTTTATTGCTTTCTGTTAGTCTCCATGTCTCTGTACCATAGGTTAAGCTGGTTTTTATGAGAGATTCATATATATTGTATTTTCGTCTTTTACCAATTTCTGAGCTCCAAAGAACTCCGTTAAGGCATCCAATTGTTCTACGGGCCTGGGTTATTCGTTTTCTAATTTCCCTATTGTCTGTGCCTGTGGTGTCGAAATCAATTCCTAGGTAGGTATATTCAGTGCAGAATGCAATTTCGGTTGTGTCCATCTGAATGTTGGATAGTTCTGCGCCTATTGGGAGATATTTTGTTTTTTGTGTATTGAGTTCTAAACCCCACTTCTTGTATTCTTCCTGTAGTTTTCTGGCCATATATGTCAGGTCTTCTTTATCGTTGGCTATAAGGACTTGATCGTCTGCAAACTGTAGGGTATATAGGCAAGTTTCTCCCAGGTCAATGCCCATTCCTCTGCACTTTCTTTTCCACTGATACAGTGCTTTCGCCACGTAGATTTTAAACAATGTGGGGGATATGCAACACCCCTGCCGGAGTCCCTTGTTTACAGGAAATTTTTTTGAAAGTCTATTTCCAATTTTTATTCCCGACGTTGATCCTTCATACAGCTGTTTAAGGGCGTTAATTACTGTGTGGTTAATGTTTGTTTCCTGCAAAACTTTCCATAGCTTTTTAGCGGGTACAGTATCATAGGCCTTCTGAAGGTCTATAAACATAAGGTGGGTTTCTTGATTGGTACTTGATCTTTTTTCTATTATTTGTTTCAAAACAAACACATTATCGGTGCAGCTCCTTCCCGCTCTAAAGCCAGATTGTTCCTCTTCTTCTTGTTCCTTATATTCTTGTTCGATAATGTCTCGAAGTATCCTTCCATATAGGCGACTTAAGGTACTGGTTACTGATATACCTCGATAGTTTGAGCAGTCCAGTTTACTTCCCTTCTTATGTATAGATGATATGAAGGATACTTTCCACTCATGCGGGACTGGTGTACCGTTTAGATATTGGTTTATACACCAGGTTAATCATTCAAACAGTTTGTTAGTGCCGCATTTGATTAGTTCTGCTGAAATTCCCTCCGGACCTGCAGCTCGACCATTTTTTAGTAGTTGTATCGTTTTTATGACAGTCCTCTCATCGATGTTTATCTTTTCTCCCTGTATGTGTATTTCAGTTGGAGACATTTCTCTATATTCCTCTCTGTTTTCTGTTAATAGATTTTCGTAATGTCGGATCCAGTTCTCTGTTGTTATTAATTGTATGTTTGTTTCTCTTTTTTCATTTGATTTAACTTTTGTCAGGAATTTCCACGTCTCTGAGCATTTTCTACCTCCCATATATGTGTCTATCTCTTTGCATTTTTTGTCCCACATTTCTCGTTTAGCTGTGTTTACTAGTTGTCGTGTTCTTTTTTTAATATCTTTGTATTCTTCTCTATCCAACTCCTGTTTTGTATTTAGCCATTTGTGGTATGCTTTTTTCTTCCGAAGTACTAGTTCTTCAATTTCTTGATTCCACCAAAGTTTTTTACTAGCGGAATTAGTTTTTAGTCCAATGGCCTCCTCTGCTGCTTCTTTGATGCTACTCGTTATGTTTTCGTAAATTTGTTCTACTGACTGGTCTTCTATATTATGTAGCAACTTTTCGTCTAATCTGTGCTGGTATAGGTTTCTTGTGCTTTCGTTGATAAGGCTGTTTAAGTTATATCGTTTGTTCGTTATCACTTCTGTTTGTTGAGGTTCCTCACTGACAATGATTTTGGCATTAAAATACTTGATCTTCAAGTCATTCTCGCCCTGTGTTTTTCACCATTCTAACCCCTGATAAACAGTCTTCACTTTCTAACGCTGTAAAGGAGTAAGATCAGCTCTAATGCACAAATTAGAATCCATTAAAGCTCTACGATGTTTTAAACATGAGATAACTATTGCTGAATCATTAAATGCGACTTATTAGAGGTCTTGGTTTATCTGATAGTCATCCAAGACGAAAAGCTTTAAAGATGCTGTTTGTTACACCAATTTTATATAGGTGTATATTTCCATCAGCAGTTTCGATTTTTAATTCGTCCTTATCTGGATGTCCTGGAGCATTGTCTAACAAGAGGAGGGCTTTCACTGGCAGTTTCTTTTTTCTTACCTCATCTTTAACTTGTGGGACAAAGCTGTTCTTGTACCAATCCAGAAAAATTTGTCACCCAGGTACGGCTTTGCGACATGTATGTAATTGATAGCTTCTCAATTTTAACATTTTTGAAGGCACTTACCCATGAAGGTTTTTTGGACATAATTTCAATTTGTGGGATAATGATGCATTCGCACTTATCATGAGAGTGAAACTTTCTTTCTGAAGTTTTCTACCAAAAACTTTTTGTTCATCTGAAGTGGCAAATATCTTTATTGGAAGTTGCAGCCAATTTAGACTGGTTTTATCAGCATTATAAAGTTGTTCAGGAATTAGGTCTAGTTTAGTGATCTTTTTACTCAAATTCTGAATAAATTCAGATATCTCAGACTTATCTGCACTCAACTTCTCTCAACTCGTCTGCAAAAATCGTATTCCATACTGTTTTTATTTTAAAGTTTTTGAACCAACCTTGACTAGCATGAAAATTGGTTTTCTTTGTTAATTCCTGATAAAAAAAACTCAGCTTTATTTTTTAAAATGTCACTTGAAATAGGAGCTTGTCTGCTTCGTTATTGCTTAAACCAGATGTGCAGAGCTTCTTCATCAGGAAATTCACTCATTTTAAGGGTTTTTCTGCCCTTAGAATCTTTCTCTACAGATTTCATAAATTTTTCGATTTTGTCTTTGTTTTTCATAATGTCATATACTTTGGCTCATCCAATATCATAGAATCTAGATATCGCAGTTGGAGTTTCACCACACTTGCACCTCTTGATAATATCCCATATATCTTTTAAAGTCAGCGTCTTGTGCTTTCGTTTTGTAGTTGTGTTCGCCATTGAACTGAACTTTCTAAATGAATTAAATAAAAGTTTAGTACTATGTATTACTGTATTTAAAATCCCTATCGAACCGAACTGCTCACGGAAAACACACAAAATAAAGCATCTGGTAAGAATGAGATCCATGTCACAATAGGTCTCAGTACAAGCAGACATGGCAGCGACCTTAACGGGAGGTGCATCAGACTACCAAGCATGTCGGATTGCAAAATATCAGAGTATCAAGAGTGTACTGTACACAAAAACTGAGTATTAGGAATGTCAATTTAAAGATGAAGTAACTACAGCTCAACTGATAACTTTAGATGGTAAAATAATTGTGAAATGTAATAGGTTTATGCACCTAGGACCAGTATTACCAAGTAATGGGCAAATAGATGGAGATGCATGCAGTAGAATTGGAGTAGAATTGATGAACTGGAAGGAAATAAGTGGTTCCAATGTAAAAATCCAATATATATATATATATATATATATATATATATATATATATATATATATATATATATATATATATATATATATATATATATATTTATATATATATATATATATATATATATATATATATATATAAGAAATTCTGGATATTAGTGACTGTCCATATAAACAAACAACACAGTTTATTAGGGTTGCAGTCAGAAAATTGGCCGGGATGTTAATGAAACACTCTTATGACTTTTTGTCTAGCTTTCAGAAACGTTTTGTTCCTTTTTCAAGACACTGTAATAAGATATAATAAGAATAAGATAATAAGATAATAAGAAAAAAGTGTAAATATTTATAAAATATCACAAATCTTCAGTGCAACTTACTAGTCGTTGAGATTATTTACAAAAGCATAGACACTCAACATTAATAACAACACACATAAAATATAAAATAGTGGACAAAATACATTTAAAATTCTTTAAAATTTAGGTACAAGTAGTAAAAATTTTGTTGTCATCTTTTACTAGTGTGTTTTAACTCTGGCACATAGAGAACAAAAAGAAAAAATCCTATGATTAAAAAGTAATTAGGTGTATTTAATATCATGTTTCTTTTTAAGAAATACTAGAGGCCCATCTTAGGTGATTTTAATTTTTAAACCTGTCTTAATGGTATGCAACATGTTATGCATATAACTGTAATTTGTGTGGGTACGGGTCATCGAGCAAAAAGACAAAAGAGGGAATCTAATCGTTATGAAAAGGAGACCAAAAAAGTGGCCTCTGATGGCGGACATATCCGGAAATGCGAATGCGCCAAATTTAAATTTTCCGACACTTATTAACAGTAGCTATAAAATAGTGTTTAGAATGTGTCTTAGACGAGAAAATTTTAATTAAATATTAACGATAACAGTCTAAAATGTGAAACAATTGTTAAAAAACTTCAATATAAATAAGATTTCATGTGACAGTTGGGACAAATAATAACATAACCCAACTAAATTTGATTTCTTAAACAAGGAAAGACTCTCTTTCCTTGTTTAATTTGGCCTCTCATGATGGCACTTCCTGTCTAACAATATTTTTGCCCCCACTACCTTTACATTCCCTCTTTTGTCTTTTTGCTCGATGGTACGGGTACAGGTAGATATTAATTTTATTTTGGATGTTTTTCCAGTAAGTAACAATAAATGTTGCTCAGTTTATCTGTCTGACTTTTTATTGATGCAAGATGTACTTGATTTTATGGAACACATTTCCAAGAAAACACGTTTTGAATGGTTCTTTTCCTTTGCCAAAATACAGGAATCCTCGAAATTAAATTCATGTTTCAACGTTAATGCATGTTCTGTCAATGCACATGCATTTATTTTTTTGGTTTTTATATCGCTACGATGTGAGATCACCCTACTGTGAAAATTACGAGATGATTCTCCTATATATATTTTGTTGCAATTATTACACGGTATAGAATAAACAATATTCGATGACTCCTGTATTGTGAAAGGATCTTTTGTTTTTGTGTACAACTTCGATATCGTTTTCACATTTTTGGTTGTAATTTTTAAATCACTAACATTTTTGAAGATGTTCATTATTACCAAATAACCATAAGTTATTTTGGATGGTATCACTGATGTGTTCTGTGTCAATGTCAATTGTCGGACCTCATTGTTATGAAATTTTTGGTTGTCAGAAAAATGCGAAGGAAACGGAGAACCGAAAATGAGTTTATTTAACAGCCCTATAGGATAGGAGTTCTCTTGTAATATAGATCTCAGCTTTTTTAATCCCTTGTCTCTGAACTCGATGTGTGACAAGTTGATAACCCTAGTTTTCAGGGCCAAAACCAAATTTGTTTTCATCTTGGATGGATGTTGAGAATGAAAGTTTATAAAACGGTTACTAAAACAAGGTTTACGATACCACTCCGTCCTTAGCATGCCATCATTGCCACGATGGATTAGCATGTCTAAAAAAGGAATCACATTATCAGCCTCTCTCTCAACCGTAAACTTTAGGTGTTCACATTGGGCGTTAAAGGTGTTTAACACATCAGTTACTTTGTTTTCAGGGACCGATAAAATCAAATCATCAACATATCGTTTAATAAAAGGTATGTGAAAAGGTATCCTTTCTTTACACGTTGTTATAAGTTCATCCAAAACAAAGTTACATAGTATGGGGGATATTTTGCTGCCCATTGGAGTGCCAAAGATTTGTTTAAAGAAATTACCATTGAATAAAAAGATGTTAGAGTCAAATATAAATGTTAAAACTCTTATGAAATCATCTAAACTGATCTTGGTATGCGGAGAGATGCTGTTCCAGTTATTTTTGATGCTGTTAAGAATAGCATCTAGTGGTAAGTTTGTAAACAGTTACACAACGTCTAAACTAATCAGTATATAATTATTCGGAACTTTAACATTGTTAATGAAGTTACTAAATGTGAAAGAATCTCTAATATAGAATTCATTGGATTCGTTATAGGCAATTGTGAGGATATCTGTGAACTAAGGTACACTCGAAGATATAGATATAGATATATATATATAGATATATAGATATAGATATATATATATATATATATAGATATAGATATATATATATATATATATATATATATATATATATATATATATAAACTAAGGTACACTCGAAGAGTGGTGGGTTTTTCAGTCAAAGTGGAGAAATAAAAGACAAAGAAGGTGGCTACTTCATCTATTTATTGAAGACGTTTCGCTTTCTGCTCAGAAAGCATCATCAGTTCATCTAAAAAGAACAATATGAAACCAAACATCCATAGAGAAGTTACAACAAAAGTGTGTTACCTTACAAAGACATGTAGCAGTCAATGATGTTAAAAATATGAAAAAACTTACGAAACTGGACATTCAGAGTTAACATTGTATAAAATAATTAATTGGAACTAGGTATAGTTTGCAATTTAACAAAATTATCACAGCAAAAGAACATGTGATAAACATACATGTATAAAAAAGTTATTATAAAAACTTAAGTAAAAAACATTAAGGTTTATTTTAAATTGTAAAGAACTAAAAAGATCATACGAATGCACTTCCAACAAATTTATTTAATAAATTAGATTTTAATTTTAACTTTAGGTAACATTATAAGTTATTTAAGATTAATAGTAATAAGATAAAATGAAGTTACCAGTCTTTAGCTTACTGAGTATCGCCGATAAATGAATTTACAGGTCTAACACCCACGCAAACAACGTGAAGAGAAGTGGCCTTGAGGTCAAATTGACATAAACAGCAAGGCAACCTACCAACCTCTATATAATAAGGCGGTATATTCAAAAAATGTGATAAATTTGGTTGACAGCTTGTCGTTAAAAAACCAAACAATGAAAGGAAAAGGTGGTTAAGATCACCATTTATCCCAACAGTGATTGATCTGTCAACAAAGAACAAAGCATGCGAAGTCAGTCCAAAATATCATATATTATAATATTATGACGTCACTAGTTAGCCAGCTAACAGGTGAAGATTAATACAACTTCCACAGTCCAAAGGTTCAAACATTTAGGACCGTAATGAAAAAGATTCTATGAATCAATTTCAGTTTAAATTTTATCAAACAAGTTCATCAAAAAGAACAATTACTTAATTATGTAAAAGTGATATTGACAAATATAATAAAATGTAAGTTGATAAATCTTAGTTAAGGAAGGAATAATTTATTTTATTTTTATTTAAATTTATTATATGAAAATGTAATAACAAAACCCCAATGTGGGACAAAATTTAAGTAAACAACATATCAAGCCTAATTCTGTAAAATTAATGCATGATAAATTTGACTCAAATTACTAATGTCGGTTCTCTTATTAAGGGTATTAGGATGTTTTAATATTGAACACATTTCTAAAAACTGTCTTTTAACGAGATTGTGTTCAGTGCCAAGAATTTTAACTTCATTAAAGTTTACTTCGTGCTTAGTGTTGATAGCATGTTGGGCAAGAGCACAAGTATGCTTAGATAAATTAATATCACTGCGGTGTGTCGTAAGACGCCCTCTCAGTGATCTCCCTGTCTGACCGATGTAACATGAGTCACACTCAGCACAAGGTATATGATATCATATACCTTGTGCTTTTGTTAAATTGCAAACTATACCTAGTTCCAATTATATATATATCCAATATATATATATATATATATATATATATATATATATATATATATATATATATATATATATATATATATATATATATATATATATATATATATATATATATATATATATATATATATATATATATATATATATATATATATATATATATATATATATATATATATATATATATATATATATATATATATATATATATATATATATATATATATATATATATATATATATATATATATATATATATATATATATATATATATATATATATATATATATATATATATATATATATATATATATATATATATATATATATATATATATATATATATATATATATATATATATATATATATATATATATATATATATATATATATATATATATATACATCTAGCGGTTAATGTAAGCTCCGTTCTAAAACGGTATTATACTAACTCCAGTAGAATATACACCGTGTATTTTATTATCTAAGTAGCGCTTTATGTAGACTCCGACCAACACGTAGGATTAAGTGGACTCCACAAAAGTATAAACCATTTTTGGGATCCGTATTTACGATATTGCATATACTTCTAAACTCCTGCGATGTTGCCAATAATTGTATTAGTAGTAGATTTTCAAATTTTACAGCAGATACCTTCTGGAACTTGAAATTTATTTAAATATCTATCAATTTAATCATGGAGGAATTTAAGGACTATTTGGCTAATTTATGTAGTTAAATATAAATTGTTAACCGCCATATACCTTTATTTTACTTTTTAGTTTTAATAAGCAAGGCGGTAATTTATATTACTTTTATATATTTTCAAACATAAGAAAGTGTGTATTATAAACTTGGAAAAGCGAAAATCTCCGTTTTTATTAATTAGTATTTTTTATTAAAATGCATTGGCACTAAAACATTTAGTACCTACATGTACATATATCAAATAGAGTAATCGTGTAACAGTTTCTGAAATTAGAAGCCCCTTCGGTATGATTATAAAGTTTGTTACCACAAAAAATCTACTAGCATACACAGAGATGAGAGAGACCTACACAGAAGAAGATTTATTTTTAGCGAATGACAGGGCCATTTATGTAGCCAACCATTGGAAATACAAAATTTAAAGCTGTTGGTGTTCCGGACACGGAAAGTAAAGTAAGTACAAAAAGGGGTAAAAGTAAAATGAAAAAAAAAAAAAACTAAAATACTTATATAACATGTAGACCTGAAAGTGCGCCGGAGGGTTTGAAATAAGAATTTACCTAAGGAATGAAATAAGAATTTACCTAATATAAAACAGATCTGAAAGAGAATAAAAAACAGATCAAAGAATTAATAGAGATTAAGTACATCCTTAAGTAACATATCTCAAATCCGCCTGCAGTTTTTTTGGGTAGATTGAGTAGCTCGACAGAACTGTTGCCGGTTCCAAGCCCAAATAAAGGAGGAGGGGGTCTACAACCAGTTTCGCACCCTACTGATAGACTTTAAAACCATACAGCTCATAGAAACAGAATTATGCCTCGGGACAGGAATGATTTCATTACAACGACTAACGGGAGAAAGAGGACAACAAATTTGTGGTAAACGAGAAATACACTTCGCATCGGTGCTTTGAACGTAAAGTCTCTACAAGAGAGCAGAAAATTACAAAAGAGCTTGTAGAAAAAAAAATATAGACATGTGTGCGTTAAAAGATACAAAGAAAAAAGGAAAAGGGTCAAATTATTATAGATGACCATCTCATGATTTACAGTGGTGTTGCCAAAGAAACCAGAGCCAAAGAAGGAGTCGCTCTGTTAGTACACAAAAATTTTTTACACCAAATATAAAAATAGTAAGTGTAAAAATTATACTGGATGTTAAACCTCTGCATGTGGTAGCAATTCACTTCCAGAGAACAACAAAGATACCACCACAAGGGAAAACTTCTAGGAACACCTTCAGACTGTAATAAACGAGACCCCAAATGATAAATATATAATCATTATGGGTGATTTTAACGCCCGTGTTGGCAATGATTTAGTTCCAGCGATAAAACAGCGATATAACGAAAATATCAGAAATGAAAACGGAAACCTTCTAACGGACCTCTGCAGCAAAAACCAGATACGTAATAATAATACATTTTTCCCTCACAAAGAACAATACAAATACATTTTTGAAAACAGTAGAGGACAAAGATCTATTATAGACTATATTCTGTTGAATAGATAGCACTAACATCAGCAGAAATAGGAAGCGATCACAAATTGGTATTGTGCCGAATGAAAACACATATATGTGATAACAAAACACCGAAATACACCACAAAGATAAAAGTCGAAAGCTTACAGGATGACTCGACAAGATCCCTATTCCAGAAAAGAAGAACCGAGAAAAACAGAAATACATATATCACAGAAAGTGATGGAGTCGAAGAAAGCTGAACAATACTTAAGTCTAATATCTTAGCCTCGGCCAAGAAAGTTCTCGGTAAAAGAAATATAAGTAAAGTGAAGGAAAAATGTAAAGAAAACAAAAAAGCTTACCTGAAATACATGTCAACCAAAACACAAGAGGCATAACATAATTAAAAGACAATTAGAAACGTAACACATGCACTTATAAGAAAAATAAAAAATGGTCACTGGGAACGTTTTTCGAAAGAAATGGAACATAATTTTTCTCGTCTGCAAAAGGAAATATAGCGCTTCATCAGACGTCAAAGAACGGAGGTAAAGTAACTAATAGAACTAAAATACATAAAAAATGATACGTGGATTGACTACCTAAAAAAGCTATATACAGGAGAAGAACAAACGACGCTAGAACCGGAAATATCAGAAATTACAACATATAAAGAACTTAATATAAATGTACAGGAAGTTTGGAAAATACTTGAAAACCTGAGGAACAGAAAAGCAGCAGGTCAAGACGAGATACCAAACGAATACTGAAATATTGTGGAGCAGCAATGACAGAACAATTAACAATATTAATTAATAAAATTATAAAACACAATAAAATGCCGGAAGAATGGAGAAGGAGCGAACTAACTCTACTATATAAAAAAGGAGATAAAAACAGACAAAAAACTACAGAAGTATAAACTTGTTAAATACTACGCTAAAACTTACAACTAAAATTTTACAAGTGCTAATTAATCACAATATAAGTTTAGCAGATGAACAACCGGGTTTTTTAAGTGGTAGATCGTGTACAGATGCAAAATTTGTTATAAAGCAAATTACTGAGAAATCACTGAAGTATAATAGACTAGCATTTCTGTGTCTGATTGACCTAAAGAAAGCGTTTGACAGAGTAAGACTGAAAGATGTAATCCATCTTCTGTATAATAGAGAAGCTCTCCTAAATATTATAAAAACTATCGAAAACATCGACCAAAACAACAAAATTGAAGTCAGAATAGAGGGACAACTTACAGAACCTATAGAAATAGGCAGCAGAATAAGACAAGGGGATTCGTTGAGATTGAGCCCCATGCTCTTCAATTTGATCATGGATCAAATCATCAAAAGCGTTAACAAACGAAGAGGATACAGAATGGGAAACAAAGAAATTAAAATACTCCGTTACGCAGATGACGCAATATTAATAGCCCAAGATGAAGATAGTCTGCAAAGATTGGTCCACAAATTTAACATAAGAGCAAAAGAATTTAATATGACAATCTCATCTCAGAAAACTAAAACCATAGTAGTCAGCACAGGACCACAGATGTAAAATAGAAATTGATGGCATTAGCAGAAACAAGACCCGACACAGCCACAACGCAAAGAATAATGGACGCGGCAGAGATGAGAGTACTGAGAAGAATTACAGGAAATACTCTGAGAAATCGAAAAGAAAATGTAACGTATAGTGTATAAATGAATGGAAACAAAATAGAAAAAAAGAATGGAATAACCACATAGGTAATGGAAATAAAATACCTGGCATTATGAATTTATTATGACAATTTCATCTCAGAAAACTAAAACAATAGTAGTCAGCAAAGAACCAACTAGATGTAAAATAAAAATTGATGGCATCAGTATTGAACAAATAATGAAAATAATATACTTGAACTTTATTTTACTGTAGTTTTGAAATTTTAAACTTTCTAGTGGGTATCTTTATGTCTTTATTACCAATTGTTATTAACATGCGTTTACACAACGTTATAACGTTGTGTATTATAAAAGTATTCTATTTCTTTTTATCGTAGTAAGTCATTACTCAGACAAAATATTTTGGTGTCTTATGGTATTGGTAACTTGATTCTGTAATAAAATTCATGGCAGACGACAAGCGGTTTCATAACCACTAAACATATCTATTTCTTTATTGTTTCCGTATATATTATGTGTTACAGTTATGATATTATGTTCGGTCTAATTGTTTTAAAAACTTTGTCGCTTGTATAAGCTTTAACTTTAATAATAATTTTATAGACCTTAATCATTTAGAAGTAAATGTATATATAATTTTTTTTCTGTCACTTGGTTTAAATATAGTTCTTATTATATATATGAGCAGAAAATAACACTTATTTCAGTTCGTACGATTTGCGGTAATTTATTTAATGTTAATTCTGGAATTTCACGTTTATACTCAGTTTCTGTTGTTCCGCTTATTTATCTGAGAGATGTTACTTTTTTTTCTTGTTATTATTTCTCTTTATAAGCAATTTTACTTGTTCATTGGTGGAATAATACCTCTATGGAAGGTTATCACTTCATTTTTTGCGCGATCATCCGATACTTCTTCTGCCGATTCGTGACTTATCTCTTCCAATTTTGACGTCACGGGTCTCCTCCATTCTGCTTATGTAATTATTCCATTCTTTTTTTCTATTTTGTGTAAATTCATTTATACACTTTACGTTACATTTTCTTCTAATGTCTTCACTTCTCTTTTGATTTCTCAGCGCATTTCCTATAATTGTTCTCAGTACTCTCATCTCTGCCGTTTCCATTATTCTTTGCGTTGTGGCTGTGCCGGGTCTTGTTTCTGAAGCATATGTCATTATTTGTCTTACACTGGCTTTATAAATTGATATCATCTCAGTGTTAATGTGTCTGTTTAGCCATATAGTGTTATTAAGGCATCCTGCCAGTCTATTTGCTTTTAGTACTTGATCTCTCATTTCTTTGTCCAGGTCTCTATTAAGTTTTTTCTAATTCCACACTAATAGTCTCCTATTTGATAGTTCACCTATTCACTCAATCGTTATAGGTTTATCAGAAAAAAATCTGTATATCCTAATAATTAATATATAGCTTATACCGCTATAGTTTGTGCACTACATTTTATCATCCCTTTTGTGTATGGGTATGCTTTTTAGCAAGTTGGTACTTGCTCTTACTTTTAAATTGACAGGTTAGCTGTTTAACTGCCTATACTGAACTTTCTTCTTCATATTGCAAATATATATAAAAATTAATAAAAACCACTCTGACATACCATTGACTGAAATATTGGAGACCCTATATTATTCAATCAATGGAAATACTAAGATCACACGGGGGGAATATTATGGGTTATTTCTGGTTTCGTCATAATTTACACTAGTAAGTAAGTAAGTTCGTGTAACCTTCTGGCCAAGGTCTAGTGTTAGGGTTTTCAGGTCGCCCAAGCGCCCCTAACATGACTTAACGACTACTTTCGTAGCCGGGACCGACGGCTTTACGTACCCTCCGAAGCACGGTGGCAGCGCAGTTAAATTAGAAATTGAAAATTTTGTTGGTGCCAGGATTCAAACCCGGGCCCTCCAGCTTGTTAAACCAGTAACACAGCCACTGAGCTACGGCTGCCACATAATTTACACTGAAAATACTAACAAGAGAGTGCTCTCACTTCCACATGTTAAAATTGATATATAGTACCAACAGATGCTAGTTATATACCATCAGTACTAATAAAATGGAAACTATTAAATTAATATCAATTTCATTTAATCAAACGTCCTAACCTTAAACATGGTCATTTAAGGAAACACCTCAAAAATATTGACAAAAAATTAAAATAGCTTAAGCGTTATACAAGTAACAGAGCAGCAAAGCTCACAGCATGAGAATATTGCCTCGTACTTTTATATAGCAATTTGTTCTCACAATTTTATAGTTTTTTGAAAAATGAACTCCGATTAGAAGATTAAAACGTCAAACAAAATGTAAAAACCTATTCATATTTTGTGATACAAAATCTTCAATTTCGATATTGAATATTCTTAATAAATGTATAATCTAATATTTAAGCCTGTTTATGTTTTACAGACTTGGAAAACACTAAACAGACAAATATTTATTCCTTTATGTACTAGGTTCTAAAAAAAGTGTACTCAAAACAAATAAATATTATCTACCAAGTGTTTTATTCCAGTTTCATATGAAAGCACCAGATATTAGATATGTATTATAAATTTCGTCATAGGTGCAAATTTGAGATAAAAACCAAATGATAGAGCATATAGTGAAATATAAATATCTTAGAATACCTGTATCGAGCGAGGATAAGATAAGGTTATTGATGAGGAAAAAAAGACCTATCGCTGAGGAAGTGAAAAAGTAATTGGCAAACGCAAATGAAATATGCATTACAATCTATCATGATACACATATATTCGTACTGCAGAAACAAGACAATTAATAAACACGTTAAGGGAATCTTAATAATAAGCAAAATTTAACTTTTAATACACAGAAGAAATAATGATATGCAGAAGAAACACAAATTAAAAAACGTTATCCACTTATTGTACGCAAGAGAGATACCTCTAGGAAAAATCAAAACGACCGAAAATATATACCAAAATAACACAATAAAAGTAAAAGTAGAAGAAGAACCAACCGACCCTAATAAAGCTGACAATGGGATAAGGCAGGGATATTTCCTGAGTCCTCTATTGTTCAACCTGATTATGGATGAAATAATAAAAAAGTAAGAACTAAAAAAAGATACCAAATGGAAGAAAAACAAATTAAAATTGCTGTGCAAACGACGCAATACTACTCTTTCAAAATGAAGATGATTTACAACGTGTGCTGCACCAATTTCATATAACTGCCAGAAAATTTAACATGTTAATTTCCCCAAAAGAGACAAAATTCATGGTTACAACAGCAAATTTACTAAGATGTTAATTGGAGCTGAAAGGTCAGATAATAGAACAAGTGATGGAGTTTAAATATCTAGCCATCACATTATCTAGCTACGGAAAGCTCGAAACTGAAGTGGAAGATCCAGTGAATAGAGCAAACAGAGCCGCAGGCTGACTAAATGAAACAATATGAAGCAATAAAACTATCGGGAAAGAAACGAAAGGCAGAATTTACAAAACAGTCATCAGACCAATGACATACGCGGCAGAAACAAGACCTGACACAGAGAGGACAAAAAGGATATTAGAAACAGCAGAGATGAAAACACTTAGAAAAATTGATGGTAAGCCACTATGGGACAGAGCTAGAAGTACAGATATACGACGTAGATGCAAGATGGAGAAGATCAAGAACTGGTTAAGAAATAGAAGAGTAGAATGGAACGATCATATAAGCCGAATGACAACAAATAGAGTAGTAAAGATGGCAAGAGACGGTCAACCCGTAGGAAGACGATCAGTAGGAAGATCACGAAAACGATGGAACGGCAACTTACTGGAGGCACATTGAAAAATGACAGTCATGTCTATATAAATAGAAGAAAAAGAAGAAAAAGATACACAGGATAAACATTAAAATTGCTGCAAGAAAGATAAAATAAATCAGTCATATTAATGTAGAATAGCAGAGGACAGAGTGTTTAGAGAAAATAATGAATCAGTCATATTAATGTAGAATAGTAGAGGAAAGAGTATTTGTCATAGCTTTGGACAAGTGCCCAATTAAAAAAAGAACACAGGTCGTTCAAAGAAGACGGAACTCTAAAAAGAAAATAGAATAGATTTAAAAAAATAAAAGCATAAACATGTCTTTTCCTACTTTTTTAATATTGAAAATACGTAAATAGAACATTGAATTAAAATGTAATCTTTGATAATCTCTGATAAACCCATCACCTGAACAGTGGCACCGATATATGTAGTTGAAATTGTTTACACTTATTTTAACTGTTTATTTTGTTATTATCTAGATATGAGTTGCGACCGATATCACAAACTTATTTATTTTTCACAAAGAGGCACTTTAATACCTAAAATTATTACTATACAAATCTGATTCGAAATATCGTCAAAAAGTAATACACGGCATGTAAAATTTAAATATTTAATAAAAAGTAAAAGATTATGCATTACTTATGGGATTCAAAGAACGCGCGTTAAGGAAGATTGAAGTACTAATAAGATCACCGCAATCGGGCATACCCCGGGTAATGAATAATTAATTAATCGGCTAATTCTTCAGTCACCCCTTTAATATGATTTTGTCAAATTGGTCCTTTTTAGAACCAACTATTCTAATAACATATGTCTATAACTGTTAAGGGTATATCTAGAGATCAAGAAACTTTACTTTACTTAAACTTATCAGACATATGAGCTAAACACGAATGTAACTTATCTCTAGTGCAGGAAACACATATAGGGTCTAACCTAGGGTATTTGGTATATAGCTGATAGCTGAAAACCAGATCATAGATATAGACATGCTATTTCTGTCGCAAAAGAAGCAAAGAATAACTTAAAGTAAGAAAGGACAAAACCAGTCAGCCGAGAGAACATTTTAACGATGTTGAGCTTGGATCCACCATCTACATATTTAATGAAAAATAATACAACTACCGACATTGAGGATCTGAGCACAAAGCTTATTACGAAACCTGGACCAAAAACACTCTACAATGGCTTATCCTCATGATGAACAACTGTATTCAAATTATGGAGATAGCCAAAATTTAGAGACAAGCCAAAGTTGTTACCTTGCTTAAACTTGGCAAAAACAAAAGACGGGTACGAAAAATATCCGGTATCAGGGGTGGTATTTTTCAACCAATTTAAGACACCTTAAATTACAGAATATTTCTCCAAAAACTATATGATATCCCCTTAGATAACAAGCTCACTTACATTGTCTGCGTATGCCAACATAAGAGAATATTTTTTGTATCACTCACTGGTAAGAGTAGCAGATGAAGAACGGTCTCGCTTGGGGTAGCATAAAGGCACCTACACTGTATAACATTTACACAAACAAACGATCCATACCGGTAGATACTAGGACTTCTATTATATAGACGAGACACCTATTATTGCACAATAAAAATAAACTATGAATAAATTTTCAGTCAAAACCCCTGAAAAACTCGTGGGTGCTCCTTCAATTTCCTCAACATAGACGTTTTCACAAAACTGAACATCCAATCTTGTCATAAAATCATTGAACTGTAGACTTCCTATAAATTCCTTGAAAATAGTTTGTATCACACCGGGTCAGTCATAGATTATTGTTTAAAACTAAAAGGTAAATTGAGGACCAGAAATAATATTCTTCGCAAGCTTGTCAGCTAAAAATGAGGCGCACGTCCTTCCGCCCTTAAAACATAGACGCTTGTACTATATGCTTCTGCTGCCAAATATACCTTGTTAGACAAATTAACCATTCTTTCTTTTTGTGCACACTACTACCCATTTTAACACAAAAATATCTATTGTAGCACTTAACCATATTTATTTTGAGATAACCTTCTATCGAGATATCACATGTAGTACACAAATAAGACCAGAACTAAAATATTAAAAAAGTTTTATACAATATATCGCAGAAGATTGAATAAAATAAAAGTAGTTTTTATTAATCAGATGCTTACATAAAATGTACAAAGACACTCACGTAAACAAAATATATTACGAAATTTCTGTAATTAAAAAAAACATCAAGTCCGGCATTGAACTAATAAAATTATATTAAATGAAAAAACAACATCTTTAAAAATACAGAAAAAATAAAATTTTCTATGCAAGCGAACATTCCATTCAATAATAAGCCCAAATCCTTTTGTATCTTCATACCTGTTTTTTAAAGAACCAGTTACATTTTAGTACGTAGTTATACCAGGTAATATGATATCCTCTGTTACACAGTGTTATGCGTATGACATTCCACTGTCTACAAACAGTAGATAAAAATAAGGAGCCCATATAAACCGTTCAGGGTATATGTTGAAAATATACGGTATAATCGCACAGTTGCCAAACTCTCAGAGCTTAGTTAAACCGATAAACGTATGGTTCAAATATACAATGAAGAAGATCTGAACGACCCCTATAATATATACACGTAAACTAAGCGATATACATTTATGATACAGGGGTAATTACGGGCTCCAAAAAATTTTGATAAATTATTAAACTCTACATGCTGATGAATCGACTGAACCAATATTACGGAATTGTCAAGTGAGCTCCGTATATCGGTATCCACTTGACCACGGAGCTCAATTGAACCTGAATTTTAACATGGGCGGAGTTCACTTAATGCCGTAGATATATATATATATATATATATATATATATATATATATATATATATATATATATATATATATATATATATATATATATATATATATATATATATATATATATATATATATATATATATATATATATATATATATATATATATATATATATATATATATATATATATATATATATATATATATATATATATATATATATATATATATATATATATATATATATATATATATATATATATATATATATATATATATATATATATATATATATATATATATATATATATATATATATATATATATATATATATATATATATATATATATATATATATATATATATATATATATATATATATATATATATATATATATATATATATATATATATATATATATATATATATATATATATATATATATATATATATATATATATATATATATATATATATATATATATATATATATATATATATATATATATATATATATATATATATATATATATATATATATATATATATATATATATATATATATATATATATATATATATATATATATATATATATATATATATATATATATATATATATATATATATATATATATATATATATATATATATATATATATATATATATATATATATATATATATATATATATATATATATATATATATATATATATATATATATATAAGCATGTAGCAGAAGTGAGAATATGTAGATGGATGAGTAAAATGACAAAAAATAATACAATTAAGAATGGGTATACTAGAAGTGGCACTAATTGATGCCAAATTGAGAAAGCATGGGTTAAGATTGTTCAAATGTGTCCAATGTACAGATGTTAATCACCCAGTACAGAGAATTCCTTATTTGCAAGTTCGTGGAATAAGTAGGAAATGAAGACAAAGAAGACCTGGGCAGGATGTGTAAGTAAAGAGGATTGATATTGGTATGACCCAAGATAGAAACTTATTATTATTGAAATGTAATTAGGGAAGCTCTCCACCTAGGGGCAAAGGCAAAGAGAATGATGTGTGGTTGTTGTTTTTTTATACTAACAAAAAATATTTATTTTGTGGGCAAAACTCTTCAATTTCAATCTTTTCAAGGAGTTTGGAAATGAAAAAACATCATTCAAGCAATGAAGTGCATTAATTACAAGAAATTTTATATATGAGGGTTTTCTTTCAATTATCCATAGATTTTATTGTTCTGTTACTTATGATATTTCCACTTAAACCATTTATATTTAAAATTAGTCAATCTTAGTTCAGTATTTAATGGTTTATTACTGAAACCTTATCAAAAAGGGGAGTATACTTACTCTCATTTTAACTTCATAATCTGTGAATCTTTTTTTTCCCACTCCAATTGTAGTAACAGGATTAACGACATCGATTTCTAAAAAATTTGCTGGTGCCGCATACGCATCATCCAAGGTTTGTTTCTTTACATTTAATCTCCTGGTAGCTTCGACCGTTGCATCTGCTTCCGCCATCATTCTGATCTACAGGATCTATCAACAATGGTTATTACTAATGTACGATAATAATAGTTAATTTACTTACAAGTACTGCTATAGGAGATAATCGCGAAATTTTTTTATTCACGTTTTTATAATTATTACATTAAAACTAATACAAAAAAATTTACACCAACAACCTATCGGAATCCTAATTAAACTGTCATGCATTAAATGTCAAAAGTCAAAAAATGCATTGACGTTACTGTGATGACAGATTTTCTCTTCTTCTCAGTTAGCAACAAATAGCTGAGCTACTCTATGTGTAGGTAGCACTCATTACAGTGTTGCCCGAATTTCATAATTCCTTGAAACTAATTTAATAATCATCATTAGGTGAAAAAATAAAACTTCACTATTTTTAGTCAATATTATTTCTTAATGGCATCAACCACTGAGTTTTTTCAAGTTCGGTAAGTTGAAGCTTTTACCTGTGCCACCTAGGAGTTATCATTAAATTTATAAATAAAAAAAAAAGAATAAATAAACACAAAATTGAAATATAATATATAATATAATATATAATAATATAATATAATTATGTTATGAGATTAGTAAGTGTTAACATTCTTAAATCTCAATGTCTAGATCACTGCCCGCAGTAGACCCGTTGTACTATTTATTGTATTATTTAATAATAAGCCATTTTTATTGTCAATTACATTATTAAAGAGTTTATTCCAAAAGTAAAGCATATTATAAAACAACCAAATATAGGTATCCAATTATGAGATTTTAAACTAAATATCCAAATTATAATAATTTAACTCGTGCAGGTGACATTCCAGGTGGCGGAATAATTGACGACAGCTAGTTATCTCAAAATTGACAACTTCTGACAATTTCTTTAAACAGCAAATGCTGCCGTAAGATCCACAAAAAATGGTGTTTGTACAGTGCAAGCACAGTATTGGTAGAAGAATTTGTTGGCGTAGAAATTTAATGAAGTGGTGTAATATGAGCTTTACTCAATTATTCAGAGTAGCTGTGAATAAAGCTAGAATTTACATAATGATTTGCAGCCTCCGATAGGCGAAAGAACTTTAACCCTTTAAGTGGTAGTGGTAGCAATAGTTACCATACAAGTTTAAAGTTTATTTTTGAACGAGTTACGCGAAATTGAGCGTTACGCACTTTACTTGATCTCTTGAGTATCTAGTATCTCTGGTAAAAATGCATACCACATCAACAAGGAATGCGCGAAAATTAAATATGATGATTTAGTCGATATGTTAGCCGGTTTTTTTAAATAAATTTCGAGCTCTACGAGGGCAAAAGCGAGTAATACTAGTAACACATTGGGAGAAAGTGTCATCCTAAATTTGAGAAAACCATTTGCCTTTACTTTGATAACTTTTTTTCGACAATTCCGCTATTTGAGAAACTTATCGTAATATAATCCGGCAAACTAAAAAACAATCTTCTAAGGACTTATGCTCCGACAAAAAGTTAAAAATGAGTCAATCGGACGCTGTGTATTCGGGAAATATTTTCGTAACGACAGTTGCCAGTAACATAATATTTAAGATATGTCAGAAGTATCACGTACAAATAAAAGAGGGCAATCGTTGGTCATGTGACTCATTAAAGCTATTGTTCTGTGATCTGAGCAGGATATTGCACTTGACTTTTTGGGCATTGCCACAAACGTCGATGGCAGCCATTGTCTGGGTATTGTGGAAATCTTATATATTAGAGTTCAACCATTACATCAATAACATCTTCATCAATGAGTTTTAATGAGTTATCTACTTTGCCAGATTGGTATAAACTTCTTACGTTCCATGTTCCAATTTTCACGGCTATAGTAATTCTTATTTGTTTGACAGGGATTTACCTTGATGACGACCTGAGAGGCCCTGTTGTCTAAATCTGATTGTCCTCCCCTGCTGGATCTTGGATTCCGAGCTCCAGGATCATTAACCCTTTGTGTACTGGTGAACTAAGCGTTAAGATACATTTTAAACAATTTTTATGCTGTAGCTTGGTGTTTCTTGCGCTTAGACACAGTCAATACGTGGATTGTCGAGATCTCCTCCAACGTCTCCCACATCAAATTTTGTTTCGCTGGCGGTTGGTAATATTTTTATAGCGGTATGTTTACAGTGGCTTAGCACGTGGTTGATGGTGGTGTAATATTTATGAGTTTTTTACGATTTTTAATAAAATGGCCGGTAAGTTTTTCTAAAAATATATTGTATAGGTAACTTTTATTTGTTTGGTAATGTTCATTGACGAATTTAGTACATTTTACACCTTGTAATTATGGTGTTGGGACACAAGGCAAATGCATGCTTTTTTTGTTCCAGACAAAAATAAACATTCCTATGCCGATTTGGAACGTATGTCTCAAGAGGACGTTCCACTTATTGAAGACATTCCATCTGATGTAGATTCAAATATTTATGACAGCTCCGATGACGATGAGGAAATAGATTTAACTACAAATATGAATCACAGTATTTTTGATATAGAGTCTTTGCCGATTATCTTTGAAGACACCGTTTCAGTGGAAAACCAACTTGAGGACGTCTTACGAGACAAATCAAATTGAAGCAGATGAGAGTGACGATGATGATACTCCGTTGGATATATGTAGAAGGAAATATTTTCTTTCAAATACAATTTGGACTAGAGACTCCCAAAATGGCATTCCATATAAAAAAAATTTAATGAACCAGTCGGCCCCAATATACCAGACAATATTGATTTTCCTACAGATGTATTTCTTCAACTCTTTACAAAGGATCTTATTGATAATACTGTCTTTCAAACCAATCTATAGCGGTCCAAAATAGCGACGGTGACGAGAATAGATTTACAAAAACCAATACAGAACAAAATGCGGGTATTCTTAGCAATGAATTAACTAATGGGAATAAAGGGACTTCATAGTCTGAGAGACTACTGGTCTTCCAGAGCGGATCTTCGAGATGTGTATATTAGTTCTTGTATGCCAAGAGATCGGTTTGTGTGGTTGCTCAAAAACTTGCATTTAAACGACAATTCTCTTCAACCTAAAAGACATGAGGCCAACTATGACAAACTATATAAACTTAGGCCTTTACTGAATCACCTATCGGAATCGTTTTTTGCTTGTTATAATCCCTCAGAAAATCAAGAAATAGACCAGTCAATGATAAAATTTAAAGGACGTAGTTCCTTACGTCAATATTTACCAATGAAGCCCGTGAAAAGAGGCTACAAGGTCTGGATCAGGGCCGACGAATCGTGATGACATAAAAGTTCCTTGTCCTATGACCATATGGCCTACAACAGATATATAGTTTGATTAATTACATTCCAGGTATATAATAACTTCGAAGTCCAGGAGGTGGTGGATGAAAAATTTTTATTACCTGCTTGATGCGGCAATTGCGAATACCTACATTTTATATAAAAAAAGATATGAGAAATAACAAAAATAATCAGACACCCATGTGTCGTTTGCAGTTCTGAAGTAATTTGACAAATTCTCTTATTTCTACATTTACGTGTCGAAACCGCACAGAATCCCAGAGGAATTCAAACCAATTTGACAATATAGGACACCTTACCGTTAGCGGACCCTAACTAAGATGTGCAGGGTGTAGCCAAAATAAAAAACAAACTATAGGTCAAATATAATTTGTAAAAAAATGTAATGTTGCTTTATGCAAAAATTGTTTTCAACCATACCACAAAAATTAATATTTTGATTTCTATAATTTTTAGGTAATAAATAAGTATATATACTTACTTGTATATTTCAGTTTTTGTAATAAAAGATAAGAAAAATATAATGGTATTTATATTTACCAGTGGTCCTTCGGCATTGTCGCCATCCTAAAAAACCCTGGTTGCTATATTTACCAATAATTTTTTGCGTAAATTTGGAAAAAAATTATTCGCGAAATTTTTTAAATATTTTTCCGTAAATCCATGGTCACATTGAATATGCACTAGGATCTGTATGTTTCCCCTAGCTCTTGTCTGCGTTAGTTTTTTTGTCTTTTGAATATTTATTTCTAGTGCGGTCTCTTCTGCCTCCGTTTTTAATTGTGAATATATTTCTGCTGTCTCTTCTGTTCTACGAGACATGATGCTAATGTCATCGGCATAGGCGGCAATCTGTCCTATTAATTTATTTGTTATGAGATTACCTTTTCTTATATTCAGCTGTCTTACCACATATTCAAGAGTCAGGTTGAATATTGTCGATGCCAGCCCGTCTCCTTATTTTAATCCTTTGACTATTGAAAAGTTTTCAGTGAGCTCATTTTGTACTCTGACAGTTGCTGTTGACGAATCCATTGTTGAGTAGTCGGATGTACTTTGGGGGATGTTAAAGCTATGCAATATTTAATATTATATAGCTATGCAATAATTGAGTCGTAGGCCTGTTTGAAATCTATGAATATATTGTGGACGTCAATGTCGTATTCCCACGATTTGTTTATAATTTGTTTCACTGTGAATAGCTGGTCAGTTGTAGATATTCCTTGTCGGAAACCGGTTTGGTATTTTCCGCTATATACTATCAACAACATGCAGATTGAAAATGTGGAAAACGATATTCGTATGAGGATACAAAAAGCTCAACAAGCATTCAGCATGCTCAACCCTGTTTGGGGATCTGGCGAGTATACTACAAGGACAAAGATCCGCATATTCCAGTCAAATGTCATGTCTGTTTTACTCTACGAATGTGAAACCGGGAGAGTGACAAAAGCCCTTACAGATAAACTGCAGGTCTTTATTAGTAAATGTCTACGACGAATTGTTCGTATTTTCTGGCCTAACATCATCAGAAATGAAGATCTACTACACCTGACCGAACAAAAAAGGGTAGAACATAAAATAAAGTCAAGAAAGTGGGGTTGGATTGGTCACACACTCAGAAAAAGTAATTCCAGTAGGTATTGCAAAGACTGCCCTAGAGTGGAACCCCCAGGGAAGAAGAAAAAGAGATCGCCCAGTACAAACTTGGAGAAGATCCATCATGGACGAGATAAAAGGTCAAGGAAAGTCTTGGAATGAGGTGAAGGCCTTAGCGCAAAATAGAACCCGATGGCGCGTTTTCACTGAAGCTCTATGCTCCACTTAGGAGTTCAAGAACCTTATATATATATATATATATATATATATATATATATATATATATATATATATATATATATATATATATATATATATATATATATATATATATATTCCCCGACAATATTTTCAGTTAGTTGTTGAAGTCATTTATTTTTAGTATATAAGTAAAAACTTTGTACGCTGTGCAGTGTGCACAAGAGAGTTATGCCGCGATAATTTTCGCATTTCAGTTTATCCCATTTTTTATAGATTGAGCATATAATCCCGGTTTTCCATACGCTAGGGATCTTTTCCTCATTCCATTTCTTGTTTATAAGCATATGCATTTGTCTTACTAGGTATTCGCCACCTAATTTATATAGCTCAGAGGGGACGTTGTCAAAGATTCAGTAATGCCCTCTATAATTATTATTTTCAGTAAGAAAAATATTGAAAGGAAGCAATATGTATCGTCAATTAAGTTTAAGTATTTTTCCCACAAAAGTAGGATGTCGAATAGACCAAAACAGTGGACAAATTCTTTATTATGAAATTTTCCCCTTACTCTATCTGCTTTAGCCAAGCTACATGTTATCTCCAATATACAGTTGTTGGCCAATGTTGTTAGGACACCCTTTATATGATCTATATCTTTAGCTTTGGTGATTAATACCTTATTGATAGAAGAAAATTTAAAGGCGTGGATTAACCCAGTTTGATGACTAATACATCATGAGAATATGAGAAGAAGAATATAATGTATTACGTACAATATCCTTGCGGTGGTTTTTCTTACACTAAAGCGAAGTACGTACTTAGTTTTCAAGAAAAAGGAAAGATAAAAATATGAAAAATAAAAGAAGGTCTGCTAGTTTTGTTGAAAAGCAAATATTTTTAACCGGTCATTAACTTTCAAAACATTGGCGATATTAACGCAAAAACAGCTTAAATGTTATTAAAATCGTAAAACTGGCAACACCGCACCTGTCCCTTTGAAACTTTAGTGTATATAAGCAAAGGGGGAATTACAGAACACGTGTTCCCATTGAGAAACCCTTTGCTTCTACAACACATCCGGCCGGCCGGTAACAGTTTCTTAATTTCTTCGTAACGTGATCAATCTGTGGAGGTAGATAATCGGTACATAATAGTTCATAACCTAGAAAGGTTAAATGTTTCTTTTTTCTTGGAAGTGATGACTGATTTATATACGTTTGATTTGTAATATAGGTATAAGAGATTCGATTCGACAGTGATTACAGGTTAAGCGGTTAATATAAATATAATTGATGTAGTATCAATTTATTTACCTCTTATCATTGCATTAGATATTACAGATGAAGATACAACTGCTCTCTTAAAACAAAATAAGATGAAGTTGTTAGTATTACTGGGTTGTTTTGTTGTGTTTACACAAAGTGCTTTAAATATTAATAGTTTTGGCAATTTATGTGATATGTCCATGGAAAATCTATTGGAGTAAGTGGAAATTGCATTTGTTTAATTTGAAAATGTATTTTATTCTTATTTTTGCATTGTCATTAAAAAATATATTTAAACAGTGCCATTGTAGGCACTGTTTGACTTAATTTTACTATTTACTTTACTTTTACTATTTTTTAAGTTTTGAATTACTTAATGCAGCGTTTCTTTTTCCTTGATCTCTACTCATGAATGTATCCACAAGAACTTATTTCTTCACTTAAAAATATAATCAAAATGGGTTTTAGTATGTTTAGTTATGAACAGATAAGATTTTCAGAGATTTAGTTTTGTGAACCACTTTATCATTCTTATTGTCTTGTAGAATATTAATGTCTGTACTTATAACATAGCTGGGTGGTCTCATTTTGTCTGTAGAATATTAATGTCTGTACTTATAACATAGCTGGGTGGCCTCATTGTTGTCTTTAATTTAAATGAAAAGTAAAGTGAATTCAATTTTTGGGGGTTTTCTTTTTGCTGTAGGTATTCCATTTTTAAATTTATTTCATGTGCATTATTTCTCTTCCACATTTTTCTTGATGCAAGCTAAGAAAACAAATCTAAAGACAATAAAGGTACATAATAATATGTATAAGTAGACAATGGCAGCAATCTTAAAATATATTAAAAGAATTTAAAGCAATATGTATTTGGAAATTTATATGAATTTTGAAGTTATATAGTTCTCAACAAGATAGCAAGTAGGTGAGTCCCAGATAAACAAAAAAAAACTGCATTATCAATAATCTGATAAAAAAATCTTTTAATTACATAATCAAAAATGCTATAAAAAAGGATTTGTTATTGATTATGTGATAAGTGCTTTTATCTCCTAATAGAAAGCTAGATAAACCTATATAAGAGTTTTTGTTTCAGTTACTAAAATTGCCTAATTTTTGTTTCAAGTTTACTTTTTCTAGGATTTTTAATACTTTTATTGTATACAATGTGTGGCAGTTAGTTGCCAGATCATAAAAATAATACAAAAATTTAAATTTTTTTACTGAAATCTCTTGCAAAAATACATTCAAGAAGTATAATTTTTTTTTAAATTTTTCAAAACCTTCAACACAAAAAAGCAGATGCAGTACTTTAAAGGTGCGTCAGGCTGAGTAATTTAGTGTAGGTAGTACGATATTACATCATTTTTATCGATTTATTTGTAAAAAAATACATCAACTTTCAACACCATATATCCATATTGATTGGAAAGACACCCCATCATCATTATCAGAGTCTTAGATCATCCGGTATGTCTTCAATAAGAAATTTTCAACAATATTTAATAGTTCCGCATCGCATAGAAGTTTCTTGCTAGACCAGTCTGTCCTTTTTTCTATTTAAAAGAAGAAAGAGGTTAGAATATCAGACGATAGAAGAAGTGTTAATAACAAAACAAATTTATGACCAATAGTAAGTTACTTCCAAATGCCTGACAGTACTTTTAAGTCTGTAACAAAAGGTATCATTTTTCTCGAAAACCAGTATTTAATTGTACAAAAATGTTTAGTATATTAAAACCAGTTATACTGAAATTTGATGATAATTTCTAATTTATTGGCACATATGTTACAGATAACAAATCACAATGCCCCAGTCAGGTTATATTAGTTTTCGTGCAAGGTTTTTGGTTGATTGAAATTAATGTATATTATTCTCTAAACTGTACTTTAAAAATTCCTAGAGGTAAATATAAAGACATATTTTTAAATAAGTTAAGATAAGTCTGTCAACTAAGGGTTAAATAGTAAAGAATAAGTAAGTAAAGGCTTTTAAGTACTTGCATTAATCAATATTATTATTAAAAATTTGTTTTCATTACATTTGCTTATTTAATCATCTTGTTTGTAATGTTAAAGAGTCATTTGTGTTTGTGTGTGTTTGCTGAATTGGAACAGTGGCGCACCCAGAATTTGTCTTAGGGGGGGGAGGTTTGAAATTTTTATACTACCTCCATGTTGAGTCCCTACAATTTGGGTTTTAGTTTAATTTAAAGTACTAAAGAGAGCAGTGTCAAAGATTCAGGTATCTATTATCCTGCCTACCCACTAAAGCCACCCTCTCTTACTTGTGCACAAGTTGACTGTCGCATGTACCTTACTCTGTAAGGCTGACGACATTTTTGGAACACTCCCTTCTCTTATCTAGATCTTATCTATTGTCCTGAAGCTATTTTCTTGTGGCATTTTAAAGTAATTACTATTTTAATGGTAATAAGCCACAATTGAAGGTTAAAATAAGGTTATTGACGTTTGACATTAATCCAACTTGTAAATACAATACATTTTAAAGACGGCTATCGCCGTATTCCCGTCCTCCTCCGGGAATCCTCCCGGTCCAAGGCATGCTTCCCTCCAAACCTCTCTATTCCATCGCTCTTCTAATTCCTTCATTTCATAAGTGTCGAGGTCTACCTCTTTTTTTTTTTCTTCCAGGAGGCTTCCATTTGTGAAGTTTTTGGGGCCAACATTTGTCAGGCATTCTCAGTAGATGTCCAAACCATTTTGAACCTCTTCTTTCTATTTGGTCAATGACAGTTTCTGTAGCATTCATGTTATTTCTTATAGATTCGTTGGTCTTCCTTTCCTGCCTTGATGTTCTAGCACTTCTTCTCAAATAATCCATTTCAACTGTCAACAATCTTCTCTTCAGGTCTGCATTAATTGTCCATACTTCAGAGCCATAACAAAGAACTGATTCAACCATGGTTTGCCCTATTCGTTTTTTGTTCCTTTTGGAAATGTTGTGATCCCACCATAAGGAGTTCAGACATCCTACAATTTTACGTCCCTGATTAATTCGTGTTTAATTTCGGTTTCTCCCAAGCTGTTCTTAGCAATGTGTGGATCTAAATATTTAAATTTTTCCACTTGTTTGATTTCCACATCCTCATCTATCAACACTTCAAACCTTGCATCTGAATTGATAATTAAGTAAATATTCTGATTTCTTCATGCTGACTTGTAACCCCCATTTTAAATATTCTCTCTATAGACGCTTTATCATAAATTCTAGATCATAAGAATCTTGAGCTAGGATGACTTGGTCATCCACAAAGTTCAGGGAGAACAGTATGTCACTTCCTATGGGGATTCCCATTCCCTGGTAGTGGTTTTTCCAATTTTGGAGGGCTGCCTCAATATATAAATTAAACAGTAAGGGTGACATACTGCATCCTTGTTCTAGTCCTTTAGTTACTTTTATTGGCTCTGATAGTCTATATCCGATTTTTAGGTAAGTAGTGTTATCCCTGTATACTTCTGTGATTATTCCTAAAAGGTATGGACTAATGTCGAGTTGTTGTTAAGCTTGCTACAATTTAAGACTTGGAACTGTAGTATACGCCTTTTCTAGGTCGATGAAGGCTAGATGTACTTCGGTACCAACCGCTATTCTTTTTTATATTAATTGTTGGAGTATAAACAAGTTATCAGTACAAGATCAAAGATCAAAAATTCAAACATATAAACTTATTTTAACCTTCAATTGCGACTTATTCCCATTAAAATAGTAATTAGATCTTATCTCTGTCGTTAGCCTGGTGGGTGTTTCTCTTCTTCTTCTTTCTTTTTAATGACTGCTCGGATGTAATTGTGAACACTATTCCATCCCTCCGTACTTCCCGCCATCTTCACGATCATCTCTCTTATAGTCACAGGGTTCATACCTATTTCTTTATACATTATGTTTCTCTCCACTGTACATCTATTACACTCCAGCATTGTATGAGTAACAATGTCGGAATATTCGCAGTATAGGCATTTATCTGTGTCTGTCTTTCTGAACCTATGAAGATACGCCCTAAAACAGACAATCTACCCAGTCCCTTAGGCTCGGGATCAGCATCTTTGTCCACTGAGCAACATCTTCCTTGTTGTTCCACTCTTCTTGCCATCTTTCCATTGATCTTTCCCTTTCTTCTTTTTTTTTATAGCTGTTGTCAAATGCTTTCTTCTCCCATAGAGATGTCTCTTTTCTTTTCTACTGCTAACACATGCAGAGGAACACAACCTGTGATAGTCCACCAGGCCGCCGCAGATACAGTCCTGTAGACGCATGCTACTCGCAACAGACTCGTTCTGTCTAATTTTTCATAAGCCTAATATTAGTTATCTATAAGAAAAGAGTCATTTGTGTTTGAAACAATCTTTTGAGATATAGCAAGTCCTATTTTTGTTTTTTGCTTAACCCTGCAGCAGACAGCTGAGGCCTGTCATTCTTTTAACATAGAAACACATGCACAACAAAGTAAATCACAGTTCCAGGGGCATGAGATTCCTGGAGTGAGGTTAGACACGAACATGTAAACAGCTGCAAAACATGCTGGAATTCTTTTGGAAGAAGACCCGACACCTGCTGTAAACGATCTATTGGTCTTTCAGATTTTGGTTTAGGAAATGTTTCAAACGTTTGATATTCTCTACTGGCAGCCCTACTACTTCCGTCACAACATCTTCTTCTTCGTGCGACTAGGATTACTCCTGTTTGTCTGCCTCTTATTCTGTTTCAGTCGTTGTTGACTGTACATTATCTTTCCACCTTTTTGGCGGCCTTCCAACGAGTCTTCTGCTACACGGCTTGTTGTTTTCACAGATGTTCGCTAATCTATCTGGTCCCATTCGGTTTACATGTTCGTTCCAGTTTTTTTTCTTGTTTTTATCCACCTGTTAATATTTTGAATTTTGCATTGTTCGCGTATACTTCTGTTGGTTTGTCTGTCTCTTAATGATATGCCCGCTATTAATCTTAATACTTTAATTTCGATATTGTTGATTTGTTGTTTCGTATTTCTTGTATCGGTCCTTGACTCCGCTGCATATGTTAGGATTGGTCTTACTGTTGTCTTGTATACTTTCATTTTGCTTTCCGTGGTCAGATATTTGTTTCTCCGTATGGTTTCTCGGAGGCAACCACATACTCTTGCCGCTTTTGATGCTTGCCTTGTGGTCTCTGTTCTTATATCCCTGTCACTAGTAATCTCTACTCCTAGGTAATTGAATTTCATTACTTTTTCTACAATTTTGCCGTCTATTTCTAGTTTGCATCTACGCGCCTCTTTACTGATCACTATACATTTAGTTTTTTCTACTGATATTCTCATATTAAGTTTGTTTGTTGTGATATTGAAGGCGTAGAGCTGCCTTTGTAGGTCATCTTCGTTATCAGGAATTAGTACTGCATCATCGGCATAGCATAGTATCGTGATTTTATGCGCTCCCATGTGGTATTCGTGTTGTTTTCTTACTTCGTGAATTATTTGATTCATCACCATATTGAATAACAATGAACTGAGCGAGTCTCCTTGGCGGATTCCTCCTTTTAGTTCTATGCATTCTGTTTCCCCTGTTGGCATTATAACTCTGGTCTTGTTGTTCTTGTTGATTTCATTAATTGTCCTTATTTTCTGATGGTCTATTTGTTCAGCTTGTAATAAATTTAAGATGTCATTTCGCTTCACCCTGTCAAAAGCACTTTTTAAATCTACAAAACACATGTATGCTGGTTTTCCATATTCAATAGACTTCTATATTATTTGCGTAATAATAAAAATTGCGTCTATTGTGCTGCGATTCTTCCGGAAGCCTTGTTGTTCATCTGCCATGTTCTCTTTTTCCTCGATTTTATCTTTTATGACTGCCGCTAACAATTTTAATGCCTCTATAATTCATCAGACTAATGCCTCTATAATTTTCAGGATTTCTCGAGTCTCCCTTTTAAGGATCGGTAGCAGGAGACTTTCCTTCCATTCCTCTGGTACTACTCAGGTATTTATTATATCGACGAGTAATTTTAGGAGCCATTTGCGTAGTGTTGTTTCTCTATATTTTAACAGTTCATTGTTTATCTTATCAGGACCAGGTGCTTTTCTGTTTTTTAATTTTTTTATTCGTTCTTGTAGATCTTCTTCTGATATTAGTACTCTATCGTGAGTTTCGTTAATGATTCATTCTCTGTTCTCTTCTTCTCCTTCTCCATATAATTTCGTGAAATGCTTAGTCCATTGTTCCTCCGTAATGTTATCTATGCGTACAAATTCATTCATTTCTGTTTTTTGTCTCCTTATCATCTTCCATACCTTTTTCTGGGATCCATAGAGGTCGTATTCCATATCTTTGGTAAATTTCTCCCAGTGTTTTCGATGTTATCTATTTCTTGGTTTACTCTATTCCCGATTCTCACGTAGTCTTCTCATGCCTCCGGTGTCTTCACTCCTTTGTATGTTAGGAAAGCTTGTTTCTTTTCATTTGCTGGTGCTTTCACAACATCTGTAAACAGAAATAATGTTAGCATATTCTGCAATTAGGAATAAATGTGGAATTGCCAAATTAATTAAAGTAATTTATATCACTTATACTTTTTTGACTACCAATGAAAAATCGGTAAAATAGTGTAATAAACGCAATTAAAAGTAATAACTATGGAGAAAGAACACTCAGATTATGTACCTTAACAATTTCAAACAACGAAAATGTCAAATTCTCAATTTTCTGCTATTCGACAAAAGCCGAGTCGGGAAATCTATTTTTTGGAAAACATTTGTATTATTAAAAATATAGCACAGGCTATGTTCTAGAGAAGAGTGAATTTGTCTGTATATAAATGGAAGAAACTTTCTTTTCCATTGAGTTAACAAGCAATAAACAAATAGCATTTCGACCTTACAGAATCAACAAGCACGGCGGGCTAGTACGTGTTACTACGCGTAATTAAGTACGCGAATTATGAATGTTCTTTTGGAAAACACTTTTTTAAAAAGCAGCAACACCCAAAATAAACTTTTTTTAATCACTAGCAAATATTTTAGGTACAATTTACAATATAATATTCAGACTACAAATACAAATATATCAGACTGAAAAAAGGTGATTTTACAATGCTTTATTTATAATAATTACACTTGCTGAATTTGCTGTTCTAGTATGTCGCAATTGATGTTGCAGGGTTCCAGAATGTTCCGTGCTGATAGGCGGTAACTTCTTATTGAATTCGCGTGATCAAATATACTGAATCCTAGCGATCATTGTACTAAACTCGCGTGATACCTAAATGTAGCTATTTTAAAATTTCTATCAAATGATTGTTTTTTAATATTAAATTGTCCAAATAGGTTCAAACTTTCTATTTAAGTGCAAGAGAAAGAAGCACCATGTAAAAAGTTATGAGGACTAAAAGTTAGGATAAATCTTATCGGATAAATCGATTTCTAGACTTTATATTTTTAATAACTTTTAAACTATAAACTTTTTATATATAACATAATATGATATTGTATTATATATTAATTGAGATGAGGACCTACATATTCATATTCAGCGAAAAATTTTACATAAGATAGAATAGTTTTCAACTATCCACCCTTCCATGCATACAGAAAGGTACCCAGCTGCCGCACTATTATTCAAAATACGCGCACTTTAATTTGTTTAATTTATATTTTGAGAACGATTTTCGAGATGGAAATCGAAACGTCAAATATAAAAGTTATTTCCAACAGAATTAAACATAACCAGAACCGCGCAAAAAATATCAGAAGGATGTTTTTAAAGGTTTCCACAATTATTTATTAACAAACCTCATTAAATTTACTCTGTTCTTTTGTTCCTCAGTGGAGTTCTTCATTCCTTGGTGTTTCAGGAATCCATATGTTCAAATATTTTATATATTTCAAAGAAATTATAATTTACAGTAAATATAAATATATTCTGATAATGTACGTTTTTTGTTTTAGCAAAGATTATTATGTTACTAAAGATGGTATTGGAGTTGCATTTAATTTACGTGGTTTTGTAACACATTACAAGCATGTTGCACATATCTACTATACAAAGAATGAGTCCCAAATATTTTTTGATCATGGATTTGTTGAAAGAAAATCAGGTAAGGTATTAAAGTTCAATTATTCATTTAGATAGATTTATTTCAATTGCTAGTCAGTTTCTTTGTTTTCTCCATATTGGCAAGGAAATTGGTATTAAATATTGTTGACTAGAATATGCAGAAGAAAAAAAGAAAGGTTTTGAAAAAACACGTCCAAGAAATCCTAGAGCAGTACAAAAGACACGAAAGCAGAAAATTCTATAAAAGAATAAAAGAAAACACAGTCGTTTAGTCCAAAATTGACGATATGAAAAGACAAAGATGGAGAACTACTAATAGAGAAGCAAAAAATTATAAGTAGATGGAAAGAACACTAAAAGAAAAGAGAACAAAACCTAAACGCAGACAATGAAAATCAACAAATCGGGACAATATATTATACGGTGGAGCAGCACATTGAAAATCTATTTTTTTTTTTATTTATTTAATTAACGGATATACCATTTTTACAGAAATATGACGTCAACCTTTACAAAGCTTATATATAGGTTGCGTTAATAAAAAACAAACCAAAATTAAAATCAAACAAAATTCAATTAAAGTAGTAGCTTAAGTTATTAAATAATGCTCAAAATCTCTCAAATGATTTCTTAAATGTTGCTGTAGATATTTCAAATAACTCTAAACTATTGCTGTGCTCATTGGCAGTTCGTAAAATTCTTGTAATGGGTTCATTTTGGCCATAATTCGTAGTGTGGAATGGAATGTTGAAAATCTCAGTGTTAGGAGTTCTTCTAGTATTAACATTAAAATTTATTAAACTTAGCAACTCTGAATCTTGAACATATCCATTTATAATTTTAAAAACAAAACATAAATCCGCTTGACATCTATCATGTAGTGATGAGATATTTAGTATTGACAGTATGTCATCATATGTGTATTGATGTCTAATAAAACCAATTTTATAAGCACATACCCTCAAGAATTTATTTTGAACTCTCTCGATACTGTAGATGTCACTGTTATATGAAGGAGACCAAATGAGAGAACCATACTCCAAAACTGATCGAAGTAAACTACAGTATAACATTTTTAAAGTTTGTACTGAAAACTGATTACAGTTTCTAAGAATAAATCCCAACATTTTTAAAGCTTTAGCTGAAGTTTCGTTAATGTGATGTTTAAAAGTTAGTTTAGAATCAAAATTTATACCTAAATCTTTAATATTATGACGTGCCTCTAAAGGAACATTATTTATACAATAATCATAATTTACAAACTTTCTTGTTCTTCCAAAAGTAATTTTAAAACATTTTTGTATATTTAAGTATAGCATGTTTACCTCACACCAACTAGCTAAGTTTTTAATGTCATTCTGTAACAAAGAGGCATCAACTAGGTCATTAACTATTCGAAATATTTTAAGGTCATCAGCAAACATTAGAAATTTACTATTTTTAATCACTGAGGATATATCATTAACAAATATATTAAATAAGAGAGGGCCAATATGAGACCCCTGAGGAACTCCTGAGGTTACAGATACTCGTTGAGATAAACAATTTCCATATTTAACATACTGACATCTACCAGATATATAACTACCTATCCACTCAATTATTTTACCTCCAAATCCATAGCCATTTAATTTAGCAATAAGCAGATCATGGTTAACTCTATCTAACTTTTGAGAAGTCTGTGTAGATAGCGTCAACCTGACCCTTCCGTTCCACTGCATTAGCTATAAAATTCGTATACAATATTAAGTTCGTGCATGTAGACTAACTTTTAGAAAAGCCATGTTGTCCAACATCAATTAAATCTTTACAATTCCATGTCAAAAAGTTATTTACAAGACACTCAAAAAGTTTGGGTAATACAGATTGGTTACAAACCGCTCGATAATTTTAACATTATTTTTATTACCAGATTTGAAAATTGGTGTTAAATAGCTAGTCTTCTAAAGATCAGGAAAGATGCCGGTACTCAATGAGGAATTAAATAAGTAGCAGATAGGTTTTACAAGAGTAAAAATGCAATGCTTGAGAACATAAGCTGGCAAACAATCTGGTCCAAGCGATAATTTCCAAGGCATCTTTAAAACACTATCAATTATGTCAGAGACCTCAATACTATAATTATTTACATTTATACTCTGCTGATAGTTAAAAATTGGGGTTTGATTAATTTTAGAATTAGAATATGTAGTTGAGAAAAACTTACCAAATAGATTAACTACGTCTTGAGCATTATCACTTGTACTATCACCGTAGAACATGGCAGATTATAACTTTTACGTTTATTATTGATATACTTCCAAAAATGTCGAGGATTAACTAGAATCACATTCTCAATATTATTCAAATAGTTATTATAACATTGAGAGGAGACTTGTTTACATTCATATCTTAACTGAGAAAATCTTAAATAATCATCCCTTCTACCAAATACTTTATACTGCTTATGTATTTTCTTTTTTAAATACATATATCAACTTCCTTAATTTACCATTAAACCAAATCGGAAACGAACTTATTTTAAATTTTTTGATCGGAACAAAGAAGTCAAAACCTATAAACATAAAATCATAAAATACTGCTAAGCTGTAATTCACATCATCTGATAAAAGTAAGTCCCAATTTAAATTTGCAAAGTAATCATTTAGTCCAATGCTATTTGCATTTTTAAAATCATAATAAAATTCCTCGTAGTTCAGTTGATCATGCTTTTCAAAACCAGTTAATTCTACATTATAGGTGAATGGTGGATACTATTATCAAATAGTGAATCAAGTGGAATAACTACATCAACATTATTTAAATTAGTAAATACTAAATCTAGAAAGACATTACGACTAATAGGTAAATTGTTTATTTGAAACATATTAAAATAACCAAAAGAAATAGCCAAATACACAGCAGGATAGTCATCAGGACATTCAACATTTAATCCAAAGTTGTCATTACTCCAGGAAGCATTTGGCAAATTATAATCACCACACAGTAACAAGTTTTCACACTTCTTCATCACATATTCAACTGAACTGCAGTGCAACGTGTATACATTTAGGTCGGATGCAGGAGGGATATAAAATCGGGGATTATCACTTTCTGCGCACTTATGTCATTTTTAACAGCAATCAGCACACCTCCACCCCTAGTTTTTCCTGTATAATCAGGATTACGATCATTTCTAAACACGTTGTAAATCCAAGTAATGAAGAAGTTGTTCAGATAATAAAAGAACTAATATTGTTCCGAAGCTATTTTTCATTGAGAACGATTTCCGAAGTAGAAATTGAAACGTCAGTAAACTTATTTTAAACTTCAATTGTTGCTTATTCCCATGAAATAGTAAAGAAACTAAATTTCGGCCGAATGATTCAAACATGGAGGATCCGAACTGTGGGGAACAATTCATTATCTAATAATATTAATATGAACCATGGAGCAAATCGGCCGTCCCATGGCAAAACACAGTATTTGCATTTTTACAACAATGGAGAAAATTCGATTTTTGTAAAATGTACAAGCTGTGAAAAATTAATAAATAAATTCAAATAAAAACTTGACGGTGTGTTAGACAACCTCTATTCACGTTTTTTAAAATATTATTGAAGGGAATAATCCACCTTAGAAGTAGAGATCGCAAGTGAAAACTAATTTCGCGTAGATTTCAAAAAAAATTAAAATCCATTTTTCCGTAACAAAACACAGTAGGTAATTGCCTTTACTAAATTTTGCATAGATTTTAAAAAAAATTTAAAATAAATTTTTCGATAACAAAACACAATAATTGCCCTTGCTATGTTTTGTAATTAGTACATACAAAATAATACTCCATTTTGCAGAACAGTAAGTGCTGTTAGTGTGTTTTACAAAAATAAATTAAAACTGTACGATAAAACAATATTTATTTTAATGAAATACAGAATATAAAATACAAACGTACCAATGTAAAGACTGTGATTAAAAATTAGCAACTAACAAAAAAAAAACAATCTGTACTTAACCCATTTACGGCCAAAGGTGCGTAAACGCAACCTTTATTGTTAATTTTTTTTTGGCCGGAAAATAATTTTTTTTAATGTTTTCTTTTTATTGAAGTAACATCTCAATAGATTGAGGTATATAGTATCATTTTTCTTTTGACAAAAATATTACTTTTTAAATATTTTAAGATTATTATAATTTTGCATAATTTAATGATTTATGCACATCTTCATACATAAAAATTTTCCGATACTAATTATAAACTTAATTCATATTTTGTATTCTATAATTATAAAAATATGTTGAAATTTTTATTATTCTAAAAACTTATTCATTCATACTTTAAAAATAAGGTCTATAATTGCATGTTTATACGATGGATTCGTATAGGTACCTTTGGCCGAAACCATATTATATTTTTTTTGTAGACTAAACAATCTGAAATTACGATCTCGTCAATAGTCAATACACTTCATTCACTATTTATAAAATTGCTGTGTGCTGTAAACGTTATATTTGCTTTTTTCTTGACTTAAATCAGTTTGAAAGTTTTGAAAGTTTGTGTTTATTTGTTTTATATTCCATATAAGTTGAAATGAGGTAAGCTTTTTTTTGTTTATTTTAGTAAATTCTCGAAATATGAAATGAAGAGGGCACTAACTACTAAAGAGTTAATGGCTTTGTTAGAAGAAGACTCAGACTGTGAAAATGCTGACTCACTTGATGTGGTTTATGTGCCGCCGGAAACAGATGAAATTTCCGATGTAGAAGACATTGATGATAATATTATTGGTACAGAAGGAATAAAAACAGATATTGCAGGTACATATGAAATACAAGTGAATGGGAATTCTGACGATTCTGATGATGATATTCCTCTGAACCACAGATCAAAACGTCCAAAGAAAGAACCAGGCAAAAATAATAAATCCAAATTTGTCCCAAGTTGGGTAAAAACAGATACTCCTTCGTACTCGGCAATAATTCAACATCAGTCTGATCGATATTTAGAAAATATAAAAGCCAACCATGGAGGCAAGTCACCTATTGAAGTTTTTTCACTCTTTTTTGATAAAGAAGTAAGTGAGAGCATTCGATATTTTACAAATATTTATGCATCGCAGAATAACCGTCACGATTTTGAAATGAATGATACAGATTTAAAAAAAATTATTGGCATATGTATATTATCTGGTTATCACACTCTGCCTCAAGTTGATATGTATTGGTCGAAGGATGAGGATAAAGAAGTGCACATTGTAAGAGAAAGCATGAGCCGACATAGATTTCGTTCAATCAAACAGAACATACATTTGTCAGATAACACCTTACTGAATAAAAATGATAAATTTGCAAAATTGTCACCAATTTTTGAAATAATTAACCGAAAGTTTGCACAATTTGCGAGTCTTTGCAAAAATCTTTCCATTGACGAGGAAATGGTTCCATATTTCGGGCGACATTCGTGCAAAATGTTCATCCGTAGAAAACCTGTTAGATTTGGTTTTAAACTATGGTGTTTATGTTCTGATACTGGTTATTTGTTCAAATTTATTCCATATGGCGGAAAAACTGAGACAACAGATAATAGTTTTAGCTTAGGAACGGCAGTTGTTTTGAATTTACTTTCGATAGTTAAAAACCCACAGCAAAATAAGGTTTTTTTCGACAACTTCTTTACGTCATATGCTCTGTTTGGACTATTGAAAGAAAAAGGATTCTTTGCAACAGGAACAGTAAGGGAAAATCGCACTGCTATGTGTCCTCTAGAAGAAAACAAAATTATGAAAAAAAAACGAAAGAGGTTCATATACATGTGCATTCGATTCCAATTTAGAAGTTTTGGTGACAAGATGGAACGATAATTCAGTAGTGACTGTAATGACAAATACATGTGACGTTTTACCCCTTATGCAAACTAAACGTTATAACCGTAAAGAACACAAAGAAATTCTTATCCCTCAGCCTAATGTAATTCACCAATGTAACCAATACATGGGTGGAGTGGATCTGCATGATAATGGCATTGCGAATTACCGTATTAAAATAAGAGGAAAAAAGTGGTGGTGGCCGTTGTTTACTAACATGATTGACAGTATGGTGGTCAATAGTTGGAAAATTTTTAAAATTGCGAATGATTCTAAAATTTCCCAACTGGAGTTTCGTTCGAGATTGGTTCTTAGCTTACTAAAATATAGTGGACATGCAGAGAATAGTGAAGAAACCGCTTCATCATTGTCAAACTCAGTATATGGACGTCCATCTAAATTTGCTTTACCAGATGAAACTAGATTCGACAATATTGGCCACATTATAGAAAGAGACGATAATAGTGCAAGAGGAAAATGTCAGATGTGCAAAAGTAATACTATTTATTTATGTAAAAAGTGTACAGTGCATCTACACCCCGAATGTTTCGAAAATTTTCATCTTAAAATTTAATTTACAGTTAAGATACAATATGTTCCTTTTTTAAAAATTATATGCGTATTCGGCCAAAGGTGCGTATACGCACCCACCTGTTTTTCCTTTCATGAGAAAAAAAAATTCTTTTTGGTAAATTAGTCTTAATTTATGTGTTTTTAATCCAATCTAATAAATCAATTGTCAAATTTCTCTTTGTTTATTGTCTCGGGCCTTTCTTCCGTCTACTTCTTAACGTCTGTTAAAATTTCAAGCCAATCGATGCATATAAAAACAATTCAGAGGTTTTCTACGATTTTTACCGCCATATCCTGGACTAAAGGTACAAACTGAAGTTGACACTGGAAACACTACAAATGTAAAATGAAAAACGGTACAATTTAAATGAAATAATCTTTAGGGAAATTTTTTTCTTGTCGCAAATATCGAAAATAATAATATGTAGGGTATTACATTTAAAATAACACAAATTTGATACGATTCATATTTTTCAAACACCCTATATGTGACCATAATAATTTTAAAATGTACCTTTATTAAACGTCTATACACCCCACAGATAAAACTATTGAAAAATTCCATAGTATTGTCATAATCTTCCGTTTCTATTAACGTGAATAACCCTGTAAATGTAAATGGTTGACAGGTTGACTGCTATGAGTACCAAATTTTGGGGGCTACCAAATAAGCTTTTGGGGTTAATTAAGATCTTTTTAAGTATTTCACACTATTTTTAACCTGAGTACCTATGTTGGCACTCATGGCCCACGAGGGGCTTTTTCCAAGGACCACCAGCGCCACCTCTGGCACAGTCAATGAAATACTCTAATTCTAATATTTATGTGACACAAAGAAGACGAGATAAAATTAAACCACAATTTATAGTAGAGTATAACTCAGGAAAATCCTTCATATATGTATCCGATCAAATGACTTCTCATAATTCATTTTTAAGGTTATTGAAGTGGTACCGAAAAATTGCTTTTGACAGTTTACTAAATGTTGCCGTTGTAAATGTCTTGTCTCTTTATTCCAAAGTAACAAATAAAAACATAAAAATAACAGAATTTAGAGAGACTATTATCGAATAGAAATGCTTACTAAACCTGATTGTGTAATGACTGTAATGCCTGCTATTCAGGTACACAATTTAATAAAATGTCCAAAAAGAAACGGCTGCAATCAATGTTAGAAGGATATTGCTACCAGACATGGAAGAAAAACAGCACAAAAGGAGATTTTCTGTGTGTGGACAAAGTGTTCTGCTTGTGCAAAATATTTATTTTCTGCGTGTTTTTGAAGGCACATGCTGCCAAATTACAATAATTTTTCTATATCGTCGGTATACTGCGAAAACCAGGTAAATGTCGGAATACCGAAATCGAGAAAAAACGTTTTTAAAGTTTAATTTTATATTGTGAAGTAAGCAGTCAGCTTGGTTTTGATATTATGTATTCTAGTGAAAGATGCATATATCTGAAATGATATTCTATCATTAGTTTGAAAAAGTTGAGACACCTATCTGACTAATCCTAAATTGAAGTTGGAAATGCTATCACTTACCTGGTTTTACCTGTAAATCTAAATAAATCAATTACTCTTCAAATAACATATTTAACACAAATATAATAAACCAAGTATAATATTGTAAAGTTTTGTGATCGAGATATGAGGCTTTTACTAGGTAATAGCAATGTTTTAAGGTATTAGTCGATATTTATGACATTTAACTGGTTTTCCCTGAAAATTTTATTAACAGCTGTGTGTAGTTATAGTTATTGTTTATATGAATGACAGGCAGTTTTATAGAAAAAATCAAATTTATTTCGAATATAATAATAACAATATTATTATTATGAGGCTTCCTCGTCCGATTCGTCACTGAAAGCAGGCTCTGGCAAGATGTCTGTTACATCATTTCCCGTTTTCAAATTACGATACCACCCATGATATTCCTCCGGTATCACTCCCTTATCACATAGCTGTACCAAATCTCTCTTTTTTGCTATGCTATTGGCAAATGTGCATCATAAAGTCGCTTAAGTTCTTCAAGATTGCTTGAATTAGTTGATAACTTGGCGTGCTTCTTTCTTGTTGACTGCCGTGCAGTATCAGGAAGGAAATAATTGAAGCTTGTTGACATGTCATAATTAAAATAGATTCTGTTTGTCTCTCTTTTCACGAATCTCATTCTTTTTATCTTCAACCACATTATTTTTTCGCCGTTTTGGTCTTTTGTCCGGTTTTTAATTAAAGTGTGTGACAAATTTTTTAAATCATAAAAGTCGTACTATTTAAATTCTTTACATTTGTATGGTTCTATACATACTTTTTTATCATCAACCATGATATTTTTATTTCCTCTTACATTTTGAAAAACAGGCAAGTAATCTGGCATCCCATAGATAGATCTGTGTTTTTTAGCGGTTTCGTTACTACTCTGCATAGAGTCAACTTCCATATAGGAATGCCCAGACTCTAAAAATTTGTGTTCAATAATATTTAAACGGATTCTGTCCTCTGCAGGTATCAGAAAATAAACTTATTTCACTTACATATTCTGGAACACATTTTGATAAGTAGTGGAGTATAATGCTTTCTATTTCAGAACTTCCTTGTCTACCGTTAATTTCTGACCAGTCGGTAATGCGGCTTCATATACACACAAATTTTAGACACATAATTTTCGAGAATAATATAGTTTTCCAGTCAATCCACTTGGAATCTGTAGTACGGCCTGTAGATCGAAAGTAACTGAAACAAAATCCCGTTGTTCATTAGATCTTTTCTTATCATTTTGTTTTTTAAGATTACATACTTCTTTTCTTTTCTGATGTTCTCTGTAACTGTCTTTTAAATCCGATTTGTCAGTTGGATTAGCCCTATCATATTTATTACAAACTAAACATTGATCTTTTTTAGCAACAAAAAAGCTTAAATTATAGTCTTTAGAAAATATTCTTCGATATTTAATTTCGCTGACACCTTCCAGTTTCTTCTGCTCATAGTCATTTATAAAAAGTTGGTACATTTTTCTTGTACTTAAATTTTTGTCCAAATATCTACGCTTTGAACTTTGGCGAATATAATGTGGGCCCATGGTTGGAAAAGACTCTATGAGCCTTCACGATTTTTCGGGTTTTACTGCTTGTTTTATTTGGCGGTGTATGCTTGCCCCTTTTATCAGTATCTGCATAATAGCCTAGAATATCAGTTTTTCTTACAACATCTTGTATTAACGACGCTGATATACAAAGTGTCTTACAAAGAAATTTCTCACATACCTGTATGTCTTGACCATTCAAAGAAAAGTAACACTTTTTGGAAAATGCACGTGGTTTTTTAAACTTCAACGAACTGCAACGACTCTTTTTGGTGGCTCCGTTTTAATACGTGCAATAAGAAAATGTTTCTGGTCTATATATTCTAACTTTCAATAATCACGACATAGTCTTTGTCTGTAATCTTCGCTGAATTAACTGGCACATTTGTAAAAGCACTCTGAACAATTAACTGGTTTTGGCATTGCTGGTCTATAGTCTTTTTTTATCTTATAAGGCAAACCCTCAGCACGCCTCCTTTGTGCGACATTTATTACCCAATCTTTGGGGTTAGCTTTTCTCCAACGTTTTAGTGGACGTACGTCTTTCCATACTTTGTCAAGAAGTAGATTTAATATCCAACTAGCTATTTCAGTTGACACTAAATTGTTCGTGGGTGCACCTATTTCAGTATCTTTTTTCTCATCATTTAGGCTATCGAAGTGTGAAAATCATATAGACTTCCTAGAGAGAGCGATCCCTCTTCACTTGGCTGATATGTGGGGTCTATATCTGAAAAGTCACTATCAAAAATGGATTCCATCATTGAGACTATATTGTTCTCAGAATCATCAAGAATTGAACTGCTGTCGTCAGTTATTCTATCTGTGTATGTGTTATAAAGATCATTTATGGGTTTAGCTTAGTAACCATTTCTAAATTTTAACTCAACCCGTTTTCAGGTAGAATGAAGTAAGTGTACTTAAAGGTTTTTACTAGTCGATATGAAAGAGAAATTTTAATAAATCATACACGTAAAATGTATTAAAGACACTTATCACCTTTTTACTGAATATGGTTTGCAGTAGTAGAAATATATTGTTGTCCGGCATAATAATATATGTGGGCTTACTTTGTTTTACATGCAACAGAACTTTAATTTTATGGAAGTAAGTAGCGATATATTGTTTTATTTGAAAATGAAAAGTTGATTAGGTGTAACTTATTTGTTTATTACACAAATTATCTGCTGAATGGTAAGTCGTATCATTTATTGGGTTTTACCTGTATGTAGAGCGAAAAAAGCTGAGAATTTTGGTATACTTAACTCTAGGCTACTATATAAATATAAATTAAAAAAGCGTTTTTATCATACTTTGATAAACGAACTTCATAAAAAAGTATAATACCATCTAGCCAAGGGCTAAAATCATAGAACGGTTTTCTGATGCCAAAACTTTAATTTCTCCATACAGAATATACAAGAGCGACTGCTGGGATACAAGGCATGTAGTTTAGTAAGTATACCGAGTACCAAATTTGGCCCTCAATATTTGAATTTATCTTCTGGACTGAGTACCACATACGGTACTCAAATGGTAATGCAGGAAAAGAGAGGCTGGCAGTCAACCTGTTAAAGAGAAATTTTCCACAGTATCTGTAAAAAATTGGAAGACAATTATTGTTGAATGATTGCTTTGTGATTTTCAATTCTCACACATCCAATCGCAGACATAACGTTGGGAGGCTCTACTTGTTCTTGATCTTGACTTGACAAAGATAAGATAAATATTTATGTATCATTATTCACATAGGACAGTGCCATTTTGCTGAATATCAAGACAAAAAAGTAAATAAAAAAAGTATATTTGCATACGTATTTTTCCCTTCTCAGTGATAATCCACGTTTTAATACATAAACGAGTCACGTCGGTAAACACAAATTTTACACAGTTCGCATATTATGTGCACTCTAGTGATAAAATAATAATCATTATTTTTTATACTGTAGGCGGTTAATCTTTACTAAGAACCGAACCACTTATGATGATTATGAGATTGATGTACAAATATGTGCTGATAGTAAGATAAATAAATCATCTAAATTAAATAAAGATAATAATTTCAAGTAGGTATGTGAAACATGCATATGGGGTTCACGGAAATTTAAGCTATTAGAAAAATAATAGTGTATCATCCAAAAAATCTGATAATTTCTTAAACCCGTAATAATAGTTTTAGTAAACTATGCTTTTAATATTTTTTTTAAATTCGTCCAGGATATCAACTAAAATCAAATTTTCAATTTAAATCTGGTATGCACTTTGCCATTAGTTAACACAAAGTTCTTTCTTATGTCCGGAATTTAGATAAAGGTTAGGCAATGTATCGGCTCTTTGATATTAATTACATGACGGATAAGTTTGAGTAAGTTGTCGATCCAAGTTTCACTTTTCCTCTTTTGTATTTTCTTATTGTGCTCAAATAATTCTGCCTATATATCACATTTCTTGTAGATTCCATGATGTAGATACTATTCCTCCTCATCAGTCCTAATCCATTATAGAAATGTGGTGACACCATCAAATTTTTATATTTTTTTTTACTTTCATCCTCCCATTCTCCTCTGTCCTGGGCTAATTATTCGGCTTCGTGTACCCCTCTTAATTACTTACTTAATTTTAATTGGTTGATTTATCTCAACTTAAATAAAAAAATTTAAAAATTAATAGTTTCATATTGGTATTATACCATAATATGAAAATAATATAAAATAAACACTGAAACCTTCTAATGTTTTTAAATAATGTATTTTAATACTTTAACGACAATGTGCATCATACTTGGGCACACGTAATGTAGTTACATTATCGACAGTGACCCTATCAGATCCACAGCTACATTTAAGGTTGATCTTCACCCTCGATTAATTTGTTTCTGATCCTAGAGATGGCTCTACTGCGGCATACTACTGTGGTAATTTTTTTAACTTAATCGTATATTTCTACATGATGACTCTGTGATATTTTCAAACCCTAATATAAATTACAGTTTTCTATCATTATATCCATTGGCTGAGTTGCCAAGTTGTGTAGACAGTAATTTTATCAAATACCTAGTAGACCAAGTAAGCAAAGATATCTTTAACAACATCTTTATGTATAATATTTTACTGCTCCACTGTGTCAATCCGAATATATTAAAGTTACGCATTTGCAAGAACATAATCCACCCATATCATTGAAAAATGACACATATTTATTATGTAAACATTTTTATCTACAAAGAGGTACTTAGCGGCGCTATCTGTGAATATCGTATTACCATTAAATTTATACATGCAATCATATATTAGATTTTTGTTGATAGTTAAAAAGTAAATTATCTGGTATTATTAAATATTTTAGTGGGATTTATATGAAAAATGGTCAATCGTCAAAAATGTTATTTAAAACATGCGAACATGTCTTTCTTTTGGTCTGTTTATTACTGGTTTCAGGTTTGATATCTTCCTTATTAGTGCGTCTTTTTCTCTTCTTTGTATGTGTCCAAACCATCTCAGTATGTGTGGATTAATAAATTTCACTATGTCTTCCCCTTAGGTTATATTTCTATTTCTTATTTCATGCTTCATTAGTCTTCTATATTCTCCTTGTTCGGGCTTTATTGGACTGTTTATTCTTATCATTTTGCTTTTAATATTTCTTACGTTTTCTTTATATTTTACTTTTTATTTATATTTTTATTTTCTTTATATCTATTTTCGTAAGACATATTACTTTTGCTACGTATGCTATCACCGGTCTAATTGCTGCTCTATATATTTTTGTCTTTGTTTTTTGCTGTTTTTTATCTTTAAGTAGTGAATGATATTTCCAAAACACGATGTTTTTCTCTCACCTTGTGTGCGTGGTAGTGTCATGCGTTGGATGTACGATTTGGGGTAGTTGATGCCTATTTAGTTATCACGGTTCTATTGGGTCTAATTAGTTCTTCAGTTTCCGTATTCGACCATTTTATAAAGCCAAATGAGTATGTGAAAAGTGGTATTGCGTATGTGTTTATTGCTTTTACTATGTGCTTGGAATTAAGTTTGCTTTTGAGTATTAGTATCCCAGATTTAGTCATACGGCTCACACTCCATCTAAGGGGAAAATTCACTCATCCCAGATACCTACGGTATCAAAAGGATTGAGCTCTGGTGGGACTCTTTCCGTGTTATCGAGCCCTAGGTGGCTTGGTATGTTGGAGTATCTCCCAAAAATTTTCGTACACATCTAGACGTTGAGAGTACTACAGCTTTCTGCATAGTCTTGTAGAGATGTTCATTCAGACCTAGCTTTTTTATGTTTTCTAGGAGTTTCTTTGGAATGACTCCAGTAGTGGAGAGGATAATAGGTATTGTCTGGGTACTTTCCATTCTCCACTGTCTTCGTATTTGAATTTCCAGATCCCTGTACTTGGCGATTTTTTCGTTCTGTTTAACACGAAGATTATTGTTGTTGGGTATCGCCACATCAATTAATGTTGTTTGTCTCTTTAGTTTATTAACCAGTATGAGATCTGGTCTATTATGTGCCACTGTTTGTTCTGTGAGTGCAGTGCGGTCCCAGTATAGCTTGTAGTTGTCATTGTCAAGTATACTCTCAGGAACGTATTGATAATATGGAAGATGGTTTGTTTGAAGAAGTCCCAGTTTGATAGCTATCTCTTGATGAATGATCTTTCTTACTGAGTCGTGCCGTTCCTTATATTCAGTTGCAGCAAATGCCTGACAGCCCCGGTAAGATGTTGGATGGTTTCCTGAGCTTAACATCCATATCGGCATTTGTCATTCTGGACCTGAGGGTCTTTGACGATATATTTCAGGTAATTTTTGGTTGGTATAACCTGATCCTGAATGGCCAGTAGTGAATCTTCTGTTTCAGGGAACATCTTTCCTGATGTCAGCCAATAGTTCGACATGGTCTTGACTGACCTCAATGGGATGTCGCCCGTGCAGAGGTTTACCCATCCAGGTGCGCATTTTTTCTGGTTCTGGTCCTTAATAAGATGGTTTATGCGCATTTCTGGTTCCCTCAGTTAGATCGGTGTTGTGATCTACTGCACAAATCGCGCAATGTAAAGTAGATGTCTCAGCTTGCACCTGAAAATAAGTTCTTAAATTAGTAATTTGTTTTTCGAGTTGCTCACTTATATCCATAAGTCCTCGTCCTCCGAAATACCGCGGTAATGTCGTTCTTTCTACTGCACTTCGAGGATGGTGTTTTTGTGCCTTGGTGAGGTGTGTTCGTACTTTTCGCTGAAGATTTTCTATATCAAAAAGAGGTTTAATCTTTGTATGTAGGTATATTTAAAAAAATATACCTATATACCTACATACAAAGATTAAACCTCTTTTTGTGTTACATGGTATACAGCCAGCTACATGAATTTATTTTCCTTGTGGATTTTCTATATCCGTTTTTGTCCACTTAACAATACCAAATGAATAGCTAAGCGCGGAACATGCGTAGATGTTTAGTGCCTTAAACAAATTTTTACTGTTAAGGTGTAAACGAAGCAGCTGTTTCACCTTTCGTATAAACTCAGTAGTTATCTCAGTTTTTATTTGCTTATGGTCAATCTTCCGCGCTTGCTTTATTCCTAGGTATTTATACATATCATTTTCACCGATGGCCTCGATGTTCTGGCCGTTTTGCATATCGAATCAGCGTGCGTGAAGTGCTTACTAATATCATTAGAGAAATTTTCTACTGTTTTTAGCATCTGATCCAGGTGGCTTCGAGTGGAAGCTAATAGTTTTAAATCATCCATATACAATAGATGATTAAGGTTGATACGCCGGGCTACACAGGATGTGACCAATTTATACAGAGTTGGAAGACAAGTAATTGGGCGGTACTTGGTTGGATCTTGAGTGTTACTTTGATCTTTGGGAATTAAATAAGTTATTCCCTGGGTTAGGAAAGATATAAATAGAAAAAAAAATACAAACAATATAGTTAACATAAGGCTAGGTACAATATTCTGTTCGTTTTCATTAAACTTGTTTTTGAAACTATTTAAACTAGTAGCTTCTACTATAAAAACAAGTCCGGAGACATGATCTAGAATTTATGATAAAGCGTCTATACAGAGAATATGTAAAATGTGGGTTACAAGTCAGCATGAAGAAAACAGAATATTTAGTTATCAATTCAGATGCAAGGTTTGAAGTGTTGATCGACGAGGACGTGGAAATCAAACAAGTGGAAAAATTTAAATATTTAAGTGCACTCATTGCTAAGAACGGCTTGGGACAAACCGAAATTAAACACCGAATTACTCAGAGACGTAAAGTTGTAGGATGTCTGAACTCCTTATGGTGGGATCGCAACATTTCCAAAAGGAACAAAAAAAGAATAGGGCAAACCATGGTTGAATCAGTTCTTTGTTATGGCTCTGAAGTATGGACAATTGTCAATGCAGACCTGAAGAGAAGATTGTTAGCAGTTGAAATGGATTATTTGAGAAGAAGTGCTAGAACATCAAGACAGGAAAGGAAGACCAACGCTACAGAAACGGTCATTTGCAGAATAGAAAAAAAGAGGTTCAAAATGGTTTGGACACCTATTGAGAATGCCTGACGAACGTTGGCCCCAAAAACTTCACAAATGGATGCCCCCTGGAAGAAGAAAAAGAGGTAGAACTTGACGCTCATGGAATGAAGGAATTAGAAGAGCGATGAAATCGAAAGGTTTGGAGGAGGAGCATGCCTTAAACCGGCAGGATTGGTGGAGAAGAACGGGAATACGGCGATAGCCCTCTCCAAAATGTATTGTATTTACAAGTTGGCTTATTCCCATTAAAATAGTAATTACCTTAAAAGCCACAAGAAAATAGTTTCAGAACAATAGATAAGATTTAGATAAGAGAAGGGAGTGTTCCAAAAATGTCTTCACCCCACTTTCGGAGTACGGTACGTGCGACAGTCAAATGCACACAAGTAAGAGAGGGTGGTTTTAGTTGGTAGGCAGGATAATAGATACCTGAATCTTTGGCACTGCTATCTTTAGTACTTTAAATTAAACTTAAACCCAAATTTTAGGGACTCAAAATGGAGGTAGCATAAAAAATTTCAAACCCCCCCTCAGACAAATTCTGTGCACGCCACTGGTTATGCAAGAAACACTATTTTTATAAATACTAAAATAATTAACTAAAAACGCCTAAATAGGTTTTTAAAACTAAATAGGTTTTTTGAAGATATATTAATTATAGAGTGTAAATTTTATGATATAATACTCTCAAAATAAAAGTTGCAGTATCTACTATTCTGTAACTCTGTAAGTTTCAGCATGACCGGTTCAAAGTTCAAACCGATAACATTCCTATTAAATTTTGTTGTTATCTGCCAAAGTGTTGTACAAAGTAATTGATATGGCAACCCTGTTAGTGTGACGTTTCGCTTGAAGCGTTTCGAAGCCGAACGTAATGCTATCTATCGATGATAAATACTACCATTGCTTCAGATGGAGCCATCTCCCTACATTACAATTTGAAGGCGGCAGTTCAAGACATAATTCTTGTTTAACGAGATTTTTCATATGTTTAGGAAAAAATATTTAAATTTTTGTTGCAAATATTATCCACTTTTACAGTTTTATATATGTTGTTATTAAAAAATCTTTCGGTTTCTTACCGATAACTTTATTATAAGCCGAAACATATTATTTTTTCCTATTGGGACAAAACTGTAAATTCAAAAATTTTCAAAAAATTCATAAGTATTTCTTATAATCATATCTTGATGCTGTAAAAAAATTAACAAAATCCTATGTTTGGTTTTCCCGCTTTATACTTGGAAAAAAGTAGTTTTTTTGAGTTTTTTCAAAAACGAAAACATGAAGTTTGTTTAAAAGTTGTCAAAATACTTCTAGTCATCACATATACCTTCTCAAATTTTTTCAAATTTTTTGAATTTGGGATTTGTCTTTTGGGGGGTGCAGATCAACCTTAAATAGCGTTGATATATGATTCTATGATTCATCCGGTCCTGGGACATAACTTATTTACCTCCGGTTACAACTTACTTGACTGAAACTTGAATTTTAAGGTTATATAAATATTTTGACATTACGAGTGTAGTTATTATGTAAGTGGTAGTGGTAATATTGATTGTATAATGCCGAAACAAGGTTTCACACAAGAAGATTTAGAACGGATTTTAGAAGATAGTGATTTTTTTTGTTAGTGATGATAGTTTATATGATGAAAATTGTGAATTATAAGAAATGGTGAGTCTGATAATAGTGACAATGCAACTGTAAGTGAGAAACGTAAAAGAAAACTAGCTCAATTTATATAAGTCTAAAATGGTCAAAATGTCAAAAAAAATTCAAGAGCCAATTCCCTGTACTGATGATAAAGTTGAGGTTATGTTAGAACATGAGTCCAGTTGTGTAGAATCAAACAATAGTTTCAACTCTGGTTCAGGTGACATTTTGCTTACTACACCAAATCCACATCTCATATGAGATACTCTTAATATGGATAAACTAAACAAACTTACATTTAACCCAGTACAAGATGCCACTATCAAGGAACACCTAACAACACTAACTACACCAATTGAATTTTATTGTTTATTTTGTTGACCAAGATGTTATAGATTTACTGATTAGGGATTCAAACAAATACTTTTGATTACAAAAATTTGGAACAAAAAATAATTGATGGTAGGTATTGTTGATGAAAAAATTACACCACTCTACGGAGTTTAAAATGTTTTTTTTTTGAACTGACGATTTGGATGGTTCTAGATAAAAAGCCCTCATTACGAGAATACTGGAGCAACAACCCTTGCGACAAAAATGTCATTAGTACGCAATGTGGAATTAGCAGAAATAGATACGAATCTATTCTTTATTTTCTTCATGCTGCTGATAACCAGAACTATGACAAAGATGACAAGTTATACAAAATAAGTGCATTGATAACATTAATAAACACAAAATTCCAAAAATGGTGTATTCCACAGGAAAATGTTTGTATAGATGAATCGATGATACCATTTCGTGACAGACTTGGATTCCACCAGTATATCCCCAGTAAACGGCATAAATATGGACTCAAATTGTTGTGGATGTGTTGTGGAAACTATGTGCTGATGGTGGATATACATATACAGTAAAATTGTATGGAGAAAAATCTACTAGACCAGGGAATACAAGTGTTGCGACGTACGTAGTGTTGCAACTTATGGCACCGCTATTAAATAGTGGTAGAACGTTGATGACAGACAATTTTTACACAAGTATTACTTTAGCTCAGCAACTGAATGCAGCTAATACTCATTTAATCGGAACTCTACGTTTCAAAAAGAAATTTAATTCGTCACGTGTGGTTTATTGAAGAAGGGCGAAATTAGAGCAGTGCAGAGCAATACAAACATAATTGTAAGCAAGTGGAAGGATAAAAGAGATGTATATACCTATAGTAGAATATAACAGAACGCAATCCTTTATTGATGTGTCAGACCAGAAAGCAGCATATGCATCTACAATTCGGAAAGGTTTGTAAAATTTTAATATTTGCCGAAAAACCAAACATAATATTATTTTTTTTATTTCTAGGGATTACTTAAGTGGTGCCGAAAAATTATTTTTGAGTTGTTAACAAACACAGAACCTGTGTTGTACCTGTTTAGGGTCCCTTGTCCAGGGTTACGGATGAAGATCACAACGGCAATCACGGCGGAGAAGGATACCTTCGGTGCGACGAGAATGGCGGAAGTGGCGACCCCAGATTTTAGGGCTAGTATAAAGTCAATTTTGACCGAACGATCGCCGGTATAAGCGGATGAACAAAGGATGTCAAGGGCATAAGAATACGGAAGGCAATGGGAAACCACCGTATTAAAGGTCCCCAAGGATATCCCAAGAAAGACAAGAATGGAAAAGACATTGCAAGCAACGGCCCCTAGTCTGTGGCAGGCCTTAAGTGGCCAAGGGGTGCTAAGAATCTCCGCGAAGAAAAACAATGCTAGGAAGTGGGAAAAACCCCAAAGCTAAAACTGGGTACTTGGAACGTTAAAAGTCTTTACACGGCCGGTAAACTAGACATAATACAAGAAATGGAACGATGCGACCTAGACATCATAGGACTTAGCGAAATCAGATGGCCTAACAGTGGTAAATGTACTAAAGAAAAAGCGACACTATATTACTCAGGAAATAACCTACCCCATCATTATAACGGAGTTGGATTTCTAGTTAAAGCCTCAAACAAATCAGTAAGGAACTTCATGGCATACTCAGATAGGGCAGCACTACTACAAGTCCAAGCCGATCCTGTTGACCTTAACATTATACAAATCTATGCACCAACCTTGGACAAGCCTGAAAATGAAGTAAATCAATTGTACAGAGAGATTAAGGAGTTGATGAAACTGATCAAGAAGAAACAGACACTTATAATCATGGGAGATTTCAATGCGAAGGTAGGGCGAGGACGTGTTGAAGATGTCGTGGGTCACTTTGGCTTAGGAGATCGAAACGAGAGAGGTGATATGCTAATCCAGTTCTGTCAAGAAGAAAAATTAGTCATTTCGAATACCTCGTACAAACTGCCACCTCGGAGACTCTACACCTGGCAGTCTCCACAACATACGCATGACAACATCGTAAGACATCAAATTGATTTTTTATTGATTAATCAGAGATACAGAAATGGATTGCAAGGAGTAAAAACGTACCCTGGAACAGATATCTGATCTGATCACAATCCCGTAGTAGGAAAATTGAAAATTAAGCTTAAGAATATTAAAAGAAAATCCATAAAGAAAATTGATATAAACAGCGTAAAACAACTTAACGTTAAACTAAAAGTCACAGAAAAATTAAATGAGGCAATAGCGGATATCACGACAAGATCCAAACAACCGGCCAGTATAGAAGACAAATGGAATTGTATTAAAAAAGCTATCGTAACCACCACCAACTCTCTGATCGCTTCCCAAAAGTCTCCCAAAAAGAAGAATTGGATGACTGACGAAATATTATCAATGATGGACGACCGCAGATCATTTAAAAACAAAGACCGAACCAAACTCAGCAGATTAACCGACAAATACGAAAAGATTGTCGCAAAGCTAAAGAACAGTGGCTGCTAGACAGGTGTACAGAAATTGAGGAATTGGAAGAAAAACAGGACCACTTTAACATACATAAACCCGCTAAAGAAGTGACAGGTCATACAAAACCTTGCAGTTTTAACAGTATTGTGAAGGACAATAAATTAATTACTGATCCCAAGGATCTACTTCAACATTGGAGAAACTACACACAGCAACTATACTCAGACAACACTAGAAGAAACTCTGAAAGTGAATATAAAAGTGAACCCCCCCCCCCCCAAATATTAGTCAGAAGTTGTAAAGGCAATCAAAAAGAGCAAATGGGGAAAAGCACCAGGCCCAGACGACATATACATAGAGGTTCTAATAATGTTGAGTGAAGACAATGTAGACGCCTTGGTAGATCTTTTTAATGACATTTATGGGTCCGGTCAAATACCACAGGATTGGCTTCAATCAACCTTTATACCAATCCCAAAAAAGCCAAACGCTAATAGTTGCGAAAAATTTCGAATGATCAGCTTATTGAGCCAGGTCCTAACACTCTTCTTAAAGATAATTCACACAAGAATATACAACAGATGTGAAAGAGACATTAGCCCCACACAGTTCGGTTTCAGACAAGCATTTGGCACAAGAGAAGCACTTTATAGCTTAACTGCCTATTTCAGAAATGCAGAGATCAGCAAAAAAATGTCTTCCTATGTTTTATATATTACCAGAAAGCGTTCGATTGTGTTAATCATTCAGAATTAGTAAGATTGCTCCAGGAACGTTCGATAGATGAGAATGACCTTAAAATCATAAAAAACCTTTATATGAATCAAGTGGCATCTGTGAGAGTAGGACTGGAATCTACATCATATTTCTCAATCGAAAAAGGGGTACGACAGGGTTGTGTTCTGTCACCCCTCCTTTTTAATCTTTACTCTGACGATTTTCGATAACGATTCGATTAAGTGACACTGAAGATGGTATCAAAATCAACGGACAGACTATTAGTAATCTTCGCTATGCTGATGATACAGTCATAATAGCTGATAGCCAAGAAGCGTTACAACGACTAATAGATAGAATAAACACTGAAGGAGAACATTTGGGCTTGAAAATTAATATAGACAAGACGAAGGTAATGGTGGTTAGCAGAACACGAAATATGCAATTAAATATAAGAGTAAACAATAAGAACATCCAAAAGGTCCCCAAGTTCAGATATCTCGGTAGTTGGATAACTGAAGATCTAGATCCAGACATAGAGATACGTAGAAGGATTGAGCAAGCCAGAACAGCATTTACTAATATGAGAACCTTGCTCAGCAACAGCAGCCTTAACTTAACCTTAACTTAAAAAATGTCGAAGTATTAAATCGAATGGGCAGAGAACGAGAATTGCTGTCAATAATAAAAAGAAGAAAAACTGCTTTTCCGGGTCATATATTTCGAAATTCCAAGTACCAGTTCTTAAAGCTTATTATGGAAGAGAAGATAGAAGGAAAACGGGGCATCGGAAGAAAGAAATACTCATGGCTTAAAAACATAAGGGATTGAACAAACCTCGATGTCCATGCACTCTTTATGCCACACAAGACCGAGAGGAGTATGCCAGAATTGTCGCCAACATCCACTAATTGGATAGGACACCATAAGAAGAACAAACACAGCAGTTGTAAACGCTCATCTACTATTCACAAAAGTAACTAAGAAGAAAATGTTAATAACTCAGTTTCGTGAACAATTGGTAATGGCATTACTTCAGTTAGATATCAATGACAAAAAAAACAGAACAAAAAGAATCGGACCAATGTCTCACAGACCTAACAAAACGTGGTAGATGTTCATCATGTTACAGGAATATTGCTATGAAATATGAACGTGCACAGGCCATAAAAGTTGCTAAAAATGTGTTCACGACGTGCATACCATGTAAAGAAGTTAATCTGTATCTATGTCACAAATGTTTTTTTGCTACTCATGTTGTTTCTATAAAAAAGTATCGTGTCCAAATTTGATGCACATGGTCATATCTGAAGCCAAACGTCTTTGAGTTTTATACCAGACCGCGTGTACCAAAAATGGACATGCAATAAGTTTAATTAAAATAAAGTTTGACTTTATTTTAATCTATCAATAAAACAGTTTTTGAAATAAAAGGTATCTGGTCCAGCAGTAAAGGTTAAAGTGTTAATTCATTTATGCGTATAATTTTACACCAAGGTACACAAATTGCATAATAACCTTGTTTTCTGTATTAAAAAAACATAATATATAAATGGCAAATAGATTAAATTTGCTGCTTGCACTCTACATAGATCTCCCTCAAATGTTCTTTGAAGGAGTATCTTTTACACTTTTCACATTATTTTCGATTAGATCAATCGCGTTTTCGATCACAAAATACAAAAAGTCTTTTACTTGTCTGAGGGGGCTGTATTGCCACAGCTGTAATTTCTAACAGAACACGGGAGCGCCGAGGAAGTTTCGAATGGACTTGGGGAATCTTAGATCTAAATTCAATTAGGGGCCTAATTAATTTCAATGCCAGTTCTTCTATAAAATCCGACCTTGCAACATTTTTGTTAAAATTGTTAGATTTATAAATGTATAAAGAATTTATTGCTGTTATATTCAAGAGGTCATAAAAAATTACCATTGGATATAATTATATTTTCTCACTTAGAACTTAAAGTTTAAAAAAAAACTTTATTTTTGAAAGTATACAATTTTACAAACTATGCTTAAATATAATAATGTTAACAATTACTGTTGAACTTTAAGCAATGAAGTGACTCTAATGAATGAATGTACTTTTTTATTTGTCGCTGTATTTATAACATTTAAGGTAATAACTTATGATCTAATGGTGTCGTTGTCTTCCGTCTGTGTGGTCTTGGCGGAGGTCTCGTTGCGTTGGTATTGCGCTGCGTTTGTCTAGGTGTTATGAATATATTTCTATATCGACGAGTGCTTCTCGATACATTATATTTTTCACACAGTTGGTCTAATCGATCAACAGCAAATTTTGTCCGATTATACATTTTAATTATTTTAGATTTTTAGCGTCTCATGTTTCATTATCGATTGCATCGTCATGGTGCATGGTTGAAATTAAGATCACATATTTGTTTTTTTTTGGCAATATGATACTATACTCCTTGAAAATTTTAAAACCAAAATTACTACTTTTCCCATTTTTTTGTGATGTTATTTATCCTATTTTCTGTAAAAAAAAACAAATTTTATGGAAATCGAGAAATCACGTAGCATAAAAAATACTTACGAGATTAGGCGTACGGGCTACAATCGTTGGCAAGATATAATAATTCACTAATATTGTTCACGCCTCTATCCAATTCGAGTTTATTTATGCATTTTACAATCCGGCAACATAGTGGCGTAGGGAGATATATTATGCCATATGTGAAGATAAGGCGAGTCCCTTAAGGCACCCCAAAGACGACAGCGGCACTCAAGTACGAGACGGGATCGGTTGTATAGCATTCAGAGCGAGCGGACATAATACTTAATAAGCGTTTATATATTCATGTATTGTGTAATTCAAAATAAAGTCAGTTTTGTTTTCGCACGGAGTTTGATTATTCACCAGCGGCACAAGCGAAGTGCATATCAAGCAAATCCATGGTCTATTCGAGCCTAATCATCAAATTTTTGTGTTAAAACAGTGTAAATTCACCGAATTCCGAACTCATATTTGTGTCATCATATTAGCGGGCGAAATAGTGCATTCATAGTGGCCCGAGCGCGTTATAGACTGTCGAACGTTGTTCTTAAGACAGTTACATAATTGGACAACTGGGGGTTTAAAATCTGTGAAGACCTGAGGCGAAGATTCTTGGCGCCAGGAGGCTAGAGCTGTTACAATAAACATACAATATTTTGGTGAGCATATCCATTTCACATTTCCTTTTATTTATCAGTCTTTGTACCTTTATTCTGCACATGTGATAATTCTGAGAACGTTAGGGTCGAATATCAAGCGATTTATAATCTGTTTCTGTTTACTGTTTAATTCATTATAAAATTATGGAGAATTTAAAGCGAAAAAGGGGCGGTTTTAAATGCAAACTCACAATATTTTCGAAATTTATATTAGCGTTAAATGATAAAATAACTAAGGGTGAAACGATTTCAGATTTAGAAGTATTACAGGCTATTGAAATGGTAAATAATATAGAACATTTACAGGGCGAATTCGATGAGGTTCAGGTGCAAATAGAAAATACGGTTCAATTTGAATTATTAGAGGATGAATATACGGAGCGCGAAGAATTCTATAACAAATATTATTCACAATTAGCGGTCGCGCGAAAAATCATTCGCGATAATCAACAAGTAGCTTGTCTAGAAAGCGATAAAGCAAGTGGGCGCTCTAAGAATTCATATACAGGGCATTGTATTGAGCTTAAACCTATCGAGTTACCAAAATTTGATGGTAATTATAATAATTGGTTAGATTTTGCAGATCTTTTTGAATCTTTAGTTAACAGAAATGAGTACTTAGACAATATAAGGCGTTTTCATTATTTACGAAGTTCATTACAGGGCGGTGCGGCGCAGGTCATACGAACATTAGAGTTTACCGCCGAAAATTATGCAGTTGCGTGGAAATTAATTAGGGAAAGGTACGATAATAAGAGATTATTAATTTCCAATCATATTAATGCCTTATTTAATATAGAGCCAATACATAAAGAGTCATCTAATAGATTGCGGCAATTAGTTGACATTTTTTCGAAGCATTTATACGCGTTAAAGCAGCTAGGGCTACCTACTGATTCGTGGGACATACTCCTTATTCATATTATTTCTTGTAAGTTCGATACATCGACTTTACGCGCATGGGAGAATAGCAAAACACATAATGAAATTCCTAGTTTTGATGATTTTAAAACGTTTTTAAAATCAAGGGCGGACCTCTTAGAATCTCTTGAGGTAAATCAAACTGAAAAACAAAATACACGGAATATTTCTCAGGCGGGCGCTTATTCACGGAATACGAAATATTCACATAACATTCGCGGTCTATATTCATCACAGGGAACTTTAAATAAATCGGATAATACACAGTGTTGCCCTATTTGCAAAAGGGAACACACCATTTATCAATGCGGCGAATTTTCAAAACTTTCATCTAGGGACAGGTTTGATAAAGTAAGACAGGTCAATCTTTGCACGAATTGTCTTAAACCTGGACATTTCTATAAGCGGTGTAGACAATCAACATGCAAGAAATGCGCGTCAAAACACCATACGTTATTGCATCCAGATAGATCAAGCGAACAAAACGCAGCTTTAGTTCATCAACCGGTAGAAAACGCGAGCGATATACGATCTGCAGATAATATACAAGGTAGTTTAAACACTACCAATTTGTCAGTTTCGGCAGTTAGCGCTGCAGATCAAACTATACTGTCCACAGTATTAGTTAATATTTTTGACGGCCAAGGTAAGGCATACATAGTGCGAGCTTTGTTAGATTGCGGTTCACAAAGTTCATTCATAACCGAAAATTTATGCGATAAACTTAGATTAAAAACGACAAGCGCGAACATATCAGTCATGGGCATAAATAATATTGCATCTCCCGTTCGATTCAAATGCGAAATAAATATACAGTCTCGTAGCGATATAACTTTTCATAAAACTTTAAATTGTTTCGTAATACCAGAAATTACGGGGTGCGTGCCGGCATCTGAAATAAACATTAGCGATTTGCAGATACCTAAACATTTAAAATTAGCGGATAATTATTTTCATAAACCACAAAAGGTCGAATTGTTGATAGGAAGTGATCTATTTTGGCAAATACTGGGCACAAACAGAATTAGTTTAGGTAAAAACAAACCATTCATGCAAGAAACAATGTTTGGCTGGATCATAGCAGGGCCGTATATCAGCCAAAACAAAGCATCAGAAAAGCGAATAACTAAGTGTAATTTCACAAACACAATCGAAGTTACAGAACAGCTAAGTAAGTTCTGGGAACTTGAAGAGGTTTTCAATGGAAAACCTGCACTCTCGGGCGAAGAAATTGCATGCGAAAAACATTTCGAAGATACGGTGAAACGCGACGCGACAGGTAAATTCATAGTATCATTGCCATTCAAAGAACCGATAAGTTCGTTCGGTGATTCATTTCGTCAAGCAAAAAATAGATTTTTAAATCTCGAGCGTAAGTTGAATAAAGATGCCAATCTTAAAACTCTTTATAGCGAATTCATCCAGGAATATAAAGAGTTAGGACATATGAAAGGTTTATGCAGAATTACGGAAGCGGCAACAGACTTTAGGGTAAATACTACATTTTATTTTATGCCACATCATCCAGTATTAAAAGAAAATTCTTTGACGACACGTTTGCGCGTTGTGTTCGATTGTACTGCGCCAACTACAAACGGCATTTCATTAAATAGTATTCAAATGGCCGGACCAACCTTACAAAATGATTTATCTCCATTTCTTGATGATCAGGGCGTCATGAGAGTAGGCGGGCGTTTAAAGCATTCCAAATTTACGTATGACAAAAAACATCCCCTCATTTTAGCGGCAGATCATATAGTTACATCGTTAATATTTAATCATTTTCACATGGATCTTATGCATGCTGGTCCTCAGCTTTTACTTGCAACTATAAGAGAAACTTTCTGGCCGTTATCAGGAAGAAATTTAGCGCGACGTACCGTACACAAATGTGTAAAATGTTTTAGATTAAAATCTAAATCCATTCAGCCAATAATGGGTGACCTACCTGCCCAGCGTCTCGCAGGTGGCCCACCGTTTATTGTAACAGGTGTAGATTATGCGGGCCCTTTCTTAATTCGCGATAGAAAGGGTCGAGGTTGTAAACTAATAAAGAGTTACATGTGTCTTTTTATTTGTTTTTGTACGAAGGCCATACATTTAGAATTAGTTACAGAACTGTCTAAGGAATCATTTCTGTTGGCCTTTAAAAGATTTATTGCGCGAAGAAGCAAGCCTCAAAAGATGGTCTCCGACAATGGAACCAATTTTATAGCAGCTAGTTCGGAGTTAAAATTGTTAAGCAAATTTTTAGAGCAGCACACTCCCGCGATAAGAGAATCCTTGCTAAAGAATAATATTTCGTGGTCCTTCATACCTCCCTATTCTCCACATTTTGGCGGACTGTGGGAAAGCGGAGTAAGAACAGTTAAGCATCATTTGCATAGGGTTTTGGGAAACGCGCACTTAACGTTCGAGGAATTTTATTCGTTGCTTGTGCAGATTGAAGCTATAATAAATTCCCGACCGATTCATCCTTTATCCTGTGATCCAAATGATCTCTCCCCATTAACTCCTGCACATTTTCTCATCGGAAGACCACTTATTACTAATCCAGATCCAGATTTGCGTCATGTTCCAGTTAATCGGCTCTCAAAATTCCAGCATATTCAGCAGCTTTCTCAGCATATATGGGAACGATGGAACAAAGAATACATCTCCGAACTACAAAAACGCACGAAATGGACTACTACTAACGGTGAAGTTGCGGAAAACACGTTAGTGCTCATAAAAGAGGACAATTTACCTCCATTAAGGTGGAAGTTAGGTCGCGTGATCGAACTTTTACGCGGCAGTGATGGTGTAGCCAGAGTTTTTAGGATAAAGACAGACAATGGTATCATAACTCGTTCTTTTTCCAAGGTGTGTCCGCTACCCGTTTCGGACTAAGTGTAGTTTAAACATTTGAACATTTAGCATTAGCAGACGATTTTGTTGGCAGTGTTTGCCAAGGCGGGGGCCATGTTCACGCCTCTATCCAATTCGAGTTTATTTATGCATTTTACAATCCGGCAACATAGTGGCGTAGGGAGATATATTATGCCATATGTGAAGATAAGGCGAGTCCCTTAAGGCACCCCAAAGACGACAGCGGCACTCAAGTACGAGACGGGATCGGTTGTATAGCATTCAGAGCGAGCGGACATAATACTTAATAAGCGTTTATATATTCATGTATTGTGTAATTCAAAATAAAGTCAGTTTTGTTTTCGCACGGAGTTTGATTATTCACCAGCGGCACAAGCGAAGTGCATATCAAGCAAATCCAAATATCCTTAAAACGCACGTTCGTATCCAATAAAATCTTAAGCAAGTACTGATAGATGGATATTTTCAACAACAGGAGAAACGAGCAATACAAAAAAGGAGATTTCCTTTCAAAAACAGTAGATTTATTTTTATTCTATATAAAATTTAACGTATATCTAATTCAACGTATACAGTGATTACTACTGGCATGCGTGATGCCACATGAAGTCGAAGAGAAATCGTGAGATCGGAAGAAATAATAAATCGTAAGAAATCGTGAGACTTCGCTACAGTTGAATTTTGATGGAAATGGGAGTTTTTAAATGATATATAATTATACAAAACTATTTTAAATACGTTATATTGTTATATATTAATTAGTATATAAGTACATATTTAAAAAATAGTGCACTAAAAAAGGGCCTATTTTAGGGAAACCAACAGTATCAGATATAATTTTAAGAAATTACCTACCTACCTATATACTGCAAGCTATGGATTTATCGATTCAATATTAGGCAATGATTATAAACATTCTTTATGGTTTAAACTTCAATGAAAATTATTAACCTATTTTACCCAAGAATATTAAGTATAATATATTATACATAAATCTAACTTTGTTTTCTGAGGATTTAACATTTTATCGGCACTTATAGGATTTCAAAGAAGATGAAATACAAGTCATTGTTATATAAAATTGCCGATTTGTTTCATATCTCAAACACACACTTAAATCATTTTGGTCTGTTGATCCTTTACTACAAAATTCGGGCTATAAACTTCAGTTGTTTATGGACCGATATTTACACTTTCAAAGCACATTACATTACATTTTCCTTTTAAGCTTTGTTTATATTATTTTGTGTATATTAATTGGAGTAGTGCAAGCACTTTCAAATAAAAATACAGTCAATTTATGAATATTTCAAGGTGACAATCTAAGAGCACTTTAAAAACGCTGATTTTCTCTTATACATTTTATTAGGTAGGCATTATTCATCTTGAGATTTAGTAACAGCCTAAAAATTTTAAAAATCGTAAAATATTAGACGTCAATCGTGATATCGTGAGATTTGTCTTCAATTCGTGAGATCTCACGATAAATCGTGAGGAGTGGCATCACTCGCAGGGCAATCACTGTTCAAATGTTAAAGACGGTAAATAATTAGGTTGAAGTTATTATTCCAAACATCCATAATTCAAATTTTATGGGACCAAAGGCTCACATCAGAATTTAGGTCATATTATTTACCATAATAATATTTACATAAAAGTTTAAGAGAGGGTGAATGATTTATGGTTACCAATACGTGCCGATACCGAATGATGTTAATTGTTATGGTTTAGGTATCAAATTACAACTACGAATTTCCGGGATTTCTCATTCTTTGCATGTAATTTTTAAACAATACAGGGAAGTATCAAATAAATTTTAATACAAATGTATTAAAAATACTATCAAATTTGGAAGTCTTTAATGATAATTTGCAAATGGGGTTGTGACGGTGTCTAACAATCCAAATTTAAACAAAGTTTCAATAATGATACTGATTCAGATGCCAACCTTTTTATGAATTGCTTTGTACCTTTGCGCATTGTTTGTGGAAAAAACGGTAGTAAAATTATATAGCAAAATCCAACCCCTTCTTCGTCAAAGTTTTGCCGGCCAATTCGATTTAGATTTGTAAAAGAAACAACGGATGTAACTAAAAAAGAGATCAAATATGAGCAGGAGTCCATTAAACAACTGAACGTTACGTTAAATGAAGAGGAGTTTTCGTTCGAGCACCAGCTCAAAATAGTATGATTGATGGTAAGGTGTGCGACGCAGTCACAGACACAAAGTCAACATCCCAGTGCTACATTTGTGGAGCTACCTCAAAGAACTTTAATGATTTGTCAATGAAAAATACTGTAAACCCTCAAACTTTGGAATTCGGTTTGTCAATATTACACGCGCGGATCCGTATTTTCGAAAGTATTATAAGCCTTGCGTATAAACTACCTGTAAAAAATACAGGGAAAGAAAAAGTGAAGAAGAAAAGGCATTAGAAGCCCAAAAGAAGTCGGAAATTCAGGAGATGTTTCGGAATGAAACGGACTACTCGTTGACATGCCAAAAGCCAACTTTGGCAACACCAATGATGGCAACACAAGCCGCAAATTTTTTGAAAATCTCGAATTGGCTTCAGACATTACAGGTATTAGCTTTGATATGATTTACAGATTCAAGGTAATTTTGGAAACTATTTTAAGTGGCCACAAAGTTGATGCTGAAAAATATGATACGTATGCGTACGAAACAGCAAAATTGTACGTGGAACTTTATGGTTGGCATCCAATGACGCCAACCATGCACAACCTATTGATACATGGAAGCCAAATCATAAAAAATTCGCTACTTCCAATAGGACAGCTATCAGATGAAGCTGCAGAGGCCCGGAACAAGCATTTCCGATCATACCTGTTAAATTTTGCTAGAAAGTTTTCTAGGGAAGAGTGTAACTTAGATGTATATTATAGGCTTTTGTTAGGTTAAGATCCCTTCATTAGTTGCTTGAGACAAATAAAAAAAACCTTCACGCAAGGCATTTCTATCTGAAACGATTGCACTTTTATTACCTGCTGACCCAAACACAGAGTCAATGGAGACGTCTGAACCGGAAGATAATGATTATTAATATATTTTTTTTATTGTTAATTTTGAGTTTTCATTCATTGTGTGTTGTAACGATTACTGTTTTTTTTATAACAGGACAAATATATGTTTGTTGTAAAAAATATATACTTTTCCTTTAATTTAATTGAACGTAAAACCAAAATTACACCAAATATAATTTTGGCCGCCTAAATCTTTGAAATCTATGTATGTGCGACGGGTTATTAAGATAACGACCATGGTGTTATTAAGATAACAATATGGATTCAATGTTAAGTACTAGTGGTAATTATCCTTAATAATAAAAATAAAACAGGCAACAGGTTAGTTTTGCAGAATAGTTATTGTTAAAATCAAGACTTACTAAAGTAATATGGTAATGTGCTAATGTGCGAATTCAACTATTTACAGAACAATTCAGGAATATAAGTAGACTGGAACAGTGATGAACAAGATGTTCTAACAATATGAAAAAACATAAGTCTATACCTGTATATTTGAAAAGTGGGCAATCCCATAAAAACTGGTTATATTCCTATAAAGTAGCGTACAATATTTGTTGTTTAAGTTAATGTGCTGATGAAATATTGTAAAATTCCATTGGATTTTAGATATAATTTTATCACGAATATATCGCTTTCGTATACGTTCCAAACGATTTTCTTCTACAATGTGACAAATAAACTCTAAAATACTTCAACTTCTTCATAACATTCCAACATTTTTTTATTGTGATTACAAAAACAAAAAAGTATATATTGGAAGTGAATTGGAAAAATTATTATTCAACCAAAAAAGAAGATGTATTTGGTGACTTTTCTAGTAACTTTCTTGGGTGTGAATCTGTCTTTTTAGTTTACTCCTCCTGGTTAAAAAAAAACCATAGATAATATTGATATTATACAGAATGAAGACTTAAACTTGGCATCGGGGTTTCAAGATCTATATCAAGTAGCACCTCATAAACCTGAAGTTCAACAAGACGATAATATCCCTGGATCATCTACATCTATAATATCTCATAATGACGACAATACTCAAAATTGGAACCTCAAAACCGCCAAATCCTTATTACAAGGACTTCTAGTTCTTCTGTAATGATACAATAGTGTATGACAAAGTTCCGCCACTTCTACAAATCAAACTCTAGAAGTATTAACTGGAGAACGAAAGCGAAACCCAAACAATTGGAAACGAAATTCACAAAAGGCATTGAGAATGGCAGACAAAGAATATAAAAAAAATAGGAAAAAACATTCGATCTAGGATAATTAGAGATGTTACCTGTAGATGCCATTATAAGGGCAATACTAAAATAGAAAAAAGCAGAGCGTGAGCAAATGTTAAGTGAATATCTTAAGCCTGGATTCTGAGAGATTAAGGTGGGCTTTTATTGGAAACAGTTTAAAGTTCCTGTGAAAAGAAGGTACTGTGGAGACAATAATAAACGAGCCCATACCTTACAATGTACGTTGATGTGCAATGAGCAGAGAGTCCAAGTGTGCAAACAGTTTTTTTGGCAACGTACAACATCTCAAGCAAAAAAGTTAAAAACTGCATTGAAAAAATCGACTACTTCTGGTATCACGGAAATAGATCACCGGGTCACAAAGAACCGCCAAAAAAAATCACGAGAAATTTAAATTCAAAAATGAAATTTGTTTTTAAAAAACTATTTTTAATTTTTAATCTACAATTTTAATACATCTAAACTTAACAGGACCAAGAATAATAATGAATTTTACAATGCAAAATATCAACGAAACAATACGGCAACTTCTGGGGAAACTGCAGAGTAAGCCGCAGGTGTTGGTTGTGATTCTGCCAGGTCCGGACTTTCGTACCATGTAACTCCTCCGTCCTTAAGAGGAAAAAATAACGGAGGTATTTTTGGATTCCAAATTTTGGGGACATCTTTCTTCCAATGGAATTTCGTCAGGAACCCTCTTATTTTTGCAGTACTTCCGGTATCTGGTGATGATGTAAATTATAATGATTAGTATTAATATAGATAAGATGACTGAACCGGTGCTGATAATGGGTGTAGTTGGAAAGCCAATTTCTTCTACTGGTGAAAGATTTCTGGTAATTCTGTTAATTTCGTATAGTCCTTCCATATCGATTTTGCTCAAATTGGTTACTTGATAATTTACCTTTTCAGTCGAGAAATTTTCTAGTTTTGGTAATATTATGATTTTTCCAGATTGGATTCGTGGATTGTTTGAAAATTTTAAGGTTCCAACTTCTATTTCACATTTTGGCGGGATTTCTATTAACGAAGGTTCTTTTATTTCCAAAAACGAATTGGACTCACATTTTGAGATTAATTTGACAGTACTGGATGGGATTATTAAGATCTGGTTCTCCATGACGTGCTCGATAATGGGTTCTTGTAGATTTACTTCAGTGGCGTAGCATTTCTCTGGGTTACGTCCATCAATTAATTTATAGGTGCAGGTATCTATTTGGGTGTAGTCCTGTTGGCAGTAGTATCTGGTTTCGAGGATGGGACATTCTTCTTTTATCGATAGTGATTTTTCTCCTTTTGCCAAGTAGGGATATAAGGGAATATATGTTTGATGATTTTGTATTACGGGGTAAACATGGAAAAAATGGTAATTTTCTGATTTGGATATAGGAACATGGATAGCGAATATAAGCTTGGATTCGTAAAAGGTTACTTGGGTACTGAGAAACAGATAGTATGTTAGCACATTGTTAAATTTTGCGATTTGTTCTTTTTTGTATATATGTGATAAATATGACATCATTTCTGAGATTTCTTGGGTAGATATTATTGAATTATGAAGAGTATTTAATTTAGAGAAAACGATCGAATTTTCAATATTGTCAATAAATGTTATTAAATTTTGGCAATCAAGATTAATCTGGTAAAGAATACTTTGATAAGTTATGTAATTATTCAAAGTGATTATTTTGGTTTCTAATGAATATTTAAATTTTTCTATATTGTCTTGTAATTTTTGTTGATTTTGCCACAAGGTTGATAAAGATTGATTATAATGATTAACAAGCTTTTTGTACAAAGTTGACTGAAGGTTAAGTTCATGAATTACATTTTTCTGATTTAATTGTAAAATATTAATTGCTTTATCGTATCGTTCTCCATCGTCAGCATCTAAAGTTCCAAAAGCCCATTTATTAATTTTGCCTATTCCATCTATTAAACCTCTTTTAGAGCGAATATGTGGATGTAAATTTTCAAATTTTCTTTCGAGAATTTTTATTAAGAATTCGGTTCTTTTTGTCATTTGTTCAGCTAAGTTATGAAAAGATATAGGGTTAGAAGCATTACTTACTATTAGACTATTCTTAAGGCTATAAAAATGGTTAGTTAAACTAGTTATCTGTTTAGTTACTTCTCTTAAATCTAGATAGTGTATAAAGGTATGCTTAGTGTAAATAATTTTACAGGGTCCTAATAGTATGGGTAACAAAGGATTCGTTATAGGAGTAATTTTTACATCTTCTCCTTCACATCTCCGTTGAAGTGCCAGGAATATCAGGAGCAAACACGTTGTCCGGATTTTCATTTTCCTGAAAAGATATTTTTTGTTTTACTTTGGGTTTTCTGATTATATTTTTATGGTAATTTCCTTTATTAGTTTGTAAGATAAGGCCTGAATCTTGGACTACTTCAGCCTTTTTAAATTTTGGTGCCTTTTTATCGCGCAATTTTGTTTTGACGTATGCAACGTCCTGGTTAGAGAAATCTGGAGGGTCATTTCGATTTTCATTTAATTTATTAATTATTTTTTCTTTTGTTTCTTCGTTTCTACTTTTTATTATTTCGTATAAATGTTTACTTGCTTTTTATGGTTTTGTACATAGTATGATAAAATAAGGTTATCGTCCAAGTCAAAAGGATCTGGACTATTAATGTGTCCTTTTATTATTTCAAATGGGGTAAACTTAGTGATGGAATGAATTGAATTATTATAGCTTAGAATAGCATGTTTTATCAATTGGTTAGGAGTTAATTCTTTATTTTCTTCTCTAAGACAGCGAAAGCATTCTATTAGTGTAGAATGAAACCTTTCTACGGGGAGTTGGAATTACTATTTTTAGAAGTTGTGAAATGTAGTTCTATATGGTGAAGTTTACAAAAATCGTTAAGGTCATTATTTTTGAATTCTGTTCCACAGTCGGCAGTAATTTTATAAGGTAAACCATGGTGGCTTACGAAGAGAAGTAAATTTTCCACTACGGAGGTGCCATTGACACTAGGTAAAGGATATGCTTGGGCATATCTCGAAAATGAATCTATAATCGTTAAATATGATTGGTTAGAAATTTTAAAGACATCTACATGAATATGTTCAAAGGGTTTTGATGCAGTGGGAGTTAGACTAAATTTTATAATTGGAGGATTTCTATCGTATTTGTTTTTAAGACAAGTTTCACAATTATTTATAAATCGTTCGATATCTTCTGCCATTTTTGGCCAATAGTAACGTGATCCTAGGGACATTTTTATTTCATTCATGCCGCGATGTCCTTTTTTGTGTATGTGATAATACTCTAATTTTTCTTTCTGTTCCTGAGTATCTATTATGTCAGTTAAAAATTTTGTGGAATGTAATTTAAAAGCGGAATTTTTAAAATAATTCTGAACTATTACTACAAATGTTTCTGGTAAAATATTTTCTTTAAAGTACAACGCATAAATCTTTTTGGGATCTATATATTCTTTTACAAATTTAAAAATACTTTCTTCAATATTTCTTTGGGGTAAAGTAACATAAAATCTATTATTATCGAATATTTTTTCATTTTTGCATTTTATTTTATTTATTTCTCCACCTGTTAATATAATTTGATTTTTATAAGTATTTAGGGCTTTTTCGGTTATGGGTATACCTAGAATGGGATTTTCTAAAGAGGTATGACAGGTTTCTAAGTCAGAGTCATCTCTTTCGGGATTTTCGAGAGGGGGTCGAACTTGTATGTCCGAAATAATATTTATTTTACTAGTTGATCCATCATTTAGTAAGGAGTCAAGGTCTCCTTCTGAAAGTTGCGGTAAGTCGTCAAAGTTGCGTAGTTCATTATCTATTATTTCATTTATGTCGCCTAAATTAACGTTCATCGATTCCGTTTCGAGAGCATTTAAATCGGAATCTATTTTAATTCTAGAAAGCGCGTCGGCTACTTTATTATTTTTCCCTTTTGAATATTGGATATCATAATCAAATTCTTCGAGCTTAAGTCTCCACCGTACTAAGCGAGAGTTTGGTTCTTTAAGACAAAATAACCACTGAAGGGGTTTATGATCAGTTAAAATTTGGAATCTGCGACCGAAGAGGTAGGGCCGAAAATATTTGCAACCGTATACAATCGCTAGTAACTCTTTCTCTATGGTTGAATAATTAATTTCGGCTGAATTTAACGTACGTGAGGCGTAACATATAGGATGGTTATCTTGCATGAGAACAGCGCCAACTGCATAATTAGAAGCATCAGTTATTAATTGAAAATTTTTGTTAAAGTCAGGATAAGCTAAAATAGGTTCTGAAGTCAAAAGATTTTTACAAATATTAAAACAGTCTAAGAATTCTTTGTTGTGGACAACTTTCTGATCCTTTTTTAAACACATAGTCATAGGTTTAGTTATAGCTGCAAAGTTTTTAATGAATTTTCTATAGTATCCTAACAAACCTAAGAAGGACTTTATTTCTTTCTGCGTACGAGGGGTAGGAAAATTTTTAATCGCTCTAATCTTTTTTGGATTGGGCTTAACTCCGTCTGGGGTCACTATATGCCCTAAAAATTCAACTTCCTTTCTAAGGAATTCGCATTTATCGATTTGTATTTTTAATTGTGCATCTTTTAATTTTGCAAACACTAATTTTAAGTTTTGAATGTGCTCTTGGAGGCTTGTGCTAAAAATAATTATATCGTCCATATATACCATACAGATTTTGTTTTGTAAATCCTTTAATATTTCATCCATTACCCTTTGGAAGGTGGATGGTGCGTTTTTTAAGCCAAAAGGCATTCTTAAAAATTCGTAGTGTCCATTATTAACACTAAATGCTGTTTTTTCTATGGAGCAGGGGCTCATCTCGATTTGATGAAAACCGCTAGCTAAGTCAAGAGTAGTGAAATATTGTGCTCGTCCTAATTTGTCCAATATTTCGGTAATATTGGGTATCGGATATCGATCACTAATGGTTTTATCATTAAGTTTCCTATAATCTATAACACAGCGAAATTTTTGTTGATTGGAAGAATCGAGTTTCTTCTTTACTATCCAAAGTGGGGAGCCCCAGGGACTATTACTGGCTCTAATAATTCCGTCGTCTAACATTTTGTCAATTTGCTTTTTAATTTCTTCCTTGTGAACATAAGGGTATCTGTACGACTTTACATGTACAGGTTCCTCGTCGGTTGTTTTAATAACATGTTTTACTTTTGACGTAAATGTAAGTGGGTCACCGGGTTTCAAAAATATATCTTTATATCGCGAACATAATTTAATAATTTCGGATTTTTCTTCCGCGTTCATATGATCCGTTCTAATAAGATTTTGGATTTGCATTTTATCTATTTTATAATTATTTTGTCTATTAGAAAATTCAAATTTATAACATTGATAAACGTTAGAATCGTATGGATAAGCGTTTATGGGTTTTAATAAAGTTATAGATAAATTTTTATTAGTTTCATTGACAAATTCTACTAAAGCTAAACCATCATTTGCTACAGTTAGCATTTCTGGTACATACATATCACCTAAAATTATCTTATCAATTAATATTTCACCGTTCGGTACGGTCACAGGGACTTCTTTTCTAATCTTCTCATAAGAGCCAACAGATATTTCAAACTTTATGTCTGATGGTTTTCTAAATTTAATAGGGATTATTGTGTCTCTGCTAACGAGACATTTATTATTAAAATCAATGTTAAACTTCATGGATAATAGGTCATTAACGCCGACCAAGCCATCATAAAACTCATGAAAATCATATAATATGTAGTGCAGTATGTTGTTTCGATTAAATTCTTGGAACGCCGGTATGGCTGCTTGGTATTTGATATTTTTCGTGCCAAGGGACGTAGAAATTGAAACGTTTGAAGAATATATGCAATCTGAATAAAATTGTTCAGCAATACTGGGTTTTAAGATTGATTTCGTACTACCAGTATCAATTAATAATTTTAGTGGGGGATTAGAAATAGTGATGTAAGGTAAAGGGTTATTAGAGGTTAAATTTAATTCGATTAAGTTATTTGGTTTTCTGAGGTGGTTTCCTGAAAATTCTGAGGAAAATAATCTAAATCTACTTGCTCACCGGAATAGATATCTGCGTCGACGTCGCTATGCGTCTGTCCGCATTCTTGTCTATCGCAATCATTATTATATAATTCTTCAACTATAATATTCGGCTTTTGCCCATTATTTTGAAAATAGTTTCTATTAACATTATTTGTTCTTCTGTTGAACGTTGAAGGGAATCTAGAATTTGTGGAAATATTCATCGGTTCCGGCTTTGGGGCGCGATGTTGGGCAGTTCGATTTGGTCTGAAAACATTCGTATTTCGGGAAGGTCCAAAGACTTCAGAGTTAGTTGGGAGTCTTTTAGGGGGTAGCTGTTGAGGCTGTACATTAATAGGTTGGCGAGGCCATTGGAAATTTTGAGGATAATTATTATTTGTACTAAAATTTGGATTTTGGGGAATAGAAGAATTTGTTTGAAAATATTGATTATTCATGGGATTATAAAATTGCCTGTTTGGATTAGGGAAATTCTGATTTCTGAAATTGCCTTTATTTTGGTGCGACTTATTGTCATTATTACTTGAATAAAATTTCTCGAAATTCTCAAATTCATTTACATAAGCTATGGCGTGTTCTAAAGAAGCTGGTGCTTTTAAATGCATATTATTTTTTAATGTGCCGGTACAACCCGTAATAAAAGTATTTAGTGCTGTATTTTCGCAAAATTGTATGAAAACAGCTTTTTGATTTACATCAAGATTAGTATCATTGTTAATTCTTTGTACTATATTACTTACTAACAATTGTAATCTATTTCCAAATTCTATTAAATTTTCATTTCTTTGAGCCTATTTCTAGTAAGTTCTTGTGTTAAGGATTGTAAATTACGTTTATCAGAAAAACATTGTATAAGCGCGGCTTTTATAAGTGCCCAATTATTTAATTCTACCCTATTTCCTACCATAAGCTCAGCTTTTCCTATAAGTTTTCCTTGAATACATTCAAAAATGTGATCATTTAATTCTTGGTCATTATATGCTCTATATGTAGTAATTAAGTTATCGCAAAGATAAATAAATTTATTTAAAGTATTAGTATCTCCATCATAAGGTCTAATATTTGAAATTTTTGACTTAAATAGTTCCCAATTAATGGGACGATTAGCTTGAACAGTTTGGTTAGTTGCCATTTTAATATTTTTATTATCTTTATTCTTCCTACCTTTAAAGTTAATCTTTAGATTCTTAAGAGATTCTACCAAGGAATCAGTGTCAATCATAAAATGAAAATATCGTCTAATAAACAATGTCTTAACAAGCTATCTTCCGAATTTATGAAAAATAAATAAGGAAGGCAAGAAGGAACTTGGCACTCACCTCGATAGTCTTTGCCAACTACTTCTCCAAATTCGTCCACCCAAATGAAGGACTGCTGTCACTGAAGGGCTGCTTTCCAATGGGGGCTGCTTTCCACTAAACGGAATGTTCTTTGGATTTGCACTTAAGGCGTTGAAACACCAAAGTCCCGAAAAAGTCTGCTTTCCGATAGATACGAAATTCACAGTTTCGCGACTCGCACAAATCCTACTGACTGCGCCAAATTTAAATTTCAAAAATGAAATTTGTTTTTTAAAAAACTATTTTTAATTTTTAATCTACAATTTTAATACATCTAAACTTAACAGGACCAAGAATAATAATGAATTTTACAATGCAAAATATCAACGAAACAATACGGCAACTTCTGGGGAAACTGCAGAGTAAGCCGCAGGTGTTGGTTGTGATTCTGCCAGGTCCGGACTTTCGTACCATGTAACTCGAGGATGTGAAAAATGTAATTAGGAAACATATTCAAGCATAGCCCGTAGTTGATTCACATTACTAGAAAATATTTGTCATCTGGATTGAGCGAAACTCGTATTTATATGGACTATTTGGAATATTGTAAAAAAGTAAATGTTAAGCCAGAAAAAAAATAATTTGTAATTTTTTTAAGTTGTCAGGAATTATCATTTAGGGGACACGATGAATCGGAGCATTCGTTAAATCAAGGTAATTATAGAGAACTAATAAAAATGTTTAAGAAATACGATTTGGAATTTTCTAATTTACTTTCTGATTCGAAGACATTTAGGGGTGTATCTAAAACAATCCAGAATGAATTAATAGAATCAATTAGTTACATTTTGAGTAACGTTATTGAATCTGAGATTCAGGCAACCATTTGCTTTTCACTAGAAGTAGATAAAACTACCGATATATCATGTTGTTCACAATTATCAATTGTTGTTCGATATGCGTTACGTGGTAATATTTATGAGAGGTTTTTAGGTTTTACAGGCGTGAGTGAAAGCCATAAGGCAGAATATATTTTTTGTGTTTTAAAGGACAGTTAAAATTTTTTGATATCAAAAATAAATTGGTAGGGCAAACTTAATGACGGCGCTGCCGTGATGTCTGGTAAATTAAATAGTCTCCAGGCAAAAGTTAAAACTATTGCACAGCAAGCTTTATTTACTCACTGTCTTGCACATAGAATGAATTTAGTTTTGCAGGATACATGTAAAAAAATTAAAGTATGTCATCTTTTTTTTGCTAGTACGGATTTGCTTCATTTTTCTCAAGCTCGACTAAACGGACTAATGTTTTAGAACAGTTTGTTTCGAACAAAATGCCAACAGTTTGTCAGACGCAATGGTATTTTAAATCTCGGTTAGTTTTCACTGTAGCAGATTTTCGTGAACAGCTTTTGGAAGTTTTTGATTTTATTATTGAATGCGACGATTTTGAAAGTGATGATATCTCGATCCGTGAAGCAATCGGTTTGAAATCTTTATTAAATGATTACTCTTTTAACATACTTTTAAATATTTTTAAGAAAGTGTTTACCCAAACCGATTTGATATTCAATGTTGTTCAAAATCATAACTGACATTATTCATTCCAAAAATAGTAAAATATAACATAATAACAAAATATAATAACACAACTGGTACAATATCTCAGAGATTTTCGTAATGATAGTAATTTCCAGTATATCCGCAGTGACGTTTTGGACTCGCTTGATATTTTCGGACCCCCAAAAAAAGCTAAAGGCATGACACAGAAACAGATCTCGAGAAACGAGTATATTTTGAAATTTTGGATACTATTATTATGCAAATAGATACTCGTTTGTCGAATTTTGAAGATTTGCAACTTTTTGGCCTCTTTGACGATTCAAAATTTAAAAGTTACGCCAAAGAATTTCCAAGATATTTATTAGACAGGTTAATTAAAATTATCCATCATTCTTTAATAAAATAAAATTAGAAAATGAATTAAAAGTTTTATATGCTGATCCAAATATTTTTGGAAGGTGGGATAAGTTACAAGATATATTACAACAAACTGTTACCGAAATTACTAAATTATTGTCATTCATTCTCTCATTACCACCAACGTCTGAGTCAAATGAACGAGATTTCTCTTGTCTCAAAAGAATCAAAACGTATTGTCGAAACACCATGAAACAAGAGAGAATGTTAAGCTTGTCTCGAATGTCAATAGAAAAAAAACTTTTAAAATCTCTCCAAAACTCTAATAAATTTTACGATGACGGTATAACCCAGTTTGCTACTTCCAAACAACGTAGACTAGAGTTAATTTAGAAACATGTTTAGGTTCTAAATTTATAGGAAAAAAACAAAAAATTTCATATGATGATTGAAGTCTTTTGTTAGACGGTATACCTATCTGAGGAGACAAAAAAAAAACCTTGTCTCTAAAACCACGAGCCGCCACTGCTAAATCTTTGAGCGCCTGTTTCTCAGGACTTTACTGTGGATTGAGCCCATTGACCTGACCTCCACGTACACGGTCGTGCCGATATGGAATGGTTTAGGTTTTACGAAATATTTTATGGTTTAGGTATCAAATTACAATTACGATTTTCGGGGGATTTCTTTTTTGTAAGTAATTTTTAAACAATACAGGGAAGTATCAAATAAATTTTAATACAAACTTATTAAAAATACTACAGATTTTTTTTATTTAACCCTCCGTTGATCGGGTGTGGTCTGTAAGTCTACCACAAAAGAAAAATTTTGGATAATTCTCTCATTTTATTTTTTTAAATTTCTACCTTTTCAGTACCTTCCTAGAAACTAAATACCATTCGTTTTTTTTTTATACAAAACTGTTTTTGAAATTTCTAAATAGCTGCTGCATGGCCGTTTGTCTTGACAGACCCCACCCAATCAAATGTGTAACAATATTTGCACTGCTTCTTAGTTGTATTTTTCTTGCAATCTTGTTTCACTTGGCAACCCTGTGCATTTTTGTGAACTGGATTATTCAGTTGTTCCGAGAAAATACGTCAGTTCACCGATAAAAATTTTTGATATGACTGCCGTATCATATATACCGAAGAAAGGAAAAAATTTGATTGTTGTTTCCACTGTGCACAGAGATGATCGGATTGATGAAGATATTGGTGATCAGAAAAAACCAGAAACAATTACTGTTTATAATTCCACAAACAGTGGAGTAGATGTTGTAGACATAATGATCACATCAGAATGTTTCCAGAAATACGAAACGTTGGCCAAGGGTAGTAGTTTATAATTCCTTAATCTCGCAGCAATTAATGCATTTGTAATTTACAAAGGCAACAACCCAGATGGAGAATTTTCCAAAACGAGAAGATTATTCCAAAAAAACCTAAGTATGGAATTGGTACAGGAGAGTATACGACGGAGAGCAGTTGACACGCATTTGACAAAAGCTGTGCGTGCTTCGGCCTTGAGACTCTCAGGCATTGAGGTCGACGTTGTACCAGAGCCCCAGCCAGGTAAGAGAGGAAATTGTAAATATTGCAAAAGACGCAAAACTCGCCTTTTTGCAAAATTTGAAAATCCTCGCTATGTATGGACCACATAAAGGCATGCTGCAAAGATTGCTTAGAAAATTTGACCACCAAAGTTTGACCACTGTAGTTTGTGTCCACAATTTAATTTTTTAGTTTATATATGTTTTGTAGTACTTTGTTTGTTTCTAATTCTAAAGTTTTAAATGTTTTTTTTTTGTTTTTTCATTATTTAGTCGCTGTTCACAAATTTGAAAAAATATGCGTTGAAATTGTAAACATTTTTAAAATTTACCTAATACAACCTAAAAAAAATTTTAATTGTTTCTCTTTGTGAGTCATAACTATTGGGACATAGACTAAGGACAGGTTATTTGGACCAAAATATGGCTATTGGGCCAAATATGCCTTAATAAAATGTTGCTGAGAAAAAAGATACAGGGTGTTAAAGTTAATTTTTGTTTTTCGTTTTTTGCTAATAGTTTCCCTGTATATTTATAAATTGCTATCAAAATTGGCACAGAGGCATAATCTTAGACAAGAAATAGTATTTATTTACAATTTTACGTTTTGTCATAGAGGACGCCACGTGGATCATTTCTAATGATCAAATTGAGTCTAAACTTTTTCTGATGAAACTTTTTAGTAATTTTTATTAGAAAATATGACGTAAACATCATTTTTACGTAAAATGGTACTCTTGTTTAAACATGATAATTTCAACCGTTTTCGATAAAAACGCAGTCGAACTGCTTAGAGTCTTAAAAAAGGATTTCAAATATTATTTCATTTATGAAAAGTATGCTTTGGACTGTCAGATAATTGTTGTTGGTAAATGTCATTTGTTCAGAGTAAATTATTTTTGATGTGACAGTGTAGTGTAATGTTGCATTTTTTAAAAGTAATCATTACTTTTTTTAATTGAAATGCCTCGTCACAATCATTTTACTAATGAAGAAATGCGAGATATGATTTGCGTCTACGCACAAGAAAATTTTTGCATTCGCTCGGCAGCCAGAAGGTATGGAATGTTATACGCAAACAGAAGGCAACCAAATCACAAAACTTTTGCAAGATTATATCGTAGTTTAGGTGAAACTGGGTCACTTCACACTAAAAATCGGGGTGGTCGACCGAAACAAATCACACCTAATCAAGAAGATGAACTTTTGGTTCGAGTAGATGAAAATCCTGAAATAAGTTCACCACATCTATTAGCAGCAACAGGAGTAAGTCAGAAAAAAGTCAGTAAAAAAGAGAACCTCCATCCTTATCACTTCACTCCTGTTCAAAATTTACTTCCAACAGATCTTCCACGACGGTTACAGTTTTCCCAATGTATTCTGAATAAACATCGCAATGACAGATACTTTATTAAGAATATTATGTTCACCGACGAAGCAACTTTTACCAGACGAGGGGTTTTTAATTGGCGAAATAGTCATTATTGGGAAGAAGAAAACCCGCATGCTATTAAAGCTAGACATTTTCAGCATGAGTTTAAATTGAATATTTGGTGTGGCATTATAGGCGACCAACTACTAGGGCCTTATGTTCTTATTTATGGAGATTCTTATTTATTCTTTTTGGAAAATACTCTTAGTGATATTTTAGATGATCTGTCACTGGATGTAAGAAGAAAAATGTGGTTTATGCAGGATGGAGCGCCACCTCATTTTTCATTAGCTGTTAGAAATCATCTTAATGACGTATTTCCTCAACGATGGATTGGCAGAGGCAGTGATTTTCAATGGCCACCAAGAAGTCCTGAGTACAGCCTGCTAGATTTTTATTTTTGGGGACATATGAAGTCCTTAGTTTATGCCAATGAAATTAATACACGAGACGAACTTTGGAGATACATTCAAAATGCAGCTAATCTTATAAGGGGACAGAATAATATTTTTTTTAACGTCCGAAAATCCTTTATAAAAATAATTAGAAAAGGCATAGAAATCGGAGGAGACCATGTAGAACATTTAGTTTGAGTTTTTGTGAGTTCTTTTAAGTTAAAGTGTGTTTAGTTTTGATTTATCGTCAAAACGGAAACCTTACGTTAGTTGCAACTTTGTTTATTAGTTTGGTATTTGATAGTGGAATTGTAAATAAAAATACTATTTCTTGTCTAAGATTATGCCTCTGTGCCAATTTTGATAGCAATTTATAAATATACAGGGAAACTATTAGCAAAAAAACGAAAAACAAAAATTAACTTTAACATCCTATATATTTTTTCTCAGCAACATTTTATTGAGGCATATTGGCCCAATAGCCATATTTTGGTCCAAATAACCTGTCCTTAGTCTATGTCCCAATAGTTATGACTCACCCTGTATAGTAAATGATTTGTTTAAAACACGTTGATGCGAAATTAGCAATAAAATGTATGCTGTTGCTCGGTAGGCGGTATTTCATTTTGCTCCTCACAGACCACACCCGACCGAAAGTGTTTCAGAATGTTCACCCGATGAACGGAGGGTTAAACAGTAGATTTCCGAATAGAAACAGAAGAACAGTAGATTGCTTCTAAAAACAGTAGATCTCCTGTTAGAAAAGGAGAAATGGTAACACTGACTATGTTTGAACAAAATTTAATGTAAGACATAGCGACATATTCACCGTCATGCGAAAACTATGTGATTAATATTGTGCCAGTCACCTATGACCAATATGTTTTGAGACATAAATTTGTCCTAAACCCCACCGACCACTATTTATTTAAAGAAATTTGACAGAAATAAATCTGTTTCCGATAGCACACTGTTCATATTTTTGCAAACTTATATCCAAAATGCCGTAGATCCTATCTTACTAAATTAAATTGTTTGGTTTTAACAAGATAGACCTAAATCTCATTTTGCTGTATTTGTGTGTAAATATACAAACCAAACTTTAATAAATTGATTGGAATGGAATGTGTCATTAAGTGACAAAGTGTATGTAAAAGTCATATATTATTGATGACCTCAAAGATGAACCATAACATCTTAAAGAAAAACGTTCATTGTTAAGATATAAACCATAAAGAACTTTCAGTAACTACGATTGTGTGTTTAAAAAATGTTTTAAAAGAAAGTCATTTATTTCTAATGAATAAATAAGAACATAATATATTTTTCTAAAACTTCCTTTCTATTGCTGAAAAAGGTTGATAGATTTTACCAAAAAAATATATTTCTGTAAGATTGCTCTAATAAAATCTTTTTTGTTTAGAAAGTAATAAAATAATTCTTTGGAATAATTCAACTGGATCGACGTTTACAAATCATCCACATTGTGAATTGTTGGTGGAAATGGATTGTGCATACCCTGAGGTATTTATATAATAATTGTGACAATCATGTTATTTGAACTTCGGTCTGGTTAGTATACCTTATGAAATCGCAAAAGCAACATATACCGCGAAAAAGAAAAGTTACACCTCTCTCTCTCTCTCTCTCTCTCTCTCTCTCTCTCTCTCTCTCTCTCTCTCTCCTCTCTCTCTCTCTCTCTCTCTCTCTCTTTCTCTCTTTCTCTCTCTCTTTCTCTCTCTTTCTCTCTCTTTCTCTCTCTCTCTCTCTCTCTTTCTCTCTCTCTCTCTCTTTCTCTTTCTCCCCCTCTTTCTCTCTCTTTCCCTTTTTCTCTTTCCTTTTTCTTTCTCTCTCTCTCTCTTGTGTGTCTCTCTTGAGTATTGGGCGCTCTTGTGATTCTTAGCCAAAAGTGAAAGATTTGCAGAATCAGAGCACCTCAAGTAATCCTACCGCCTGCCAAAAAGAGGGATGATGTATCATAATAACATGTTGATTACTTGCTAACCTGTGCTAAAATGTTTTCATACTATTGTACCATAATGGCTACTCGTCAACGATTCTATTTTTTAAGTACAAGTATTTTCTGCCGTTCTCCATTTTGGGGCAGGACACGTTGCAAGAATGAAGACGGCAGTTGGATAAAAAAATTGCTTGAGTGGAGACCACGGGCTGACAAGCGAAGCCGAGGAAGACCCCCAACGCGATGGACCGACGACCTCAAAAGAATCGTGACCAATTGGATAGCAGAGGCGCAGAGCAGAAGCAGATGGAAAAGTCTAGAGGAGGCCTATGTTCAACAATGAACAACTCAGGGCTGATTGATGATGATGATGATGATTTTCTGCCGTCAGCTTGGACAGTAAAGTGGTCTTAGGACAAGTTCTTTTCATCGCAATAATCTTTGTATGTATATAACATCAATTTTTTTATTAGATTTTATATTACTCATAAACAAAAACTCCTTAAAGCTTTAGTAGTCAAGCTTTTAGATGTTCCAGCATCCGATTTTTTTTTCTTAATGCTACTGTTCAGAAGGTCGTGGAGGGTAGAAGGAGGAATAAATCATATGAGGTTCTCTTTATGGATATTTTCAGAAATATTTTTCAGACTCCCGTAAACGTTCGCACAAATCTTCTCTGATTATTCATTCAAATAATCATTTTGTTTGCAATTACTGGAATATTTTCTACTGTTGCATTTTCATTGTATCTGCTGGAGTTACAAAATTAAGGTCGGCTGTTGATTCTTTTGTGTTAGTACTTGGGTAATTTTGTTCCTAGGAATAACGAATATTTAAGAAACAGTTCAATAGAGAGAGATTTGACAAACTAAACCAAAATTTTAAACTCAAACCTCTTCAAAGTTATGTTCTTGTAATTAACCATTACTGAGATGACTCATTGGAAATATACTGTGTGCCTATTAGTACTGTAATAGATATTTTTCATGATAACGAATACCTACTCAAAAGTAGTTGCTGTTAAAATCAAGTAGGAATGGAAGATGTACAATAAGCCAACTGGTTGCAGTACGACCGGTTTACAGAGTTTATAAGCATTTTTTGTGTAGCATGAACCGTTTTCTTAGAAACAGCGCTTGAGCCGACCGAACGTCGATTTTGCATGTCCATTACGCGCGCGAAATCAATGTTCAATACAATTATATGCAGTCTTTTTATTTTAACTCAGTTTTTATAAAGGTGTTAAATAAATTAATGTGGCGCGATTTTTGCCATTTTTTATGATTCTCGTGAGATCAATAAAATAAAATTAAATGAATCACTTTCATTGACCAGTTGTAGTAAAATTTCCATTTTTAGAGATCAATCTTTAACACCTATGACACGAAATGTCAATTTTGAGTTGTGGTAACAAACATGAGGCATTTGAAATATGAATAAAACACGCAGAATTTAATGTTTTACATTACAAACGTTCACACGTCCCGGGAAAGAAGATTTTGCATTTAAGAAGAATTTTGGGTGTAGTTTGTTGAAGAAGTTTTGTTCTTTTGAAAAACGTACTAGTGTAATTGAAAAAAAAGTTTTAAATGTAGCGTTTTTTAAGCAAATTTCAAATGCCTCACATTTGTTGCCAAAACTCAAAACTAAACTTTCAAGCTATAGGTTTTAAAGGTTAGGCTCTAGTAATCGAAACTTCATAGTGGCCAGTCAATAAAAGGGATAGATTGTATTTATCTCGTGAGAATCATAAAAAATGGCAAAAATAGCGCCACGTGTATTTATTTAACACCTGTATAAAATTTGAGTTTACTTGCGGCAAAATACAGAAACTGCAAACGAAAGCTGAACTTTTTAGCTTTAAAACGCATCTTGATTTTTATCAATAGGTCACTTGAATCAAAAGAAATCGAATTTTTACCGTCGAGCTGATACAAATTTTATTGAACATTGATTTTGGCGGTTGCTTAAGCTTGTTTCTAAGAGAACGGTTCCTTCTACACAAAAAATGCTTACTAACATTTTTGTTTAAAATTATCTCAGCTACATTTTTTATTTGAAACTTTTTTACAGATTCTTGGTAAATCGATTTTTTGCGTTTTTACCCCCCTACGAGGGGGGTTTAGGGGGAAGCCCGGGGGTAAAAGTGGTAAACTTTTTAGCGTCCTAAAGTTGACATTTTTGGCAAAATTTAGCTTGTTCGTATGATTTTTAGAGGTTCAGTGGCATTTTCGTCTGACGACTGGAGTATTACAGATTATTTGAATTGAGATTTTTAAGCGATTAGCTACGTACATAATACACAATTATCAATATTTAGGCTTTTGTATTTATCAAGTTAAAGATAAACTCTGCCTGTATTGGTATGGAGTGAATTGCGTAGCTCTATAAGCGATGCAGCCGGTCCCAAGCCTGGATAAAAGAGGAGGGACAGAGGAGTAACACCTCTAAAAAAACCAGGGCAAGTCACAATGGTCGAGAGGATGGAAAAACCAATAGCGTCTGATCCAGAATGGGCGACTGAAGAAAAATTCCTTCAAACGGGGGTTGTGGCGTTAGGAATTAGTAACCTAACGCACAGATAAACGTAAGGGTAAGAACGAAAATCGTTAGATGAAAAAGCCAAATACGGAAAAACACATCCCTGGGTGGAAATCCACACCTCTGATGATAGAGGGAGCCCCATAGGATACGGGAGGGGGGGCAATGTTGCGAAGAGTTCGGATGTCCTAGTCTTATCAAAGCTCAACCAAAAATCAAAACGAAGAAAAGATAGAACATTCATATGTTCAATGTCGAATATACAAGGATTTAACAAAAAGGCGACGAAAGTGATCAAGGAGTTTAGAGAAAGCAACATCGACATACTAGTAACAACAGAAACCAAAAAGAAAGGAAATGGAACGGAAACAATAGACCATATCCACTGCTGGAGCGGAGTTGATAAGATATGTAGAGCAAATGTAGGAGTGGGGATACTAATCAAAAATAAGTGGAAGAACAGTGTTAGAACATGGGAGCCAATCAACGAGAGGATAATTAAAATGCATATAGACATTAACGGTAAAGAGATAGTGATACTCGGAGTATATGCACCAACAGACGATTCCCCGGGAGTATAAAAAGAAAATTTTACGGAACAACTTCAACACCGAATGGAGCTAATCAAGAAAAACGTGGATATATTTATAATAGGAGACCTTAACAGCAGAACGGGAAGAAAAGAATACGATAAAGTAGTGGGGAGAGATGGAGAGACTGAACAAAACGATGAACGTCTGATTGAATTATGCGAACTAAACAACCTAAAAATCACCAACGGATTCTTCAGACATAAAAATATTCATAAATATACATGGACGCAAGAAACACGAAAGCTGAAATCGATAATAGACTACGTAATAGTCAAACAAGATACCACAATAAAAATAAAAGATATGAGAGTCAAAAGAGGAGCACAATGTGGAACTGACCATAAACTACTGACAGCAAAAATGGGCATTAATTGGAAATATAACACGACTACCTCTACAGAAGAACCGTTGAACACTATAAGAGAAAAACAATACAATATAAAACTACTCCAAGAACAATCAATAAGAGAACTATACAAAAGACCAAAAATTCATAGAATTCAGATACATCGAAGAAATATACGAGCACATAAAGGCGAGTATAAAACAAGCAGCATTCGAAGCCCTTCTTGGAGAGCAAGAACATATAACAAATAAACAGCACTATTATGAGATAAACGAACCAACAAAAAGAATAATTGAAGAAAAAAAGCAACTATACAGAAAATGGCCGACTACAAACAACGATGAAGTTTATAAAGAATTAGAGAAAAAAAATAGAGACATGAAAAAAGAAATAACACAACAAAAGAATGAAGAATGGGGAAGAACCTGCTTAAATATTGAAACATACATAGGATGTACAAGAACTTCTGAGTCATGGAAAGTACTGAGAGGATTGAAACAAAACTCAAAACAAAAAATTAAATTGGGAAGTATACAGCACAAAGAATGAAAGGACTATTACAAGGAATTGTTAACAGCACAAAGACCACAATTCATTGGAAAAGAAAACAGGCGAAGACGAAGCAGATCTCCACAACAAGAAATAGAAATAACAGATAGGGAAATGAGAACGGCCATAAAAGCAATCAAAAATAAGAAAGCACTAGAAACTGGGGACATCTCATCTGAGCTTATAAAGTACGGCTCGAAAAAATTACACCGGATGATAAAATGGATATTTCAGAAAGCCATAAATGGAGAACAGCTCCCAAAGGAATGGACGGAGGCATATATGACATCTATATTTAAGAAAGGAGATAAAAAACGATGCCAAAACTACAGAGGAATAAGCGTAATATCATCAATAAGAAGATTATATGGGAAGATACTACATGGTAGTACAAAAGATAGAGCAAGCGATAAAAGGCAAAATCGGGGAGAATCAGGCAGGAAGATCATGCATAGATCACATATACACACTGGAACAACTGTTGGAAAAGAGAAAACCAAAAAATAGATATATATATAGATATATATATAGATATATATATAGATATATATATAGATATATATATAGATATATATATAGATATATATATAGATATATATATATAGATATATATATATATATATATATAGATATATATATAGATATATATATATATATATATATATATATATATATATATATATATGTATATATATATATATATATATATATATATAAACTCTTAAATATTGTGGAAATCTGCAAGAAATACTCTAATGTGTATCAATTGTTTCGCCGAACGTTTTCGCCAAAGAGAATTAATTTGGCTTCTTCAGGGCTGAAAGAGAATAAATTATAATTAGCTACCATATATTATCTATTAAAACATTATTGATCTTACCGTAACTTAGAATTGTAGAGTTAGAATATTAAAAACTTTGCTAGTAACATAGTGGTGTTTTTTGTTACTATGTGCAAAAAAAAGTTTTTTATAAGGATTGAAATGTATGGTAGCTTCGAACTTGACACGTAAAGGCTTACCCAAGGTTAATCGAAAAAAACCCAATGCAACTCGGGTTTTTCGATTAACCTTGGGTAAGCCTTTACGTGTCAAGTTCGAAGCTACCATACATTTCAATCCTTATAAAAAACTTTTTTTTGCACATAGTAACAAAAAACACCACTATGTTACTAGCAAAGTTTTTAATATTCTAACTCTACAATTCTAAGTTACGGTAAGATCAATAATGTTTTAATAGATAATATATGGTAGCTAATTATAATTTATTCTCTTTCAGCCCTGAAGAAGCCAAATTAATTCTCTTTGGCGAAAACGTTCGGCGAAACAATTGATACACATTAGAGTATTTCTTGCAGATTTCCCCAATATTTAAGAGTTTACTATTTAACTAATCTGCAAAGATTAAATTTCTTATATATATATATATATATATATATATATATATATATATATATTTGGCATTTGTGGACCTGAGAAAGGCGTATGACTCTGTACCAAGGTCAGAACTATGAGAGGCAATGTACAAATTAGAAATATAGACGGAAGTCATAAAAGCGACAAAAGCTCTGTATAAGAAAATAAAGTGTCCATTAAAATGGGAACAAGAATCATAGGAGACTTCACCACAACAAAAGGGCTCCTGCAGGGTTGTTCCACATCTCCAACCCTATTTAAAATATACTTAGAGAAAGCCTTGACTACATGGAAAAGAAAATGCGAAGGCATGGGAGTAGCGGTACGAAACGAATACCTACATACGTTAAGCTTTGCAGATGATCAAGTAGTGATTGCACAAGATCAAGAAAACCTTAGTTACATGATGAAGAAACTACAAGAAGAATATACCAAGGCTGGCCTAGATATTAACCTCGCGAAAACAGAGTACCTATCTACAAGTGAAGAAGACATAGAAGATCTACAGATTGACTACAACGTAACAATAAAAGGAAAGGATAAATTCAAATTTTTGGGGTTTATAATCACGAAAAAGGCAACAACAGAGAAAGAAAGTAAGCAAATATTAGGAAAAACAAGAACAGCAATCCGACAACTTATGTAACTCAGTATGATAGAATAGACATCTAATTATGAAGACAAAAACACAGATTTATAAAACATTGGTGCGAAGTATTATGACATATGGGGCTGAAAATTGGATCATAAACAAGAAAACCAGCAGTAAGATAGTAGCAACAGAGATGGAATGCCTGCGAAGATGCTGCAGAGTAACAAGAATGGATAGGAGAAGTAATGGAGAAATAAAGCAAAGAACATCAATAGAAACATACATACTAACCTATATAGAACAAAAAAAGATTAAAGTGGTATGGACATGTAAGAAGAACTAGCGACAGCAGATGGATAAACAGAATAATTGAATGGAGCCCCATAGGAAGGAGGAAAAGAAGATGACCCCGAAGATCCTGGAGGAACGAAGTAAACGACACCATGAGTAAGAGATGCCTAAACGATGAAGAATGGAACAAGAGAGAGAGATGAAAAGTTGAGCGAGGGAAGGCAGTGAATACTGTAGAATCCCTGAATAGATATAAGTTGAAGATATTTATATTTGTTAGTCACTTACTCTTCAAATTCAATGTACATAAAAGATATTCTACTACGTTTTTTTTAATAAAAAAATATAATAAAATAAATGTGATGAGATTTGTCAATTTATCATTTCTACTTCAGATTCAAAATATAGGTAATGAATTCTAGTATATTTAATTCAATTGCGAACGTCGTTTTTATGTTCCAAGAGTTATACAAATTTGTTTGCTGTTAATATATTGTAAGTTTAGATTCCCTGTAGATTTTTTGCTATATTTATTTTTTTTTTTAATATTTTGACGGTAGACGATGTTTTGAACATTGGTACCTCGACCATTTACAAACACAATTTGTTGAAAACCATTAGCCATTACATGCAGAGTTTATGTTTTTTATTAATTAACAGCGATACTGCTATTGTTATTTCTAAGCCCATAAATTTTTATATTAATTTTTTACTGGCAAAACGTGCTTTTATGCGGAAGAAAGATTTTGCTTTAGTCAGTGTCGTCGACATTCCAAAGTCTTTAGAGGTCCAGGAGGATAAGAGTGACTTTCTACAGAGAAGTCATTTTATATCAAAGAGTGGCTATACGATTTTGGGAGGTAAAATATATGACTGTTGTTATCAACTTATACACGTGCTACGAATGATGGCAGGTTATATACGTCGAAATCTTTCCCCAAATATTTGTTTATCAAAAAAAAATCCGAAAATTTTATTTTTATGGATTACAATTGTGCTGTCCGCACTACTTTTCAATGTCTACAGTGAAGCAGTATTTCAAAAAGCACTCTCAGACTCAATAGAAGGTATATCCATCAATGGAGAAGTTTTGAATAACTTACCTTTTGCAGACGATACAGTAATGATGACGGATAACAACAATGATTTACAGAACGTAATGCAACGCCTTAATGAACGCTGTCATGAGTACGGACTGAAGATAAATTTAAAGAAACTAAATGCATGATCATGACTAAATCTGCACATGCAAATATCCAATTGACTATTGAAGATACTGCAATTGAGAGTGTTAATAACTATAAATACTTAGGAACATGGATAACATTAGATGTAGACCAAACCAAAGAAATTAGGACACGCATTGAAAAAGCACGATCATCATTCATTAAACTTAAAGAGTTTCTTTGTTGTCGGGATATAAGGTTAGAACTACGCCTGAGAATGCTTCGATGTTACGTGTTCTCTACTCTTCTTTATGGCTTGGAAGCGTGGACTTTAAAACAAGTCCATCTGCATATGTTGGCCGCCTTTGAATTTTGGTGTTACAGAAGAATCCTACGAATATCGTGGATTCAAGGAATGCCAAACGTGGAAGTAACTAGAAGGATAGGAAATGAGGCGGAAATAATATTAACAATCAAAAGACGAAAACTTGAGTACTTAGGACATGTGATGAGAGGGCAAAAATACGCATTATTGCAACTTATTATGCAAGACAAAATCCGAGGAAAGCGAAATGTGGGAAGACGAAGAATATCCTGGCTTAAGAATTTATGGGAACGGTTTGAATGCAGTAGTGCAGAACTTTTTAGAGCGGCAGTCAACAGAGTCCGCATAGCCATGATGATTTTCAACCTTCGATAGAAGATGGAACTTAAAGAAGAAGAAGGATTACAATTCATAAATTGCAGTGAAAAAGGATGAAAACGTGAATTGTACGGAGATATCCAGCGACTGAACTGGCCAGTAAATTAATTATTATATATATATATATATATATATATATATATATATATATATATATATATATATATATATATATATCCATAGAGAGGGGCATGGTTGGAAAAGCCATTTTCTTCCCATTCTTATTTTAGGATGTCTTGTTTTTTTTTTCAAAATGTTAGCCTAGGTTGGGATTCCAATGTCCAACCTTCATACCAGCACAGCGTTTGGGGGATCTTCTGAATTGTCTGCTGTTTGGTTTCTCTTCTTTTGCTCTTTGCTAGTCTCTTTATCACCCATTCCATCCACGTGGTCTCTCCATGCCCTTTTTCTGACACTAGATCAGTTTAGAATATACGTCTTTGTATATTTTAAAGTAATCTATCAGTAATTGATCTTAAGATCTTTATTTCTGTCTTTCTTAGTAATGGTTGTTTCTGCTTGTTTTTGTGAGGCGTACACACTTTTATTATAAATTGCCAATTTATATCTTCTGGATTCTCTTGATATTGTCGTAGACTGTGTTTTCTGGACAGCATTTATTCTTCTGCTACTATTTCAAACTTTTATAGTAAAGTCCTTTTACCCTATGACGGCCGATATGCAATCAAGATATGATCAGTGGGCCTCAAACAGTGGGGCGTTAATATTTAATTCCGATCGCTTGAAAAGTAAAAATATTTAATTTCCTGTATTTTATGTTCAGTAATAATACTGGATTTTATTGTATCAAAGGCAAATAAAATGAATATAATATGTATATACAGGGCGTGTTAAAGGAAATGGGACGGAATATTTCGAATACTCGAAATTATTTGTCGACATCAAATGTTCATCAAGGTCTCTACAAGTCTCTATTTTGTGTAGCATGCAGTAAAATTGGGTTTACTGCATGATTTGCATGTAGTAAAATTGGAAAATACTTGCCAAGTTGCCAATTTGATTCAATTCCTAATTTGAATAAAATACATTCAAGACTTTACTTTCTGCAGACACTGTATTAAATATAACCTTGAAACAAATTGGCACTAAATCACTTTCGAGTTTTCAGCAAAACAAAAGGTTTAAACACGTATAGTCCAGTAATTAATACCAAAGCTATTGAGAGTATGCAGTCCAGTAATTAGGCCGAAGGTACTTTATCGTTTAACTAAAACACACCACAAAGTCCGAATTGAATTCCCGAAACACTTTTTTGTTACTTCTTTTCAGCAAACGATTTGTCCTATTCACTGTCTGATATTTCACTATCAGAGTCGTCACTATCTGAATTGTCTATCCGAATAATTAAAAGCCGGACCTCATCTATAACTCGCTCGGTTTGAAAGGACTGAACGATTATGTCTTCCGTATGTCGTAATACAATTTTGCCATTGTTCTGCCTTTATTTGTTCTAGCGATTTTTTCCATAAACTAAGAACGCTAGCGTCATCTGTTGTTTTGGATGCATGTTTAGCATAAAAATTTTTGGCTATACCCTAAACTCAATTGAATTATAGTGGCAATGGTAGGGCGGAAGTCAAAGAACTTCATGGCCATAGTTAAGAGCCATTTGGTCAGTAACAAATTTCTTTTGAATTTTGTGCTCTCCACACCTTTGAAGTAAATCGACTTTTAAAAATATGTCACTGTGATAAATTATCTTTTCTGTCCACCACAACTTTATTTCTTCTTTTGTCCAGCTGCTTGAAGGAAATCTCTCTTCTACTCTTGAGTGGTATGATGCTATTATGGATGGTCGCTCCAATTTTTTTAACAAATTTTCTTCAAACCATTCATCAAAAATATTTGCATCAATATTTCTATGCTAATCACCTGTATTCTTTGTGGACGAAAAAATTAAACTAGCGTCGGGAATAAAACCCTCATCATTTCCAGCATGAAGTATAATGTAGAGTTTACCATTAACGGAACGACTAGAAGAATAATATTTCGTAGTGCAATCTTGCCAGGATGATTTTGACATATTTTCTTTAGCGAAAATCCAAGTTTCATCTAAAAATACAACTTGTCTCGGACTATCAGACGTTTTATTGTTCATGTATTTTCTTACAAAATGCCACCGTTTTGAAACAACATTAGAGAGTTCACACAATACTTGACTATTATTTGTCTTTTTATATTGAAAACCTAAATGTTTCAGCACTCTCCACAAACTTGTTAAACTAATATCACACAGCTCCTTGTCTTTTATTTTTTGTAACACAGCACTAATTGTTACATGTTCTTTGGCGTTATATATTATTATAATATTTTTTATTGCAAGTTTAATTGACTGGTGCAAATCTAAAGTTTTTGGATGTCGACGATTTATCTTGCTTATTTTATTTATTTAATCCTCACTCATGTTAATTACTCATTAATTCTTCGAAATGTCCTCTCTGAAATACCGCAAGCATCGCATGTGCCTTTCTGAACTCCCATAACAGATGACAATGGACCCATATTATTTTTTTTCCATATTGAAATAACATTTAACTTTAAAGTACCGCTTCACTACACTACTATAAAAAAATAGGTACCTACTTATATACAACTACTACACCCTAAAATTTATGTAATCACCAATACAGCCCACGACCATCAATTAATTTTTAACTATAGACAGAAGTGTAATATGATGACAAGTTTGAATTTGTTCTACTTTGTCGATAACAGTGTCGTTAACAGAGAGATATTTTTAAATAGCATGAATCATTTTTCAATGATTGTGTGGATTTAAGAAATACATTACTAAACAATTTTTTAAAGTGTGTATAAAGGAGATTACAATTATTATGACACATAGTACTCCTTATTTTTCAAATAATATGTTCTTGTAAAGGCATAACTTTGATTATTGGGTAAACCTAGATTATACGAAACGTCAGAAGAAATTTAAAAAAAAATTAACCCAATAATTATTCACTGTTTAAATAAATATTCCGTATTCGTACTATCGCAATAAAATATTAAAATCAATAAACGATAACTTGTTGAGCAGTGCTGATTGAAACAACAGAGCAGTAAAATGTTATTCATAAAGGTAGTGTAAAATATATCGCCGCTTATCTGGTCCGCTAGTAATAAAGTTGCCAGCATTTAATTGCAAAGCGGTCTTCTTAGGTGGAAAATACTTTAGTCTCTGAAGATTGACCTTATCTTCAGATATTATTATTATATCATAAGCATAATAAATTATTTTAAATTCTGTATGGCCCATTCTATAACCTCTTCCCACGGTTTTCACTTCTTTAATGCTATGGTTCATAAGAACGTTAAAGATAACTGAGCTGAGACTATCCCCTTGCCTAATTCCTGTTGAGACTATTTTCTTGTTGGACAACTTATTGTTTGCTTGCCTTATTCCTGTTGGGACTATTTTCTTGTTGGACAACTTATTGTTTGCTCTTATGAAAGTACTGTTTTCAATCTTCAATTGTTGACTAATTTCAATTGTTTTTTGGTTTAAGTTTCTTTCCTTTAATAGTTTCAGAACATCGATAAGCCTTACCCTGTCAAAGATTCGCGTAAGGTCAATGAAGCACATGAAGGCAGCTTTATTATATTCAAGAGCTTTTTTGACTATTTTTCTAATAATGAATATTGTATCTATAGTAGATCTATTATTTCGGAATCCTTGGTGTTCTTCACTGATGCTACTCTGTGAGACTTCTTCTGCCAAAATATTTGTAAATGACTTTGAGGCCTGTAAAAGTCATTTTAAATAGAGAACATTCTCCCGCGGCTCTCCAGAGGCAAACTGTTGTTAGAACAAACATAGAACAACGGAATGTTGCACGAAAACATAAATAATCTGGACTGTTTTAATCCATAGACGTGTAAATGCTTTATTTGTTTTCTGCAACATTTTATAATTTTTTAAAAACTTTCTCAATGTTTAGCCTTACACTTAACGTTGAAATTAAGGCTAAATGTGATGGATTATACTAATAAAATGTTTCATTGAATCTAATAGTTTGCGGATTCGATTTTTTAAATGTTAAGAAAATAAGTTTTTAATAATAATAGAAGGGGTTTTTTTAGGTACCCGAACTTAGAAAAAATGGTGATTGCAAGTACAAAATTATGATGAACGTGCCTTCAAAGCATAGCACTTGTGGCTTAACAATTCACAATAGGTGGCTAGATTTAACACCATTGAAAAAGAAATACACTGTACACTCTGTAGCTAACAACGTCAATACTACATTTAGTATTAGTTTATGCAGTGAAAATGAAGATTGTAAAGATCAGGCTAGTACTTGCGATGTTACTAATAAGAATCCTATTTTAATTTCGAAAAGAGATAGTGAATTGATTAAGTATAATGACATAACAGGGCATATCGAATTAACAGGAAAATATAAGATTGGTAAGTACTTAATTATTGATCACTTCGTACTACTATATATTTATTAAAGCAGTGTGATTTTCTGTTATATTTTTCATTTTCAATCGTACTGCAGTTATGTATCTTAGGAATAAACTACGAATTGTAAAATAAATTCTTTACTTGACATGCCGACTGCCACATCTGAAATTTATTATTCTGAAAATGGGTGTACATTACAAATGGTCGTTTATTCATAAAATTCTATTTTTTTCTGGTACCACCACCATCTACCAGTAGAATAAGTGAAAACAGTAATAGTAATTGTGACCAAAACCATAGTGTATCAGGGTTGACATAAATAACATGTATATCCTGCAAGTGTTAGGATTTAGCAACATAACAACTTAAAATCCTAAGTCAACGAAAGATGACCTTACTTACTTAGCTGTAGATTTACACAGCATATTCTGTTTGCCGTTTACCACATCTTAATCGCCATTTCTTCTTGTCATATATATCTTCTTCAGTGAGGTCTGTTTTTACCATTGCTCTTTTTATTTGTCCGTTTCACTGTAATCTGCGAGGTGCTCCTTTCCCCCTTCTGTTTTGTTTCCATTGCTAAGTTTCAGCGGTATTTTTGTCTCGTCCATTCTTTACATATGTCCATACCAGAGTAATTAAACATAAAACCGCAGCTAAAGTAAAAACTCGTAACAACATCATTCACAATTTTTTTTTGTTTTCTTTTTATGTATGGACTTCAAAGACTAATTTACATTATTCACTTTTGAATTTCAATCGACTAAAGAATAATTAAAATTCTTCTTTTTCACTACATTAGGCTTTGCCATTTCTGTCTTCACAATGTTATTATGCCCAACTTTTTCGAAGTCATCCTACATCTCCCTTATCTTTTGAATTCTAATGGCGTATTTTTTAAATAGTCTTACCTTTTCTATTCTGTGAATATATTGTCTCCATTTATCTTTATAATCAATTATTTTCTTTTTTATAGGGTATACATGTAACTCATTACGTGTGTTTGTATTTTTTTTATTAGGGGTCTTCTTGTGTAGCATTTAACTCTTCGTAAAAATTTCATCTCTGCTGCTTGTATTCTGTTTTCGTGTTTTTATCATTTATCCTACATTCAACACCGTAAATTAGTAAAGTTACGGCCACAGTCGTGGTAGATCAGAGCAGGACCCATTTGTGAGACCTTCAAACTCTTAGACCTCCTTAAGACGGGTCCATTGCATCATTCTTATCATCCGAACTATGTACATAAGGACTTGGTCTTCGGCGTTTCTCGGGCCCAGGCTACTCCCGGTTCCAAATCTGAACTCGTCCTGTCGTTCGAAACGTGTAATAATTTAGTAAACTTGTGGCTTCACAAAAAGCTCGAGTCTCTTTAGGGGTAACTCCGTTATTTGGCTCGGTTGCATAAAGGCCGAACCCATCGGTGATAGGCCAATGCCGGATGCTTTCAGAGGGCATGTAAGGAGGTTTCCTCCTCCTCCTCATCACATAGACGGCACCTTGGGCCATCCAAGCAGATAGATGCCGCCTGAGACTACAATGGCCAGTAAGCACACTGATCACCAGAGAGCATCTCCTACGGTTTAGAAGTTGGGTTGTAAGACTTTTGTACTTGTATAGACCGCTTCGTGCAGTCTAGCCTGCCTCATATCTCCACCACTAGTCTAAGAATCCCGGAATATCTGCAAAAGAAGCTTCTTAAGACTGCATCGACCAGTACTGAAGGTCACTTCAATCACAGGTTCGGTTCCATATCAAGTTGAACGTAGTGGTCAGGGCAACCTCAGCCAGTGCTCTCTTGCAGTCAGGAACCACCTTAGAGCTGTCTTTGGCTGCTTACAGTGCCTTTAGCTGCTTACAGGACCTTTAGCTTTAGCCTATAGCTTACAAAGCTTGATTGTCAGATCAGATAGAGATGGTCCTGCCTGGGCAAGCCCTATGAATTATCTCCTGAGCACAGACCAGGATTACAAAGACGTCGGTCTGAAAGACTGATGCATGGGAGCCGAGAGCCTAACTCGACTCCAATTCGGTCCCACGATCATGTATTTTAGCGCCTGCCCGCTTGTCCATTCTGAATCCAACTGTAAACCAAGCGAGCCCGCTTTGATGGATTAGTGCTGGTTCTCGTTCCACCCACTCATCACGGTCAGCAAATAGAATCAAGATGGAGGATGAGAACTCAACTTGAGGGACCACGCTGTCATGTACCATATAAAGTACAGACAGCACTCGATGGTCTGTCTTCGAATGTCACAATGGCTTATCCGACCGGTCATTTCCAACTACTATCCAGAACAGTTGAGCCGATAGGCGTTCTCGTTTCACCCACTCATCACGGTCAGGAAATAGAATCAAGAATGAGGATGAGAACTCAACTTGAGGGACCACGCTGTCATGTACCATATAAAGTACAGGACAGCACTCGATGGGCTGTCTTCGAATGTCACAATGGCTTATCCGACCGGTCATTTCCAACTACTATCCAGAATAGTTGAGCCGATAGGTTGCCATCATGACTTCGTGCCCTACAATAAGGTGTAGAGGGGCTAAACTCAACAGCGCCTGAAGAGTCGCTGTTCGGGTGAGCCAACTGGGTCTTGGCTGAAGCCAGTCTATCCCGGGGTAGGTACGGCCATAGATTTGTAAAATTTAATCGTTGTCTCTTGTTTTATGATTGAGAATGTGATACGTGCTTTATTGGTATATTGTCGACGATTATATTAGATTGCACGGTATATTTGCCTCTAAATAATAACTTTCATCGTTGCTAATGAGATTTTCAGGATTTATTGTATAGTGTTTAAATATAACCGATGTATTGCTAGATGAAGTTTGTCTTCTGCTTCTTGTCCCATTATTTTGTCATTTTATCGTATGCAGATAATATAGCGCTTAGGTGAGTATGTCGATCGAGTTGTATACCGCAATATTCTACTGATTTTCAGTTTTTGAGAATGTCAATGTACATGTTAAAAAGTGTGGCTGTCTCACTCCTTGGTTGATTTCCATTTCTTCAGACCCTTTTATCACAAGCGTTAATATTATAACTAATATTACATTGTGCAGTTATACATGGTCCGAAAATTTTAATTTTAACCCAATTTAAATCACTTTATATACGTGCCTTGGATAACAGCCTCCATTAAAAACCAACTAAGTATAAAAAATACGAAATAATGTAACAATTTTTATCTTTGGTTAATAAGAAAATAAAGTTGTTAATTCCGGAACCAAAAAGGCATTAAGTGAGTAAAACTAAAGAAATACAGTGATTATTATTCAGGTTAAATAGTATTCACAAATGTTTTTTGAATGCTGAGTAGTGAGTACATAGATTTTCACCACAGAAAGATTAAGTACGGCATCCTTTTCTATCAGAGTTTCGTGGACAGAAACTACATCTGCGCGAACGTGCGTACTTTTTGGGTCCTGCTGAGGCTCAGGAATTTCTTAAGTTTCTCTAATATCTATTAAGAATATCTAATATACTCCTTAGCTTTCTTCCGATCCTATCGTTTACACACATTAAATGCTCCTTCACAAAAGAATGGGCTATATTTCTTAAATATTGCATTCTATTAGAAATTTTCTTATAAAAATTGGTTATTTGAAATAAACACTTGTTGAATGACATAGCTGATCAAACGTGTCAACATGCCTTTAGTCGGGTCTGCATATTAATGTTAGTGTCACCGTCGACCCCTCAGTTAACCTAGGTTAGTAGACCTAGGGTTAATTACGATTTTTGTCTGCCAATATAAACTTTCTTGTTACCTGTGTAACACGTGGAGGATAGCTAAAGTCACTATTTCACAAATATTATTTCGGTCGATTCGGTCAGAAGCTTTTTTGAAGTGAATAAAAGCTATGTGGGCTTCATATATATGGGATTCATACCTCCGTCAAGTGTGGGTTGTATTCCATCCATTGTTATTACATCGATTCTTCAACTTCGCTACTGTGGGACTAAATCTGTGTTATTACTTCGGACTGCATTTTGTTTTTGCCTTTTTTGAGTGCTTTGTAGTGGGTTGTACATTGATCTTCTTTGATTATGTTCAGTATAGCCACATATTTTTCTGTCTGATTTATAAAAAAATTATTTAAAAATTCCTTTATAAAAGGTATAATAATAAAAAACCCTATTCGCTCCGTGCGTGACCATGGTAGGGGTACCTTGAAACGATGCCAGCGTGCGTAGCGGCGAAATATGACAAAATTGGACCTTTTGGATCTTTTTACGCATAAATTTTATCAAAAATGGGTGCAAATTATTGTTGCAAGTTATTTAATTGTGCTAATAATAGCAAAAATAGTGAGTGTAAATAGCTTTTACAGGTTTCCAAAGATTACATATAAATTAGAGAAAAGAAAAAGATGAATTCGTGCTATTAATATGAAAAAGTGAATATCACATAATTTCATTTTTATGCAATTGAAATAGGAAAAATTTAAATAATTTACCTTAAATGATATTTCATAAGGCTTCAAGCTAACTGCAGCCTGCTAGATGACTTTAGCTTTTACATATATCATAATTTTTACTATTATTTTTTTTACGTGCTCTTCCACATGCAAAAACTTGTTTTGCCAGTACTACATTTTTCCCTTTCTTTTCCGTTTGGGGTTGAAAAGATAAAGTTGATGAATTTTTAGACACCCAATTTTTAATACTAAATTTATTTTGTACATAAACTGAAAAAACATAATTAAAAAACTAATTTTTAATACTTGTCAATTTCGTATCTATTTAACATATGTTTAACCTCATTGGGAGGTCCAAAACTGTCAGTTGAAGGCGGTAGATTTCGCGTCAGTCACGCACGGGGCGAATAGGTTACAATAGGAATTGACTACATGGCAACGTAATACTCCACTGAGGTTACTAATTCTTAGACGAAGTGTCTGTGAGGACGTGTTGATAGTCTCATGACTTTATACGCTAATGTCTTTTGCATATATATATATATATATATATATATATATATATATATATATATATATATATATATATATATATATATATATATATATATATATTATCTTCGATCTCAGTAATGAACTTATTTCAGAAATAGTTTTAGCAGGATAATTTTCTCTTTTTATTGTATATTTCTTTGTCTTCTGATGTATTTTTCTGTAGGAGTTCTAGATAACTTTGCAGTACTTCATTCTATAATTAATTGGATAATGTCATTAATAGTTGTAACTTAAAGGTTGTGAAAGGCTTAAGAGGCTATTTTATTTGCTTTTCTTTTGTTCGATTTAGCTACTAATGTTATTTAAATGCCAATCGGAAATAATTTGAGACAATAGATGTCGCTGCCTCATATTTTGTATAAGGTTTTTCATATTTTTATTAGCTATGCTGTAGCATTTGTAAATTCCTTGGTGTATATTGAAATCCCCTCGTATATGTATTAAAACACCGAAGAATAATTTCTGTGTATTTCTATTTCCTTTCGTCTTAGTTAAAGCACCGAAATATTCTTTTACTTCCTCTTTGCGTCGCCGAGTTGATATAAACCATTTTAAGTTTGTTTATATATTAGGACGCATATTTCTTTGGTAATTTTTTTTTTGATCGAAGCCGCTTAATACTCTGCGTTTCAAATAAATATTCCCGTTTAGTGTTTTGTTTATACCAAGTTAAGCGAATGATTTTTAAGAATTTACTCACTCTCGCTGAGGCCGTTGTCAAGAGCGGTTGGCTTCAGGTTAGTCCATATTTTACGTCGAATTTGTTATCTCTTTCTTCGTCCCTTTTCATGGAAATCTAGTGTGTAGTGGCAGTTAATTGTGCAGTATGTGTAGTTACAGAGGAGGTTTGAAATGTTGGCCATTGTGAGCAGATGTGTTTAATTTAGTCGGAAAAAACCTGCTAATTTGTTAAAAAAGGGTGATTTAGACTCGAAGTAATGTGTCAGTTAAAGTAAGAGTAATCACCGGTTTTTGTTGTATGCCGTCTCTCCTCGTGAGATATTTGTAAAACAGCGTAAAACAGCAACAAATTTGGAAAATACCCACATGTTCTAGTTTTTTAAGAAGTGAAGCTTCAAATTTTGCGTCCAGTGTGACAACTTTCAACCTCAAATTTTGCTCTGTCCTCATTAAGAAGCCGTTTCAACACAACTCGCAGTGCGATATGCAGTTTTTGTTCGTGTGGCAGAGATTCTAAGTCCAGTTTCTACGCCCAGACATTTTAGTAAGTCTAGTTTTCACCCCCAGAAGTTTTAGTGCAATCCAGGTAACTTTTATGTTCGATTCTTTAAGTAAAAATAAACAATTTTTAATAATAGTTGCTTTCACAACAATTTAAATTGTAATAATTAAAATTATATGTCTGAGGGCGTGGCTTAGCTGTCATTTTAATTGTTCTCAGTATTATATAAGATTGATACCAAAAAATTAGAGGCATTTGAACTGTGGATGTATCGCAGAATCCTGAGAATATCATGGACCGAGAGAGTCACAAATGTCGAGGTCTTGAGAAGAATGAATAAAGAAAAGGAAGTCATATTTACGATCAAAAAACGAAAACTGCAATACTTGGGACACATTACAAGAGGCGAAAGGTATGAACTGCTTCGAATAATTATGCAAGGGAAAATAGCAGGAAAAAGGTCCATAGGAAGAAGACGAAACTCCTGGCTAAAGAATCTACGGGAATGGTATAGCTGTAGCAGCAACGAATTGTTTCGGTCAGCAGTTTCGAAAATACGTATAGCCCTGATGATCGCCAACCTTCGGAACGAAGATGGCACTTGAAGAAGAAGTATTAAGCTTGAATTTTGACATATGACAGCTAGCTTTATTATTTTTGACATCTGATAAATCTTCTTCTTCTTCTTCTTAGTCGTTGACCTGATGATGTATCGTGATATCATGAAGCTATTAGCTAAATTTCCCAATGTTCCTCCACGTTTTTCTATTTTCTGCCATTCTAGCACATTCTGAGAATGGAGCGCCAATGGTAGCAACAATATGGTCCGTGTATCGTGTGGGAGATCTACCTCTATTTCTTTTGCCTTCTACTTTTCCCTGGATGGTAAGTTTTTCAAGACCATTTCTTCGAAGCACATGTCCAAAATAGCTTATTTGTTCTGATATTTGTGTTCTTAGTCTTTTCTTTATGTTTAGCTGGTCCAGTATGGATTCATTTGTTCTTCGGGCCACCCATGGTATTCTCAGCATTCGTTTCCAGCAGTACATCTCAAATACATCTATGTTCTTTTTGTCTTTCTCAGTAAGGGTCCAGCATTCCGATGCATAAATAAAAACTGGAAAAACTAGACTTCTTACTAGTCTCACTTTTGTATCGGTAGTTATTTCATGGCTTTTCCAAATTTTTGTTAATTTTGCCATAGCGCTTTTTGCGATTGCTGACCGCCGCTTATTTCTTCAGTACAGCCTCCTTTGTTGGTTATTAATGAGCCCAGATACACAAATTTATCTACAACAGCGATATTGTTTATCATGACCAGATGATTTTGATTGTTGTTAGCTCTGTCAATTATCATGATTCTCGTTTTATCTCTGTTTATTTTAAGGCCCATCGTTAAGCTTACGTCTTCTATCCGTTGTAGCAGGTGAATCAATTCAGCTTCAGAACTAGCGAGGATAGTAGTATCATCTGCATATCTCAAGTTGCAAATCTTCTTCCCGCCAATGGCGATGCCACCGTTCCAGTCCTCAGTAGCTTTCCGCATTATCCATTCACCATAGATGTTAAATAGAATTGGGCTTAGTATGCAGCCTTGTCTCACGCCCTTTGTGACCCTGAAACTATCGGTTAGTTCCCCATTTATTCTAACTCTGGCATAATTGTTATTGTGCAGGCTTTTAATTAGCAGTATCAGATGATTGGGGACTCCCATTTCAGACAAAACCTGCCACATTTTACTCCAGTTGACCAAATCAAAAGCTTTACTATAATCTATGAAGCACAAATATGTTGTGATGTTGAATTCTCTGGATTTTTCTACAATCTGCCGTACGTTTAAAATTTGTTCTCTAGTACCACGTCCGGGGACGAAACCTGCTTGTTCCTCCGCAATGTTAGGTAGTAAAAAGGGCTTTATCCTCTCTAGAATTATGTGTAAGAGTATCTTACTGCAATGCGCAATTAGAGCAATTGTGCGATAGTTGCTACATAAATCTTTCGCTCCCTTTTTATGTATGGGAATATATAGTGATTGTGTCCAATCCTCAGGCCATTTACCTGTCTCCCACACTCTTTGACAAATTTGATGTATTATATATCATGATGTATAATCTGATAAATATCTAATCATATTTGAGATTTTGTTTTGTTTTTTTTTCAGAAAAAGGTTAACCTCTATGCACAGTTTCACTTAAAAAGATAAGTTTTTATTTGTAATGATTTATTTCTGCTACAAATTATAGCCCAGTAACATTTGTAAGTTTTGTACTATCTCCAACTTTTAAACGGATGTTGTAAACGGATAGGACATAGTAAGTTTTTTTTTTTTTGGTATTTTGTATTTATTTTTGTAACTATTAGTATAGTATTTTTGTTATTGCCTATATTTGTAACTGTTCGTGGTGAGACAGTAATAAATGTTTAATTTTTTTCCCTAAACCATTTTGTTTATTTATTTTAGAAAAGTCTCCGAACCTCTCTCCTGTGTTTTTCAGGACGGAAGAACCTTTTCTTTCATCCATTACCAAATTACCATTTTTTCATTTTTGCAGTTGCCCAATCCAATCCATTGTTTCATTCACTTATCCACGACCCAGTTTCTCCAAATAAACCCTGAGCACCGTCCGCAAGTTTCATTTATTTTGCTTGCCCTATCTCTAGCCCCGTAATTTCTGTCCCCATTTTTCATCTCCCATAATAATACCCTATGTAGTAGGCAAAATAATTCGTTACAATTTGGCGCCCAACGTGGGGCGCCGAGGAAGTTACTGGGGTGGAGATAGGCAAGCAAAATAAACCAAACTGTTGCGAAAGGGCTCTCAGGGTTCATTTGGAGAACTGGGTTGTGGATAAGTGAATGAAACAATGGGATTGGATTGGAGCAACTACAAAAATGAAACAATAGGGTACTTACATGAATCTCCTAGATAAATGGACAAACAAAACACAAGAAGGTCCTCTAGCTATTTAAGATAAGGACGCCAATTTGAGGGAACTTCCTGCAACATGAAAGAAAAGGTTCCTCCTTCCTAAAAAACACAAGAGAGAGGTTAGGAGACTTTTCTAAAATAAATAAACAAAATGGTTTAGGGAGAAAAAATTAAACATTTATTACTGGCTCACCACAATCAGTTAAAAATATAGACAATAACAAAAATACTATATTAATAGTTACAAAAGTATCTATTACTTACACTTACTATGTCCTATCCGTTTACAAACTCTAGAAGTTGGAGATTCTACAAAACTTACAATTGTTACTGGGCTATAATTTGTAGCAGAAATAAACTATTACAAATAAAAATTATCTTTAAGTGAAACTATGCATAGTGGTTAACCTTTTTCTAAAAACAAAACAAAAACAAAGATCTCAATTTGATTACATATTTATCAACTATCAAAAAAAATAAAGCTAGCTGTCAGATGTCAATATTAAATTTTAAAACAGAACAAATAATATAACAGCTATGGCCACACCCTACATTTATAATTTTAATTATTACAATTTCTTAAATTTTAATGAAAGCAAGTATTATTAACAAAATGCCTATTTCTACTTTAAAAGTTTAAACAAAAAAAGTTACCTGGGTTTCACTAACTGTTACTTTTACTTTAAATTTCTGAGATTGGAACTGGAGATTCACTGCCACGCAAAAAACTGCATCTATAGTCTGGAACGACGACCAGGGATAACGAAATGAGGATGGAAGCTAGCACTGGAACGCTAACTTTGGAAACTCGTCTCCTTAAAAACTCAACAATGGAACATGTGGATATCTTTCAAATTTGTAGAAAAAACGCCGTTTTACAAATACCTCAGATGAGATACGGCATACAACAAACAGTGATTTTTTAAACAAATTTGCCGGTTTTTTCCGACTAAACTAAACACGTCTGCTTTCAATGGCCCATCTTCCAAACCTGCTTCTCTTCGACCTTCCTAATACCGGCCGGCTTTCAGTCTTGCGTCCCACCTCTTCTAACCCTCGCACCAGTCTTCGCAACCAAATTCTTGACAGACATGCTTCAAATTATATCGTAAAATGACCTTGAATCATTCCTAGCTAAAATCTCAAAACTAACGCATACAAATAAATCTAACCATATTTAACGTCTTATTTTTTATAGTGGTAACTGGAATTTAGAATATAAACACGGAGACTCGACAATATTTTATATTTGGCCCAGGGGCGTACTAGATAAGTTTTATACTTTAATTATTCGATATTTTAGAAATTTTCTGAATGCTACAATGCTATAATCAATGACGGATCGTTTATTTCTTGGGCTCCAAATGTATGTGTTTGTCAATTTTGGATTGCTAAAGTTTGCAAACTCTCTTAGTTGTTCCCCATACTTCTTTGCTCTGTTTTTGACAAAGGTTTCAATTTTTCGTGGTATTTTCTACACGGTCTATTAAATAGTTCATAAAAGTAACACATACTGTTTTTATTTTATTAAGGATTCGTTATAATTCTTCATAGAATTGTATTGTTTCTTCTACTTCCCTACTCTCCATACACCGTTTGTCGCCATGCACCCAGTGTTTACGTAACATCTTCGAGGACGTGAGAGTAGGATTTGCTGGTAGAGATGAGTTTTATTTCTAGAACTGTAACGAAAAAGCTGACAAAAGTCGTTTACAATACTTAACGAAAACTACGTTGCTTGGAAGCTTCCACGCAGTGTGGAATCTTCATTGGGGGTGGGTAACGATATATATGATAGAAAAGTACAGATTAAAGATAGGTAGATAAACGAGACACTAAAGCAAGTCTGGAAATTAACTTGTAGACGTAGAATCCTCACAAAAGAAGAGAAAGTAGAAGATTTAGAGATAAAGGAGAACTCCAAATAATATTACCTGATATTTACAATAACAAAAATACATAACTAGAAGAAAATACGAGTATTAATCAAAGATTGGGATAAACAAGAACAGCGAGTTAATACAAATTTTATTTAAAATTTGAATTAATAATGCTTTCGCACTCATAACTGACATTGAAAATCACCGGTAATTTCAAGCGTTGTTTCTGAGAGAACGGTTTATTCTACCAAAAAAGTGCTATAATGCTTTTTTGCTTATAATAAATATTTCTGTTCAAAATTATCTCATATATTTTTATTTATATTACGGAGGGGGGTTTTAGGGTAAATCCGAAGGGTAAAAGTGATTTTTAGTGATTTAGTGATAAAAAATTTTATCCGTCTTTTTTATGTTTTTAGTAGGAAAAGCTGAAAAGAAACTACAAATAATTTTTAAATGCAATTGGTTTAAGAATGATTCAGAACCTCATTATAAAGTTCCACAGATACAAGGTAAAAATTATAAATTTGAAATGGAATCATGGCACGCATGTGTGAAATTACCGCCAACTTGTGAGGTAAGATAATTTGACTGAAGTTAATGTTAATTGAATCCTGTTATTCCTAAAGTTATAAATACCTGTTAACTATATATACTTTTGAAAAATTTAATCCATTATAGGCCAGCATCCTATTTATAGGACGCTTCAGATTATATTTTTGAAGTTATACTTCTATACGTTGTAAATGTATACGGGAGTGAATCGGTAAAATCATTACATATGTAAGATATAGGTAAGAGAGAGACAGAAGATATATTTTGTCTCTCTTTCTCTCTCAAGAATAAAAATGTTCCTTTTGTAAATATATTTAATATTTATTAATATTTATTATTATATATTTATTATTATATATATATATATATATATATATATATATATATATATATATATATATATATTTATATATTATTATTATTTTTCATTTCTGTTAAGATTTGTCTTGAGCCTCGTTAGGCATGTTAAGTTATAAATTAAAACTTGTAAATAAATATCTCAAGAAAGTTCAAATGTGTACTTATATACACACACCAAACAACAATTAAATTTTTGAATAAAATCCTTTATAAAAAGGTATATAAAAAACCCAGTTGGGCTATGTTGAATTGACAAAACGTTTTCGGAATAAGTATTCCATCATCAGTGTCTAGTTAATACATGGATGTAGCCACTAAATATGTGGGTAAAAACTCTTTAACAATTAATAAATGAAATTTAGTTTACATTATGTCTAATTTACAGTTAAGATGGTAAACTGTAAATTAGACATAATGTAAACTAAATTTCATTTATTAATTGTTTAAGGGTTTTTACCCACATATTTAGTGGCTACATCCATGTATTAACTAGACACTGATGATGGAATACTTATTCCGAAAACGTTTTGTCAATTCAACATAGCCCAACTGGGTTTTTTATATATATACCTTTTTATAAAGGATTGTATTCAAAAAATTTTTTTTTAATATATGGTATACAGCCAAATACAGGAACTTTGTTTCCTTGTGGAAATTAAATTTTGTATCTGTCAATATAAGACAAATTGACAGTTGTATCACGAAACAATATTTTTATTAATAATATTATCATGGTAAATCAAACATAATGCGTAAGTAAGTTATGTATATTGTCATTTTTAAATACTTATGAATATTCCATTGTATATATATATATATATATATATATATATATATATATATATATATATATATATACAGAAAAGAAATTTAATCTTTGCAGATAAGTTAAATAGTAAACTCTTAACTAATGAGTATCAATTGTTTCGCCGAACGTTTTCGCCAAAGAGAATTAATTTGGCTTCTTCAGGGCTGAAAGAGAATAAATTATAATTAGCTACCATATATTATCTATTAAAGCATTATTGATCTTACCGCAACTTAGAATTGTAGAGTTAGAATATTAAAAAACTGTGCTAGTAACATAGTGGTGTTTTTTGTTACTACACAAAAGTGATTATCGACTTCACGCTGACCGTTGTGCATTAGCCAAACATGTCCATTCCACTGGTCATCTCATGGACTATACGAACACTACAATTCTCCACCGTGAGAACAATAAATCTAAAAGAGAGTTCATTGAAATGTCTTATATTTTTCTTAACGATTTCTCCATTAATGTTAAGAATGACATTAAGAATCTAAGCGATATATACCACTTCTTACTTAAATCAGATACCAAGAACAATACAACATCACAGATAACTAACTTGAGTGATATATCCATTAATAACTAACCTACCTTTATAATTAATTTTCATTAACTAAAAACGATAACATTCCCTTGCTTTTCTTAGATACATCTCAATAAGATATAATAATACATGAACAATAGAATATAATTAAATAAAGAAAATCAAAATAATATTTCCCTATACTGGGATTTAATTTCATTCGTTTTTACCAATGAACCTTAACGACATAAAGATTCATAAGAACTACTTGAATTTGTCAGCGCATGTGTTCTGGCTAAAACACAACCTCACTTTTAAACTTCCTAAAAATCAAAAATTTAGTTATTGCCGACAATTCAAAGAATTACCTCCTTTTAAATGTAGTTACATTGGGTTTTTCGATTAACCTTGGGTAAACCTTTGCGAGTTAAGTTCAAAGCTACCATACATTTCAAACCTTAAAAAAAAACTTTTTTTGCACATAGTAACAAAAAACACCACTATGTTACGAGCAAAGTTTTTTAATATTCTAACTCTACAATTCTAAGTTACGGTAAGATCAATAATGTTTTAATAGATAATATATGGTAGCTAATTATAATTTATTCTCTTTCAGCCCTGAAGAAGCCAAATTACTTCTCTTTGGCGAAAACGTTCGGCGAAACAATTGATACTCATTAGAGTCTTTCTTATATATATATATATATATATATATATATATATATATATATATATATTAATAACAACATAAACAATGAATTTTACTGCAGTGTATGTGTAAAAAATTTTTTGTGCATTCAACTCCTTTCATACATATATGAAAATAAAAATATACATTTTCATCAAAATATTGATTCAATCCTTCATTTACTATAGTCCTATTACAGGTCAAATGTTGTTTATATACAGCAAACGATGCACCCACCGTATACCTATATCCCTAATTATGTTTCTCTTTATGCTCTCTCTTACCTATAGCATTACATATGTAATGATTTTGCAGATTGACCCCCATATAAATTTGCAACGGCGAACGCGTGTACAGAAGTATAACTTCTACCGGCAGTCCTACTGGACTGCCACACCCGTTTTTTTTTTCAACCTTAAAATTTGTTTAAACTTAAAGAAAAATTTACCATTTATGTTTTAGGCTATATTAAACGGAATTATAATTTTTGTTGTATTATATAACCAATATCTTTTCAATAAAAAATTATAAACATTGGACACATTTTCTGAATTTGTTTAGATTTACACATTTAATAATAAAAGTTTCATATCAGCAGTGGCGGACTAAGGCTAAAGCCCTAGGCAACAATGTAATTCCGGGTCCATTTTTCAGTCTTGACCATAACATATATATTGCGTTTGGTATTTATTTAGGTTTCAAAGCATATACTGTCAGTAAGTAGTTTTATTTAATTGTCGGATTTCAAGAAAAAAAAATGAAAAAATAATATACGTGTAAAAAATTAAATAAACATTCATAAATTATTAGAGATATCTAATAATTATTTTTCTATATAAAGTAATGATAAACTCTTTAATTTTTGTTTGCCTAATATGGATCGTAAATTTTTATTTTATTTTTGCGATTACTAAGAATGATCTTTCACCGCTTGCAATGATTATTGAATCGGGTTAAATAAATTCTCAGATTTGTGTTTAAATTTATGAATTTTGCAATAATATTTTCCTGAATAAATGGCCACTTTAATAAAGGCAAAATAATATTTTCTTTACTTATAAAAAAAAGTCTTAAATTGTAATACTTCATTTTTCAGTTCTGCTAGCTTTAAATCTTGTTCATAACATTTTAATTCCTCTATTGAACAGTCACTAACATCACTGTCATGAGAAATTGTTTTGAATGTATTGTTAATAGTTTTGCATCCCTCGTCCCTTTTGGGTACACGTAAACTCATCACCAATTACCATAAATACCCTTGTACATAGTACAAACTCATCACCGCCATAAAAGTAGGGTTTTCAAAATAGACCCTAAGAGATTGGTAAACTGATCACTGGCCTACCTGCAGCCTGGATCAGGTATAGACCATAAAATCCCAGCAAACGGCTAGTTTTTGGTAATTTCACAGAATAATCCAAATCCAGATGTCTTAAATGCAACTGCAATTTATTGGTTTTTGAAAATTGATGGTTATCAATAATTTCAAATTTCAATTGATTGTGAAAGACTCTAAAAAAATCGAATTGTCTTTTGTGGACTTGTGCGACGAAAGGGTGTAAGGCTAAATGTCATACAACTAGTGAGTAGAAATGTTATACCGTTTTTGTTTAGTTGTTTCGCACTGGTTTTCGCGAATCATCCTGATCAAACAGAAAAAAATCAGTGTAATTAAGTTCTTTAAGTTAACTGTATATGATGATGCTGTAGATTACCTTTTCTGATATTATATTTTGAGATTTCTAATTAAATTGTTAAAGTCACATTGTTACATGTATATATATATATATATATATATATATATATATATATATATATATATATATATATATATATATATATATTGTTGTACTTTTGAATGTCCATAAGCAATATAAAAACCGATATACAAATTTTATTACTTAAATAAAAATTAAAATTATTGATATTTCATAAAGACACGGGCATATAAATTTTCAAACATCCTGTATAAGACAAAATATGTATTTTAAGTTGTTCGAAGAATTGTTCATTAGGCCTCAGAGACAAGACTTTCAAATATTATCGATAAGAAATTTAAATAAGTCGGTTATTGTGGAATGGATTTACCCGGAATAAAAGTGTATATAGAAAGTGTAAACAATAGACCGGGATTTGCGGTGGTTTTTTCTCCCCGAAAGATTATATCGGTAAAAGTTAATTAACAAAAGACATTGAATTGAGAAACAGGTATCGTTTGTAGCTATTAGTAAGAAATATTTGTAAAGCAGATAGATTTAGTTAGAATAATTAAAGAAGGTTTTTTTCTGGAATTACCCGAATGACGTTTTATAGAGAGAGTTGTTTGGTAATGATATACGTCACAGAGGTGGATGATTTTTATTGGTCAAGTTTTGAATGCAAGGAGGTGACGGTTTTTGGCTATGAGATAGGAGAGAAAAAAAAAAGTTAGTTAGTCAGTTTTAGTCGTCCAAGAAGGAAGGAGCTTTGTGATTTGTGTTTGTTTGAAGTTCCGAAGACGAAATTTACCAGGTGTGTTTATTTGCTGTGTAAAAGCTGACCAGTGTGAGGAACGGGGTACAGAGAGATAGAAAACCAAAGGGTATAAGAATTTTAATAGCAGACGAAGCCGGAAACATTTGGAGTTGTAAACAGGCGCGGAGATTGGCTCAAAGGGAGGCTGCATAGACTAACACGAGTGTTGGGTTGCAGATACAGTGACAGATAGGAGAAAGGTGTACGTCATCTGGACCACAATAGGAGCAGAAGCAGAGAAAGGATTTTTTTGTTGTGGCGTGGCCATAGAATTGCAACGGCAGAGAAGGAAAGGTCAGTCAATTTTCATTAGAGCCGGAGTGTGATTTTCATTTATTAATTAAATAAATTGAATAAATAATAGAGACAGTTAATTTTGCGATCACTAAAAAAAAAAAAGAATTATAAAAAGAGCTTAGTTATAACACATATTAAAAATCAATGTAAAATAACATTTGGGTCCATGATAGAAAACAACTTCTCCATATATTTAAAGTTAGTATATTGCAAATATTACAGGATTGATTGTTATATAAAATTTCATTAAAATAAAGGACATCTCACATATAGTTCAGTTGAAATTCTATGTATTTTATTCAGGTCATATTACCTATCCCGATTAGGAAGCCAATTGGAAAATATTTTGAATCCACGATCAAAGGTAAATAGTACAATTTAAATAGCCTGAGATTGTAATTAATTAATGCTGATTTATTGTGATTAATTGGAGATTAGATCATTTAATAAATATAGACAGGATTTTTCCTAAGTAAGCAATATAATACAATTTAAATAGCATAACAATATATATATATATATATATATATATATATATATATATATATATATATATATATATATATATATATATATAATAAATTGTTGGCGTTGGTATAATTAATTAAAAAATTCACTACTTACAAACTTAATGAGGTTGTATCAACGAAGATGTATTATAATGTTGATAAAATTTATCATAGTCTCTCATCTTTTTTAATATATAAAACCTGTTTTTATGTTTAAAAATTTAAAAAATTACTGTACATCCAAAAACACTTAATTATTCTAAATAAATACATGACATTATTCTGACAAAATTCTTTTAAATGTCAATTGATAAATTATTGTTTGTGTTATTATTGCATTTATCTAGTAGTAACAAATAGGAGAACATTTCATTTAGATAACCAATATCTGTTCTATGATTCTGCATTATTATTTTGGCAAATGTAGGCCATTTCAAGAAAAAGTCTTTTGGTGATGTTACTTTCCTGTTCTACTACTTGTATTTGTTGTGATGTTATTATAATCTATCTGATGATCATTTTTAAATACATGTTCACCCAATTACATCCCACAAGTCAGATAATAGACTGCATCCTGAAAAAAGTGCATTGGGTGAACATGTATTTAAAAATGGACATCAGATAGATTATAATAACATCAAAGTAGTAGTGAAAAAGTCATAAAGTCAGCACCATATGTGAAACCTTTTTATTTTTAGTTCTATGAATTTTGTTATATAAAATAATTATGTTACATAAAAAGTTTTGAATGATCTAAAACCTAGAATACAATGATCAGATATAAAAATTTTTTTTAGTTGTATACGCGGTTTGTCAAAAAAAAATGAATTGTGGATATTCTCAAGTCTTAATAAAATTCATGTTGTTTAACGAACCGCGTAAATGACTGAAGAATACTAATATCTGATTCTGATGACTGAAATTCTAGATCATTCAGAACTAGAGAATAAATTTTTTTTCATAAAACTAAAAATAAAAAAAATTTCCATATGGTACCAACTTAATTGGACCCCTTATATACATATACTGAAAAAGCGGTAAACGCTTGTAGTCAACGCTGATCAGTTAGACTACAAACACAACTATATATTTGGGTGTGCAGCCGAAGATAGGACAAAGAAGTACTCTTTTTAAACTACCAAGCTTTCGCAAATCTCTATTTGCATCATCAGGGTGCTACATACAATAAACAAAATTAGTACAAATTACACAATAAAAATTATTTTGTATCTTACACTAATTGAGGTTAGTTGTCATGATGTTTATGAAATGAAATGAACAACTCATCTGACTCCTACAAATAATGGCGAAAACTAACCAAAAAATGTAAAAATATTGCTTTTAAAAGGACTCTAATTGTGGGATCTTTGTACAAGTCATTGAAAGATAAAGTACAGGAAGCTGTACTTAAGCATTTTGATACATTCTGTCATAATAAATGCATTGCTGATTACTTCAAATTTAAAAATTTCCGCCAATGATGCCATAAAATGTAAAGCTTTGCACGTGTAAAAAATTAGGTTTCCTTCGACTTCAATGCACTAATAGCACACTCAAGTTTTTAGCTTTTTCTATTTTTCAGATATTTTATATTTACTAACTGTCCAAAATCGTGTATTATTTTCAAAATAGTCAAATAACGACAAAACGATAAGACTTAGACCGAATGTATGCTTAACAAATTATCTCGAGAATTCAATGAGAAATATAAAAATGAGAAAATCAAATAGCGAAGTTGGGACTACTTCCGATATAAACAAAAATAGCACATATTGACAAATATTTTCACTTTAAAGTTCACTATCGAAATCCTATGCAACTAAATTTTTAGATCTCAAAACCATTTAGATTGGCAGATACGTCTAATAGGCCACACCGACATATTATTATCTCAGTTAAATTTTAAAGCAACTTAAAATAATTTCTGAATTTATTAAATTATCACATAAACGAGAAGTATAACAGGTAAGAGGCAATCTTTCGCATTAGAAAAGAGGCAAAAATCCCGGTGATGAGTTTACCTATCTGCGGTGATGAGTTTACTAATCTCCAAAGGATGCCGGTGATCAGTTTACTATATCTCCGAGGGTCTAATAATTTTATGAGGGGCTATATAGTGATGAGTTCGTACACGTCCAATCTTTTTTTAACGTTACTGTTTAAATTTAAATATGGTTGTATAAATTAATCAATACATTTGTCCTCCCTGTATTCCTACGATCCCTATAAGTACCGCCATCGGGCTCGTGGAATGCGTCCCTTTGAAAGAGAAGAGCACCAGTCGTTGAAAAGAAAAGACGCAACCCGGCACGTGAACCCATGCACGCATATTGAATTGATTTCGTTCGTTGTTTTGTAGTGCAAACCCTGGTAATTAGACCCAGCGGTAAGTTTTTACCTAGTTTTACCTAAACCTATAAATTGTCTTTGATTGTTTATTGCAACCATTTAAATTAGAATAATTATTTGCACATATGAGGAAAAGTCCATTTTTCTCGCCAGAGTTATCGAAGGAATAGTTCTGTTAATTAAGTACTATTAATTTGTAATAGTACATTTGTTTGTTAATACCCCACATTGGCCTATCTAGCCGGATTTGAACTCATTTATTGAAAAAATATTTTTTGTTATATTTAAATTTGAATGGTTGGTTTCGTCTCGTCGTATTTTTTATCGTTTTGAGGGTTCTTATCTTAAGTTTGCGTCTCTTGTCGTGGCTCGAGAATAATTTATGACCTTTTTGTAAAGTCGACCATATGGGACTTTTTAGAAGGGACTTATCGTCGTTTTAATAAAGTATCGAATTACAAATCGGTAATTTCGGGGTTTTAGACCACATTTTGTACATTTTCGTTTGTATAATATTATTGGAACTTGTTAGAAATTTAAAATGGAAAAACTTGAAGAAAAGAATAGGAAGCTCAAATTTTTAAGAAAAACTGCTTTAAATGATATTCAGTTAATTTTCGATTTAGGTTTTAAGGCCCTTTCAGACGTTTCTATTCGCCCTTTATTTAAAATTAGACTAGAGGATTTAGATTCGATTCGCGAAGAGTTCTTAAAACATCACACTAATATTATTAGTAATATTCTTTCTGTACCAGACGCGGATACGAGGGCTGAAGAAAATGTTCGGGAATTATTTTTGGAACAATTTTATAAAATAAAACTATTTAGTGCGGAATTATCTGAGCCACAATTTGAAACTCCAGAACCGTTTAGATCAGTAGTAGTTCCACAATCTAATATTCGCTTGCCTAAAATAGAGCTGCCTAAATTTAAGGGTGATTTTAAGGAGTTTAGTTCGTTTTTAGACTTATATAATTCGGTTGTACATAATAACGCAGGCCTAGCAGACGTAGAAAAGTTTAAGTATTTGAAAGGATGTTTAGAAGGGACTCCACTTAGTTTGATTCGTAATTTGTCAATAAATAGCGATAATTATCAAATTGCTTACGATCTAATTGTTAAACGCTACACAAATGTTCGTCGTGGTGCGACCGCGCATTGGGATGCGATCTTGGGCGTACAGAAAATATTGGTAGTTAATTCGAAAAATCTGGCTAAATTAGTAGATACGTTTTTAGAAAATTTAGCCGCATTGAAAACATTAGGTCTTCCGACAGAACATTGGGATTTTATTATGTTTAATTTACTTTTGTCGAAATTAGACGCGGATTCAGTAAAGTTATTTGAGTTAGAAAATAAATCGAATAAAATCCCGTCATTTCAAAAATTGGTAGAGTTTATTGAAACTCAGTACATTGCTTACGATAATTTGAATAGTAGCTTAAGTAAATCTAAGAAATCGTCGAGGGCTCCGGCTCCAACTTATACGGAGCCAAAGTGTAATTATAAACATTCCAATGAGTCAAGGCATAATAGTTCATCCTTTGTTACAAATTCGTCGTCAATATGTTGTGCTTTATGTAAACAAAGTCATTTTCTTAACCATTGCTCGTTGTTTTTGAAAAAATCTCCCAAAGGAAGATACCAATTTTGTAAAGAATCTTCCTCGTGTTTTAGGTGTCTTAATCAGTCTAATCATTCTGTCAAGTCGTGTCCAAAGGCCTTTAAATGTAGTAAATGTAATAGTCACCTTCATAATAGTTTGTTGCACTTTGATAGAAATCGTTCCAATAGTCAGTCGTCCATAGAAAATACTAATAATCCAGGGGCATCGGGAGTCGAACAAAATTCGCCTGAAATATCACATTGTGCTGCTAGTTTTATAGGGAAGAAAAATGAGACAAAAAAGGAAATTTTGCTCGGTACCGTTTTAGTTCACGCGATTGATAGTAAGGGGTGTAAACAGCCCTTGAGATGTCTGCTAGATTCAGGTTCAATGAGTTCGTTCATTAGTCGTAAAGCTGCCAGTAGATTAGGTTGGCCTAAAACTCCTTGTTCATTTGAAGTTAACGGACTCAATTCGATGCAAACGAAACTGAATCAAGGTCAAATAAGTTTTTCTATCCAACCTCGTCATCAGGAGTCACCGGTGTTTCACTTGGAGGCTATTATTACAGATCGGGTTTGCTCGGATTTGCCGAGCACCAAAATTGACATATCGACGTGGAATTATATTAAAAATTTGAAGTTAGCCGATCCCGAATTTAACTGTAGTCAATCTACAGATTTGTTAATTGGTTGTAGCATATTTTCGAAGGTGTTGTTAGAAGGTAAAATTGAAGGTAAAGCGGGACAACCAGATGCCCTAAATACCGTTTTTGGTTATATTTTGTTAGGACCTACTAGCACACCTAACCTTTCGTCGACTTCGCTTGTTTGTCTTTCAAATATTGAAGACCCACTAAATTCTTCGTTAACGAAATTTTGGGAACTGGAAAACATACCGGAAAAGCCAGTTTCAGAACCAGAAGACGTTCTGTGTGAGAACATTTATCTGGAAACGCATAATCGGGACGTCTCGGGTAAATATGTTGTATCTTTGCCTTTTCGTGAATCGCCGCCTTGTTTGGAAGATAGCTATGATATTGCTTTAAATAGATTGCTATCATTAGAACGAAGCTTATCTCGTCAACCAAGTTTGAAAAATGAATATTCTTTTCATATGCAGGAGTATCTTGATTTAGGTCATATGCAGTTAGTCTCTAATGCCGAAAAGAAAAGGGGAAAGTATTATATTCCACATCATTGCGTTGTGAAACCAGATAGTGTTTCAAGTAAAATTCGAGTTGTATATAATGCGTCTCAGAAAAGTCCCAGTCGCGGTAAATCTTTAAACGACTATTTACTGGTCGGTCCTAAGCTGCAACAGAACATAGTCTCGCTGTTGTTGAATTTTAGACTTAATCGTTTTGCGCTGTGTGCGGATATTCGTCAGATGTATCGTAATATTTTAGTCGCTCCTGAACACACGGATTATCAACGCGTGTTATGGAGATTTTCTAGCGCTGAGGAAATTCAGGAATATCGTTTATTAACTGTTACTTTTGGAATAGTATCTTCGCCGTATCTCGCTTTAAGAACTCTCCAACAATTAGCATTAGACGAAGGCTCTCGTTTTCCTAACGCCGTCTCGCTTATTCGTCACGCTTCGTATATTGATGATTTTGTTTTTGGTGCTTCGACTCTCGAAGAAGCACAAACTTTAGTTGACGAATTAGTCGCTTTGTTAAAGTTAGGAGGCTTTGAATTACGGAAATGGTGTTCGAATGAATCCAAATTGTTGTCGCAATTTCCTGAATCCCATATTAATCCTCACTCCATTAATTTTGATCCAGAAGCAAATGGTCCTTCATTAAAAATCCTTGGTTTGAAGTGGATTGCACAGTCCGACGTCTTTCAATTTTCAGTCAAATTGCAAGACGTCCCTTGTACCAAAAGATCGTTTTTGTCCGAATTAGCTCGAATTTATGATCCTTGTGGTTACTTAACACCTATTACCTTTTTCATTAAACATTTAATCCAACAACTTTGGGCAACCGGTCTTAAATGGGATGATCGTCCTCCTTCGGAAATAATTCGGGTATGGGAACAATATAAGAGCGAACTATCTCTTATTTCACAGTTCAAAATTCCTCGTTTTTTGAATATTTCCTCATGTCCCATCTTAGAGCTTCATGGATTTGCCGATGCTAGTGAAAAGGGATATGCTTGTGTCGTTTATATTCGTAGTATTGATACTCGTAACCTAGTTCAAGTTAATTTACTGTGTGCCAAATCGAAAGTAGCTCCTATAAAACAGATTACTATACCTCGATTAGAATTGTTAGCTGCTGTTCATTTGGTAAAACTTATGTCGTTTGTGTTAGAGTCGTGGAAGCATATAATATTTCAAAATGTGTATGCTTGGTTAGATTCTCAAATCGTATTGCACTGGATTAAAAGCTCCCACTCGAGATTCAAAACTTTCGTCGCAAATCGCATTTCGTATATCCAGTCCCATAGTCAAAATTATTCTTGGCATTATATCGAATCTCGAAATAATGCAGCTCATGCGCCTTCGCGAGGCATGCTACCGGCTGCTTTTCTATCAAAATTAGACTGGTTAACAGGTCCTTCGTTTTTGTATAATATTCTATTAATTTTTCCAGAGGTTCCTCCCTCATTGCAGGAAAAATCCTCTTTGGAAGAGATAAAGAAAGCTTTAGTGTTTGTTTCCACTCGTGAGGAACATTTTTTGTCTTGTTTGTTAAAAAATAAATCGTCTTTTACCTCGATCCAAAGAATTTTGGCTTTTATGTTGCGATTCGCGCACAACTCTCGTTATAAAAGGTCGAAACGGTCAGGACCCTTGACTTTCGTAGAATTAGAAGACTCGTTGATTATTCTTGTCAGATTTACACAAGAAAAGTATTTTGAAGAACCTCTTCAATCAAATTCTTTTCCAAAACCATTTCGTAAGTTGGGAGTATTTTTAGATGATAGTACTCAGTGTTTAAGAGTAGGTGGTCGTCTATCTCAGTCTTCGTTATCGTATGAAGCAAAACACCCGTTTTTGTTACCAAAAAAATCTCGTCTTACTACTCTTCTAGTTCGTCATTATCATGAGAAGTATTTACATGCTGGATTTAAGAGTACTCAGTTTTTGGTTAGTCAAAGGTTTTGGATAATGTCTTCTAAACAAGCCGTTAATTCGGTATTGTCCAAATGTATTAGATGTTGGAAACAATCTCCTAAAAACTTACAACCCCCTATGGGTAATTTGCCTAAATTTCGTCTCGGTGCCATTAAACCATTTTCGATTTGTGGGTTAGATTATGGTGGACCGTTCTCGATAACCATGTCTCGTTACAGGGGAGTTAGAACTCAAAAGGCCTATTTGTGTCTATTTGTATGTTGCGGTACTAAGGCTTTAAATCTTGAATTAGCTAGTGATTTGACCGCGGAAGCTTTTTTGGCCGCTTTACAACGTTTTTATTAATTTTGTTTTGTTCGACTTTTGTCAATATAACCGCGACGAAACCACCATTTTAATTTTAATTTTTTTATTGTAGTTTAAGTTTTGAATATTTGTGTAAGATTTGTATAGTAATTGTTTGTATTAATTATCGTTTTAGTTGTTTAAGTAATGATAGTATTTGGAATTCGTTTTGTTTTTTAAAGACCTTATGGCCTTTAAAGGGGGGAGAATGTTTAAATTTAAATATGGTTGTATAAATTAATCAATACATTTGTCCTCCCTGTATTCCTACGATCCCTATAAGTACCGCCATCGGGCTCGTGGAATGCGTCCCTTTGAAAGAGAAGAGCACCAGTCGTTGAAAAGAAAAGACGCAACCCGGCACGTGAACCCATGCACGCATATTGAATTGATTTCGTTCGTTGTTTTGTAGTGCAAACCCTGGTAATTAGACCCAGCGGTAAGTTTTTACCTAGTTTTACCTAAACCTATAAATTGTCTTTGATTGTTTATTGCAACCATTTAAATTAGAATAATTATTTGCACATATGAGGAAAAGTCCATTTTTCTCGCCAGAGTTATCGAAGGAATAGTTCTGTTAATTAAGTACTATTAATTTGTAATAGTACATTTGTTTGTTAATACCCCACAGTTACTAATTAAAGAATCGCATACAACAAAAAATATTTACTATTTATGTTCTGTGCCAATGAATCGTATTTTATTTTCTGAAATTTTATCATAAAATAGTTTTTGTATTTTCTGCCGTTTTTTATTATTAGTATAAATGCAATATGTTTAACTTTTTCTGTTTCTTTTTTTAAATTGTCAAAATCATCTCCCAACAGTTTCTATGAAATTATGTAAGTAAACGTACATACTCAAATGTATCAAGTTTTTTAATGTAAACCGGCATCTTCGGACCTAGTTAATTGTTTTTCATCTTTGTTTGAGGAAAAATTATGTAAAAAATGTAATTTCTCCATAACTTTTCTTTGGTTGGGTTAGGTTAGGTTAACCTCCAATATTTTTTTTATTTATCATTTCTTTTTTCCGCTCAATGTCAATCCATCCGATAATTTTAGATCTTGTTAAAAAAACTGAAATGGAGTTAATATGGTCACTGGAGTTTTTATAATCTGACAATTTTTTATCCTTTTTGTTATTAGCGTTATTTGTTTGGAAAATAATTTGCAGGCGTAACAGTACAATTAGTTTCAGTATAAGCCAACCATACTTTTTTTAATTTTTCCTTGGTATTAATTGTTCTGAAGAAGGAGCAATAGTCAATTTTCTTATGATTTGTTTTGACCCTTCGTTGCATCGAATACAAGATGATTCCAAAGATTCATTTTTTGATTTTTGGTGGATTTTTTATATAATAAGTAAGTATTCTGGTCACAATTCAATATCGTTTACAAAACTCTTAGTTTCATCATTACTTTGAGATAATTTTAAATTTATATTTTCTCCTTTTATTCCATCTTCACAACTGGAATTGATTGGTTTTTCCAACTGGTCTTTCTCCAAAATAGTTTCGTGCACAAATGATGTTTCTGAAGTTTGAGCAGGAGGCATTTGTGAAAGTGATGACGATTGTTGTAATTGTTCTCCATCTCCAGTTAAAAATTTTTCCAACAATCTTTTTATTTGTTTTGCCACTTAATTAATCTCTATCTGTTTTTCGTTTTCTTTTTTCACTTCCACTTAAATGTTTATATGAACTAATTTTAAAAACTACGTACTATAAAGAAAACGGGAAATTATCTTCAATTAAATTTATTTTTACTCAATATCACAATCACAAGCTGTGATATTTTAGCAAAGTTAGATAAGCAAAATCTCAATTTGTGATATTTTATATTATATATTATTTTAATTAAATAATGTAAGACTTTTATAAAAACTTACATGTTTATTTTATAAATTTCAGAAAGTATTAACTATGAATACAAAACAATCTATTTACAATCAAGTCTAAGCATAAATAAGCACAGGAACGTTTGTCTACACTTGTCAAATTTACTAATCAACAATTCGGCATAATTTAGATACGTTTTAGCAATCAAAAAGAATATCACATTTTCTGTTAAATACAAATAAAAATTAATTATACAAATTAAACAATAAAAAACCTAATTTTCGGGCCCCAAAAATTACGACACGTGCCTAGGTTTACTAGATCTTAGTCCGCCCCTACATATCAGCACTTTTTTAAATTTTACTGGATTATTCTTGTTGAGTAATGTTGAATTTAAATCTGTGCACAAATCGTTGATGTGTTTAAATCTTTATTTAAACACATACTCAAAACAAATATTTAATCATATTCGGGGTAAATTATTTTACGGTAAGTTACGTAATATTTTATCGAATATTTTGGATAATAAATCTAAAAATAAATTAAATCAATAATTTGGGCATTAATGGATTAAAGTTTTGAAACCAAAAACACTGCTAATTACATATGCAAGTTTATACTATTGTGTAGTAAATATATTAATTCAATCATGCAAAGTTGATGTTAGAAAGTACTACGTATTTTATGAAAAATGAAAGAGGCTCATAAATCATTATCGTGTGTGTGAGGGGAGGGGAGTATGTGTGGAACTACAAGAGAGTGTACTGTAACTGGATAGTCAAGATTTTGTACTTTTATGTAAAGTTTTTATCTAATTTTGCTATTAAATGAATGATTTATTTCTTTTTTGTTCTATCATTTTTTGAGTTATAACATTGATTATATATAAAGATGGTATATCTAAGCATATCAGTACCGATTTAGTAGTGTAGCAAAAATATTTTACTACTACACCTAAGTAAAACAAAATACACTGCCTAGCATAAAATTAGGGTCACTTTGTAATTATTCTAGAAATAACTGTAACAGAGTTTAACAATATATTGCTTGAAAAAAATTGTTGTTGCTGCTGTTTCTATAGCCGTTTGAGATGAAAAGGGCCCCTTAACCTAATTCCTAAAAACCATTATCAGTATAGTTTTTGTTTCTGTAGTTTTAACGTTAATTGTAAATTATTTGTGTAGTGTTGTCACTGTCAGTGAATTGCAATGAACATGAGTTCTGTGGTAGCGGTCTTAGAAGATGGCCACAGTCAGCGTAAAACTGAGAGAAACGTTGGTGTAAGTCTCTCGAGTGTGCAACGAGTATGGCGATGGTACGAAGAGACCGGTGTGCTTACCCGAAAACCTGGTTCACGTCGAGGCAGAATTACAACAGCTAGATAAGACCGCTTGGTCTTTTCTAGTGTTTTTAGAAACCGGACGGTCACGGCAGTTTCTCTTTAAAATCATCTGCAAGAATTAAGAAATGTTAAATTAAGTGAATGGATAGTTAGGACAGTTCATGCTGCTAGTTTATCTTCTCGAACTAGAGTAACTGGACCGCCGCTTTCCCGTGAACACCGAATTACCAGATGGAATTTTGCTTGAGAACACTTGGCTTCGAGGATACAGGATTGGAGTCGTGAGTCGTGTATTGTTTTTCGAAGGTACCTGATCAGGTACTAGAAGACCATGTTTTACCATTTTTGGTTATTCTTGGAGACGAAGCAACATTTTTGCATGTTAATGCACAGCCCCACACTGCTCGGATACTTACTGAGTATCTTGACGAGCTTCAATTAATACAATTTATTTGGCCTGCTCGCAGTTCAGATATCAATTCCTTAAAACAAGTTTGGGATACGATGAGGAGATGTTTACGAATTCATTTGCCGGCCCCTAGAAATTCAAGAGAGCTTCGCGACATATTGGTGCAGGAATGGAACAATCTTCCGCAGAATGTGATTCAGAATATGATCCAAAGCATTTCATGTTGCTTGCAAGCTGGTATCACTGCCAAAGTAGGAAATACTCACTACTGAAGTTTTTAAATTTCCTTATATATCAACAAAAAGCACATTAAATCAAAATTGTCCGATTTCAAAATTTAGTATATCAAAGGAAAATTGTTAATTTTCATTATTTTTAATGAACTTTGAATGACAAAAACGTTGTTTTCTTTAAGAAATCCGTTAGTAAACTATGTTACAACCGAAAATAGTATAAAAAGAATAATAATTTCTAAAATTTAAATTGCCCTAATTTTATGCTCGGCAGTGTATATACAGTAAACAAAATTTCAAGTTCAAATACCCGGACAGCTGGATCAGTGAGGTATCTGAATCCTGAGTTAGAAATCCGAGGTTCAATTGAAATGCCCAGAGCAAAGTTAAATGTGAAGCCTTCTAAGCGACAGATCATACGATATACAAATAAGATAGTCATAAATATATATTTATGACATATATTCTACACTTTTATTTGAAGTTAAAGCATGGACGCTTTAGCGGTATGTGGGTCTATCGAATATCAGTAAACATGTGCGACGACCGGTTTCTACATAATAGTCAGAGCAAATTACTTGAAATATTTATTAACAACGGTTATCCAAAGGCACTCTTTAAAAAATTAATTTACAACTCCCACTATTATCATGGACCATTGGATAAAGATACTCCACAAAACTTTACATATAAAAGATTGCCCTTCGTTAATAATCTAACAAATAAGATTACAGCCCTCTTCAAACCATAGAACAACATTAAAATTGGTAAATACAGCGATATTAGTAACAAAAGTCTATTTTCTCGTGTCAAAGATTAAACACCAAAAATGTATACTACCAATACAATCTATAAAATACCGTGTTTGGGCTGCGAAGGTTGCTATATTGGACAGACAAGCCAATGGTTAAAACAACGTATTACCCAGCACAAAAGTGACTGCCATAAAGGTAAAAACACATGCGCTGTTGTCGAACACTCCATCAATACAGGTCACAAATTTGAGTATACGAATGTTAAAATCCTACAAACATCAACTAATTATGAAAACAGGCTGTTTCTGGAAATGCGTTATATTACTAAAACACAAAATGTAATAAATTACAAAACAGATGCGAATCAGCTAAGCAGCATCTACAGCAATATTCTGCAATTTATTTAAATCAATATTAATTTACGATATACCTGCTACCTTATTTTTTATATATACAAATTTAAGAAAAATCGTCTAATCCACTACACTTTTTGTTGTTTTATGTGTATATTAACTTATTTTAAAATTGTCAGTCTAATTGTCAAAGTGTCAAACTAATATTAATCATGTCTCTTTTTTTGTGAACAGTTCTACCTCTGAAGTACATATTTATATAATTTTATCGTAATGTTGCTTATCTCTTTGTTTTAATAAATTTGTAGAGCACTTCTGATAATGCCAATAATCAATTTGCGAAATATAAAGTGACTAAAAAACAGAATTGTTTTAGTTAGACCGATAGAACCTGACATTACCCAACAAAATATGTATATATATATATATATATATATATATATATATATATATAGAGAGAGAGAGAGAGAGAGAGAGAGAGAGAGATATGTGATACAATGAAAAAAAGCTTCATCGCAACCCTAATGCCATGATTTCCTGAAATATCAGGCATAGTATCTTAGATACCCCACTACGAGACCCTTCTACCCTACGTACGTTTACTTCTGGATTATTCCAGGAAGTTCTATAGCGCGAAAACAGGTGAAGCTCAAGAGCTTAAAGGCTTTTCATTATATATTCTTCTCCCTGAATACGGAATACTGGAGTCGCTGGAGGAGTCACTGAGTTGGCCGTCAATATGTGCTCACATAAAAACAAAATCGGACTCTTTCATTGCATTTTCTACTGTGACGAAAGTACAAATGTGCGTGGTGTGGCGCAACTCATATATTTTTCTTCATCCTAGAGATATGAAAGCTTATGAAAATTACTGGATAATACCATTGTACGATACAGCAGCTTCAGATATTTTCAATACCATTTTCTGACTTCTGTAAAAATACAATTTAGATCTTTTAAAAATGTGTTCCGTTGGCACAGACGGAGCTCCTTCTGTGACTATAATAAATAATGGCTTCAATAAAATATTACAAGGATCCGACCAGATTTTCATTATGTGCTTTGTATATTTCACCAAAAAGTTTTGTACCCAAAAGTGATCAAGTTGAAAAGCGTTTTAAAATTAGTAAAAAATTACAAACTCATAAGGTCACGTGGTTTGAATCAACGACAGTTTTTTGCGTTTCTACATAATTTTAAAAGTGAGTACACTGTTTATCAGATTATTTACAAGTGCGATGGCTTTTGTATTACAGTAGACTCGCGATTATCCAAGTTCTGAAAAGAACAAATTATGTAATAAATTAGCTTGGAGAGCGAGACCACGTTAAAGCCTGTGTGCTGACTGTCGTTACACTGAAGAGATGAGTCACTAGCGAGTGTTATTGTTCTAGCCACTCTGCTTCTACGAGGTATGCGCGGTCCCAATTAGCTCGGATAATCGCGAGTCTACTGTATATTGTTATCGATATAATAGTTATTTCATGTTTTTTGTCAGTTTTAGAGTTTTCTAAAATCTGATACTTTTCTTTTTTTATTTCCTCTTCAGTAGATTCGGATGTCGGTGCGTAGACCTGAATGTTTAGAGGGACTGGATTTATTCTTCAATAACACAACTCGTAATGCGCGTAAATCCTATCACTGCTTTAGCTATTTTTCTTTTTACTATTATCGCTACGCCATTTTTGTTACGTGTTTTGTTTCATCTCCCGAATAATAGATAAAGTGTTCATCTATAATTGGTACTCCAGAATTTGGCCATCGAACTTCACTGCATTATAAAATATCTATATTCAGCTGTGTCGTTTCTTGAATAATATTTCCTGCAAACTACTACTAAATCGTGTTTATTACTACTTGTGTTAAAATATTGAAGCTATTATGAAAATTATTAGTATCTAAAATGTATTACTTATAATTTTCTTATTATAGATATCACTATTAACCGGTTCTTATATTTTTTAGTTTACCGATAAATTTTATAAATACAATTTATCTGGACTGTATAACCCCCAAAAGGACTATGAAATTTTGACAAAGACTTCAAAAATATATTTAAATGTTTGTGGACCACTGCTCTTACCTCAGAGTAATAGTTGCTCTCGTAAGTATTATTTTATTTTATTTTGTTTATTTATTAGAAAGACATACACAATGTAGGCCTTTTAGATTGGAAACATCCCTATAAAATTTGAATATATTCAGATTTTTGTATACTTATACATACTATGAAATTTTTTCGCATGCGAAAAGAGAAAATTTTTATTAGGGATTATTTTGCGCTAGAATCAGAGTAACTCCAAATAACTGACCAAAATTTCATAAAATATATTAATAGAAGTTCGAATCACATAATTAATACCTCGTATCAACAAATACCACGTTAACTCACACCACAATCCATTAGTTGCTGACGTGAAAATAAAATTAAAAATAATTGAACTCAGAAAACAACCAAAAATTAATGTAAGAATGCTAAAAAACGAAGAAATAAAATACGAATTAAAAAATTATGTGAATGTTAATATGCTAAAAACACTAACTGACAACAAATTATGGATGTAAATAAAAAGTGGTAAAATATAAAAAACACATTACTGAAACCAGCTCAAGAAAGTTTGATACAACATAGGTCAGAGGCTAAAAACAGTGAATGACAGAAGAAATACTATTACAGATGGAAGAAAGAAGGAAATATAAAGGAAAAGATCTACAGAAGTATAAAGAAATACAACGAATAATTGAGGAAAAAATCAAAACAGCTAAGGAAATCTATTTGATGAAACAATGTAAAGAGATAGAAGAACTAGAAATAAAATATGATATGAGAAATATGCACAAAAAAAAAATAAGAGAAATGGTTGGAATGGGTCGAAATAGACAGCAAGGACACATAAAAGACAAAAAAAGGAGTACTACTTATAGATTTACCAGAGAAATTAAGACGATGAAATCAAATATGCTATCAAAAACTCTAAAAACAATAAGGCAGCTGGATTAAATGAAATACCAGTAGAACTGTTAAAACTAGTGGAAGAGGATAACTTGGAAGTATTGGCAGATTTATTCAACACGGTGTACGATACGGGAATAATACCACAAGAGTGGCTGAAGTCAGCATTCGTAACCATCCCTAAAAAACAAGCAGCAAAAGAGTGCTCTGATTATCGAACACTGAGCCTCATGAGTCATACTTTAAAAGTACTGCTGAAAGTAATACATAAGAGAATATACGAAAGGCTAGAGGAGGATATTAGCGAGACGCAGTTCGGCTTCCGAAATGGAATGGGTACTCGAGAAGGACTATTTGCCATCAACATATTGATTCAGCGATGTCGGGATGTAAACGTTGAATACCACAGTCTTCCACAGACTTTGATGATTTATCCATTAATAATTAAATTATGTAACAATAAAACACTGAAAACTTTGTTTTCAAAACTTCCACAAAATTGTTGTGGAAGTTTTGAAAACAAAGTTTTCAGTGTTTTATTGTTACATAAAATGAATTTCCATCAAGTAACGGTCGAATCCATCAATTAATTAAATTATGCATATATTATGCATATATCTTTGAAGAATTGCTGGTTCTGCCATATATTTTGTTTTAAATGCCACTAGTGTTGTGACTTTTTTCAGAATTAACTTTAACAGAGTGCAAGAGAGTTTATCACCTTGTCGAACGCCATTATTAATTGTGATTAAACTTTGTTTGTTCTCTACATTTTCTGTAGTTAGTTTTGAGTTTACCAAGTAATTTGGTATTACAAATTCGTGTAGCGAATTTTAAATGTCTACCTGTTTATGCTGTCATAAACAGATTTACATAAAATCAACAAATATATGGTATGTGCCAGTACCGTATTTCTTTGTGTTTTCTCCGGAATTTGATTTTCTATAAAATCTACTATATTCCATTTCTCTATTCAGGTCTTCAGGTCTAAAAACTCTCACGTCACCGAAAGTTTAGTGCAGTGTAATCACTGGATGAATTGTATTCAATGAATGTATTTTATGCAATTGATGAGAGAGGGTGAAAGGCGAGTTACTGGCACCTATAAAATAACTGGAACATATTGATACAGATACTAAGATTGATTAACTGTAATATTCTTGCCATCCTACTTGCCTCCCTACAGATTAATAATCTTATTGGGATATTTAAAGTACTCAGAAACAACGAACTGAAACACCGAAAGGATCAAAATCTTTTCTTTGTTCTACTGTAAATGTGGGACATTTTTTAAGGGTTTGTGGTGACTTTGGTATTATCGCGCTTAATGCATGCAGCCTAACTTAGTTATATTTAATTACTAGAAACCAGTCTATTTGTAAGAATTCCATAGTTATTAGTTTAGGCAGGAGGTTTAGTCAATATATGGAACTCTTCTTTTGAATCCTTTCGTTTATTTTAAACTGATATATTGAAATTACTACGATTTCTAAAAATTAATACTTTGCAGGCACTTACTCACAGGTATGTCAGTCTAGCAATGGAGACTGGAAAAGTAAAGGTAGACTGTATACAGAACCAGTAGTGCATAAGGATGATAACCACGATGATGTTATTATTATGAAATTTATTAGTAAGTATTATAATTTTAAGGTTTTATATTATTTAAATTGAACAGTCTGATTAATTAAAAATCAGGCACAACATTCATATTTATGAACTGTATATTTTATGGACTGTATATCAACATTAAACTCAGAAAACCGGAGAAAAAAGTTAAAACCACCAAAATAAACATCAAAAACCTAAAAGACGACAACTACCAACAGCAACTAAACGCAGAGATACATAAATTAACTGAAGGAAGCTTGGAATTGGCAGATATGAAAAAAGCCATACTAAAAGCGGGAAAAGAGGTCCTAGGCGAAGAAGAGAAAACCACTAAAAAAGTCTGGATGACACCGGTAATAGTTGAGCTAATAACTGAAAAAATAAAATACAAAAATAAAGATTAAAATAAATATAAAACCATCAAGAATAAAATCAAATATGAAATCAGAAAGGCTAAGGAGGAATGGATGAGCGAGGAATGTCACTAACTGGAAGAACTCAGCAACAAACATGACACCTCAAACTTACATAAACAAATGAAAGAACTTACAAGCAATACCAGACAAAGAACACTCATAAGAAGAGATAATAATGGAGGAATACTTACTGAAGAGAGCAAAATAAAGGAAGTATGCTTAACTGTTATAACTGTTATAATCCATCTGTTCCATGATGAGATGGAAAATGAACAATATATAGGTGAAGAAGAACAATACCTACAAAATTTACCCGCAGAAGTAAAGAATGCCCTACAGAATGCAAAACAAGGAAAAGCACCGGGTCCTGATCAAATTCCAGTTGAACTGTTAAAAGCCTTAGATGACGGTAATATAAAGAGACTTACCCGAATTCTCAACCACATATATGTAGAGGGCAACTTCCCGGAGGAATAGCTTAAATCGATATTTTTACCTCTACCAAAAAGATTAAGGATTCTCTTGAAAATTGTTGAAAACCGAATTTATAAGAAATGTGAGGAGCAGATAGATCAAACGCAGTTTGGCTTCAGAGGAGGCATGGGTACAAGAGAGGCATTATTTGCGTTGACGGTACTTTTGCAGAAATGTCGGGAATATAACAAGTGCAGCATATGCAGTTAATATATGAATTAAAAAACATCAATTTAGACAAAAAAATACACTGAGTTTATTAAGGCTATATACTGGAACCAGAAAGCAGTAGTAAAGGTGAAAGATATAGAAACAAATAATATACCGATTGCGAGAGGGGTCAGGTAAGGATGCGTCTTATCTCCGACGCTTTTCAACGTGTACTCACAGGTCATATTCAGAAAAGCCTTATGGGAAAGAAAAGAGGGAATAGGAATTGGTGGAGAAATCGTAAACACCATGAGATTTGCAGATGACACGGTAATTATGGCTGAGTGTATAGAACTACAAACTTTACTAGATGCAATAAATAGTGAATGCATTCAAATGGGACTTGACATCAACACAGATAAGACCAAATTTATGATAGTATCAAGGATTCCAATAAATAATGAACAACTAACCCTTTGTGGACAGCAAATAGAGAGAGTGACAAAATATAAATATCTGGGAGCTTACATCAACACAGAATTAGATCCAGACCAAGAGATCAGGGTACGAATAGAAATGGCAATGGCAGCGTTCTTAAAATTCAAGAAATTGTTCTGTGACAAAAATCGGAATACTGCGCTGAGACTGAGGTTTGTTGAATGTTACGTCTGGTCCGAACTATTGTACGGGGTAGAAACATGGATGTTAAAACCGCAAATAGTTAAGAATTTTGAAGCTTTTAAACTTTGGATATACCGGAGAATGTTGAGAATTCCATGGACTGCCAGGGTCACCAATGAGTAAGTGCTGAGAAGGATGGGTTGAGACAAAAAATTGTTGACAACAATAAAAGTAGGCAAGACTGCATACCTTGGACACATACTGAAAAATGATAAATATAGTCTTCTGCTGGTCATCATGCAGGGTAGAGTCGATGGCAAAAAAGGGAATAGGTAGAAAGAGGAAGTCATGGTTGCGAAATATTCGAGACTGGACAAACATGACTGTAGACAAATTATTCCACGTTGCAAAAGACAGAGAAACTGAGAAATGTGGTCGCCAACCTCCGTTAATGGGGACGGCATAGGAAGAGGAAGATATTTTATGGAACGGCCTATTACATATCGCCGAATATAAGTTTTAGAGCTACTTCATACCGTCCTCAGTTTGTCCTACCTCCTACTCCTAGCAACGAAGTGATCGACTGGCTTGGCGCAGAGAACGGCTGAACTACGACCTCGAATGGAATACCATTGTCTTGGGTGATGAATCCAGATTCTGTTCGGGCATGCATGATGGCCGTGCAAGGCTGAGAAGGCGACGTGGTGGAAGACGAGTTTCATGGAAACACATATGCACCACACTGGTGGAATTATGCAGGTCACTTTTGGTGTTCATCAGAGGCAACAGGACAACGGTACGTTACATCTAGGAGGTGGTGGAGCCACATGTTCTGCCTTATATACGGACGCTTCCCGACTCACTTTTTCAATAATATACTGCGCGACCACATAGAGCCAGAATTACGTTGGCACATTTTGAAGATAATAAAGTCTATTTGTTGTCTTGGCCTCTCGATCTTTCACTTATTGAACACGTCAGTATCATCAATGATTTCTTTGATTTCATGTAATTTATCTTGCAAGCAAAGCGTTCTAGGAACGCGTTTTAGTATATAAAACATATTGCTTTCTTTGTTATTCGAAGTTAAAGCTAACTTTAAAGTATGGTTAAAAAACATGTATGTATAACTTCTTACAATAGAAGCACATTTAAAAACTGTAGTTTATTTTAAGGTGGAGATGAGTGCAAGATAAATGAAAGTGTTAGTACACATATGACAACAATATATTTTACGTGCTCGAAAATGGAAGAAAAACCAACTTTTATTGAGGATAGCAACTGTGAATTACATTTGAGCTGGAAGACACCGAAGGCATGCCCTGTAAATGTAAGTAAAAAAGTGTAAAGTTTAAACAGGTGTAAAAGGCGTGATGTATTAAGTAAATTTGTGTTTTGTTGATAGCGATCATAGAGACATGAGCGTCACCGAGACAGGAGAGCCACGTCTCATCGTAAGCCAAATTGGGTTTAAAACTATTATGTTTGCAAAATTCTTAGTTGGATTGTGGTTTGAACTAAGTACCTATTGTACTAAGAGCTAACGCGCACAACTGCGACTCCGGCCACAGCTAGGATTGCGGCTGGTCGGATCCGTCCAATTTTACATAGGTTAAAATGAGCTAACGTGCACATGGCCGTTGCGCCGGTTGTCTGCACCGGCCACGTGACCGGAGTCGCTGTAGTGCGCGTTAGCTCTAATTACGATAAAGTAAGCCAAGCCGCATAGTATGCTTGAGCCGACAGACGATATGTAAATACGTTAAAAATAATATATTATTATACCCTAAAATTGGCTAACTTTGTCCCACTTATAAAGTTTAATCTCATTTTTTTAAACTAATGAAAACTGCTGAACTAGTATGCCCATGGTTTGATGTATTATTCTTTTCCATTCCCTTTGCTCAGTTTCTTTCCTTTTCCAGTTCTTTACGTTAAGTCTTGTCATATCTTATTTAACTTCGTTTCTCCATTTTGACCTCGGTCTTCTTCTTCGCCTTTCCCTGCCAATGCACTAGAAAGTATTATTCTGGGAATTGTACATTTAACCATTCTCCGAACGTGGCCCAACCATCAAGTCTTTGGGTCTTAATTACTACTAATATGTTAGGTTCTTGATAGAGTTCAGTTAGCTCATTATTTATTCTTCTTATCCATTGTCCGTTTAAGTTTTTTCCACTAAAGATTGAGCGCAGAATTTTGCGCTCCCAGACCAATAGGTGTTTTTTTTTTGTAGCGACCCATGTTTCAGAAGCAAACGTCACGATCGGCCTTGTTATGGTCTTGTAGGTCCTTAGTTTTTCTCTTCCAGATATATTTTTGTTTCTTAACAACCTATTGGGAGCATACATGGTGCGTTTGCCCGACATAATTCTTCTCTGTATTTTTTCTTCACCGTTAGGTTCTCTTCACATTTTTTAAGTACTCAAATGTTTCAACTTCTTCGAATTTATATTATGTTCCTTTTGTTGTTTGTTTATATTACCCTCGAACGAATTGCTTATTTGTAAGTTCCATATAGTTTGTTTTTGCTTCATTTATATACAATATTTTGGTCGTTGCCCTCTCTTCGAGTTTTATAATTATCAGTTCTATTTTGCTTCTAGCCAAGAATACCAAAGGTCTGCAGATGCTAAGCACTGATGTTCTTTGTGGTAAATCAGATCTGTTCTCTTAATATTCACTTCCTGTATAACCGTTTCTAATATTATGCTAAACAGTATAGGTGATAATGGATCGCAAGTGCGACCTTGTCGCACTCCTTCTTTCATCTCAATGCTTTCTGTTATATTATTGTTTATTTTGATTTTATTCATTGTCCTTTGGAGAGTTCTTTTCACTCGACCGAAATCCTGTTTAAAATAAATTAAAAGAACAATCCTGTCTTTATTCTATTCATAATTTTCAGCCTGTATTTCATGTAGTGTGACGACCTGATCTAAAGTACTTATGCCTTTTCTTAACCCACGCTGATATTCACCTATCCTTTCGTTGCTAATCTGCTCTTAATGTTCATAGCCAATATTATATGTGCTCTGTTGGACAGGGCTATGTTTCGCTAATTCTGACGTTCAACCATATTTCGTTTTTTGTGGATAGGGCATAGTATTCCTTCTGTCTATTCCTCAGGTAGTACTTCTTGTTACCATGTATATTTAATTTGCTTCTGGATTTTATCTGCTAACTGATGTCCTCCAAATTTAATCATTTCAGCCATTATGCAGTCACTTCTTGGGCTCTTATTCATTTTTAAGTTATCGATAATATTTTGGATTTCATTTATAGTCAGAGTTTGGTCTTCGTTATGTTGGTTTTGTGTTTCATTTGCTATATCCATTGCTTCCTGGTTATTATCATCAGTCTGTTCAGCTCCATTTAGAAGCTTATCAAAGTACTGCTCCCGCAGTTCTAATATGTCTCCCATAATCATTTCTCTATTATTTCCTTTATCATTTTTCATTTTTTATTTCTTGATACAGTAGTAATTTGAATAATATCCAACCTAATCAATATATTATAATAATTAGTAAGTGTTTTTGGCTATATGGATCCACTTCTAATTGTTTATACATCTAAAAAGTCTGATAATCAACATACGCCAAATATAATTTAATAAGATTATAATTTTGACAAGAAAAGACATGAATTGTTCACTAAACTAAAGAATTTCAAATTTTAGAATATCGAAAACTGTTCAACTAATATTCCTGTGAAGAACCAAAATTTTGACTGTACATATACCAATAAATATGATAAATACAATCTAAGTAAACTGTATCGACAAAACGGTTATATAATTCCAAATATTACTGAGGATGAGGAATATCTTCTAAATGTATGTGGCCCAGTTTTAAGCCATGACGCTCCGTGTAAACAGAACTCGATGGTTGCAATTCACAATTTCCGTGAATATAACCTTAGGAAAAAGTAAGTACATAATCTTATTTACAGCACATAAATCATATCTTTAGATACAATATACTCGATAATATAAAATCATTGGTCAGTTCTAGCGAAGCGGACAGCGAACAAAACGTGAGGTTGTAAAATTTGACCATAATTAGTAAATCAGTTATACTTCTAGTAGGTATAAATGTGAACACACTTTTTTATGATGCTTAATTGCTGAGCTATGAGATCTTAAAGATAGAAAATTTGAGGTTTTTTCTTTTTGGATTCTAGATTTTAACTTTAAAATAAAGTGTTGTGTTTATAAATAGGTAATTCACAAAGGAGACGCGATCGTCATTAGTTCAGCAGAAAATCCGTATTTAATACTCGGTATTAACATGCTAAAATAGTTCTAGAACTATGTAAAAAAGGGTATTTTAAATACAGTAATAAATACGTTTGTGGGAAATAACCAGTAGCACCATATCTTAACTATAAAGATCATCAATAACGGCTGGAAGTACCAGTAGAATGAAATTCAAATCGGTTTACAATGTTCTCCTACTTCCGTTACCTTATAGTCTGTCAAATATTAAATGAAATTAGTCATCCGAAACCACGCGCCGTAAGTGGTGAAATGTAACCGGAATCATGTACTCATCAACTAAAAATTCCGTCAAAGGAAGAACTGGAATACAAAGTAACGTTCCATGGTATGGAACAGGAATTATAACAGCCCAACAAAATAAAAAAAATTGGTGCTTGAGAATTTTAAATATTTTTGATGCTCTAATTTTAATCATGGTAGTTTTTTTTAATCGATTGTATAATTTTAACTTCGCTCGAAAATATGTACACAATGGTACCTGGAAACCACCAGACGGACTTACAGTAAATATGATAGATCATTCTATCGTATACTCCAGACACCAATCGAATATAATAAATTTCCGCACCAGAAGAGGAGCAAATGCGGATTCTGATCACTACCGGGTCGAAAGTAGGGTAAGGGCCAAAATTTTAAAGGTTTAAAATACTCCAGTAAAGAAATAATGAAATGAGTCATACGCGTGATCTCTCAAGTTATCGTATGATTTAGCTGTCCCTAAGTTTTACCAAGAAGCGTTTCCGTAGCTGAGAATTTATTTTTCATTTAGCGTATGGCATATTAAGAACACATGATTAAGAGCAATATTTTTATAATAAAACGTTAAGTAGAGTATTACAAACTAAAGCATCTGCGGTTGCTAGCACTCTTTCTATTGACAGACTAAATAATAGAATATCCTTCTGAAATAAAAAGAATATACATATTTGAGTATTCTACATCTTTAGGTGTCTAGTCTACTTCCGCACATCCGCTCAGTTTTCACATTATTAATGTGAATGAAAACTTATTTTATAAAATGTTCGAATTCAAAAGTTCCTAGAATTAGTGATGAACACGTGATTTCGGCTACATTTGACCACTTACGGCGCGTGATTTCTGATTTATAGTTTCATTTAATATTTGCCAGTCAATAGATAATAATCTCTTTAAGCAAAATTTCGTCTTCGCCAAGGGCTCATCCTTCTCTTAATTATTAGCAGATATATTCATGAAGGATTTCGAACAAAACATTGCACTCACAGGACAAACAATCCATAATATGGTGGAGATATTTAGATGAGTTTCTCCATTTGGCCTCACGGACAAGGAGCATTGAATAAATTTCTAATGGATATCACCAATTAAAAAGAATAAATCGAATTCACCACGTAAAAAGAAAACAAAAATGAACTCCCTTTTCTGGATGTATTAATCGCCAAAGAAGACAGGATTACCCAAATTTACAGAAAACCAACACACCAACAGATATTTACATCAGATCATTATAATATGATATAGCCTAAAGCACCTGCTCTAATGAAAATGCATTTCGGGAAGATAAATACCTGCTACGAAAGGTTTTAACAAAAAATGATTACTCATTGTTATTTATAAATAAGAAATTTTACAAGATTGAAGAAAGAAAACAACAAAACACCACAAGCAATCCAGAAATGCCCACAAGGAGTGCTTCCTTCAAACATGATAACAATACCATATGTAAAGGTGTAACGAAAAAGCAAAAAACAAGAGTAGGTGGTAAAAAACTGATCGTTCTCAAAAGCTTCACGAAGGTATCGTTGCTGAATTCGGATGCTTCATTGGGGGGTAGGTAAGGATGTAGTTCATTGAAAAGTGGCAGATAAATCTTAATTGATAGATAACAGATAGATTAATAAAAGTTAGGTAATAAAATGATAATAATTTGACGATAGAAAAACAAGAAATATTAAATATAGCTAAACGGCAAAAATTAGGGCGTCAATAAGTCTTAACCTGAGACTTACAAGGGACTCGAGATTTCAATTAATTAGATATTAGGTTGACATTTCACTTAAAGATATCAAAAACACCTAAGAAAACATATTGAAGAATTATCAATGCAAAACTGCTTATATCTGCAATAAAATATTTAAAAAATATCTTCAATAAAATAATATTATTTAAATAAAATAATAATTATCAAAAAATGTGTTTATTAAATTTTCAAAAATAAACAAACATGTATGTTTAATTAATACTTTAACTTTCCCAACACAAAAAATGATAATTAACACCCTACGATTAAGCTACAAAAGGTATACTCTTAATAATGAAACTAAGTTCATAAAAATATATGTTCTTTTAAAAAAGTTTCGTAAAATAAATGAGTTTATTTAATATAAAATCATCACTCACTTTACAGGTCATTAGGCTATAGAACAACATATGCGAAAGTCGGAGAGATGGAAAATTTTAGAGCTAAGAAACATCCTATATAAAATAATTTACATTATAAACTCACTGCATACTGAGGCGAAATGCAGCGTGACACACAATGGAATCTACAGCGACGAATTTGACATACTTACTGGAGTCCGACAGGGATGGGTGCTTTTTAACATAGCAGTAGACTATGTTCTCTCCAAACTAGACTCCGACACAAGAGGGATACAATGGACGTTAACCACACGCCTAAGCGGTCTGGAATACGCCGATGATACCTGCCTGTTGGGACAAAGGTTCCAAGATGTGGCTGATCAATTGGAAACACTTTCCACTGAAGCAAATAAAGTAGGTTTGAAAATCAATATTAGTAAAACCAAATCAAGACACAACACGCTATTTGATGCGCACAAAGATCCGTATACTCCAGTCAAATGTCATGTCTGTACTACTCTACGGATGTGAAACCTGGAAAGCGACAAAAACCCTTACAGATAAACTCCAGGTCTTTATTAATAAATGTCTACGACGAATTGTTCGTATTTTCTGGCCTAACATCATCAGAAACGAAGATCTACTACACCTGACCGAAAAAAAGGGTAGAACATCAAGTCTAGAAAGTGGGGTTGGATTGGTCACACACTCAGAAAAAATAATTCCAGTATTGCAAAGATTGCCCTAGAGTGGAATCCGCAAGGAAGAAGAAGAAGAGGTCGCCGAGAACAAACTTGGAAAAGATCCATCATGGACGAGATAAGAGGTCAAGGAAAGTCTTGGAATGAGGTGAAGGCCTTAGCGCAAAACAGAACCCGATGGCGCGTTTTCACTGAAGCTCTATGCTCCAAGTCGGAGAGGAACAGGTGCATTCTCCGGTCGGAATCCCTCTTCTAATCTGCAAAAGTGTATGTTGAAATCTGTATGTAGCAACCTAGCATTAAATGTGCGGGGTGTCATTGGACCCTAGGCCAAAAAAAAAATATTTCTTTATACCAATAGTTAAATAATAAAATAGCTAAATAGTTAAAATAGCAGGTAGTGATTAATCTTACCGCAGAAATTGCAGGTCTCACCACAACTATACAACTGAATCTTTATATCACAATCTATTTCAGCGACAACTCGGAACTAACTTGACATTGGGTCTTACCATTGTTTTGTTATAAGTTCGAGCAAATATAATTAAATTTTGAGGAGGGTATTATTAAGATGATCTCAGAAATTTTTTTAAGAAAGGAGTATACAAATTATGTTCATAATATCAGTTAGAAAATCTTAACACTTCTAAATGAATTACGCCCAGAACTAATTTGCTACTTAGGGAGATTTCGAGTACGCACACGTATTAAGAGCTATAATAATAATCTCGAGACACAGGGTTACGTAAAAGCACAGTTTCTTAAAAAAATTAAATTTTAAGAAAATTGAATTGCTACAAAGGGCTTAACAGAAAAATTAAGGATGGGAAATATATACAACATCACAACAATATTCGAAACAACCAATACACTGAGATATATTCTGTCCAAAACCAAACCTAACAGCACACAAGAGAAATCAAAGAACTGCATCTATAAAATCTATGAATGGAACAATTTCTATGTGGGAGAAACAGCAAAACCACTAAATGTCAGGATAAACGAGCATGAAAAATACATTAAAAACATAGACTTCAACAAATCACAGAAATGCAAACAAGCTTGGGACAATGATAACGGAGTTAAAATGGAAAGATGCATCAATAGTCATGGAAGAAGCACACACGAGAAAAAGAAAACAAAAAAGCAGCTCCCATCTTAATGAACAAACATATATAGTAAACTCATCAGCAGCACGTAGTAAGCTCTGGTCGCCAATACTAAAAGAAAATGTCCTCATAACATTCGCGGATTAATAGAAAATCAGAGACACATCACTTACTCATGGGTACAAGCATTACCCTTAGAATTATCAACTAAAAGCATGGCTATATACAGACAAGATCCAGGCCAAGTAAGTCAACCGTCAATTTGGAAAGCAATAACCGCCAAACAACGTAACTATAATAATAGTTCACTATTTTGAAAACCATTTCCGGAGTGGAAATCGAAACGTCAATTAATAATTATAAAATGAAATTTTCATTACAAACAATTGTGTACCAAATTAGACTATCTGGCCAAATTATTAGGCCAGGGAAAAATTTACTATATGAAGTTATTTCTCTCGTGATTACGAATATATTTGAAAAAATTACTGTTTTGTTCTTTTTTGTGAATATTAACTCTTAGGTAATTAAACTGCACTAAAAAAGTTTACAATAAACTTTTGTATATCCACCTTTGGCTGCTAAAAGAGCTTGAACACGTCGAGACATGCTCTCTATACAGGCTTGAATAGTTTCCTGGAGGCGAAGATTATGATTCCACTCATATATGAGCGTTTCAAGTAACTCCCTTTTATTAGTAATGTTTTTTTTTTTTCGCAATCTCCCTTTTCAATAGTTCCCATCCATTCTCAGTAGCGTTCATATCAGACGAGTGGCCTGGCCAGTCAAGAACTTTAATTTTGTTTTGTTTTAAATAAGTAGAAATAATCTTAGCCACAGCCCCATCGTGCATAAATATGGGTTCCTTTCTCCAGAAAACCATTCCTGCAGCTGTGGCAAGTCTCGTCTCGAGTACTTTCCGCTACTGGTCTTGTCTCATCGTGTTTTCCACCACGTAGAGACCTTTGCCGGATACCACAGACCAGATCATGAGTGACAGTTTGTGTTTGATGGTAGGCACAATGCAGTCGGGCTTGTATTTCTCGTTGAGATGTCTCCGAACAAACTTCGTTTTTTCTGTCAAAACTTAAAAACGGATTCGTCCGAGAAGCAGACCTGAAATCAACAAAATTTTTAGAAATGCTCATGTTTTTTTTAGTTTTTAATATTGATATTCAAGCAAAACAACACAAATATATCTTTTTCCAGTCTCCAACTGTCCAGTTTTTGTATTTTTGTTCCCATTCGAAACGTTTCTTTATCATAGCCGGAGTAAGCCTTGGCTTTCCAGCTGGTCTCCTAGCTACCAGTTTGTTTTCGATAAGTCTCCGACGAACTGTTCTTTCTGAAACACAAATTCCTGCATCTCATATCTCCTGGGTAAGCATTCGCACTGGTTTATTTCTGTTTACTAGGCAAATATGTCTTCTTTTGCAATCAGTCCTAGGAGTAGTCACACGATGTCTTCCGCTGTGATCCTTACGCTTTGGATCCAAACTGACTCCAGACGCAATTTTCTGTTTTATATTCCTTACAGAACTTCTTGACACTCCTACCATTGCTGCTATTTCATTTTGAGACATTTGTCCAGCTTTTAGGAGTACAAATACCTGGCCTACTCGTTTTGGTGACAGATCAGCGTTTTTCCCCATCTAAAAATGTACAATACCCTTAATTATACCAATAACTTCATTGCATATGTATATAATCAAAAAAAAAAAATAAAAAAAAAGGATAAATCACTCACCTCTGCAATTAAATTTCAGGTCAAAACCGTTTAGAATTCAAATGTTCACGGACGGTATTTGAGGTTATAAAATTCACCTAGTTGACAGAACGCAATGCTGTTTAGAAATGGCGGATAGGGCGATGTTGCCAACGTTAAAATAGTACAATAATGTTGCCATGCTATATTAAATGTTGCTATGCGAAAAATAATAACATTCCTGTTGATAAAAATTATTAATTTTAAAAAAATGCAAATTTTTAATGCTTGGTCTAATAATTTGGCCAGGTACTGTACTTAGAATATTATGTTTTCTGGGCGTTTAATTAGTATGCGAAGTACATTGCAATGGGCTTCCTGTTTAGAAGATTTTGTACTACTTGATATTAATATGTATGTTGATGCTGAACTCAAGTTTGCATCGCCATGAATTCGAACCAGTTACCAACTCTGTCGAATTAATGAAACATATTATTGTAAACAAGCACCTCCAGATTAGGCGAACGTTGTATAATGCAGTTGGTTTTTTTTTGGCACAATCGGGTGGCTTGTTCGTTCATGATTGTTGTATTTAAAAATAGTTTGTTCTTTATTGATTTTTCAGAAGTATGTTTTATGTTTTAAAATAATATACTTTTCGGACTTATTAGAATCTTTTTATTAACTTTTTTTTAATTAAATTCTTTTCTTATTAGAATATTTCTCATAATAAGAAGGAATGTTCTTATTTCTCAAACGATACAGCTCAGAATAATTTAGAATAAATATGATTTTAAAGAAATTAGGAAACTAAAATTAAATGATATCTTACTTTTATGAAAATATGTATTTTTATGTTTCTTTATTAAAAATTAAAAAAATTAAATAAAAATTTTGGATACTTTACAGGTTACATTTTTATGGGCAGATGAGCTCGATTTACGTCAAAAATGAAACACTGGTAATGGAAACTGCTGGTGGAGATTTTTGTGAAGATCTAAAAACCGACTTTAAAAGTACAATATTTTTTGAATGCGATAAAGAAGTAGAAGTAAGTGATATTTACATTATTTTGCAATAAACGTAAATAGCTGACTATACACTTCTCAGCTGGCTTATTTGACTTTTTTTACGATACCTACCAAAATATCAAAAAGGGTCTTTATTATATATATATATATATATATATATATATATATATATATATATATATATATATATATATATATATATATATATATATATATATATATGTTCCGAAAGATTTTCGCGGTTAGTACAATTTACTCAACAGTCTTCCAGGTTGAATCGCGTCGATTATCATTGTACCGAACTTTCGACATCCTTTTTGATATCTTCTTGAGTCTCCCGAGCCCCCAGACACTACTACACTGATCCCTAAACAATGCATTACTGCTACTGGGAACAGAGGACGGTTCATTTATACTATCGATGGTGACATGGTTGGCGTGGGGATTGGCGTGAGGGTTAACGTGGGGATTGATGCGCGGGTTGGCTCGATTTCTATGGCCTCTCGGATAATTCTTGGTTTATAGAAGCGGATGGGGGCTATGGTTTTGGAGTTTTTAAAATCCTTGTCTGCACAAGGAATTTCATAACCTCCGTGTTGTTCATGTGGAATGTTGTCTTTGATTGATAGGACAAGAGGGCAAAGTTTTTGTTTGATGGGTAAATATTGTCTTTATTCCTCTTGATTTAAGAATTTTGTAGATTTTGTCAGTGACAGTGATTGATATCTGTGGATTCACCTATTGGTGTGATTTTCGTGGTAACCGTTTTGGATGAGAGCTTGTTTTAAACTAGAGAGCTCAGCTGGTCTACTTGCATCATCGCGAAGGCGTATTAATCTGGAGACAAGGGTATTAATGAATGAATTAATTTGTCAAGAGATGACATCATACGGTTACCTTCGACATCGGGGCCGCTCATAAAAAAATATCGTGCGCTCCACCCGCCAATCCTCACGCTAACCCCCACGCCGACCTCCACCCAAAAGTTCGAATTGTTTCTAATTACTTGTGACAATTTATTCACAGCGACTGAATTATTACACTCTAGTCGTTCTTGAGGAAAAAATTTATAGTAGACTGAAATATAGTGGACTAGATAAATTTACCATATAGTGAGTCTATTATCATCCATAGTGTCATGTGATATCTCGCATCTCGCTATATGTTCATTAATAACGAAGATGCTGTGTAATGCTCTTTTGGTGGTCGCCTTGTTTGTTCTTTTTTAATCTTAATATATTCGTTATATTCCCTTCCATTTACTATCTAGCATGTTAGGATTCGATCAGTTGTTTATTTTGTACTCAGCTAGGGGCCTTCTTTAAATCTTAAGTCAAAATTTGTCTTGTAGTAAATCTATTTTTATCTATAGTGCCCTATGATAGCCTGTATGTCGCTATACGTTCTTTAATAATACGATACTGTGTAGTGCCCTTTTGGTAGTCGTCTTCTTTGTATTTTCTATCTTAATATATTCGCTATATCCTTCCCTTTCATTTAACACATTACATGGACCAAATTTTCATTCAATGATTTTCTGATTTCTGTCGCAGTGTCTGAGGAGATCGGGAATTACAATTACCTAGTACGAGGCAATACTGTACAAAATCTAATCCAAAGCTTAACGTACTGTATATATATATATATATATATATATATATATATATATATATATATATATATATATATATATTATTTTTTGATTTTAGAGTGATATTAAATTAAGATCCAAAACAAACTGCAGTTTGGAGTTTATATGGAGAAGTAAATATGCATGTCCCAATTCTACGCACAGTTGTATGTTTAAAGATCCAATTAATTCAGGTTTCATGTAAGTATTGCATAATTTGGCACTATAATATATAAAATTACCAAATGAAATGAAAATTAATAAACAGGATGCCACATTAAAAACGAAACAGATATATTTTGTTAAAGGACACAATTTTTGTAAAGAAAATACAGACTCGTCGATTTTTATTCCATGGAGGACATCTTCTATACTCTCACCAATAAAATTTAAATGATGAAAATATGAAGTGGGACACTATAACTGAGAGGGTAATTTTAAAGGAATTGTGCAAGTGTCAACTTGCGATGAGAAAAAGAACTGTTCTAAATTATGATCTGAAAGCTAATTTCAACAATTTAGTCATAATTTACAATGAATCAAAAATTAAAAAAAAAAAAAATGTATGAACTTAATAATTTAACAACCTTGTATGTGCATCAGATTGTGAATTCCAAGCGTTGTCTTGGATGAGCTGCGTCCAGTAAAGGGTTTGTAACATGTACATAAGATGATAAATTTTGTTAGCGTAATTTTCTGCGTACGGTATCAGGTGAAACTATGGTATTATGAACATCTACCAGCCTCCTAGTCAACAACAGCTTGAGCTACTTGATCTGTCCTCACTGTAAGTTATTCTTTGTTATTAAAAACAGGTCTTTAAAATACAGCCAACAATTCACCAAAAGGAATACAATAAATTTAACAAGAATTATTTTATAAGTAAATATTCGATTTATCCACAGTACCTTAAAAAATGCTTTCTTTTCAGAAACAAAAAATGATTAACTTAAAAAAACAAATAGATAAAGGTAACTTATATTTTGATAAATATATTTATTTATTATACAGGCCAAAACTAAAAGGAGAGACCTTTGGAATTTCACGTACCGGATAACATTCGATAATAAATAATACATTGACGTAACTCTTCTAAATAACGTAATTGAGGAGTATATATTTTACTTGAATCTTTTTCTCTTTATAAGCAATTGTGCTTGTTTATTGGCGGATTAATACCTCTATTGAAGGTTGTCCCTCCATCTTTTGCGCGGTCGTCCGATACTTCTTCTGACGATTGGTGACATATCTCTTGCTATTTTGACGATTCGGGTCCCCTCCATTCTGCTTATGTGTTTATTCCATTCTTTTTTTCTATTTTGTGTCCATTCATTTATACACTGTTACATTTTCTGCTAATGTCTTCACTTCTCTTTCGATCTCTGAGCATATTTCCTGTAATTCTTCTCAGTCTTTCATCTCTGCCGTTTCCAGTAGCCTTTGCATTGTGGCTGTGTCGGGTCTTGTTTCTGAGGCATATGTCATGTTTGGTCTTACACTGGCTTTATAGATTCTTGACTTCATCTCAGTATTAATGTGTCGGTTCCGCCATATAGTGTCATTAAGGCATCCTGTCGTCTATTGCTGACTATTATTGTTTTAGTTTTCTGAGATGAGATTGTCATATTAAATTCTTTTGCTCTTATGTTAAATCGGTGGACCAGTCTTTGTAGACTACCTTCATCTTGGGCTATCAATATTGCGTCGTCTGCGTAACAGAGTATTTTTATTTCTTTGTTTCCCATTCTGTATCCTCTTCTTTTGTTAACGCTTTTGATGATTTCATCCATCATCAAATTGAAGAGCATGGGGCCCAATGAATCTTCTTGTCTTATTCCGCTGCCTATTTCTATAAGTTCTATTGTCCATTAAGTTGTCGATCTATTCTGACTTCCATTTTGTTGTTTTGGTAGATGTTTTCGATAGTTTTTATAATATTTAAGGAAACTTTTTGAACTTTTAAACTAGTTTTTGAATACCCTAATAAATAGTAATCTAAAGGGCATGAATCATGGGATTGGGGAGAGGGAGCGTGCGACTAATCCTTTCTTCCAATCCAATGAGTAGGAAATATTCCATTCAAGAAATGATGAAATCCATCCTGTTGTAATATTAGGTAATCTTCAGGGTATCGGTATCATTTTCTATTACGTCAATGTTTAATTCTGGGGCTTCGAGTAATTTCAAAATACATGTCCCTAGTCAAATTACCAGCTAAAAAATGAACCAACAACACAATTCTCAAATATTCCAGCACAAACGTTAACTGTTCTGGTGTTAATAAGGTTTCATTAATTGGCAAAAAGGGGCACAGGTCATCTTAGAAGGATGATGATAAATGATAATATTCCAACATGAGAGGTAACGTTAGGGAAAAATATTCAATATGACTAAATAAAAAAGGTTTAAGTTGAAGAAAAAATATCGAAATCAAATGCTGCAATATGCTTCCTAGGTAGCGCTAGCTGGGACGGCGAGCCAGTTAGATAATTTAAATTGTTACAGTCCTATAGTTACCAATTTCTTACGTTGACATATTTTATATCCTATGGATAAATATATAGTTACGTTGATTAATTAAAACGTTCTAATTATGAATTACTATATTAATTTTACTTAGTTTACATACGTATAAAAATATTTTTCCTTATTTTTAGCTATGACTTCACAAAAACGGAAAAAAGTTCTTTAACTGTTAATGTAGCCGGTACAAATTATTTATTTGATATTTGTGGTGACAATAAATCTTGTAAGGAAAATAGTGAGTATAACTTTTATGATATTCATTTTATATTCTAAATTTAAGTCCAAATTGAACCGGCAAAGAAATTGGGTTCTACAAAAATTATAATTGTTTGTAAAGTAGCCATATTGTCAAATTATTGTTCAGTGATAATTTTTTTGAAGAATGAGCTTCTAAAAAATTTATTACGGACAAACATAGGGTCCTAAACATTTGTAAGCTGGCCCATTTGTAGTATTTGCAACCCGATAATAATAATAATTGACTATCTATTCGAACATGTTCAGACATTAAAGTTTTGGCTATTGATAGTTTAGTCAGTGATTAGAATTTGGATCGGTAAAGCGACGGGCGGGACATCTCCAACGCTTGAATATTTAACTATGTATCACGCTTTTAAACTTTTTTATTTTACGTTTACTGATTGTTGGTTGTGAGTTAATATTTTTTATTTTTAATTGTTTGAGGATTTCATGTCCTCAATTTGTTCTTTGTGTTATTGTTTTTCTTGTGATGTTGTCGCAGTTTAGATATTTTGTGACAGTATTTTTCGTTTCAAATCGGCTGTTGATGCTTTTCCTTGCTCGGACCAGTCTATGATTTGTTACCTATAGAAAATCGATTATCTTTATCTATCGAAAAAAAAAACACAATCTTTAATAATACATTTTTTGTTGGCAGGATGTAATCTATCTTGTTTTTGTTGTTACCGTCATCGTGGGGATCTATCAATGCCCACTTTACCTAAGATTTCTTGTAAAAAAATAGTTAACCGTAAAAAGTTGTTTCCTTACGTGTAGCTCGTCCATATGATTTCTCGCATTTCTTTTATATCCGTAATGTCCCATTCTGCTTTCATATATACTTATTTAGGCGTAAAGTTAGTTAGCTTCCTAGTTATGCACTCTGGTAACGCTAAAGGAAATACAATATCAGGCAGCAGATAGTCATTGCGATATCCTGGAAACATATACATTCAAGCACAATGCATCTACGATCCAAAGGCTGTTCTTAGATCCCTATATCAAAAAATCTAAGACTAAAAATTCGAGTTTGCCAGAATAACAGAAGGCATTAGCCAGAATGGCAATTACTACAAAAACTACTAACAGAGTATCGACTAACTACTATTGACTTAACTACTAACAGAAATTAAGGTAGGACTCATACAGATACCCATGCTAAGAAAGAAGATCAGTTTTATCATAGAGGCAGAATACTACCTACTAGGCGCAACATACATAGTGTAGCTACATATGTAAAATCTATTATAAAATTTTGACTGTTAAAATAGGTGAAGCTGCACTCACTTAGAAACCCCTGATACTACTTGCCCCGCCCCTGCCACCATGTTATTGAACCGCACTCATACTCAGCCGGCGATCTTGGTGACTTTAATAGCCACCACACTCGATGGATATATAAAACAAATAATAACGGACATAGCCATGTTGAGTGGACGGTAGAGGTAGACTAAATATCACTACCCTGTGATTTAACAGCTGTGATTAGAAAATATCACGACCTGTGAATAACAACAAAATATATTGTGACTGTGATTACGGTCTTATTCTACATGTCTGTAGTTCTTGATCGCCAAAATGTGATATATCACGTTCTCGTCTCAGTCGCAAAGTTGTGAAATTAGAGACGTTTAACAAGATAACAAGGAACGAGATAGAGGTAGTCGGCGCATGGGCGGTATTGTGAACTCTCTTTCTAATGAGTAATGCAAAGGCAAAGATAATATTTTATATCGCAATTGGGGAAATATGATTAGTGTAATATTAGTACGTAAACAAATATTTGAAGAATATGAAAAGGTTATTTAGAAATTCAGTTGATTTAGTTTGTGTAATCGAGTCGTATTTGCATCGATATTCAATAATTTTTATTCTCATACATTTTACAAATGCCACCAGTGCCAAATAAAAAAAGAAAAGAACAGTGATTGCAGAAACACAGTTTAGCCCATCACTAGTAGACGGATGAACATAACTTATACCTTATATTTAATGCTAAAGAACGGGGCAGATCGGCTACTTGGAAACTTTAATATAACGCAGATCTATATTTCGTTTCCTTCTTATTCTCTTCTTATTTTCCTCAATGGTATTATGAAGAAAATTATGAAATGAAATTAATATCCTCTATATTAGACAAATTTTAAACACTATTATCAAAAAGGATTTAGATAACATTTTATTATGCCATTTATAGATTTTTTAAAAGCGTTCGATACAGCGGAAACATGCTCTGGTTTCCCTTCATAGCGAATTAATCGTTCGCCTAACCTAACATGTGCAAAAAAAAAGCTGAATAACTAGTGATAAATTAATGTCATTAAAGATATGTATAAGATCATATTTGCCTATAACTATTGACCTATTTGTCGACACCGACCGATTCAAATAAATAGATGCATTAGACGACACTTGCTATTTCCAAAATTGAGAAACTTTAAACTGAGATAATATTGCTATTAAAGATATAAATGATCTGAAAGAAATGGTCAGCATCTTCAAAAAGTTAAGTCAAAAACTTGGACTAACTCTGAAGATATCAAAATAAAAATAATGGCAATTCATAAAGTTGTAAAGCAAATACAACTCGGGAAGGAAATATAGAAACTAGTCAGACAATAGGTAAATTTACGGATAAACCTGCATTTAAAGCATTGTACAAGTTAGAGTCAACCTTAAAAGGCCGTTTCACACAATAACACAAATCCAAAATATTAAAAGGTTATTATCATTAAACTGAGGACAAGCAAAAGAAAATAAGGAAGATCAAGAGTAAGATGGATACACGACATAATCAAGTCTGGGAAATCCATTGGATGATGAGAATATCAGTTCGCCATTGTTGCAAGGACCTTACGAGGCATGTATCCAGGAGTAAAATACTCGTACTTTGGAAATGATGATCTTCTTCTAAATGTGTCTATCTTCTAGAGATGTTGGTTACCACATTGACCCATCTTATTCTATTCACAGCAGCTCGAGATAGATCAGTTGACGTTAGACCAGTCCACTTCCTAAGATTGGCCAGCCAGGATATACGTCTACGTCGAGGGCCTTTCTTACCCTCAATCTTGCCCTGTAGAATCAACTGTAGAAGTCGTTATTTATCATTACGCATGATGTGGCCGAAGTAAGCCAATTTTCTATTTTTATGGTGTTAATAATTTCTTTGTCTTTTCTTAGCCTCTGGAGAATAGTTATGTTACTTGTGTGGTGTATTCCAGCTATCTACTCCATAGAGGAAGACACTAAAGACGTAACATCTAAGAATTCTTATACGTACATTGATACTTAAAGATAAGTTACAGAGAATCTTCCTAAGGCTGTTAAAAGAGCTTCTGGCTTTTTCAATACGAGTTTTTATTTCGTAGCTGTGATCCCAAGTATCCTTAATATTGCAGCCCAAATAGCATATGTTTTCCACTCTTTCTAACGGTATATCGTTAATTGTAATTTGGGCGTTTATGCCTTACTAATGATCATTATTTTTGTCTTCTTACAATTTAGTTTTAGGCCGTATTCGTTACATGCTTCTACAACGTTATCCATCATCCTTTGGAGCCCCTGCACACTATCTGACAGCAACACTGTATCGTCTGCATATCTAATGTTGTTTATAAGTTGGCCATTTACAGCAATCCCATCTTATGATTCATCGAAGGCCTTTCTAAGGATGTTTTCAGAGTATATGTTAAATAATGCCGGTGACAATATGCAACCCTGTCTAACACCTTTTTCGAATGTGAAGATCTCGAACAGTTCATTTTTTAATCGTACTGTTGCTTTTTGTTGGAGATATGTTTGAGATCAGTCTTATATCCTTACCATCGAGTCCTGATGTTTTTAGGATATAGATTAGTTTCCCATGTGGGACTTTATCAAATGCCTTCTCGAAATCAATGAAACATGCATACACATCACAGTTGACATCCCTGGCTCTCTGTATTAGAACTTGCAAACTAAAAAGTGCTTCCCTCGTTCCGAGTCCTGCTCTGAATCCAAATTGAACTTCACTCAGGTGTTCTTCTAATTTGGTGTATATGCGCGAGTGAATTATAATAAGCAGTACTTTAAGTACATGACTCATCAAACTAATTAATCTATGTTCTTCACATTTTCTAGCGTTGGCTTTTTTAGGAATGAATATTGATAGTAGCCAGTCTTTTGGTAAGTAACCAGTCTCGTAGATGTTGTTGAATAGCTTCGTATGAGCTGTGATTTGGTGTGCCTCTAATAGCTTCTAAAATTTCACCATGCACCTCATCAGGTCCTGGTGATTTCCCATCTTTAATCCGCTTAATGGCCATACATAATTACTTCTTCGTTTGTTATTTCTGGGCCGTAGGGATTGTTTATTTCAGTCGGATTTCGTACTGCATTTGGCAAAATTTGGCCTTCAATGTCTACAACTATGCCTGTATTGCGTTGTTTTCTGACATCCTGTACCTCTTTAATTTTTTTGTGCATATGGAAATCGTCATGTTTGCGTTGTAGTGTTTCAACTTCCATACCTTTCTCCGTCAGCCATGCTTCTTTTGCTCCTTTTATCTCCTTTAGTATAGTTTTATGCAACTTTTTGTATTCGTTGTCATTTCTACCTTTTAATTTTCTTCGCTTTTCCATCATCTGCAATATTTTATCTGTCATCCATTCTTGCTTCTTGTCTCTTTTTGATTTTAGATATTCATGAAAAATTGTAGTAATAGATGTCTTCATTTCGTTCCACTGTTTTCACCACCAACTATTTTCGCAAAATTCTTATTAATTTCTGTTTTTACTTTTTTTCTGGGTGTCATTTTCTTTTAGTAGTCTTATATGTATCTTGGGCCTCATTTTCTTATGAATTATTTTGAGTCGTATGTTGATATTTGCAACCAATAGACTATGATCTGAGAAGACATCTGCGCCTGTATATGTTTTTTGTTGAGGTGATAGAATTTCTAAATCTTTTGTTTATGTTGATAAAATCAATTTGGTTTCTTATGATTGTGATGATTCTTATGATGTATAAAGTCTTCTTGGATGTAATTTAAAAAGTGTATTCGTTACAATTATATCCGCCTCTTGGCAGAATTGGATTAGTCTTTCTCCTCTTTCGTTTCTTATACCAAGACCATATGACCCCACGACATTCTCGACTGTACCTGACATTGAAATCGTCCGTAATAATAATAAGTTCATGTTTTTTGGTCATTTTTAGAGAGTCTGATAGAAATTTTCTATTTCTTCTTCGGTGGATTCTGATATCGGTGCGTAGACCTGAATGATGTTTATATTAGAGGGACTTGAGTTAATTTTCAATAGCACAACTGTGTCTGATATGGGCGTAAATCCTATTACTCCTTTAGCTTGCTGTCTTTTTATTATTATCGCTACGTCATTTCTGTTTCTTGTTGTGTCGTCTTCAGAATAATAGATATGGTGTTCATCTATAATTCTTATTCCAGTATTTGGCCATCGAACTTCACTGTATCCTAAAATATCTATGTTCAGGCAAGTCATTTCTTGAAAGCTAGTATTTGCTGCTTTGCCTGCTTGGTACATGCTTCGAATGTTCCATGTACCGATCCTTTTAACTTTTGGGACATTATTGGCTGACCGGGGGATTCTTAGCATCCTCTCCCCCACTTAAGGGGTGCCCGGGACTGAGTGAGGGCCGTTTGTTTTGGATTTTCAACCATTGTGGTGTCCTGGGGATATCCTTATGGATCTTAAATGTGGTAGTCATTCCGTGGCTTTCCACATCTCAATGCCGTTGGCTAATTTAGTTCTTCCGCCGTTGGAGTCAATTTCTCAGCTCCAAGGCAATGAAGTGCCCTACCACATGTCAGTTCTTCCACCCGTAGCTGTTGACCAACAAATGGGGGATTACTTTTACCGGTAATCGTTCGATTACTTTGCAGTATCACAACTGGTTAAATCATACTTACCGCTTGTGATTATTCAGTATCAGACCGGTAAAGAGATTTTTTTCTACCGCTCCGATCCTGTAATGGCATAGCTGCTGCCCTGTACCATGCTTTCAGTTGATCCGCGGGTGTTTATTTGACAAAGCCTTATTCACACCTGTCCCACATATCTGTATGGCGTTCCCTATCAGCCATTGGGACGCGCCGTGTTGAGGTTGAGAACTACCCCCCTCCGAGTGTGTTCCAAGAAGTACTGAAGAGCCCCTACTCAATTCAGAACCCCTCCTTCTTGGAAACTACACCGGCACGGAAATGATGATGGCAAGTCCAATTATAACGTATTAAGCGAAAGGTTTATAATATATTCTATATTTATGGTTATGGCTTTTAGTGTGACTGAACCAAGAGACTTGCAATGATTGATGGGAATATAGAATATTCGCATATAACAAAATTGTATTACAAGATTGAGCAATATCACCAAATGGACGGTAGACTGGAAGAATTATGCACTAAAAAAAATTCAGATTATACAAAAGAACCTAGGACTACTACTCAACAAGTGGAGCTAAGAATATAAACTCATGGAGTTAGTGATTATGTTGTCAAATTTTCATGTTATTACATTACTTTAAATTAAAATTGATATTGTTACATTAATTATTAGTTTCTTATTTTTAGGTTGCATATATGTTCCAGTAAAAAAGTCATTAGTGACATATCAAAACAAGACGCATCTAGAGTTTCTACTTAACCAACCGTGTGCTTCTGTTAATGGGTTTAACAGAACGCTTTTCGAATTAGAATGCGATAACATACAGAATAATGATCATTTTACAGTAAAGAAAATAGCAGCTTGCACTTTAATTGTTTCACTTAAGACAAACCGAGCATGTAATAGTCAGGTAATTATAATTATTTTGTTAATTTAACCGGAAGGGTAAGAATCTGAAATGAAGACTAATAATAAGTTTATTTGTATTTGACCTCAACATATATTGTTTCTTATAGTCTGCAGACTATTAACCTGAGGCAGTGGCGCACCCAGAATTTGTTTGAGGAGGGGTTTTGAAATTTTTTTATGCTACCTCCATTTTGAGTCCCTAAAATTTGGTTTTAGTTTAATTTAAAGTACTAAAGATAGCAGTGGTAAAGATTCAGGTATCTATTATCCTGCCTACCAACTAAAACCACCCTCTCTTAGTTGTGCGCAGTTGACTGTCGCACGTACCGTACTCCCGAAAGTGGGGGTGGCCGCTGTAAGGCTGACGACATTTTTAGAACACTTCCTTCTCTTATCTAGATCTTATTTATTGTTCTGAAGCTATTTTCTTGTGGCATTTTAAAGTAATTACTATTTTAAAGGGAATAAGCCACAATTGAAGGTTAAAATAAGTTTATTGACGTTTGAGATTAATCCAACTTGTAAATACAATACATTTTGGAGACGGCTATCGCCGTATTCTCGTTCTCCTCCGCCAATCCTCCTGTCCAAGGCATGCTTCTCCTCCAAACCTCTCGATTCCATCGCTCTTCTAATTCCTTCATTCCATGAGCGTCGACGTCTACCTCTTTTTCTTTTTCCAGGGGACTTCCATTTGTGAAGTTTTTGGGGCCAACATTCGTCAGGCATTTTCAATAGGTGTCCAAACCATTTTGAACTTCTTCTTTCTATTCTGTCAATGACCGTTTCTGTAGAATTCATGTTATTTCTTATAGATTCGTTGGTCTTCCTTTCCTGCCTTGATGTTTTAGCACTTCTCAAATAATCCATTTCAACTGCCAACAATCTTCTCTTCAGGTCTGCATTAATTATCCATACTTCAGAGCCATAACAAAGAACTGAGTCAACCATGGTTTGCTCTAATGGTCCATGGTTTACTTTTATTGGCTCTAATAGTCTATTTCCGATTTTTAGATAAGTAGTGTTATCCCTGTATACTTCTCTGATTATTCCTAAAAGGTATGGACTAATGCCGAGTTGTTGTAAAGCTTGCCACAATTTAAGTCTTGTAACTGTATCAAACGGCTTTTCTAGGTCGATGAAGGCTAGATATACTTCGGTACCAACCGCTATTATTTTTTCTATTAATTGTTGGAGTATACATAAGCTATCAGTGCAAGATCAAATATCAAAAATTCAAACGTCAATAAACTTATTTTAACCTTCAATTGTGACTTATTTCCATTAAAATGGTAATTAGATCTTATTTCTGTCGTTGGCCCTGTCAGGTTGACAGCACTGTCTGTTGGTGTTTCTCTTCTTCTTCTTTCTTTTTAATGACTGCTCGGATGTAATTGTGAACACCATTCCATCCCTCCGTACTTTCCGTCATCTTCACGATCATCTCTCTTACAGTCACAGGGTTCATACCTATTTCTTTATACATTCTGTTTATCTCCACTGTACATATATTACACTCCAGCATTGTGAGAGTAACAATGTTGGAATATTCGCAGTATAGGCATTTATCTCTATCTGTCTTTCTGAACCTATAAAGATACGTCCTAAAACAGACAATCTACTCAGTCCCTTAGGCTCGGAATCAGCATCTCGGTCCACTGGGCAACATCTTCCTTGTTGTTTCACTCTTCTTGCCATATTTCCTTTCTTCTTTTTTTTTATAGCTGTTGTCAAATGCTCTCTTCTCTCGTAGAAATGTCTCTTTTCTACTGCTAACACATGAAGAGGAACACAACCCGTGATAGTCCACAAGGCCGCCACAGATACAGTCCTGTAGGCGCATGCTACTCGCAACAGACTCATTCTGTCTACTTTTTCATAAGCCTAATATTAGGTATCTATATTTAAATATAATGAAAACTATTATTAATTATTGTGTATTTATACAATAAGTATTGTGTTCTACATATTTAAAGTGGTAATTTAATTGTTCAATTAGCGTTTTGGATTTTTTGTATTATGTGTGTGAAAGACAAGTTTCATTTTCCTACTTTTCTTTATATATTTTTTATGTTATATGCCCCGGGGGGGGGGGGGGGTTAACCCCCCCCCCCCTGGGTGCGCCACAGACCTGAGGAGCCAAAGAAATAACAGCCTATAATGTCAGAATGCCTATAATGTTCCTAATATCAAAACAGCTTTTTAATATTGTTCTGAAGCTATTTTCTTGTGGCATTTAAAAATATTTACTATTTTAATGGGATTTAATATTTATTATTAATTTAGATTATTGTTTGTATTTTGAGAACGATTTCCGAATTGGAAATTGAAACGTCAATAAACTTATTTTAACCTTTTATTGTGGTTTATTCCCGTTAAAATAGTAATTATATCAACACAGCTATATTTTAATTTCGAAAAGATCTAAAACTTTGCAGTGTACGACTGGAAAAATGCCACTATTTTGTCCGCCAAGCATACAGTTATGCTTTTAAGTTTTTATGAATCATTCCAGAGAAAATTAGACTTTTTCTTCGTATGTTAGGCCCCAAGGCCTGTTGTTTCCGGTCTGATTTAACAGTATTTGCGATGATGGCTGCCAGCTATCGCTCCATCTTTTAGGAGGTCTGCCTTGTGTTGTTTTACCTTTTGATTTCCCATCTCTTACTATTCGGCCAAGTCTCTCTCTTTCCATTTTGTTAATGTGTTGGCTCCATTGTCGTCTTTGGCGTCCCCATTTGACGATATCATGTACTTTACATGTCTCTGATTTGTGTATATGGATTATGTCTCTTAAAATTTTACCTGCTATCTCCCTGTGTTTTCATCTCTGTTGTTCTTAAGATTTTCTTTTTAATTGTTGTTTTTGCTCTTGTTTCTCAGGACTGAGGACCTGAAGTGTTAGCAATAACTGGATGCAAGCCGCACAAGACAGAGACAGTTGGAAAGAGGTGAGGGAAACCTATGTCCAGCAGTGGACGCATACAGGTTGATGATGATGATGATCGACCAACATAATGCTGTGTAATTTGATCATTAGGATTGGGATTTTGAACGCAAAAAACATCTTATATCGCTGCTTTTTGTTACATATTTTCAGATCCATTTGATAGACTTCAGTGAATTGCACAATTCCACGTTGAATGAGCCTTAAATGTTTTGGACAGAAGTGACGAATACGGAACAATCCATGTGTTGCTGACCACAAAATCTTTTCGTTTCACTTTCGTTGTGATAGGTCTACCTTTGCCATCCAGTGATCGACGCCGCGCGCCGATGCAGTCGATAACCATCGTTGCTCTGTTTTGCCAGTCATTCCTATCAATTGCCAGTCGTTGCCGATTTTCTGCAGCAATCTTTCTCTCGTCATGTCTACACCGTCTTGCACCCTAAGTCTTGGCCTGATCCTGCTTTATTTCCCGCAGGTATTGATAAAACAGTTCGTCTGGGAGGGTGTTTTCATTAACTCTTTGGCAGTTATCCTGCCTTAGTCTACCTGTTTTATTAAATATATAAGTGTAATATCATACCCTTATTCATGTGAAGAGATAGCAGTTTGAATTCGTCTAAAAAGAGTTTATTATCGTTAAAATTCTACAATATAAATTATTAACAATAATAACATAACTTAACAAATATACAAACCTAAAAAGAGAATCAAGAACAATGCTATTTCTTACGCCATTAAGTAATTTGACAATTGTACCATACAATTTACAATATGTCCATGTCAATAAAACTTAAACAGTCATACAACCTAAAACTTTAAATAACTAAAAATAACTAAACCCTGCTGTTTCACGTAAAATAAACATAGGTTTACTTTTACAAATATATTACATCCCTGCCATCTATCATTTCTTTGTATTTCTTATAGAATTCAAAGTTATAGTAAGAGCTCATAGTATATACACGAATATGTTGTCTAAGAGTCTTCTACATATTTATAAATTGACCCAATTATTCTTCTTAAAATCTTTTGTTCGAAGATAAATAGATGATGTCTTTAATATAATTAAATACGTATTGGTAAATAAAATAATGTTCCAATTAATTATTATCTTCTTCTTTGAGTACCGTGTTCAAATTAGGTGTGACTATTTGACGATATTGTTCTCGATCTTGCGCGATATGTAATAATTCATCTGCTGATAAGCCAGTCCATTGATCAAGGTTTCGGAGCCATGAATATCTCTTTCTTCCTCCTCAATCTAAGTAGTTTATTTATATTATATTAAAATAATCAAATCGTTATATTTAACAGTTGCGAACGTGTAGGTAGGTAGGCTAATTAGTTAATTATTTTAACATGTTAAATATTATATATTTTAGAATCACGTAGTTCCTGTTGAATCTGTTGAACATGACACTGGAACCCAAGAGAAGCATGAATCTGTTGAACATGACACTGGAACCCAAGAGAAGCATGAATCTGTTGAACATGACACTGGAACCCAAGAGAAGCATGAATCTGTTGAACATGACACTGGAACCCAAGAGAAGCATGATAAGATAATCCCTATTGAACGAATTCCTGATGAACTGGACAAATATGACACAGTTGAAGAATCTTCTAATCCAGTAATTCAGTATACTAAGCATTGTACAATAACAAATCCGTATACTGGTTATACTTTCAACATAAGTAGACTTAATCTAAACGTAAGTTTATTAAACTTGATATAAGTAAATCATATAAAAAATTAGGTTATAACTTCGCGTATATTCACCGTATAATTAATTAAAATTTATAATAAGGATTATGACTGCTGACGGAGCAATTATCCGTTACAGGGTGATCGTAACAATGTTACCAGAAAATTAGTATTTACTTACTTTCCGCGTCTGGATCACTTCTTCATATCTAATACTGCCAATGTTTCGCCGCTTAAATGGCTCTGTCATTGGCTACCATTAAGTCAAAGTAAGTGCATCCTTTATTCAAATCCGTACAAACCAATAGATGCAAGGTTTTTGCACTTCGCTTCGGTCACATTTTATCCTATTCTGTATAACCCCGTCTTTTTAAGATTGACTTTATCGGTTCTGAATCGATATGAGCCGTGTCGTTCAAATTCTATGACATTTTAATCTTGATGCGTGCGTTTGATGACCCAACATCGAATGACATGGGTCACTATCTTGTTTCTTTTTTTATTTTCAATAACAGAAATTACTACACATTGATGTTGAGAGGAATATTTCCTATTATAGGGAATATTCTGTAACCTGGGGTAAGTTTCAAACACCCACCCAGATATTGTTTGAACAGTCTCATTTATAGCGTGATCAACGTGATGAGTGTGAACAGAGCAGGCCCAAACCGGAGCTGAATACTCTGCTGCCGAAAAACACTAAGCCAGGGCCGATGTTCTTAACACACTTACCTGAAATTCGCAGCTTTTTTAGTTAACTTACGAGTTATATTATTTCCAGAGCCAGAGCTAATATTTTTAGGACACTTGGTTGAGCTCCCAAATTTTTTCCCGTTAGAAATACAAGTATGGAAAAAAATAATCTAACTATAGGTCATTAAGACAACGCAACGAACTGAGAAAAAATATTATATAGACTTGTATGTCCGAGAGAATAACATGTAACCGCATGTCTGTGATAGAGACCCATAAGCACTATGGGCAGTCTTGTCTGTACATTGTTGCTGAATGAAAGTTTATTTTTTAGATGGTCTGGGGAAATATTTCAACGATGTGATTACAAAATTTAAAGGCAGATTCATATCTTAGATTAAATCAGCAGTTTCTTTAATCTCAATTTTCAATTTATTTTAAAAAACTAACAATTTTATAATTTTAATTAAAACTATTTTAAATTAAATTTTCAAAAAGTCTACCAGGTTCAGTCAAGCAGTAGCCCAATCTATTGTATAATTGCCTTCGGGTGTTCGACAACGTTTCGGGTGTTGTGTTGAAAGGCCTGAATGATTTTTTTACGTCATTTATTTAAATTTCTAAATTTGTTGCTTCACATAACACCATACGAAAAAGTCCAAAGGTGCAAGGTCAGTAGAGCGAGGTGGCATTTTTATGGTACTTTTTGTACTAATAACACTATCTGAAAACGTAATGTTTAAAAAATCTAAAACCTCCCGTGCATTGTAAGGTGAACAGCCGCCTTGCTACAACCAAATTTCATCAATATTAATAGGTAATGCTCGAACTGCTGAAATTATGTGGGTAACTGCTCAGGAGATCAGGTATTTACGACGACACAAAGTGCCCACAATGAAAAAAGGGCCAATTACGTTGTCACCTAAAATACCAGCCCAGATGTTGACTGTTTTGGTCGGGCAGGTTAACGCTTACCAACTAGATGGACTGTCGATCTGAAACGTGTTAACGATAACTGGATGCAAGCCGCACAAGACAGAGACAGATGGAAAGAGCTGAGGAAGACCTATGTCCAGCAGTGGACGCATACAGGTTGATGATGATGATGAATTTTCATTATGAGACACAAGAATTATCGTATCTAATTCATAGGTATAAAGTAGGATTTTATACTGTTATGTTCTGTCTACTATGATCTGTCAACACATCTATAAGCTCCATTTTGAAAAATATTTTCGAATTCTAAACTTTTCAATGTCGAATGAGTTTTTACAAAGAAAAGACCTGGCAGTAGATTTAGCTGCCAGGAACCTTTAATGTCTTTTAACGTTCTTAAAGTCTTGCAGAGAGTTTGTTCTCTATCATGATCTATCATCCGAGTTCTCAGAAAAAGGACAAAGAAAAAAAAGGCCTGATGTACTATGCAGCGATGAAGCTCTGGCAAATGCTGAGAATGTGTACCAAGTAGCCATTTTATAGGTTATTTACCGGTTGATTACGGCACTCAGTGATGGGTTTAAGGATTTAAGTTTAAGGAAAACATAAATATCCAGTTTGGATTTTTGAACGGAATTCGAATTAAAGAAATGCTAATAAAATATCTAAAGATGAAAGCCGAAGAATTGGCAAACATGTACACTGCTAATCAACATTTAAGAATTTCAATTTGAAATAGAAAGTTTTAAGCACTACGCTTCATCAGTTGACGAAAATTTAAAGGAAGCCACGAGTTTATTTATAAAAATAATTTAAAGGAAGCCTACCCTAACATTACTACTGCACTGAGAATATTTCTCACGCTGCCAGTCACAGTATAATCTGAAGAACAAAGAACATATAATCATCAAAAACTACATGAGAAGTACACTGAGACAGGGAAGACTCCCTGATCTAAGAATAATATCAATTGGATACAAACCAGTATCCCCTATCAACTTCTCCTTGGAGAGAGAGGGAGGGAGAGGAATCGCGAAAGGGAGCAACAACTGACAAATCTCCTAGTTCCGGCCCTGTTCATTATCGACTTATTAAGTTTTATCGGTCTTTCAAATAGTACTCTTAGCTGTACATATCTTTATAATTTTTATTTAAAAATATTTAAATAACCTTTTTTAGGTATCATCCTCGGTGTGTCCTGATAAATCTTTTAACGAAGAGTCTCAGGTAGTAACTTTGATTTACGACACGTCAAATATTTGTTATAATAAAGGTAAGTCTTATTATTAATGAATGTTTAAAAAAATATTATCACATACCACATACTTAAAATTACTATATTTATTAGGATATCATAAATTTAGTTGGATCAATCAATCGAAATCTTTGTTATATATTTTTACATTTCGCAACAATTCGTATTATATCTTCTCAATTATAATTTCAGACTGCAGTTAGCAGGCAACTTAGATTGGCTTTATGTTATTTCCGTTATTGAATTTTCTCTTTTTTATATATCACATGGTTTCTCTTCTTCTTTCAACATTTTTTCAGAATTCCATTACTTTCAGGTGTTTTGTTAATTTTCATTTCTTTGACGGCATGCTCTATCTCTACTTCGCTTATTTCGGGCATTAATAAAAAACAAAATTTTAAGTTTTAAAAACAATTAGTTGGGTTTTTACAGCCGTCAAAATCAAGCAAATTTTGTGTTTTCGTAGAAATGGAAAAAGTCGAGTATCGCTCGGTGATGTAAGTTCCTCCAAAAAAAGGGTAAAACGAATGTGCAAATCAAAGCCGACCTGGACGAAGTTTATGGTGAGGTTGCACCTTCGTTAGCAACAGTAACATTTTGGAAAGCTGAATTTGTTCGTGGTCGTACGAGTGTTTTTGACGATGAGCGTCCCGGGAGGCCAAATGAAGTCACCACGCCGGAAATGATCAACAAAGTCCATGCCATGATTATGGCAGATTGATTAATTAAGCTCCGCGATTTAATAGAGGTCCTAAACATTTCCTACGAACGCGTACACAACATCATTCACCATCATTTGGGCATGAAAAAGCTATCCGCGCGATGGGTGCCGCGTTTGCTGACAGTCATTCAAATGCAAAAACGTTTGACCACTTCGGAGACGCTTTTGGCGATGATACGGCGCGATCCGAAGGATTTTTTTCGCCGATTTATCACCGTTGATGAAACCTGGGTGCATTATTACACACCGGAAACCAAAGAACAGTCGAAACAGTGGCGCAAACGCGGCGAAGTGCCATTGAAGAAGGCAAAGAGTGCACATTCGGCTGGCAAAGTGATGGCGACTGTTTTCTGGGATGCGACGGGCATCATTCACATCGACTACTTGGAAAAAGAAAAAACAGTCAAGCAAACAATCAAAACACAAAAAAGTGCTTTTTCACCAAGACAATGCACCGGCTCACCGATCGGCCGTCGCCATGGCAAAATTACACGAATTGGGCTATGAATTGGTTGAAACCCACCGTATTAATTAATAAAAATTGGAACATTGTCTTACTAAGTGTATCGAGCTAAAAGGGGACTATGTTGAGAAATAAATCGATTTAATTCCAAAAAACTTGTTTTTTTCTATCAAAGGCTAGTTTTATATCGAACCCCCCTCGTACTGCTGAGTAATTCATATTCACAAAAAGGGAGATAGAACTGAATGCGCAAATTATAGAGGAATATCCTTGTTAGATAATAAATAAAGTGCTGGGCATACTAATTAAAAAACGATTAGGATTAGAAATATATGTAGAGAAGAATCTAGGAGAATACCAGGAAGGATGTGGCAAGGGAAGATCAACAACCGATCAAATATTTATGCTAAAACAAATCCTGATCAATTGCTATGAATACAACATTTCAGCACAAGTACTTTTCATTGATTACAAAGCCGCCTACGATACAATAGACAGAAACAGATTCATAGAAACGCTAAAAGAATTCCAAGTGTCAGAAAAAATAGTAAGATTGGTAAAAATGACAATTAGACAATCCATTTGTGCTGTGAAATGCAACGGTACAGTTTCGGAAGAATTCGAAGTGAAAAAGGTGTTCGCCAAATAAACCCGTTGTCTACTTTGCTATTCACTATTCGCGATTGAAAACAAAGTATCTGGCCTCTGGCGGAATAAATTTAAACTACTAAAAGTGGTATAAACAAACCAGACAGCTGTTGATTTGAATAGAATTATTAAATTTTTTTAGTAAATTTCAGCATTATAACCACGTTAAAGTATTTTAAATCAAATCGATATTGTTCTGTTCCTCAATGCAATTCAAGATCAACAGAAGATATTTCCCTATTTCTCTTTCCTAAACTGGAAAGCTTAAGGAAAAAGAGGAAATCAATAAAAAGAAAATACCACTATCATTAAGTCAATAACATATTGAGAATACATAATTTATTTTCAGATATAAATAAAGAAATAACAGTAATACAAATACATACCATGTTGGGATAGTATCATGAGGTTTTTTCCTCATGATTTATTATGGAATCTTTTAAAGACAAATCATGTGTTATGATCTTTTCTGACAGGTGATCTCAAGTTAATGTTGATTTTATATAATCAAATGAACTATCTTACAATAAAGTGTAGTTCAAGTTATTTATTTATGTTAATATACAATAAAGTACTTACAATATGTCAAAAAATAGTATAAAATAAAAATAAACAGATTAAAAACATCAGGAATAATATAAAATAATGCATATATTAGTAGGACAAACATTATACAGAACATTATACTCTGGGTTTCCAGGTATACACAAAATAGGATTCATCAATACACAAGCCAGTTCCAAACATTAAAGTTAAAATTTAAGAATTCATCACTTGAAAACTTCTTCCCCTTCAACCAATGGTCTCTTTGCTTCACCACAACACTTAAAGATATCATTAGGCTAATTTCCATTTTTAAATGATAAAAATAACTCGTCTTAAACCAAACTAAACATGCAAAAGCAATGGTAAACATTAGACTGTTATGTTTGTTTATACCATTTGTATCGGCCATGACACTGCAATCGACCTGCCCTCTACATTCAGTTTCAATGGGTGTTTCAGTGGTTCTCATTGCAAGAAATGGAAAAGAACTGGCAAGTATAGCAAATAAACTGATAAGGGAAAGCTCTAAAATGGGACTGAAAGTTAATATTAATAAATCCAAGTACATGGAAATCTCGAGTAAAAAAGGAATAAACACCAGGGGCTTCGTTAAATTGGAGGTGGAGGATGGATTAGTTGTAGAATTCGAGAAGGAGGATGAATATATGTACTTAGGTACTCTTATTGATCAGACATGTAAGGAAGAAACTGAAATCAACCTGAGACTGACCAAGAACAACAGATGTGCTGGAGTCGGGTGCAAAATAATTAAGACCAAAGATATATCTCGTAATACCAAAATAAGAGTATAAAAAAACTATAATTAGACACACACTGGAACCATAAACCATAGAGAACAGATTGGAAGCATAGGAAAGAAAGATACTTTGCAGAATGTTTGGTGGAAAAATAGTAAAGGAAGAATAGAGAAGACGAACTAATGCAGAAATGTACCAATTGTATGCTAACTCTAAACAAAAGTGGTGAAAAAACGTCGACTAGAATGGCTCGGACATCTAGAAAGAATGCAAGGTAATAGGTCATGCAAGATCAAGAATATTGTTTGGAGAGTACCAGAGGACAAAAAAAAGAGAGGCAGACCAAGAAAGAAACGGAGATATGCAGTGATTGAAGATGTCCAAACTCTGAAAGACACTGGCTTGGACGGCAGAGATGTTCGAATAAATGCAAGTTTATATTGGAATCAAACATCAGTTTTAGTAGATGGTGTGGAATCACAAGCTCTTAACCCAGATATTACTACCGTCCTTTTAAAAGGCAGTGTAAATTATGCGTAATTTAGGTTAGTACAGCTACCAACTGATAGATGGCTCTGGATGGAGTGTTTTCAAGAGCCAGCATTCGACAAGTTTTAACGATTTTAGTGCGCGCACATGCTCTAATTGTGAGGTTATCTGTGTAAATTGCCAGGTTTTGGACTACAAAATGGATGCTTATAATTGGAGGTAAGTCTAGAATTAAAAAACTGTTATTTCACGGCATTGGCATGTGGATTATTGTATAATAGGGACTTATGTACGTATATTCTTGGCTCGAATAGTTGTCACGTTGTTTCAAAGGCTCGCCGCTTGGGATTTCATTTTCTTCTTTTAAAAGGACGGTAGTAATTAGTACTACCAACGTGCGTATTGTTTCAGGAGGCCTCTCAAATTGCATGAGCTATTAGAAGAGCTTGATTCTGATGAAATCCCAGTCCCTCCAGATGGTTTGATCATATTTCCCCCAGAAAATGCCAATGATGATGTCACCGATTGCGACTCCGGCGATGAAGAACTAACTACAATAAATAATTTACCGGGTAGTCAGTTGAGAAACGATGTAGAACTTGTTTTTGACAACGCGACTGAATTACCACAAGATTCTGTGAATTCCAGCCTACCAGAAGAAGATTCGGATGATGACAATATACCATTGGCTTTGTTTCTTTCCAAGTAAAAGCTGCCCCATCAATTAGAGAAGAGAATATCTGCACACTGGATTCAAGGAGACTTGTATCAACACCCTGATTGTACTTACTGGAAAAATCAATTTGGACCGAAAATGACTCAGTCGCCGATGGAAATTTTCAATTTGTTTTTTGATGATGAAGCCATCAATTTGGTTACCAAATACACTAACATCTATGCAGGACAAAGAAATCTTTTGAACGACATTACTCAAAATGAGATTCGATGTTTTATAGGCGTTCTTGTATTGAGTGGTTATGTGGTTGTGCCGAAAAGGTACATGTACTGGGAAAATCGTGACGATTCGCACAACGCAATGGTGGTAGCTGCTATATCTAGGGATAGATTTTCCCACATAATGAAAGTTTTGCATGTTTGCAATAACTTGTCATTAGATAAATTTGACAGATTTGCCAAGATGCGACCCCTGTTCGACGTAATAAACAAAAAATTTATACAATTTTCCCCTTTAGAACAACATCACAGCATAGATGAGGCAATGGTTCCGTATTTTGGTCGCCATCCCACAAAACAATTCATCAGGGGAAAACCAATCCGTTGGGGGTACAAAATGTGGGTAGGAGCCCTTCGTCTGGGATACATAGTTTGGTTTTCTCCTTACCAAGGTAATTCCACTACAATACCTGAACAATATAAAGTCCTTGGATTGGGTGCATCAGTAGTTCTATCCTATGCAGACAGATTGAATGAAGTATGGCCTCAAAGGCGATTCCATCTTATTTTTGATAATTATTTTACTTCTATTCATTTACTGCATGAGCTAAAACAAAGAGGCATATTTGGTACAGGCACTGTAAGGGAAAATCGCACCATGAAATGCCCTTTACCCTGTTCATCTATTATGAAAAAACTGAACGTGGTAAATACGAGTATCGTCTTGATAAAAATACAGGAATAGTGGTTTGCCGCTGGCATGATAATAATATCGTTTCTATTGCTTCCAATTTTGTACCAGTAATGCCTTGCTTCTATGTAAAGAGATTTTCACAAGCAGAGAAAAAACATATACAAGTTCCTCAACCAAATATTGTTAGAATATATAATAACTTCATGGGTGGCTTTGATCGCAGTGACCAGAACATCAGTTTATATCGAGTGTCCATAAGAGGAAAGAAATGGTATTTTCCCCTTTTTGCTCATTGCGTTGATATGGCTATTCAAAATGCGTGGCAGACTCACAAAACTCAAGACGGTAAACTGGATCAACTTGAATTTAGAAGATCTATTGCAACTAATATTTTGGAAACTTTTAAAAAAGAAACAAAACGCGGACCTTCTAAGCGGAATTCGAATTCGGTAGCCAATTCAAGATATGACGGTATTAACCACTTGGTTCTTTATCAAGAAAAGCAATCGCGATGTGGATATTGTCACAAAAAAGTCCAGTTTTTGTGTGAAAAGTGCAAAATACCTTTACATCCAAAATTTTGTTTTAAATCCTTTCATTCTTTGTAAATTGATACTAATAAAATATATATGATATCTGGTACCGTATATTACTACCGTCCTTTTAAAAGAACATGTCAAAACTTGACAGGTATCGTCATAAAAAAAATATATGATTGTGTTTTTTGGTTCCATGTGCTATAATTTCCATGAAAATTCGAAATTAATTCAAAATGTTAACAATAAAAGTTTCAGTAATATCTGGGTTAATATTAAAAGAGGAGTACGGCAGGGATACCTCTTGTCACCCCTGCTTTTCAACATTTACTCCGAAAGAATTTTCAGAAAAGCACTTTCTGAAAAACAAGAAGGAATACTTGTGAACGGTGAAGTCATCAATAATTTGCGATATGCGGACGATACAGTGCTCCTAGCTTCTAGTCAAGAAGATCTGCAAACACTACTTGATAGTGTCGTTGAGAGTTGTAGGAAGGCAGGTCTGGATCTGAACATACGGAAAACCAAAATACTTGTAATAAGTAAACAACAGCATATAAAACCGTCTATATATGTAAATAATACCAAACTTAAGCAAGTTGATAAAATCGTTTACCTTGAACAGCAATTAAATTGTAACGCAGAAAGTCACGGCGAAATTAGATCTAGGATAGAGCAGGCTAGAGCGGCTTTTAGAAAGATGTCCAAGGTGTTATGTAGCAGATACCTAAAATTGGCATTGGGATCCGCCTACTTCGCAGCTACGTGTTCTCGGTCTTACTTTATGGTATCAAGTCCTGGACTGTGAATAAAATCGATCTAAATCGCCTTGAGGCTTTCGAAATGTGGTGCTATAGAAGAATTTTAAAAGTTTTCTGGGTGGAGAAGATTCGAAACTCCACAATACTAGAACGTCTCAGCAAGACTACTGAGATTATAAAAAGCATCAAGCAGATAATGCTGGAGTATTTCGGATATGTAATGAGAGGTCCCAAATATAGGTTGCTACAAAATATCATGCGAGGAAAAATAGCAGGCAAACGCAGTCCAGGACGAAGAAGAACCTCATGGTTGAAGAACTTGCGAGATTGGTATGGTGTTGATACAAGCATGCTATTTAGGGTGGCAGTGAATAAAATTAAGATAGCTATGATGGTAACCAACGTTCTGAAAGGACATGGTATATGAAGAAGAAGATGATGTCCAAGAGATCGGAATCAGAGATTGGAAGCTGATAGCTAAGAACAGAAAACGAAACGAAATTATCCATCCAGCAATGCGCCTAAAAGGCCTGTTAACGCTATACATACATACTTCTGAGTTGACATTTTTGTTACGGTCCTTTTCAGGTTCTGTGTCGAAGTAGCACATAGGTCATTTATTAAAGTTGTAAAGGTGTACATCTATATTCGATGTGTTAATAAATTTTCTTTTATTTATTGTTGTGATTTATCTTTAATTTGGCTCTAACCCTTCAATGATCACTTCCTAGAGAAATTGTATTCATTACTGTTAAGTATTTTACATCTGTTTTTTTACTTAAATCTATTTCGTTACGTGTTCTTCCATCTAGAGATATTCACGTCCATACGGCTATCTTCCATCTGGAGATATTCTTTACAGCATTTTCGTGTATAATGTATTCAGAGCATAGTATTTATTGCTTTCTAGGAAGTTGACGAGTGTTTCTCCTCTTCTATTTCTATTACCAAGCCATATTCATCTATGAATTTTAAATACATTATACGGTTATTAGTTTATAATTAATTGTACACCCATATAGCATAACAGATATAGCATATGCGTAGATACTTTTCGAAAAAAGCAGAATGTTCTCTGAAAAGTTTAAAAACGAGCGCTAAAAATTAAATTTCTAGAACACCTGCAAGTAATGATAATAGTTATCGCATGTTGTTATAATTTAAATTGAATTCCTTAAATAAATAACAGAAAAACTGTCAAATCTTAACATATAGATGTACTCAAATCATCAAAAAAATAGAGCTGTGTCACACAAGTTTTCGTTTTCCAACAACTAATAGTTTTTTAAAACATATTAAAACGCAAGTCACCTGTCAAACTTGATTGGCAAGATTAAAGGCAGTATGTTATATAAATACGAAACATAAAGGCTCAAGATTGAAAGGAATAAATTAGTAAAATGTGGACAAAAAAGTTAAAGATGGATTAAAAGACGTAAGAAAGGAGAAAGTTTAAAGAGTTTTAAAAATTAAAACAGTAAATAGGGGAATTATTGTTGGGCCACCGAACAGATAGAATTATCACGTGAACGCCATGCGCTGGTTACGAGTTGCAGTTCCCAACGTCACAAGTTCGATTGACACTAGGTCAAGAAGAGAGATACAATTATTATCATAGTGAATGCGGTAAAGCCCATAATATACATATTGAAAACTCAATTCTATTTGTCACTGTAATAATGGAGCTTTGATATTTACAATTCATTATTGGTTATGTAGTATGAATAACGTGACGAACTAGTCCGAAAAATCATATCAAATTAAAATTTCTGTATTTTAATTATCGTCTTCTGAAAAGACGATTCAAAAACAATAACAATTTATGTATACACATTGATCATCTGTATTACGAGGCATGCTGCATACAACGATGTAATGATTGCTGATCAATGTTTTTTTTTCGGTTTTGTCAACCATTGTAAGTAAACAAACTTCTTAATTTCGTTCGCGCTATTTAAAATCAATCCAATTGAATGATTAATTTCCAAACAATTACGTGCTTTGAACGAAAATCAAATCTGCTGCGTTGCAATATATTGATTTTATGTAAAAATTTAATTTATGTCAGTAATCAGTTTGAAGCTGCATATAATGCAAGTTAAATAATCAATAAAATGTTGATATTAAAGTTCTATATTTAAAAAAAAGGGCCCGATTTTCATTGAAAAGTCCCGGATTTCAGGTATTGTTGTTCAGCCTTGACCCGAATTCGACTGAATTGGAGTTTTTTCAAGTTGGGCATTTTAAATAAAAAAATTAATAAAATATGACAGTTTATTATTATTTATATGAGATTTAATATTAGTTACTTGGTATTAAAATTGTACTCACCGAAAATTAATTAATTTCAAAACTTTTTTCAAAGTAGTTTTCTTCAAATTTGGAATTTTCGGGTTTTCTGAAATTTTTTGCATAATTTTCTGAACTATTGGAAGCTCATTTAGTAAGAAGAAACTGTGAACAATTCGTCGAATCATGCTCTTATGTTCATCGGTAATTCCATCAAGCACTTTTTTGGATCTTTGGTAAGGTTTTGGAGGTTTAAATTCACCATTATTTTGGCGATGTTCTTTTAAAATATTATAAACAGATGATTTGTCAATACCTAAAATTATTTTTATTATTATTATTATTATTAGCATTACAATAAAGAATAAGTAATAAATTAATTACCTCTGGTAATTAATAGTAGTGATGTAATATTAGAAGATTGTAGGTAAAGAGTTTCCGTAGATCTTCCACATGGCGCAACTTAAAATACCTTTTGGGTATACCATATATCAGCGTATGTAGCTTTCAGGTAAACTTTAGAGCCAGTTCTCGAGCCCCTTTTCGGTAATAGTGCTGAAACAATATATAAAAAACGCATGAGCACCATTTGGACTTTTATACACCATTGAAACGAGCTAAAACTTGTTTGTATACACCACCACCAAACTTATAAAGTGAGCAAGTTGTTTATATTATTGAAATTTATCGAAAATTATTGTTTTTTGAAAATCGGAAAAATGCCTGGATCTGGTGGTCATTTAAAAGGCAGTCAAAGTAAGGAATCGAAATAAGCATATTAAAAGAAAATTCAAAGGTAATCAGTTTACTGCAGAAAACAATTCTGAAATACTCAATTCTTCAGCAAAAAATTAAAATTTTTTTTTTTTAGAGGAGGGTCTGGAATCTTTAAAAGACATCTCAGTTAAAATGACTAGTCTAGGTTTAACCAGGCAGCCATTGGTTCAATATTCTCAAATGTGATTTTTCAAACATTAAAAGGGTTTAATCTCTATAACAAAGAGGCCTTTTTAATGCATTTTGTGTTGGCAATTACATTTCCATGAGGTATTTATAACCTTCTATAAGACGAAGCCCGGAAGATGGCATGTGACATGCTGAAAGTACTTATAGTCGAAATTCAATGTGTAGTTCAATGGTGGCGTGTAAATTTTTAAACTAAGGGAAATCACTTTGAGGACTAATTCGTAAGGATCCCTTTACATTAGACTTCTTTAAACATACCTATATTGTAATAATGATCTTATATACCTATTTATACTTAAAAAAAATTCATATTCAAATATAAATACCAACTGCTTTACAGCAAATAATAACAGAGGCGGCAATCTAATGTAAACAGCAATTGTAAGCAACAAATTTTCCATAATAATAATATGCCTTAATAATAAGTTATTAGGTACGTAGTTACAAAATTATAGCCACGTAGGATGAAGGATCTGATAGGTACTTTCCGAATATAGCAACAAAAAACAAATTCACTAGAACTATATTAGTTATTATTTAAAATAAATACGTTTATGGTGATTTATTCCAGATGTTAATTCACCATCCTAGAGTAATAATACTGAGCTCGATAAGAACATCAACACGCGTGTATAAGTCCCACATTTTTATCTTCTTTCTCTTTCTGTACATGTTTAATCAATGCATGAATGCCAGTTAGAAGCGATTATATTTTGTATGGCTTGTTCTAATAATAATTTGACATCTTTGAATTTGAATGTTATGTTTTTTTGCGCTACCTCATTTTTTATATGTGTCCATATCAGCTCGATAGGATTCATTTCATAATGATACGGTGGAGTTCTTAATACGGTGATGCCATGCTCACGTGCCATTTCATCAAAATCTATATTTTTTCTTCTTATCCAATGCAGAATTCGGTATGTTTTCCATACGACGGCTGCAATAAGGTGCATTTTCCATTATAATTACCGATCCAGGTTCTAGAAGAGTCAATATAGGGGAAACTATTTTTAAAACCCATCGGAATTCATATCCTCATGATAGTCGCCCGTTTTGATTGAGATAAACACATTTAAACCAACTTGTAAGAAACCTGAATCACTTACTATGTGCGTATTAATGAGACATCTTCCTTAGCTCGAAGGTGATTTTAAGCCGATTAAAAGTCACTCATTAAAAGCCTGTCGTAAACTTTCAATATTTAAGTCGTGTCATACTTTGGATTTCATATGACCATCATTCAACGTTACGTCGATATAATAATTTTTTTTCCAAGACGTCTAATTAAAATTACGAATTTTTTACTAAAATAAAATCCATGAACTTTTCTTCGGATTATACTTTTCGTAATATCTTCCAATACAATTTTTGCACAATGCAGCTACGTCCTCTATAAACATATTTTTTCGTCTACGTAATGTCTTATAAACCGATTTTATCTTTTGTTTTCCTCTCACAGATAACCTCCTCCTTCTATCCTCTTTATCAACAGATGTACTGTACATTGGTTTTATGCCATGTTACCCGACTGTGCGCTCATGAAATACTTCCGGCCACCTGATTTTAATATTTATTTCGTTACACTATTTGACGGCGAATTTTCACAATATTGCCGTATTACAATAAGAATATGACTTTCGAAAAAGATAACGGTGTCCGCCTGTCCCTCTCTTGGTATTCAGGTATAACTCAACGGCACTGATGATAAGCTCCATGCGGTACTAAATAATAAATTTCACAACAAGATGAGTCTACTTTATCCAGTTCGGGCTTCCATCAGATGTAATCGGCAAAATGATAATTGAGAAGTGAATTTGTGTTCTAATAAATAAATAAATATGTAGCCGCTTACCATCAAGTGTTTATGAACTACAGAACTACAAAATGTCTGCCCTGACAATCCTATTGAATTTCAACTATAGCTGATTTTAATAAAAATTTACCACTATCAAGTTTTTGAAAACCTACACCTGTTGCCAGTTTGACCTATAAATATAATAGTTTTTTTTTAATATTTAAAAATTGTATTCTTTTTACGGTAAGTAAGTAAGGTGTAAGTTTCAATACGGATTGTATATCTAAGGGAAGGCTAGATGGATATTCCTACAAACGTGATAAACGACAATTGGTCGATTTGAGGCAAGGATTTTGAAAGTTGTTCTTTCATTTGTCCCAAATGAAAGGTATCTAGAGATTCCAATTCAGTACATTGCTAAGGGAGGGCAATGGGGTGTCTGTTTAATTTACACTGAAGTTGTAATAAGTAAATTAGGAGTTAAAGAATGAATTATGAATAAATCCATATAAAACCCTACTAATTAATAACTGGAGTCTTCAGAACATATTATTTACTAAGTTAATGGAGGGAAAAATTTGTGTGGATAAATAAATACCTGGAAATGATGGTTATTAACAGTGATAATGCAGGAGTATGCGAATAACTATGATAATAAAGTCTGTGTATTATATGTATAAAGACGGTGAAGTTTAATAAATGCAGTTAGATCCATTATAACGTACGGAGTGGAAGACTTTATTATTAACAAAATAAAAAAACCTGAGAGTGTTTGATCGAATGAATCGCATTTTAAACCGATAGATATAGATAATTTTTAAGCTAGATCTATAAAACTATATTAAATCAGAAATCAGATGAAAGTATAAAGCAGAGATGTAGAGATAACTGAAGAATACGGATTAAGATGCTGTTATCATGTATAACGAAAGAACAAAGGAGCCTAAAATACAAATAACTTAAATGGATACCGATTGTTAATCGACAAAACCGACCTAAGATGAGATGGGACTTGTGGACGTATTGAGAGGTAAAATATGGAAATTTACAACAAAATAGAAGTACAACTAAGTGAAACACAATTTGGTTTTAGAAACAACCTTGGAACCAGAGAAGCACTCTTCAGTTTGCAGGTCATGGTTTAAATATGTAGGGATATCGAACAATCGGTGTATTTTATCGATTTCGAAAAGGCCTTTGACCGAGTAAACCATGACAAACTTATAGGTGTCTTGCAACAGGTGGGAATAGATGACCGAGACGTCCGTATTATCAAAAATTTGTATTCGCTGGCATCAATGTGCAAACACACAAATTGGACACAACACGACGGAAGCAGTGGAAATACGACGTGGAGTGAGGCAAGGATGTATTCTATCGCCTCTACTTTTTAATATCTACTCCGAATTAATTTTCAAGGAAGTCTTAGCTGAAGATACAGGCATTAAAATCAAGGGAATTAATGTCAACAATCTCAGATATGCAGACGACATGGTACTTATTGCCTCCAATGAAGAAGACCTGCAACGACTTATAAACAGAGTAACCGAAGCATGTAAAGAATATGGGCTAAAACTTAAATAGAGTTAGAAAGAATCCACAATATTACTTATTTGGGCGCAAACGTTAACGATAACTGGGATATAAATAAAGAAATAAGAATACGCATTGAAAAAGCCAGAGCCGCCTTCTATAAATTAAAGAAAATTCTAATTAATAGAGATATTACGTTAAACCTTAAAATCAGATTAATACGCTGCTACATATTCTCCACATTGCTGTATGGTATGGAGATCTGGACCCTTACAGAGACATTAATAAAAAAAATTGGGAGGCGTTTGAGATGTGGATTTATCGACGAGCATTGCGGATAAGTTGGGTTGATCGAATAAGAAATGAAATAGTTTTATATGGAATGAAAAAGAGCACAGAAATAACAAAAACGATAAAAATTCGAAAGTTACAATATTTCGATCATCTAATGAGACATCCAGAGAGGTATAACCTTCGACACCTCATAATACAGGGTAAGACTCTCCGGAAGGAGAGGCCCAGGCCGGAGAAGAACATCCTGGCTCTGAAATCTCGGAGAATGGTATCAATAGACCACCGCTAATTTATTTAGAGCCGCAGTAAACAAAGTTATTATTGCCAATATGATCGCAAACGTTCGATAATCGGACAGGGTACTGAAAGAAAAAAACCGACCTAAGATGAGATGGGACTTATGAACTTATTGAGAGGTAAAATATGGAAAGATAAAATAAACAAACCAAAGAATGGAGATCATACAAAATACAAATATCAGGCTCCCAAATTATTTCAGGAAATAATGAGGGATACACTGTCACTATAGAATTTGAAGAATCCTGATAAGGGGGGTTGGTATTTCAGTGGCATGTAGTTTTTAATATATTTAGCTTTCTTGTTTGAAATACACGTATATTAGGCTTCACCTTAGTTACTGAATTTACTGTCTTCTTTGCTTTCTCTACGGTTTTAGCTCTATAATTGTAATAAATGTTATTTTCGAGGTTTCTAGTACTTTCTAGTATTTGTAAAACTTTTTGCACTCAGAAACAGGTGTCAAACTGATATGAGAATAAGAAACGAATTGGAAGAAATTCTTGGAACTAAAATACGTTAGTGTACAATAGAACACTTAAAGAAGCTGGTTTGACGTACAGATTAAAAGAAGTCACAAAACTTCAGAGACATTAGCGAGTAGGAGTAAAATTGGAATGATGATGATTGTTGTTTAATTTTGTTTACGGATGGGAGCCGCATCTGCGTAAACTCTATTGGGGGAGAGTATACCGACGCCCAAGGGAACAAAATGAAGCTAAATTCCGGTGTGGGCTGGCATATATTTAGGGGCACGCACAGAGCTGGTGTTGACTGATGGCGGAATTTTAACTTCAAATCGGTACATTACTAACATTACGCAATACCATGTGATAGCTTTCTGTTTACATATTGTAGCAAATTACCTCCTTACCCAAGAGGGCAGACTTAAAACCCAATTTAAAATATCTGAGATATGCTATGGAGAAGATTAGGTCAAGAATCCCGGTTGTTCAAAATATCGATGAAGTGAGAACGGCTTCAATTGAAATATTGCCTCAAACAATGATCGGCAGTATCGACCCTATTTTTGTCTTTTGTATTTAAATAGCTGTAAAAAATGTATTTTAAAATATGTTATAATATGACAAATTTGTATCCAAAAACAACACAGTAACACACTAACGACTTACAGTAATCCCTCGTTTATCCGCGGACCCATCAACCGCGGTTTCGCTTATCCGCGGTTTCGACATCCGCCCAATCGACTTTTGACGCATGCTCCACTCTATACAGTCTACATGGTAATTCACTGGCGTCCGATGATATCACTCCTATGCGTCACATTTAATAGAGGTATTTCATAGATATGTACATACATAATCTACTTCTTCGCATTTCGCGTACGGTAACAGCAATTATACAATACTTGTTCTCGTTTTAATGTACATAGTAGAGTGAGAAAACCATTCGTTCCAGTGTTTTGTATGGCACTAGTTCCAGCAACAAAGAAACTTCTTTTTTGCGATCTCAACCCTTGGAAAAATGGAAAAAGCACTGACCCTTTGGATCGAAGGTCAAACAAAAAAGAGGATGCCAATTAGCACACGAATGATACAAAAAAATGCTCTTCGTCTTTACGATAATACAAAGGCGGCAACGAATCTTCTAGTTTTCAAGCAAGTAACAGATGATTCGAAAGATTTAAAAAAAGAGTTTCTTTTCATAGCGTCAAAATCGAGTGAGAATCAGCCTCAGCAGACCAAGACGCGGCGAACCAGTATCCAGCTAAACTTACAGAACTCATAGAAAGGGAGAAATATAAGCCGGGGCAATTTTTTAACGCCCACGAAATAGCCATTTTTTGGAAAAAAAAATGCCTGCTCGTACCTTCATATCGGAAAGTGAGAAATCTGCACCAGGCTTTAAAGCAGCAAAGGATAGGTTAACTGTTTTATTTTGTTGTAACGCGTCAAGTGATCATATGGTAAAACTAATGCAGATTTATAAGTCTCTAAATCCACGGCCTCTTAAACATAAAAATAAAAACGAACTACCAGTATTTTAGAGGGCAAATCAAAAAGTGTAGGTTACGGCAATATTGTTTACGAATTGTTTTGTACCTAGCGTTAAGCAATATTTAACATCAAAATCGCTACAGTTTAAAGCACTTCTTATCGACAATGATCTTTCTACCTCCCAATACTTCTTTGCTTGTACAGCCTTTGGATCAGAGAATAATACCTGTATTTAAACAGTATTAAATAAAGCGCACATTCAGCCGTATCTTCGACCGTATGGAACTAGATCTTTTATTAACCGTTACCGATAGTTGGAGACAATGTAATATTTCCCACTATGTAACTATTATCAAAGAAGCCACTGATAAAATACGCCCATCAACTATAAATGCGTGTTGAAAAAACTATTGCCAGAAGTTGTTATGGTAACCTCAGCAGTGCCCCATAAAACAAAGGAAGTCAATGATATTATACAAGTGATGCACGAAATACATGTTTCGTTTCGTTCATGGAGGTTTTGAAAATCTGCAGTCAGGTAATTTATAAAGAAGTTCTAGCCGCCAATGACCGTGAACTTACAGAACAGGAGCTCCTTGAAATACTGGAAAATAATAAAGAAAGCGATGAAGATGATAACTCAGAAGAAGTAATCACGTCCTTCACTTTAAGCAACATACATACGATATAATCATCTGCTCAAAAACCACGATATGGTTTTTGACGTGGATTCTTCTATGAAAAAGAGTTTGAAATTCAAGAATGGCTTAGAAGGCTTATTGGCACCGTACAAAGAAGTGCAAAAGGAAATTAGGAAGAAAATAAAGCAGTCAACCATCATGTCATATTTTAAAAAATGAAGTTTTAAAAGCATTTTATACTCGTAATATGAACACCTAGGTATAGATTTATTAAATATGACTATCTAACTGCTTTTTTTTTATTGTTTCATCGTATATCTATATTATGTACCTATATACGTATCCTAATTGGGATTATATTTCATATTCTTCTTTGGATCGTGGATCCCTCGCAAACCACGGTTTCGCCCACCACGTTCTTCTTTTCGGAACGTAACCCCCGCGGTTGAAGAGGGATTACTGTACTATATTTTAACTACTTAATATTCTTGACTTTATGACTATTTTATATTATTTATAATTTGTATTTTAGGTAAACGGGATTACTTTCAGACCATAGTTGAATTAAAATGTAACGATAATGTTCGGAAGAATTCTACCGAGGTAAGAAAAAAATACAAAAAATGATTTTAATGTTTTTTTAATTCATTAATTATTTAATTTATCTAGAACGGAATTTGTTTCAAAAAATTTATATACGTTATACCAGAAGCGTGCAAATTGTTGGAGACTGGAAAAGTTTTACAGAGCAAAGCCTCAAGTGGTATTAATGTGGGTGCCATAATAGGTAAGTTTTTTTCTGTTTCACAATAATAATATTAATAATTAATATTTAGAATTACGCTATGCTGCTCTCACTATCCCTAAAGCTGCAGTTTTCTAGTAGTGTCTCTTGGAACTAGCTGAACCGAAAGCGGACCGAAGAATGAGTCGTCGGCGTAATGTTCGGTGACCGACAGTTGCAGAGGTGGTAAAAACAACCTTTACCTTTTTTTCGGCTGTTGCTGTTAGACCGATTCGGTAGTTCATTTACTGATCTACCGAAAATAACTTATTTCCTGATTTTTATCCTTAGGGTCATTTTACCTCTCTTCTTTAAGTTCCATGAAGGTTGGAAATTATTACGGCTATGCGGATCTTGCTGACCGACGCCGACGCTCTAAATAATTATGCGCTACTGCATTCAAACCATTCCTTCGGGTTCTTAAGGCAGGATGTTCTACAATATACTTGAATTTTGACTGACAAAATGAATTTTAATATTGAATATTTTCCCCTCTCATCATACATGTACTAAGTACTCTAGTTTTAGTGTTTTCATAATCAATTTGTTTCTGCTTTATTTCCTATCCTTTTAGTTAGTTCCACGTTTGACACTATTTGATTTCAGATTAGTAGGATTCTTCTGTAATACCAAAATTCAAACGCGGCCAATTTATTTACATATAGATACTTCTTTTAGTCTCCTCGTCTCCATGCCATAAAGAAGAGTAGAGAACACGTTACACCGAAGCATATCGAGGCGTAGCTCTAACCTTATATTCCAACAAATAGACTTTTTAAAGTTTAATGAATGACGTACCACTATTTACGTCCTTGTACCCCGGACTTTCCTGTGACAAGCATTTTGCCGATTTGTAACCTCTATAGCACATCAGCGTACTTTCGTAGGGTAGAGGATGGTCTGGAGCATTGGGGCGAGGTAAAGTGGTTCCTGATCTACTCGGATCAATCCCCTCACCCCAATGAATTGTAACACCTATATGTCATTTTCTAAGGGGTGTGCATCTCTCACAGGTTCTGTTCGATTCTATTCCTTGATTGGTTGCACAACGACGCGAAGGATATCGAAAAAACGTAAAATATCAGACTGCACACTGGCGCAACTATCACTCAGGTCACATTTAAAAAAAAAAAAAGAAAATCACATGAAATGTTTACACGGTCTAACTTAACTTTTCAACTCACGCCATCTGTTGATGTACGGAGAATGGTTAGTTGAACCACTTTGAAATGAAAGATAATAATTAGATACCACCTATTGTACTTCTTTACGTGCCGTATCATAATTATCTGAAGTTGGCAATCACCATTGCGAAGGCTTCTCGATCTTCTGTCACATGGAATAATTGTTCTGCATTTGATATCTGAGTCCATTAACGAATGTTTTTTAACCACGAAACCCGTTTTATTCCTACATCTCTACGCTCTTCTATTTACTTTTAAGGATCAGTTGTAGTATTCTATATCGATTTCCCCTTACTATATGTCCCAGATAAGACATTTTCCAGTGTTTAACAGTCCTTAGAAATTCTCTATCTTTGTTGACCCTCATTAGTACTCTTTTCGTGCTTGTCCAAGGTATCTTCAGCATCCGTTTATAAATCCACATTTCTAATGTTTAAATTCTGTTTCAGACCAAATATACTGCCGTCCTAACATGAAAGGTCCTATCTGCAAAATTTGGTAAATTGACTTTATTGGCTCACGGCATGCGTAAACAGATTATCTATGTATGTACAAAATGAAATTGTCATATAAGCGTATTTAGTGCCTTAAATGGTTTGTCCTAACTGACTAAAAAGCCATGTTCACTAACATAAATTGTCCTATCTCACATATACTAACAAAAATTGTCCGTTTTAACTTTAAAAATGCAGTTCGGACTATTTAAGCGAGCTTTTCATACTGAGCAGCATCAGTTAGGAAAATTTTGCGTAGTATGACAGAAGCATGTATGTAATATAACTTCAAATAACTAATTATAAAAGGTATTTGTTATTGCCAGACATTGGGTGCATTCTCATGTTTTTTGTATTTTAAGTAAATATATATATTGTGGGAAATGGATGAAGGGTAAGTTAAATAATGTTACCATAGGTATTACCCATAAAGCAATAACTGACTGTAATTATTGTTTGTAGTAGTAGCAAAAAATATAGACGCATATGCGTCTATATTCTTTGGTAGAAGCAATGCAGTGTCACTTAGCGGGAACAGCGATAGATGTAAACCTATTGTATTTAGCCAAAATTGAGAATTATCTAGATTATGTACCTGTGCCGTCCAATGAATTCGACAATAATATAAATGGAAGTGAGTCAGATTCTAGTTACGAATCTTATCAAAATATTTTCTCTGGTAAAAACATACAGATATTGTCCAACGTATTGCTAGCCCTTGCAAGTGCTAATCAGGAAAACTTAAGTAATTAAAGATATTCAATTATCGAACTAGAAGAACGCAAGAGAACCCATTCGATATAGAACCAGAAGAAAACGAATTTAACTTCGTTCAGGATTTCATTCGAGATATTAATTTTACAGCTCACAATTATAAACAAAGCAGGTGATAAAGCTGAAAGTAAACAGTATACAAAAACTGTGAAAATAAGAAGAGAAAAAAAATTGAAGAACCACTTGTCAAAAGGAAGAAACGAAAAAGAAAGAGTTACATAAGAACTTACATGAAGTTAAAAAGTCATGTAAGCGCTGAAAAAATTTTGTATACTAGGCAAAAAACATTAATACACAATACTGGCTATTGGAAAAAGAACACCAAAAACAGTTTGTTTTGAGCTGCGTAAAATATAGTATAAGTATACTAACATCAGAGAAAGCCGAAGAGGTGTGTGTTTGTAAGATATTTCTTTTGGCGACATACAGAAGAGAGCACTCTCCTTATAGAAAATACCTTCCCAGTGATGTGAACATTACACTCTTGTACAAATATTTTAGACTATAATATTCAAATATAGATTTTTCTTACGAATTATACAGAAAAAGTGTGTCTAATGATCCAAATATATCCTTTGCCAATCTAGGAAATGAAGAATGCTGGGACTGCGAAGCATTTGAAATACACAAAAAAGCCACATCTCATAAAGCTGATGTAGAAAATCTTGCTAACTGTGATCTGTGCAAAAATGATTTTATTGATTTAAAAGATATTTTTATAATGAGATACGCTAACGAGGCCACAGATTCGTAATACATGTCGTGGTGTAACAGATAGAAAAAATAATCTTATATCCAAATTAAAAGCCTCAACATTCCTCAAAATCGTATATAATTTTGAGATTTGCCGGTTAACGAACATGCTTTTAAGGAAGAAAATGAATAATATTAGTAATATTTGAATATTTTTATCGATATATATATATATATATATATATATATATATATATATATATATATATATATATATATATATATATATATATATATATATATATATATATATATATATATACATCTTTCCAACAATGTCGCGTCTTTTCGTACTTGCACCTTCTTGCGTCTCCTTGATGACGATGAGTTACGTTCGATTCGATAGTGAATATTTGTTATAAACTGTTTATTAATAAGGGCTGCTAATTTTGGTTTTTATAAAATATTTTTTTTTAATTCAAATTTTCATTCAATTTGCAAATATTGCTAACTCCTTTAGGTATCTCACTTTATTAGCTCCAATTTAGCGTATATTATATATTATTGCGTCATTACAGTGTTGCCACACTTACTTTCCACAAAATGTTTAAACACCTGTTCATTCATGAGTCATGAGTTAAATTTAGATTCCTACAAGTGGAATCTGTTGTAGATGCTTTATATGGACTTTTTAACTTTGGTTACTCAATGCATTTAAATTAGGTCCTAGTGAATAAATTGGGATTTATTTGATAGGAGCATTAATAAAACGATAATAAAATATTTTCTAGTTTTTATTGGTTAAGATAAAATTAAAAATTATTTAAAATACAAAACTTTTATTCTTTTAAATAAACAATCATTCTTAAAATGACTTAAAACCCAAAATTTAATAAAAAAACATACGTTAATTTGTATGTTTGCAATATCTATTTTGTATAAACACTTTAATCTTTAACCAGTTTTTATTGTTTAATAGCTCAGGAAATTGATTCTTTAGTTCTTCACACTCCCTTTTTTTTGGAGGCCGTCTAGATTTGATATGATTTTTGAAAAAGTTTACAGTGACAGACTTTTGTCTTTCAGTCCATGGCACTAGTTTCCGCGCAGTCTTATTTTTAAATGTTTCATTTTCTTTCGTTGGAGAAACGGTATTCTCTATTTGACTAGTTGATGGTACATTATCATCTTGCAGCAAACACTTTAACTCATCGTCATCATCATCATCGCTTTCAGAAAAGTTATCTTCGAACAGATTTTTGTCCATATCAATTTCCACTTCGTCTAAAGATTTCCCTTTATAATTGTTGGCTGTTCCATTTTCCATTACCATCAACAGTTTCGCTATTTTAGTAGTTTGGTAAATATCATCTGGCAGTCTGTAGGAATTTCTATGCACACCGGGCGTATGTCCCATGAAAGTAGCTAATTGCTCAATCTCTCCATCAGATAAATTTAATAATTGTGACAAAGTTGCCAGATGCTTACGCAAACGAGTTGATGTTATAGAAGTAGCATTTTTCGCACCGGATAATTTTGCGTGCTTTCCTAATATTTTGTAACCGATTAAATGTGAAGAAGATTTAGCAGGAGCAAATAGGTAAGGATTATCCCTTGGTACAAATGCATTTCTAACCGCAAGCAAAATATCGATATGATTTTGTACCTCGAGGTTGAATAAAACTGGAACACCCCTGCCCCTTTTACCTCTAATGACTACTCTCTTCATTGAACTTAATAATATTTTTTCAGAAGGTGAAACTGCTTTTTGAAACTCTTCATATTTTTCATTTCCGATAGAGTTAACATAAGTGTGAAAGTACATTCTCTGTAATTCTCCAGAACGTTTTCTGTTTAGCAAAATTACTCTACAGTATACGGATTCAATGAGATTGTTAAACGCTTTAATATCTTCTAATTTTAGTATATTTTCGGAGTCAGTCTTTTGAGGTGCATTTTCAACTGTAGCGTCATTTAAATAATTCTGCAGAATTTTCGTTGCATCGTCAGCAAGTTTAACTAAATGGGATCTTAGCAATTTTAGATCATTTGCTAGTGGAACTATTGTGACCTTATTCCATTTGTTAAGATTTAAATTATTAGCTGCTTGGGATGAGACCTCAAAACTCCAGTTTGTTTCAAATAGATGAATTAAGGTTTTAAGTTCTGCCTCAATTGTTGCAGTTGAAACAGATAAGTATGCAGTTTGTTTCTTATAGGCAAAAGTGATTGCAATATCGCAACATTGTTTGAGTGATCTCACTATATTCATGGCAAAAGTTGGAGACAAGTAAATGTCTTTTTCAGGATCATAACAGGCTATTCGTTTTGTGGCTTCAACAAAGGCATCAAAATACTTTGGTCGCAGTGCTGAAAACATAGTGGATATAGATGGGTCTATTTTTCTCATTTCTATAAGTATTTTTGACAGTTCCCTCATTTTGCGTGATGTAACTGCTATAAAATGCTTTTCTCTGTGCGTCTTCAAATAGCGGGTTCCAAATGCACGAATTAGAAAGTCGTTCTTAGCTTCCATTGAAATCTTGTCCGCTCTCATCCTAGGAAACACTTCTTCTTTTAGTCGATGATCAATTTTAATATTGGGAAACATTTTTGATTGGCCAGCAAATTGTGCCCTCTCTTGATTGCTTCTATTTCCACAATTTTTTCTATGTCGGTATAATAGTTTTGAAGAGAAAAATCCTAAACAATTGTCACAAGGAATGAGAACCCGATCTGGTACATAAGTCTGTCTAACAGCCTTGAAACAGTTTCCCCCATCCGCTAAAAAATTTCCTTTTCTTCTGAGTTTATCAAACAGACTTCTTCTTTCTCGTGATCTGATTGGTTTGGAGATAATTTCAGCCACATCGAGTTCCATAGAATGGTTCCTTATAATATGGCGACCAAAATTAAGAACTTCCGTTTCACAGTAGTAACAATAATCTGGTTTTCTTTTATAAGGAGGTTTGAGATTACCAGTGTTTCTACACTTTTGTTTATTGGAAAAGTGTAGATCTTCTTGTACCTCAGTTAACGTTGCATCGAGTGCTGAAATATCTTTCACTTCATGGGTTAACTGGTTGTTCGTACACGGTTCTGTGAGAATCCTGAGATTTTTTTGACTTAAGTTTGTAGCACTGCTGTTATCTGAACCATTCTCCTATAATAAAAAAATATAGAATTAAATTATATACAAGCTTTATTCAAGCAATCCGTCAAATAATTTTGTTCAGTATGAGTTATCTACTGAATAAATATCTTTGTACTTTACAAAGTAAATGGGGCATAAAGATATTCTATATCGCTAAGAAAAAGAGCACACACCAAGCCATAGATTGTTATCAAAATAAATTAAAGCTACATAGGTTCGTTCATAGCTACATAGGTACATACAGTTCGTAATAGTATTAATATTATGAAGAATAAATAAATATTAATAATGAGGTGTGCTGTTACAAATTGTAAAGACTGATAAAATATTTGCATATGTTTATATACTGTGCAAAAACAGTAATTTCTAATGTAATGGGCATTATGATCAGAACACGACGGGGTACTAATAACGGAAGGACAGGTAACAGAATTACACCCTGGCAAAAATACTGCTTGGGAAGATTGAATTACTGCGTAGCGATATTGGTCAAGTCACAGAATATATACGAGGAGTAACAAGTAGAAAAGTTATTAGGCGAGCTGATGAAATAACGCTAAGTACTGCAAGACACTCCAGATATTATCCAGAATATAACACAGCCCAACAGTGTCTGGATACATTAAAACAAAAACTGTACTTTGTTCAGGACGACTAAGGAGGTACAAAGTTAGTAACAACCTAAAATGTGACAATGTACTTTTAGAGAATCCTGAGAAGGTGTTCTATCGAAAACTACATTCCCGGGAAATTTATCCCGGTTATATCTCTAATCAAGAGATAGCTATCAGCTAGGATTTCTCCAAACGGAGATAAGTCCCTGAGAGTATGCTTGAGAATGACAACTGACTACAAGCTACACTGGGACCGAACAGTAATCACAGATGGTACACATAATAGAACAAATCTCGTACTAGTTAATCAATTAACAAGGCAAACAACACTATGGTGATGTGGGGATAACAGCAATAATCTATGTAATAAATTTACTGAAAATATCGCCAAGTACAGAGATCTGTAAATTCAAATACGAAGACAATGGAGAATGCAAAGTACCCAGACGATATATATTATTATATCTACTGCTGGAATCATTCCGAAGAACTTCTCCGAAAACATATAATGGCTGGGTATAAATAAACACCTTTATTACTCACGACGGCCAGATGTGTACGAAAATTTTTGGGAGATACTCCAGCATACCCCAAGTCACCTAAGTAGGGCTCGATAACACGGAAAGAGTCTCATCAGAGATCAATGCTATTGATACCGTAGGTATCTGGGGTGAGTCAATTTTTCCCTTAGATGGAGTGAGAGCTGCATGGCTAAATCTGGATAATGGTAATACAGTAAAACCTGTCAATAACGGTCACTAAAAATGACAGAACTATTGGCCGATATAAAAAGGTGGCTGCTAATACCATGTTTTATAGTCCACAAATTTTGGTTTGTGGAACTTTGAAATTGGCCGGCTAGTACAGGTGGCCGTTAACACAGGTTTCACTGTACTAATAGTGATAATGAATTGATTTGCCAACAAAAGATTGTGTTCCGTTACCATTACATTATAAAATAATTAGTGCTGCAAACCAGAGTTTAAGCCCATCAAGTCACCAATATGATTTTGGTACGTTATGTTTTGTAAAATAATCCATATTAATTATGTGCATCAAAACGTAAGTACTGGTTAAAATTTACAATGCACAATAATGCAATAACAAGGAGGAAAAAAATAAAATTAAAAATGTATTAGGAAACAGCCAAAAAATTTAATACTTACCATATCACTTGAAGGGTCATATAGTGAACCGTCATTATCAGTAGCATCAAAAGGATCCTCTGGTGTCAAAGATAAAAAGTCATCATTTTCTGCCTGAAAATTACAGCATCAATACAGTGTAATTCATTATCGGTTTGATAGATAAAACGAGGAATTTGATATTACAATATTCTGACGTCTGATTATTTTTATTTACCTCTTTCTGATTTTCACCGTGTCTGTTTTCTTTATCCCTTTCGTTTTCTTGTATTCCCTTGTAGTCTGAACAATCAGCAGTTAATGGCCTACACGGTGCTTCAATTATGACAATTTCTTGTATAACTATTTTTTTATCAGAGGTTTCGTTTTTTTCTCGAAGTTTATTCATTATCTATAAAAATAAGAATATTTTGTTACAAGTGTTTGAATAATTATATCAAAAAAATTTCTTTTATAAGTATCACTCTCTATAACTGTTTAGGACGTAGACTTTTTTAAAGTCTGAAATCTTACCTCTCCTTCATTGTTTGAAGAGTTCTTCATTAACGATTCGCTCCAAGTTGATTTGCTACAGAAAGAAGCTTGAGGCGATGGTGATAGCTCGTGATTTAAGGAACAGTTTTGTTTTTCTGTAATATTACAAGAAGTAGGTTCCTCCATATCTGAAACTTATCACAAAATATTTTACATGTGCTAGAAAAAGCCTTTTTATTGTTTCAAAAAAATATAGATTATCTGTGTAATGTTGAGTGACACATCAGCTTTAGTTTATCAGATATCAATATGTAGTTTGTTTTTCAAGGCAGATACTCAAATTTTCTTTACTGTGTTTTAAATTTGGGGGACGATCAAATCATACTCATATGCTTTAGATTATCCAGAGCGAGTAGCTTATTTAACTAAGTACAGGAATGGACACAGTAAATATAAGCAGTTACTCTGTCTGTTTCCAATAAAGATAAACAAATTTTTGTTGTAAATGACTACTGCCTACAATTTACTGATTTGAGATAGTTTCCTGACAAATGCGGAGATTTTATTGTAGTATGGTAATACATTATTCCTTTGAAATTATACAGGGTGTGACCAAAAATACAGATCATAAATTAAATCACATATTCTGAGACCAAAAATAGTTCGACTGAACCTAACTTATGTTAGTACAAATGTGCACACAAAAAAAGTTATAGCCCTTTTAATTTACAAAATGAAAATCGATTTTTTCCAATATATCGAAAACTATTAGAGATTTTTTATTGAAAATGGACATGTGGCATTCTTATGGCAGGAACATCTTTAAAAAAAATAACACATGAAATTTGTGCACTCCATAAACATTTTATGGGGGTGTTGTTCCCTTAAACCCCCCAAATATTTGTCTACGTTCCAATTCAATTATTATTGTGGTACCATTAGTTAAACAAAATGTTTTTAAAACTTTTTTGCCTCTTAGTACTTTTTCGATAAGCCAGTTTTAATCGAGATATTTTGCCAAAGAGGCAGGCGGGTGGCAAATTGAAAATTGAATTTAAGCGGAAAGCAATGCTTATTTCTTAAATAATCATTTTTTATGTTTTCTAACCTTTTGGACACCCTGAATAAATAATTATGTTAATGTTTATATGACTGAATAGAGAACTGAATAGCCTTTCAAATGAGCTAGCACACGACCCTATTTTCATTTAAAAAATCATCGATTATGTCATCAGGCCTAGATGGATGAGGTCACTAGTATGATACACATGCCAAAAATCATAATTTAAAAATAAAAATCGACCTGTTTCGGGATTTTTCCTAAAAGTCGCCGGTTTACGAAATAATGAATTTATTCAATTTGGCTTTGACACACTATACAGTCTTACTTAAGTAACCATTTACAAATACGTGTTGGATTTTAAAGATGCTCAAAATATTTCGATAAAAACTGGCTTATCGAAAAAGTACTAAGAGGCAAAAAAGTTTTAAAAACATTTTGTTTAACTAATGCTACCACAATAATAATTCCATTGGAACGTACATAAATATTAAAGAGGTTTAAGGGAATAAAACCCCCATAAAATTTGTGTGGGGTGCACAAACACTGTTATTTTGTTTTAAGATGTTCCTTCCATAAGAGTGCCACATATCCATTTTCAATAAAAAATCTCCAATAGTTTTCGATATATTGGAAAGAATCGATTCTCATTTTGTACCTTCAAAGGGCTATAAATTTTTTTATTTTTTTTATGTGCAGATTTGTACCAAGGTAAGTTAGGTTCAATCGAACTATTTTTGGTCCCAGAATATGTGATTTAATTTATGACCTGTATTTTTGTACACACTGTATATTAAGTATTACAATAATTGAAACTTATAAGTGGTCATTTTGGTGCTGTGTTGGTAAGTTTATCTAAATTTATTCAATAAATAAAAACAGTAACTGCTTTCGTTAAGGATTTACTAAACAAAGTTGTTTATTTAACTTCTTTAACTGATGATTAAAAAATATTAACAAAACACATTTTTAATATATTTTCCTCTTTTAGTGCACAGTTTAATAAATAATCTCGAAATCAAAAAGAAAAAATAATTAAAAATATTTTCCTTCTAATAAAAATATTGACAAAGAAATTCACTTACCTATTTGAGGGTTAACATAACACATTTTAAGAATCTTCTTGCTTCTAGACATGGTAATAAATATACGACGCAATAAGCGCTACGAACAAGCTGATATTAAAATTAACATCACATCAACGGATCAACATCAACGAGAAATAAACCGAAGTCGAAAGATTCTGTTCTAAAAATAGATACTAACAGCAACGTTGCCATATATCCTATTTTGACGCAATAAAGTACTAGACGAAACGAAGTATACGATAAATATGTATATTATAACCGCGCCACTTCCGTCAATTCGATGAACTAACATTATTCATTTGGTTACAGGTTTAGAATATTATTGCGTCTCCCGATTTTTAGAAGAAGTTTAATATCTCAGAAATCTAACTAGAGAGCGCTATGACGTTTTGGGCTATGACAAAATATAGAAATCTGCATTTAACTAAGGGGCCATTTTTAAATAGAAGTAGCGGGAAGTCCATAAATTCAGGATGGTTTTATTGCGCCCAATATTCGGACGTAATAGCTCGAAGGACGCAACATTCAATGCAACAGTATATAATATGGAAGCAATAATGATATAAACATGAATATATATATATATATATATATATATATATATATATATATATATATATATATGTATGTATGTATATATATATATATATATATATATATATATATATATATATATGTATGTATGTATGTATATATATATATATATATTGTTATGATGTGTTTTTTGTTTGAATGATGAGCAATGAGTAATTTTAATATTATAGGGTTTTTATCGCGGTTCTCAAAGAATTAGCTTGTAAGTACTTTTTTAAATTATCTTTATTATAACTATTATGAAACACACATATATATCTAACTTAGCCAATGTAAATTTAAAATAAACTATCTTTAAATTGATATTCATACAAAACTAATTAAATTCTATAGACAATCTAAATTTAAACAAACTATCTTCAAAATTGAAATTGTTATAACACTAACTAAATTATATTAACAAAATTTTGTACCTTTCTTTCACTGAATGCCTAAATGAACTGTTTTCCACTATATATATTCTAATCACCACTGAGTGTCTTCGTACTTCGGTTATCCTTGTTTTTGTGAAATTTCTTTTTCCAATTATCAGCTTCTACCAATTTAAGATATATTTTTCTTCACCAGCATGTATACACCACCAACCAAACCAGCAAACAGCATTTATATTTATTCTTCTTTTCAATATACCAATATCCAATTATTATAAGTTGATTTATACTAATCTCCAACCATAATATAATTTAATTTCTTCCAATATACCTTTTTTATCTTCAATAATTATTTGTGTATAATTATAAATGTGCATTAAATTATATGCATAATTTTTAATCTTCATTTAACTCACTATATTAAACATTTTGACTATTTGTACTTGATTCACTGACTCCAACTAATTTTCATAATAAACTGCTTGACTTCTGACTAAAAAAACTTAAAAACTTTTTAAAAACTCTTCTGACTGCACTATCTAAAACTTTTCTGACTAACAACTTTCAAAAACTGCCCTCTTGAATCCAAATCACGGGTATTTATATGTTTTTTTTTGGATTTCTAGAACCATCTCGTAAGATATCATGTTCTATTCAGTTCTATTTAATACATGTCTGAATTTTCTGGAACAAACCATTTCGCAAACATGGCCATCTCCGGAGATCCAGAGAATTCCATTCTTTTCTATTAATAATTTTGTTTACATTTAGGCTTTTCAGATCAGAATATATAATTAAATTAGTAACTTAACATTCTAATTTAATAAAATACACATTTCAAACAATATATTATTATAACCCACTTTATATTGTAAATATTCTTAAACGTCACTTCAGAGTATAAATATCTGTCAATCTCCGAGAGTATTTTTGGTTGCCTAAGCACATGGCTCACTTATATATATTTACAATATTAAAATACAACTTTTTACAATTATTATGCTAATTTATTAAAAATGCCCTCACATAAATATATTTTTATTAAATTCTCTAGTATATAACTTATTTAAAACAACCAAATATCTAATATTATGTAGTATATAACTTATAAATTATTTTCTATAAACCCCAATCGTTACAATACCCCAAAAATAATATTTAAAATAAATAATTTACATATTATTTTTTTAAATATTAATTTTCTCATACCTTATTAAATTTAATAAATCAAATTTTTTTTTTTTTTTTTTTTTTATTTAAAATGTGTTAAATACATCCCTGTTCGCTGTCTATGTCAAAACAGAGAACAACGGAGCACAGTTCGGCTATTCTATGGTCAAACTGTCATGTCAAATGGGGCAATGGATGCGATATCAGAGAATAAAATATAACCTTAATTACAATATAATCGATATGGTGTTCTGTTTGTTTATAGACAAAATCTAGGAATTATTTCCATTCAAAATAACTTCATCAATATAAATTGGTAAGTTTTTCCACTTTATTATATTAGAAAGACATTTTTATAGCAATTATAGTATCAATTTTGTGTCTAACCCCAAATTATGATTTTTAGGGTACAAATTAATTTCCATATATACAAAATTCAACAAGTACGATGTCAAATTGATTCAAAATAATGAAATCTACCATCTACCATTTAACAAATCAAGTCTATTGAACAAAATGGACACATCAGTAAGTTATTAGTGTTATTATATTTGTGTTAAAGGTATAGAAATCATTATTCAATCTCTTCATGATATTGAAAAATGTCGTTGATATGAAATATGCCTCTTAGTCTGTTCTCTGCATCTATTAACACATAACTATTTAGTCCATTCTGATTTTCAATTGTATATGGACCTTCAAACATTGGTTGTAATTTCTTACAACGGTTTTCTTTAACATTACTTTTTCTAAGTGAACGAATTAACACTAGGTCTCCTTTTTGAAATGTGATTGGTTTTTTTATATTTCGATTTTGTCTTCTGATATATGTTATTCACTTTCTGCATTACTTGTTCTAACATATCCTGATTATATTCACTAATCCACTTTCTGTTTCCTATTTGGCCAAACATTAAATATTCTGGTACTTCCTCTGTATTCAAATTATGTGTATTATTTAAAAAATACTCTACTTGTGGTATATGTTGCTGCCAAGTTTCGTGTTGATTTTGGCACAGTATCCTTAAATATTTTATATTTATGGATACTGATACTTGTAAAATGAATGTTGATTCCCTTTTTCTCACAAAATGTCCGAAATTTTTGGTTGTTAAAATATGTAGCATTATCTATTATGCAATTTCTAAATGGTCCTATTTCTTCGAAAAATTGATTAATATATAATTTTAATGTTTTAACATTTGTTCTAGAGCAGGGATATAGTTTAATAAATTTTGTATATAAATCAACTATCACTAGTATATGCTTTTTTCCTGTTGGACTGAGAACTAAATTTGAAATAAAATCCATGGAAACTGTATTTAGTTTTTCATATACAACATTAGATTTATATGTGTTCTGGTTTTTGAAATTCTTTTCTTTGTTTAGTTGACATATTGGGCATTGGGTAGTAATTTCTTTTGCTATACTTATGTCATTCTTTGCAAAATAATTGTCCCTAAATAGCATCCATAGCTTTCTTGAACCAATATGCATATAATCGTTATGTAAATTTTTCAATATTTTCTTTGCTAAAGTTCTAGTTATTACATATACTTCTATGCCATTTATTATTTTATAATATACTCCATCTTTCCTAAGGACTTTTTGTTTTTCACTCAAATTGATCTGATCTCTTATAATTTCTTCTTTAGAATATAATCCAGTACTTTCTACTAATTGATTTAGTCCAATTTTTATTGTTCGCTGCCCTTTTTGTGGTGTATTTTCTAACCTTGATAAAGCATCTGCCACTATATTGGATTTTCCAGAAATGTATTTGATTTCAAAGCAGTATTCACTAAGTATTAGACTCCACCGATGTATTCTACTGTTTCCATATTTGTTATTTAATATAGATGTTAAAGCTTGGTGATCTGTTTCTATTGTAAATTCATTACCCAACAAATAAAATCTTAATTTTGTGACACAGTGTATTATACTTGCTAGTTCTAATTCTGAAACTGAGTAACCCTTTTCATGTGGCTTTGTAATTCTTGAAATGAATTGTATTGGGTATTCGACCCCATCATGTATTTGTAATAATACCCCTGATAATCTCTCTATTGATGCATCTGTTCTTAATATGAATGGCTGTGTGTAGTCAGGATAGTATATTTTCAAGTTTGACAGAAAAATGTTTTTAATTTCTTGGAATGCTAGTTCTCTTCTCTGATCCCATCTCCATTTTACACCTTTTCTCAGTAGTTCAAGTAATGGAATTTCTTTTATACTTAGATCTGGTATCATCCTTTTATAATAATTAATTATTCCAATAAATCCTCTTAAAGTTCTTAAATTGTGTGGTGTTTTATATTCCTGAATGACTTGTGTCCGTTCTGGATCCATTTCGATTCCCTTAGTGTTAAGTTTATAACCTAGATATATGACTTCTTTTTGAAAAAATGTACATTTTTCTTGATTTATTTTTAGTCCAACTTTGTCTAATCTATTTATTATAATTTTTAGGTGTTTCTCATGATCTTCAGCTGTTTTAGAAAAAATTAATATATCATCAATGTAGTGAATTACAAAATGTTCATATTGATCCAAAATATCATGAAGACATCTACATAGAGCACTGCAAGATGATTGAAGTCCAAATGGTACTACTTTGAATTGATATACTACTCCATCTATCTGAAATCCTGTATACTGTCTACTTTTTCTTTCTAGAGGTATTAACCAAAAACTATGCTGTAAATCGATTTTAGTGAAAAATGACATTCCTGTAATTCTTCCTAGTATTCCATCTATACTCATTGGTGCTTCAAATTGCTTTTCAGTAATCTTGTTAATATTCCTTGCATCCAAACATAACCTGATTTCACCTGATCTTTTTCGTACTACTACTATGGGGTTAATAAAACGTGTGTCTGCCTTCTCAATGATCCCATCTTCTAACATATTATTAATTGTTTTGTTTACTTCTTCTCTGTATTTATATGGTATTGGGTATGATTTTGTTTTAAAATCTTTTTCCTCCTTAACTCTTATACTATGGATATAATTCTGTGCAATTCTATTTTCTTTATTGACAAGTCCCTTGTGTTGCTGCAATATGGAAATGACTATTGATTTATATTCTTCAGGGCAATTTAAAACTTTTATCATATCTTCTTCTTTACAAATAAAATTATTCTTCATTATGTACTCATTATTCCTTGCTTCCAATTTTACGCACTCCGCCTCGTAGGCATCCATCTGCTTAAAATTTCCATTCCTTAAATATTCACTACAATAATTATTCTTTACATTCTTCTGGGACATTTCCCTATCATCAAAATACATTTCTTCTTCATAAACATCATTATTTTCTTTTAATAATATCCTATCAACTCTTATTCCTTCTTCTACCTCATCTTTCTGCATAAATTTAATTATTTGCCCTTCCAAAGTTACCATTTTTTTTTCAAAATCTATCTTTACTTTCTTCTTTTCCAATTCATCATTTCCCATTAATATATCAACACATAAATCCTTGACAATAAATCCTTGCATATTAATTTCTTTATTAAGAATATTAATTTTAAAATTGGCTAGTTTATCAATTTCACCCAACTTCTTATTATTTGCACCAATAATTTTAATTTTTGGGATCTTTATTATATCTGATAGTTTTAATGTATTAAAAATAAAATTCTCCGAGACTAAAGTACTTTCTGAACCAGTATCTATCATAATTTTAATCATTTTATTTTTGGCCAAAGCATTTATATAAATTAAATTAATAGATTCAATAATTTTCTCTTCATCTAAAGAAATAAATTCAGAAGGTTTTTCATAATAGCAATGGCCTAACTTGTAATTCAGAAAGTTTACTGCACAAAATTTTGATTATTAGAATTGTCAGATTGTATCTGACCATTTGGATCTGATGTCCTATGTCTTTCCCTACTATGACTTCTACTCACATTTTCCTGCCTTGTACTACTTCGTTCCCTGCCTTCGCAGCTTCTATTCCTTCGAACACAATTTACCTGTCTGTTATAGTTAGGTCGTTCTGTATTTCTTCTATTGTTAAAATCTTGCCTATTATTATTAGTACTGTTATTAAAATGTTGTCTATTATAATTAGTATTATTATTAAAATTTTGTCTATTATAACTAGTATTATTATTAAAGTTCTGTCTATTTGGATTACTGTTATTATTATTAAAATTTTGTAAATTATCACCATACCTAGTGTTATTGTTATATGATTGTCTATATTTGTGATTATCATTTTTATTATATTGAAAGCTATTATTGTTTTTTTTGTTGTTATTATTACTTGTCATATTGCCTCTTTGTATTCTTTGAATAAAATTAATAAAACTATCTATTGTTTGAATATTTTGTACAGTTACGGTTTGCACAACATCAGCATCAAAATGTCTAGATACATTTAAGACTGTTTCATCCTCTCTAAGTGGTGGTTCTAAATATTTTGCAACTGTTATCAATTTCAATGCATAATCTACCATATTTGATTTTAAATTTTGATTATACTTTCCAAAATATAGAATTTCTCTAAACTTTGCTTGCTCTAATTCACCCCAATAATAATTTAAAAATTTATTTTCAAATGTTTGAAAGTTATCTAAATCATTTTCAATACTAGCAAACCAAGTTGCTGCATTGTCATTTAATGTCACTCTAATATAATCTTTAATATCATTAATATTATTCACAAATCTTAATTTATGTTTTAAACTATTTATGTATACTCTAGGATGCAAATTTTTTATATTACCAGAGAATTTAATCCCAGTCTCATTTGTTAAATTTAAGTAAGGTCTCCCTATGTCTCTCATTTGTGAAATATCATCTATTCTCTGTTCCACATTTCTTATTTGATTACTATTTATTTGGATATTTTGTTGTATATCGTCTAATTTTTCTTCTGTGTTTCTCCTGTCTTCGTTAATTTTTACTTCTAAGTTACATTTCTGTAACTCTATTTTCTGTTCTATATCTATCTTATTATCTTGAATAATCCTCTTTACTTCTGTCCTCTCATTGTCTATCCGTTTCTTGTAGTCATTCCGTATACTTTTTATTTCATTTGCTACTTTTTTCTCTGCAGCTTCAAGTTTTTTATCCATTTGTTTTACAATTTTATTATTATTATCTTCTATTTTCTTTTCTAATTTTCTATAATTCTCTTCCAATTTCTGTTCCATTTTTTTCATGTCTTCTTTGACTTCTTTTGAATTCTCTTCCAATTTTTTTATGTCTTCTTTGATTTCTTTTAAATTCTCTTCCATTTTCTGTTCCATTTTTTTCATGTCTTCTTTGATTTCTTTTGAATTCTCTTCCATTGTCTTGTTCATCTGCATCATTAATGACATCAAAGCTGCCATATTGACATTTTCCTCTCTTTCTGGATTCATTTCTGCAGTATCTTGTGGAACTTGAACTAAACTCTCCTCTTGTATAGGTTGTGTTTCTACTCCCACATCTTCTTCATTCTTTTTGCTTCTTGTACCTTTCTTTCCTTGAGACATTTTGAGACTTTACTTGTTCAAATATAATTAAAAATAAAATCTATAATTTTTCCTTTCTACTGATAATTAATTTAATTATATGAGAGCACTTATCTTCCCAAACTAATTCTTTTAAATAGAGAGCCCCACGTTGGGCGCCAAATTGTTATGATGTGTTTTTTGTTTGAATGATGAGCAATGAGTAATTTTAATATTATAGGGTTTTTATCGCGGTTCTCAAAGAATTAGCTTGTAAGTACTTTTTTAAATTATCTTTATTATAACTATTATGAAACACACATATATATCTAACTTAGCCAATGTAAATTTAAAATAAACTATCTTTAAATTGATATTCATACAAAACTAATTAAATTCTATAGACAATCTAAATTTAAACAAACTATCTTCAAAATTGAAATTGTTATAACACTAACTAAATTATATTAACAAAATTTTGTACCTTTCTTTCACTGAATGCCTAAATGAACTGTTTTCCACTATATATATTCTAATCACCACTGAGTGTCTTCGTACTTCGGTTATCCTTGTTTTTGTGAAATTTCTTTTTCCAATTATCAGCTTCTACCAATTTAAGATATATTTTTCTTCACCAGCATGTATACACCACCAACCAAACCAGCAAACAGCATTTATATTTATTCTTCTTTTCAATATACCAATATCCAATTATTATAAGTTGATTTATACTAATCTCCAACCATAATATAATTTAATTTCTTCCAATATACCTTTTTTATCTTCAATAATTATTTGTGTATAATTATAAATGTGCATTAAATTATATGCATAATTTTTAATCTTCATTTAACTCACTATATTAAACATTTTGACTATTTGTACTTGATTCACTGACTCCAACTAATTTTCATAATAAACTGCTTGACTTCTGACTAAAAAAACTTAAAAACTTTTTAAAAACTCTTCTGACTGCACTATCTAAAACTTTTCTGACTAACAACTTTCAAAAACTGCCCTCTTGAATCCAAATCACGGGTATTTATATGTTTTTTTTGGATTTCTAGAACCATCTCGTAAGATATCATGTTCTATTCAGTTCTATTTAATACATGTCTGAATTTTCTGGAACAAACCATTTCGCAAACATGGCCATCTCCGGAGATCCAGAGAATTCCATTCTTTTCTATTAATAATTTTGTTTACATTTAGGCTTTTCAGATCAGAATATATAATTAAATTAGTAACTTAACATTCTAATTTAATAAAATACACATTTCAAACAATATATTATTATAACCCACTTTATATTGTAAATATTCTTAAACGTCACTTCAGAGTATAAATATCTGTCAATCTCCGAGAGTATTTTTGGTTGCCTAAGCACATGGCTCACTTATATATATTTACAATATTAAAATACAACTTTTTACAATTATTATGCTAATTTATTAAAAATGCCCTCACATAAATATATTTTTATTAAATTCTCTAGTATATAACTTATTTAAAACAACCAAATATCTAATATTATGTAGTATATAACTTATAAATTATTTTCTATAAACCCCAATCGTTACAATATATATATATATATATATATATATGTATGTATATATATATATATATATAAAATATATATATATATATATATATATATATATATATATATATATATATATATATATATATATATATATATATATATATAGTGATGAGTGTCTTACCACCCGGCTTTTTAACGAAAGAGATAGAAAACACAGTTACCTTGTGAAATAAAAAGAGATGAAACTCGTAGAGGTGAGAAATAATCGGAAAAACCTATAATTTATATTACATTACATTACCACTATCGATAGTCTCACACCTTTAGACTTTAGATTCGAGCTAAATCACCTCGGTCATAATTATTATGAGTAACGTCGAATGTGTGACGTATTTCCATTTTTTAATTTCGCATAAAGTAAAAACTGATTGACCACAATAAAGCAAAAATGTGAATAAAATAATTTAATTAATAGTGATTATTTAATCTAAAGTTTTAAATTATTAACCAAGAATAATTTCTCCTATGATTTGAAGAGTTTCATATACTCTTGTCACGGAATAATTATAAATCCTTCGTAGATTAGTGGTAAGAATTCGACATTGCGATACAGACATCGCAGACGATTAGAGTTCAAAACCCACATGTGGTTTTTTTTAATAATAATAAATTATGCAAAGATCGTTTTGCTTTGAATCACTAAACAAAACTAAACAAAAACTGAAGTTAAAACAAAAAATCTTATTGACAAAACAGTATCGTCGTACTTTCGAAAATAAAGTAAAAACTTTTAAAGAATGTTTAAATAAGTAAAAATTCTACAAAAATAAAAAAATATCCGTGGCCACTAATCAATCGATTAGGAAAAGTCGCACTGACGATGCGAGAATTATGTACAGGACAACCATCGTGTTGAAACCATATGGAATCGAAAGGTATTGGTAAATTACAAAGGGCTGGGACAATTTCATTTTGCAGAAGTTCCAAGTATTTCCGCCCAGTCAACATACCGTCTATAAAAAATGGACCAATGACATGATTCCCTATTATGCCTCCCCAAACATTTACTTTTCGAAGACGCTGGGTACGAGCGACATAAATCTGACGAGGATTTCCTCGAGATCAATACCTAGCATTGATTGAATTGTGACGGCCATGCAATGAAAACGTACATTCATCGGTGAACAAAACGTTATGTTCATCTTGATGTGACATTTCCATTGCAGTTTGACAAAATTCTAAACGTCTATATTGATCCCCAGGGAATTGTTCGTTAGATTTATGAAGTTTATAGGGACGGTATCGATGTCTTTACAAAATTTCACCTACTCTAAATCTTGGAATTCCACATTGTTCTCCGAGACGAGGTGTTGATTGGGTAGGATATTGCTCAATACTTGCACAAATCAAAGTGTCCCCTTAGTTCCAAATCTGGATTTACCTCCCTTCGTCTGCGAACTCCTCTTGGCTCGAACACGGATCCATAAGTAAAAAAATTACGTATAATAGACTGAATTGTTGATCGTGCTGGAGCCGACCTATTTGGAAACATATTTACAAATTGTTGTCTAATCATGTCTGATAATCCATTCACATGCCAGACAACAATTTGCACTTTTTCCTCGACCGTTAAAATCCTTTTCACGAATTGTTTTTTCAATAAAAAGTTTCTGTTTACCGTAAAAAAACACTTCTCGATGTGTTATTATTTGATAACTTGAAGTCAATTCGTCAATTGTTTTGAAAATCATTACCTGTACAGAGGAATTGATATTAACACTGAGAATTTAGTGATGGATTTGACATTAAACAGTCTTCAATGGATTATTTTCCATTCACAACTGTAAAAGTTCAATTCAAGACTGTAAAACTGGAATTGAATTTGAAATATTTTGTATTTCTATTTTATAAAATTGGAATAAGAATAAATTGTAAATAACGAGTTTTTCGAAAACTTGTTACCTAATATGTATCATATTTTCTATTATTTTTGATTGAGTAAAACAAAAATTTTACCCTTGGTGTGAATTGAACCCCAGTCTTCTTATCAATAGACAACGTCTCTAACTATTACGCCAACTCCACATACAACAATAATTGTTTTCGGACTGAACATACCTATTTAGTTTACTATAATATATCTTAATATATTTAATCATTTATTTTAACATCAGAAATTATTAAAATAAAATATTTTCGAGGTCATCCGTATAATTATGACTGAAGTCAAATAGACACGTGTAATAACTAGCCTTATCTCATACTATCTCACAACTTAATCTGTCTTCTATCCTTTCCGCTGTTTTTCCGGGTGGTAAGACACTCATCACTGTATATATATATATATATATATATATATATATATATATATATATATATATATATATATATATATATATATATATATATTATGTTACATATATTACGATGTAAATTAAGTATTAAGTTTTAAAACTTAATAAATTAAGTTAATAATTAAGTTAAGGTTAAGTTTTAAAACTTAATAAATTATAATAAAGTTAAAAGTGTTCATTATAATTTATTTTCATTTAGGACAATTTCAGTATGTAATACAAAAAAAAAGTACTTCATATTATACACTAAGCTAAATTGTCCTAAGTGACAATACAATCAAAAATCAAATAATCTGGAAAGAATAAATCAAAATTATGACTAGCAATAAATTCTATTCCCCGACATAATGTATAAAATAAAACAAAGAGTTTCTTAAACTACCAAGCGTTATACAATGAAAAGAAACAAAAACTGGATTTTCTCAAAACCTAAATTTTGCAGATAGGATCTTTCATGTTACTGCGTTGTTGCTGCGTGAATATGTGACCATTCACGCAGTTCTGATGTTACTAATATTTTTTATGCGGGTCTTCTGTACTGTTACAGGAATAATATAATACACTACCGTCCATTTTACAAGTCCCTGACACTGGCCATCTGAATTCGCTGATTCCCAGTAGATCTATTTCCATTCTTTTCATTTCTTGAATTGCATTCTCAAGTTTTCCAGCCGCAAATAGACTTCATGTGCATATTCTCAAATTAGATTTTCTTCTTTCTAGGAATTATACAAAAGATTCGCTTAAACCACTCTGATTCTCACCAACACAAATATATTTGTACTAATAATTTTCGCCCAATGCCTCGATATTTGAGATATTATTAGTATTAATATTAATAGTATTGATAGCCGTACAATAATTTATTTGCAAAATAAAAATTGAATAGTAAAACAGCAAAAAAATATATTTTTTTCTAGGTTACGTGTTCCTTGGAATAGTTGCACTAGCCATACCAGTATTATTAGTAGCCTTTTGGATATATAAGCAGCGTTCGAATAATAGATGCTATGAGTCATTATTTCAAATGGGCTATCATAAGGTAATGTTAAATTATTAAAAATATTTTATTAATTTAGAATAATTTCAATTCTCAATTTACAACACTATTTATTTATTTTATTGTGTGTTGCACTACGTGTTAAAACTATCATAGTACAGAGATACAACAAACTATTATGTTCCCTACAACATTAAAATGCCAATGGTTATAATTAAACACCTTAGCTAATGTGGCAAAGCTCAGGATTTTTTTCAATGAGAGTTCAAATGAGAGCATCGTAAAATTCGGGTGAGTAATGATTTTGGTCTAAAATACAGTATTCGCTAAAATATACAGTACCGAATGTGTTTTATCGCAAATTAGTCCATTAATTTGTAATCTCACATTAATTTTAATTTCCCGAATTTGTATAATTTCACCGTGTATAATTGTGAAACATATCGATTAGTAGTTTAATTACAGTTTGTTTAACTTAATATTATTGACGAAATGATTGCATGCATTTACTACCACTAAATTATATTTGTTAGGTTTCAAAAGTCGAAGATTTTTGTTCTATGCAGAGAGTAATACACTTAATTGATGAATCGTAGCATTTTAGTGAGATTATAAATATAGCTTCGGGAGTAGTTTGGAAGGCAGTATATTATAAATTGTTACCTCAAAAGCAACTATAGTGTAATAATTCAGTAGTTGTCAATAAAACTATATTTTATTCCATGACAACATTTTATTTTATCATCATCGATCGAGAAGAATCCGACAAAGGGAATTTAGAAACAATTCGAACTTATAAACGAACTTTGAACATTGTATTTATTTTTTAATTTACATGTTCAACATATTCACCATTGCGGCTTTAGCAAGCTTCATAACGTTTTTGCAGATTATACAACATATTTATACAGGCTACAGGATAATATGTGGCTGCTGCAGTTGGAGGCTTCGTTTTGCAGACTGTAAAGTCTGATCGAGATTATTATTGGTAAGAAGTGTTTTTCGATTATCAGAAAAGCCCTTGCTCTCTATGACACAACATACTGTCAGTGTTACGAAATTTCTTAACGATTGCTAACATTATGGGAAGCCGCCTTGTTAAACATTTGTCAATATTTTTTAGACAATTGCAGGGCCGGACTCATAAAAAACAGCGAACTGTTTTATTTCCTTAACTATTTATTTTAGAATTTTATTTTTTTTTTTATTATTTATAGGTTTGTAATTTGATATGCAGTTATTTTGCTCAATAATGTTAATTGACTACCTCTTTTTATCGGCACTTGCTTTATGAGCTAGAGATAATTTACTTATATTCATAACTTTGTTTCTTCTTCTAAATGTGCCTATCTTCTAAAGACGTTGGCGACCACATTGACCCATCTTATTCTATTCACTTGTGCTCACATTGTTTATGTACCCTTTTTCATTTTTTTCATTGTTTTTATCACAGTTACGTAATAGAAGTTTCTAAAAAGTTTCCATGATTTACTGAAGAATCGTTAATACGGTAGGAACTTTCAACTTCTCTTTATTGCGATACCTTGTTTTCCTATCAATTTCAAAACATTAATGACAGTAGATGCAACCTGCCTCAGTTGAAATACTTCTTTTTTTCCGTTTTAGCAATTGTTTTTCAAACAACATACAATCAACAGTTGTTTCCTCGCTATAAGCAATAAACGTTTTTACACAATCTGTGAGCATTTGACTTTTTATGCACAGTTACTGTTTAAATTAAATGTCTAAAAATTGAATGAACATCAGAAAACATCAAACAAATAATACAGTACAGCTTTTTTCACTTCTATTGTAATTAAGCCAGTTACGATTTAATTTTTGAGTAAAGTATAGCTCATTAGTAGATTCGCTTTGAATAGGATGGAATTCAAAAAAAAGTCGTTTGTCTGACATACAAGTTTTTTTAAGTAATTTTGGGAATTCGGATCATCAACAGGTATTTCTACTGTTTGTACTTATCCTTCTTCCCTTCCTTCTTCGTCTTCGCCCTTTTCTTCTTCTATTTCTTCTATAAAAACAAATAAAAAACATTACTTTCATCCATATTGTGAAGAATATTTTTGTGTAACGGGTATTATAGTGAAAATATAGTATTTTTCTGAAAAGGGGCCGAAAAAATAGTCGGCACTTGCTAGAGCGGACTATAGTTGTCGCGGTGACCCGCAGGCTCAGTAACAACAGACTCTTTATCAAAAACAAACAGTTATGCAGAGAATAAAGAGAAGATATTAATAGGAAAATTGTTTCGCATAAAATAGGTTTTAATTCAAAGGCTAAATTATCTTAGACGACGCAAAATACGCATTGAGTCTAGAAGGTAATAAATGAGACCGCTAACAGGTGGCACGGAATCATGGAAAAAAAATTTGTTGCATTTTCATTTTTTTTTTTGGGAATCGTAAGTGGCCAAAATAAAGTTCGATATGCTTCTTCCTAAATTTAGGGGTCCCAAAAAAAATAAGTAGTAAATTATATTCATATACCAAATAGCTGCAAAAAAACCGTGAATAGTAAATTAAAACCACATACACAATGACTGCGACTTTAGTGGCCCAAAACTGCGACTGCTAAATTAAACCCATGTGTTAAACTCTAAAATTCACAGCTATCGGATATATCGTATTGAGCGCAATAAGCAGCGTACGAGAAAAACATTGTTGGGACTTGGGTGCAATTTGTTGGATCCACAGTTTTGGTTATATAATAGTTGGCGCTTACTATTTTACCCCAAAACCTAAAGCGTAAAAGCGTTGTTTGTTGTACTCATTGACTTCGTTAACGCAGAAAACTGCATTTGTATATTTTAGGCCAATTGTGGAATATACCACTATTATATTATAACAGAAACAGCAGATATTGATATCTACTAATGGTGCCCAAACCGTAAAAATAGTTTTTCGAGGGCGCAGCATTTAAGCGATTAACACAAAACCCTGGGTGCCATTTTTAAGATATGTGCCCTGGCCTTTGATTATCTGATACCTGATATGAGTTGCATTTTGTTGTACCCACTGGCTTCATTATGTAGGATTCTGGGGCTCAAAATCCTCTATGTATACTCTAGTTAAGGAGCACAGAAAACTGTACCTGTATATTTTTAGGCCAATTATAGATGTACCACTATTATATTATAACAGAAACAGCGGATATTAATACCTACAAAAGCGCCCGAATCGTAAAAATATTCTTCGAGGGCGCCGCGCATTGCGTCTAAACAGAAACAGCAGATATTGATATCTACTAATGGCGCCCAAACCGTAAAAATAGTCTTCGAGGGCGCCGCATATAAGCTATTAACACAAAACCCTGGGTGCCATTTTTAAGATATGTGCCCTGGCCTTTGATTATCTGATACCTGATATGAGTTGCATTTTGTTGTACCCACTGGCTTCATTATGTAGGATTCTGGGGCGCAAAATCCTCTATGTATACTCTAGTTAAGGAGCGCCGAAAACTGTACCTGTATATTTTAGGCCAATTATAGATGTACCACTATTATATTATAACAGAAACAGCGGATATTAATACCTACAAAATCGCCCGAATCATAAAAATATTCTTCGAGGGCGCCGCGCGTCGCGTCTAAACTATTCACACAAATCCCTGGGTGCCATTTTCGAGCTATGTGCGATGACCTTTGATTATCTGATACCAGCTGTATTTTGCAAAACACCATGCTCAATTGAACCAATAAATCAATCAAACGGCGAAATCGGAAGAAAATAAAAACATTTTTAGGTGAAAACTACATCATCTTTGGGTAAAGTTTCAAACATTTTTTCAGCGGTAATTTTTTTTTATGGATAGATGCCAACTAAGTCAAAAGGCGTTGGCCGGCGTGCTAGTCCGGCCGTGGACAATTATGTCAAACTTTAGTCTCCGTTAATTTCTGTATGAGCGGTTTATAATAAACACTTTTTACTCAGTTGTAAGGACTATTTTCACGACAGTTTTAATAATATGACAGTTAAATGACAGTTCATGACAAATAAGACCTATATATATATATATATATATTGTTGTGGTATTCAAAATTGAAGGGTAAAAATATTAAATGTACGATGAAATCAATATTTCAGAGATTATAGAAAATAAAAAAAATACTCCGAGCTGCCTGGAATTAACCAAAGGTAATCTTAGTCATAAATAATCTTTTGTATAAATATAACAAGTGAAATAGTGCGGGTACAATAAATAGAAGTTGGAAAAAGACGATGGTTTTTCCCCATAAGCCATAAAGTGTTCCGTAAGCTGGATTTTGCGACAATAAAAATAGTTAATAAATAAATTATTGTTCGGAATATGTAAATACCCAGTAGAAATTAAGTGTCCTTGTAGAAATAATATGAATTAGGAAAGTTTGTAGGTATTTCTGATTTTATGTGGGAGTGGTATGCAAATTTCTGATTGGCCGAGAATTTGGAAAGTTGGAAAGTGGTGATGGGTGTGTATAATGAGAGGTTGGATGAATGGATAGAGGAAATGAGAGAAGCAGTTTGTTCTAGTTTCTTAAAGTGAATGGTTGGTTTTCGAGGTGGTATCCAAGGGTAGTAAGTGATAAAGAATAAGTTGTGAGTTGTGAAGTAATTGTGTCCGACGGTAGCTGATTTGGTACAAATTTGTAAGTAAACTTTTCCTACTTGTATTCTACGTATCGCTGTTTATTTCGGAACGAGAGATTAAGTTTGGCGAGAGGAAAAGAGGCTTGCATCATTGGAAAGGTACGTGCATTCGAAGGAGAGCATTGAAGACACTAAATTGCAATATATTGTTTAATACCCACTCCAATTACATAGGAGGCTGCTGAGAACTGATAGTTCATTTTGCATAGAACAAGGAATTGGACAACTCAAGGCAGAGGAAGCGTTTCAACGGGAGAAACATTCATAATATATTAAATTTGAGAATTTTGGGTTAAAAAATATTATATCATATTAGTAACGTGTGAATAAGTTGTCGATAGTCGAAGGAGATCAAATTTGTTCTGAGAGGGGACACGGAGCTGTGGAGAGAATTGGATAATTCATACAAAATTTTCTTGGTACAATCGTTATATCAGACTTGCATTAGGAAGGACACTGAATATTATTTGATTTGTTTATGTAGAATAATAAGCTGTATCTTAGATTGTAGTTGTATTATATTATCCATGCATTATTGAAGATTCACGTACGTAGAACGAATTTTGTTTGATAAACATTGTATGCTAATAATTTTTGGAGGTATTTTAATCAGTTTATTTTATTACATTATTTTCATATCATATTATGTTGTTTTATTCCGTTATTCTTTGGACCTAACCCATCAGCTGTAAAGTATAGATATTGAAGCACGAGTAAAACTTGAGATAACAAAATTGAAAGGTGTGATATAAATCAATCAAAAATTTTAATAATGTTTTATATATATTTTTTGTAAAGTTTTAAAATTAAAATTCTAGATATCACATTAATATATATATATATATATATATATATATATATATATATATATATATATACCGTCCTCTCTCTCTATAACGATATGCAAGGGACCGGGAATTTTCATCGTTATAAGGAGAGATCGTTATACAGAGAGAGAGACAAAATTCGGTACTGTAATATTAATAATACTAAACTAAATACCCTATTTTAATTAAAAAAAAAATATCAAAACGAATATAAATGCAGAATTAAAACATGTGTACTGTACAATAAAAAAAATAATATGCTACTACAAAACATATTTAGCCCACATTACCAAAAAAATCTGTCACCTTGGTCTGTCTTCTTTTCCCTTTCCACAGAACTGACTTGACCTTGTCCTGAAGATGCATCGAATCTTCCACAGTACTCATATCGTCTTCCTGGTGGATGAAGAATCGATGCAGTACTTTTGCCGCATCCAATGCCTGCTGAGGGGTCGGAGCTGGTACTGGCTCTGCTGGCACTTCCGAGTCACTCTTTTCTTCTTATTCTACACGAACTGCTTGCAGAATGTCCTCGTCAGAAAGTCCAGATGTTGTAGCTACATTTTCATCAACTTCTTCAAAATGTGTTAGCTCTTTCGGTCCGTAGGTGATAAGTAAGTTCATACTGTCTACTGTCTGGCCCAAACATCTAATGGCAGGTCACCTTCATCATCAGTCAATCCTTGAGCCATACTGCATGTTTGAAGGAATGTTTTGTTGTATTGCTCATCACTTCGTCCCAGGATTTACTAATCATTAGGATGGCGTCAAGAATGTTTAGTTAAAGATCTCCATTATTCTCAACCAATTCCATCAAAAGTCTTCTCCTGTAATGGCTTTTCAAACTCTTGATGACACTTTGGTCCATGGGCTGAAGGACACTCGTTGTGTTTGCTGGCAGAAAACAGAGTTCGATGTTTTGAAGGTCGCGCAATACACGATGTGCAGGACAATTGTCTACAAGCAAAAGAATTTTTTCTCTTTAAGCTCGATATCCCACTTTCTTATCGCTTCTTCAAAAATTTCCGAGGTCATCCACGCACTCTTGTTTGCTTTATAGGTCACCGGTAGATTTTTTATGTTTTTAAAGCAACGCGGGTTTTTCGACTTCCCTATCACTAACACTTTTCGTTTCACCGAACCTGTCATGTTAGCGGCCACTAAAACTGTAATGCGTTCCTTAGAGAGCTTTCCACCAACGCACTTTTCCAATTTAAATTTTAAAGTTCTGTTTGGTGTCATTTTAAAAAACAATCCAGTCTCATCCGCATTGAAAATGTCGTCTGACGCATATCGTGCCTTCAATCCAGGCCACACGTTTTCTAGGCAATCATCCGTTACGTTTTTGTTAACATCGCTAGCCTCTCCGCTGATTTGCCGTAGTTGATCTTGTGCCGCAGCTTCCACTTGCTCAGCCAACCGTCAGATGTCTTGAAATTCTCAATTCCAAGTTCAGTTGCAAAAAACTCAGCTTTTGTCCTGACCACAGGCCCAGAAAGTGGAATATGGTTCATACGCTGCTGCTGGAACCACTGAGGCATAGCGCGGTCTAAATCTTCGTGCTGAGGTTTCCGCAACTTCTTCCTGCTACCGCCCTCCATCTCCGCTTTAAGCCAATTTTTTCTGTCCATCCTTCCATATCCGGTTGCTTTTCACCTTTCTCTATTGCTCGAGTTATCGATAACTTTTTCTCCACCGAGAGCACTTTACGCTTTTTCGAAAACATGTTGACTGTTGACACACTAAGACACAACTTAAACTGGAAATGAAAAGTCGTCAATAGATGACAACATCTGTGTGATAACAGTTAGGTACGCCGCCCGAAAAATAAACGTGAGTCACTTAATCCTCTGATAAGAAAGAGTAGAATGGGTGGCCGCATTCCTTAACCGCAAAACAAAACAACCGCTGGACAATGACCTTGCCACTCGTGACCCAGGTAGTCTGAACTTTAAACACAATAACACATTTGTCATCAACTATTGGACGCTAAAAAGTTATCGCTATAAAGAGAGAACGATATCGGTATAGAGAAAGAATTAATACATTGTTCTTATGACGAACCAACCAACGTTTACTATTTTCATCGTTATAGAGGAATTATCGTTATATAGGGAATCGTTATAGAGGGAGACTACTGTATATATATATATATATATATATATATATATATATATATATATATATATATATATATATATATATATATATATATATATATTTGCCCTTTGATGACTGTCGGTATGCTGAGATGACCACCTTTACAAACATTTCTTTTAAACTTCCCGGCGGTTTTACAGTCATACCAGTGTGTAAAATTGGTTGCCTATATTATATTCTAAGTGTAACCAGTTTAGAACCGATTTGATTGAATCACATTGACTGGATAACATAATTAGTCACGCACACATTTGAAGCGGACGTTTGTTGTTGACAGAGCGACATATTTTAATTGTTTTCTTGTTTATTCAATTATTATTAATTACAAAAATTGCGGGTAAGTAATATTTTTGAAGACTGTTTCACACTAAGTACTGTTATTTGCATGAATACATTTCAATTTTTTTTGTAGATCACTGTTTTTATGTGGTATTCTGGCACGACCACAGGGCACTTCCTTTATGAATTCTGCCAATATGCAAAATTAAAAATGTAGCTTCAGACATTTGGAAAATATGTCCCAAAATGATATTACGCCTTATTTGATGAAATTCCAATTGACCAGTAGTCGATTGTCTCAAATACTGAAAGCTTCTTGAGAGATGAATTGGATGTTGATGAATTTCGGTGACCAAATCATGAGGATGTCTTTAATATTAGAAATATGGACATCGTATTTGAAGACCAAATTAACAATCAAGATGAAACAACCAATACTCCAAATAGTCAGGAATCGGATAGTGAAGACGATGTACCGCTAGCAGTACGGCTAGCAAAGCGAGATAACCATATTTTGGACACAAAGTGAAAGTCATATAACACAAACAAATCAATTTATTGAAACTACAGGCCCAAACATTCCAAATTCTGCAGAGAACTCCACATATGTGCTTTTGGAACTATTTCCTGAGGATCTATTTCACCTAATTGTATTTCAAAGCAATCTATATTACGGTCAAAAACACAGAAGAGGAAATGGACTTACTCCTACCACAGAAGACGAAGTCAAAACATTTCTTGGCGTAAATTTATTAATGGGTATAAAGGAAATGCCCAGTTACAGAGATTATGGGTCGTCACGTGATGAATTATGAGACCCTTTTATCAGTTCGGTTATGTCACGTAACAGATTCGCTTGGTTACTAGGCAATTTACATCTGGTTGATAATACAGTGCAGCCAAAAAAAACTGATTCCGGATTTGACAAACTTTACAAAGTGCGACGTTTCTTGCGAAACTCACTGAATCTACAGGAGTTTCAAGCGATTGATGAGTCTATGATACGATTCAAAGGTCGAAGTATCCGACATTACATGCCCAATAAACCTATAAAACGTGGCTACAAAGTATGAGTTAGAGCAGATTCAAGCGGATTCATGTGCGGGTTCCAGATATATACCGGTAAAGTGGGAAATTTCACCAAAAAAAAATTAGGACAACGAGTCGTACAGGATCAAACGAAAGTCTTGGTAAATAAACACCACCGAGTGTTCTTTGACAACTATTTCAACTGTATTGATCTTCAGAGATCTTCATTGTCGGACGGAATCTACGCAAGTGGAACCGTTAAAAAAAAAGGATTTACCAGAGTTCAAAACTGACAAACAAATGAATCGAGGAGATTAAGATTACCGTATTTCAACAGATGGACTATCTGCGTTGAAGTGGATGGATCGCAAAGTGGGATTCTGTTAGCAAATCACCAAAATCCAGCAACAAACGAAGTTGTAAAGAGAAGACAAAAAGACGTTACTCTGAATGAGGTTTCATGTCCACAAATGGTAGTGCTCTACACCACACATATGGGATATGTTGACAAATTTGACATGCTTGAAAAGTCTTTATGAGTTAAATCGTAAATCACATAAGTGGTGGCATAGAATATTTTTTTATTTTGTGGATGCTTGCGTCGTAAACGCATTCATTCTATTTCAACTTAGAAGCCAATCAAAAAGTATGTCTTTGAAAGAATTCCGGCTATCTGTGATTAGAGGCCTTATTGGAACAATTAAAAAGGGGAAGACCATCAGCAGAAAAACCAGTGAGTAAACCCAAAAGGCATATTCCCTTGGAACTGCGCTACTCAAAGTCTTCTCGTGCCCCAAAAACTACTTCTTTGAGATGTGCCAACTGCAGCACGACAGCAAATGTTAGCAGAACACAGTGGAAATGTTCATCTTGCAATGCCGGACTTTGACTCAAACATGGCAAAAATTGTTTTTCGACGTTCTATGCAAAACAATAGGAAGAAAGAAGTGCTACCTGGTTTTTATTTCTCATTTAATTTTTTGTTACGCTGTGTTCCTGGTGGTATCTTGAGCTTACCACTTCCTACAATATATATTTCAATATCAGCATTGTTTATTTTGACAGAATTTATTTTAAGAATACACTAAAATAAATAAATTTCACAAAATACTGTTTGTTTTTAGTTTAATCAAAATCGGGCTTTAAGGGGTTAATTCGAATCATGAAGTTCATCACAAATTGATAATATGTTCTATCCCCCCCCCCCCCCAGAACCTTATTTTGTTCACTTCCCTTCTATATGTTGAATTTTTTATATGTAGTTGCAGTGGCACTCTTAATAACACAATACCAGTTACATATTCAGCTTTTTCTGCGACATATTTAATATATCTGCTAATTATTGCTCCTAGTATTTTAATCCTTAATATTCTAAAGTCTTCCTCTTGTTTTTTATCATACTAAGGGTTTCGGTTTCGTCATCATCGTCGGTCGAGTTATTGTTTTATATATCGTCATTAATTTATTGTTTATTATAAGTCTGGCAAATATTAAATGAAACTATAAATCACAAATCACGCGTCGTAAGTGGTCAAAAGTAGCCGAAATCACGTGTCTATCATGCGTTCTCGAAAATTTTGAATTCGATCATTGGCGGCGCATAAGAAAATATGTTTCCTTGGTAGTCAATTTACATTGTAACAATAGAATATTATATTTCTGCTTATAATAATAAAAATAATACATTAGTTTTATTTATAAAAAAAGTATGAAAGTGTCGTATTTTTATGTATGATTTATTGATCTGTATTGAGACGTAGTGTGACCAACTAGCCAGAAAAATATGGGACATGATCCGAATTACGAAGTCGCGTCCCGGATAGGGTTTCCTGACCATCGGAATTTTGAACTTTTTGGTAAAATTCTATTTTGAAACTTTAAATAAGTTATTCTTCTAAGAATTCACATCAAATTTCTAGAGTGTAATACTAATACCACATCCAAAACGCATGCATTTTATCGTGGTATTATGTTATAGAAAAACTCGATCTGTGCACTTTTTTTCGTTTCTGTATTTTAATTATCCTCTTCCGAAAAGATTATTCTAAAACGATAACAATTCATGTATTGTATACACATCAATCATACCCACCAACAGGTGTGCCGCATTCAAAGATGTAATTATTGCTGATAAATGTTTTTTTTTCGGTTTTTTCAACCATTTTAAGTAGGTAAACAAACTTCTTGATTTCATTCGCGCTATATTCTTGAAGAATAAATGATTCATTTCCAAACCGTTACGTGCTTTGAACCAAGATCAAATCTGCTGCGTTGCAATATGATTTTATGTAAACATTTATTTTATGTCACTAATCAGTTTGAAGCCTCAAATAGATTAGTGATCATCTACGAAGGTCCGAAGCATTGTTTAGTTGACTTTACATTTTCCATTCCATTGTATTGTTAATATGTATGGAACCCGAACAAGAAAGTAAAAAGAGAAAACGCTATTGCACTTTTAATAAAACATTGCAAGAAGAATTCCCATTTTTGAAAAAAATGTAACAGTGACGTAAAATGTGATACTTGTGGATCCGAATTTTCGATCGCCCACAGTGGTAGAGCGAATGTAGTGAGTCGTATCAAAAGTGAAAAACACCAACGAAATATTAGCTGGGGAAGGTGTTTGGGCGTATCATATGATTAAGACCTCAAGAAAGTTAGTTTCATTACTAATACTAATTTTGGTGGTAAAAACCGAGGTGCCAAAACAATGTTTACTACAAACTAAAATCACAGAGTACGGAGATGTACGGAGTAGAAACGTGGACATTGAAGGCGGAAACTCTATCAAAACTTCAGGCTTTTGAGCTATGGTTATACAGAAGGATCCTGAAGATACCATGGACAGACAAAGTCACCAATGAAGAAGTACTGCGGATGATGAACACAACTGCGGATTTGGTCAACATCGTGAAGAGCCGTAAGCTGCAGTACTTGGGACATATAATGAGAAATCAAGGCAGATACGAGCTACTTCAATGCATTTTGCAAGGTAAAATTGAAGGAAAAAGGGCCACAGGACGAAGAAGAATATCCTGGCTTGCTAACCTGAGAGCATGGTATAGAAAGACCTCAACACAGCTGTTTCGTATTGCAGCCAACAAAGTCATCATAGCCAAGATGATCGCCAACGTTCGGAACGGACAGGCACCCTAAGAAGAAGAAGAAAATCACAGGTGAATCCAAATATGATGGGAATTGGTTGTGCGGCTCATATTCTTCACAACACTTTGCAATGTGACTGCAATATGTTACCATTTGATGTGGAATTAATTATGGTGAAAATTTATTCACATTTTTATTGTTTCACTGTTCGTGTCACACATTTGAAAGAATTTTGTGAAACTGCAAACGTTAAATCTTACGAGTTTATGATGGATTACAGGCATATTTCCTGGAAACTTCAAACAGCCCAAAATTACTGAAGGATTTTTTCAAGGACCCATGTTCGATAGTTTGGTTGTTGTTCATTCTTGATCAGGTAAAAGCAGCTTTACATCTAGGCAATGCAAGTCCATGCTATGCAAGTCTATCTTGCCTAGCCTGTTTACATCAGAGCTATTTATGCGCAATTTTTGATACCACTTTCATTGTTGCCAACAAAAGAAATATACCAACAAAACATTAACTTTAGATATTTCACCTGGAAATTTCAGTCCAGCATTAAATATATTAAAATATAAATCACAAATTATTACATCCAATAAATATTATAAACTTACACAATAATATGTGATAATGTTCACTTTTATTCTAAACTATAAATTTTATTATACTGGCAACATGAATTTTGATAGCAACTTGCAGGAAAATAGTATGAAAAATAGAACACGTTTTAATTTTTCCTATAGCACAGGAATAGCATGAAAATAACGCGTGGGCATGCGCTGTTGCATAATCTGTCTTGCTTGGCTCTTGCCTAGCATGAAAATTGCATAATGTAAAACCATCTCAAGTCTCAAGAAACGTGTTCAAAAATTACTTTTAATCACTTCATGACTTCAATATTTGAATCTAACCTGAATTGCAATTGTTTTTTTTTCTATAGGCTAAGATTTTCAATCTGGCAGTCTTAAGAATTGAAGGTAAAGAATTAGGTGCCATTGAAATGACACAGGGTTTGGACGATTTCCTGCAGTGGTTGAAAACAAGAGTGGATTCACAGTTCCTGTCGTCAGCTGTATTGAACGAAGTAAACAAAGCAGACGCGGACCTCGGTATTGATAAACAAACAGTGTTGTAAACAGCCCTTCCATTTTATCAAAGTTGCATCGTTTATCTCCCAGCGGAATTATATAATCTCCCAGCGGAATTATATAAAGAAGGTGGCCACGATATCATAATAGCCCTACAGCAGCTTATAAAAGAAATATGGATACATAAGTCTTTTCCCAATGATTGGAATATTGGAATACTTTGCACCATACACAAAAAGGGTGATATCTTTGAATGCTCTAACTATCGAGGAATTACGCTCCTAAATGCAGCGTATAAAATATTCTCCAATATACTATGCCATCGTATGGCACCATATACAGAGCGAATAATAGGACAATACCAGGCTGGTTTCAGAGGTGGTAAATCAACAATTCATCAGATTTCAACCCTAAGACAAATTCTAGAGAAAACACTGGAATACGGTGTAGACACGCACCACATATTTATAGACTACAAGGCAGCCTACGACTCTGTAAATAGAAGAGAATTGTTTAGAGCAATGATAGACCTAGGAGTACCAAATCAGTTGGTAAGTTTAACCAAACTAACCCTTGAAAAAGTTGAATGCAAAGTACGAATCCAGGGGGAACTCTCTGAACCTTTTAAAACAAATAACGGGCTACGTCAGGGAGACCCACTCTCCTGTATACTATTCAATCTAGCTCTGGAAAAAGTAATACGTACGTCACAAATCACAACTACCGGTTCAATATATAACAAATCTGTGCAAATCTTAGCATATGCTGATGATATCAATATTGTTGGGAGAACGGAAAACGCAGCACGAGAGGCGTACGTAGCATTAAAGGAAGAGGCTACAAAAATGGGTTTAATAATAAACACCAACAAAACAAAATACATGAAAATAGGTACGCAACCACAAACACTACGGCCACTTGTTATAGAAAATGACGTCATCGAAGCAGTTAACGAATTTGTATACCTGGGAACGCTCGTCAATACTGAAAATGACACTACCGCAGAATTTGCACGGCTAATAGATGCTATTTTGGGCTTAATCTCTTTTTAAATCTACAGTTATATCAAGAAATACAAAAGTAAAACTCTACAAAACAATAATACGGCTGGCCTAATCGAGCTAGAACGTGTATGTTCGAATCGTACAAACCTCTTAAATATTTTGTTGTTTAAATAGCGAAATAGTTGATATTAATTGATAAGAATCACAGTGGAGTAAAGTTATTGTGTTGTGCACCTGCCAGTAATATTTTGGTGAGTAAAATTTAATTTTACTTGCATTTACTGGCATAAAACCATTCACAACACTTTATTTAGTAAACCACTTTTTGCTCCTGTTATCAATAATTAGTACGGTACAATAAACATAAACCTATTATTGGAACAACTACCTGTCGAATAGGCAGCCAGAATTACGATGAGTAATTACTGGTTGCTAAACGTAATATCCACCAATGGAAGACAAAACTAAAAAGATTTCTAGGGTTGCTTTTGACTACGAGGGCATCCCAAATAATAATATGATTTCACCGACTGAAAATAATCCCACTACGTCAAACATGTCACAGCAATCTACTTCAACAAACATCTCACATCCTTCCATCTCTTACACAGCTGCAGTTAAATCAGCGCCGAAATGCTCCTTTCCAAAGAAGGAGCAAGCCATAGTGATCCATTCAGAAGAAGACTTAAAGTTATATGACTACGTTAAATCCATAGGAGATATTATCGGACCAAGGAATATATGCTTCGCCTCAAGGATCTCAAACAGCAGAATATGTATTTATTTAACCAAAACAGATCTAGTTGAGCAGCTCATTTCCACAAATCCTACTATTACCATCGGAAACCATATCCTTTCAGTCAGAAGATTAATCACTCCAGCAAAACGATTGATCATGTCTAATATATGTCCTTCAATACCCAATGAAATAATAGAGGCCTCCCTGAAAAACATAGGACTTCAGCTAGTCTCTCCAATATCATTCCTACGAGCTGGCATCCCAGGAGATGAATACAACCATATCTTGTCCTTCCGCAGGCAAGTATATTTTATGCCATCCCATGATAATTCTGAGATTCAAACATCCCTAATTATTCCATTTGACAATAATGATCATAGAATATTTTTATCCACAGATAAAATGACTTGTTTCTACTGTAAAAAACCCGGTCACGTAGCATCAAATTGCACCTCCCCTGAATCCAATCAATCACAAAATTCGAACAAAACATCTCCACTTCCCTCTGATATTTCCCAAGCTGCAAGTCGAAATATACTACCGGTAGTTCCACAAGACGACAATTCGGAAACACCTAATGACACGCGCAAAATTAATATAACTTCAAAAGGTGAAAAGAGACCAAAGTCAACTGACTCATCAGAAATAGAACACCCAACTGATTCAGAGTTTATCGTACCAGAGCAAGCCACACAAAAAGTAAATCAAGCCAAAAAGAAACTCAAAAGGGACTCTTCTATTCAAGATGACAGCAGAATATCGCTTGAATCTAAGAATACAATCATAGAACACTATCAAAAGACTCCTTTACGTTACCGGTCGATAACTTTATAGCTTTCTTAGAGAATTGCTACGGTAAAACCAGCCCACTGAGCGAAGCACTCCTGTTCACAAAAAATATAGAAGATCTTCTCTCAGACATTTCCAAGATTTACAAATCAATAACTGAGAGATCTCTCAAAAATCTACTAACTAGAATTAGTAAGAAAATTAAAACGGAACTAGGCTCTAATAATTCTGACGCAGAAAGCATAATCTCGGTATCCTCACAAGACAATTTCGAAGAAGACCATCTCTCTGAAGGGGCAACCACTTCAGAAACATAACATACTTATTTTTAATTTAATCCAGTGGAACTGCGACGGGTTTTACCCCCGTCTAGAACGTATTCAACAACTAATCATGGACACGAATGCTGACATTATTTGCCTACAAGAAACAAACTTCAAGCAAACGGACAAGAAATACCTCAATGGTTTTCAAGCACATCACTTTTTAAGAACAAATTATATCAGAGCTAGTGGAGGCACATCTATATATATTTCTAAAGACTACTATTGTAAAGAAGTACACTTAACTACCACACTAGAAGCTATTGCTGTTACTATTTGGTGTCCAAATAAAATTACTATCTGTAGCATTTACATACCACCTTCCCACAGCCTTACTGAATTTGAGCTAATAAACTTAATTAATCAACTTCCAGCTCCCTTTATTTTAGCAGGCGATTTTAATGCCCATAATTCACTTTGGGGATCGGAAAAAACATTTGGTAGAGGAAAGGTCGTTGAAAATGTTTTAAACTCCTCTAACATCTGTATATTGAATACCGGATCCAAAACATACTTCAACATTTCTAGTGGCACTTTCTCCTCAATTGATCTTAGCTTATGTGACCCAAGGTTAACACCACTTCTTACCTGGACTACAATGGATTGCCTTTATGACAGTAATCACTTTCCTATCTTGATTTCTAATTCTATCAGCAAACCCAGAGCAAAAATTTCAAAATGGAAATTATCTCACGCTAACTGGAAGAACTTTTCAGACTTCATTGAAAACAAGATCAACCAGCTACAACTAGCAGAAGATCCTGATATAGCACTAGACTCCCTAGTGAGTTTAATCACCCTGGCTGCTCAAACGCACATTGGAACATGCACAATATCGTCTTCTCGTAAAACTGTACCCTGGTGGAATACTGAATGTAAGAAAGCTATCCGAGAAAGCAAAACAGCATTAAATAAATATCGTAGAATCAGAACTGAGTCAAACCTGATTAAATTTAAACAACTAAAAGCTATAGCGCGAAGAGTGATCAAACAAAGCAAAAAAGACTGTTGGAATAAATACATATCTTCCATATCTATTGACGCCCCTTCCAGTCAAGTTTGGAAGAAAATTAAACAAATGCACGGAAAAACAACACACTTGTCAATTTCAGCACTCAGTTATCATAATTCAATAGTAACTGAAGATGATCAAATCGCTAAAATTATGGCAACTCATTTTCATAATAAAAGCAAAAACGACAACTACACAATTACTCTGACTCAACATAAAGATCTTCCTTCTACTACTGATCTCTCAGATGACCTTCTCGCTTTAAACGCACCTTTTACTTTTCAAGAGCTTTCCTTTGCTATATCTACCTTAAAAAATTCTGCAGCAGGAATTGACAATATACCCTCCATATTCCTCAAAAATTTAGCCCTCAATGGACTTACAAAATTACTTTCATTTTATAATCTTCTTTGGATCAACGGAAAGTTTCCCAACCTGTGGAGACAATCCATCATTCTTCCAATTAAAAAACCCGACAAACCTTCAATAGAGCCATCCTCTTATAGACCGATTTCATTAACATGTTGCATGTGCAAATTAATGGAAAAACTAATCAATAATAGACTTAACTGGTTTTCTGAAAAGCACAATATAATTAGCTCCGTTCAATCGGGATTCAGACCACATCGAAGCGCTATGGACAATTTAGTATTGCTACAAAACCATATAACCGAGAATTTCAATAAGCAACATGATACAGTTGTAGCTGCCTTCGATATTGAAAACGCCTTCGATACTATTCCAAACAATGTAATATTACAGAAACTTATCGATAATAATATTACAGGCAATATTTACACGTTCATAAATAACTTTTTAAATCACCGTAAATTTAAAGTTGCAATAAACGGTAATGAGTCAAATGTTTTTGAACAGCTCAATGGTGTACCTCAAGGCTCTGTTTTAAGTCCAATTCTGTTCAACTTAGCAATTAATGATATCTCAAAAGAAGTTCGCCAACCGATAAAAGCTCTGCTGTACGCTGATGATCTACTTATTTACTGTAGTGGAGCAAGTATATCCAGTACATCAAATCTTATTCAAAATGCTGTAAACAACGTATATTCTTGGTCCACACAACACTGCATCAAACTTTCCAGCTCAAAATCTAGGATACTAAGATTTACCAAAAAGCAAAGCGTTCAAAACCCGGAAATATATCTAAACGATGTTCCTTTAACTACAGTAAATAATCATAAAATCTTGGGTCTAATATTCGATCAGAAGTTAAACTGGAAAATACACTTAAAAAAACTAAAGGACAACTGTGCTGGTAAACTAAATATATTGAAAACACTTGCACATCATCAATGGGGAGCTGAAGAAAATATGTTATTGAGAATCTATACAGCTCTTATTCGCTCTAGGTTAGATTATGGATGTATACTCTACATGACCGCCTGTAATACTTATCTTAAATCCCTAAACTCAATACAAACGACCTCCTTACGTATATGTCTAGGTGCATTTCGATCTAGCCCCGCCGAAAGCTTGTGCGTTGAAGCTTTGGAACCTCCTCTTTTCATACGACGTCAGCTTTTACTCTCTTCCTATTTCACTAGAGTTTCAGCCAACCCAAAAAACCCAGTACTTAAGCTCATTAACATCCCCCACGCTCCTGAAAATAGAGACAGACCTGTTTACCCCCTACCACAATTAGTAAATCCTATGCTAGCAGCCATAGACCTGAATATAACTACCCCCATCAGTACTTCCAATAATCCTCCATGGACCAATAAGCTACCTGCTTTCAATACCAGTCTAACTCGACATAAAAAAGAAGACACTCCTAAACAGCTCCTTAGACAATTATTTCAAGAAACAATAAATGCAAAACAGTACAACCAAGTTCTTTATACCGACGCATCTAAAGATGAAAAGAATACTGGCTGTGCTGTATGTACCGAAAACATAACTTTAGCTTTATATCGACTACCAACTACTTGTAGTATTCACACTGCAGAATTATATGGTATCCTTAAAGCTCTTGAAATGACTTCTCCCAATACCAAATCTCTAGCTATATGCACTGATTCTCTTTCTTCAATTCAGTCCATTGCCAATATATACTCGTTAAATCCGATAGTCCAAAAAATCCAACACATCTGTCATCAAAACCACAGCAGAGGAATATCAATAACCATTCTTTGGACCCCATCTCATGTAGGGATCACTGGAAATGAGTCTGCAGACATCTCAGCAAGAAAAGCAAGTTGTTCTGACCTAAGCCAAGAAAAAATTCAACTTCATCAAGATCTAGCAGCAACCATAAAACAAAACACTCGTAAAATATGGCAAAATCATTGGAATGGACAAAACACAAAACTGTACATAATCAATCCCACTGTATACTCATTTAAGATACCTACAATGACTAGGAGGGACAAACTCATCATTCGAAGACTTCGAATAGGACACACTCGCTTCACTCACGGATACCTGATGACTTCCGAAAACCCACCTGTTTGTGAACATTGTGATTCTCACCGCGTTACAGTAGAACACTTACTCGTTGAATGCAGTTATTATAGAATGTATAGACTAGCGCATAATATAACTGGTAGCCTGAAACAGATACTTAGTTCGCCTAATGTGTACAGTGCTCTAATTGACTTTTTAAAAGATTGCAGATTGTATTATCGGATTTAACAAATATTGCAACATTGTTTGTTAAAAAAAAAAAATGTTTGTAACACTATGTGTAACTATGTTAACTATCTATAACTTACTGTATTTATCTTATAATGTAATATTCTTATATGAATAATGTAATATCTCCAGATATTCTTGTACCCGTGTCAATGGCCATAGATGTCGAGACACGTTAATTTCAATACGCCCAGTCATAACATATGGTTCAGAAACCTGGACTTTAACAAAAAGCAATGAAAACATGTTAGGATGTTTCGAAAGAAAAATACTAAGGCGCATCTATGGAGCGGTAAATGAAAATGGTGTCTGGAGAAGACGATACAACTTCGAACTCTATAGGATATACCAGGAACCAGATATCGTAAAACACATAAAGATAGGACGTCTGAGGTGGGTAGGCCATGTAATGCGGATGGAGCAAACCGACCCAGCTAGAAAAACGCTCCTTGATAGACCTATTGGTCAAAGAAGAAGAGGAAGACCCAGAACAAGATTCCTAGATAACATAGACCAAGATATGAGAAATGTGGAAATACGTGCTTGGCGGAGGAAGGCGATGGATAGGGACGACTGGAGAAAAATTCTTAGGGAGGCTTGGACCCACACAGGGTTGTAAAGCCAAAATGATGATGATGATGCATCGTTTATCTCGAGCAGTGGAAATCACAGTTTGAAGATATACTCATATTTGGATGGGCTACACTCGCTGCCGAGTCGAATTGGAATGAAGTCGAGGCAACGAATAAATTCATGGCAGAGAATAATTGGATTAACGTAGAAGAAAGCATTGTTGAATTATTTGACGAGTTCGGATATGTAAAGAAATTTGTGACCAGTAATAAAATTACAGCTTGGAACGAAAATCACACAAAAACACATCAACGCTGTGTCGAATGCTTCCAACACTTCGAAAAGAATCACCATATCAAGATCAAGAATCATCATATTGAATTCATCTTTTGTTTACCAGCTACTTCTGCGAACGCCGAGCGCGTTTTTTCATTAATTACAAAAATATGGACAGCCGAAAAATCGCAACTTGGCATTGAAACCTTAAAAAATATTTTGTTCGTAAAATTTAATTTGAAATATGAATGTGTTGCTTTTTATAAGTTTTTAACAGAGTCGCCGTCATTGTTAAAGCAAATTTCATCGCAAGACAAATATGATTTTAAAAAAATAAGGAGTGCAAAGAATTAATATATTTGTTTGAAACTGTTTTCTTGTGGCATGTTTGACAATTATATTTTTTATGGGATTATGCCACAATTGGTTGTAATGATAATTACATTCTTATGTTAACCTAAGGTTACATGAACATGGAAATCCAACATCAGTTGATTTTCTAATTTTTCCTTTTTTGAGAATGATTTCCGGATTGGAAGTCGAAACGTCAAAAACTAACAAAAATATAATTATTATAACCAATTATGGCTTAATTCCATCAAGAATATCATTGTCAACATAAAAATGTTAAATAATCAATAAAATGATAATCCTTGTTTAAAAAAATAAAAAAATGGCCCGATTTTCATTGAAAAGTCCCGCATTTCAGTTATTTTTTTTAGCCTTGTCCCGAATTCGATTTTATTATATTGGTCACACTGTATGAGGCAAAAATTATTGCTAAAATAAACTTCTGGCAATAAAACATAAACAATTCTGTAATAGTGTTAGATATTAATCTATAAAATGCTCCAGATTACATACTATGTTTTTATTTGTACTCGTGAAAAATATTTAACAATTTTTTTTATTTTTAGGATGTGAACGAGTAATGTGAATGTTCCTATTTAATTCGTTGCAGCTAGATTGTTGTATACAAGCTAGAAGCTAGGATATTTTTATGAAGATAATTCCATAAAAATTGTTATGAAGAAACTTCGACCAAAGTTATATCAGTTATTTTTTATTTATTTCTGTTCTGTGTTAATTTAATTTTATATGTACATAGGTTTTCCTACGAATTTCATTGAAAGTCGGTTCCCGTTTGATTTTATACGATCATCTACGTATAGCCCTGTCTTAAATATGAGATTGTTCAGCATTTTGAAAGAAATATATGACAAAAAATTAAAATAAACATACCTATTGTTTAAAACGAGAAAGAAACTATGTTGGAGTTAAAATTTGATCGTAAGATATTTACAGTTATTAAAAATATGTCTTATATGGAATTACCAATCTTGTCTAGTTAACTTTTGATTCTTTTGATTTCAACCTTCAACAACTGTCCATACAGGCCAAGCATTCCGCAGATTGCACGTTGCTCAAATTTTGTAACCATATGTTATACTTGGGTTCTTGGTCTGATAAAGAAAACGATAATTTATTCTTTCCAATAAGTTTTCCAAAGTAATCTTTACAACACATTCCATCCAGCGGCGTTTCAATGCTCTCTTTAGTGTTCCTCTAGAATTGCAACACAGTATTTATCTATAGACGCAATGGCTTCTTGACTGGCTTGTAATAGGCTTCAATTCCATGGCTTCATAGTGCAGACAATTTTGTAGATAGGTGCATTGTTCTGATGAAAAAAGTCATTAACTTTGAAAGTAATATATTTTTTTAAAGATATCCAATTAATAAATTCCTTTCGCGTCCCAAAACGCCAACTGAAAATGACCACCTTTCCCGTAAGTGACACTATCCACGTTTATTATTGGATGTGACGCATGCCACGAAGACATTTTATGTTTAATTTCTGATGCTAGATGTGACCAAAATGTTTCTTAGAGTATTGTGTAGGGTGCAAATCATATCATGTTCTTTGTGGATGATTTCCAATTTGCCCAAGCAGCAAATGAATTTTGGTCGACGTTAAACCTTCTTTTACCAAGAAATTTTTTTCAGAACTATATTCAATTGTTTCAATTTTAAGCATCGCGCGGATCCTAATTGCTTCGAACAACATCATATAGTTTTTCAAAGATCCGAATCGTTACACTAACCCGTAAGATCCCGTTCTCGAAATTATTACAACCTGGTTCGGTTACGACCCGGATCGAATATGATCTGAGGGCCACTTTATGTGACCTTTGTTATAGGAAAAATATTAATAAAATAAGTCTAGTTGTGTTTGCGTACAATTTGTAAATCTAAAACCGTATCCTTTCTTTAAGAATACCGAGACCCCATTTAATAATTGAGTTTAGCAAAAAAAATACTCATTAAGAACTCATAATCTTACTCCATTTTATGCGATTTCAGGCACAAAAATTAGTATGTATACTTAAAACTGTGGTTTTTTTCTTTCAACTGTGAAAAGTGTCAATTTGGCAATGATATATTTACGTATGATTGGAAAATAGTAAGTGGAAAATGCAAAGACAATGTTACAATATTTTAATTTTATTTAATTTTTTAGGAATCGTGATTGCTAATACTTATTATTTTAATTTTGATTTATGTCAGAAAGACACTCGTTCCTGTTTATTTTATTTTTCGTTGTTGTTAACTTGTTTTCGATTGTTATATGGCTGCGTAAAGTAAAGTGGCGCCAAATATGAATATTAATTTTTTTTTTTAATTTAGTCAGGAAATTTAATGTTAGGGAATTATAGTATTAGTTTTCGTAAGACAGAATGTAATTATAGATATTGCTTAGTTTATCAATATCAGTTTTTTTAATAACGCATTGACATTTATTTATGCATACCATTTCTAAGAATTCTCTTTTATTTAATTGGTTTTCACGTCTTAATATCTTGATTTCATTGAAATTAAATGAATGATTTTTATTTTTATTATTGCATGATCTATTAATGCACGCGTATTTTTATTATTTCTGAGGTCACTTTTATGTGATGTTAGTCTGCCTATTAGATTTCTAGATGTGCGTCCGATGTATGACTTATCACAATTTTATAACCATATTTTAGCATATCCCGAAGAAGCAAATAAATTTTGATAAAAGAAGATAAAAGAACAAAGAGTTTTACTTATCCTGCCCTATTAATGACTAATATATATATATATATATATATATATATATATATATATATATATATATATATATATATATATATATATATATATATATATATGTATTATATTGCGTGGTGTTCGGCCCGCTTGGTTCTCCCACATTTATGTCCGCCAACCACATTTTAAAATATAATGGCTCTCATTTATTAACAATGCCGAATTGACACTCTTTACGGTGTCTCCAAAAAAAAAACGCCGCAGGTTCAATTTTTCCGATCATACAAAATTTGTCCATCACGATTACTAAATTAAAAAAGTACACTCACAGTTTGTTTGTTCGGCTCATTGGGTTGACTGACTGTAGACTATTAAGTATACTATAACAAATTGGTGGTTCTTGGAGACATATTTTTATCATCGATTATACTTAAGGGAATCCGTAGGAAAAATTTAGATAAGTGATTTAAACTGCAAACATTTAAGTATTTTTCGAAACCAGTGATACCAGGTGTGCAAATTATTATAATTAACGTTTTAAATTTTTTCTGCCTAACATAAGACTGATGAAGGAAGGAGACGTCTTTATTGTCAAAAAATAATTTTTTAGTTAAGTTTACTATGCTTTTTTATCATACATTTTTAATTTTCTTGAAAATAACATCACGTTTTTTGAAAAAAATATGTGTGCTACCTACGTGTCTCGATTTTCAAAAAAGAAAACATTATTTTTTTATTATAATTATATAAAAACAAAAATTTTTATCAAACCATTAAATTATTATATTTTCTAAGAGTTAACTATAAGTAGAACTATAATTATATACTTATAAGACACATTTTATTAATTTATTGTTTAATTAATTATTCATTTTTTGTACATTTAAAATGTAAATCAGGCGGTAACTGTTCTAAAATGTCCACATTTGAGTGGGAAGTGTATAAACGTAGTTACAAAACTTATAAGATAAATGTGGTTTAAAATCGTAAAAATTATAATTATTAATTAAAAAATACTAAAAATCACAAAAAAAAATAGTTAAGAAAAGCTTTTTTGGGATTTTGTTTATGATACTAATATTACACATATGCCTTTGATACTTCTTTAATCTTCTTACTATGTCCATTCATCACACAGAATTTTAATAAAACCGATTAAATAGTTTTTGTACAATAATTTTGCTATCTAACGTGTGTTCTATTTTTTGTTAGTAGCATCACATAAATAAATTCATTACAATATAATGGACAGTATAATTACAATATATAAGTTAAGATTAGGACGAAATAATAGAAAAAAAACGCGAGTGTAGAAGAGTATCGCTGTCAGTAGGTTGACGTCGGAGACAAAACATTCCATATCATCGACCTGCTGAGTTGAAGCGTTACAAAGTTGTACAACTGTGCAATAAAGAGAGTTGTTAGAGTACTTGAAAGAGTATTACCTATACTGATACAAGTGTTGCAATACAAGCGTTATTACAGTAATTAGTTATATTGTAGATGGAAAATAATTAAGTCAGAAGGATTTCCGATCCGTCAAGAACATAAGTTAAATTATGTCATGAATCATGTTACTATAATTTCTCACAGCTGTACGTTTGCTAACGTGGTGTTGCTACAGCTGATCGTACCACAGTAGACTTCAACTCAGTCAGCTGGAAATATATGCTCCCTCCCAAACTTCTACCTATCCATGGCGATAATTTCCCGCCCAACTGACATGTATAAAGTCACAATAAAATGAACTGTTTTAAAATGTCATTTTATTTATACATTCAAATAAGAACTTAACAGCTAATACATACAGTTTAGGCATTATATCAGAGTACTGCTATTCATTGGGGCTATGATATACAAGCAATGTAACAGGAAGGCAGTGTTACGCTTTAATGGCATATTCCCCAAGGTACTCATTTTTTTAAGGATTTGAACTAGAGCCTTTAGACATTTTTAAAATATCTACATGTTTTCGCAGGCGCCGTCTTTCACAGGTGATAGATGTTGAACAGCGATATCAGGCCTAATTAACAAAATACAATTCAAAATTTTAAAATTAACAAAAACGCACTTTTGAACTATAGTTCATGGAAAATTATTTGGCATATTTATTTTGTATTTATTGAACACTAAATTACTGTGTAATAAATTAAAAGATATTAGAAGTTCAAAATGGTTCTAAGTTTAAAAAACACCGGGAAATTTTTTTTTTTTTTTTAATAAAAAATGTAACTTAATTGCAAAAGATGATTTTTTTACTTATACTGTAGCTTTTATATAATCTACCAGCTGATACCTGTTGTTGTTGTGTAGACTTCTTTGCGTAAATGACGTATAATGAAGTGATTTGAAAGCAGTAGTCAACTTAAATAGTACATGTATGTATATTTGTTATTTTTTCCCACGGTATATTTAACACTGTGTTGCATTATTTTTCAAGAGAATTTAAAAAAATATATTAATATGTGTATGTATATATTGTATTTTTATAAAACATGTTACCTGTAGAATTTTGCTATTTGTTGAATTATGTAATTTTCATTGTGCTTTACTTTTATTTTAGATTGATTACTTTGTTTATACATGGTTCGCTCATCTGAAAACTACATAACAAGCGATAGAGGCTAATTTTTGATCAAATATTTCAACTCAATAGTATATTTTAGATGCAAAACAGTGAATTATAAAACAGTAATAATATATAGGGTTATTTGTTAGTCTGATCAAGCTCAGTAGATCCGCTGTAAAAATAGATAACAATAAAAGTTAATAGTAAAAGCTTTAGGCAACTTCAAAATGCACATTACAAAATTAGTTAGAATGTGACAAGGTGTTCGATAACATAGTGGCAGACCAGATTAATGTTATTTTAACTAGAACTCCCTGTATTTTATTTTATATTTAAAAACATCACTTCTCCATCACAACAGTATAAAGTTTTATTATGTTATAGGGAGTATTTACAAAGTAATAAATCAATTTTCTATGAAAATCGTAACAATTAACTCCCTGTATAATTAAAAAGAAGCACAACAATGATCTATTACTGTCTCCTTTTTTTTATTGATAGTCAGAAATTTCAAAAATGATTGATATTGCTAATTTTCTTTATATCGAATACAGGGTGCGTTAAAACGCAAGTAGATTATTTTTCCAACAATGTTAAATAGAACACCCTGTATTTTATGCCACTATCTAAAAGTAAAATTACCATACTTTAATTTTTATTTGCTATTCCCCATGTTCAAGTTTTAGTTTTTGAGATATTTTCATTTTTCAAGGCAAATTTTAATAAAGTGTCTAAATGTTTACTTATTTTAAGTAAGCCATAACTGAATTATCTAAAATTGACAGTCCGCCATTACTGATTTATTAATCCGGTAGTCAATGTAAACAAATAAAGAAATAAAAATAATTTATTATTAATAAATTTTACAAAAAAAAACAAAATAAAAAATAAAATAATACAATAAAATAAACAACACAAAATACAACATTTATGGAAATATTTAAAATTACTTTTATTAAAATATTTTTAATATTTAATTACATAAGGGGTTCAAAATGACCTAAAAAGTTTATGCGCGCCTAAAAACGGTCATTGAAAATCACTTACATTACGAAGCATTTGTTCACTTCGAAATACCTTTCGTATTCTATTTATCATCTGACCCCTTGTTGTTGGAGGCATTTTATAAACTGCATTGTTAACGTAACTCAATGAGACTCAAAAAATGAGTCAATTTTATTAAATTCTGGTGATCTGGGTGGCCACGCTACTGGTCCATTTCTTCCAATCCATCTATCAGGAAACTGATCGTCAAGTTCACCTTAAATCAATGAATTTGAACAGGAGCACCATCATGCAAAAACCACATTTGTTCGAATATACAAAGTGGAACGTCTTTCAATAATGTGGGTAATTGATTTACTAAAAATCTAGATACTAAGATTTTCTTCAAAAAAAGGACATGGTTACCAACAATTCCTCACCACACGTTCAGCAACTATCTAGTTTGAGTTTGTGTGTCACTATGTGGTATGGATTCATTGTGGCATAATATTGAAAGTTATGCCTATTAACAGAATTTTTCTTATGAAACATAGCTTCATCTACAATATCAATCTCCAAGAAGAAGAAATATCTCTGTTGATTGATTTTATCTAAAGTCCATTCACAAAATACGATTGATTCTCTTTTTAAAATCTTCCTGAATTAAGTCTTGGTACAATTGAATACGGTAAGGGTGCATTCTGTTTTTTTAAGAATTCTTTAAACAGAGTAGTAAGTTGTTCTTTTGTTTTTCAATATTCCGTATTTGAATTTTCATTAACTGCCAGTATTTTTTTCGTTTTCCTCTGTCTCAGTACTTTTTATTAGTTCGTGTTTTTCATACATAACTGAACCAATCCTTAAATCTTTCAACGCTTACTGTTGTAGGTTATCGCCTCTCAGGAAACCGTTCATCATAAATTCTTACTGATAATAACGCATTTTTATTCCATTCCTCCAATATCCAGATCATATCTACCATTTCATCAACAGTAAAATTCGACTTAACTCGTTAGTAAGTTTATACACAAACAATTATGGCGAACTGTCAGTTTTAGACAATTCAGTCATGGTTTCCTTAAAATGTGTAAAAATTTAGACACCTAGTTAATAATTTAGTTTGAAAAATGAAAATATCTCTTAAATTAATAAATTAAAACATAGGGAATATTAAATAAAAATAAAATACAGGATTTTCTATTTAAAATTAGTAAGAAAATAATGTACTTGCGTTTTGACTCGCCCTGTATTAGATATAAAGAAAATTAGCAATATCAATCATTTAAAAAAAAATTTATAATCAATAAAAAAATGTGGCATCGATAGATGTGCTTCATTTTTATTATATAGGGAACTGAATGTGTTATAATTTTGGGGAACTAGGGGATTGAACTTGTGTTGAGGAAGTGAAGAGGATTTCAAATATAAAATAAAATACAGGGAGTTCCGTTTAAAAAAAATAATAATTTTGGTCTGCCACTATGTTATCGATCACTCTGTAATATTATAACTAATTTCGTAATGTGAACCTCAAAGTGGCCATCAACTTTTGTAACTTTTATTGATATATGTTATTATAGCGAATCTACTGAGTATGTGATATTTCTTTTGACGTATGCTTCCTAAGAGAGCTAAGATGGCGCTCTAAAAGTGATTCTGTATGTTTATTTAGTGGAATATATCCAATCGTTTCGCATGCATATATATTTTTTTCTTTTTATCCAAGTTTTTTTTGTGCAATTCTTACTAGCATACGAATATTTGCACTCATTTAAATTTATTTACACAATATTCTATTTGTAACACTAATCCTTTAAAAAACTATATACTATTTGTCATTTTATTTATTGTAATTCTTTCTGAACATCAGCTATTTTTAATAGTTTTTAACAATCTGTAATGTAAATATAACTGTTTTGAATTATCCCTTAGATGAGCGAATTACTTTTATGTGAAATTGTGAATATTAAGCATAAAATGTGTTATTACATTTATTGATTAAAAACTATTTTTTTCAATGATTTTTTTTTTACTAAAATAGACAATGCTCTTTTAGGCTTAGTAGGCAACTCAAAAGTAGGAACTTTGCCAGAGAACAAATATAACAATATACAACATATTTATTTTACCAGTGCTGATATACAGATCCGACACATAGACCATTACTAAAACATATGAAAGCCTTCCCCTCGTTTTTGAACGGGAAATCTTAAAAAGAATAGTTGGCAATTTCTATGAAAATAGTATGTGGAGAAGGTAAACTATGAAATATAACAAATACAAATATATAATACATAAGGTGAACAAGACGTGATATACACCGTAAAACTAAGAACGTATGGGCAGAACATGTAGCACGATTACAATATGACAATCTACCCAGACGAACCCATATCACAGTCTGGGAAAGTTTACATATAAGTAGGTCAAAACTTAAATGGAAGGATGGAAGGATGGTAGGAAAATTTGTACAAGAAACTGGCACCGCTTTTCAGTGGATAGAATTGAATGACAAAGAAGACTTAAGAAATTCAAGGCTCAACTTAAGGGTAGTACCAGTGAGGATGTGGATTAAATAGTTTCAGAAGGTTCTGACATGTCAAACTATACAAATAAACTACAGACAACGAAAAAGAAAACTTAAACTGTCTTATGCGTGATTAATTTTAATGAAACCTATTTAAAGAAAAATTTCTGGCGCGAGTTTTGTGTCACTCGTACACAAAATATTAAAGATAAAAAATTGATTGGAACAAAAATGAGCTATACTAAAAATTACTTGATAATAAACGATGATGTATCAGCATTTTACTTTTAACGATACTTGACGTTGAGTTTCATTTTTCTATAAAATGTTTTTTCGCCTCCAGAAAATTTTCAACAGTTGTTATGTCTTCAATAAATTTCCGATTCACGTCTTGGAAAAAATACAAGTTATGTATTCATAAACAATAAATATTCTGGAGATATACTTCGGACATACTCCAGAAAATTAATACAGACACGATTTATTAGAAAAATATTAAAGGAAACAGAATTTTGAGTTATATGTTGCAAACTCTGTCTATATTATGTCTATATATGAGAACACTCATAAATTATTATGGGAGGACAGTCCCAGCTATCAGCCAAAAATTGTTTTTACCTATTCTCAGCTAAAAATTGACTTTTTCGAAAAAATTATCTTAGATTATAACAAGTTAGTTTTGATAGAAATGATCTTAGTAGCGATTATCCAACTAATTGGTTGTTGCCGAGTAACTTCAAAAAGCTAATGCATGGTTTACCCTGTGCGAGTTTTTACCCCCACACACCTCATATGTATATGGAGCAAAAGAGAGCCTCTATATAACAAGGCCCTATATTAAAATTATGTGTAGAAAAAATTATAATAACAAAAACAACATTCCAAAAAATATAAATATTCAAATAGTTTGGAGAGGTAGTTGACAGCCCAAACAAAAAAAGGTAGGACTAGATAAAAAAATAAACTCGGTAACATGAGTTAAAATACCAACACTAAGATCAATAAAGTAGTAATTGGGAAGATTAACAGATGGGAAGAATTCCAGGAAATAATTAACATGGTAACACGAATTCACAAAGAATGTACAAAAATATGCCTGGTTGGCTATGCCACAAAGTAGTCCATCAACTTATAAAGAACATTGCCCAGTAATAGTAAAACAAAAAATCACAGAAAAAAGGAAACTTGGAATATTATGGCAATGAAACAGAACCCAGAGTAATAAGAACAAATTCAATAAAGCTACAAGAGCATTAAAAAATTATACAAACGCTTACATTCAAAATATACCAAATGGTCTCGAACAATTATCGTCTCCATCAAAATGAATACTATCTCTAGAAAGCCACAAGATACCTAAAGAATACTATAAAGTCAATACCACCAATCAGAAACATCGCTGGCAGAAAAGGCCCAAGCATTCGGTTTTTTTAGTAAAAATATTCCGACCACATAATTTTGTATCAAGCCCCACATAAACTCAAGAAATAGGGGAGGTCTAGTCTAAGACCAGCCTATCCAAGTGGAGTTGGTAATAGAGAAATTTACACACGGAGAATTGAAATCAACAATCATGGAAGAAATCGAGTCAAAAAAATCTAGCTACGACCTTAAAACGGGGGAAGTCTTACAAAAACTACCCAGCTAAGGTACGAGGTGTATTCTGCAAATATTCAATGCTATTTTGAGACTTTCTGCAACAATGGAAAGTAGCGGAAATCATATTGGTGCCGAAGCCAGTAAAGAAACCTAAAGAAATTACATCATAGGCCAATCAATAGGATAGTCTATTGCCAATTCTATCAAGAAATTGTTGTTAAAAAAACTTCAACCCACCCTAAAAAACAAAAAGAATCATACCTGATTTCCAGTTTGGTTTCCGTTGCGAACATAACACTATCCAATATGTACACTTCCCGTCATATAAAACTGGTACACTTTTTTTTTCCAATGTAAACCTGTGTTCAGACTGGACACAATGGTCCGTGAATCAATTCGTTGTTGCCATCACAGATAGCGGAATTGCACAAAATCTAAATATATAAAAAATAACATTTACAAATGTATAAAGTTTTTAGATAGGTATTATTTTTATTATTATCATTAACAACAAAAAACCGTATCTAATAAATTTAAAAACCAGAGATAGGGTTGAGCTAATATCCAAAATGTTTGAAGGATCTTTAAACCTAGGGTATTGGCACAGGGAACATTGGAATGCATATATTATACTGTAATTTTATACTTCAATTACCTACCGAACACGAATTGTATTTTGTGTCAATAAGTTTAGTGACTGGCAAACTTTCAAAATTAAATTATTATTTATTACAAGAACAATAAATGTGAAAAACTAACATTATACTTTATCCTACGTATTATTAACTATAAAATATCCGGGACGAAAAAACGCTTTTCAAAACTTGACAGTTACAATTTACAATCCAATATTTCACTGTAATGTTTTATTATAATAATTTAAAGTTATGTCTAGATTGATTATCTATCATTATTTTTGAATTGAAATATTTTCATAAATTATAATAAAACACAAATCAATGTGTGGGTACTTAATTGAGATTATGGAAAATTACAATAGTAATAGGAGAATTTTTTAGGATGCATGTTTAAATAAATGTGACTGACTGGTAGAGAATGTTCGATAATGTTTTAGTTTTTAGTATACTCAAAACTGGTGGTCTGTCGCACAGCCCTGCTTTTAGCTGGTTTCATATAATATTTTCGTTGAACTGGCAACAGTGCCCTAGAAATTAGAATGACACATGTGACAAGACCAACGTACACAACTTAAAAAACACGGTTTTTGGTTATAAGAGTTGTACCAGTTTTTTATGACGCGAACGGTACATATAATTGTAAAACAAATCGACGTCTAGAAAATAGATGATACTGTTCCGTGGCCTTTCTCGATATGTCAGACTTTTGATAAGGTCTGGCACACAGGCCTATTTTATAAAATCAAAAACCATCTACGATATAGATTCTATGGTGTCCTATAATCTTATCTAACTAACAGATACTTTCTAGTTAGACATCAAGAGGAATGCACTGACTTGTATAAAGTTGAATCAGGTGTACCCCAAAGCAATGTTCTTGGACCGGTACTTTACCTACTATTTACCAAGGATTTCTCAGAAATACACTCAACGATAGTAGGTACATTGGCGGGTGATACTGTAATATTATCATTACATCAAAATCCAGATACTGCTACCAAAAACCTACAATATTGTCTCAACAAGATCGAACTTAGGCTGAACAAATGGAAAATGAAGCTAAATCCAAGCACGTAACCTTCACCATGAAAAGAGATAACTTGCCCACCAGTAACAATTAGTGGTATACAGCTTCAATAAACCAATGACGTTAAGTACCTTGGTATGCATTTAGATCGACGTATGACGTGGAGAACACATATCTTCACAAAACAATTAGGATTAAAACTGCGTCAAATGTACTGGCTGATTGATTGTTAGGAAATGCAGACCAAAAATTGAAAATAAATTGCTAACCTACAAATCAAAGTGGGGGTGCTGATAGTATCTCAAATCTTTAAATCCTCCAAAGATTTCAAAATAAGATCCTGCGCATAATAACTGATGCCCCGTGGTACGTTCCCAATATGCTAATCGAGGGAGATGTAAAAACAGTAATAACGTTACAGTGATGAACACAAATATAAAATCAGTGATCATCGTAATGTGCTAGTACGTGAGCTACATGAAACCACGGTTAAAGTGCGTCGCTTAAAACAATCCAAACAATAGACTTGAGTAATATATTCAGTTAGATAATAATATGTTCAATCGTAGATTTGTAAACTAATATTAAAGGTATTTTTTCGCTGGAGAAAATTCCTGCAGTCAGTTTAGAGAGGAAGTGAAGACAAATTGTGAAGAAAATAAGAAAGCCTTTTTACAAGACAGAACATAACAAACACAACAGGCATATAACCCCTATAAACGAATCAGAAATAAAAGGAATACTTTAGTTAGACAAATAAAAAGTGAACAATGGCAGAGCTTCTCAAAACAGATGGAACACGACTTCTACGGAACACAAAAAAAAATATGGAGAATAATCAGAGGGCAAAGAAAAGAGATGAACAAACTAATAACAATGAAACATATTCAGAAGGAAAAATGGGTAGACTACTTTCGATCCCTATTTGCTTAAGGTGACAATAATAGTGAAGCATCAACACCAGAGATGACGACAAACGAAGAAATAAATATTAAGGAGGAAGAGGTAAAGGAACGTTAAGGAAATTATAAAATAGAAAATCACCAGTAGAGGACAGAATACCGAACGAACTCCTAAAGTACGGAGGACCAGATCTGACCAAACAACTATTAAAACTAATCCAACAAATAAAAGAACAAAACAGAATTACTCAAGAATGGAGATCAAGCATGCCAATACCTCTCTTCAAAAAGTGAGACAAATCGGACCCGGAAAATTACAGAGGAATTAATTTATTAAACAACACTAAAATTAATAACCAAAGTGATAACCAATAAACTGAATGAAATTATAACATTAGCAGAAGAACAACAAGGTTTTAGGTCGGGAAGATCATGCAGGCTACATTTATAATGAGGCAAGTGCAAGAGAAATCATTAGAATACAACAAACCGCCATATCTATGTTTCGTCGACCTTAAGAAGGCATTTGACCGGGTCAAATTTAAGGACGTTATCCACTTATTGTACGCAAGAGAGATACCTCTAGGAGTAATCAAAACGATCGAAAATATCTACCAAAACTACACAATAAAAGTAAAAGTAAAAGAAGAACTAAACAACCTCATTCATGCTGGCAATGGGATAAGACAGGGAGATTCCCTGAGTTCTCTATTGTTCAACCTGATTATGGATGAAATAATAAAGAAAAAGAAAGAACTAAAAAAGGATATAACTTGGGAGAAAAACAACTTAAAATAATCTGCTATGCAGACGACGCAATACAAAGTGAAGATGATTTACAATGAATGCTGCAACAATTTAATATAACCGCCAGAAAATTGAACATGTTAATTTCCCTAAAAATGACAAAATGCATGGTTATAACCGCAAATTTACTAAGATGTAAATTGGTGCTGGAAGGTCAGATAAGAGAACAAGTGATGGAGTTTAAATATCTAGGCAGCACATTATCCAGCTACGGAAAACTCGAAACTGAAGTGAAAGATCAAGTGAATAGAGCAAACAGAGCCACAGGCTGCCTGAATGAAACCGTATGGAGAAATAAAAATATTCGGAAAGAAATGAAAGGCCGAATTTACAAAACAGTCATCAGACCAATAACGACATACTCGGCAGAAACACGATCTCACACAGAGAGGACAAAAAGAATGTTAGAAATAGCAGAGATAAAAACACTTGAAAAAATTGATGGTAAGACACTATGGGACAGAGTTAGAAGTACAGATTTCCGACGTAGCTGCAAGGTAGAGAAAATCAAGAACTGGGAAAGAAATAAAATAGTAGACTGGAACGATCATATAAGCCGAATGCCAACAAATAGAGTAGTAAAGACGGCAAGAGACGGTTCCCCAATAGGACAAAGATCAGTAGGAAGACCACGGAAACAATGGAAAGACAACATACTGGAAGCACATTGAAAAACAGACAGTCATGTCCACATAAACGAAAGAAGAAGAAGAAGAGTAGGCACTCTCATAAATCAGGAATCTGAAGTACTTTTACCCATCACAATGTGAGAAGTAAATGCTGCTTTAAAGAAAATAAAGAACCATCAGTTACCAGAGGCTTGCATCTCCGATATAAATTGACAATCGAAAAGGTAATCGAATATGAGGAGGAATTCAATGCTGTATCACAAATACCCAATAGCAGAAGTAAAATAGAACGACAGTAAACGAGAGACAATACAAAACAAGTAATCATACTCGTACCGAAAAGTCATTAATGCAATCATATAAATTTAAAAAAGAAGAAATTCTTAATTATCCTTTAAAAGCAGCCAATAATTACCAAATTGTATAAAAAGCAAATATTACTTCTGGTAGAAAAGTGTCCGACAGGTTCTTCGGTATTATTGACCAGAGAAAAGTTTATGACATCAGGAGAGGAATGGCAAGAGGGTGAAGAATATGAATTATACAGAAAAACAAAGCCTTTATTTGGTAGAGTGCGATAGAGTCATTATTCGGTATTAATCATTAGAGAAAAGTATCTTATAATACTTATATGAAGTGGAAGAGCAATGAAGAATCAATGTAATGACGTGACAAAATTAGAAATGATATCCTGACTAAAAGGAGTTACAGAGGAGGTTTGGTATTACAACGAAAACAGGCAACATATAATATCTACATCGAATCGACGTTTTTCAAAAAGCTATAAAGGAAAGGCAGATGGGATGCCTAAATAACACAAAAAAGAAAAAAAGCATTCCTCATGAGTCAACTGCAAGAACAAAAAAAAACCCTCTTCTAATTAAAAACCCCATTCAGATGAAATATGCTTCACAATTCGAGGTACCGTCGTTTCCATGGCAACCAACTAAAAACCCTTACAACAAACACCATCCTCCAGGTTCTCATCCTGGACAATTTCAAATTTCAATATTTTGACATTCAAAATACATACACATCAACTAATATTCAAAACACTGACGCGACATACAACACACAAATTACTAACACACCACAAAGACACCCCAAGCATCAAAATACACACCAAAACTCATCATTCATAGCCACCTGACAACCACAGAGTATTACCACAACTACAAATTTTACACACACACACACATTAAACACCGGTAGCTGTTCAAAATACGACATCGAACACATGTCACAATACATAAACAACTTTATGTCACAAAACCCCCATCTCAACTTAGAGCCCATAAAAATACTTTCAGTATTTGATCAGGAGGTTGATAATCAGTCGGTATGCTCACGGCTCAAGCTCATCCCGTTTGTACCGAGTGTCCATTACTACAAATGGATGCCCGATTCAAACAACTGAGGAACTCAGGGAAGCAGCAGTGAGTCTACGAAACGATTACGATTACCTGAACGACGAGTCCTCTAAATAACGTGACGTAACACACTCACAAGACACAAAATATACGATAAACCACATTTCAACCAAATTCTGTAGCCAAACCCCACTAATTCTAATAATTCCGGTCCTACCTATTAGATGATAAAAACGATTTCTTTGCAGTCTACGTAAACAAATCGGAAAAATAGCCTACCAAATACCGTACCATCACGAACAGATCCAACCAAAAAACACCCACCCCATCCCTCACTACAGTCCCAGAAAACATCACATTAACATAAAATTAATAAAATAACATTCGACAAATAAATAATTTTCTTTTCTAAATGTGAAGTTTTGCATTTTACTTAGTATTTCCGAAACAGTCAAAGATAGGTATAGGACATTGTATTCAAAAAATGTCTAAAATGATCTGAGGAATTTAAAAATTAATTAATATATAGGGTGTTCTATTTAAAATAAGCAAGTTGGTATTGGCCACCGTTATCTGATACACCCCGTATAAAAAGTTTTTATGGAAAAAAATGCGTAGCTATAAATACTAATCGACGTGTTCGACCGTTCGACCGTTTTTTCGAATACTCCCTCATTTATTTATTAGCTAATTTATTCCATTTGGCTGACACACAGTGTATAATATTGTTCTGAAGCTATTTTCTTGTGGCATTTTAAATTAATTACTATTTAACTGGGAATAAGCCACAATTAAAGGTTAAAATACGTTTATTATTGTTGTGATTTGCTTATAATTGTAAATCTACTTATATAGTCTGAAAAGTAATAAGTTTATCTTTATCAAACAAATCAAAATCAAAAAATATCTCAGGGCTGAAAATAATTATTATATATAATTTTTTTTAATTAAAACGTGGCTTCAAAGTATCTTCTGCTAGTTCCATTTAAGAAAGATAAACAAAAAGAAAAAAGAAATACTAGACAATCAATTCTGATATTATAACAATTGTCCTTTATTTTAAAATATATCAAATTAATTGAAAATTCCGTTGAGGATAAATCCTACACCATACACTATAAATAGAATAATAAAAAAAATATAATCAATCATCCATCAAATCACACATCCCTTAATAATCAATAAGGTTTAACTACACATATTTTTAAATCAACTATCTCTTAATATAAAAATTTTAAGAAAGAATTATTGGTTCCTTTGCTTGGATTTTACCACAATCTCCAAACTCCAAGATAGACAAACTGCTTCCTCTCAGACACAACGAAAATATATCTGTGTGTACTTACACAGTAATGCCTCTATTTCTACTGGCATTCGTCTCTGCTTACCACAATAAACGTATTTTAACCTTTAATTGTGGCTTATTCCCAGTTAAATAGTAATTAACACAGTGTGTATATATATATATATATATATATATATATATATATATATATATATATATATATATATATATATATATATATATATATATATATATATACATAAAAATGGTTTTGTATCTACACTCTATGGATTATAGGCAAGGAAAAAGCTCGTGTGTAGGTATAAATTCAGTAATTCAACGCCTCCTTCTCAGCATAAAGATTTAAAATTTTCTTTTTGTAATGAACTCTCTTTGCAATGAACTCGTACTTTAAAACGATGTGCTAGTACGACATATGGAACAACTATAAATGAAATTTATAGATTGAATTTTCTCTACCGAAAGTATGCTAAAAATATATTAAAATTATCAATCGAGTTACCACTGTCAGCGATCAAATGACGGTCGAACTTTAATTTACTTAAAACATTAATAATTTACTAAAAAAATGAAGGGATATAAATAAACAAAGATTTCGCTTATTAGATAAAAGACTTACCGATTCTTCATAGATTTTCAAAACTTTAATTAGAAAAGGTATATTTATAGGTGAATGTTCAAAATTTGGTGTTAAAAAACGGCATTAAAACATCACACGAAAAAATTCATCCGGCATATTTTAATGTTTAACCGACCTTCTTTAACTCAACACTAACCTAGTTATTTAATGAGACATTATATTATGATTCATTAGATATTTGTTATCGAGTCTTAGTCATGTAAAAATATAAAGGTACAAAAACAATGCATTCCAACTCTTTGTTTATAGACTGATATCATTAGATATTAATTAAAATATAGGTGCCTATTGATTTTGATGTCTTGATAGAAGAGAAAGGAAAATATTAATTTGATAATTATTTGGGAAAAATACATAAGATTATTATGGGTTACAGCAAAAATTAAAAATAATTAAAAAAAAAGGTGACACATTACAAGTTCCGATAGAGTGAATGTTTGCTATATGTGGGTTAATGAAATTTTCTGTCTGCTTATTACTGAATTGTTAATATTTTTTATATTAACACTACACATTTCAGTTCTTTAAAACTTAAAAAATCCTAATTTTTTTCTTTAAAAATTTTGTTTAATGATTTTAGTAATTTTTAAAATTTGTTAAATATAATAGGGAATTTTATTCATCATATGCAATTTCACTATTATCCTGTATTTATGCTTAATTATTTCATTTTGATTATCATTATATTCTTAGAAAATTTATTATATAAATAATAATAATTCACATACACAAAAGAGTCCCGTGAAAACTTGCAACGTGAACGTACACACCGGTGAAGTTCCAGACCAGGAAATCGCACTGCTACAGAGAAATTGCCAGCAACAGTCCAAGCCAGGAAACCCGCGGAAAGGGTCGCGAAACGGCATACAAGTGTATCAACGGACACGAAACCGCGAACGGTATCAACGGGTCCGCGAATCTGGACGCGTGGACCACCAGAAAGCAAACTTTAGATGTGAAATTGCCACGTGGAGGTATAACATATAATAGTACATGTAAGGTACCAAAAACTGGCAATATAGCATCAAAATCGAACGGGCGTAGCGCCAGCCATTCTAGAACCTGTTATTGAAAAATATAAGGTGACAAGGGAATATTGACAATTGGGGCTGTACTGGAGCTCCTCGACGTAAAGCCTTACCGAAATTCGCAAGTGCACACTCAACCCAGGTAAAGTCAAACACGCACACACACACACACACACTAACACACACACATACACATTCAAACCCTCAATCATACATTTACAATTTACACAAAACTACACATAAACACACTCAACCACATACTACACCAACATGCCACGAACACGATCAAAAGCACAAAAACAGAAAGAACCACCAAAATCACCAGACACAGAATGGGACACTGAATCAGATACACATTCCACATCATCAGACACATCACAAGTGTTCATCACCATATATGGACACGAACCAAGGTTGCCACAGGAATGGCAGCAGGCTCTGGGAGAGATCTGCCACCAAAATCCTGAGGCGGCCAGCGATCACCTCACACCAATAGTACACGACATTCACAAAAAAAAAAACAAAAAAATCACGACTCTCACCAGAACTCATCAAAAGCATAATATACAAATCCTTTAAAGACGCATTTCCCGGATTCTGTCCATTTAAAACCCCACCACCAACCTCACCACCACCTGCACCCTCACCCCCACCTACACCAACCACATCTACACTAACACACTCCACCCCTAAACAGACACAACACACACACAAATACTACATCACACTAATCCCTAAGAAGTTTTCTAGCCATAGAAAATTTCTCAGAACCCTCCAAAACCACAATCTCCTCGGAGATATCACTTTCGACCTGGAAATCGAAATGGAATCATCCGAAAACCAGGCCATCCTCTACACGACGGGTCCTATTCCTAACCTAAAAGAGTGGGAAGAGGATCTGCAAGCCATTACAGACCACAGCCACATATCCATATCCAAGCGACAACCCACAGAATACACAGACACAAACAACACAACACCAAAAATACTCACCACACCAAAGAAAACACAAAAAAATACACACACAGAGCAACACAACCCCACCCCTTCCACATCCAAAGCAGATACACTCTAATACGATCCTCCATCCCCTAATCCCTGCAATCATCCCCCTCACAAATACAAGATACACTCTCACCAACACACACTAAACCAACACCATCACCTATACACACACCCATACATACACCCACCCCACCTCAACAAACAATACTCTCCCAACCTCAAACCGCAAACACACAATAACCATCACTTGTGTACAATTAGAGAATCGAGCTTATCCCCTCAGATATCTACCAGCAGAGACCTTTCTACCGTCTCATCAAAGACCACAACCTCATCTCCCAAATGGACTCAATCAAAGTCTTCCCAATATGGATACGCCATAACCACTTCCTATTTTAATAACCTAATGAACCCAACCTTCACCCAACTCCGTACACAAACACACAACACTACACATACACCGATATACACATACCATAACCCACACATCATTCAAATACACACTTACCATTTACCCATATATACACTTTACCTCCACTTAGCTCACATCCATAGACATAGAGAAAAAGATCTGGTCACAACTCCAGTACCCTAGAGCATTGACTGAATTCCAAACACTACTGCTAGAGTGTTGATCTAGTAGCAGTTCCTTACCAGTCTTAAAGTGCTGATCTAAGACAGACCTATTGTGTGTTTAAGTATTGATTAGTCACTTCCCGCTCCTGGCCGGAACGATTGATCCGTCCTACTCTACATGGTCCTTCCTTTTATAGTTCCACTTGGTTGCTTTTGTCATGTACCATTCAAACAGGAGAGCTGTTTAGCATCCTTCAAGCCTTTAAATTCATTTCCACGTTATTCAAAAATGTAGCAATTTGCACCAATTCCCTTTCCTCCATATTCTCATTAAAATCAATATTTGCTGATCATCCACTAGTTTAGAGTATACACGACATATACCAATCTCTTCATACTCGAGAAACAAAAGTCTCACTTATCTGAAGTCTCACTTATCTGGCTTCCGTCGCACATTGGCATTGTCGGTAACGAAACTACTGATCGCCATGCTAAAGATACGATTACTTTAACAATTAGCCAAACAATGATCCAACTAAGTAAAGACGTTTAAGTTAAGTTTAAAAGTCAATCCTATAATCTTGGCAAGCTCGTTGGAATAACTGTGATAAAGCTCTACGCAGATGTCAACCTAAACTTACCCGGCTAAGTCTTACTAACCATACTCAAAACGAATCACGGATAATAAGAAGACTACTTCAACATATCTACAGTGCAATTGTACTCTTATCGTAAACCAGCCATACTCACTACGCGGCCCCTGGAGCTATTTTTCGCGGCCCTCAGACTGCTAGGCAGTAAAACAAAATTTGCGAGTTATAATATAATTATGTTTCTATTTATGTATTTAATCAGATTACAGTAGTGTAGAGCGGCGCCATGCATTGTACCGCATTTCGCATTAGTCATCTTTACCCCCACCACAGTGGCACTGGCCGGCCAGTAAAGATGTTTCAAAACCTTGTGGACCTCGTAAATACGCATGCCCGAAAAAATAAATGGACCCTAAAAACATTTACCATTTTAATTTCATAGGAAATTAGGCGACAGGGTAGGATTTGTACGTGCTAATGATGTCAAGTATTTCCAATAAACATGACATAATATTATGTTTCTCTAATCTTAAACCTCCTCTTCTTCTTGAACCTATGACCAGACAAACTCGAGGTATTGATTATTTGAACACAATAGTAAATTATTTGAACTAGCATAGCATTGATTTGAAAAAGGTTTTTTCTGTGTGTACCAATAGTTGCCCATCAATGTTGGGGCGAAATATAGGTTTTGTTCAGATGTTGAAAAACACTTGGGAAATGATAATTTATTGAGTTTCCATTGTATTATTCATCAAGAAAGCTCAGTGCTAAATTTGGTGAAAATTTCAGCTGTGTTATGAAAACACTTGTAAATATTGTAAATATCATAAGATTAAATGAACTAAATCACAGAGAGTTTCAAGAATTTTTGAAAGAACTTATGTCGCAATATAGGGACATTCTTTACCACACAGAAATGAGATGGCTGAGTAAGGGTAAAGTTTTGGAACGTTTCTTCAGCATTCGACATGAGATTACTCTGTTTTTAGCTACAAAGAGTAAAGAGTTTTCTGATATTCATAATTTTAGTTGGTGGCTTAAAATAGCATTTGGCACTGATACAAATAGCATTATGAATGAAACATTGACCAAATTGCAAGCAGACTACAATAACATTATAACGAAAATGATGAGTATTGTATTTTCACTGGAGCAGAAGCTGAATACATATATTGACGAATTGTCAAATGAAGATTATTCCAGCTTTCCTTCCGTTAAAGCACTGTTTGACCTAAAGTATAAAATGTCTGTGAGGTTTAGTGACTTCTGGAAGTTCCAAGAACCATTTCGCTTGGTGGAAAATCCATGGGCAATAACAACAGCAAATGTAGCTCATCTTTCTATTTTTGGATACGCAGCTTCTTCTTCTTCATGTGCCTTGTCCGTTCCGAACGTTGGCAATCAACATGGCTATTCTGACTTTGTTTACGGCAGATCTGAATAGTTCAGCAGATGACAATCCGAACCATTGCCGCAAGTTTTGGAGCCACGAGTGTCTTCTCCTCCCTGGACCCCTTCTGCTGTCTATTTTCCCTTGAACGATCAGAGACTAGACTCACTAGACCTAGACTCACTAGTGAGAATGTTGAAAACATTTTGAAAATTTCAGTTTCTTCCCAACCTGCTAAAATAGTTTTAAAGTTATTTCATATCACCACTTGTACTTGCGGCCCTGAGGAAAATTTCATTCAAACTATTAGGCTCCCAAAGAAATCCCAGTGAGGATCCCTGCCGTAACCATTACGGACTGCCAACAGTACACCAGCCACGTCCGGAAAAATAATTTGAAGACATCGCTTGCAGATATTCTAAACTACCAAAGTGAATATACATACACCAAAGTACTGCAGTTGCAGAAAATGCTTTCGGTATGTTAGCACAAAAATGGCGTAGGTATATTCTATAGGCCAATCGAAACAAAAGTTGACACTACCAATCAAATTGTGAAAACTGCGTGTATCTTACATAATTTCCTACGAACAAAAAAATGTGATGATGGATTTATCGAACTTTTAGAGCCAGCCATTTTGATAAACACCCAAGTAGAGCTACGAGACTAGCATTCTCGGTCTGAGACAGATTTGCCACTTTTTTTAATTCAGGACTATGAATTAAAATTTTTATATTTTACTATATGTAATAAAATACGATATACATACCATTTTCGCCTATTTCTTCTCCTATTTTACTCCAAACCTTATCCTCTATTCGAATATTGTTGTAATCTTCGTGGGAAAGATCATAAATAATGGGATATTATCGAACTAATTCAATCAATTTCTCAATTTCGTTATAATAAATTAGATAGGTACTACCGCACTACGAATCCGGACAAAACGCAGTCGATGGCAAACTAAAATTTCGGACGAATATTTACGCAGACAAATCGCTCTTACAACGGTAAAATTCGTGTGAGTGTGAACTTGCTAGTTAAAATAATTTGATGCGAATCGCATGCGGTGCGATTTTCTGCAACAGGTACGAATAATTCGCGTTGGTTTGGGGGAACCTTAAATCAACTGTACCGTGCGAATGGCCTTAGTTCTCTAGGCACATAAGCTAAATAAAAAAAAAATGCTTGTATCCAACGTAAAAAGTTACGTATTCATCATCACTATTCTGGCTTTACAACCATATACGGGTCCTAGCCTCCTCAAGAATTTCTCTCCAGTTGTAATCGATCACCTTCCTCCGCCAAGTACGTATCGATTAGTTACGCCACTAACACTTTTTTATTACTTTTTTCTGTTTTAGTTAAGATCTGCAAAATATTCATTTCACTGAATATTTTATATGGGTATAGACCGCAATGAATTGTAATAAAAATTACATTTTTTATTTTTATTTGACATTTGGATTTCCAATAATGAAATTGTTTTAAAATATTCTAAAATAAAAATTGTGAAAAATAGATTTATATCGTATAAATGTTATCATCAATAAACTACAAGTTAGTTTATAATTGACTTACCTATATCGAGCATTTTAGATAACCTTTAACCTTTGATGCAAGAAGGTGGGTGATGCAAAGTTGTGTATATTGATGGCTGAGAAAACTGTGATTTTTATTAAGTATAAACTCGTTGGAAAATAATTGCTATTAGTAAGCAGATACGAATTTTCAATATTTACTACTACTGAATTAAAAAATCAAACGTTTACAAACGTACTTTTAAATTATAAACAAGTTTTATCAGTGTAGGTTATCTTAGAAACCACAGTTATACCCTTTGCCTGTAAGCTATTATTTAGTCACGCATTACCTAATATGTGAAGGTTATAGTAAAGGTTCTAGCTTTATCTCTGTAAATTATTGCTTACAATGCGAGAAACTCTGATAAACAGTTTACAAAAAATATCGATATCAATAAAACCAGCATTTAAGAAAGTTTCTAGTGAGAACTTCATAAATAATGTTTTAACAAGTGATTTGCGAGTTTCCATAGAAATATGCCCCAACAGAGGCCTAAACGAGGATCTTTTGTGTTCGATCCCTTTTAGTTTTTGTTCTGTGACGTGGCGTACACCTTCCAATCAACAATTGGAGAATGTAGAACAGATACCTGCTCTAATATTAGCCAAGCAGTTGAATTCGAATGGATACAACGTGTTGCTGCATCTAGCGGGAAGGAATTTGAAGCGTGATCAAGTTGTTAGAATTTTAGAGGAGGTAAAAAGTGCAGGAATTAAGAATTTATTTGCGCTTCAAGGAGGTAATTATTGTTTTTATTTTAAATTGGGTTTCTATAATATGTACAAAGTGTTTTCCAAAAATACAAAAAAATATTTTAATGCCTGTTTTTTTCTTCGTAATTAGCCTCCTGCATTGCTTAAATTTTCACACTATCTCTTCCTTGGTCTTCCTACACTTCTTCGACCATTTGGTGATTTGTCTCGAGCTATTCTTACTGTCCTATCTTCTGCAATTCTGCTAAATTGTTCTTTCCATTCCTGTTTCCATTTTGTTACCCATGTATTTATGTCTTCAACATTACATACCCTTCTTATGTTCTTGCTTCTCTCTCTATCCAGTAGGCCTTCCTCCATAGTTTTCGGTGTAAGGGAGACCGGAAGAATTCTGAGGGAAAATACTTACAAAAAGTTTCCTATGTGCACACAAACTTCCATAATTTAACTATTGAAACTTGTATCTATTGGGAACGTTATTCCCATAAAAAGGTTTAAAGTTTTACGGATTTTGAAGAAGAAAAATTACGTTAAAAAACTGTCATTTCACGGTATTCTCCCATACAACGGTACCAAATTTCTTTGTCTCGTCCGAATTCACCGCACACCAAACACTCATAATTTTTTAATGTTGTGATGTGATGAACTAGATGATGTACATCTACATCATCTAGTTCATCACATCACAAAACTTACTCTCATCATAACTTTCAGATTCAGAATCATCAAAATGTAAGTTCCTAACTCCAGCTTTCTTGCTTACATGTAGCTTCTTTGCTTTAGTAACCAGCTTTCCTACGATTCCTGCCGTTTTTTTCAGTTTTAGTTTTTTTTTGACTTCTTAAGCCTTTTTCTTAAGATTTCTCTTTTCTTGTTTTATTTCTAATTGAGTTTTTAGTGGCGTGGACGTGAAAATGTTTATGGTGTTTTGAACGTGATTTGGAACTTTTCTTTACAATTTTGGCAGGAAGTGGCGCTAGCTTTTCAATAGATACACTAGACTGAGTGTTAACATTTCCTGGCGTTTCAGGCTGGGGTTCAGCTCGCTGATTTGATTTCAATTTGCCATTATTAAATGGAGTCTTGTGCATAGTTTCATCACATATTGATGGTCCCGGTTGGGGTTCGGTATTTCTAGGTGGAGTTCTCTACCAAGTTTCATCACATGTCGATGGCCCCTTTTGGGTCGGTATGTTCAAAATGTGTAATCTTTTCATGAGTATGAGTTCTCAGATACAATTCGCACTCACCGTTTAAAGCATTCTTTAGGGGTCAAAAAAAAAAGTTAGGTCAAGAGGTTGAAGCCTGTATGAGGTATGAGGGGAAGTGAAACCATAACAATTCCGTGTGATCTGCAGTAAGTATAAATCTCCAAAGAAATGTGACTGAAATATGATAACATATAGTTATCCAATATGAGAAACATCATATCTTCTTTCAAAACATTTACATGCTGACAAAAATGTTTTCTGCAGTCGAAAAATATTTCTTCATTTATTCAACTGTTTTTTGAACATCTGTATATTGCTCGAATTCGGCCCCCTCTCATTAATTATAAATTCATACGTATTCGAGGGAATATAAACATAAGAGGGACAAACTGTCCTGAAAAATTTACAGCGTATACTATGGTAACTTTTTTCCTTCTCTCCCTTCTCTTTCGTTAAGATGTTACGGATCCTACTACTTGTTTTTGACCTTTTGGTGTCAAAATTTTTGACTATTTCTGGACCATAGACATGCCCGTTTCATCTACATTAAAAATTCGACTCTCAGGAAAGTTTAACTTTTCCATAACTGTGAGCAGATTGTAAAAAAATCGTTCAACCTCATCATTATTGAATCCAGAAATACGGTTTTGACTTCGGGTTTTCTAACACTTACGTCTGTATGACGCTTTAAACCAAGTTCTAACCAATCTTCACCAGTGATTTTCTTTATGGAGTCGAAACGGTTATTTTATTCGCTTCGGTAAACTGGTATGCTAAACGCCTTAGTTGTGCTGGTGTGATTCCAAAACACATGTTCGCCAATTTTCTAACATGGTCGGCTATGTTGGATTCCTGTTCATCATTAAAATTTGGTTTCCTGGCAAGCTTTATTTTTTTATGGCTATTGGACTTTAGGTTGTCACATAATAGAGTGGATTTTGAAGTATTGAATGGTCGACCCAAATCTCGTATTTTTCGCCCAAATTGTATAGCAGTGATAGCAGTTTTTAGTTCATCTTCTGTCCATTTTGATCTTTCGGTTTTACGGTCTTTAAGCACGGAGCATTTTGGAATCTAAAAAGCAATACAACCAATATATCAGAAAACACGGGGTAATACCGCGCAGCGTGAAATTACCTATATCTATAAAGCAAAATAATCATGAAATAGTTTGAATGAAAATTAATAATAAAAGCACTTACCACAAATTATTCGAAAATTACATCAAAGCCTTGAAAAACAAACAATCGGCAAACTTGTCTAAACCAATACTACGAGTTCAATAATTTTACAAACATGTGGTCGGCTAGCAAATACGACACTGCGCGCTGTTTTGAATGTGGAAATACTTATGCCGTGTTGCCAAGATACTGATGCACAAAATTCTCCCTGGTGCGGAATTCCCCTGGTCGCTCCTACTCTCATATCTATCGTTTCTAGCAGTCGTTCCGTTTGGATATGTCATGATCTCGTCCCCGCCGTGTACATCAAAATAAGTCTACTTGCTTTAATTTTAAAGATCTTTAGTTTTGTGTCTTCTCTTAGGATTTTGTTCTTCCAGACTATATCATTAAGAGATTTCGTCGCTTTATTTGCTCTTAAGACTTGTTGCTCAAAGAACCTAAGATGACGAACCACGCAAAGAAAAGAAAAACGAGAAGGAAAATAAGGCCACAATCAGATTAGCAATATGGAACCATTACTTCTCTTAACAACAAAGACCAAGAGATAATGGAAGAACTGATAAATAAAAACATAGACATTTGTGCAATCCAAGAAACCAAGAAGAAAGGTAAAGGCCAAAGAGACTATAACCAATATTTTCTAGTATACAGTGGAGTGAAGAAAGAAGAACGAGCACGAGCAGGTATAGGTATACTTGTCCATACAAAATTTAAAGACAACATAAATAACTACCAGAATATCTCTGAAAGAATGATACATATGAACATCACAATGGACTACGAAAAATTAAATGTCATATCTATCTATAGCCCCGAGGACTGCAAACCTAAGGACTGGAGGAACGAGAGCCTTTCTACGAACAATTGCAAACCATACTGGATGAAATACCTCATGAAGAACCCGTAATTCAGAACCCGAAATGAAATAGTTTCAGGAGTAAAACAAAGATTTAATGAAAACCATGTTAACACAAATGGAGAACTCATGGCTAATCTCTGTGGTTGTAACGAACTGAGAATCAATAATACATTTTTGGAACATAAACTTCAGTATAAATATACATTTGAAAACTCCAGGGGGCACAAATCTATGATTGACTATAGTCACTAATAGAAAAACCACCCAATACAGATTCTAGATATCCGAATCTTAAACTCAGCAGACGCAGGGAGTAAACACAAACTAGTACTAGCAAAAATAAGAATGAAAATAATACCAAAACATTTTCTACAGGAAACCACCGAGGAAAAATTCAATGTAGAATCACTGTGGAACAAATCTACAAGAGAAATGTACCAAAGGAGGCTAGCACAAAATACAGCTGAAACAAATAGACGACATCGAAGATATAAATGCGAGCTATAAACAAAAAATAAAATCAACATTAAAGAAGCAGCAACAGAAGCTCTAGGAAAACGCAAAGTCATACTAAACAAAAGAACAACAACAATACACCATAGTTCAGGAAAGAAATAAAAGAGAAATGTAAAGAGAAACGAGAGGCCTACACGAAGTACAAAACATTAAATACTCCAGAATCCCGAAACACCTATAGAAGAATACGAAAAATGAAATAAAGCAATTGGTTAGTAGAACAAAAAATGAACACTGGGAACAGTTTAAAAAAAGGACGGAAAGCGACTTCTACGGTAAACAAAAAGAAATATGGAGATTCATAAGAAATCAACGGAAAGAAATGGCAGAATTGAAGGAATACAATAACATACCAGCAAACGAATGAGAAAGATACTTGACGGAACTGTTTAAAGGAAAGGAAAATAATAATCAACAAAATAACGTACCTGAATTAAGACAAGAAATAGAAATCAGTTTTCAGTAAGTAGAGTTAGTCATAAATTCACTCAAAAATAGAAAGTCACCAGAACCAGACGGAATAAACAACGAACTTCTAAAACACGGAGGAGAAAGTATAACCCTATAGATGACAAAACTTATACAAAATCTAATATTGCATTGCAAGATACCAGACGCGTGGAGAAACAGCATAATGATACCAATGTTCAAGAAAGCAGATAAAGAAGACCGCAACAATTATAGAGGTATAAATCTACTGAACACCGCACTTAAGCTTACCATAAAAGACTTAACCAACAAAATCAATAAAATAACAATTTTATCAGATGAAGAGCAAGGATTCAGATCCGGAAGATCCTGCGTAGACGCCGTATTTGTACTAAGACAAATCACAGAAAAAGCCATCGAGTACAATAAACCAGCAAATCTATGTTTTATAGACCTGACAAAGGCTTTCGATCGCATTCAAGTCGAAGACGTCTTACACCTACCGTATAAAAGAAACATATCAATCAATATTATACAAATCATCGAAAACATCTACTTCCATAATCGAATACAGGCAAAGATAAATGGAAAACTAACACAGTGTATAACAGTACAAAGCAGAGTCAGACAGGGTGACTCGTTAAGTCCACTTTTCTTTAATATAATAATGGACGAAATAATACAAGCAGTACGTAAAGACCATTGTTACAGAATGGGGAACAAAGAAATCCAAATATTATGTTATGCAGACGACGCCGCATTAATCGCCGAGACAGAAGACGAACTCCAAAGATTAACACACATCTTCAATACAACAGCCAAGAAATACAATATGATAATATCAACAGAAAAAACTAAATGTATGACAACATCTAAATACCCACTAAAATGTGAAATCGAAATTGATGGAAAAATAATTAAGCAGGAAGCAAGGTTTAGATATCTGGGAATAGACATAACTAGTTATGGAGATGTTGAAGAAGAAGTACGACAACAAAGCTTAAAAGCAAGTAAAGCGGCGGGATCTCTTAATGACACAATCTGGAACAATAAACACCTAAGACAAGACACAAAAACAAGAATCTATAAAGTAGAAATTAGACCTATATCAGCCTATATTAACATACACGGCGGAGACAAGACCTGACATATGCAAAACGAGACGACTACTAGAAACAACAGAGATGAAAATACTTCGAAGAATATCAGGGAAAAGTCTGTTGGATCGGGAGAGAAGCGAAAACATAAGAAGAGCATGCAATATAGAAGACATAAATGGATTGGTGACAAAACGGAAACAAGAGTGGAACGAACGCATTAGTAGAATGGCAGAGGATAGGATAGTACGAATAGCACTAGATAAGTCACCAAATGGACGAAGAAGTATTGGCAGACCAAAAAAAAGATGGTGCGATAATTTAAACAATTTAGGAGGCTAATATTGAAGAAGAAACAGGCTTTAAAGCCTACATACAAGACGGAAGAAGGAAGACTTGTTGTCGAACTTCTTCTTCAAAATCTCTATAACTAGTTATCATATCTGTTCCCAGATATTTAAACTTCATTTCCTGTCGTAATATTTTCCCGTCGAATTTGATTTTACATCATAGTGGATATTTAGATGTTATCATACGTTTGGTTCTGAAAGTATCATATTGTATTTTTTGCTAGTTGTATTGAAAATATGCGTTAACTTTGGAGATCATCTTCGGTCTTGGTGATTAGTGCAGCGTCGTCTGCATAGCATATTCTTTGGATCTCTCTGTTCCCCGTTATGTAACCATAACCTTGACGCACTGCTTGTGTTATTTCGCCCATTATTATACTAAATAGCAGTGGACGTAACGAATGAATTTTCCTGACTCCGCTTTGTACTAGTATAGGCTGTGGTAATTTTCCATTTATATTTGCCTGCATTCAATTATGAGAGTAAATATTTTCATTGGTTTGTATATTAAATGGTATAGCTGTCTCTTTTATATAATAGATGTAAGACATCTCGGACTTGGATGCGATCGAAAGATTTTGTTAGGTCTACGAAGCATAAATATGCAAGTTTATTATATTCAATGACCTTTTCTGTGATTTGTCTTAGTACAAAACAGGGCATCAACGCACGATCTTTCAGATCTGAATCCCCGTTGTTCGTCTGATAGTGTTCAATGTAATAATTCTGTTTGTTAAGAATTTTGTAGTAAGGTTGAGTGCGATGTTCGGTAGATTTATACCTCTATAGTTTTTGGGGTCTTCTTTGTTTGCTTTTTTGAACATAGGTATCGTCATGCTATTTCTCTATGCGTCTGGTATCTTGCACTATAATATAATTTTTTAGGACAAGTTTTGTTATCTGTAGGGATATAAGGAAAATGCCTAAAACTGGACCCCCATTTTGTTTTTCAATTTTTGCGTATGAAAAATAGCAAAAAAAATATTATAAAAGTACATACCATTTACTTCATAATGTTATAATTCATTTATACTAAACTTTCATTAATAATAATTAAAAATTAATATAAAAAATATGCATTTTCCAAAATCTAGCCTTTGGTGAATTCGGAAAATAGTTGCTAAGAGTGGACCCCCCTAAAAATGATTAACAAAGTTGTACCAATAATTGGAAAAAAGTATTAAATAAAAGAAAACATGATCTACTTTCTAAATAGGCGTATATTGCAACAATTTCGAATATAAAAACATAAAATATACAAAAATAGTTAGCAAAATTATTAATTTATCTGCAAACATCGCATATGTAGGCATCCTTATCAGCCCCAGCACAATCCACATGAGCCCACAACGAACACATAATGCACAAGACCCAAAGTTCGCCTTTACAATCTTCCGAATATTTTCTGTCACAAAACATGCACAAAGCGTCATCCTCTTTAGTTCGTGACATTCCCGGAATAATGTCAAATTCAGATGTTCCAGAAGACACACTGATTTCATCTTCTGTGTCTGATTCTTGTTTCTTAAAATTTAGACATCTTTTTACTATCTCTTTCCCTTTTCTAGAAGGGCCTGCTGTCGAACAACCTTTTATGCCGCGGTTGCCTTTGAAACTTTGATCACGTTCTTGCTGTTCAGTTTTCATGGCTTTTTTAGCTTTTTTAGATTCCATTAACTTGAATTTATAAGGAGAAGCTGTGATGATTGTTGAACTGCAGGCTTTCCGTCCCCTATTAGTGGTCCTTTTTTTGATTTTTGGAATAGGAGTAATTTCAAACGGGCTTATCATAGACGATTTTTGACTATGAGGATTGTCAGATGTAGATGGTAACACAGGATTACCTTGACCTGCCGAAGATGTTGACGGTTGATTCGGGTCAAACTCTGCATTAACTTGTGATTCATTCATCGTCATAACACATTTTTTACTAATCGCTGTAGAGCTTTCATTACTTGCCGTTTTTTGCTTTGACATGGATTCGTAGAAAGATGAATCTCGCATTTTGTTTGCTTCTTTAATATATTCGGCATCAAAAAAGAGCTCCTTGTTGAGTTGGTATATTCCTGTGGCTTTAAACCCATTGATTGCAATTTCAGCTGTTTGACATTTAATGTATGCTTTGCCAAAGAGCTCCATTACATCATAAGCTGTAAGTGGCCTTTCATTGTTTCTTAACCACTGCCTTATTTCCTCACTGTAGTAAGTTTTGAGACAACCCATGAAACTTTTGTCCAAAGGTTGAAGTTTGTGTGAGGAATGAGGTGGTATGGACATAATGGTAACATGGTGTATTCTTGCCCAATCGATCACTTCAATATTTTGAGTGTGGCTATAATGGCCATCTAAGAGTAAAAGCACAGGTTTCTTCTTTGTAGGATGGACAAAGTCGATAAAGTGCTTAAACCATTGAGCGAAGGAGTTGATTTGAATCCAACCTGAAGGATGCACTGCAAAAATTGTTCCTGATGGCGCTCATTTTTTCAATTGTTCACTCATATTTTTTCTCGGAAAAATTACTAAAGGAGGTACGAATGAGCCAGTGGCATTCATACAAGCAACAATCGTTATAAGGGCTCCACGTTCTCCTGATGTCAGGACAGCAATCTGCCTTTTACCTTTAAGGCCTATAACTTTGGGTATTTTAGACTGCACCACACTAATTCCGCTCTCGTCTACGTTATAGATTCTATCAGGAGTAAATTCATTTTTAACGTACAAATTCTCCAGGAGTTGATAAAATTTCTGCGCATTTTCCTTATTGAACCCAAGAGCCCTGCTGTAAGATATTCCAGTGGGCTTTCTTTCTGACAGTTTTGTTTTGTGCCGTTTAAGAAATAGATTGGCCCACTTTTTACCAGCTATTTCTTCTTTGAATGGATGATTAATGCCATTTCTCTGGGCCATTTGCGCGGCCATTCTCCTTAAATCACTTCTAGTGAGTCCAAAAAACGATGCTTCCATTGCAAAACAATATTGGACTAGCTCGTCTTCCAGATTTTTGCCCAATATTGTAGGTCTGCCTCTTTTTGTTTGTGCTGCTTCGATAGGCGTACCATACTTATCTTTGCTTAATCTCATCAGCGTTGTCTTCGGCACATTAAAATATTTACTCGCCTTCTTCCACCCCATCTTCTTATTTCGAACTGCATCAATGGCCTCAGTCATTTTAGACGGACTCCACTTTCTCTGTTCGATCTTCCCCATTTAATTGATTTTTAATCTGTAACAAAATTGAAAATCATAGAAGTGCGAAGTTACATAACAGCGAAGTTTTAAATTTAAAAACTAAGGGGTCCGATTTAGGCAACTACGGGGGGTCCGGTTTAAGCGACTATAGCATACATTTTAATAATGTCATAATTTTTTAACCACACCATTATATGAACTATATTAGTGAGAAACAATGACCTCAAACCCTATTATTTAAAATAATATATAGATTGAATAGCTTACCTGCTAATATCTCGAAGAAATAATGAAAAATATAACACAACGTAAAAACTTTCCACACAACCAACACACGTGCAAGACGAGTGGCAAGCAATAAGTGACGCAGCCGGCTTGTGCACTTCACCACTGAGTCATGGAACTCTAATATACCATTTGCACTCATTGCCGCCACGATTTAAATTAAAACGTACCAAGAAAGCTAGGGGTCCGCTTTAGGAGGATGGTCCATATTTGGGCACTTTCCTCTAATACATTCTCCTCTATATTTCAGGAGCTCATTCGTTATTCCGTCTTGTCACGGTGAAAGTTTTGAGCAATTTTATGCTTTATTAATGCAATTAGATTAAACAATCTGAGATTTGCCGACGACACCGTTCTGATCGCAGAAACACTTGAAGAGCTACAGACATTGGTGAATAAGATAGCAGACTGCAGCGAAGAATATGGACTATCTTTGAACATAAAGAAAACTAAATTTATGGTAATATCGAAATCAACACAAAATGTCCAAAATTTATATTTACACAATGAAATTATCGATCGAGTTAGCAAATACAAATATTTAGGCACTTTTATAAATGAAGACAACGATAGCTCAGCAGAAATCAAAATAAGAATAGAAAAAGCCAGATCCATATTCACTAAAATGAAGAGAGTGTTCTGCGGAAGAGATTTGAGCCTTGAAATGAAACTTCGCCTGATGAGATGTTACGTACTTTCTGTGCTGTTCTACGGAATGGAGTCATGGACGTTGAAAAAGATTGATACCAAAAAATTAGAGGCATTTGAACTGTGGATGTATCGCAGAATCCTGAGAATATCATGGACCGAGAGAGTCACAAATGTCGAGGTCTTGAGAAGAATGAATAAAGAAAAGGAAGTCATATTTACAATCAAAAAACGAAAACTGCAATACTTGGGACACATTACAAGAGGCGAAAGATATGACCTGCTTCGAATAATTATGCAAGGGAAAATAGCAGGAAAAAGGTCCATAGGAAGAAGACGAAACTCCTGGCTAAAGAATCTACGGGAATGGTATAGCTGTAGCAGCAACGAATTGTTTCGGTCAGCAGTTTCGAAAATACGTATAGCCCTGATGATCGCCAACCTTCGGAACGAAGATGGCACTTGAAGAAGAAGAATGCAATTAGTGTGTTAATGTTTTGGTTACACCAAGACAGATGAATCCGCTCTATCGATTTTTAAAGAAAGGTACTACGCAAAATATTCGGAGCGGTCTGTGAAAACCGAAAGCGTAGAGACGCACAAAATAAAAAAGATCATGATAAGAATAAAATAAATTTAGTCCTAGAAGTCATCGGATGTCAAGAAAATCCTTCCATTTTATAAAGTCGGTAAAGCTAATCAAAATGAACGTTGTCCCCGTATGATAGTGATAATGAGTTCTTAACACCACACTCAAAAAATTCTTCGTAACAAAAATAAACTTTTGGAAAACAAATCTACTGAAACTTATTTTGTTATTGATGACAAGACTCATATGCAGCAACCTCGTTTAAAGAAACTTCGTACTGAGCTTTAAAATCGTAAAAATAATGGAGAAAATGACCTTACGATCAAATATGTGAATGGCTGTCCAAAGATAATGCATCATCAGTCAATCTTCGCTTATCCACTGCTGGACATAGATCTCCCTTATAATTTTCCATCTATTTCGATCTTGTGCCTCTTGCATCCAATTCCTATGACAACGTTTTAGATCGTCAGTCCAACGTGTTGGTGGACGACCTCTGCTTCGGTAGGCATCATCTCTTGGTCTCCATTCCAGTATCCGCTTTGTCCATCTATTATCTGTCATTCGAGCCACGTGACCTGCCCAGTTTCATTTCAGTGTTGCTACTCTCTCTACTGCATCAGCCACTCCTGTTCTTTGTCGTAGGCTGGCGATTTGGGATCTTGTCTCGTAGTGAAACGCCCAACATAGCACGCTCCATCGCCCTTTGACACACATGGATCTTTTGAACTGTTCTCATGGTCAACGTTTCCGCACCGTAAGTTAACACTGGCAAAACACACTGATTAAACGTTTTTCTTTTAAGGCATATTGGTATATCAGAAGATTTGGAAATATGGTTCAGCTTGCCGAAGGCTGCCCAAGTCAGTCTTATACGACGGAAAAGCTCAACGGTTTGGTTATCTTTTCCTATGCGAATCTCATGACCAAGGTATTTATAGGCCATTACCTGGTATATGGATCTTGTTTCTACGCATATATGACTACAAGACAATTCGCTGACTACAAGATTTGTCATCATCTGGGTTTTACATATATTTATTTTCAATACCCCTTCTAGCGAGGAAAGGTAGATCTGATTTAAAAGTTTTTTGGCCTCATCTATCCTATCAGCTATTAGTACAATATCATCTGCAAACCTTAGATGGCTAAGCTTTTCTCCGTTTATGTTTATGCCCTTGTCGGTCAGTTTTGCCCTTTTACATATATATTCCAAAAGCGTAGTGAACAGTTTCGGCGATATGGTGTTCCCCTGGCGTACTTCACGTTGTATCGGGAATTTCTGGGTTTGATGATCACCCACTCTAACACTGGCTGTTGCGTTTTGGTATATGTGTTTAATTATATTTATATACCGATAGTCAATTCGGCATTCTGTCAAGGCTTCCAACATTTTTTGTTGATTTATGGTGTCGAATGCCTTTTCATAGACGACAAATATTAAAGCTAGTGTTTTATTATATTCAGTGCATTTTTCTATAAGATTTTCTATTACCAGTAGGTGATCGTTTGTTCCATAGCCTTTTCTAAAACCCGCTTGTTCTATGGGCTGATAAAATTCCAATTTATTTTCTAGTCGTTTCGTAATTATTTTTGTAAATAGTTTATAAATATGTGAAAGTAGACTTTTGGGCCTGTAATTCCTGAGGTCGGTAGCATCCCCTTTTTTTATGAAGTATGATAATTTCTGCGTTATACCACTGGGTTGGTGTTATTGCTTCCTGCAAACATCTAGTGAATAGTTTGGCAAGGACCTGCCATAATCTTTTTCCGGCCACTTTCAAGGCATCTGCCACTATTTCATCGCCACCGGCAATTTAATGCAATTTCGTTCATAATTCTTTTGCACCAAAATTTACGGATTGGCTTCTTATGTATACGAATGTAAACTCTCTTATGTCCAAATTTAATGAATTTATAAGTACTGTTCAACTTTTAAAACCTTATATTATTCTCCTAACTTGGGTTAATTCTTCTATCCCTGATGCTATTGTAAACATTGATAATTTTACAATATTTCGTAGAGACAGAGGTACTCGTCGAGGGGGAGGAGTATGCATCTATTTAGCAAATGAAATTACCAATACTTTTTCCATTAGTAATAAAACAATAGACGTACCCGGTATAGAAATTATCCACTTAATTATTACTAATAACTCTTTCATATTTAATATAGTTTGCATATACCGACTTTCGGATACAGTACTTACTCAGGACAATATGCTTATTGACAAACTTGAGGAATTATCATTCCTTGAAAATCTCATTGATATTGGAGATTTTAATTTTCCAGATATTAACTGACGCATTATTTCCAAAACTGATAGGTACTATCAATATTCCCAAAATTTGTTTATAAACTTTATCATGAACTCAAATTTATTACAACTGATAGGTTTTTATCCGCATAGCATTGTTGTTCTTTTTACTTGGGGATAATACAATTCGGTATATCAGTATATTTTTGGATAATTTAAAAGAGTGGTCTTTAACCCTTTAATTGACACGCACCTGACCTTAAAGTTTTATCGTTATGAGATCAGACTGTCAGAGCGGGCGCGGTTTACATCATATCTACATCACTCTTAAACTATCACCGATAATTGGAAGTGTTTGCAGTTAATTATGATGTCCTATAATGAATTTTCTGTTTTGTGTGATGTATAAAGCAGCTGCTAGGGTAGCAGACAAAACTATTAAATCTACTAATATCTTTATATTTTTTAGATCCGTCCGAAATTAAAGAAAAAGACGATAAAAAATGTGATTTTCCATATGCGTCTGATTTAGTCAAATTTATACGAGAACTTCACGGAAATTTTTTTTGTGTTGGAGTAGCCGGTTATCCCGAAAAACACCCACAATGTGAAAATATTGAGAAAGACCTCCAATACTTAAAGTTTAAGGTAACAACACAAAAGTACAAGCTAATGGAAATATACTCGCAGAAAAAATGTCTAATGAACAAAACTAATATTCCTGTTTTTTCAATAAAAAACTAAATATATCTACTGTTCATTCAAATTACATATTCCCAACCGTAAATAACTGCACCTGAAATCCAAACAGGGTCTTACTGAGGTGTACCATATGATTTTTAAAAATCCACAAGGAAACTAGAAACTAGAACTGAAACAATGTATCACAAAAATTTTATTTAAAAAAATCCTTCATAAAAGGTATAATAATAAAAACCCTATTGGGTTTTTATTATTCACATCACAGAATGTTTTCAGAATAACCATTCCATCATCAGTGCTATCTGGATGTATATTTGAAGCCACTAAATATGTGGGTAAAAAAACTTTAAATGTAGTTTAATTAACTTTTAGTTACATCTTTGATATTTAAAAATTATGATGTTTAAGTTACAAAAGGAATTGATTACCTGGCAACGTAATACTCCACTGGGGTTGCTAGTCCTTAGACGAAGTGTCTCTGAGGACTTGTTGCTATCAACAGTATAGTTACTTACATAATCTGGCGCAGACATTAAATTTTAAATCTTAGTCATTTTATTAGTATTTATTCCATTAAATATTACGTATAAACACATTTATACATTGTTTTATTTATAGGTAACACGCGGTGCGGATTTTATCATAACCCAAGCATCTTATGATTATCAAAAGTTTTCAACTTTTTCTCAACAGTGCCACTTGATGGGCATACATGTTCCGATTATTCCGGGCGTATTTATTATAAGTTCCCAGAGGACCCTCACTGCCATGTCAAAATTTTGTGGAGTTCCAATTCCAAAAAATATTCTTGATGCTGTTGAGGCTATAAAAGACGATGATAACGATGTAACAAACTTCGGTGTCCAGCAAGCTACTGAATTAATAGACAAAATTTTCGAGAATCAGCATCTATTTGCAGGAGTTCATATGTTTTCTTTAAATAATTTAGAATTAGTAAAAAGTGTATTACAGAAAACAAGAATAAATTCAGAGCATTTGCTTCCATTAAATGCATAAGCAAACAAAACTTTTAAATAAATTTTAAATATTACAGTGTATGTGATTTGTGCTTTAATGTTAAATAAGAAATATATTATCATACCTTTTCCCAAAGTTTCTTTGCTTCGATCGACGATCATAAATAAGTATTTAACAGAAGTAATTTAACTTATCAGACATAAAATTAATATAAATAATATAATAATTAATAAAAAATAGATTGGCCTTGTTATAGACTCACATTGTGGGCTAGTAGTTCCGTACGATATTGTAAGTAGTAAAAAAATCGTTCTGCCTTTCAGCATGTCAGAAATGGGACTGTAAATAGTAGCAAAATTCTTACAGCCAAAACAGCAAAAAAAAAAGAACCTATGGTAATAACCAATTAAGCCAATCATCCGACGTATCTGGGTTGTACTTGAGGGTACAGGGTGCTCCAAAATAGACTGGACATTACCAGGATCAGTTCTTAACCCTTGATCATCCACTACAAATCCAAGGAATTGCAGTGAAGATCTGCAAAACTGGCATTTTTCAAAATTAACAGCGAGATTTGCATCTTTCAAACGTTTGAATGGCATTTTCAGAGTTTTGATATAAGTATCAAAATCTGGGGTTACAACGATAATATCATCAATATAATAGAAAACGTAAGGTTTTAATAAAGGACCTATAACTGAGTCCATGACTCTACACATAGCTTAAGCACTATTATTAAGACCGAAAGATAAAACATTAAAACAAAATAAACCTCTATTTTAATCTTACTCCTATCGATTTTTTTGAGAATCCATGTTTCAACTGCGTATGTATCAATGACAAAATAAGGGCATTGACTAACCTGAGCTTAGTATTCCTTGTTATTATTCGATCTTTTCACATTTCAATCAGTTTAGCTGTTGCGGTTCGGGTCATTTCTGAGGAGCAATCGCCAATGTTGGGTATCAGGAACCCCAAGTATACAAAACTGTCTACCACTTCGAAATTTACCACTTAGTGTATTTGCAGTAGATTATTATTTGCTCTGTCTGCTATCATTATTTTTGTTTTTCCGGTGTTGATCTGGAGTCCGAATTCTTCGCTTATGCTTATCCGGCTTAGCCGTTCAAATCTTTTCGACTTCATTCGCTGCTAGTATGTGTTATCTGCATATCGCAGGTTGCTAATTTTTCTGTCTCCTATAGTGATTCCTATATCCCAGTCGTCTAGTACTTTTCTTATTATGTATTCAGAATATATCTTATATAATAATGGTGACAGTATGCAGTCCTGTCTAGTTTCTTTCTTTGTTCTGAACGCATCTGAATATATAATAAAGATAGAAATGGTCATCTTACAACCCTTAAAATAGTTGAAGACTTCTACAAATTGCTGCACACAAGCCAACACAAACCAAATGGCAGAGAAGATCAAGTACCAGCAATATTAACAAGGAAAAAGGGCATTGTCAACCAAGGATCAGAACTACTACCGGAAATCACAATAGACGAAATAAAACTAGCCCTAAGAAGAGCTAAGAATAACAAATATCCAGTCGAAGATTGTGTAGTTACTGATGCAATCAAAATCGGAGGCACTTTCCTGCCTAAGAAAATAAAAAACCTTTTTAACATGTACCTTTTAAACACTAATATACCCGACAAATGGCATAATGCTGAGAAACTACAGACCTATAAGTCTTCTTAGTCACCTATACAAACTCCTTACAAGAATAATAGTAACGAATCATCTTGAGAAAAAACTTGATTTCTACCAGCCAATAGAGCAAGCGGGATTTCGTACCGGATTTGGAACAAATGATTACCTACAGAGCATTAAAACGGTAATAGAAAAGACTATCGAATACATTCGACCACTCGTTCTGGCTTTTGTAGATTTCCATAAAGCCTTTGACACGGTAGAATTTGACAAAATCCTGGAAGCACTAGAAGCATGCCCCATTGACTACCGATATACAAGGTTAATTTAGAATACATATAAGAACGAAACTATGTCGGTGAAACTACATAAAAACACGCATCATATCGCAATCGACAGAGTTTATATAAATAAACATCTCCAAAACTAGATTCATGACAATCCTAGTACCAAGCGGAAATATCAATATTGGAGACAACGAAGTAGAGCTGGTGGAAAAATACATATACCTTGGACACGAAATAAAGATCACAAGAGACAACCAAACATGCGAACTACGAAGAAGAATAAACCTAACATGGGCAGCGGACAGTCTATGGAAAACAAAGACATCTCTAAAAGCGATATACCAATTTCTTTAAAACGTAAAACATTTGACCAATATGTGTTGTCTGTGATGACCTATGGTGCCGAAACTTTAACATTGACAGCTATAACTTCTAAAACGCTACAAATAGCTCAGAAGAAAATAAAAAGGTCAGTGCTGAAACGGACCTAGGCCGGACACGCCGCCCGAATCAGTGATCAAAGGTGGACGAAGCGATTGCCTGAGTGGAGGCCGATGTTACACAAAAAAAGTAGAGAAAGACCCCCTACTCGTTAGACTGAAGATCTCAAGAAAATGTCAAGAAATTGGATGAAAAGTGCTTAAGATAGAGCACAATGGACAAAAATGAGAGAGGCCTATGTCCAGCAGTGGACGCAAAGGGATAGGTGGTGATGATGATGATGATGATGAATATATTCCGTGTATTTTAACTTAGGCTGAATTTTTATCATACAGATTTCTTATTAGGTTAACTAGGTGGTTAAGTACTCTCATATTTTCCATTATACTCCAGAGAGGATCTCATTTTACTGAATCGAAAGCCTTTGTGTAATCTACAAAACAGATCAGTATTAGCATGTTGTATTCTCTCCATTTTTCTATTATCTGACTGGTGTTCAGTATCTGCCCCCGCGTTCCTTTTCCCGGTACGAATTCGCATCGTTCTTCGGCTATCTCTGGAAGTAAAAACTTCTTTAACTGTTCATTGATTATATGTAGCAGGTCTTTGTTTGCATGAGGAATAAAGGCAATATTTCTGCAATTGCTGCATACGGTTAGTGATCCTTTTTTATGGATAGGGATAAAGGTTGATCCGTACCACTCTTCAGGCCATTCACCTGTGATCCATATTATGTTGCACATGTCCAGTATTACATCTACGCCAATCTCGCACATTGCTTTTAGAGTCTCCGCTGGTATGCCATCGATCCCTGGGCTTTTCTGTTTCTTAATTGGCTTAATGATTGCCAATATTCGGAACGAATAGGCACTGAAAGAAGAAGAATTGGCTGAGAGCTTTCTCTACTTCTGCTCGTAAGGGTGCATGTTTCTTGTGTTCCGAGACTGATGCATCTTTTGAAGTGTCTTTGTACAGTTCTGAAATTCTCCATATTTTTCCATGTCTCTGCAATGATCTCTATGTTGGTTTTTACTTCTACATTAGAGTCTTGAAGCATTTCTTTTAGCGCAAATATTTGGTCTGTCGTTGACCTATCTAATTAGCCTTCTTCGGTCCATCTTTGGACATAGGAGGCATAGAAATCGGAGGAGACCATGTAGAACATTTGGTTTGAGTTTTTGTGAGTTCTTTTAAGTTAAAGTGTGTTTAGTTTTGATTTATCGTCAAAACGGAAACCTTACGTTAGTTGCAACTTTGTTTATTAGTTTGGTATTTGATAGTGGAATTGTAAAGAAAATACTATTTCTTGTCTAAGATTATGCCTCTGTGCCAATTTTGATAGCAATTTATAAATATACAGGGAAACTATTAGCAAAAAACGAAAAACAAAAATTAACTTTAACACCCTGTATCTTTTTTCTCAGCAACATTTTATTAAGGCATATTTGGCCCGATAGCCATATTTTGGTCCAAATAACCTGTCCTTAGTCTATGTCCCAATAGTTCTGACTCACCCTGTATGTGTATAAATAGAACGACACGAAGAGACAGAATAGGACAAAATGTAACGATCAACACCTTCAATTTTGAAAGAGTACAACGTTTTAAGTATCTGGGGGCCGTAATCACAGCTGACAACGATGTTACTGAAGAAATAAAAGACAGAATCCAATCTGCAAATCGCTGTCTATTCGCACTGGATAAGCTCATAAAATCAAAAAATCTAACAAGAAGTTCAAAGATCGAAATCTATAAATCCATCGTCAGACCTGTAATAACATACGGATGCGAAACGTGGACCATGACCAAAGCAAACGAAGAAAAGCTCAGACGCTTTGAACGAAAAATACTTGAAAAAATTTTCGGACCTCGCCATGACATCACCACAAACCAGTATAAGATCAGAACCAATATCGAATTAAAAGCACTCTACAATGACGCCGATATTGTCCAAGAAATTAAATCACAGCGACTAAGATGGGCAGGCCACGTGCACAGACTGCATAACGACAGACTTGTAAAACTGGTATGGGAAGAGATTCCCACAGGCAAAAGACCACTCGGACGTCCCAGAATGCGATGGAGAGATAACATCCAAGCAGATCTCCCGGAAAATGATCATTCCATTTGACCCTAGGTTGATGGAAGACCGAACAAATTGGAAAAAAGTTTTTACAAGTACAAGTTTCATGAAAGAGAATCCTAAACTGAATTATAAAATGAATTACAACACAAATGATAAGAAATGCAATTCTAGCTAATCGGAGATATGTTGAAACAGTATATGCGTCTTGGGCAATGTCCTATAATTATTTGCATACACTGCCGATTATTCACTATAACTCCTTTCCCCTTAAAATGAAGCTCCTTCAAGAAGTTGAATTTTATTTTCTTGTTGCTTTCCTCTGTTGTTTTCTTTTGTAAATAAAATATAATAAAGATAGAAATTTTGTATTTATCGTCGGAATAGGAAATGGTCCATTGGCATGCGTTTCTTTAAGTTCCAGTGATTTAAGGTTAATTTTAATTGGTACAATTTTGGTGGGATTAAATTGAATTTTTGGTTTGTTTATTATAAGCGGTAGTCCATATGTTTTTTTCTAAAAAGACCAATTCTTGATTTCTATATTGATTTTCAATTTTTCAAATTGTTCCTGATCTTTATTCCATATTCATTCATTTTTTGAAATGCTACCTTAACCTTGTTTACTTCTGATGTTGCTTCTTTTGCCTTCATTCTGATCTTTATCTGTATCATACGTTTAGTTTTGTCCATGTTATCGTTAATATATATTTCTTTTCCCTTAATTTCTCTGTTTACTCTTGCTTTTCATTATTGTTTCTTTGTCCGTTGCGTTTAGAAGCTGAATTAGGCAGGCTTTATTTCGAAATTTCCTTGCGCTCTTGATCGTTGTATTAATTTTTAGTGAAGTGCTTAAGAAATCTTTTACATTCTTTTATTATAGTCGTCATTTTATTACATATTTATATATTTTATTACAGTCTTCTATTTCTACTCCCTGTAGTATTTTCGTCTTTTGTCGTTTTCCATTCTATTATTTTATTTTCCAATTATTCCACTTTTGTTTGGTTTATCTGTTTTCCTGTTTCAGCTTGTCATTTTCTTGTCTGAGTTCCTGCATTTCAGCTATATACTCTTTTTGCTCTTCCCGCAGTTCTCTTATTTATGTATATTGTTAGCATATTTAAACTTTCTAGTATTTTTTTCCAGTTTCTTATCCGTTCCATGCGATCGTATTTTTTTACTTCTGCTACATATTCCTCATCTTCCGAATCACCTCCTCTTTTCCTTGTCTTATCTTCCGTGCTATAATCATCGCTGTCCATTTTGTTACGCAGCGTTAAATGGACACACCCGTTTCAACCACTCGAAAGTATGCCTACTTATCCACGTACCAAAATTTTTAGTTTTCACTAGTTTAACTGATAACTGGTAATCTCACTTTTTTCGTCCGTGGAATGTTTTATATCAATGTAATGTATTGTTGATGTCTAAATTACCTTCAGATTTTTGCTACAATATTTAAATCTTACCTTATTAACATATTCTGTATTTAATTTTGGCTACACCGCGCGATAATCGGGTAAGATGCAGGCGAAAAATTAAACACTTTGTTTACTATCTAATGGCACGTTGTCAAAAACCTATTTATTATATATGCCTGTGAAAAATAAGAGTAGAGGCAGGCCAAGACCGTGGTGTAGACGAACACGCGAGGAAAATTGGTTAGACAAATTGCCAACGATTTAAATAAAAAATATAATTACTTTGAAATTATATACATTTTATTACTAATTTTTATCATTTTTATACACAATTTGGCCTAAATTAAGAAACTTAACCTATATTAGGTACAACAAAAATGAACTAAACGTTACAGTGGCAAATTATTTTTTAACCCAACAAAAGATGTCCACAAAAAACGTTTACCGATTGTTTGACGTAAATATAAATTAATATTTAAATTTTACGTACATGCTATCTTTGAAGGAGAATTAAAAAAGCAAAAAATATTACATATTCAATAATTGATAAAATATTACGTTTGTATACCTTAATTGTCTAAGATCAGTGTCCAAGATAGTGTGGTTTACGTAGGAAAAATATCGATATACCTAAGTATATATGATATACATCATTAAGATATTTAAATAAGTAGGTATAATTGGTTTTCTACCAAGGCTAACCGGAGAACTGGGAGTAAGTGAAAAAATCGGAAGGATATGAAATAGATAATGGAGTGAAACACAGGGAGAATTCATTGCTTTTTGTAGTTAATATTGATTAAATAGGGAATCAGACAGGGATGTTTTGTTTGACACAAATGATGTTGTCACAAGTAATAAAAAGATTTTAATATGATTTTTCTTTTTAGAAACTAAGATTTTGTTAAAGCATGTGATCTCTGATAAGTTACTAATAATCTCAACATTTAGCCATTAATCAATTTGCGCGTATTTTTTAAATGGAGAAAAGCATGTAGAAATTTCCAAAAACTTCATTATCAAGACAAATATTTTCTTCTAGAATGATATTTATGGTTACGCCTGCCTAAACTGAAGAAATAACCTTTATGCTGGCAATATTTTTTAATATCCAGGAATTGTAGATTTTTAGTTGCATATTTCGATTAACTTTTTCATGCTCATATCCCATTCGTATCCATGCTTCTAACATTTGTTCGTCATTATTGATGTCTCACATTTTTTTGTTTCACATGGATATGACACAAAAGTAATTAAAACACTCTTTTATAGGTATATCAAAGGAATAAAACTTGCTCAATGAATTAGTTATTTAGAAAATCGATAGTTTTTTAACAATACATAATTCAAAATAAAGGTATACATTAAGTGATTAAAATTATCAAAAGTGTTTTTCTTCCTCATAATTGGTATATAGCCGGATATTTATGAATTTTCGGTATTTATCCAGGTATCCCAGGTACATACCCCAAGTTATAAATACCTGGCTATTTTACATCACCATACAAGACTAAAATAAAATGTTGTAATAGTGACTAGAGGAAAATTTTCTTGTACTGTTGCGGATCAGATGTGATATATCCTTAATTACATAGAGAATTGGTGTATGAAAGAGAACCTCTCTTTAAACCTTTCTAAAACTAAACTAGTACCTTTTACTCATAGGAGGAAGCTTACTTGATTGAATGAGCTGAAATTATTTGTAAAAGAACTAGAAAGAACCAATGAGGTCCATTATCTGGATTCCAAACTCAATTGGAACACGCATATTAATAACATAACCAACAGGGTTATGCGCGAACTGCAGACAAGTTGTAGGTAAAACCTGAGGGCTGAAACCAAAAGTGATATGTTAGGGTTATACATCAGTGATACGACCGACAGTTACATATGGTTCAGTACTTTCAGACGGCTTTGCAATCTTGCGTGACCTCTCCCACCACCCTACAAAGACAAGCGCTTCTAAATATGACAGGAGCCTTCAATAGTGAGGAACGACATTTTTAGAGGTTATCACAAGTCTTCCCCTGCTCGAATTATATATTTCGGCAGTAGTCTTTATAGTCCTAGTCCTGAGACTTAAAGCAAACAATACTTGGAGGCCGAATTAATTATTGAATAGCCACACAAATACCACTGTGACTATACTCGAGGAATCCATCTTTCAGATGAACTCAGATATGATGAGACCAGAAGTAATTTTCACTGAGAAAATTAACAATAATATACCATCTAGAGAACAAAAAGTCGCAAATATTAACAGGGATGGATGGACATTCACTGATGAATTTAAAACTGCCCATGGTACTGGGTCAGGAGTCTTTGGACAAACATGTAATTATAACAAATCTTAAAGCCTAGGTCACTATACAACAACTGTGGTCCAGGTTGAGGTTTTTACTTTGGTAGATCTACCAATGGGGAAACTGTTGGCCTTAGTTGAGGCCACAGGACTTATTTGAGTTTAATGGGAAAAAAAACAGGGTTTGGTACAAATGTCTTATGACTAAGTGCCAGAGATTTAAGTGTCTCGCCTGAACTAAGAAGAAGAAGATAAGCACATACAGTACTATTTAAATACTGGTTAACAAAGTAGGTACAGGTCATGTTTATACAAGACTGGAAGAGGTCACGAAATACAGGACAGGAAGGAAATTAGAGGAAACCTACTTTTCTAACAAAAGATCACAGCTTTGCATCTGATGTAACGCCGACCTGGCAAGTAAATATGTAATAACACTTGTAGACAGTTCCTTAGACCTTCAACGAAATTACCTTGAAATGTTTTTGTACTTAAAACAATAGAACTCAAAACTTCTTATACCACTTGCATGATAAAATAATCGATTTTGCCGCAGTAATTGGCATGCTTCTATTCTAAGTAATGCTTCTGTAGTCTCATAAAATAACAAATATCTTATAATACAATACAAAAATCAATAATATTTACAATAATGTCTAAATGGTAACATTTTTTGGGACATTTGTTTGTTTTTTTAAATATTATCCAACATGAGTTTTTCTTAAATATAAAAAACTTTTATCTTGTTCAGTGTATATCTAAAAATAAATATATAAATTTTTCAAAAATTTTTAACAACCTTAGCTCAGTCAACAAGTATAAAATCACATCTTACCACAATTAATTTTATTTCTAATTTCTATTTTACAACACAATTAAGGTACAAAAATTAATAAAAGCAACATTATACGAAAACTAACACGCGGGATCCGACCCTGGGCGGTACGAATAGGTGAAAATAAGTCAGCATATTACAGCAGTTTCGAGTGTTGAAAATGGAAAAAATTATTCATAAAGAAGATCTAGAATCTATAGAAACTCTGTTTTGATTTCCACTATAAAGAAATGGGCAACCGAATTTAAAGGTGGCCGTGAGAACATTGTAAGATGATCAACGCAAAGGATGTCCAAAAACTGACACACCGGAAATCATCGACAAAGAGCCATGCTATGGTTTTGGACGATAGGATGTCAAAGAAAGAGAAGGATGCGTAAGATGCTCACTTTGGATCTCAAACACATTCGTATGACAGTATTGAAAAGGGCTTGGCGTGTTTAAATAAAAACCAAAGTGAATTTTTTAATCGATATTCTACATGGATTCAACATTAGACATCAGAAATCGACAGCAGTCTTAACAGTAAATAGAAAGCGGTTATTCAGCTCAAAAATGGCAAAAATTGTATCAGGAGCGGGAAAGGTAATTGGATCGGTGGTTTAGAATGAGAAAGAATTTGGCTATTAACTGTATTGAAAAAGGTGAAATAGTAACCGGAGAAGTTACAACGGGAGAATTCCCAATGGTTGGCTGTATTGCATATTTTAAAAAAACTTACAATGGAATATAAACTTTTGATGTAATTGGCATATTTTTAAAATTAAGACTCAAAATATCCAAAATTGAAAAAGATTTAAAAATAGTAAAGTATAGTATTATCAATCTATAATACAACCAAAAGATCACAGAGTAGATAATAAAATTTCACGAACATCTAATTTAATCGGAGATGCTAGATCAAGTACAATAAAGCATCAAACCATTTTGGAATCTTTGGAGATCTGTTTAAGACTGATTTTTGCAAATGAATCTGAGTATTTACTGGAAACATTTAAAAGAAATAAGTGACAAAAGAAACTCTAAAAAACTGATAATATTTGTAAAGTGGATATGTGAGATCTAGTAGGGCATGTCATTCAGATAGTGTTATAAGGAATATACCAAGTGTTATAATTATTAATTCCATATAGTGGGGCTACATAGCTACCATTATCAGGGATATTTATGACCAAGACTCTTTTTACTTAAAATTAGATATAAATACACAAACAATAAACGATAAGGATATTTTAACACCTTTGCACTAAGTGCTGGAAAAAATGTTTAATTTGGCAATATACGATGCTAAGTTGAGACTTGATTCCAAACTTTATTTTAACGTACATACAGATCACAAAATATTTCAAAACTATTCTGGTAAATCAGAAAGTTTCTTCGTTGATTTTGCGATGTATATATTATTCAGGTTTAAACAAAAGGCAATGCTTATTATTTAAACGCAATTGATGTGAATAAACATAATATAGTTCGATAACGTTTACATACTTGTTGACTAAATCATCACTTTTTTTTAGTAAATTATTTTCACAAAAACGCAAGTATATGGCGAAAACGCCTTTTCTTTACAAAAATGCAATAACAGTCGTTATGAAAAAGAATCTCAAGAGATTTTTCTTTTCTCGATACGAGAAAACGTCTGTACAGGAGTGTGTAGGATGTCGAAAATTTACAATTAACAAAAAATTAAATTAAATCTAGGTGTGGTCGGAGAAATGTCATTTCTTTTTCAGTCTGCTTACTATCCATTCTAAGCCTGGGTATAACCTAAAACAAAAAATCAGAATTAGGCAAAATAAACATAACAACAAGCTCAAAAATTTTAATTATTGCTCCGAATTAAGTACAAGGACGAAAATTATGCCATCATTGTGAATTTGTAGCTTTTACTAATGTCAAAAAATGGGTCGTCAATTGAAGAGTTCGGTCGGACAACGATGTACGTTACAAATTGTCATAAATCGAGTTTAAATGTATATACTGGTCTAAGAAGTCAGTATTATCGGCAGCATAATACAATTTGCTAAAATCTCAGTAGGTGTAATGCAAGTTCGCGTCCGTAGTAGAATATTACACGTGCACCCTGAGTAATGCTAAATAAACTAGCATTATAGGCAGCTAGATAAGCTAGAATCTTTGGATCTCCTGGCAATAACACATTACGATAATAAGATATGCCTTCAACCGACAACTTAAACGGACCTTCTCAGGACCACGCAACCAAAGGAATCGGACCAAGCGTCTGTATTTAAATGTAGAAGGCAGTAGATGTATAGCGTTCCTTCTGGACCGGAAGTGACGTCACACGTCGATCGTCAAGCGTACGTATCCTCATGTATCAAAGCCACGCACCTCGTGACGTAGGAACGTGCCTCGCATCGAGCAAAAAGACAAAAGAGGGAATCTAATCGTTATGAAAAGGCGACCAAAAAAGTGGCCTCTGATGGCGGACATATCCGGAAATGCGAATGCGCCAAATTTAAATTTTCCGACACTTATTAACAGTGGCTATAAAATAGTTTTCAGAATGTGTCTTAGACGAGAAAATTTTAATTAAATATTAACGATAACAGTCTAAAATGTGAAACAATTGTTAAAAAACTTCAATATAAATAAGATTTCATGTGACAGTTGGGACAAATAATAACATCATCATCATCATTCAATCTTCGCTTATCCACTGCTGGACATAGATCTCCCTCATAATTTTCCATCTATTTCGATCTTGTGCCTCTTGCATCCAATTCCTATGACAACGTTTTAGATCGTCAGTCGAACGTGTTGGTGGACGACCTCTGCTTCGGTAGGCATCATCTCTTGGTCTCCATTCCAGTATCCGCTTTGTCCATCTATTATCTGTCATTCGAGCCACGTGACCTGCCCAGTTCCATTTCAGTGTTGCTACTCTCTCTACTGCATCAGCCACTCCTGTTCTTCGTCGTAGCTGGCGATTTGGGATCTTGTCTCGTAGTGAAACGCCCAACATAGCACGCTCCATCGCCCTTTGACACACACGGATCTTTTGAACTGTTCTCCTTATCATGGTCAACGTTTCCGCACCGTAAGTTAACACTGATGCGGAAACGTTGACCATGACAATAATAACATAACCCAACTAAATTTGATTTCTTAAACGAGGAAAGACTCTCTTTCCTTGTTTAATTTGGCCTCTCAAGATGGCACTTCCTGTCTAACAATACTTTTGCCCCCACAACTTTTACATTCCCTCTTTGGTCTTTTTGCTCGATGGTGCCTCGTGTCTCGAGGCCACGCCCCTCGACCAATGGTGACGTAGGAACGTGCCTCGTGTCTCTAGGCCACGCCCCTCGGCCAATGATGGCATAGGAACGTCCCCCCATGTCTTGCTGACCAATGGTGGACGTCCTCGTGACGTCGGAACGTGTCGTCGACCAATGGCAGCATAGCAGCGTCAGTGGTGGGAGTAGCAACACCCCCAGCGACCAATGACAGCTTAGAATTTGAATAAACATCATAGAAATGGCGGTATAGCGATGAGGGACCAATGGCAGCATAGCAGCGTCAGTAGAGGGAATAGCAACACCCCCAGTGACCAATGGTGACATAGTAACGCGAGACACGAGGCACGTTCCTACGTCACAAGGGGGCGTGGCTTTGATACATGAGGATACGTACGCTTGACGATCGACGTGTGACGTCACTTCCGGTCCAGAAGGAACGCTATACATCTACTGAAGGCATTTTTATTTCACCTTGTACATCATAAGAACCGAAAATGGTTCATACTCTTTTTGCGTTCTAAAATTAATAATCTAAATAATTTTGTAGTCTGTTTATAAGTAGTCAAGTGCTCTATCGAGATGAAATATTAATTGTCTCACTTTTTAATTTCACTTGTCACGCCTATAGAGATTTTAAAAGAAAATGCTGATTCTCGAAGAGGCTCGTTACGCAATGAATAAATAGAAACCAGGGAAATTTCCACTTATTCTCGTGAGAGAAAGAATGTTTACACCGAGTCACTTTCATTTGAGCAGCCGAGAGGTTAGGGCTACTTCAGATTGGTAGTCCGAACCGAAAGTTCGTAGATCGGCGGCAACTTAGTACTTTACCAGTAAAAAATGGGAACAATAATATCAGAGTTAAGTACTACAAGCATTTAAGTACACATAGTGTCATTTTAAGAGCATGCAATAGCAGCTAAGCAGAAATTAAATTTTGTTTAAAGTGAGCAAGGGCGGCTGTGACAGGGAGGCGCTAGGAGCACTGAGCTCCCGGTTTCTGTGACAGGAGGCGCTAGGAGCACTGAGCTCCCGGTTTCCAACTAACTCACTCAATGTAGTAGATATCTCCTACAATTTATTTTCAATGAATTTTTCTTTATTTAAAATGCTAATAAATGTATTTTGCAGCATTGCCAGGCCCAAAATATTTATTTCCCAAATTGTGTTTTAAAAGTTGCTAGATTTTCAACAGAATTCCCCAGATTTATATATTTCAGTTTTTAACCAATCTTCTCCTACATGTATGTAACGCGTGTTGCGCTGTGTGTTGCCTGCCATGTAGGTTACCGATATTATATTCAGCCATATGAGTTTTGAAATCTTCTTGTTTGTTTCTAGCTTCTGTTATATGGCGTATATTCATATTATACACGGATTATATGACATATGACACAAGCTCGAAACAAATGAGAAGCGTTGTAAAGTAATATTAATTAATACTTAAGTCTTGATAATTTTATTTGTTTCTTGTGAGTCGGGGAACTCCGGACCTACATTGGTGGTTCATAATAGATGACAGTGTCAGGGAACCCCAGGCAATATCATTGTTCGCGGTAGCGCCAATTCACCAAGCTGTATTGAGTGTAGCATGTATGTGGAATCAGTCACCGCGAACTTATCTTGTTGAAGTTTATTTAATATTCACAGGATTACGGGACATTCAAAAATAACTATTTTTTACTAAATTTAATAACATAACATATAGAGAGTTTGATTTCCCCAGATATTAGTCATTTTAAAAAAGTTTGTCTCCATTCCCCAAAGATTCTCAATTTTCCCCAGTTCTGAGGAAAAATCCCCACACCTGGCATCCCTGCTTGAAAGTTATCCAAAGCCTATACATTCACCCAATGCGATGGGCAATTGTTCCAGCGACCGGCACAGTGCTGTCAAGTTAGAAAATTATTGGGCGGTAGATGATAAATTGCCATGTCCGAAATAAAAAATATCCTTAGATGCAGGTAGTAACTGGCAACGTTGCAATATTTCCATTAATCTTATGTATTTAGCTACGGACCGCAGAGACACCGCCCGAGATATTAAGTTTTCGGTCTGTAAGTGTACAATTCTCAATTCTGAAATAATTATTGTCGATATTCGATAATTTCATATGGCAAAAATTATTAATAGTGTAAGCTTTATTATAAAACAAATACTTTGAACTTCGAAAAACGCTTAAATATAAAACAATTACCTAGACCTCCTAGACCAAAATTGGACATAATTCAGGTGGGACAAAGTGGTAATAGAACTTTTAATCGAAAATTCAACGAGAAACATTTGCTAGAAGACTGATTATCCGGTTGTGAGGAGATAAATCGCTTTTATTGTTTTAAGTGTTTATTGTTTTCACCTAAAGTGGACGAGGCTTGGACTATCCGGGGTGGGTGTAAATGATATTAAACATCTTTCAGAGAAAATTAAAAAACATAGCATTAGTTCTAAACATATCCATTATTGTATTGAATACCAATCATTAGGGTCAGTAAATATTCAATCACAGTTAGATTCGGCTTCTAAAAGATCAATAAAGAAACATAACGAGATAGTGGCCAAAAACAGGTATTATAATCGAGTGCATTAAATTTTGTGGAGCGTTTGAATTGGCTCTAAGAGGCCACGATGAAAGTTTGACATTTACGAAACTTTGAGTATTTCGTGGACTTATCAACTTAATGAGAGAAGTTGACACTATATTACAAAAACATTTAACCGAAAATATTACAACCTTTTTTTGGGTAACTTCAAAAACTATTCAAAACGAACTGCTGCATTCAGTGTTATATATCGCTCGAGGATTAATAAGCAAAAAGGTAGAAATGGCTCCTTAGGTGGCAATCAAGGCTGATGAGACTACGGACGCTTCCGTTTAAGATCAAATGGTTTTAAATTTGAGATATATCCTTGGCAACCAAATCTTTGAACGATTTTGGGGATATTTTTTACCTGATTCGCATAATGCAGAGGTCACTAGTAAGTGGAGCAATTTTGGACCAACTTAATAATTTAAAATTGAACAATACTAATAAGTTAACTGGTCAAAGTTATGATGACGCCGCTGTCATGTCAGGCAAAATGAATGGAGTTTAATGAATAATTTGACGTTCTTTTACGTATGCTCGTTTTATCCATTGATATTCACACCAGTTCAATTTGCTTCGAAGGCAGCTTCTGAGCATAAACTGGTAAAAGTCTTTCTTGCTAACTTAGCTAGATTTTCGTCCTTCTTTTCTCGTTCTCCGAAACGTATGAATGTACTGAACAATGTTGTAAAGAAACGTCTCCCGCGGAAGATCGGATACTCGTTAAGCATTCAACATCTGAGCTGTAATCACCATCTTCAGTCACAAAGACGATCTCATGCAATATTTTGATAAAATTATTGAAAAGAAACGAGATACTCAAACCGTTCAACAAGTTCCGGGCTTACTTATGTTATTGACAGACGAAATGTTTTTATATTGGCTAAATTTCTTTAATAACATTATGCCGCACGTTGAGATTCTTTATTATGAACTCCAAATGAGAGCTGTAGATCCTGCAAGAATTCAAATATTTATACAAGAATTTAAAAATTAAATTCAAATTATCACAGATAAGATAATAATTGACGACAATAGTCCAAGCTTTTCGGCCGGAAAAAGGAAACGAACCCAGGACAACGTGACGGTGAAGGAAATTTGTGATCTAATAAGGCTCACTATTGAGGATTGATTTTCATTCACGGCCCATTTAACTCTTACGGCACTATTTGATCCCAAATAATTTCTTGATTACAACCCCGAACTTGATTACTTTTCCCGAAGAAAAACTCTGATTGATCTTATTTTGCAAGCCAGAAAACACGTCAGATTGAACTGAATTATAAATCTTGCGTCTAAAATACAATAGTGCTAATTAGAAACTGTTAAGGTATAAGACAATTTTTTATATTGGAGTGGTAATTTGCTTGGAAGTATTGTGAACTTATATCTACTAATAAACCAGGACTATTCACTAGAATCCTTAGGTACATGGGTAAGTTTGTTGAGAAAATGTAGCTAGCAATATTTATCTTTTACTAACATTTTTTGGTTGTTCATAATTTCGTATTTGCCGCTCAAAATAATAGTGCTCCACCGCTAATTTTACGCACGAGCCGCCACTGAAAGTGAGTGTAATGCCGATTAGATGTTAAATAAGCAAAGTTCTTTGTAAGTTTTATTAAATTAATTTAAAACCTGTCAAAAAAATCTTGGAGATACAGTTGCTGAATATTTTTTATTTTTGATCTAAGGAAATATACCTGGTTTTATTTTTAATTTTTGTTCAATATGCATTTAGTGCAGTACTACGTTTTTTGTATAGGGAATGTCTCACATTTTTTTTGTATTTCAGAATAACCTTTGTTTTTGTGTACAACTCAAAAGTTTGTATGTTCAGTACTCTAGTATTTTGTTCAGCTATATTTGTAGGTATATTTTATTAGATAGTAAGTTATCATACCGATATATCATGATACTGTAAATGCCACATAGGAAGATCCAACCTCGTGCATGTGGCAGGTGCCGACTGTATCCGAATAGGTGGACAGTGGCGTCATTATGCTTTTTATATAATTAACGGCACCGAAGTTACCGCTGCGCTACTGACAGCGTGGATAAATATGTAAGCAAGGCGCTCGGATAGAATCGGTACGAAAATAAGGATTTGCGCTGGGTCTTCGTAACTGGCGCGTACTATATGCTATTAACTGAGGTCATGTCATAATATTTTTGACTATTTTTGCTATTTAAATTCACACTTCAGCTTTATCCAGTTATAAACGTATTCCATATAATTCTAGAAATATTTTTGTTTAAAAACTGACTTGGTTGCATTGGACTTTGCATTGTCCTCTCATAATCTTCCTTTCTTTTGAGAAAATGTCTATTATTATTTAATAATAAGATAATTCAAACAGGAATTTAGATCGATAATATAAGGTATTTTCTGTTTCTTTTTGACTATGTAGGGTAGATCGGGGCTAGTTGTGACAGGGGCATGTTGTGACAAATAGTTTTATAGACTAACCATAGGTAGCAGCGTCGCCCGGTTACCCAGAATTCCACGTCCGCATGTCCTCAGTCTGTTTGTGTAGTTTGGTTGTGATGCTATGCGTTTCTGCCGCTTTATAAAATTATATGTCATTTCGTTGTAACGAAGTAAAATTTTGCTGTTGTCTTTGAATTGTTATTTCACTTTCAAACCACAAGGTAAGAAACTTATTCTAGTTGTAGTAGATAGTTTGTTTATTTCTCTCTAGTAAGACACAGTTTGGTTTCTATACGACGTGTCAAGGTCTGTGCAAGTGGCTTTATGTAAAATGGCGTACGGTGGGGCTAGTTGTGACGAAAGGCTTGGGGCAGATTGTGACAGTGTCACAACATGCCCCTACTAATTTTAATGCATGTTTATGGGTTTGTTACAGATAATGGTGAGAAATTATAAAAGGAAAACGGAACGTGGTCGGAGTAATATAAACAGTTACGAGTCGGCTTCGTTAGATGTTAAGTCTGGATCGTGTAGTTTAAGGCAAGCAGCTGAAAAATATGGCGTTAACCGGATGTCCTTACTTAGATATATAAAAAAACAACAAACCAATCCAGATGGAGTGGTAGAAATGGGTTACAAAAGACCTCGAATGATATTTTCACAACAACAAGAAGAAGAGCTCTGTGAATATGCTGTTCAGGCAGCGAAAATATTTTATGGTATTAGCCCAAAAGAAATGAAAAGTTTAGCTTTTGAATTTGCTATAGCGAACAAAGTTCTTGTGCCTGAGAATTGGGTAGCAACAAAACACGCCAGTAATGATTGGTTTACAAAGTTCATGCAACGTAACAATAATGTGTCTATTCGTGTTCCTGAGGCTACCAGCTTAAGTCGGAGTACAAGTTTCAACAAGCACAATGTCGGACTCTTTTTTGATAACCTCGAATTAGTATTAAGTCAAAACCATTTTACAGCTAATGATATTTGGAATATAGACGAGACAGGGACTGGGACTGTCCAAAAACCGGTAAAAATCATAGCGAAGAAAGGCGAGAAAAGAGTTGGTGGTGTCACTTCAGCTGAGAGGGGGACCAATGTTACTATGGTTCTTGCTATTAACGCAGAGGGTAACTCAGTTCCTCCTATGTTCGTTTTTCCACGTAAGTTTTACAAGGAGCATTTTGTACGTGATGGGCCAGTAGGTTGTTGTGGTACTGCTAACCCAAGTGGCTGGATAACAGGCCCGGACTTTTTGTTTTTTATGAAGCATTTTGTAAAAAAAGTAAGGTGCTCAAAGAAATCACCGGTTTTAGTTCTGTTAGACAACCACAGTGCTCACCTATATATCGAAGTCCTTGACTATTGTACAGAGCACGGTATTACTCTCTTATCGTTCCCTCCCCATACAACAAATAGACTTCAACCACTGGATGTTTCCGTTTTTGGTCCATTTAAGAAGTTTTTAAACGACGCCATGTGTGGATGGATGAAATCTCATCCTGGAAACACAGTCTCAATTTATGACATCCCAAGTATAGTGAAAACAGCATTACCTAAAGCTGTAACACCAACAAATGTTCAGGCAGGATTTCGTTCTACAGGAATATGGGAATTCAATAGAAACATTTTTAATGAAGAAGACTTTCTGTGTTCTTCGGTGACCGACCGACCTTTGAATAGGCCTATTGACATCGTAGATGGTAATGAGGAAGCCAGTGCTGGGCAGCTTAAAGAGTTTCAGCATCTCGATGAACCTGAACCGTCGTCATATTATGCTAACCAGCCAGGACCCTCCCATACCTATCAACCAGGACCATATCAACAAGGATCATCGCAGGCCAACCTACCAGGATCATTCCATGCCGAAGTTCTGCCTGTCAGCCCTATGGATATAAGACCTCTGCCAAAAGCTGGTCCTCGAAAAAATAAAAAACGCAAGAGCTTAACATCTGCAATTTTGACTAGCACACCTGTCAAGGAGACAATTCGCAGTGAAGAGTTAAAGAGGAAGGAAACAATAAAGTGCAAAGAGGATAAAATAAAGAAAAAATTATTTGACTCAAAACAACTGTTGCCTAAGAAAAAAGCAGCGCCAAAGAAAGAGACCGCAACAAGAAAAAGAGAAGACAGCTCAGAAGAAGAGGAAGAAGATTACTTTTGCTTAGTTTGTATGGGACCATATAAAAAGTCTAGGTTAGGAGAAGACTGGGTGCAATGTATGGAATGCAAGAGGTGGGCTCATGTAAAGTGCACAAAAGATGATCTTTATTATGTTTGTATAAACTGCCACTCTTCAGAACTACAAGTAGAATCAGCACAAATTGACGATAGCGATTAAGTTTTTTATTTTACTTTAAATTCACTAGATGTTTTTCTACACATTTGTTTCTTACATAAACATTTATCAAACATTTATGTATCTATACTTAACTATAAAATAAATTTATTATGGAAACTTTGTTATTATTCTCCAACTAAAGTTTATTATATTTAAAAATATTTACTGTCACAACCTGCCCCAAGTTCGTCACAACTTACCCCATATTGGGGCAAATTGTGACAATATGTGCATTTTGTAAAACTATTTACATACTGTAAGGTATTGCTTAAAAATTGCTGATGTTCCCAAATAATGATTCCCAATTAAAAATAGTACCTCATTAAAGTAATCTAACAGCCCTAAAAATTACGAAAAAAATGTTAAAAATTATTTTGTCCAAAGTGGCACAACTAGCCCCAGTCTACCCTATGCATTTTGGTTTTTTTAGAGAGGTTTAGGATATTTGTCATTCTTTTAACATAATATAATATTAACATAACTACGAATCGCAGTTGCACAGATCAGATCCTATGCCTAGCAACACATATTTAACCTGCTTTTCAAAGAAAGCTAAAAATATCCGTTGGTTTTATCAACCTATTAGCTGTATACGATACGAAAATATCTTAGAATAACTCTTGAGAGAACTTTTAAAGAACACCTATAAAGAACGGCAAGAAAACTAAAAACGCGAAATAATATAATCCAAAAGCTATGTGGCCCCACTTGGAGTTTATCAACCTCCGTATTCGAGATCATCCGCTCTCGGACTTATACTCGGCAGCTGAATATGCTTCCCTGGTGTGGCTCAATAGCAAACACACAAAGATTCTTCTTCTTTAGGTACCGTCTCCTCTAAGGAGGTTGGTAATCATCACATTTTCACTTTTGAGATTGCAGCTCTGAAAAAGTCGACGGAACTGCAATTATACCACTTTCTCAGATTGTTGAGCCAGGAGATGCGTCTTCTTCCAATACTTCGTTTTCCCTATATTTTTCCCTGCATTATGGTTTGTAGCAACACATATTTATCCCCTCTCATAACGTGGCCGAGATATTGTAACTTTCTTATCTTAATCGTATTCATGATTTCCACTTCCTTTTTTATCTTTCTGAGGACCTCAACATTTGTTATTCGGTCTACCCAACTTATTTTTAATATTCTTCAGTATCTCGAATGCTTCAAGTCGATCGTTCACCTCTTTCTTTAAGGTCCAGGCCTCCACCCCATACAGCAGCACACAAAGATTGCTGATACCCAAATAAACCAGACAATGCGAATGATATCAGGTACAATTAGACCGACACCAATCTATTGGCTTCCCATTCTAAGTCACCTCTACCGCCGAAACGTCGAAAAGAAGTCATTCCCTTCCCAGATAATATACGAAAATCTAGGATAACCACCAACTATTCATTCACCATGACAAGATTGATATCGAAATGAATAGACTGCGCCCCAGATATCCTCCAAAGGCAACCTCTTTACATCAGGAACATCTCAGCCTCACCAATGCCTGTATCGATCAGAAACCGCCGATCAGAAACTGTCCTGCAATACATAGACAACGCTGAACAGTCCGTTACATTGTTGAAGAAGTTTCCTGGAGTTTTTGATTAGTTCCTAAAATGCAACCGAAAATGTTTTAGATTTAATTTTTCCATTAGATGTTCGTTTGTAATACTCCATTTAACGATGTCTATTGTTTTTAATTATGTATTGTTATTGTATACCATAAGCTAAATAAATAAATATTTGCTTCTGCTAATAGATAAAGAGGCAATATAAAACATATTTTAATAAGAAATTACTGGTATAATTTAGCAATACATAGCAGACATATGTATAACTTTTATCAAGTATTATAAACTAAATTAAAATGAACCCTGTAAAACAATGAACAAATTAAAAATAAGAATGTAGCTAATTAGATTGATAAAAATAACAACAATCAAAACAAATAATAAGATAATGAAACCATTTGTTTACGTAATTTATCCCTAGAAGAAAATAATAATATATAATATTTATTATGAAAACCTTTTATCATATTAAATTAAGATTCGCCAGACATAGGTAGGTGTATTCCCTCACTCATGCTTTTTAATAGGTAATCCGAAAACATGTTTCAAATTTTACAAGATTAGTGAACTGCAATAAGGTAAGAAAAATCAGAAAGAAATAAGGCCTCAGAATAAAAGCAAAAAAAAAACAAAAATGATAATACATAATGAAGGTATTAGAGTTTTTTTTATTAATCAGTTTCGCCAGGTAGGAAATCGTATGATTTCTCTTGTTAAAAATGATAATATTTACAAAAAGAAACAATAATAGAGATCAGCTATATACGAATAGGAGGAGGATCAAACAAGTTCGGCATTATAAAGAGCGTTTTTAAGGTCCCTGTCGGAATAGTTCTGGACCACTCCTTTCAGGACGATCATAAAGGTAGGTGGTGAGGGACTGAGTGTAGTGGTTTTGATTTGTTTGTGTTTAGGATCCGACGCCTGAGAGGGAAAAGGATATGAGAAGAAGTATTTAGGAGTAATTGTAGATCGAGGATCTCTTGAAGTATCACGGAGCTTTTTTTTTAACTCTACATGATTAATCTGGTGCAGGGTTTTAACGTTAGCCGTTTGGATAGGAATGACACTGATGGTTCCATCTGTCTTAGTACTCGAGTGTTTATGATCTTGTAGAAGTCTCGTTGGTTGGACTTCTTTTAGGGTATGTGAATGATCTTATATGTATACGATTTGGCTTGATATGAGGTTGTATTGATGGGTTGTGCGGTTGTTGAGTGTGTATTGGTAGTTTGTGTGGTAATTGACAGCTGTGTAGGTTTTGGTTGATCTGTGTTGCTGTAGCAAATGTGTGTGTCTGTGTGGTGCTCTTCGGTTGTTAGTAAGTGGTTTGGGTATTTGAAGCGATGGTTGGTTGGATGGTAAGTTGTGTGGAGGTTGAGAGATAGTCGTTTGTCTGGGACAGCTGCAAAGCAACGATCAACCAGTCAATTTAGTCAACAAATAAGGTGTTAGCTATATCCAGGACAAAGGAATCAGCGTATTGGTTCACGAGTGGTGTAGTCGAGTCGTGTAGTATATTGGAGTCGTTTATGAGGGCTGTTTGGGTTGTACGATCAGGGGCTTCTACAGGTTTTGTGGCATTGTTTTTTGATTGAAAGGAGCCCGGAATAGATGCTTATTTAACTACACGATGTGCAATGTATAGTTGGGTCGGCTCGATCGGACTATACCTGCTTAACGGATAGACCCGTTGGTGGTGTGTTCCATTGTTTGTAGAAATCATTATCAAGTTAAACGTAAGTGTTGTTTGGGCAAAGTACCACTATTATAGCTGATTTTCTCAGTTTGGTTTTTGTTGTCAAATGTATCATCCCCAGTATATTGTTGGAAATGTAATTTATTTCTGCTAGTTTTTGAAAGAAATATTGTGAGTTTTTGACAAACTTACAATGAAGTAAAAACTTCTTTTTGTAAAATGGTATAACATTTTTAAAAATGATCCAAAATGGATTTATAAATTTTCAAAACGTTTTCGATTCTATCAGATCATCGTCAGTGAAAAAGTCAATAGTTGGAACTAGCCATATAATGAGGTCAGACGACCCTTAAATTACATAATTTGAGTAACGAACATTATAATTATTAAGACACTAGCTCGATGATAAAGGATTACATTTTTTAAGGGAATGTACAATGGTCCTTCCGATTTGAAAAAAGATCATTTTTAAACATTTTAATAAAAAAATGTTATACCATTTTACAAAAACAAGTTTTTACTTCATTGCAAGTTTTTTTTTAACTATGGTATGCCAACCCCTGGAAATTTCCCTTTTAAATTTTTTTTTACAAACGATTGAGTTTTTTGAAAATTTCCGGAGTGGAAAATGAAACGTCAAATAACAATTATAAAATGTAATTTTCAGTTAATCAATTCTGATCTAATCCAATACCATAAAATTTATATTAAAGATGCTATTAGAGGATATCGTAAAGGAAATAATAGGTTTCGTAAAAGAAAACTGAGAAAACAAGTTCAAAGAGTTCTAAAAAATAGAGAATTTAATTTACTATTTTATTTAATCTTTCTCAAAATAAAAAACATTAATACGAGGGTTTCCTTTCCACTGTAAAATAAAGGAATTGGACATGTTAGAATTCTGCCTGAGATAATTGTTCATCTGTTTCTTCTGTGGAAGAGATATTATTGGGCTTTAGTTTCTTTTTTAATCTAGTTATATTATTTTTTAATTTTGAATTGTGGGTATAAGCGTGAACAAAATTAAGGATCTCAATTAGCTCTCAATCTTTTGAAATTATTTCAGGATGTTTGGCATATATTGTATTTTCTAGAAAGTCACATATTTCATTATAATTTAGGATAAACGGTGGTGATCTGTTTTCTATTTTGTCTTCAATTGACTCTAGTGAAAGTAAAAGTTCTTCGCGGGAATTTCTGGTTGACTTTTTTGACTTTTTTTTTGGTTTGCTTACTACAGGAGAAGTAAATATCTGTGAACCGGTCTGTGGGGTATTTTCGATAGTGTCTGGAGAAGATGAGATGAACCTTTTTAGTTGATTAGGGACGTTTGTATTAATTGGATTTGGTGTTATATTTGAGGTTGATGATGTTGGAGTTTTTAAGGAAGATGTTTCACTTCTATTACTTATGGATCCTGTCAGGTTATTGTCAGTTTCCATAATTTGTTCTGTTTGGTTATTAGAGGATTTTATTGTAATTAATGTGTTTTGAAAAGTTTCTGGGTGTGCACTAGCAGTGGATGAATTAGCTTTGTCAGAACTTTGTAGTTATGTTTGGTTATTAGATGTATTTACTGTAGGTAATATGTTTTGAGAAGCCTCTGAGTGTACATTAGAAGTAGTGGGGTTTGCTTGGTTAGAGCATTCAGCTTCCTGATGACCAATAGTCTTGCATTTTGTACAGTTAAATCCTTCTATAGAAAGGTATAAACGATAATTGGTATTATCATAAGGATAATGAAAGAATCAGGAATAGATATATTGTCTAAAAGTGTAATAAATATTTGCCTTCTAAAACTCAAGACATGATTGTATTCGCTTCAGGCATACCTACTCTTAGAAAAGTCATTTTTGAGACGGAGTTTATACCCATCTGATGTAGTTCTTGTTCAATTAACGAGTTTGGAACAGTAGGACAAGCATTTGATATGACTAGTCTTTGAGCTGGAGAGATAAGTCTTCTTATTTCTACTTGAGTTTCTTTTATATTAACATATTTGTGGGAATGTAGTAGTGAATCGACTGCATTTTTAGATGATAGATATAGACATATTCTATTGTTGGCAATTCTGGAAGCGAAGGATACGTTACGTGGACCAACTAGTGAACCAACGGCGATGATATAGTCATGAACTTTAGTTCCTTGTTCTTTTGTTGGATCTTTAAATGTGTTGACAACACTGGAATATGAGACGTGAGATGAAGTGTGAGTAGTATTCATAGTTTTATTCATAGTCATGGTTGATTAATTATAAAATCGGCCCTATCACCGGTTCGAAAACCGGTGTGGATTTTGACCCAAAACTGGATTTGTTTCTATTTCTTCGGAACGTTATAGGTTATATTAATATTAATATAAATACTATGAAGTGATTTTTGGTACTTACGTAATGTTTACTCGGTTGACTTGAAGGTAGCACTATAAAGATTTTCTCCAATAAGTTTACTACCTTTTTACTGCCGAAGTTCACACACTACTTAGTTTTTAACCAGTTTTACTAAATGAAACTGTGGAAAATACTGTGATATTAATTAATATTGAGTATTGTTGAAAGAGTTCTAACTATAATATGTATTCTGACTTTGACATTCATTTCAGCAAAATTGCTGTTTTAAAGGTATCGATGGCTTCTTCTGGCGACTGGAATCGCTCCCCACGCATTGAACTCTTGATCTTTGGAAACGTTAAGAAGTCGTTGGGTTTTATGTCGAGGCTACACAGTGAATGGTTTAACAATTCGATGTTTCGAAACTCCAAAAACTCTATTGTCTTTTTGCACTGTGAGCACTTGCATTGTCCTGATGTAGGATGATTCGCCAATGTTTTTTGCTTTGTCGGAGTTTCGCGATAACTTCTGGTACTGTGAGGGACAAGATCTATGCGAAATTTTAAGACCAACCTGCTGATAATCTGCTATTGATACCTATTGTAACACAGACCCCTAGAGAGACATTACAGAGTTGTACTAACGTTTATCCAAGAAAAAAAACGTTTTTCGATCTTATTTTCTCTCGGTATAACTAAATTTGCCTCGCTATAGAGGGTTATAGTTCAATAGAAATTTCACTGGACATCTAATGTACCTCATTATAAGAGAAACCTCGTAATAACTGTGTTCGTTATAGAGGAAGTATATTGTATCACCTAATTTGATCATATCAGTTCAGCAAGTGTAGCTGTTATTATAAATATATCTGTTGTTATTATATATATATATATATATATATATATATATATATATATATATATATATATATACATATACAGGGTGAGTCACGCTCAACAGGACGGAGCCTACCGGGGAAATGGCTAAAGATATTAAAAATTCCTTTTGTAGGAATACGTAGGTCAGTACCGGCTACAAATTAAAATTTGTGAGATATATACAGGTTGTCCCAATTTGGCGTAATGATATAAACTTATACTTTTTTAAATGGAATAACCTATATTTCACTTTAATTTTGAATTCTACTGAACAAAATAATTATATATTAACTTTAATACTTTAATACTAATAATACTTTATTCAACATTCCCTATACCTATTTTTGACCGGTTTCGATTTATTTGGGTTTTTCTGAAAATGTACTATTCGCGAAATTAATTAATTACATAATATCGCATCAATTATAATTAACGCCTTTTTGTCAATTAATTTTCAAGTGTCCATGCTTTACATCAGAATAATTACCAATTGAAATTAATCTACAGAGTGTTCGCAATACGAAGTGTCAATGCTGTATAATAGTTTGTGTAATTACTTTCTTAACTTAAATGGGACACCCTGTATTTTACTTTAATTTTGAATTCTAATCAAAAAAATAATATTACTTTATTAAACAATCCCTATACCTATTCTTTATAATTTTCGATATTTTGGGTGTTTTTGAAAATGCACTATTCTTGAAATTAATTAATTACACTTTATTACATAAAGTTAAACAAAACACACTAGAAAAAAATTAATTTACATTAAATGTTCAAAATGGTGTCCATTTTCTTCAATACATAACCTCACACTGTGTTCAAAATTTTGTTTTACTCTTCTTAGCATTTCTGGAGTAACTGTTGCAAACGCATTACGAATACGCGTTTTCATGTCTTCAGCGGTTGTAGGTGGAGTTTGATAAACCAAACTTTTAATATATCCCCAATAAAAAAAAGTCCATTGATGTTAACCCAGGTGATCTAGGGGGCCAATTGACAGCACCACCCCTACCTATCCACTTTCCGGGAAATTTTCTGTCTAAATATTCTCTAACGTTACGCGTGTAATGTGCTGGAGCACCGTCTAGCTGCAGAAACATTGTTCTTCTAATATTTAAAGGGATATTTTGCAAAAGTATCCAAAAGTCTCTTCGTAGAAATCTTAAAAACTTTTGTCCATTTAAATGGCCATTAAAAAAATACGGTCCTATCACATGTTCTCCTATTATTCCACCATGTACATTAAGGGACCATCGGTTTTGTCGATCAGTACATCTATATTCATGTTGATTTTCCGTATTATAATAGTGAAAGTTATGTCGGTTCACGAGTCCATTATGGAAAGTAGATTCATCAGTGAACAAAATTTTATCAAAAAATGTTGATCTGCTCCCGTTTTGTCTAGAAACCATAAACAAAATTCTAACCTACGTTCAAAATCAGTTCCATACAAATGCTGATGCATTTGAATATAGTATGGGTGATATTGATATTTTTTAAGAATTCTGCATATACTAGTTTGGCTTACTTCAATCTCCCTGGCCATCGTCCTTGTACTTGTATTTGGATTTTCAATAACTGATTGAATAACTTCTAATTCGGTATTTTCATCTTCAGTTATCGGATTTATTAATTTTCGTTTAGTATAAACAACACTGCCAGTTTCACGAAACCTTGTTAAGACTCTGTCAAATACTTCTTTACGAGGATGACGTTTTAAGGGAAATCTCTCAGCATAGACTCTTGATGCTAACAAACTGTTTTGATCACATTCACCCAGTATTAAAATCATATTTACTCGGTCTTCAATTGAATAATCTGCCATTTCTATTTAATTGAAAGCAATACAGTTAATAGTTTGACAATTAGTTTGACAGCTAGGTACCTTTTGTTTTTTCATGGCATTCTTTATAATAACGAGCTATGTAATTAATGACATTTATTGTTCCAGGTAACATAATGCAAATAGATTTGAAGATACTAGATATTAATATAAAATTTTATAATAGTTTGATTATAATAATTGTTACAACATTCAGAGTAGAACTTTATGTAATAAAGTGATAAAAATTAATTAATTTCAAGAATACATAGTGCATTTTCAAAAAAACGCAAATAAATCGAAAATTCTCAAAGATAGGTATAGGGATTGTTTAATAAAGTAATATTATTTTTTTAATTAGAATTCAAAATTAAAGTAAAATACAGGGTGTCCCATTTAAGTTAAGAAAGTAATTATACAAAATATGGTACAGCATTGACACTTCAGATTGCGAACACTCTGTAGATTAGTTTCAAATGGTAATTATTCTGATGTAAAGCATGGACACTTGACAATTAACTGACAAAAAGGCGTTAATTAAAATTTATGCGATATTGTGTAATTAATTAATTTCGCGAATAGTACATTTTCAGAAAAACCCAAATAAATCGAAACCGGTCAAAAATAGGTATAGGGAATGTTGAATAAAGTAACATTATTTTGTTCAGTAGAATTCAAAATTAAAGTGAAATATATGTTGTTCCATTTAAAAAAGTATAAGTTTATATCATTACGCCAAATTGGGACACCCTGTATATATCTCACAAATTTTAATTTGTAGCCGGTACTAACCTACGTATTTCTGCAAAAGAAATTTTTAATATCTTTAGCCGTTTCCCCGGTAGGCTCCGTCCCGTTGAGCGTGACTCACCCTGTATATATATATATATATATATATATATATATATATATATATATATATATATATATATATATATATATATATATATATTATAAATAAAATAATAATGATCTAAAATAAATTAAAATGCGCAATAAATATGCTTTTCTATGTACGATGAAATATACGATATTCTACTTTCATTATCCCATAACTTTCCTTCCCAAACATTAATTCAAAACCTCATCGTTTATTTAGCGAGCTACCAATTTAATTACTATGCACTACGTGATACCATCTGGCAAAAGCACTTTTATAAATTGTTCATATCATTCGCTAAATACTACTGTTATTCCACAACAAATGAATAACTAGAGCGTTTCAGATGTTCCAGTTTCTTTGTATTTAAGCGGACACTACTTTTACTTTTTTAATAGGATTCCGTGCCGCGGGCTATAAATAGATTCAAGTCGTTATGGAAGGTTATCATATAGATGGTAACAAAACATTTTTTTCTCGATTATAAAACATACTTTGTAAAAATATTTTATAGCAATGCCGTCATCCGAATTTAATTGATTGGATATCAATTAAAACTATTCGGGATCATCAGATAAGGGGCAAAATAGGGGAAGGATATTTTAAACGTTTAAAATTCCTTCTTTTCGATTGCACACGTATGTTTTTCAAAACTACACAACTTTAGTTATGCAAACTACACCTAATGCCGTCGTGAGTCAGTCATAATTTCTGCCATACGCATTCGTTTTTTCTCTTTATTTTTAACTACCCAACATTCAGTTTCGTACATCATAGCAGTTTTATAGAATTTTCCCCATGCTTCATTGGAATTTTTCTGTCACACAACGTACCGCTCGCTTCCTTCCACTTCATCCACCCAACCTTAATTCTGCTGGATACATATGCAAAAAATTTTGTTTATAATAAAAATTAAGAATTCAGACATATCTCATGTTTTGCGGAAATGACAATAATATTCTGTCCAAAATAGGAATCGACATATCAAAACCTAGCTGGGACACAGTGAGAAGTTTTATATAAGAATTTGTGCAGATTTTTATTACGAACATTTTGGTACCAAATTTGCTCGATGGTCAAGCAGTTATGGCCACAGTCATCTTTTTGGAGTTTTGCCGCTCGCCTATTATCACAACCGTTGCTTTGATCAAATTAGTAAATGCTAAATTGTATGTACCCAGCGTATTATTTTGAAAAAAAAAGTAATTAACAAAATAAAGTCACGCAATTCATTATTTGAAAGAGAATTCATATTTCATTGCCTTATTCGTCAGATTTATGCACTACATTAAAAGCGATTAATTAAAATATATACTATATAGGTAAAGCTAGAAATTTCAGACAACAAAAGTTATGTGTAATCATAACTGTATCATGTTTATAGTTTGTAATATGTTTGCTAGTTTTTGTATACAGTCTATGTTTATACAAGCATTCAGTACTTGTTATCAATATATGCTTCAAACGTGTATATATAATAGCCAATTAACAACTTATAGCTATCAGCTAAACAGTTTACGAGTAATTATATGTCTATTATTGAAGTAAATAGTACCTTATTACACAAATGATACTAAACTGATAATTTGTTAGAATGAAATGTGCCTTAATAATTTAAATTGATCTGCCGCCTAACTTCAACACAAACCCACGTTTCTAATTAAACACATATAGAATGAATCTACTAAAAATTAGCTTTTTACGAACCAGTTGGCGGTTATACATCTCGAAGTCAGTCTAATTTCTTCATATTGTTCTGAAGCTATTTTATTGTGGCATCTTAATGCAATTTACTGTTGTTATTGGTTTATTTTGACATTTCGATTGCACTTCGGAAATTGTTCTCAAAATACAAAACATTAGTAAAACAAACACATTTTGTTTTGTTACTAAATATACGATCAATCACATACCCCAAAAAGTGTCATTCCTACTTAAACTGCTTACCTTAAAACTCTGCACCAGATTAATCATGTACAAACAAGCGGAGCTACAAAACAAGCTCCGTGACACTTTAAGAGATCCTCGATCAACAATTACTCCTAAACACAAACAAATCAGAACCACTACACCCCGTCCCTTAACACCTACCTTTATGGTAAAGAGTGTCCAGAACTGCTCCGAAAGGGTTTTTAAAAACTCCCTTTAGGTGATGGATATACCCGTAGTTCGACTATGGCGGATTATATCGAAATCCAACACCTCTACCCCCTTCGTTAAAGTAATCATATCGAGCGAAATCAAGTTCACCGAGAAGCTTAGACGAGGAGTTTTCCTAGACGGGCTTAAATTCCATGTCGAACTTCAACTGAATGCCAACCCTCTCCCATCAACGCCCAAGTACCGTGACAAGTGCTGTCAGAACAGACACACCATTTCGGAGTGTCCCGGAAAACAGTACAAATGCCCGACTTGCGGCCTGGACTACACATTATCTACATGCAAACTAAATGTCCCAACTGCAGCGGCGAGCCTACTCGGCGAAATGGTCCATCAGAAAGGAGACTCCCAAGACCAGCCAATAAACAATTCAGATATGTCTGATTGAATTATGCGAACTAACAACCTAAAAATCAGCAATGGATTCTTCAGACATAAAAATATTCATAAATATACATGGACGCAAGAAACACGAAAGCTGAAATCGATAATCTTCTTCTTCCTATGCCGTCCCCATTAACGGAGGTTGGCGACCACATTTTTAAAAGCTTCTCTGTCTTTTGCAACGTGGAATAATTCGTCTACAGTCATGTTTGTCCAGTCTCGAATATTTCGCAGCCATGACTTCCTTTTTCTACCTATTCCCTTTTCCCTATATATATATATATATATATATATATATATATATATATATATATATATATATATATATATAGAGAGAGAGAGAGATAGAGAGAGAGAGAGAGAGAGACAGAGAGAGGATAAATATCCAATTAATGGGTACTTATCCTCGACTCATACTCGCTTATCTTTTCTCCATGTGCCCTTTGCCGAGTGGAGGTTGACAATAATTATTGGTAGGTTAATTTAGAATATTAATGACAACATTAATATTAAAATTATAAATATTAATTATCTTATAAATACAAGATATTTACGAATATTGAGACCAGGCATTTTAATAGAATATGTTATAAATAAAAAACCGGATCTTTTAAATCGGCATTAATATTTCACTTACCCTGCTCCGGTTAAAGCGCAACACGATTGTATATGCCATTGTTGCTGCTTAATGGAGGTCAAATCTAATTCTTTCGAAATCTCCGACGCTGACATTGAACCTTTAACATCCTGTTTATTGGCATAGACTAAAACACCTGCTTTTGATAATTCTTCATTAGCTAACATTTTGTACAATTCTTCTCTTATTACAGACAATCGTTCTTTGTCTGTTGAATCGACTACTACTATAACGAACTGGAATAAAAAAAGAATTTTGTAAATATTAAATATTTTATTATTTTTAATGTTAAAACTATAACTGCAATATGTATATACATTTCGGTGCAATGAAAATTTTGATTTGTAAATTTAATTTTATTTAATATTTAATATTTAGAGGAACCAAAAATAAATGGATAATTAAAAACTGCGAAGAAGCAGAACTATTACTTTAAAGACAACTATTTCAACTTTCGTAACAAGCTTAGGAAAATAATATCTTCAGGATAACAAACCTCTGAAAAATAAAAACACCATAACAGATCACAACATCTGACAAGTGTTAAAATTGTTCTACGAATTAAGCGTACTTCAAAATTTTGCAAAAATATAATATATTTTTCAGGCCACCCCGTAAAGTCAGGCCCCAGGCGGTACAAGAATGTGTATGCCATGTTGCGTTTGATCATATTGATGTTTCTGATATTTGACAATATTAAAATTTTGAATTGTCAATATTTTTATTTTATGATTAAATCATATAAAACTATAACAAATGTTCAAACAATAAGCCTTTTGTACTAAGCAGTATCCCAATCGATTGTAAAATTCTCGTCTAACATTAGCCAGAACACGTTTCGTGATTTTTGCACACTCTTCAATAATTCGCATTTTTAATTTTAATGCTTCAATATCTGTAAATTTTTGGTCAGAATTAATTTTTGATTTTAGATGCCCCCAGATAAAATAATCGTTTGGAGCTAGATCTCCCGATCTCGGGTGCCACTTAATGTTACAGTCAGGTCCAATCAAACAATTATTAAAGCTGCTTTTAAGTAATACCTTAACCACCCAGTTATTGTGCGCAGGGCATCCATCCATTTGAAACCAAATTTCTTCTTCATTTGGAGCTATTTCTGCAAGTCTGGGTAAAATCTCTTTTTGTAGCAAGTCTAAAAACTTTTTTGAATTTAAATTTACCTCACAGAAAAATGGTCCAATAATATTGTGTTCAAATATTCCTAACCAGACATTTATTTTTCGACGATATTGGGTATGGCTTTCAATAATATCCTCAGGCTTTCCTGTCGACCAAATCCTATAATTTTGAACATTTGGTTCATTATTTAATGTAAATGTAGATTCATCACTAAACAAAATATTTTTTTAATTGTCTGTCTGCATAACCCCTCTCTAAAATTTCATAACCAAATTCCGCTCGTCACTCAACAGCTCCTTCTCTTAGTTCTTGAAGACATTGAAATTTATATGAATGGAAATTATTCATTTTCAAAATTTTTAAGACCGTGGAATTAAGAATATTAAACTAGTCTGCAATGGTCTGAGAACTTATTTTAGGATTTTCTACAACTGCTGTTAATACATTTATTTAATTTTGATTTTCTAAATTTCTTGGTACCTCAGCAATATTGTTTTTACAGGTACAATTAGAAATCACGGTCCCAGTATTTTCAAAATTTTGTAAAATCCTTTGAATTGTTGAATGAATTGGAATTGGTTTATTGCGATATCTTACGCTAAATAAAGAACTGACAATTCGCACACTATTGCCTGAATAAAACATTTTTATTATTGCTACTTTCTCCTCAACTGAATACATTTTTAATAAACTTTATTGTTTTTTAAACAATAAATCACAAAATAAAAATTTTGGTAATTCAAATATTGTCAAATATCAGAAACATCAATATGAACGCAACATGTCATACACATTCTTGCACAGCGTCTGGCCTGAAACATGTATTATATTCTTGCAAAATTTTGGAATACGTTTAATTCGTACAACAATTTTAACATTTGTTTTCGATACATATTTCAGTCCTCTACAAATAGTTTTTCTTGACTTTTGGTGTAAAATAATTAGGGAAGCAGGAATTCAATAATTTAGAATTTTCCACTGGGTTTCCTATGGCCCATTTGACGATTCACCACCCTGTATATACAGAGTGGATTAAAAGTCTGAAAACGCCTGATTATCTCTTAAATGGATGGTCCAAATTGTACAAGAACTAAGATACGCCTATTCTGTAATATAGAGATTTTAAATGTGATGCTTGCAATGTTGCCAGGTTTAAGGTTTTTCTGATATCATTAGTCACTTTGGTTTTCTATAAAAAAATACTCTGTAGATTGTATTATTATTATTAGAATCCCTACTTCAATACGAGTTCAACAATATCTAACACTTGGTATTTTGTCTGGTCGTGAAGGTCTTAAATAAATAAAACTTCTTAGTGCCAAAGAGTTTTGAAGTAATTCAGTAAATTTAGAGTTCTGTGATTTTGACTGATAAATATTTTATGTGTTACAATAAAGTTTTTAATAAAAAGGAGCGAATTATAAAGTACCTAACTTGTTCAATAATACTCTCCCAAACCATTTTTCTCTCCATAAGACGACGGTACAAAAAATTGTAAAGCGCTTTGAGGGAAACTGAACGAATAAAAGATGGCATTCGAACAGATAGATCATGAACATTACAATATATTATACATCATACATTACGTTATACATTACAATAAAACTTTAGATATTTCTGAAGCTATTTTCTTGTGACATTTTAAAGTAATTAGTATTTAAAAGGAATAAGCAACAATTAAAGGTTAAAGTAAATTTATTGACGTTTCAATTTCCACTTCAGAAATCGTTCTCAAAATACAAACATTAGTTTTGAGAAATGATTGTATTATGAGAACGATTTCCGAAGTGGAAATTGAAACGTCAATAAAAGTTACTTTAACCTTTAATTGTGGCTTATTCCCATTTAAATAATAAAAACTTTAGATTGAATGCAGAGTTTCGAGAAAAATCCACATACATCCTTACGCAAAACTGCACAAATACATTATGTAGGTCATTCTTCAGACTTACGTGTTTTACAAAGAATTAATTTAAACCCTACAAAATCCAGTTGTTGCAAGAATTAAATGAAGTTGACTACGACTGAAGACTAAATTTTAGTGGTGTAATAATAATGACGAAAACTTCGGTAAAAATGTTTTTCCGACGAAGCAATATTTACACTCTGTGGGAATGTAAATCGGGCAAATTTAAAGTATTGAAGTGAGGTAAATCCACAGTGGATAAGTGAAAACAATACTCAAAGACCACCAGAACTGAATGTATGATCGGAAATAATAGGTACTCAGTTAATTGGGTCATTTTTTATAAAAGGAAATTTAAATAATTATGAACTGCTATTTAGTAATGAAATTATATCTGCCCTGAAAAATAAGTTTGGAGCCAATTTTAATGAGATGCGGTTTGAAGAAAACGAAGCTAGTTTATTTTGGTGTACCTGATGCCTGATCTAAAGAACTGTTCGGCGCTCTTTAGATCAGGCATTTTCCGGATGTTTTCTCGTTCACTCGTTTTTATCCTAAAGATTATTTTTATTTGGCATACTTTAAAAGCAAAGCTGAGCTTAGTAAGCTTAGCTTGCAAAGCTAAGGCAAAGAATTATCGAAGAATCCATATTAAATTCTTAAAAAACATGAAGAAATGTATCAGATGCATTCTAGCATCGTTTAGGATACTCTAAGCTGGTTTTTGAATTTTAAAGTGTAAAAACCATCATCAGCAAGGGCAAGAGCACTTACTGATAATGCGCTGACGAATAGGGTTAACTTGGTATGTGTACCGAGACACACAGGCATGGAGGGGAACGAACGGGCTGGCGCCCTGGCAATACAGGGTTCATCTACTCTGCCTGTGGGACTCAAACCTGAGATTGGAGGGCCCTTTAGTACTATTCAGGTCTAAGTGTCTGAAGGGCTCACAATTGGGCCCTGCTCCGATCTACCATAACCATAACCATACGTTCAATAATATCGAAGATGCTGTGTAGTGCAATTTTGGTAGTCGCCTAGTTTGATCCTATTATATTTGTTACATCCTATGTCGCAAATTAAGATTTGATCAGTTTTTTATTTTGTACTCAGCCAGAGGCCTTCTTTAAGTCAATAAATCAAAATTTGTCTTAAAGTAAATTTATTTTCATTCATAGTGACCTATGATATCTGGTATGTAACTCTACACTCATTAAGATCGAAGATGCTGTCTAGTGCTCTTTTTGTAGTCGCTTTGTTTGTTGTTCTATCTTCGTATAATCGTTATCCCCTCCCCTTTCATTTGTATATCGCATGTTAGAATTGTATCAGTTGTTTATTTTTTTTCAGTCAGAGGCCTTCTTAAAGTCAATAAATCAAAATCTTTTGACTTTAGTAGGTTTTTAGTAGATCTATTTTCATCCGTAGTGCCCTACATCTCTTATGTAATTATACGTTCATTAGTAATCAAGATACTGTACAGTGCCTTTTTGGTAGCCGCCTTGTTTGTTTTTTGTCTTAATATAATCGTTATCCCCTCCTCTTTCATTTAATGTATCACACGCTGCAATAGGACCAATAACAACGGAGATCTAATGTAATGCCCCTTTGGCAATGCCGATACGTTTGTTTTTTCATCAATTGTACTAGCTACCTTCTTCTCTTTCCGACAACACCTTATATGTCACGATACGTAGAACAGTTCTCGAGTTGTGCCACTTTGCGAACAATTTACGTATTGATGACGGTCGCAAAAATATGTCGCGTATTTATTTAATTGTTTCCCATCAAAAAAGTGTTCAACATCGCTAAAGAACTTTTTCTTAAAAATAGCCATATTCTAATAAAAAAACTCCATCTAGCCGAAATATGCCTCACAATTCGAGGTACCTCGTTTACATATCACGCAACCACAAACACACAAAACAACAATTACCATCCTCCAGGTCATAGTCTGGACCATTTCAGATCTGACATTCAAAAAACTTACACATCAACTGACATTCAAAACACTGATACGACATACAACACACAAATTTCTAACTACACACATCAAAGACACTACACACACATTAAAACACACATCAAAACTTTGTCACTCCATCAATCACAGAGTATTACAACCAACTACAAATTTTCTTAGGCACCTTAAATTCAGGCAGCTCTTTAAAATATGTTGTTTATAAACAACTTTATGTCACAAAACCCTCAAAGATCTCAACTTAGAACTCATACAAATACAGTAGTCGAGTTTTAATACAGTAGTCGAGTATTAATCTCCTGTTAGAGGAGATTAATAACCAGTCGGTATACTTACGCTCATCCCGGTTGTTCCGAGTGTCCATTAATATAGATGGACGCCCGATTCAAACAACTGAGGAACTCAGGGAAGCAGCGGTGAGTATACGGAACTATTACGATTACTAGAATACTAGAACGAAGAGTCCTTTGTATCACTCGATGCAACATACTTACACGATACAAAATAAACGATAAACCACATCTCTAACCAAATTCTGTAGTCAAACCCCACTAATCCTAATCGTTCCGGATATGTTAGAAAACGAAAACAATTTCTTTGCAGTCTACGTGAACAAGTTGAATGAGATAGCCTACCTTTACACAACGAACCCCATTAATGCCAAACTTCTGCAAAAAAAAACTCAAAGTTTTACCCGGAGTCAAATACCTAACCATCACAAACAGATCCAACCAAAAAACCCACTCCGCCGTCCAGTCCCAGAAAACATCACATAAACAAATCTAAACGCACGCATTCCTTAATAATTCCGCTATCAACACAGATTAAACCGATTATTTATTTAAAACTCAAAATCTACTTATCAAAATTCAAGTCACTTAGAGTCAACTTTCCTTACAAATCTGCCACACTTACAACCAAATCCAAAATGAACACATCACCCCTTATACCTTATATCCCATATTACAGTACATTAACATTACAGTTACACACAACACACAACATGAACCTGCGACAGAAACAATACCTATTGAACCTTTACCCCCAGTCTTACAATCAAAAAACACAAAACGAAACACATACAACTCAATATACACACCAATCAACTCAAACAATCGATCCGAACCATCCCCTACAACCATCACACACAAGCAACAAAAAAACACAAGACAACTCAACAAGACAACAAAACCCAAGCAAATACCTTATAGACTTCGAACAAACCAACTTCTTCCCAATAACATAGCCCACTTAAAAGTCTATTCATTAGACAAAACAGCACCCCTCAACACATAACCCTAAACCTTAACCCCTAAAATATCCACGAATTCCAGACAAAACTAAGAAACAATATCGTGATAATCACTATTGGCCTCATATACATATTTCAATAACACTCCACAAAAGTCACAACCAAAATCCAATCAAACCTCCATCGTGTCATGACAGGTGTTAACAAAAATTTTTCACAAAAAAACATTAAAGACCATCAATCATAAGGCCACGTCATTAACATTTAAATTGTCAGAATAATTGACCGCTAAAATAACATCCCTATACACTTTGTTCAAGTCTTCGAGAACTCAGAACAAAAATTCTCAGAAGCACTGAAACACTGAAGATTATACGTTGTGAGATCCCTGGATGCTGCCAAAGCGAACGTCACAACACAGAATACCAACAAAGAGCCACATCTCTCCAAACTGCGGACAAAATCACAAATCATATAAATGGCAGATGCACCATCCGGTTCAAACTATTGCGGCACATACTCGGCATATTCACACAAATGTCCCGCCAGAAAAAGTGCTCCCACAATATAGAAACACACACACACAGTCACTACTCTAGACAAATTTCCTCATACGAACTCACTTCGGACATAAAATCGATAATTAACCTCATTCCTATGATCTTTTTCTACGTTTTAGCTGAAAAAACTCCTACCAATATCTCTAACGAGATCTTCCGAAATATGTAAGGACGCGCAATCGTAGTGTCAACCTTCAACTTTTCTATAAATCAAAGATTTATACAAACCAGATTTCGACAAAACTACATAACTCCATAGTCGATTTAATTTACACAAGGACATGAGAAGATTGGTTTTCTGTGCTTTCCCAAACTCATTACCTCTCCTTACATCAACTTTCAGCAGCTCCATCTTTCATCCCACATAGTTTTCATATCTAGTCATTTTATATCATTTTTTTAGTCACCTCGGCTCTTTCCCCAATTAAGTGGTTCCTGATCCTGCCCTTCCTAGTCTTACTCAACATCCTCCGTAATATTTTTATTTCAGCTACCTCCATCTTATTTTCCTGTATCTTTTAAACCTACACCAACGTAGGTCTCACCACACTCTTGTATATCTTTCCTTTCAGCTCTTCACCGATTTTTATATCACAAAGTACCTCGCTCATTCGCTTCCAGTTAAACCAACCAGCTCGTAGTTCTCCCTCTTCAATAGCCCTTCTCCAACACCCCAACTTCCCCTCCAATATTTCTTTGCTCTCCTCTACTAACACGATATCATCAGCAAAGTGCATGGATCAAGGAGTTCTATTCCCTACTTTTTCTGTCAGTACATCCATAACAAGATTAAACAGGTAGGACTTAGTAAAAAGCCTTAATGCAAACCAACCGTGACTGGTAAAATTTCCGTCGTCAATTCGCACAAGTCCTTACTTTGGTATATGCTTCCTCATACATTTCTTTCACGAGCCTTACGTACTTCTCGGGAACCCATTTCTCTCCCATACATCTCCATAGCTCTTGTCTAAGAACTGTATCGTACGTCTTCCCAAGATCTCTTTTCTTCTCGCCGTATTTCTCTATCAACTGTCTCAAAGCAAACAAACCATCCGTTGTCCTTCTTCCTGACACAAACCCAAACTGTTCTTCCCCTATGGATGTCTCTCTCCTTAACATTCACTTTACAGCGTTCTTCCAGATTTTCATTGTATGCGACATTAACTTTATCCCTCTATAGTTCTTACAGTAATAAATGTTTCCTTTATCTTTATACAATGATAACATCACACCCTCTCTCCATGGATTGGGCGTCCTTTCTTCTTCATATATCCTAATCATCATTTGCTACAAAATATCAACCCCTTCCTCTCCAAGAGCCTTTCAAACCTCCACAAGTATTTCATCAGGTCGCACTGACTTACCATTTTTCATCCTATTTAACCCCTCAACAACTTCATGTCTCGCTATCCCTGGTATTATATTCACATTTGGGAACCCGCATCCTCCGTCTCTTCTCTGGTGTTCTTCATTTAGCAACTTTCTAAAGTACTCATACCCGATTTGCTTTATTTCAACATCGGTTCTTAACACCCTTCCACCTGCACTCTTAATCTACCTCACGAGGGTCAAGTCCTTTGATGACTTGTCCCTTGTTTTAGCAATTCCCTCGGGTGTCTCAAACTCTTCATACAGCTGTGCAGACTATCTTTCCTTAGTAGTAGCTATAGCGCGCTTTGCTACCTGTATATATCCTTATCTTTCTTTCTTTTAGATCTGTCATACCCCTTTCTAGCTTCTTTCTTCTCTCTAACCTTCTGTTACACTATTCACCACCAAGTTTATTTGTCTCTAGGAGGCCCTTTACCAGATGTTTAATCTAGTAATTCCTCTTCCTCTCGCACCACAACTTTACCGTTGGCTTCTTACCAATCATTTACTTTTTTCCTCAAACTCTTCCAGCACTCTACTCTTAAAGATTCAACTCTTATCTTTTAACTTCCACCACTTTACTTTCTGGTATCCTACTTGCTTTCCTGTCCGCCTTACCTTTATCTCCGCATTCACTATCAACAGTCGATATTGACTAGCTACACACTCACCCTTATGTCTTTACAGTTGGTAACGTCTTTTATGTGACTTCCTCTACACAGCACAAAATCTATCTCACTTTCCCACCACCGCCACTATAGGTAACGTATTGGTCTTCAGTCTCCATAAAGAACGTGATAAAGAACGTTAATGACTGCCAAATCCCATGCCACTGCGAAGTCAATCACACTATTTCGTTTATCATTTCTAATTCCCATCGCCAAACCTTCATGAACCATTTCTATTCCCGCTACTTCTCTACCTATATGTCCATTCTAATCACCTCTATTACCCATATCCTTCACACAGAAAAATCCAATACCGAACCAGAACCAACAGGTAAAAAATCCAGCATGTAAATCAAGAATATAAACAGCGCACCTTAAAGGAGCCCCTCAGTTAGTGGCCATTCGCTGGCAGGTAAGGAATTCCAGTGGAGATTTTTCCAGAAAGTTTTTTCAGGTGAGTTTTTAAAAACTTTTAATATTATTATAGTTTATAGGTCAGTTTGTGTATTAAACTAAATATTGAAAAGAAAGTTAGTTGGATTATTGTAATGTAATATAAATAATATATTATTAATGAACTGTTTATTTTCTTCTTCTTCTCAGATTGTTTTGCGTTTTGTACGAAAATCCTAGGTATTTAAAACGTGGTACGTGCGTTTCTATTGGTATAAGCATATTGGAAACCTAGCAAATTTGGGGTGAATTTCTTCAAAGTCTTTTTGTTAATTTTGTTTTAACATGTTTTTTTTTTCTTGTTAATTTTCTAAGGCCTCTTAATTTTGTTAAAATCAAATTTCTGGAGTTCTAATACTCGGCACATAAGTTTTCCATGGTGTAAGAATGATCTTTTGATTTTGGTATCGTCATGTCTTCGTCTTCTTCGTTCTCACTCGTACTTTTACACATCTTTTTTTTCAAACAATATCCTCTAATCTTAAAACTTTATAGATAGGTTCCATTTATTGTAGGATAAGGGTCCTAATTGATTGTTTAGTCAACACTTGTACAGCACTTGCAAAACCTTTACAGCAACGGAAAAAATTATTTCACAGTTTAGTTCAAAAGGACTAATGAACATGAACAATGAAGACCTAGCTGAAAAACAACTGCAAAAAAACTGCATAATCTTAGTAAATACGTATTTGCGGTTGCCTAGCATCTTTTTAATAAATTTTATAAATACTTTTTGAACAAGGTTTGCCATTTTTTTAGTCCTTTTTAGTTTTTTTATTTTTTTAAAAATATATACTTAACCATTCACCCTTTTTGTTAACTTGTCTCAGCTATTATTAGTTGGCTACACCGTACTGATGACGACCAATGAGTCAGAAATACGTATTTACAAAAGATTTCTATTATTGTCCATCTTTCAATTGCATATCTTTCTATTGCATATTCTTCTTTTTACGGATTATTTCCTGTTAATATATTCCCTATAATAAGGTTTAACTTATCTTCCTTTGCCAAATTAAAATACAGATGTCTCTCTAAATACATGTTCGCGAACGGCTTTGGTAAATAGTACTTATTCTGGAATAAAAATCAGTCAGCAGTGCTCGGTCCATAGCAACATTCAGCACATAACAAAGACGATAAAGAAGTCATTTTAAATATATCGAATGTAATGTTTGTAATATTAGAATCTGTTTCCTTGTTAGTTATTTCTCAGATCTACTTTTACTTTATATCTTTGATATATATTTTCTAGTGTCATTCGTTGTGTTTTAATTACGTTGTCACGTTGAATATAATAATATACGGAAGTTAAAAGGTTTTATAATCTATTATGTTTGATTATTGGAAATTATTATGTTAAAGTACTTGTTGGTTTTGATGAAGTGGTTTAAGAGTTATTGCATATCGTTTTCGTTGCTTATTACTAGTACACACTTCTCTGATTTTGTATTACCTTATTTTTGGCATTATAAAACAAGTTTCAATTTGTCTTTCTTCCTAGATTAAAACTCTGCCTCTATAGATACTCACAGGTAGCTGGTAAATGGTATTCTAGCAAAAAGTTTCAGTAATAAGATCAAGAAATTTTGAGTAAATTATTTCCTCTATATAACTGAGTCTTCTATATAACTGAATTTCTTTTCTTGTTTGTTAATTTTTCAGCTCTACTTTTACCTTAAATGTTTGATGTACATCTTTGGTATTATTTGTTGCATCATCACGTTGTCACGTTGGACATAATACATGGAAAAGTTTTGTGTTTTATTATGTTTGATAATTGGAAATTTATACCTTATTTAAGACACTTTCTTTTTATTTCGTCATTAATAATATTAAATAAAACAAGTTTCAATTTGTCCTTCTTCCTAGATTAAAAATCTGACCCTATAGATGCTTACAGACAGTTGGTAAATGGTATTCTAGAATAAACCTTCAGGGGTAAACCAGTCGCCGGCGCTCGGTCCACAGCGACATTCGACGCCTAAATGTTTCAGTAGAAACCTAAGACTGGTGAAAACACTGAATCTTTCTTTTGGAATATCAGTTACCTCGGCTCTTTGTGTAGTGTCTTTTTCATTTTCGAGAAAAATAAAATCTTCTATCTTCTATCTCAAGATAAAATTGAAAATAATACATGGAAGGTAAAAGGTTTTGTGTTTGGTTCTTCTTCTCTTCTTCTTCTTCTTTTTATATAGACATGACTCGGTTTTTTTTTTTTCAATGTGCCTCCAGTAAGTTGTTATTCTATCGTTTTCGTGGTCTTCCTATTGATCATCTTCCTATTGGGCAACCGTCTCTTGCCGTCTTTACTACTCTATTTGTTGTCATTCGGCTTATACTATCGTTTCATTCTAGTCTTCTATTTCTTACCCAGTTTGTGATGTTCTCCACCTTGCATCTACGTCGTATATCTGTACTTCTAGCTGTGTCCCATAGTGTCTTACCATCAATTTTTCTGTGTTTTCATCTCTGCTGTTTATAACATACTTTTAGTCCTCTTTGTCTCAGGTTTTGTTTCTGCCGCGTATGTCATTATTGGTCTGATGACTGTTTTGTAAATTCTGCCTTTCGTTTCTTTCCCGATATATTTATTTCTCCATATTGTTTCATTTAGGCAGCCTGCGGCTCTGTTTGCTCTACTTATTTGATCTTCCACTTCGGTTTCGAGCTTTCCGTAGCTCGATGCCTAGATATTTAAACTCCATCATTTGTTCTATTACTTGACCTCCTCGCTCCAATTTACATTTTAGTAAATTTGCTGTTGTAACCATGCATTTTGTCTTTTTTGGAGAAATTACCATGTTAAATTTTCTGGCGGTTATATTAAATTGGTGCAGCATACGTTGTAAATCAACTTCACTTTGAGAGAGTAGTATTGCGTCGTCTGCATAGCAGATGATTTTAAGTTGTTTTTCTCCCATTTATTATCCTTTTTTAGTTATTACTTTTTTTATTATTTCACCCATAATCAGTTTGAACAATAGAGGACTCAGGGAATCTCCCTGTCTTACTCCATTGCCAGTTTCAATAGGGTCGGTTAATTTTTCTACTACTTTTACTTTTATTGTCTTGTTTTGGTAGATATTTTCGATCGTTTTGATTATTCCTAGAGGTATATCTCTTGCATACAGTAAGTGGATAACGTCTTTTAATTGGACCCGGTCAAATGCCTTTGTCTGACGAAATGTTATTCTTCTTCTAGTGTTATAATTTCATTCAATTTATTTGTTATCACTCTGGTTGTTAATTTTAGCGTTGTGTTTAATAAATTATTTCTTCTGTAATTTTCCGGGTCCGATTTGACTCTCTTTTTGAAGAGCGGTATTAGGATGCTTGATCTCCATTCTTGAGGAATTCTGTTTTGTTCTATAATTTTTTGGATTAGTTTTAATAGTTGTGTGGTCAGATCTGGTACTCCGTACTTTAGGAGTTCGTTCGGTATTCTGTCCTCTTCTGGTGATTTTCTATTTTTGTGTTTTGTTATGTTTGAATATTAGAAATTATTATGATTAAGTATTTTGTGGTTTAATTGAAGTGGTATTAGAACTAGTGCATAACAATATTGTTGCTTGTTTCTAAAACATACTTCTCTGATTTTGCATAACCTTAATTTCAGCATTTTCTTATTATTTCCTCATTAATAAAATTAAATAAAACAAGTTTCCATTTGTCCTGCTTCCTAGATTAAAAATCTGACCCTATAGGTGCTCACAGACAGTTGGTAAATGGTATTCTAGAATAAACCTTCAGGGGTAAACCAGTCGCCGGCGCTCGGTCCACAGCGACATTCGACGCCTAAATGTTTCACTAGAAACCTAAGACTGGTGAAAACACTGAATCTTTCTTTTGGAATATCAGTTATCTCGGCTCTTTGTGTAGTGTCTTTTTCATTTTCGAGAAAAATAAAATCTTCTATCTTCTATCTCAAGATAAAGTTGAAAGTAATACATGGAAGGTAAAAGGTTTTGCATCTATATCTATCTATCTATATCTCTTGCATACCGTAAGTGTATAATGTCTTTTAAATGGACCCTGTCAAATGCCTTTGTCTCACGAAATGTTATTCTTCTTGTAGTGTTATAATTTCCTTCAATTTATTTGTTATCACTTTGGTTGTTAATTTTAGTGTTGTGTTTAATAAATTAATTCCTCTGTAATTTTCCGGGTTCGATTTGTCTCTCTTTTTGAAGAGCGGTATTGGGATGCTTGATCTCCATTCTTGAGTAATTCTGTTTTGTTCCATTATTTTTTGGATTAGTTTTAATGGTTGTTTGGTCAGATCTGGTACTCCGTACTTTAGGAGTTCGTTCGGTATTCTGTCCTCTTCTGGTGATTTTCTATTTTTGTGTTTTGTTATGTTTGAATATTAGAAATGATTATGATTAAGTATTTTGTGGTTTAATTGAAGTGGTATTAGAACTAGTGCATAACAATATTGTTGCTTGTTTCTAAAAGATACTTCTCTGATTTTGCATAACCTTAATTTCAGCATTTTCTTATTATTTCGTCATTAATAAAATTAAATAAAACAAGTTTCCATTTGTCCTGCTTCCTAGATTAAAAATCTGACCCTATAGGTGCTCACAGACAGTTGGTAAATGGTATTCTAGAATAAACCTTCAGGGGTAAACCAGTCGCCGGCGCTCGGTCCACAGCGACATTCGACGCCTAAATGTTTCACTAGAAACCTAAGACTGGTGAAAACACTGAATCTTTCTTTTGGAATATCAGTTATCTCGGCTCTTTGTGTAGTGTCTTTTTCATTTTCGAGAAAAATAAAATCTTCTATCTTCTATCTCAAGATAAAGTTGAAAGTAATACATGGAAGGTAAAAGGTTTTGCGTCTATATCTATCTATCTATATCTCTTGCATACCGTAAGTGGATAATGTCTTTTAAATGGACCCGGTTAAATGCCTTTGTCTCACGAAATGTTATTCTTCTTGTAGTGTTATAATTTTCTTCCATCTATTTGTTATCACTTTGGTTGTTAATTTTAGTGTTGTGTTTAATAAATTAATTCCTCTGTAATTTTCCGGGTTCGATTTGTCTCTCTTTTTGAAGAGCGGTATTAGGATGCTTGATCTCCATTCTTGAGTAATTCTGTTTTGTTCTATTATTTTTTGGATTAGTTTTAATGGTTGTTTGGTCAGATCTGGTACTCCGTACTTTAGGAGTTCGTTCGGTATTCTGTCCTCTTCTGGTGATTTTCTATTTTTGTGTTTTGTTATGTTTAAATATTAGAAATTATTATGATTAAGTATTTTGTGGTTTAATTGAAGTGGTATTAGAACTAGTGCATAACAATATTGTTGCTTGTTTCTAAAACATACTTCTTTGATTTTGCATAACCCTAATTTCAGCATTTTATTATTTCGTCATTAATAAAATTAAATAAAACAAGTTTCCATTTGTCCTGCTTCCTAGATTAAAAATCTGACCCTATAGGTGCTCACAGACAGTTGGTAAATGGTATTCTAGAATAAACCTTCAGGGGTAAACCAGTCGCCGGCGCTCGGTCCACAGCGACATTCGACGCCTAAATGTTTCACTAGAAACCTAAGACTGGTGAAAACACTGAATCTTTCTTTTGGAATATCAGTTATCTCGGCTCTTTGTGTAGTGTCTTTTTCATTTTCGAGAAAAATAAAATCTTCTATCTTCTATCTCAAGATAAAGTTGAAAGTAATACATGGAAGGTAAAAGGTTTTGCGTCTATATCTATCTATCTATATCTCTTGCATACCGTAAGTGGATAATGTCTTTTAAATGGACCCGGTCAAATGCCTTTGTCTCACGAAATGTTATTCTTCTTGTAGTGTTATAATTTCCTTCCATTTATTTGTTATCACTTTGGTTGTTAATTTTAGTGTTGTGTTTAATAAATTAATTCCTCTGTAATTTTCCGGGTTCGATTTGTCTCTCTTTTTGAAGAGCGGTATTAGGATGCTTGATCTCCATTCTTGAGTAATTCTGTTTTGTTCTATTATTTTTTGGATTAGTTTTAATGGTTGTTTGGTCAGATCTGGTACTCCGTACTTTAGGAGTTCGTTCGGTATTCTGTCCTCTTCTGGTGATTTTCTATTTTTGTGTTTTGTCAGGTTTAAATATTAGAAATTATTATGATTAAGTATTTTGTGGTTTAATTGAAGTGGTATTAGAACTAGTGCATAACAATATTGTTGCTTGTTTCTAAAACATACTTCTCTGATTTTGCATAACCTTAATTTCAGAATTTTCTTATTATTTCGTCATTAATAAAATTAAATAAAACAAGTTTCCATTTGTCCTGCTTCCTAGATTAAAAATCTGACCCTATAGGTGCTCACAGACAGTTGGTAAATGGTATTCTAGAATAAACCTTCAGGGGTAAACCAGTCGCCGGCGCTCGGTCCACAGCGACATTCGACGCCTAAATGTTTCACTAGAAACCTAAGACTGGTGAAAACACTGAATCTTTCTTTTGGAATATCAGTTATCTCGGCTCTTTGTGTAGTGTCTTTTTCATTTTCGAGAAAAATAAAATCTTCTATCTTCTATCTCAAGATAAAGTTGAAAGTAATACATGGAAGGTAAAAGGTTTTGCGTCTATATCTATCTATCTATATCTCTTGCATACCGTAAGTGGATAATGTCTTTTAAATGGACCCGGTCAAATGCCTTTGTCTCACGAAATGTTATTCTTCTTGTAGTGTTATAATTTCCTTCCATCTACTTTGGTTGTTAATTTTAGTGTTGTGTTTAATAAATTAATTCCTCTGTAATTTTCCGGGTTCGATTTGTCTCTCTTTTTGAAGAGCGGTATTAGGATGCTTGATCTCCATTCTTGAGTAATTCTGTTTTGTTCTATTATTTTTTGGATTAGTTTTAATGGTTGTTTGGTCAGATCTGGTACTCCGTACTTTAGGAGTTCGTTCGGTATTCTGTCCTCTTCTGGTGATTTTCTATTTTTGTGTTTTGTCATGTTTAAATATTAGAAATTATTATGATTAATTATTTTGTGGTTTAATTGAAGTGGTATTAGAACTAGTGCATAACAATATTGTTGCTTGTTTCTAAAACATACTTCTTTGATTTTGCATAACCCTAATTTCAGCATTTTCTTATTATTTCGTCATTAATAAAATTAAATAAAACAAGTTTCCATTTGTCCTGCTTCCTAGATTAAAAATCTGACCCTATAGGTGCTCACAGACAGTTGGTAAATGGTATTCTAGAATAAACCTTCAGGGGTAAACCAGTCGCCGGCGCTCGGTCCACAGTGACATTCGACGCCTAAATGTTTCACTAGAAACCTAAGACTGGTGAAAACACTGAATCTTTCTTTTGGAATATCAGTTATCTGGGCTCTTTGTGTAGTGTCTTTTTCATTTTCGAGAAAAATAAAATCTTCTATCTTCTATCTCAAGATAAAGTTGAAAGTAATACATGGAAGGTAAAAGGTTTTGCATCTATATCTATCTATCTATATCTCTTGCATACCGTAAGTGGATAATGTCCTTTAAATGGACCCGGTCAAATGCCTTTGTCTCACGAAATGTTATTCTTCTTGTAGTGTTATAATTTCCTTCAATTTATTTGTTATCACTTTGGTTGTTAATTTTAGTGTTGTGTTTAATAAATTAATTCCTCTGTAATTTTCCGGGTTCGATTTGTCTCTCTTTTTGAAGAGCGGTATTAGGATGCTTGATCTCCATTCTTGAGTAATTCTGTTTTGTTCTATTATTTTTTGGATTAGTTTTAATGGTTGTTTGGTCAGATCTGGTACTCCGTACTTTAGGAGTTCGTTCGGTATTCTGTCCTCTTCTGGTGATTTTCTATTTTTGTGTTTTGTTATGTTTGAATATTAGAAATTATTATGATTAAGTATTTTGTGGTTTAATTGAAGTGGTATTAGAACTAGTGCATAACAATATTGTTGCTTGTTTCTAAAACATACTTCTTTGATTTTGCATAACCCTAATTTCAGCATTTTCTTATTATTTCGTCATTAATAAAATTAAATAAAACAAGTTTCCATTTGTCCTGCTTCCTAGATTAAAAATATGACCCTATAGGTGCTCACAGACAGTTGGTAAATGGTATTCTAGAATAAACCTTCAGGGGTAAACCAGTCGCCGGCGCTCGGTCCACAGCGACATTCGACGCCTAAATGTTTCACTAGAAACCTAAGACTGGTGAAAACACTGAATCTTTCTTTTGGAATATCAGTTATCTCGGCTCTTTGTGTAGTGTCTTTTTCATTTTCGAGAAAAATAAAATCTTATATCTTCTATCTCAAGATAAAGTTGAAAGTAATACATGGAAGGTAAAAGGTTTTGCATCTATATCTATCTATCTATATCTCTTGCATACCGTAAGTGGATAATGTCCTTTAAATGGACCCGGTCAAATGCCTTTGTCTCACGAAATGTTATTCTTCTTGTAGTGTTATAATTTCCTTCAATTTATTTGTTATCACTTTGGTTGTTAATTTTAGTGTTGTGTTTAATAAATTAATTCCTCTGTAATTTTCCGGGTTCGATTTATCTCTCTTTTTGAAGAGCGGTATTAGGATGCTTGATCTCCATTCTTGAGTAATTCTGTTTTGTTCTATTATTTTTTGGATTAGTTTTAATGGTTGTTTGGTCAGATCTGGTACTCCGTACTTTAGGAGTTCGTTCGGTATTCTGTCCTCTTCTGGTGATTTTCTATTTTTGTGTTTTGTTATGTTTAAATATTAGAAATTATTATGATTAAGTATTTTGTGGTTTAATTGAAGTGGTATTAGAACTAGTGCATAACAATATTGTTGCTTGTTTCTAAAACATACTTCTTTGATTTTGCATAACCCTAATTTCAGCATTTTATTATTTCGTCATTAATAAAATTAAATAAAACAAGTTTCCATTTGTCCTGCTTCCTAGATTAAAAATCTGACCCTATAGGTGCTCACAGACAGTTGGTAAATGGTATTCTAGAATAAACCTTCAGGGGTAAACCAGTCGCCGGCGCTCGGTCCACAGCGACATTCGACGCCTAAATGTTTCACTAGAAACCTAAGACTGGTGAAAACACTGAATCTTTCTTTTGGAATATCAGTTATCTCGGCTCTTTGTGTAGTGTCTTTTTCATTTTCGAGAAAAATAAAATCTTCTATCTTCTATCTCAAGATAAAGTTGAAAGTAATACATGGAAGGTAAAAGGTTTTGCGTCTATATCTATCTATCTATATCTCTTGCATACCGTAAGTGGATAATGTCTTTTAAATGGACCCGGTCAAATGCCTTTGTCTCACGAAATGTTATTCTTCTTGTAGTGTTATAATTTCCTTCCATTTATTTGTTATCACTTTGGTTGTTAATTTTAGTGTTGTGTTTAATAAATTAATTCCTCTGTAATTTTCCGGGTTCGATTTGTCTCTCTTTTTGAAGAGCGGTATTAGGATGCTTGATCTCCATTCTTGAGTAATTCTGTTTTGTTCTATTATTTTTTGGATTAGTTTTAATGGTTGTTTGGTCAGATCTGGTACTCCGTACTTTAGGAGTTCGTTCGGTATTCTGTCCTCTTCTGGTGATTTTCTATTTTTGTGTTTTGTCAGGTTTAAATATTAGAAATTATTATGATTAAGTATTTTGTGGTTTAATTGAAGTGGTATTAGAACTAGTGCATAACAATATTGTTGCTTGTTTCTAAAACATACTTCTCTGATTTTGCATAACCTTAATTTCAGCATTTTCTTATTATTTCGTCATTAATAAAATTAAATAAAACAAGTTTCCATTTGTCCTGCTTCCTAGATTAAAAATCTGACCCTATAGGTGCTCACAGACAGTTGGTAAATGGTATTCTAGAATAAACCTTCAGGGGTAAACCAGTCGCCGGCGCTCGGTCCACAGCGACATTCGACGCCTAAATGTTTCACTAGAAACCTAAGACTGGTGAAAACACTGAATCTTTCTTTTGGAATATCAGTTATCTCGGCTCTTTGTGTAGTGTCTTTTTCATTTTCGAGAAAAATAAAATCTTCTATCTTCTATCTCAAGATAAAGTTGAAAGTAATACATGGAAGGTAAAAGGTTTTGCGTCTATATCTATCTATCTATATCTCTTGCATACCGTAAGTGGATAATGTCTTTTAAATGGACCCGGTCAAATGCCTTTGTCTCACGAAATGTTATTCTTCTTGTAGTGTTATAATTTCCTTCCATCTACTTTGGTTGTTAATTTTAGTGTTGTGTTTAATAAATTAATTCCTCTGTAATTTTCCGGGTTCGATTTGTCTCTCTTTTTGAAGAGCGGTATTAGGATGCTTGATCTCCATTCTTGAGTAATTCTGTTTTGTTCTATTATTTTTTGGATTAGTTTTAATGGTTGTTTGGTCAGATCTGGTACTCCGTACTTTAGGAGTTCGTTCGGTATTCTGTCCTCTTCTGGTGATTTTCTATTTTTGTGTTTTGTCATGTTTAAATATTAGAAATTATTATGATTAAGTATTTTGTGGTTTAATTGAAGTGGTATTAGAACTAGTGCATAACAATATTGTTGCTTGTTTCTAAAACATACTTCTTTGATTTTGCATAACCCTAATTTCAGCATTTTCTTATTATTTCGTCATTAATAAAATTAAATAAAACAAGTTTCCATTTGTCCTGCTTCCTAGATTAAAAATCTGACCCTATAGGTGCTCACAGACAGTTGGTAAATGGTATTCTAGAATAAACCTTCAGGGGTAAACCAGTCGCCGGCGCTCGGTCCACAGTGACATTCGACGCCTAAATGTTTCACTAGAAACCTAAGACTGGTGAAAACACTGAATCTTTCTTTTGGAATATCAGTTATCTCGGCTCTTTGTGTAGTGTCTTTTTCATTTTCGAGAAAAATAAAATCTTCTATCTTCTATCTCAAGATAAAGTTGAAAGTAATACATGGAAGGTAAAAGGTTTTGCATCTATATCTATCTATCTATATCTCTTGCATACCGTAAGTGGATAATGTCCTTTAAATGGACCCGGTCAAATGCCTTTGTCTCACGAAATGTTATTCTTCTTGTAGTGTTATAATTTCCTTCAATTTATTTGTTATCACTTTGGTTGTTAATTTTAGTGTTGTGTTTAATAAATTAATTCCTCTGTAATTTTCCGGGTTCGATTTGTCTCTCTTTTTGAAGAGCGGTATTAGGATGCTTGATCTCCATTCTTGAGTAATTCTGTTTTGTTCTATTATTTTTTGGATTAGTTTTAATGGTTGTTTGGTCAGATCTGGTACTCCGTACTTTAGGAGTTCGTTCGGTATTCTGTCCTCTTCTGGTGATTTTCTATTTTTGTGTTTTGTTATGTTTGAATATTAGAAATTATTATGATTAAGTATTTTGTGGTTTAATTGAAGTGGTATTAGAACTAGTGCATAACAATATTGTTGCTTGTTTCTAAAACATACTTCTTTGATTTTGCATAACCCTAATTTCAGCATTTTCTTATTATTTCGTCATTAATAAAATTAAATAAAACAAGTTTCCATTTGTCCTGCTTCCTAGATTAAAAATATGACCCTATAGGTGCTCACAGACAGTTGGTAAATGGTATTCTAGAATAAACCTTCAGGGGTAAACCAGTCGCCGGCGCTCGGTCCACAGCGACATTCGACGCCTAAATGTTTCACTAGAAACCTAAGACTGGTGAAAACACTGAATCTTTCTTTTGGAATATCAGTTATCTCGGCTCTTTGTGTAGTGTCTTTTTCATTTTCGAGAAAAATAAAATCTTATATCTTCTATCTCAAGATAAAGTTGAAAGTAATACATGGAAGGTAAAAGGTTTTGCATCTATATCTATCTATCTATATCTCTTGCATACCGTAAGTGGATAATGTCCTTTAAATGGACCCGGTCAAATGCCTTTGTCTCACGAAATGTTATTCTTCTTGTAGTGTTATAATTTCCTTCAATTTATTTGTTATCACTTTGGTTGTTAATTTTAGTGTTGTGTTTAATAAATTAATTCCTCTGTAATTTTCCGGGTTCGATTTATCTCTCTTTTTGAAGAGCGGTATTAGGATGCTTGATCTCCATTCTTGAGTAATTCTGTTTTGTTCTATTATTTTTTGGATTAGTTTTAATGGTTGTTTGGTCAGATCTGGTACTCCGTACTTTAGGAGTTCGTTCGGTATTCTGTCCTCTTCTGGTGATTTTCTAATTTTGTGTTTTGTTATGTTTGAATATTAGAAATTATTATGATTAAGTATTTTGTGGTTTAATTGAAGTGGTATTAGAACTAGTGCATAACAATATTGTTGCTTGTTTCTAAAACATACTTCTCTGATTTTGCATAACCTTAATTTCAGCATTTTCTTATTATTTCGTCATTAATAAAATTAAATAAAACAAGTTTCCATTTGTCCTGCTTCCTAGATTAAAAATCTGACCCTATAGGTGCTCACAGACAGTTGGTAAATGGTATTCTAGAATAAACCTTCAGGGGTAAACCAGTCGCCGGCGCTCGGTCCACAGCGACATTCGACGCCTAAATGTTTCACTAGAAACCCAAGACTGGTGAAAACACTGAATCTTTCTTTTGGAATATCAGTTATCTCGGCTCTTTGTGTAGTGTCTTTTTCATTTTCGAGAAAAATAAAATCTTCTATCTTCTATATCAAGATAAAGTTGAAAGTAATACATGGAAGGTAAAAGGTTTTGTGTTTGGTTCTTCTTGTGTTCTTCTTCTTTTTATATCGACATGATCCTGTTTTTTTTTCAATGTGCCTCCAGTAAGTTGTCATTCCATCCTTTTCGTGGTCTTCCTACTGATCGTCTTCCTATCGGGGAGCCGTCTCTTGCCGTCTTTTCTACTCTATTTGTTATCATTCAGCTTATACGATCGTTTCAATCTAGTCTTCTATTTCTTACCCAGTTTGTAACGTTCTCCACCTTGCATCTACGTCGTATATCTGTACTTCTAGCTGTGTCCCAGAGTGTCTTACCATCAATTTTTCTGTGTTTTCATCTCTGCTGTTTATAACATACTTTTAGTCCTCTTTGTCTCAGGTCTTGTTTCTGCCGCGTATGTCATTATTGATCTGATGACTGTTTTGTAAATTCTGCCTTTCGTTTCTTTTCCAATATATTTATTTCTCCATATTGTTTCATTTAGGCGGCCTGCGGCTCTGTTTGCTCTATTTATTTGATCTTCCACTTCGGTTGCGAGCATTCCGCAGCTAGATAATCTGATGCCTAGATTTTTAAACTCCATCATTTGTTCTATTATTTGACCTACCCGCTCCAATTTACATTTTAGTAAATTTGCTGTTGTAACCATGCATTTTGTATTTTTTGGGGAAATTAACATGTTAAATTTTCTGGCGGTTATATTAAATTGGTGCAGCATACGTTGTAAATCAACTTCACTTTGAGAGAGTAGTATTGCGTCGTCTGCATAGCAGATTATTTTAAGTTGTTTTTCTCCTATTTGTTATCCTTTTTTAGTTCTTACTTTTTTTATTATTTCATCCATAATCAGGTTGAACAATAGTGGACCCAGGGGAATCTCCCTGTCTTACCCCATTGCCAGTTTCAGTGGGTTCGGTTAGTTCTTCTTCTACATTTACTTTTATTGTGTTGTTTTGGTAGATATTTTCGATCGATTTGATTATTCCTATAGGTATATCTCTTGCATACAGTAAGTGGATAACGTCTTTTAATTTGACCCGGTCAAATACCTTTGTAAGGTCCACGAAACATAGATATGCCGGTTTGTTGTATTCTAATGATTTTTCTTGCACTTGCCTTATTATAAATATAGCGTCGTTGCATGATCTTCCAGACCTAATATCTTGTTATTCTTCTTGATATCACTTTGGTCGTTAATTTTAATGTTGTGTTTAATAAATTAATTTTTTTGAAGAGCGGTATTAGGATGCTTGATCTCCATTCTTGAGGAATTCTGTTTTGTTCTATTATTTTTTGGATTAGTTTTAATAGTTGTTTTATCAGATTTGGTCCTCCGTACTTTAGGAGTTCGTTCGGTATTCTGTCCTCTCCTGGTGATTTTCTATTTTTGTGTTTTGTTATGTTTGTATATTAAAAATTATTATGATCAAGTATTTTGTGGTTTAATTGAAGTAGTGTTAGAACTAGTACATAACAATAGTGTCCCTTGTTTCTAAAACATACTTCTCTGATTTTGCATAACCTTATTTTCAGCATTTTCTTATTATTTCGTCATTAATAATATTAAATAAAACAAGTTTCCATTTGTCCTGCTTCCTAGATTAAAAATCTGACCCTATAGGTGCTCACAGACAGTTGGTAAATGGTATTCTAGAATAAACCTTCAGGGGTAAACCAGTCGCCGGCGCTCGGTCCACAGCGACATTCGACGCCTAAATGTTTCACTAGAAACCCAAGACTGGTGAAAACACTGAATCTTTCTTTTGGAATATCAGTTATCTCGGCTCTTTGTGTAGTGTCTTTCATTTCCGAAAAAAGTTTTATAGAATTTATACCAATTTATTCTAAGTCTTCTAAATATGTAAATTTCTTCTTGTTTGCTAGTTGTCAGTTCTATGTTTACCTTATATCTTTGATATGTCTTTTGTGCTGTCATTTGTTGTGTTTTAGTCAAGTTGTTACGTTTAATATAATGTATTGGAAGTTAATTGAGCAGCAAGTTAGCAATTTCAACACTTTTTTCTTCGTTCTTTATACAGGCGTTTAATTTCACTTAATCTTTTTTAATCTTTTATATCGTAGATCAGTCTTTATAATGTTAATACGTTGGCTTGTTGAGGAAGTAGTGCGTAATTTTTATCTGTTTTAGTATATGAATGATATCTTTCAAGTGATACCAATTAAATAGTTCTATTGAATAAATTAAACATATAGACACGTTTATAAAACTTTGTTAATTTTTCAGTTAATTTTTTAAAGGCATAATTTTATTTTTTGTTGAAAATTTTAATTTTAGCGAAGTAGTTTTGTATCTCGGTAAGTCCAGGTTTTTTAACTCCGCCTACAGGATCATTGACATACTACCTCAGTGATCTTGTTGCCGGTCCTAAGCCCGGAAAAAGGAGGAAGGTTCTTGGGTCAGATTAGCACTTTAGCCAAGTTAAAAAAACCTGGTCTTTTTTGAAAAAATATTTTTTTTATTTTTGGTACAGACTATTTATGACTTATTTTAAAAATTTGCGACTCTCAGATCAACGATGTTGCTAAAACATTTTATAGTGAAGAAGTTGCGTGACCAGCGGAAGGTTCTAGTAGTTTTAAACAGATCAAGAACGGTCTAATCAAGAATGGAGACAACATAACGACAATCAAATTCCAGTCAGCAGATGAGTACTAAAAATATTCGGGGAAATGTCCCTTAAAATTGATGAAACTTCTAGTCAAACCAATGAGAAATTAGAAATTTCTAGAAATTGTACTTAGAAATTCAAAAATGTTTACAGTAAAGTCGAAGAATGAATTAAAAAAAGTAAAAACGTTTTCTGGATCAAAATCGAAAGATCAAAACATAAATATGTAAAATTTATTTCTCATTACAATCAATTGTGGTTAAGTCCCATTTAATAATGCCAAACCAAAACAATTACAGATTCTTCTATAGTAAATATTATATGCAGTACTCATACTTTTAATTCAATTAAGTCGTGATAAAATCCACAAGTAGTACCACGTTTTACAGCTGTAAAATCCACTATAGTTTTGAAATTACCTGCTCGTATACTAAAGACTGTATGTATACTACTTTATAAATACAAATAATGTAAATCAAGGTTCTGAAACTACACTGACCGGCAAAAAAGTGGCCACCCTATAAATTTCCAAAAATTAAAATTCCTTAGAAGTTTTATGCACTGTTTTATATTGTATACTCAACATCTTTTTATTTTTAATACAAAAAATGGTCATTACTGCTTGATTCTTTAGCATAATTTATTTAATTAGAAGGCTACAAAAGAAAATAGTGTAATATCCAAACGAATTACAAACAACAAAAATTAAGGGTGAACTTGAACAACATTGTCTTATATCGGGTATTATGCCCTAAAACATCAATAACCGTTTTCATACGATTTACCTAAGAGGAAAAGGAACAAATATAAAAAAAAACATGTTTTTTCACGAAGCTTCTTCTTTTTTCTGGCTGGCCTGTTTGACTTCTAACCCTACGATGAAGTTTATCCCAAAGATGTTCGATGATATTCAGATAAGGCTCCAGGTTGGTCATTCTAGCGTATTAATTCCTATTTCCCCTTAAGTAATTTGTTACGATTTTTAATTCATATTCATTTAATTGATATTTGTTATTATCCTGCATAAAGTCAAAATTGTCTCAATAAATGAACCAAATGGAACTACTGCGTGTACTGCTCGAATTTTTATTTTTGGCAATGTATAGGGTGACCACTTTTTTGTCGTTCAGTGTACCTTCATGTAGCATTGTTAAGCTAATTATTATGTTTTTATGGAATTAAACCACAATTATTGGTTCGGATTGTGATGAAAATCACATTTTTAATTAATTATTTGAAACCAAATTTCTTCTTCATTTGGAGCTATTTCTGCAAGTCTGGGTAAAATCTCTTCTTGTAGCAAGTCTAAAAACATGTTTGAATTTAAATTTTCCTCAAAGAAAAATGGTCCAATAATATTGTGTTTAAATATTCCTAACCAGACATTTATTTTTCGATGATATTGGGTATGACTTTCAATAATTTCCTCAGGCTTTCCTGTCTACCAAATCCTTTAATTTTGAACATTTGGTTTATTATTGAATGTAAATGTACATTCATCACTAAACAAAATGTTTTTTTAAATTGTCTGTCTGCATTAGCCCTCTCTAACATTTCATAACAGAAATTCAGTTTGTCACTCAACTTCTCCTTCTCTTAGTTCTTAATGACATTGAAATTTATATGAACTGAAATTATTCATTTTCAAAATTTTTAAGACCGTGGAAATAGACCGTAGAAATCACGGTCCCAGTATTTTCAAAATTTTGTAAAATTCTTTGAATTGGTGAATGACTTGGAATTGGCTTATTGCGATATCTTACGTTAAATAAAGAACTGACAATTCGGGCACTATTGCCTGAATAAAACATTTTTATTATTGCTACTTTCTCCTCAACTGAATACATTTTTAATCAACTTTATTGTTTTTTAAACAATAAATCTCAAAACAAAACTTTTGGCAATTCAAATATTGTCAAATATCAGAAACATCAATATGACCAAACGCAACATGGCATACACATTCTTGCACAGCGTGGGGCCTGACTTTAAGGTGGGGCCTGAAAAATGTATTATATTCATGCAAAATTTTGGAATACGCTTAATTCGTAGAACAATTTTAATATTTGTTTTCGATACATATTTCAGTCCTCTACAGATAGTTTTTTTTGACCTTGGTGTAAAATAATTAGGGAAGCAGGAATTCAACAATTTAGAATTTTCGGTTTTGTCATCATGAACACATGGTTTCAGCTCCCACCTCGTAAGTTATATACTTGGAAATCACCAGGAGACCGTAAAAATCGAATAATTAGAAACCAAATTGACTACGTTTTAATAAACAGAAGATTTCGTAACGCTATCAAAAGAATCGCAGCATATCCAGGTGCTGATATTGCATCCGATCATAATCCGCTAATAGCAGATGTGAGGTTAAAACTAGCAAAAATTAAGAGAAAAAATACAAACACTAGCACGCCTATAAATACAAGAGAACTGATGAGAGACGAAAATCTGAAGAAGAGTTATGCAAATCAAATTAATGAAAGAATGCGAATAATAGAACAAAATGATGATATCGAAGAGATGGTCAATGATATTAAAGGAACGATTCTGGCAGTAAACAGGGAAGTTAAAACACAGATCAGAAAGAGAAAGCATAACGAATGGATGACGGACAAAATTACGGATCTAATGGAAAAGCGAAGGAAACATAAACAACAACGTAATCAAGACAAATACAAACAGATACACAAAGAAATTCGCCAGAAAATTAAGAAAGCAAAAGAACGTTGGATGGTGGAAAGGTGCAACGAAATAGAACAATTGCAGGAAAAAGGAGATAGTTTTGGAGTACATAAGAAGATCAAAGAAATATCGAATATACACAAAAGCCACCACAGAACAAGAATACGCAACGACAGAAACGAATATATGGTCAGAAGAGGAGATAGCAATGGCGTGGAAAGAATACGCAGAAAGACTTTTTAATGAGGAAAGACCAACACAACCAACGCGCAAACTTCCTTCCGAAAACTTATCAGGGCCATCAATAATGCGAAGTGAAATAGAATATGCAGTTAGAACCACAAAGATGCATAAAGCAACAGGTCCAGATGAAATTAATATAGAAGCAATAAAACTACTAGACGAGGAGAATATCGAAATCTTGGTAAAGCTGTTCAATAGAATTTATGATACTGGTTACATTCCGCGAGAATGGCTGCAGTCATCCTTTGTGATGATCTCAAAAACAGCTAATGCCACAAAATGCAATGAACACCGCTTAATCAGTTTAATGAGTCACTTGCTGAAACTCTTCCTTGGGATATTACACTCAAGAATGTACAAGATACTAGAAGAACTTAGCGGGTCAACACAATTCGGTTTTAAGGGAGGACTAGGAACAAGAGAGGCAATTTTATGTTTGAACACCTTAATACAAAACTGTTTAGATCAACGAAAAGATGTCTACACCTTCATCGACTACGAGAATGCATTTGACAATGTTAAACATGATATCATGATGGAACTACTACATAGGGCCAACATTGACCAGAAGGAGATCAGAATTATTCAGAATCTATACTGGAACCAAATGGCAAAGGTGCATTGATCAAGACCAATATACGGATGAATTTGAAATCCGGAAAGGTGTCCGCCAAGGCTGCATACTCTCTCCGATGCTTTTTAATTTATATGTTGAAAATATATTTGCGGAAGCATTAGAAGACACGGAATTAGGCATTAAGGTGAACGGCATACCTATTAGCAACCTACGCTATGCGGACGACACAGTGATTATAACTGATAATTTGGAAGATCAGCAGTTATTACTTGATAGGGTGAATAGCATAGGTAAAAAATATGGCCTCAAAATCAACATTTTGAAAACGAAATATATGGTCATTAGCAGAAACCCTCCAGAAAACCCGATAATATACATAGGTGACGATCGCATAAAACGCGTGAAAACTTTTAAATACCTTGGCACCACAATCAATGACCAATCGGATCCACAACAAGAGATAAAAACCCGAATACAAATGGCAAGACAAGCTTTTGTGAAATTCAGACCGCTCCTATGTAATCAAAACCTAAATTTCGAAATACGCTACAGAATGGTCAAGTGCTACATATGGTCCATCTTGCTTTATGGCATGGAAACGTGGACTTTGAAAAAAACATCTATCAACAAACTTGAAGCATTTGAAATGTGGTCATTGAGAAGAATGATGCGCATACCTTGGGTGGATAGAGTTCGAAACGATGACGTCCTTAAGAGAGCCGGCGTGGAAAGAGAACTCTTTGAATTAATTAAAAAACGCAAGATTGGTTACCTTGGGCACATATTGAGAGGAGCAAAATATGAAATACCACAGTTAATCCTACAAGAGAAGATCGAAGGTAGGAGAGGAGCCGGCCGCAAACAATTATCCTGGTTAAGAAATATTAAAGAATGGACAGGAATACACAATACAGGCGAGCTGTGTCACGCCGCCAAGAACAGAATTCTAGTAATGAGATAGTCGCCTACGCACTTTGGTGTATGGCATGTTAAGAAGAGAGAAGAATTTTCCACTGGGTTTCCTATGGCCCGTTTTACGATTCATCACCCTGTATGTATATATATATATATATATATATATATATATATATATATATATATATATTAGAAGTGATTATTTCGACCAAAAAATAATTTATAAATACGTTGGAATTATCGGGTAAAGTGGTCTCTATACAAATCTTTCTTTTTTCTAAGATACTCAATATTTCGCTATTTATTTAATAGCTTCATCAGGAGTAAACAACTGTAAAACAATTTGAATATTACAAAAAAAGGGCGTACAAATACATTTAAAAACACTCACAGAAATTAAAAGATTTCACAAATAAAAACTAACATTGAAGTATTTGAAATATTGGATGTCAAGATTAAATTGTCTTAGCACGTTCGTTACAGGAATACGATAAAAAATTAAAATTACTTCAAATGTAAAAATAAAAATAACAATAAAAGAAACGTTAGAAGAATGATATTTCTCTGATGAATTATTAAGGTTAGTTGTTATTAAGGTGAATTATTTTGAATATTTATAAATTTGTTCAATATATTACAATATATGTTACTTAACTGTCCAGTGTCCGTTTTATAATTTAAAGTGTTTTTATTTTTGTTAATGTAATACATCTCGAGAAATAATCTACTTATGTAGTTATTAGTCTGTGCCAAAATATGAGCTTTTTTATAGTCTAGCATATGACCAGTGTTTTCATAGTGCTCAACTATGCAGCACGAACGAGATGAGACGAAACTTCAGCAGCGCAGTCTGAACCTTTTAAAACAACCTTTTCTCTCTCTCTCTCTCTCTCTCTCTCTCTCTCTCTCTCTCTCTTTTTCTCCTTCCATAGACATATCTACACTCGCGATCATAAAACCCGGGTCACCTTGAAAATCGCCGATATTTCATTTTTAACGAGCTTTATTGTAAATAATAATAATAACACAAATACAAACTAATGAATGTTGCTGAGAATTGTTCTCGGCTTAGCGGTTTCCTTTGTAACAAAGAATTCCAATAGTGCCGATGTCGCGGAAAAGTGCACACTTCCCAAAATGGACGGTACCTGTAACTACCGGTTGTTTTAAATGTCTCATTTGTGCTTCGACTTTCTGTTCAAACGCGACGAACAAACGTTTATTATTGCCACCAATAGTGTTTATTAGTGTCATTATTAGTGTTTATTATTGTTTATTTTTTGCCAAAAATACCCTTGACTGTCGTTGAAACAGCACAAATTGTTGCGCTTGTGAAAAACGGTCACACTCAACGGCAAGTCGCAAGAACTGTTGGCGTAAGCCTTTCTACGGTTCAACGAGTGCTTCAACGCTTTCAGGAGACGAGTTTGCTAACCAGACGACCTGCCTCTGGACGATGAAGAACGACCACGGCACGAGATGACCGTTTTCTTCGGACCTCAACTGCGATTATGAATCGAAATCATGTACAGGAATTACGAAATCACAATGTTAGCGTTGCAACAGTCAGGAGAAGACTTCGTTATTTTGGACTATCTTCTCGGGTAATGGCTACAGGACCGCTACTTCGCCTGGCGCATCGAGTTGCACGACTAGCTTTTGCTCGATAATACGCGCATTGCGGAATTAACGATTGAAGCAAAGAGTTATGCTCAGATGAATCCTGTTTCCGCCTAACTGTATCCGATGGACGTGTAAGAGTTTGGAGGAAAACCGGTGAATGATTTTCACAAGCTTGCATTGCTCCAAGAATGCTATTTGGTGGAGGCTCGGTCATGGCTTGGGGAGGTCTATCTTCCGACTTCCGCACAGAACTACCCTTTATCGAAAATGGGTCCTTAACTGCACGAAGGGACATTACGGAGATTCTGGAAGAACATGTTATGCATACTATGGCAGGGCTTGGAGAACACGTCATTTTTATGCAGAAAAACGCGCGAACGCACGTTGCCATGATCAGTATGCAATACTTGGACGAGGTTGGAATTACGAGGTTACCCTGGCCAGCTAGGTCTCCGGACCTGAATCCCGTCGAACATATCTGGGACGATTTGATAAAACGTATTCAACCCCTAAAATCTCCTCCTAACAACGCACAGGAGCTTAAGAATCTGTTAATGAGAGATTGAAATAACATACCACAACATGTAATCTGGAGAAAAATTGAGAGTATGCCCCGTCGTCTGCAAGAGGTTATTAGAGCAAGTGGAGGCAATACACGATATTAGTCATTGAAATTTCACTGATATTTTACCACGTTCTGTATTTTCCATTTTTTTCGTATGTCTGTTTTATCAACAATTTGGTTTGTTTTCTGATTTTTCAACAAAAACAATAAAAAACCGTTTTTTTTTCTTTCAAAACAAACATTGATGACAAATAAGAAATACGTTAGCCTAAAAAAAGATTATTACTACACCAGAGGCAAAAATATTGTATTTTGTTTTCCTGTTTTGAGAGACATGCCATTACATTTTACCTTTATTATTCACTCGCATTAACCTTTTCATCAGACTCCTCTAACTGTATTGCCACAAATCGGTCGAATGCTCCTGTAGTGATACTTTCCCAAGTTAACATGTTCCTTTTCTAACTTGGGCTGCACGTACAGCTTTCTAATGACTACACCGTACTGATGACGACCAAATAGTCAAAAATACTTATTTACGGTTGCCTTATATACTTATTACATTCTAAATTAAGCCATCGCCTAGCGATTGTTTCAATTAGAAACAAGTAAAAACATAAAGATAAAAAAAATGAATTGGTTAAATGACTTTTATTACTTTTGACGAAAATCATTTTCTGAATGAGTTTTGAAAGTGATTAAGAAATAAATTTATAACATTTACGCGCAATCTTAAAATACCATAAAACCAAAATATTATGAAATAATTGATAAGAAATGAAATAAACTAGTTATTAAATTAAATCAATTATTTATATTTCATTTCATAATGACATCGTATTATGTTTACAAAGCAATGTCTGCATGAGTATAAAGTTTATAAAAAAGGATGTTCTAAAATAAGAAATAAGCTACGTGTTGCATCTTTGTTAAATACCTTACCTTAAAAAAATGAAGTGAAGAATGAATCTGGTAGTGTTTTTGCACAAAAGTTGCAAAATATGCTAGCAAAAGATAATCAAGAAAGACTAATCTTACCACTGCACAAAGTGACTCGATTCACCAGGTTTGTGTGTGTGTTTGTGTGGGATAATGCTTTGAACAATATCATATACAGGGTGTAACAAAAAGGTAGATTATAAATTAAATCACGTATTCTGGGTCCAAAAATAGTTCGATTGAACCTAACTTACCTTTGTGCACATAAAAAAAGTTACAGCCCTTTGAAGTTACAAAATGAAAATCGATTTTTTCCAATACATATATCGAAAACTTAGATATTATAATTTTGTTCCCTTAAGCCCCCCCCCCCCCGCAAATGTTTGTTTTATTGTGGTACCAATAGAACTCAATGTATTTAAAACTTTTTTGCCTCTTAGTACTTTTTCGATAAGCCAGTTTTTATCGAGATGTGGATACTTTTTTATTATGTTTTAAAAATTGTCTAGTCGGTCACACTTGTTGCTATGGTTAATATGTATTAAATAGTAGCATCCACAATACATATTGTCAGTAATAAATATTCCAATTAGTGTGCATTTAAGGTTATTAAGAAAAACAAAATTTTCTATTACAATGGTGTATACGTCTTCAGAAATGGCAGATATCGGTTTAATTCTGGGTAAGTTTGAGCAGGCAAAATTAGGGTTTTAGATAATTATTGGTAATTTGGTAATTACAGGTGAATGCCAAGGAAATAGTGGAGCAGCTGTAAGGCGTTATGCAGAAAAATATCTTAATCGAAAAACACCAGGCAGACGATTATTTCTTTCCATTGATCGTCGTTTACGAGAGACCGCAACTTGTTGGTAATAATGGTCGACCAAAAGTAGATACAAACGATGAAGAGATTTTGGAAGCAATTGAAGAAATCCCTGGAAGGAGTACAAGAGTAGTAGCGGCTCAATTAGATGTTTCTCACATGATGATTTGGAGAAGATTCAAGGAACAGCAGTTTCATCCTTATCACTGAACATCCGTTCAAGAATTACTGGATGAGGATTATCCTAAAAGAATGGTGTTTTGCGATTGTTTTTTAACGGAAAACACACATGCCAATTTTATTAATCAGGTTTTGCTCATCACCAAAGAAATTTTAAAGTCAATGTTTGGGCAGAAATTGTGGATAATAACCTAATAGGACCAATATTTCTTCCAAACAATTTAAACGGTGAAAATTATTTACACTTTCTACAAAACGTATTACCAGAGTACTTAGACGGGGTCAATCTAGCAGTCAGGAAAGATATGTGGTTTTTACAGAATGGCGCTCCAGCGCATTACCATAATAAAATAAGAGAATATCTTTTCGATCAGTATCCTGGACGTTAGATTGGAAGGGGCCCTGACGCGCCTATTTCTTGGCCACCCAGAGGTGAAGATCTTAACCAAATTGACTTTTGCTTCTGGGTTTTATGAAAGGGTACGTATATTCCGTACCAATTATGAACGAACAGCAACTAAGGAATAGAATCATGGAAGCTGGAAATAGATTTCGTCAGGAGCCCATGATTTTCCAAAATATTGCGATTTTCCCATTTATCACGGTGTCGAATGTGTATTCAAGAACATGGAGGTCATTTTGAACATTTGTAAAATCCACCACATATTTGTAAATTGTTAAGTAAGATTATAGAGACCTGATAATAATATAAAAACTTATTTATATTTTACATTTTGTTAGGTACTCAGAAATTTTGAACATTTTAAAAAAGAAGCCGCATCTCGATAAAAACTGGCTCGAAAATGTACTGGGAGGCAAAAAAGTTTTAAAAACATTTTGTTTAACTAATGGTTCCACAATAATAATTTAACTGGAACGTAAACAAATTTGGGAGGTTTAAAGAAACAAAATCCCCATAAAATTTTTATGGGGTGTACAAATTTCACTGTTATTGTTTTTTAAGATATTCCTGCCATAAGAAGCCACATGTCCATTTTCAATATAAAATCTCAAACAGTTTTCGATATATTGGAAAAAATTGATTTTCATTTTTTAACTCCAAAGGACTGTAACTTTTTTATACGCACATTTGTACTCAGGTAAGTTAGGTTCAATCGAACTATTTTTGGTCTCAGAATACGCGATTTAATTTATGACCTTCCTTTTTGTTACACCCTGTATAACGTTTGTTTAATTTTATGTTCGCATTTATTCGTTTCAATTTAATAATAAATTATTTTTGTGTGATGTACTTTATTTAAAAATAAAATATTTCTTGTTTCCTAATCCTAATGCATCTTTTTATCTAAACTAATAGACTTTCTGTCCGAAGTCAGCAAGAAGGATTGGCAATGGATTAAGTCGTCTACAATTGATTTTGCAAAGCCTCGAGGTAACAAGCAGTTTGAAGATGGAAAATTTTGCAGCATCAAATGGATGATTGGTTACTTAGTTCCCGGCCTAATCAGTTGGCTGGTTCTATTAGTTGGAAAAAGTTGTCTTTCGAGCAGGGAAGATGTATGTTCCCTTTATGTTAAATCTTATGACATCGACCTAGCGTCATTAAAATATTAAAATTAATCATGATTTTCATGTAAAATCAGGGTTTTTACATCTGTTTACGTAGCTAGTTTCAACTACTTTTAATGTAAGTATTTTCCACATATTTTGTAATTCAACAGTAAAAATTTCCCTTATGATTTTTGTCATTTTAAAGTGGAAATATAGTTTCAGGTTTTTTCACCGATGATGGTACAATTGAACCGAAAACGTTTTAAAGATTTGTAATCCTTTTGGATAAATTTTTAAATTATTTTTTAATAAAAAATATACCATTATACAAAAGAAGTTCTTACTTATATGTAAGTTTTTTTATGAATATATTTTGAACGAAGAAAGGTTTTTAGAGAAAACAGACAGGTATATAGATCTTATAGTCCAGTCGTTAGAGATATGACCCCTAAAAATTAAACGAACTATTATTTTGCCGAAAATGTCAATCTTGGGACCCCAAAAAAGATGCAAAAAAGTTTACCACTTTAATCCCCTAAAACCCCCCTTTTAGAGCAGTAAAAACGCAAAAAATCGATGTATCAAGAATCTGTACGCTGTAGAAAAAATGCTACAAATAATTGTAGCTGAGATCATTTTGAATAAAAATGTTTATTAGAACTTCTTGCGTAGAATGAACCGTTCTCTCGGAAATAAAGCTTGAAGCGATAGCGAACGGCGATTTTGATTGTCAGTTCAGCGCGCGAAATCAATGTTAAATAAAATTTTGTATCAACTCGACGGTAAAAAAAGGATATATTTGGTTGGGTGTCCTATCGACAAAAGTCAAAATGCGTTTTAAAGGTTAAGAGTGCAGCTTCCGTGTGCAATTTCTCTCTCTAGCAAATCTCTTCGTGTAGCAAATTTTTCGCGTCCGCTGCGATTTCATTCTCCCACTTTTTCCGTGAGCTTTCTTTTGGTCTTGCCCCCTACATGTTACTATCTAGGGCTTTTTTTGGCAATCTTTCATTCTCACCTACATGATCAGCCCATCGAAGTCTCTGAAGTTGAACAAATTCTGAGATCGGTGCCTCTTTGAACAGTTGGTAAAGTTCATGTTTGTACCTGGATCTCCATACTCCGTTTTCGCTAATAGGTTAATTTTTGTCTTATGCCGCAAATAAAGTCAGTTTCTATAAAGTTGTTTAATAAATAAACTGCGTGATTTTTCACATTTTTTATGATTCTCGTAAGATCAATAACATTTATTATTTTCATTGACCGGTCGTAGTGAAATTTCCATTGTTGGAGACCAGTCTTCAAAACCTATAACATGAAAATTTGCTTTTGATTTTTGGTAACAAATATAAGGCATTTGAAATATGACTAAAGAATCAGAATTTAAGCATTAAAAACAATCGCACGTCACGGGAAATGCCTCCAAGAAGACGGTTTTCGGTGTAGCTTATAGCAGAAGTTAAGTACTTTTGCAAAACGTACTAGTGTAATTAAAAAAGAGTAGTTTTAAACATTTTAGATCGTTTGTAATGTGAAAGTTTAAATTCAGCGTTTTTTTAAGCATACTTCAAATGCCTCACTCTTGTTGCCAAAACTTAAAACTAAAATTTCATGCTATAGGTTTTGAAGATTAGGTTCTAGTTACTGAAACTTCATAGTGGCCAGTCAATGAAAGGGATACATTGTATTGATCTCATGAGAATCATAAAAAATGGCAAACATCGTGACGCGATTTTTGCCATTTTGCCAAAATAAAAAAAAATGGATACGAAAGCTGCACTCTTTACCTTTAAAACACATCTTGATTTTGGTCAATAGGTCAACACTTGAATCAAAAGATATTGAATTTTTAGCGTCGAGCTGATACAAATTTTATCAAGCACTTTTTTAACTGATATTCAAAATCGTCGGTCGCTTCAAGCGTTGTTTCTTAGAGAACGGTTCATTCTACACAAAAAATGCTAATAAACATTTTTTATTTTATAACTCGACATTAACAAAAACATTGATTTTGTCTGCAGTGCGTTCTCATTGACAGAGGCAAACTATTTTTGCATTATAGCCCAGTCTGGTTATACAAAAATCATCGATTTCACGGCAAAATGTTTCGCAGATATCTGAAGCTTTGAAGACATAGGTGGGGGATACTAGATGATAAATAGATGAAAAGATACTCCTAGTTTTACCTTGCGTTTTTTTAAGCAATAATTTATGGTCACAATTTGATTTTTTGTCTATAAATTTTTTGCCTTATATTTTAAATAAACAATATTTATGTCATTTTTTTATGTCAAGAATATCTTTATTTTCCCGTTTTTTTCAATTAAAATTGATAAATAATTTACGGAGATATTTGCAAAAAAGCAGTTTTTTTGCACTAATTTATAAATTTAATTAATTATTTATTAACAAAATAAAATGATATTAATACATTTCAACATTGAGGAATTACCGTCCTTTAAATTTGTGCGAAATTTCGACCCGATCGGCCAAATAGTTTAAAAGTTATTCAATTTGTTTATCCCTGGGACTAATTATTTAAACCATTGAACTTGCCCTATGAATGATGCTAGAGACATTTAACAAATTTCATAGGATTCTTTAAGACTTAAACTATCTCAGAAGTTAAATGAATATTGAGTTTTCATCGAAATTATTTACAAAATAAACATTTGAAAAAAGGGAATGTTTTTTACTTATAAACAATTGAAATAACTTCTATATTTTTCAAGATACAGACTTGTATGTACAACCATTAGATAGCTGTTAAAAAAACTCATATTTAACAAAAAAAATAAACCTTCTATGAACAATAGGAACGAAGTTAGCGACAATTTTTTTGTTAATTATATCTCCATTGTTTATAAACATTAAGAAGTAAAATTTGCACAAATTTTGAATGAAAATCTAAACTTTATATTGAATTTTATGGCTATAAAATTCATCCAATTTTTCGAAACTTAAAACCTTTCGAAACGAAGTTACTTTCGAAAGATCGACATAGGAAAGTGGAGGGGAAACTGTTTTAGCCGGCGGGCGAACTTTCGACACCAAATTGTCTTTGTACCTGGGGTAATCGAAGGGTCAAATTTTATTATAGGAAATTTCGACACCGCGGCGTAAAGCAGGTAGGTAGGTAATTAGCGGCGATGGACATTTGCACCCAAGCAGGACAAGCGGGTTTTCCCAATATTTATTGTCACGGCGGGGGGCGTGGCACTTGTGTACTTGTGACTAAATTATTTCAGTTGTAATTTATTTCTTGTTTGACGTTGACTTGTGCACGTATACGGATATTTAAAAAATGAGTTTGATAAAAAGTTCCCGTGGTCGAGATTTATTAGTGGTGGAGCATCATTCGTTCTCGAACCAGAAAGTGGTAAAAAGTGGCGAGATATTTTGGCGCTGCATCCAAAGAAACACTAAGTGTTCCGCAAAAGTGTTTACAATAGGCTGTGAGGACCTCACCATCACAAGAAGTGATTTGGTACATAATCATGAAGCCGATCCAAAAAAGCTTGAAGTAAAGATGGTAACCAATGCATGTAAAAGAAAAGCCCAAGAGGACATATCGGAAAAGCCTGCCAAAATTACAAGAACTGCTGTTGCTGAGTGTGATGCCGTTTTCACTTACACCAAAACTGGTTTAAAAAAATTCAATCTTTGGGTTTGGTACAAGAATATAAGGATACAAATTCAGAAATTGGAAAATGGTTAAGGCATACGTTTGGTTTAACTTATTTAAATCCAGCAGAAGTGGAAGAATGCTTTCTTTATGATTTAATGTCATATAAACCTATAAACGCAACACTTGATATATATGCAGATTATTTACTGGAAAATTACATTTTCGATAGCGCTCTATTTCCACCACACATATGGTCTAATCAGAAGCCGTCTATTGCGAGGACCACAAATGCCTGTGAATCCTTTCATTCGAGATTTAATTCTTCTTTTTATTCAACACATCCTTCTATTTTTATTTTTATTGAAAAGTTAAAAGAATTTCCAGTAGACACTTATGTCAAAATAAATAGTTTACATATACCAGCAAAAATCAAAGATACTACTGTTAAGGCTAAATTGGCATTTTTGGAGAAAATGATGGATAAACTACGATCCCAACAAATACGTAGGTTAGATTTTATAAAAGCTGTATCTTATCATTCCTATAATAGCAAATAAATCATTGTATACAAGTATATTAACGGTAAAATGTACAAAAATTAGGTACTAGTTGTATTATATTTAGATATTATTACAGTTATAAAGAAATAAAATGCACATTACTTTTATTAAAATAAATAAATTAATTAATTATGGTATATTATTTATGTCGCAGCTATATTTATTTGGTGTCGAATATACCTGTAAGATAAAAACGCGAATTGGGGCTGGTGTCGAAAATTGCCATTAAATTTTAGTCGCTACCTGCTTAGTGTCGAAATTTCCTACGCCCGTTTTAGCTCCTCGCTGCAAAATTTAATATTATGGTTACGCATTTATCATTCAAAAGCTTCAACAGTTCTGTAGGAATTTCATCAGGTCCATTTGCTTTTCCATTTTTAGCGTTTCTTATTGCGTATTCTACTTCTTCTTTCAATATGTCTGGCCCAGTTGCATTGATTATCTGAGTTAAGTTGTTTCTATCGTCTTCAAATAATTCATTCAGGTATTCTGTCCATCTTTTTATTTTATTTTCTAGATTTACAATAAGGTTTCCATCTTTGTCTTTAAGTTTACCTATTTGGTATTTCTTTATGCTTCCTGTTATCTCTTTTACTTTTTTGTGCATATTGAACGCATCGTACTTTTTCTCATAGGTTTCCATTTCTTCACATTGTTCTTTAATCCACTCCTCTTTGGCTTCTTTTATTCTCTTTTTTATGTGTTTATTTATTTCTTTGTATTTGTCTGGGTAATTCTTCATCTTTCTTCTTTGTTCCATCAAGTCTAGTATATCTTGTGTTATCCACCCCATATTTTTTGTTGTTGTTTTTGTAAGATGTTTCTTTCCTGCTGTTTGTATAGCTGTATTTATGTACTTTAATTTTTGGTTAACGTTGTTTGTATCGTTAATTTGTTGCTGCACTGAACGGAGGTTTTCGTTTATTTCTTCTCCTGTTTCTTGACGTAAATTTTTGTTTCTAAGTTTATTTAAATCTAGTGCCTTTCTGTGTGGTCTTCTAATCTTTTTTGGTCTCGCCTCTATCACAGTAACTACCGGGTTATGATCTGGGCCTATATCAGCTCCTGGGTACGTCTTAGTACATTTAACAGCATTATGATACCTCCTTGCTATCATAATGTAGTCTATTTGATTTCTCACTATATTTTCTTTGGTATGTTGTGGAGATGTCCATGTATATAACCGTCGAGGAGGTAATTTGAAAAAGGTATTTGTTATTACGAAGTCTTCACTTTGGCAAAATTGAATCAATCGATCTCCTCTGTCATTTCTGTTTCCAAGCCCATATTTTCCTACTTGTTCTCCTACCTTACCTTGACCCACCTTGGCATTAAGATCGCCCATTAATATGTTAATGTATGGAAAGACTGACTTAATAAGTGAAGACAAACAACCTGCAACAAAAAGGTTCAGACCTGACAGTGAGGTCGAATAAATGAACCAAATTTTAACTTTTAAACCAATGTATGTAAAGAAAATAAAAAAATTAAAGTTCAATAAACATTGCAAAATTTAATAAGGCAAGCGATGAAAAAATCGACTTATTTTATCAAAGCAGTAAGGCAGATTGGATTAATATTGTATATCATATTTGTAAGTAAAATAGAATAAAAATCAATATTGTTAATTATAAAAATACAAACAATTATAATTAATATAAGGAATATAATGTGTACCTATGTGTAATATAATGAATTACCTGAAATTTAATTTATAAAATATATAAGTATTATTACATCATTGATATAAAATAAAAAACATATGTTGATTTTCCGGGATTTTCCGAGATTTATGGGGGGTGAAAATTATGTAATCATTATTAATACTGCGACAGACTATTCGAGCAAATTAAAAAAAAATAAGTATTTAGGGTGAATTTCAAATGGAGTCATTTTTTCCGAGTTTTCCCATATTTTCCGGCCAGTGAAAACTATGTAGTTATTCATATTTCGACGAGCTACCCCAGAACAAAAAAAAAGAGGCTTGCAGCTGCAAAGGAAGCCGAGATAATGTAAATTTTTCCTACGTGTTGCAATTTGAAGTTCCCATGCCAAAAAAAAAAAACGGAGCTGAAACAGATATCCTCTCCACTTTCCTATGTCGATCTTTCGAAAGTACCGTCGTTTCGAAAAATTAGATAAATTTTATAGCTATAAGTTTCAATATAAAGTTTAGATTTTCATTCAAAATTTGTACAAATTTTACTTCTTAATGTTTATAAACAATGGAGATATGATTTTTTTATAAATAGTCACTAACTTCGTTCCTATTGGTCATAGAAGGTTTTTTATTTTTTAATGTGAGCTTTGTTACCAGCTATTCAATGGTTGTACGTACAAGTCTGTAGCTTGAAAAATATAGAAGTTATTACAATTGTTTATAAGTAAAAAACATACCCCTTTTTCAAACGTTTATTTTGTAAATAATTTCGATGAAAACTCAATATCCATTTAACTTCTGAGCTAGTCTAAGTCTTAAAGAATCCTATGAAATTTGCTGAATGTGTCTAGCATCATGCATAGGGCAAGCTCAATAGTTTAAATAATTAGCCTCAGGGATAAACAAATTAAATAACTTATAAAATATTTGACTGATCGGGAGGAAATTTCGCACAAATCTAAAAGATTGTAATTCCTTAATGTTTAAATGTATTAATACCATTTTATTTTGTTAATAAAAAAATTAATAAAATTTATAAATTAGTGCAAAAAAACTGCTTTTTTGCAAATATCTCTGTAAATTATTTATTAATTTTAATTAAAAAACGGGAAAATAAAGATATTCTTGACATAAACAAATGACATAAATATTGTTTATTTAAAATACAAGGGAAAAAATGTATAGACAAAAAATCAAATTGTGACCATAAATTATTGCTTAAAAAAAACGCAAGGTAAAACTAGGAGTATCTTTTCATCTATTCATCATCTAGTATCCCCCACCTATGTCTTAAAAGCTTCAGATATCTGCGAAACATTTTTCCACCTTTTTTTTAACCAGACTGGGCTATTAGTAGAGTAAGAGTATTTAGTGTTTTTCTTTTAACAGTCGTTTTTCATACTGTATACTGAATTCAAGTATGAAATTAAAATAATTAATGTTTTTAGAATTAATTTTTTTTCCAAGGTTCATGAAGTTTTGAAACAACTATATTTCTTCTGGTGAATTTTACATGCTTTATTAAAAATTGTTCATGAAATTAATTTTCGTCACTTTCCATAATATTTCCTTAATTTTGATTGATCCTGAGATCCAGGTTGCATTGCATAATTGTTAACATTGAGATTGATGGTGAATATGGTTACATTTTTTGTGCATCGATTGTGTATATTGTGATTTGTTTAAATACGTTTAAATTTATTTTACTTGAGTGACCTTGAATAACATGTTGAGTTCATATGTTTTATTGATGCCAGACCCAGTTATATAAAAATATTTAAACTCAGCTTTACACATAAATTTTAACCAAACTATACAATTATATAATATGTAATTGCTTACAGAATGTGGTATATTCGAACTACAGGACTTAATTTTGTAGCTTTACGTATATTACATGGTTACATCGTTTTAATTAATGTATGGTTACCTTAACGTAACGTATCGATGTAAATATGATATACCGTTGTAAAGAGAAAATGTATCAAGCTTAATCAACGAAATATCAAATTTGAATAAAGTTTTAAAACTAATTACATAATTTATTATATTTTGACAAAATGAAAACTAATCGACAAAGAAGATCCCTTTTAGGGTGATATACGTATAAGCGGATACACAAACGCACTGTACGTGAAATGAAATCTTAACTGTCTTTTCTTTTTATTACGATTTACTCTTTATGAGTACGAGAAACCAATTCGCTAAGGATTTTTGCTTAGTTGAGGAGATATGTTGTGGAATGCAATTTTAGATTCCCCATGTCTCTAATAAAATCTTTATCAACGTCTGTTTTGCCTTGCAACTCTTAGAAGGCACAGATTAAAGCAAGAAATCTGAACTTGGTTTCGAAAATTAGTTTACGGATTTATTTATCAGATGTCGCTATTGCGTCCAGATCGAAGCCACTTTATAGTTGCTTCTAATATGTGCGACAGGGATGTATTATTGTTCCCCATTATTGTTCAATACATATTCAGAGCACATTATGAACCTAGCGCTAACGGACATAGACGAGGGAATACTTATAAACGGAGAACGATTGAACAACATAAGATACGCTGATGATACTGTCATTTTTGCAGACAGTCTTAAAGGTCTGCAGACACTTGTCTCCAGGATGGCAGAAGTAAGTAGCAGGTTTGGGCTTGATTTTAACATCAAAAAAACCAAATACATGGTTATAAGCAAAAATAGGATACCACCTGGTCAATTACTAGTTAACCAACAACCTATAACACAAATCACCAACTTTTGTTATCTGGGTGCAAACTTAAATGAACAGTGGGACCACTCGACGGAAATTAAGATAAGGATCGAGAAGGCAAGATCAGCTTTCGTCAAAATGAAAAAAATCTTTAGCAGCCACGATATAAAATTGGAAATAAAAGTTCGTTTACTAAAATGTTACGTATTCTCCGTTCTTTTATATGGCTTGGAGTCATGGACCTTAACTGAAGCATCACTGAAGAGACTCGAAGCATTTGAGATGTGGTGCTATAGACGCATGTTGAGGATTTCTTGGATAGACAGAGTTACCAACGAAGAAGTACTACATAGAATGGGTAACGAGCGCGAACTAGTCATAACTATAAAACGTCGCAAACTAGAATACCTGGGCCATATATTGCTCAATGAACAACGATACAACCTACTTCGGACCATACTTCAAGGTAAAGTGCATGGGAAAAGAGGTCCAGGACGAAGAAGAATATCCTGGCTGCATAACCTGCGAAAATGGTTTAACTTAACCACTACCGGACTCTTCAGGGTAGCAGTCAACAAAGTCAGAATAGCCATGTTAGTGTCCAACATCCGTAACGGATAGGCACCATAAGAAGAAGAAATATGACCGGAAAGATTATTTTCACGTTCAGAGCGGTTGTGAATAGCCGCTCCGAAGATTCCTTTTAGGGTGAAATACGTATAAGCGGATACACAAACGCACTGTACGTGAAATAAAATCTTCACTGCCTTTCCTTTTTAATCAATAAAGATGATAAAGAACTGATTTCAAGGTCACTTTCCGAATTTTCTTGAAGCTATAAAATTTAACTTCTCTGATTTGCCCAGCTTGGAGGTCATTTGGGGGGTTATCTGCTATCGCTACACAATTATATCATGGTCTAATAAGTAATCCTTCATTAATTATAGCGCTGCCATGTCAAAAAACACATTCGTTCTAAAAAGGCATACCCTTTTTAGGCATATATGTCAAATTTTGGCGTGATACAATCATTAGTATATTTTTGACAGTTGCATAAAGTTAACGAGTTTGGAAAAATGTGGAGAAAAACGAACAATATTATTTGAGAAATGAAACGGCTAAGGAAACAAAACAAAAACAGGAAAAATATTATGGGAATAATGTTCCTTCAAACTACATACACTGCTAAATTTTGGTTCCGTGAATTTCGTAGTGGCTGAACATCTACAATGGATGAACCATTACAGGACAACTTCCCGACGCAGGTACTCGGGAACAAGCCAAGAAAGTCCATGTCATGGTTTTAGCTGATCGTAAAGTGAAGTTGCGTGAATTGGCCACAGGTCACATTAAGTAAAGAGAGCGCTGGTCATAATTTGAACGAAGATTTGAATATGATAATTATCCTGATATGACCATAAACATGATCGTATGACCACTTTTGAGCAGTTTTTGGACCTTGTAAAGCACAATCCGTCGGATTTTGGCGTCGATTGGTAACCGTTGATGAAATCTGAATTTACTATAATACACCAAAGAACAGAATGAGCGCACAGCAGTGGCCTGAAACTGGCAAAAGTGCCCCGAAGTGGTCAATAGTGGCTCAATAGGCCGGAAAGGTTATGGCCACTGTATATTGTGATTTCAAAGACATAAGTTTAAGTGACTTAATTTTGAAAAAGGTAAAACTATCAACAGCTAATATTATTGTGCATCATTGGACAAATTGAAGTAGGAACTCAGTGTAAACGGCCCCCTATTCAAAAGAAAATAAATATTCATCAGTTGGCTTCGAATTGCGTTCTCCTGATTTTGTCCTCTCCGGTTTTGATGTGTTTCCAAATCTGAAGAGATGGGTCGTAAATAGAAAATTTAGTTTTTACGAAGATAATTGATGAAACAAACGCCTATTTTGCAGAGCTTCGGGAATCGTATTATTCAGAAGACATAAAGAAGTTGGAAAATAGCTGTTCAAGTACAAAATATGTTCAGTAAAAAGCACCTAAGTTTGTAGTAACTGGCCATATTTGACACTTTCTTATTTTTTCAAGGCCCAACAAGGCAACTTTTTGCCCGGCGAGTGACTTTAAAATGAAGTCACACGGGTACAAATCTGGAGAATACAATGGATGGAGCAGCAGTTCCTGGCGTAATTCGACCAATTTGACCCTGGAGACGAGCGGAGGTGTAAGCCGGTACGATCATGGTAAAAGATCACCTTTTTCTTCTTAAATCAAATTTTAAATTCCCAATTATAAAGCCGTATTTTTTCTCCTTGTAGAAACCATCCCGTAACTACCAGACTCCATAACAATAATTCTTCACGAAAATAATTAGAGGAGATGATTAAAACATGATTCTGCATGAATACTGAATTTGAATAATTTACAACTGTACCCTGTGATTATTAGGGATTTAAAATATTAGTTTATTCTGGCAAAATTATTCCAGTTTCTAGACATTGTTATTAAACAAATATTCCAACAGTAATTAAAATACAGTTTAGTATGTTATGAAAATACTATCTTCCCTAGAAGTTCTCTTCAAATATTGGAAATAGATTCATGATTTTCTCATTAAAGAATTTTGAAACTAAAGGAATGTAAGCAATAAATGTGACAACCAAAATATAGTGGCATAAAATTTAAACTAATTGTCCTTCTAAAAATATTGTTTGGCAAGTTTACAAAAACCTATGTGCTCTATGATACAAAATATTTATTATTATACATAATAAAATGAACATTATTAGATTTATGTCATGTATTTAATTGTATATAGAAAATGCAACACTCACAAAACATCTTAATGACATTTCAGCAAATAATGATAAAAATCTGAAACTAAATACTGACAAAAATGTACTACCTTTAATAGGAATTGATCACAATTTCAGTTGAAAACACGTTTATTTTGACGTTTCGATTTCCACTTCGACAATTGTTTTCAAAATACAAATTAAATAAATTATTCTGTTTTGTTACTTGCTAATACAAAAAATTCTTCTAATTTATAGAAAAGGCGGTAAAGATTTGATTTCACGTATAGTGCCTCTACAATTCGCTTATACGTATTTCGTCCTTTCAGTACTCATCAGAGCGCCTCAGCAGGAAGTTTCAGGGCCAAAAAATTGTATCAAAAATAAAAAAAGTAAAAGAAGCTTTCAAATAAAAATAACTATAAAAATAGGGACGGTATTAAAAAATTACAGTTTACAAAGCAAACCTAGTTACTCTAGGCGCCAGGTGGGTGTTGAGTACGCAAACTTATGTCCCCTCGGTACCTCGACGTTTTTTATGGTTTTTGGTGCGTAGATTCGATTTTTCGAGGGTACCAGGCTGAAAACCCGTCTTATAATTTGTAGTTAACAATTTAATTGTTTAAATCAAGATATCTCCTAAACTATTAGAGATATTTAATTTTACCAAAATGAGAATTGTTCCTTTTGAAAAAATGTACAAAATGGCGTTTGGTTCACTTTGATCCGACTGTTAGAACCGGAGTTATAACAAATTTCGTAAAAAACAATTGCAAAATAGGCATTCAATGGGGCTCTTATATGTATAACTCTACTACTTTATCTTTAATAATAAAAAAGTTATAACAATTTTACATTAAAAATTTCACTAAAAAGTTACGAATGCAGGTTATAGAACAACTAAAAATTAACATTTTAAGTTTTGGTAAATGTTTCTATGTTAATTTTTGACCAAGATATGGAACTTTTAATACCGCGCTCCGAGGCAAACGGTCAGCTCGCAGCGAATACGAGCGCGCGTAAATCAATTTTCAATATCTCGACAAAAATGAACATAACATTTACCAAAGCTAGAAATGTTCATTTTGAATTGTTCTGTAACTTCCATTAACCAAACTGTCAACGTTTACGTCTCAATTTTGTTTAAAATTCATAAACAAATTAATTCCCCACTTTTTAACGAACATCTTAACTATAAACTGCTGTAACTGTTTTATTTATAATGATAAAGTAATATGCATCTCGGAATCTACATGGATTTTACGTATATATTGGATACGACCTGATCGTGCGCCTCAGAACGCGTTATTAAAAGTTCCATATCTTTGTCAAAAATTAACATAAAAACATTTACCAAAGCTTAACATACTCGTTTTGAGTTGTTCTATAAGTTCCATTAGCCAGATTTTCAAAGTTTGTAGTCTAATTTTGTTTAAATCTGTTATAAACAAATTAATTCGCAAATTTTTAGTGAAATTTTTAAAGTTTAATTGTTATAACTTTATTATTTATTAATAAATATAAAGAAATTTTGCAGTTTTTTTAAATGCTGAAACAATTACCTTTAAAATGAGGAGTTTTAAAATCACACGTAAATCACACGTTTTGGAAAAGTTCCATCGAAGGCTATTGTGCAATTGTTTTTCGCAAAATTTGTTATATAAATAGGCCAAGGAAATAAGAAAAAAGTACCCTGTTTTCATGTGACACCAGGCAAACGGGCGTAGGAAATTTCGACACTAAGCAGGTAGCGACTAAAATTTAATGGCAATTTTCGACACCAGCCCCAATTCCCGTTTTTATCTTACAGGTATATTCGACACCAAATAAATATAGCTGCGACATAAATAAAATACCATAATTAATTAATTTATTTTAATAAAAGTAATGTGCATTTTATTTCTTTATAACTGTAATAATATCTAAATATAATACAACTAGTACCTAATTTTTGTACATTTTACCGTTAATATACTTGTATACAATGATTTATTTGCTATTATAGGAATAATAAGATACAGCTTTTATAAAATCTAACCTACGTATTTGTTGGGATCGTAGTTTATCCATCATTTTCTCCAAAAATGCCAATTTAGCCTTAACAGTAGTATCTTTGATTTTTGCTGGTATATGTAAACTATTTATTTTGACATAAGTGTCTACTTGAAATTCTTTTAACTTTTCAATAAAAATAAAAATAGAAGGATGTGCTGAATAAAAAGAAGAATTAAATCTCGAATGAAAGGATTCACAGGCATTTGTGGTCCTCGCAATAGACGGATTCTGATTAGACCATATGTGTGGTGGAAATAGAGCGCTATCGAAAATGTAATTTTCCAGTAAATAATCTGCATATATATCAAGTGTTGCGTTTATAGGTTTATATGACATTATATCATAAAGAAAACATTCTTCAACTTCTGCCGGATTTAAATAAGTTAAACCAAACGTATGCCTTAACCATTGTCCAATTTCTGAATTTGTATCCTTATATTCTTGTACCAAACCCAAAGATTGAATTTTTTTAAACCAGTTTTGGTGTAAGTGAAAACGGTATCCACTAATTTTTGCATTGGGCCACATATACAATAAAGCACAGTGAATTGCTTTTTCAAAGTCCACAAATATTTCAGTTGGCCTTAATAAAGAAAATAAATTTTTGTATGTCATTGACAATTTGTCCTTTAACAAACAGTATGCTAAAGGAACATAATGTCCATTTTCCAAGCCATGTATAGTAAATAATTGTAGAAAATATTTGGTACTGTATGAAAATGTACCATCCATATACAAAGTTTTTAATTTACACAACAAACGAATATTTGTCTCGCATGAAAATACAATTACATTTAATTCAGGATGATTTAAAAACAAAAAACTTTCATTGCGACAGGTTTTAGGAGAATAATTACTAACCGCGTTATGGACTTCTGATATGCTTCTTGGTAACGGACCTGGTAACAGTTTACGACGACAGTTGTAAATGTTCTTTCTTATGCTAGCTATGTCAGGAACCGTCAGCAAATTGGCATCACACTCAGCAACAGCAGTTCTTGTAATTTTGGCAGGCTTTTCCGATATGTCCTCTTGGGCTTTTCTTTTACATGCATTGGTTACCATCTTTACTTCAAGCTTTTTTGGATCGGCTTCATGATTATGTACCAAATCACTTCTTGTGATGGTGAGGTCCTCACAGCCTATTGTAAACACTTTTGCGGAACACTTAGTGTTTCTTTGGATGCAGCGCCAAAATATCTCGCCGCTTTTTAACACTTTCTGGTTCGAGAACGAATGATGCTCCACCACTAATAAATCTCGACCACGGGAACTTTTTATCAAACTCATTTTTTAAATATCCGTATACGTGCACAAGTCAACGTCAAACAAGAAATAAATTACAACTGAAATAATTTAGTCACAAGTACACAAGTGCCACGCCCCCCGCCGTGACAATAAATATTGGGAAAACCCGCTTGTCCTGCTTGGGTGCAAATGTCCATCGCCGCTAATTACCTACCTACCTGCTTTACTCCGCGGTGTCGAAATTTCCTATAATAAAATTTGACCCTTCGATTACCCCAGGTACAAAGACAATTTGGTGTCGAAAGTTCGCCCGCCGAGGCAAACGACATTTGTTTTGAGTAGTATGAACCTCTGTAACAAAACATATATGTTTCCTACAGTCGACTTTTTGGACTTAATAATTAACAATTTAAGTTCAAAAAACGGTAAATTTTCACTTTTTTCATCTATCAGCAAAAAGTAAAGCATTTGAAACAAATTTAAGAGTAATAAACTTGTGTCATATAAAAACCTTCAAATTGGGGGTTTTCAAATGTTTTTATCCTTATTTGTTGCTTAGAAAGTTGCAAGGTAAGTCAGAAATTTTGCTTTTTTATAAATGTTTATAATTTTTTGAAATAAACTTAAAATCTTTATATTACACGAAATGTTGGGTCTTGTAGTGACTAAATATGACCAAATTGTTATAAATAACAGGTTTTCTGTAAAAATGGATAGTGTCTCGAAAAAAATCTTATCTCCCTGGGCTAATAACTTCGATTCTAACAATCTGATCAAAGTGTACCAAACGTCAGTTTGTTCATTTTTTTTAAGGGATCATTTTCACTTTGGTAAAACAATTAAATAAATTGTTAATAAAAAATTATCTGACGGGTTTTCAGCTTGATACCTTCGAAAAATTGAATCTAATCACTAAAAAACATAAAAAGATATCAAGGTACCGAGGGGACAAAAGTGCATACTCAACACCCCCCCCCCCCCCCCCACTTACAGGTAAAGTAATAATGTCAGATAATGTGACCAACAATGTTTACATTTTTTTATTTTCCAAAACAATCGTTATCAAAATATAAGATAAGGAATACTAACAGGTGACCATGAAATATTATCTGATAATTGCCTGATATTGTCAAAGAAAATACAAAAAATCACACGGTGTTTATGCTTTAAATAAATATTTAAATTTGTCTTAACCATAATATCAGAGAGAGATAACAAGTTCGCTGCAAATAAAAATAGATATAATGACCAATTTTTGTAAAGAAAAATATTACACAGAACATATTTTAAAGGGGAATTTCTTAAACAGTGATTGAATCACATTCGACTAACAGGAAAAAATCAACACGTAGTTTTGATAGTACCATCCGGAAATAAAACAAATCGTGTAAATTGATTACATCATTGATAAAATTAGGAATTATTATAAAATAATATAAAATGCATCCTGCAACATTACTATAATTTTGTCGTATCCAACAGAACAGAATTGCGTAATTTTTTTATATAATATGTGGCCATTAATAACAATATTGTGTTCATATTGCGGTAATTTCATTTAAATTTATGTTAAGCCCATAGTAGTCTGTAATATTTAATAATACACTTTCTCAAAAGTATGTTGTAGATTCACAAGGAATCAAAGTTCCTGTAGTTTGGCTGTATACCATATATAACAAAAAATTTTTATTAAAAATCCTTTATAAAAGGTATATAATTTAAAATACCCAATCGGGCTATATCACAAAACGTTTTCGGAATCCATGTTCCATCATCAGTGCACTAGGTGGGTATACATGTATTGAGCCACTAAATATGTGGGCTGAAAGGCTTTTATCATGTCCTCGTAGACACATCGTCTCAGAACCAGCAACTTCACGTGGAGTCATACGTCGCCATGTTACCAACTCCACTGGTAACTTTAACATCTTAGAATTTATCACAATATAATGTAATCTAAATTTAAACAACAAATTTTAACGGGTTTTTACCCACATATTTAGTGGCTCAATACATGTATACACACCTAGTGCACTGATGATGGAACATGGATTCCGAAAACGTTTTGTGATATAGCCCGATTGGGTATTTTAAATTATATACCTTTTATAAAGGATTTTTAATAATTTTTTTTTATGTCGTATATATTTTTTAGCTAAAAAACATATCATAAACTAGGAAACACTGAGGATAGGGAATAAGAAATTCATGAACAAAGACCATAATTCATGGAAAAAGAAAGCGCACAAAGACAAAGAAGCAATCGACAGAAAAATAAATCTAAACAACAGAAAATCAGAAAGTCGACGGTAACCGTATGCCGTCATCTCTTTCATTGAGACAATTTGGCCCTTTTCAATTTCTATGGCTACTCGGATAATTCTTGGTTTATAGAAGCGGATGGGGGCTATGTTTCTGCAGTTTTCAAAATAAATTTTGAGACCTGTATGAAGATGGTGTTGACCTAGAGCTGAAATTGAATCGGAATTGCTAAAAGAAATGGAATGTTCATAAATCCTATATTAGATCCTACGATTTGTTTGGCCTATATAAGATCGCGGGCAGTCTGCACAAGGGATTTCATAAACTCCGTGTTGCAAAAAAAAGTCTGCACAAAAGTCTCTTCATAAACTCCGTGTTGTTCATTTGGAATGTTGACTTTGATTGATCGGACAAGAGATGAAAATTTTTGTTGGGGGGTAAATATTGTTTTTATTCCTCTTGATTTAAGAATTTTGTCGATTTTGTCAGTGACACCTTTGATGTAAGGAAGAAAAGCTTTCTTATGGTGATGATGGTCTGAGTATTTGGATTGAGATTGAGTGGAAGATTGATGTCTGTGGATACTTCTATTGATGTGATTTTCGCGGTAACCGTTTTGGATGAGGGCTTGTTTTAAACTAGAGAGCTCAGCGAGTCTACTTGCATAATCGCAAAGGCGTCTCATTGATTGATCGTCTGATTGATCTGGAGACAAGGGTATTGATGACTGAATTAATTTGTGAAGGTTGATGATGAGAGTTGGCATGCAAGTAACGATTGGTATGTGTGCGTTTTCGAGAAACAGAGTGATGAAAACCTTGTAATTGGTTTTTCTTTATGATAACGTCGAGAAACGGTCGGGATGAATTAGTTTCCACCTTCATCGTGAACTGGATACTAGGATGTATACCATTCAGATAGTCTTGAAAAGACACCAAAGCATCCTTGCCATGTGGCCAAATGACGAATGTATCGTCAACATGTGGGTTTGAGCATTGATGTGGATAGTGCTCGGATCTCGAAGTCTTCTATAAATATATTTGCAATTATTGGAGGTAGTGGAGAGCCCATTGGGGCACCGTTTATTTGATGGTAGAATTGATTTTAGAAGATGAAATAAGTGTTGGACATACAACGTTTAATGAGAGATAAGTGGTCTTGCTGGATACTGTATTTAGTTTTCAGAATGTTTAGAATTTCGTCTATAGGAATGTTTGTAAAAAGTGAAACAATATCGAAACTTACTAGAATGACTGACGGTGAGATAGGTTATTGATAGAGTTTTGGCCAGTGGTTGTGTAGGCAGTTGTATGCACCGACAATGGGACGTAGAGGAATATCGGGTTTGTGAATGTTGGGTAGGGCATATATTCGAGGTGTTCTGGAAGACTATTCACGAGGAATTAGAGATTGTTTTATGTTAACAGGAAGAGAGGTTTTATTGATAATGGCTTTTGTTGTTTTCTTCAATTCTCGTGACCGACAACGTTGGGCTCGAGAGTTGGTGTGTGTAGGTTTGTTGACCGACAAAAAAAGTTGTACCCGACGGTCGACCCGACCGATTTAGTTTTACAACAGCGACATCCCGACAGCCGACTTCTCCATACCCAACTTGTCGAGTCGGGGCGTGACAACTGACAACTTTTTTTTGTCGGCCAACAAGCCTACACACACACCAACCGTCGGGTCCAACGTTGTCGGTCACGACAGTTGGTTGGTCTTGTCGGGACGTGTGTAGGGGGTTTAATTGCAAAGTTGTACGGTTGTACCAAATTCCATTTCCGTAAAAATAAAGAATGATATGACACATCGAAAACTACGCAAACGTTCATAAACAGTGGCGCGACATACAAGTTTATAATCAACCAACTCCAGATAGATTTGTATTACTCTTGCTACGGATATAATTTGTAATCTGTAATTTTTGGTAAGTTAACTATAATTTGTTTCGTAGTATTTAATTTAATTATTTAACACGTGTTGTTATTGTTTTAATAACACAAAACTTTATTTCCAGTTTTTTTTTTTTTAATATGACGACAGAGAACAAAAATAAAAAAAGAAAATACAAGTAAGAAAGTAGATTTTTTAATAATGAGTGGATGAAGAATTTATTTTTTATTGACAATATCGGAAAAGCATACCTATGTGTTATTTATAATTATTCTACGGTCAAAAATTAATAATGCTAGCAATTTATATCGACATTATGAAACCAATCATCCGCAGTTTCCTAGTATTCACCAAATTAAGATCAGATACACTTGCTTCTTTAAAATAAAATTTAGATAAACTACAGTCAATTTCGATGAACTTTAGCAATCAAGCTAATAATGTGGCTGAAGCCAGTTTTGATATTGCTTGGGATATTTCTCGTGCAAAACGCCTGTATGGAAAGGAAGCGTTTATTAAAAAAATCTTGCATTGCACAGTGTTGTTCCGCAAATCCTCAACTCGAGACATACAACCGAACGACGCATAACTGCTATTAATACATCTCTTGAAGATAATTTCAAAATAATTTGAAGAACTCTATTGCATTCAACTTAGCCCTTGACAGATATCACATATCTTCCACAATTGGCAGTTTTCATACGTTTTGCTTTACCTGACTTCGTTGGTAAAGAAGAATTATTACTATTTCAAGAGTAAACCCGCGATGTCGATATTAAAAATGCATTAGATGCCATAATGTAAACTTTTGAGGTGCCTCTTATTAAACTTTTAAATGTTGCAACTGAAGGATCTCCGGCAATGCTGGGTAAAAAGTCGGTATTATTGGGCTTTTAAGAGATGATTCTCAAATTCCACAATTCATAACTATTCACTACATCATCTCGTTACAAAATATTTAAAATATCCTAATCTTATGAAAACAGTGTTACACATTGTAAATTATATTCACCCCAATGCCAAAAACCATCGAAAATTCAAAAATTTCCTTGAGTAATTAAAGGACCAAAAATTTCAAAATGACATTAATTTCTTTTGCATTATTAGATAAATATCTTGTGACAATGGCCATTAGCACGAGACACAGTGGATACAATTATATATTAGATACAATTGCATATTATATACAATAGTTATACTTTATTTAGCAAGTTTTCTAGCTGCAGGAACTGAATCGCTGTGATGACTTGACTCTGGTTTCTCATCTCACTTCTCATTTCTAGGTATAATAGATAGCGAACCGCTCAATCGTCTGTTATATTTGATGTAAAAATGTAGTGGATTGGTTCCAATGATTCTGTCAGTAATTTCGTATGAGTTTCTTTATACTTGTTTTTAGGTCACTGGCGATTTGTATATTACGTGTACAATTGGATACAGCAGCTTCTTTGGCAAAGCGATCGGCGTTGTCGTTACCAGTTATCTCGATGTGGGAGGGAATCCATATGATAGTGATATGGATATCGTGGATAATAAGATTTTGGTATGTGTCATGGATGTTTTTACAAGAGAATGATTAGTGAAGAGATTATTGATGGACTGGGATAGAGGCGAGGGAGTCGCCTCCCTCGCCGAAACCAATATGTTGATGGGGGTACGGCGTAGAGTTTAGAGGTTTGGTAGATAGCATACAGTTCACCAGTGTGAACGCTGTATGTGGCAGGAATTTGGCATGATCTAACGACAGCTTCCGTAGTGATAAGGACACAACCAACTCCCGTTTCACTCTTTGATGTATCAGTGTACCCGATCGAATTGCTTAAAATTAAGAATTTCTAGAAAGGATTTCCTAATGAAATCTCGGCTGGTTTCAGCCTTACTGAACTTTATGAGGGAAACATTAAATTTCGGTAGAGTTTTGGTCCAAGGTGAATTCTGTGGGATCAGGAGAGGGTTAGCTTGGGATAATTTTATGTGCGGTATTAAAGTTTTATGTGTGGTGTAATATGTATGCGTAGAGCAGAGGGATGAGTACTTGTATAGTTGGGTAATGTCAGCATTGTGTGTACTGGATTAGGAAGGTTAGATGAAAGTAGAGGCAGCATAAGAAAGGAGGAGATATTGGCGCTTAAGCCAAAGAGGCAGTTCATGGGCTTCGCGGTAGAGGCTCTCAGCTGGACTGATACTGAAAGCTCCTAAACAGAGTTGGATAGCAGTATTATGTACTGAATTAAGGGTTTGTAAGGATGTTTTAGATATATATATATATATATATATATATATATATATATATATATATAAAGCTGCCATAATCGAGTTTAGAGCGAATAAGAAACCCATATACTATTAATAGTGTACATTCGCTAGCGCTCCATTGGTAGTGGGAAAGTTTTTTGATAATATTGATATGACAAGAAAGTCGGGAGTCGAATATTAGTCCTAGAATTTTGATTTTGAGGTGATCAACAACTGGGAGAGGGTGGTTATTCACTAAGATTTTAGGGGCAGTGAAGAGTGTTTTTCTGATGAATTTGATGAATTTTTTAGATGAGAGGGAGAGGCCAAGGACAGTCAATCTATTTCGTAATAAGTCCACGGATGTTTGGAGAAGTTTGCAAGTAGTAGTGGTTGCAACACTATGGCAATAAATTACAAGATCATCAGCATATGTAGTAAATTTGAATTGGGGAGGAAGACTGTGGCATATATGGTTAATCGATAAAATGAACAATGAGGTACTTAATACAGAACTCCGTCTTGTTGGACATAGGGCGATGATAGACAACCAGTTATAGAGACTCTGAAGGATCTAGAGCTAAGAAAATGCTTGATGAATTTAAAAATATTTTCATTAAGACCGTATAATAATAGTTTATCGAGAATAATCTGCCTACTTATTTTATCGAAAGCAGCTTCAATATCAAAGATGTAGGCAATCACTTCTTACTGTTATTTATAGCGTCGGCGATGTGAATATGAAGGATGACGAGGTTTATCATCTTCTTCATTAATTTGCACATGGTGCAAGTAAGAGAAATCGGTCTATAGGACTGTGGCAAGATTGGTGTTTGGCCATGTTTTAGGACTCGTATAATTACGGATGTGTTCCATTGAGTAGAAAATATTTGAGAAGACTAGATGGATTTATATATGTCAGGATAGTGGGGTAGCGGTTGGGTAATTTGTAGACTTGTTTCATCCGATAACTGCATTTCTAAAAGAAAAGGAAATAACCTATTCTGAATTAAACGATGACGAGTGGTAAAAGACTTAAAGTTTTTGACTGATGTCATGGAACATTTACAAACACTGAATTTACAAAACACTGATATATATTAACTAACCAACACCTCAAAGAATTACTAAAGTGCTGTAATTTCTGTAAAACAATTTTTTTAATACCTTTTGAGCATACTTTTTTAATACGAGGAGCTTGGCCACCCCTGCTATAGAGCCATTGAAAAAAGTCGTAATTGACGTAAGTCACGTGAGTAATAAGTTAGTAGGGAGTAACGAAAGAATTAATAGAGGCCACAAAAACTGTACAAAATCCAAGTGTTCATTAAAATTGGGAACGAGAATCTTAAGGATCTTGAATACAACAAAGAATCTCTTAAAATAATGATCTCAAGTTTAAAATAGACTTGGAAACACACTAAAATCATGGAAGGACAAATGCAAAAATGGGGATACCACTGAAAAACGAATAGCTATATACAAATGATGAAGAATCAACTAGAAAGATACACTCAGATTAATTGTAAACACAAATTGGCATTTAAAATTTATTTTTGAAGTTTTTTTAGTATGAAAATTTGTAGATACATTTGTTTCTATTTTAAGATAATTAACAAACTTATGTTAAAAAATTTATATCTAAGCTAACGTTCACGTGGAAAGAATGGCACATATTTATACAAAATAATACAACAGGTGTTGGAATAATCGCTAATATTGTTTAAATGTTGATAATAAAAACGCTACATTATGTAACTTTTCCAAACTATTTCTGTAACGATTAGTAAACCTACTTTATTCAAATTTATGTAAAAATATTTTAATACACTGGCAAAAGAAAAATAATTTATCGCTAGTAATGTTATATTCTGTATTATGTAATAGAAGTATTTCGTTGAACATGCGTCTAAGAGTACTGGATACGTCTGGTCTACTTTGCTTTATGGATGTAAAACCTGGACAATAAAAGTAAAAGATCGAAATAAATTAGAAGCTTTCGAGTTGTTGTATTACCATCGCATGCTCAAAATCCCGTGGACATCATACATATCTAACGAACGTGTGCTAGAAACCATGCACAAACAGCAAGAATTGATCAACACTATCAAAATGAGAAAGGTCCAATACTTCGGTCATATAATGATTAGACTCCAATATCGCTTACTCAGGTTGACAGACTATAGACAGCTCGAACGGCCGAGAAATTATTTCAAGTAACTACTGACCGAGTAGCTACTTGAAATAACCAACTCTTGAAAACAGACATGGCACACAAACAAGAAGTAATATTATCTACAATCCCAAAACAAGTTGATAAATAGAAATTTCACGTCTTTAATAAATTTTAGTTAGTCTTAAATTAAAGCAATATGTAGGGCTGGCAAACAATGAAACACTGGGCACAATGAAACAATCAGTGCACCGAGCGAACCGAAAGGTCTAGTGCAATGGGATTCTGACAGAAAACGATGAGGGCCACCCTAAACAAATCCAGCAATCACGTCCTTTCCACCAGTTGCGTGGAACTGACTCCACGAGGTGAAGTGGTGTTTTTTGTGGTGAAACAAAAATTGTCATTCAAACGGATTTTACATTTAAAATCGGCTCTTATAAAATTTCATTGTACATGTATATCTTAAGAATTTTGCCCGACTTTGGCTTTTCTACCTCTTCACATTCATCACAAAATGGTTCGTATGAGGTTCCTTGAAACAGAGGCGTTCGGGGCGCAATGAAACGTTTCATGGAGCCCCACGAGTGTTTCATTGTAGCCCATATGTTTTTCATAGAGCAGTAAGCAATTTGTTTCGTTTTATTTCAGAATGGTGCGAAATCTACAGCGGAAAACCAACAAGAGACTGTTTGTTAAAGATGGCATAAAGGCAGCCTAAAGAATGTGGATCATGTCACGCTATCAAGATATGTGATCGAAAATTTAAAGATAAAAACGAAAGCACATAGTGAGAAGAATGTAAGATATGCACCTAATTATTCGATTTAGACGGTTTTCACAACAGAGCAAGAGGAGAAACTGAAAAACCTCCTAATTGTGTACTCTAATATGTACTATAGTCTACCAGTAGAAGATAACTGACGAGTTGACAATCATATTTTGTAGGAGACTAAGGTTTCAGTAGAGGTGTAGAGTCATCTGATGATGATCATGTAGTTGGCGCCACATATGCCATATTGAACTTAGCAATAACTTTTATGATGTTAATTTTGTGTTTCGTGTATTTATATATGTCTAATAAAGAGATAACAAAATACATGTATTATAAGTCATTAAAGCAATATTGTTGTTAAGAAGCAAACTTACCTCAGTATTTGTATAATAAGTACTCCAAGCTGCCCTTAAAGATTGCTGTCCTCCCAAATCCCACATAATGAAGTGTATGTTCCTCCATACAACTTCCTCAACATTAGAACCTATAGTAGGGCTAGTGTGAACAACTTCATTCATTAGAAACTGATATAATATTGTAGTTTTGCCAGCATTATCTAAACCAACAATTACTATCTTGTGTTCTGGAATTAAATAAAAATTATGGTAATAATATTTAACAGAAAGAAAATATGTAGTTTATAAATGTTTTGTATTGTCAGATAGAAATAAACAACTGTATTTGCTAAACAGACAAATTCAATATAATATTAAAGGGAAAACTCCTTATTCATGGTATTTTTTAAGTGAAAACTTCTATACACAAGCTTGAGAAAAATTATTCTTCGGTTGGGAACAATTTTCAACTTGGCGCTTTAATATAAAATCAGTTAATGTAATGACATTTGTATACTTTGGCACAAATCTAGCAACACACTGATAATTGGATAATACAAATAATAAATTGTTTGTTTATTTACTGATTTCCTACATTTTTCATAACTTGTCATAAGTTGTTCTTCTTGAATCAAGTCTGTCATTGATCATCTGTGTGATAACTCAAAAGTTTTTATCTTGAAATTGTGTATATAAGTTTCTCTTGGCGGAAGGAAAAACCTATATTGATCTGCTTCAGCTCAAAAGTCCTGCTAATTTCTTCTTTTCATTCTCATCCTCTCTCATGTTTTTTCAGACATGGGTCTAGAGTTCCATACCTTCTTTTACAGCCACTATTTTAAATAAATTCTCTATATAGAGAATGCAAAATATGTTTTCCAGGCATGACTATAAAAGTAATCACTTATGTCATCACTACACCTAGTGCAACAGCATTTTTTTCAGTATTCCAATGATTAATAAATTGTCATAATTTCACAAATTCTAATATGCAGTTCCTCTACAGTTAATATACTTCTATATAACGGCAGCTATTGCTAAATCACATATGTTGGTAGATCCATAGTTAACCTGACCGATTATCTGTAGATAATTACTCCGATTTATGATTTGTTGTATTCTATCTCAAATTCTTACCATAAATAGTACACTTTTTTATTACAATTAGACTTTGATTTTGAAGTATGCATCTAGAATTCCCCATCAAAATGCATCAAATAGTCTATAGTTTTGCATGTTAGATACTTATTTTTTCATCTTTTTTCTATCATAATGATTTTCATCTTATTTACTGCTGCTAAATAGTTCCCTTTTAATGTAACATATAATCATATTCTCTGCATCATAAGAGATCTATTCTTCTATCTAATATGAAATGTTTGTAGCTTAAAAAATTAATATAAAAATATTTGACATTATACACCAGTTTTTATCATGGTAATCTTATTTTAATTTAAGTGTTAATATTGTTTGTTATTAAACTCTCTATTTGCATTATTTCTTTTAAGCACTTCATTCGAATTAAAAAATAAATATATGTTTTTATAAAGGCTCAAACTTTTTATACTTAATGAATTACAAATAATTATATCATAAAGTGGTTAACTGTAAAGATACCTACTAAAAAGCTCTTGTTTAGAATGTTATGGTTTGTTCCACCATGAGACACTCAATCAAACCGTGTTCTACCAACCTTTTAATTGTACAAATTGTTTTTTTTTGCTATGAGACTAGTTAATATTTTATAAAATAATTTAGACTTCACACCACATTGTAACAAATTTTCTAGAAATGTATTGTTTTGAATAAATTTGAATTGTATTGAAAGGTATTGTAAAAAAGTTTTTTTTCTTATTGTGTGGATTCTAGAAGTTTGTAATTTGGAAAATTGGCTCAATGCTAGCAAATAAATTCTATTTGAGATTATACTTATATTGTGTATGATCAATAAGTTAGCTGTACATTGTAGCTGTATATTATAGTTTGTATTAGCTCTATTGCTATTATGGTGGAATGAAGAAGTAACAGAGGCAATAAAAAGGAAGAAAATGGCATGGAAAGTCGAGACAATGCAAAATTATAGGTTAGAGAAGCGAAATGAACTATCTGGAGAAAGTTTGATGAAGATCTGGATCACAATTTCAGAAATAATAACAATAACATATAATAACATATTATAATAAAAAATAATAAAAGTTTCTGGGGTAAAATATGAAGTCTAAGAGGAAAAAAAAGAAAAGAAATACGAGGTTTAAAAAATGACAAAAACGAAATAAAAACAGATATAAAAGATATAATAGATATTTTGAGACAATGCTTTACATACAAATTCAATGAATATGAGGAAATCCAACAAAACAAAGAACCAAATGCTACACAAGAAGAGGAAGTTTTTGGACAAAACTGGGAAGAAATAAACATGGAAGAGTTGGAGGAGGAGTTATCAAGACTTAAATCAACAAAAGCAGGAGGAGCAGACGATATTGATCCTGAAAGGTAAAGTGTATACGAAAAAAGGTACAAAATGACTACTAGAAATCCTGAGAGAGGCTTGGAGAACAGAAAGCATACCAAAAGACTGGAAAAAGAATTTAATGGTACCTCTTCACAAAAAAGGAGAAGAAACAGACATAGACACATAGACAATAGAAATTATAGGGTCATTTGTTTGTCATCTATAACTTTCAAACTCTATATAGGAATAATAGAAAAAAGACTATGCGTAGCAATAAAGGAAAAATTGGATGAGGAACAAACTACATTCAGGGAGGAAAGGGGTACAACCAACAAACAAAAAGACAGAAGAGGGAATGTAAAGGTAGCGGGGGCAAAAATATTGTTAGACAGGAAGTGCCATTTTGAGAGGCCACATTAAACAAGGAAAGAGAGTCTCTTTCCTTGTTTAAGAAATCAAATTTAGTTGGGTTATGTTATTGTTTGTCCCAACTATCCCATGAAATCTAATTTATATTGAAGTTTTTCAACAATTGTGTCACATTTTAGAGTATTATCCTTAATATTTAATTAAAACTTTCTAATATAAGAAGACACATTCTGAAAAATATTTTATAGCTACTGTTAATAAGTGTCCTAAAATTTAAATTTGTGTCTTTGGTCTCCTTTTCATAACAATTAGATTCCCTCTTTTGTCTTTTTGCTCTATGAGTACAACAGATAATACTTTATATCTCACATTTATAGATTTAAAAGCAGCATTTGATACAATAGGTAGAAGGACAGTATGGAAAATACTAGAAAAATCAAATGTCCTGAGGAAAATACCACTGGCATGGTACAAATCAATGGTATAAGATTAAATGAATTCAATATTAAAAGGGAATAAAGCAAGATGGCAGCCTTAGCCCAGTACTATTCATCCTAGTAATGGATGAAATTATGAAAAATACTAAAAGGGCCACAAACCATCTGCAAACTACGGTGGGATATTTGAACTTAATACAGGTAAGATTCGACAGACCTCTATATGTAGATGACATTGTACTAATTGCAACACTAAGTAGAGGAAAGATTCAAGAATTAATAAATATATGGATGAGAATTAGAAAAACAAAGAATGGAAATAAACATCAAGAAAACAAAAAGTATGATAGTTAAACAAAAGAAAGTTGATGGGCAAAACCATTCTCTACTTTACTGTAAGGAAAATCAAATTGAGACTGTATCAACTTTTGAATATTTAGGAGTAGTGATATCAGAAGACAGAACAATGGATCATTAGATATCAAACAGAGTGAAGAAAGCAAACAAAATTTACTATGCACTGGCACTGAACAAAACATGATTTTTGAAAAACAAGAAATAGAAAGAGAAGTTAAGCTCAAGGCGTTTAATGAAGTAACAATACCAACACTGTTGTATGCAAGAGGAACATGGGTCATTAACACCAAAATGGATAGCGTGCTGAACACAGCAGAAATGAAACATCTAAGAAAAATAGCTGGTGTCACAAAAATGGATCACATCATTAATAATTACATAAGATGCGAATTAAAGCAGGAACTGATAGGATCTAAAATCAGAATAAGAAAATTAAACTGGTTTTGACACATTAGTGAGAAGAGTAATGAAATCCAAGAGATACATGAAGAGAAGAAAGGGAAGACCAAGGATGGGATGGTTGTAAAAATCACTGAAAATAGGCAGAGAAAAAGGAAAATAATTTCAACAAATGAAAGAACTAGCTAGGGACCAGAAGAGATGGAAGAGGTGGGTACAAGAAATATGAAAATATCACTCCGATGCCCAAACAAGGGGCATTAAGGAGTTCCTGAGAAAAAAGAAGATTAGCTCTATTTTTAATTATTGTTATAAAATAAATATTGTTAACAAGTAAAGAATGACAAAATATTGTTATGTTCTACTATTTAACAAAATAATCAGAAACCAATTTCCAAAAGTAGGAAATGGAAAAATGGTCTGATTTAAAAAGTAAATAAAGCAATGCTATTTTAGTGTATTTAGTGTGGATAAAATCCTGATTAATCCAGCCTACAGTACTATTTTTTCTCAGTTTCTATGACTAGTGCTATGTTTAAACTAATAGAAGAATAAAATGAATATTCTTGAAAGCTTGTATTGTAGTAGATTGAACATGAATAAACATGAAACAATAGTCCATGTTCATAGTTTAGTGTGAACAAGGAATAACATCAAATGAAACTTGCATAAAGTATACCAATAATCTAAGGGGGTATCATACATAAATGGGACATAAAGTGAGAATCCCAAAGCACAGTATATCGCTAAAGAATTCTTTTAGCATTAAACTGTGCCCAAAGCAAGTTGTATAAAAAAAAATAGAATGGAATTCAAGAGGAACAAGAAAGCCATAAATCCGAATTTGATTAAGGGAATAAATCTGTAAATAAATAAAAAGAGTAGGACTTTGGGATGATAGGTAGACATAAAAATTCGGAATTATGGATATTGCAAAAATGTTAGGAACTGATACAATAGCACAGCTGTTTTTGCATAAAAACGGTTAGCAATTAGGAATAAGCTTTTGTTTTAAAATAATAATAATAAATGAAATATAATCTAGAGAATGTTACCATACCTTCGTTGCCGAAAAGACTCCACAATTTCGCAAATAACAATCCCATTTTTTAACAAAGAGGCCCTATTAACTAGAATATGTTTATTTGTTGGAAAAACGAGTTCAGTATATAAAAATTATCACAACACTATTCACACTATCTTTGAACTGAGTTCTTTGTAACATATTCAACAAAAAATATCACAAATATCACCAGCGTTCACTTTTAATTAATTAATTAGATCATTTTGTAACTGTCTCATTCGTCATAAGCAGACATTCCTCTCAACTGTCTCGTGAAAGTTCATTCTTTAAACGGAATAAGGAAAATCATATCATATGGAATGACGCAAGGTCCAAATATGACGCGCCTTCCTACGTCATACTGTCAATGTCATCGTTTATTGAACTACTAAATATGCAACCTTTTTTACAAATTAGTCTGAAATTAAAATATATCTTACTTGCTTTTTCTCTCATGTCTCGCAATTTTTCACATTCCTTCCAATATTTTCTGTAGCTGCTTTGTATATCTTTATCCAGCTTCGGCTGCTTTATGTTAACAAAACATATATACCACTCCAAATAAACACAGATATGACCAAGCCTTCCGTATACGCACTGCAAATATGCATATACATAATGCAACTCAAACTCGCCAGGGCCTGACAACATTGCCAGGAACCGCGTGAAAGAACTCCCGCCGAGCGCCACACTCTATCTGACAAACATTGTCAACGCCATTCTCAGACTCTGCAGTATCCAACACAATTTTGCTCCTAAAAAAAGGCAAACCCGGACCGAACCAAACATTTAAAGGTCGATTTCTCTTCTAAACGTCTTGGCTAAAGTCTTCGAGAGGATTCTTAAGGAAAGACTCGTAGACTTAATCACAGAAAACAATATCATCCCAACATTCCAATTCAGCTTTACTTAGCCAACGAAGGTCACTCCACCACCAATACGGCGTTGGCAGAAATCGTCACAAACATCTCACGAAGTCTAAACGACAACAACCTATCATTAGGCATTTTTCTAAATGTTCAAAAAGCCTTCGACCAAGTCTGGCATGCTGGACTGGTGAAGAAACTACTGAACAACGGCCTATCGTTTTCTTTTGTCAGATTAATGCACTCATATGTCACTAAGCGCAAGATCACGTTAAACGTCAATAGTCATTTCTCTACCTCCTTCACTCCTACAGCAGGAGTGCCACAAGGATCCGTGTTGGCATCAATACTCTACACAATATAAAACAGTGACTTCCCTAACCCACGAAACACAGGTACACTCACTTTACTTCACGCAGATGACACTGCTCTCGTAAAAACATCATGTCGATAGGTGATGCGGCAGATGGAGAGTATGGTGATCGAGTACCTAGGCGTGGTGTTCACAAAAACGCTACACTGGAGACGCCATCTGACTAAAACCCGTAACAGGGTAAGGAGAAAAGTCGGTCTGCTCAACGCTCTATGTGGAACATTTGGACGGACACATTCCCGTACACTCATCACACGTACAAAACATACATCAGGCCTATGATTGAATACAGGGCTAAAGTATATTTCCTGTTCAATCACGACCTAACACAACTGCTAGGACTGGAGAAAAAGTCTGTGTAAAGTAAATTACAAACGATACGATTACCCCTTTTCCCTCATACATCAACTATCGAACATCAATCCCATAAATGAGAGGCTCTCCTCTCTGAGCAGGAGTTATAAGTACGATTAAAACCATCAGTGGCCAAATCTTCAGCGCCCAAAACACAATCAAAACTACCTTCTTATCCTTTGGCAATGTATTCATCAGACACCCCAAAAGAAAACTACCCTTCCTCCCGACCAAACTGCTGGCATCAGCCAGCAACGAACTCCCTGATGAATACATGGCCATCCTGAAGGCAACTCCACTTTATTACGGCACCTGGCTAAATAGCTCACTTCGAGCTCTGCCACGGACAGTAAGGATAGGTTTTCTATGGTTTCCCGATCCCATTGCACAATTATACCTGTCCTTAGGAAGGATACAGCCACAGCTGCAGTCAACGCGACATCTAAATTCATTTTGATTTAAATTTAATTCACAATAATTTAAATATTTAAATTCAGTCATATAATATTCATAATCATAACCATAAAAAAAATTCTGAAAAGAACCATTTTAGCACCAACCCTTTCTCCTCTGATTACCCTGGACAGCTACCTCCTCTGAAGGAATCAACATCCACTATAGCCAATACCACTAATGAGACACAACAACCCCAGTGCCAAAACTCACAAAATGATCCACGTCCTGAAGAGGTAACAGACACCTAAAACAGGACATAGATACGTACCGAAAAGAAGCATACAAATCAGAGAAAGACACATAAACGTTAGTTTATGTGTCTTTCTGGATGTTATTTTCTGAATGTTAGTCTAGACTGAGAAATTAGTACGTTAACTTGTTTCCAAATTATAAGCAAATGTGCATTGAGATTCTGCGCGCGTGCACTGGCGTAACTGACATAGATTTTATATTTATTGTTTATTTATTATGTTAGACTGAATATTACAAGTAAGATCACACGGCTTTGCAGATGACACAGCTGCTTTCTATGTTGCAAATACGTAGTGTAATTTAAAACAAACAACCGAAACAGACTTTGCTATAATTTAGAAATGGCTTCAGTTTAATAAGCTCACCTAAAAGTAGATAAACCAAAATGTATGCCATTTACATCGTATATAAGTAATCTCCCAAATCTTGGCTCATGAACCCTTGAGTAGTCGGGTAGGGCCTGTGAGACCAGCGACAATTTATTTCTAATGCCTCACTGCTTATTTTATGTCGGAGTGCGCTGCGTTCGTCAGTACCTTTCCGTCCACATGTCGAACAACAGTGAACAACGGGGTTTGCATTAGTGTATAATAGTTCGCTAGTTATTTGCACTTTTGGTCTGTCAGACTAACCAGACTATTCAGATTTCAGTGATGGATCCTTATCTTAAAGAAATTCAAAGATTAAAATAGCTCTATGATGAAGTAGAAGAAGAAAATATTGATTTGAAAAGCGAGCCAGAATCAGACAGGTGTTAAGAAAGTAACCACAACACAGACACGGGAGGAAGATTTGGAAACAGAATTGGAGGAGGGATTGGGGGAGGAACCTGCAACTTCAAAATATTTTGAAACAAATACGGAAAACCGGCGGCTCTTTTATTATGCAAAAACTGGGGTATCCTGGAGAAAACATGAGCCTCTAAAAAATGTTCGGACAAGAAGTTCGAATTTAATTTCACACTTACCAGGTTCAAAGGAAATGCTCTTCAAGCAGTTGATCCTTTAGAGTATTGGAAATGTTTTATTGATAATAATATTCTCGAAATCATTGTACAGAACACAAACATATTTATTTCTAAACTAAGAAACAATTATGCAGATCCGAATGAAGCTACAGATACTATGAAAATAACGGCGTTAATTGGTCTATTATACCTAGCTGGGGCTTTTAAAGCAAGCCGCCGAAATTGCAAAGAATTTTGAGCTACTGATGGAATAGGCAAAGAGGCGTTTCGAGCTACTATGACTCACAGGCGATTCGTATTTTTGCTACGTTGCTTGCGTTTTGATGACGTAAATACTAGAGAAGAAAGAAGAACCATAGACAAACTTGCACAAATAAGAAACATTTTTGACCAATTTAACCAGAAATGCAAACTTATTTACATTCCTGGATCTTACTTAACATTAGACGAGATGCCTTTTGCATTCCGTGGACGTTGCGGATTCCGCATGTATATCCCGAATAAGCCAGCCAAATATGGTATAAAAGTATTTTCCTTAGTGGACGCCAAATATTTTTACACGGTAAATATGGTAGTATACGTTGAAGCTCAACTTCCAGGGCCATATCGCGTTAGTACTTAAACCACCGCTCGTAGTAGAAAGAATATGTGAGTCTGTGTTTGAATCGTCTAGAAATATAACCATGGATAATTGGTTTACAAGTTACGAAATTGTAAAACGCATGCTGGAGCAGCCCAAAATTACAATTGTTGGAACAATTCGAAAAAATAACAGGGAGATTCCAAAGGAACTTTTTGATCCCAGCAGACTACAGTACTCATCTATGTTTGCATTTTCCAAATCCATTACTTTGGTGTCGTATATCCCAAAGAAAACAAAGTCGTGACGCTGTTATCATCTTTTCACTATGATGACTCGATTGATGAAGATTATGGAGATACCTGTATTACTTTTTATAACATTACAAAATCGGGTGTTGACTCAGTCGATGAGAAATATGCAGCTTATATCGTAGGCAGAAACACCCATAGAAGATTTATTTCAAAAATGTCACGTAAGAATGTAAGTAGTCGTTGTAAAGAGATGGTAGCTCTTTTGCAATGATTATGTGACCTATTTGATGTAAAATGGATTTAGGATTGTTTTATACTTTGACAACTATGTCAACTTCGATCTCTGTCAGTGATAATGACGTGCGACGGTAAGTAAATGATAGTATTTTTCATATAAAAATGCGTGCACGTCACAATTTATATAAAGTGACGTCACTTATATTTAAAATTTCCTTAGAGTTCACATTTTCCTAACACAGCTAATAATACGAAACTCATACGGAACTGATCGTCAACATGGTATAATAATCCGAAAAATGTAATAATCAATATATTGGGAATTTTAGAATTATATTTATTAAATAACCAAAAACATTTGTTATTATTAATAATATAAATTTTATGAAATAACTCTTTGAGTCTAATATTCCACAAAATAATAATTTTAATTAAATATATTAGACAATTGTACGCAACTGATTAAGGGAATATTTCAAATTTTTTGACAGTTAAGCGTGTGGCAAAATTGTTTAAAGTGTTGCCGCTTTTTTAGAGTAAGAATTTTGTTTATGTTTTGATTTCTTACACAATTTGATCATAATATATTATATATTAATAAATTGTATTTATAAATACATAGGTATTATATTTAGATTAATAGTTTTAAAAACGAATTATTGTTGTGTATTGTGATTGTGCTATGCCAAAACAACTAAATAGTCTGTAGAAAGCTGATAAACTTTCATATAAGATAGATTATTTTGAACAAGAAATAGTGGCGGGACGTTTTTACTACTAATGCTCTAAATAGAGGTAAGTTTAAAATTTAGAATATATAATTTTGTATTAAAATGTTTTTTGTGTATTTTAGTGTGTTCCACTAGTCTTAAAACTAAGTGTATTTACTGTTATATAATAGTTTGACAAATAGTTGACATTTTAAAAATTCCTCACTTACTAACTATTCTGATGTTTTGGCAACGTTGTGGGGTTCTGACGTCGTAAATCTTCAGTGACGTGCACGCATTTTTTTATGAAAAATACTATATATAACTAAAGTCAATTTTTAACTAAAAACGTAAATTATTCTTTTACAAAGCCCTTATATATACATGAAAAAAAGATAATATTTACAATCATGCCCGTAAAACTAGGTATTCAAGGAATAATGCAATTTTACCTAAATGTTATAAATCCTTACTCCAGAGATATGTTGATTACATAGGGCCCAAATTATACAATTCTCTACCGGAAAATTTAAAACAAATTAGAAATTATAAAAAACATAGATATAAATATAAAATTAAACAATGGATTGGAAACAAAACAACACAATTCTATAAAGAACTGATTAATGGACAATAGTACCTAATAAATAATAAATATCTAAATAGACTATAAATTTAGAAAAAGTATTAGCATGTACAAAGAAACACGAGCTTAATATAGGCCAGGAAATGAGTGATTTTGGCTCGCAATTTTTTCGTCCAACATGAATTTACTTGAAATTTTCACAAAATGTAAGGAATAGCCCAAGGATCATTTTCTATATCATGCCGCTGTAAACTAAAACCTTGGGGGTGGTTGCCACTTCATCTTGGGGGTGGAAATTTTTTATTACATTTTAACCATGGAAATCGATGGAAAAGGTAATTCTAAGAAAATATTTTTTTACGTTTTCTTCGTAAAACTAATATTTTTCGAGTTATTCGCAATTGAAAGTAAAAATCGACTTTTTTAGAAAGTTTTTTGAGAATAACTCCAAAAATATGCATTTAATCCAAAAAACTGTGGATATCAAAATTGTATCTTTTAGAAACACAGACAAAATGCTTTTTTATATTTTTTCTACGACCAATACAAACCGAAATACGGCATGTTAAAGGGTAGCTGTTTTCGTCAAATGCAAATTTTGAAATATTCAAAGCCAAATAACCGGAAAACTTTGCATTTTCGAGGAAAACGTACAGAATCATTTACAAGTATACAATTAAACCTTTCAAAAAAAAGTTTCTATTATAACATAAAAATTGAGTGACATGATCAAAATAGGGTCGGTGTCTACTTTTTTCAACGAAAAAATCAGTAAAAACAACCCCCTAACACCTTCCTAATTAGACTTGATCTTCACCCTTCTGTAATTCTTTGTATATATGTAGTATCAATACACTTAAGAAGTTTGACCTATTTAAAAGTCCTAACTTTAGAACAATTGAAGTTTAAAGATAACTTGATTTTTTGAAATTTCGTATGTTACACCCTTTTCTTCAAAATATCTCAGAAAATAATGGAGATGCGAAAAAAATGATAAAATACTAAATTGTAGCTTTTTTAATAACTAAAATTTCTCTGTGCATAGATTTTCTTTACAGTGAATATTTAGCGAAGTATAGCTGTTTAAAATCTCTATTTACGGGCAAACACCCCCTTATTCAAACTCTTTAAACTCACCCTACTTAAAAACTAAGGGATCTTACGGAATTTAATTTACAAAGTCTTATAGCTCTTCAAAAAACCTCACAAAATTATTTTTAAAAAAAACTTTTTATCACCAAAATTGAAGGAGCTATGTTTATAAAACAATTTTTGTTTGAAAAATTTGAATAGTCCGCTTGGGAGTGTAATAGAGCATTTTCAAATGTATATAATACCACAGAACCGGTTTTTCGGCAGTAATACGTTATAATATGTTCCACTTTCTCCACTCAAATCGAAAGACAACAAAGAAGAAATATCTGTTCATGTGTCTACGTGTGTGAGTGTATATTTTGTTGATGCCTCGCCAGTGTGTCCTATAGTTCGAAAGAAATAACACGTGATTTGACAATTTTGGTAGAATTATTCAATTGGGAAAGAAATATTCAAACATTCGAGCAACAGATTGGTTATACCGCAATCCCACTTGTTCTGGGTGCTCGGGGAAGGTTGCAACAATAGTCCACCAGTTATAGAAGAAGGCGAAGATGACATCGATCTCGATGCAGATAAATAAAAAACTATTTGTATTTGTAAATTCGTATTTTTGTGTAAATAAATGTTTTTGTACGTAATTCTAGGGGAAGTGTGCCTATGTTGGACCCCTGCCTATGATGGACCACCTGCTGTAATTTCAAATATGGCGCGGTTACATGCACATCGCTGGTTGCCGCTTACGCACGAAGTTTGTAGTTTAGTATTTGCAAAGTTTCAGACCAGTGGCGGTTATAACAGTAAATTTGTGAAATAAAATTAAAATTTGGTGTTGCTGATCTAATAAAATTTTTTGGTAAGTAATATTTTACTGGTAACATACGTTAAGCTAAGTGTTTCTTTTGTTTTGTATAAAATGACTACACTTTCTTTGTCAAATACTATACTTTGTTTTAGGTTAGAATGGTCAAAACAAAAGTAACAGAATTAAATTTACTGTCTTGTCTATTAACCTATGATGGACCCCTTTGTCGTTACCTATGACGGACTAGGGGTCCATCATAGGAAAAAGAAAATAAATTGCTACTTAACGATTAACATAATACATTTTACAGGGATGGATGGAAGAAAAAACTATGGGGTTTAAGTTGGCAGCAAAAACATTTAACATTCCAAAAACGACTTTGAAAAGGCGCTTTAATAAGCAGCAAGGAAGTACCAAAGGTGATTTGGGAGGACGAAGACCAATATTTTCTACTGCTATTGAAAAGGAAATTGCTGACCATATTATCACCATGGAAGCTCGTTTTTTTGGCCTGACCAGTAAAGATTTACGAAAAGTTGTATACGAAGTAGCTGAAATAAACAATATTAGCCACAGTTTTAATAAGGAAACCAAGATGGCAGGCTGGAAATGGGTCAGAGGCTTTTTAAAGCGAAATCCACGATTATCATTACGAACTCCAGAAAATACTTCGTTGGCAAGGGCTCAAGCTTTTAATAAACCAAATATATGTGCCTATTTTACAGCATTAGCACATATATTAGACGAGTTTCAATTTCCACCGGAAAACATTTATAACATGGACGAGTCCGGTTTGACAACTGTGCAAAAGAGATCGCAGAAGATTTATGCTAGTAAAGGTCGCAAACAAGTTGGTGCTTTAAGTAGTGCAGAACGCGGTCTACATATTACGGTCGTATGTGCAATGAATGCAATTGGAACATATGTTCCTCTTGCTTTGATTTTTCCTCGACAGAGGAAGAAAGACGAACTTATGATCGATGCACCTACTGGAAGTGTAGCCTTCGCTCAAGAAAAAGGATGGATGACTTCCGACATTTTCTGTCTCTGGCTGCAACATTTTTTAAGGTATTCAAAGGCTTCTAAAACCAACCAAGTTTTGTTGTTACTCGATGGTCATGGTAGTCATAAAAGTTTTGAAGCTCTCCAGTTTGCAAAAGAAAACGGTATTATTATGTTTTGTTTTCCTACTCACTGCTCTCATCACGTTCAACCCTTGGACGTAGGATTTTTAGACCACTTCAAACTTACTACGGCCAAGAAATTCAATTATGGCTGCGACAGAATCCAGGTAAAACAGTTACCCAATTTAAAGTAGCCAGTATCTTTAATAAAGCATATTTAAAAAGTGCTCTTCCATCAAATGCAATAAATGCATTTAAAAAGACAGGAATAGAACCGTTCAATCCAGATGTCTTCGAGGATTGGCAATTTTTGCCGTCTATAACAACAGATAGAGAAAATTATGAACAAAACCCACTACCAGGATGTTCTGACGAGAACTCACTACCGGAACATCGGAACCAAAATGTTTCTTCGATTAAAGGTTTATCAAAAATCACTGATCAGAAATCAACATCATCGTCAGTCCTAAACATCTCGGTCGAAGATATTTGTCCTCCTCCTTTAGCTGGAGTATCTGAAGTAACTCAGAAAAGGGGTAGAAAACGGGGTAAAACAGGATATTTAAATTCAACGCCAGAAATTGATGATATAAAACAAAAAATTGCAGAAAAAGAAGCAAAAAAAAAGAAAAAAAGACGCAAGAAAAGTAAAAAGGCAAGTTCGTGTTTCAACTACAAACAGTTCTGAAGACGATTGTGAATCTTCCTTTGAAGAAGACGACTCGGACGATGCAGCTTGCATTTACTGTAACGAACTATTTTCGCATTCACGATCCAAAGAAAAATGGATTCGTTGTCAAGTGTGTAAGAATTGGTGTCACAATAAATGTGCAGATGTAAATCCTGGACGTAAACAATTTGTGTGTGAATTGTGCATGTAACTTTTTTCTTAAAAATACCTATTTGTAATATTATTTATCGTTTCGAATATCTTTTGGTTTAATAAAATAATTTGGTATTTACTTATTTTATACAAAATGCAACGGGTCCATCATGGGCGTATCAAAGGGTCCATCATGAGCGCATATATGCCCATGATGGACCCTTAACAGGATTTTAGTAAACTATGAATAACTTTTGTCATCTTAATTTTTATCAAAATTTGAAACATTTGCATATTATACAAATAACAAGACGTTATGTGGTCATATTTAAAGCCCACTAAGTAAATAATTAAAATTATTAGGGAGCTTTTTCCTTAAGGGGTCCATCATAGGCACATTTCCCCTACTTTTTTCTGTATAAATCTATTAAATTACATATAAAAATTGCAATGTTATTAAGGGTGGTTTTTAAGAATTAAAATATGATATATCCTAAAGCATATAACAATCATTGTTCAACCAATCAAAACCAAATTTTACCCATATTAAGGTTTACAATTTTTTATTTTTTTAGTTTTTTTATTTTTATATAATTTTTGACAATAAGGGGTAGTTTACACCCCTAAAAATAATCAACGCCCTTGAGCATGATAGAAAATATGAAGTACAGGGTGAGATGATCCTAATCCCAAATTTTTATGCAAATCGATGCAAGCCGAAATCATTCTTTTAGAATAAATAATTTGTTTTAATATACAGGGTGGTTTTAAGGGTTGAAATATTATGATATTATATCCAAAAGCATAAAACAATCATTATTTAACTAATAAAAACCAAATGTTGACCATATTAAAGTTTAAAATATTATTTTATAATTTTTTTACATTTAGAGGTAGTTTTCACCCTTAAAAAACCAAAAGCGTACAACGGCTCAATATAAAAAATGAACTAGATGGTGAAATGTGCCTAATCCCAAATTTTTGTACAAATCGATGCTGGACGAAAATATTGCGAGGTATTGCCATTTTTTTAGCTTCATTCCTGGCCTAATGTTGTAATGGGAGATTTTAATGCGAAAATTGGCGAAGTAGAGTAGAAAGATATAATAGGAAAATATGGTCTGGGAATACGAAATGAAAGAGGAGATATGTTGGCATCTTTCTGTGTAGAAAGATTCTGTATATCAACTAATCATAACAAACACAATTTTCAAACTCCTAAAGCGTCGTCTATAGATACACTAATCAATACTGATTCCATTGATTTCTAATTTACATCTGGTTGGTTCTTTAATGATTACTATTATTTAGATTTTCTAGTACCTGCTTAACGGTCAAATTAAATTCTGTTTTTTTCCAAATTATGAACTGGAATCTAAAGATGATTTTTATTAGGTCAATATGATGATAATGCTCATTAGTATCTTCCACTTTGAAGTACATAAGAAAAAATGAGAAACGTGGATTCAATGCTACTAATGCAAGAAGTGATGGTGCACACTATGTGTCGACGTATAGTTTTAGTTACAATTTATTGTGTCGTGAGGTGATTTCGATATCTGTCTCCATTTCTTCCTGTTTCTTCATTTCTTTTACCACTGTTATTTTCATGATTTTTATGTCGTTTTCCATGTCATCCCACCATCTTCTGCTTGGTTTCCCTTAGCATCTTCGTTGGATTGGGGTCCATCTCGTAACTTTTTGATCATATCATTTGCCGGTCTTCTGGTGATGTATCCTATCCATTTCAAGCGTTGAGATTTAATTACTCTCACTAGACTTTAGTTTTTATCTATGTATTTGCTTTTAAATTCTGCTCTACGTATGGGGTGATATCCAGTCCTAGTATTGTTCTGATTATTTTCCTTTTAAGTCTTCTTCTTTTCTTTTGTTCATCACTGTTGTTTCCATCACTTATATGAGAACAGGCCTTAAAGGTAAGAAAGGTACAGTGAGACGGTTGGAACACTGAGACAAACTCGGTAGAGCTTACTACGTTCGGTATTATCCGGTAGAACTATCCATGTGTTATCACTTTGAAGTGAAGCAAACAAGAAACGGTTGCGATTCAACAAGAAATGTTATAGTTATCGCTGGTCATTCGAAGTAAGTACGTCGTAGTAAATAGCGTATCTACGTGGCGTTTTCATGGAAATTAAAGTTTTTTCAGACAAGGTAAGTTAAGTTATTTAACTAAAAGGTAAACCAATGTACAAATAAATTAAATTAAAACAAATGATTTTTGTGTACATTTTATTAGTTTTTTGAATCGACTTTTATGGAAGAGTGAGACAATACATCAGATGTTCCTTTACTGTTTCACTCTTCGGTTAGTTGTTTAAACCAGGTTCTTTGAAAAATAATTTCTCTTACAGAAAGAAAATGTCAAGAAAAAATAAAACAAATCGGAAAATTGGACAATTCTCTGAAGATCTGATGAGGCAGACTATTGAATTAGTACAGTGGCACCTCTATACGGCAAGCATCACGAATGAAAGGACTATCTTTCCAAACGGTCCACAGATATATAAAAAACATCCACAAAACGAGAACGCCCGTTTATGTCCTAATTACAAAATAAAACAAATTTTTACTATCGAATAGAACGACATATGCGAATATATAATTAAATGTTCTAAAATGTTTTATGGTCTATCAAGAGAAGATATTGCCGAAAACTGTCATATGAAGCTGCAGCATACAATAATATAGTGGTTCCAGCAAACTGGCATACATCAAAAACTGCTTCACTTGGCTGGATGAAAGGATTTCAGAAACGTCATTCCAATAATTTATCCCTCCGGGCCCCAGAAGGTTGCAGTTTTGCAAGAGCAACCCGTTTCAATAAATTTAACGTTGAAATGTTTTTCAGTAAACTTGAAACTATCTTAAAGCGTTTCTCGGTGTTTGGAGTTTAAATAAGACAGGAACCGTTACCGTTCAAAAGTCCCAAAAAGTGTTCGCAGAAAGCGGTATACGACAGATTAGTAAGACCACAAGTAGCGAACGTGGAACGCTCGTTAGAACATGCTGTATTGTTGTAGCATCTGAAGCAACTATTCCTCCTGCTCTGGTATTCCCGAGAGTACACTTTAAATATTTTATGATAAATGGGAACTGCCCCCTGGAACTTTAGGACTAGATTCAAAAACAGGTTGGATCAATACAGAGTGCTTTGTGCAAGTTGTTAAGCATTTTATTAAGCACACTGGTAGTACCAGAGAAAACCCTTCTTTAATGCTAATGGATAATCTTTAATAGTTATTTAACCAACAAGTGTATTAATAAGGGCGATTAACAATTGAGATATATTAACGCGCGAGCGAAGCGAGTGCGTTAATGTTCGAGATTGTTAATCGCCATTTTAATTCACGAGTTCGTTACAAAACTTTTCCGTCGACCATACTTTTCAGAAATAAAAATATCTTAGTTTAAATTTTTATTTACTTAACGATAAATAATGACATAAATGACAGACAGTACTTACAGCGGCTCTTCATTTTATTTAAATAATTTTTTAGTGGGAATATAAATAGGTATGTTTGGTTGCCTACACCACAGGTAACTGCCAATCACAGAACGTTAAATGTGGTTAAATTAATTTATACAAGCCATTTATGTTGTATTGCCTATAATAAAATCGTTCATTAATAGAAAATCATTCATTAATAGGGGTCATTAATCAATGATTTTGAGGGTGTTAAAATTAATCATAAATGGAAGGTTGACGGAATAGTTATTTAACGAACAAGTGTATTAATAAGGGCGATTAACAATTGAGATATATTAACGCGCGAGCGAAGCGAGTGCGTTAATGTTCGAGATTGTTAATCGCCATTTTAATTCACGAGTTCGTTACAAAACTTTTCCGTCGACCGAACTTTTCAGAAATAAAAATATCTTAGTTTAAATTTTTATTTACTTAACGATAAATAATGACATACAATGACAGACAGTACTTACAGCGGCTATGTCATTTTAAATAATTTTTTAGTGGGAATATAAATAGGTACCTATATGTTTGGTTGCCTACACCACAGGTCACTGCCAATCACAGAGCGTTAAATGTGGTTAAATTATTATACAAGCAATGTATGTTGTGTTGCCTATAATAAAATCGTTCATTAATAGAAAATCATTCATTAATAGGGGTCATTAATCAATGATTTTGAGGGTGTTAAAATTAATCATAAATGGATGGTCGACGGAAAAAGTCATTTATCGATTGACGCAATGGATTTATGTAAAAATAATGGCGTTAAAATCCTAATTATACCGCCACACTGTACGAGCAGACTACAGCTGTTGGAGGTAAGCTTATTAAATCCATTTACAATTTGTAACGTAGCAGCCTGTGTGGGCACAGCATATCCACGAGCAATTACGCCAGTTAACTTACGTCTTTACTGAAGATTTTTATCAAGTTTTGTGACAGATAGGCCGCTTGTTGTCGTTAAAGCTGCTGATGAAAATATAAATGAATCTTCAGATGTAGAAAATCCAGGTTTAAATAATACTGAAACGTTTGTGGGTACCCCGGAAAAGATGGAACTGATTAAATCTAAAGAAAAAATACCAAAGCAGAAAAAAGTAACAAGGCGAATATTAGTGATTTAGAAATTCCCAGTGGTTGGCTGTATACCATACTTTAAAAAATTTACAACGAAGTAAAAACTTCTTTTTGTAAAACATTACATTTTTTAAGGGAACGTACAATATCTCACTAAATCACCACTAGTAAAAGTGATTTCCATAAAATTAAGGTTAATATAAAGTTTATTAAAAAAAAATGATTTCATGCGCGTAACTGACATTCAAAACTGCCGGTCGTTTCAAACATTATTTCTGAGAGTACAGTTCATTCTACAGAAAAACTTCTTTTTTGTTTATGTAAAAACATTCTTGTTCAAAATTATCTCAGCTACATTAATTTCTTGTTTGAAACATTTTTTCTCCAGCGTAGATTCTTGGTAAATCGATGTTTTCCGTCCCTCCTTACGAGAGGAGATTTTAGGAGGAAGCCCGAGGGTAGGAGTTACAAACTTTTTGCATCTTTTTTGGGTGACAAAATTTACATTTTCAGTAAAATTCAGCTTGTTCGTATTATTTTTAGAGGTTTAATGTTATTTTGGTCTCTGACGACGAGAATAAAATCAAGCTGAGATATCACGAGTTAAATATAAAATTTAGTTAAAATTATAAAATCAAAATTTTGGTTTTTCCTTGTTTATTTAAATGTTGTCAAAAACCCCGATCAAAAAATTTTATGTAGAAAAGCTTTACAGATTGTTTTCATTACAAACATCCCGATTTATTCCTTCTCTCTAACTAAAGTGTGTGTTCAATCACAAATTAATCCCTTAATTTGTAATCTCACATTATTCATAACTTCTTAATATTTTATAGTCACCGTGTATAATTGAAACATTGTGAAAATATATCGTGTAATATTTTAATAATTAGTTCATTTACCTACAAAGTAATAAATTGCCGAATAATATATTTTCCAATTGAACTTCCTAAGTGTTGCAATTACGGCCTAGATCAAATTGTATTGTAAGCTCATAGTTCAAAATTTTTTATTATGATAGAAGCAATAACATCCATGCTGAGGTATACATTATTTGTGAGATTATAAATTGGGGATTTGAGCTCATTTGAGGGCAGTCTATTATAGATAGTTACCTAACTAACATCTGTAGTGTAATTATTAGTAGCTGTCAATAAAACCAACATTTTTACTCTACAACTTCAACGTTTTATTATATTTATCATCGTCGATCGAGAAGAAGCGGACAAAGGGGCATTACAAAACGATTCGATCGAACAAACAATCCTTACAACTACGTTCGAATCTGTCCAGAGGTCTCTTTTCCTTACCATGATGTTGCCATGTTCGGATTTGTTTAGGAAGTCGATCTTTGGGCATTCTTTGGACATGTCCATTCCATCTTAGTTGGGTACCAATATCCTTCTACTATTTTATCATTTACTTTCATGATTTCTCTTATTATACTGTTAGTAACTCTTTCCAATATCAATTTCCCCGCTAAACGTCTCCAGAAATCCATTTCCGTTGCCTCAAGTTCTGTCGTTCTTTTATCTGCCATACTTCACTGGCGTAGGTAATTATACTTTTAATAATTGTGTTATATACCCTACATTTGATACTATTTGTTATTGATTGGTCCCAAAGTATTTTAGAAGGGATATTGCTTTTATTGCCCGAGAAGGGATATTGGTTGTTTTTCCCTAGCGTTCTTCTTTAATACGAACATTTCGGTAAAAAAAATGGCCCGGTTGCCAACAAGTTATAGATCATGGTCATCTTTTAAGAGCGAAACTTGTTTTTCTAAGAAATAAATAAATATGACGAATTCTTAATTTACCTAACCATTCTAATATTAATAACAACCATTTTTTGCTTTGATAAAATATTTATTTAAAGAAATAATACTTTTATATTAAATGGTTCACTGTTTTAACAAAATATTAAGAGAAACATAACAGAAACAAAGATTCTTATAATTATAAACATATTAGTTTTTCTTAGCTCTTGCACGTCCCCCTCTTGCTCTAGATGTAGTTCCTCTACCTCGTGGAGTGGTTTTTTTGCCTCCAAATAAACCGAATGCAGTTTTACTATTGTCATCATCACTGTCGTCTTCAATTACCTGGACGTCATCATCATCTTGTCGAGATGATCCTGCTCCTCTACCTTTTCGCCCTCTAGTAGCACCTTTTGGTTTTGCAGGAGATTTTCTATTTTTGACGATTTCGTTATCACTATTATCATCTACCATATAGACATCATCATCATTATCCTCACTAACCTTCTTCTTCTGTCTTTTTGGGTCTTCCAAAACTTTATTTACAAAAGTAAGAGAGTTTTCTTCCATATTACTTTTTATCGTTGCAATGGCATTCTCAGTGTCTTCAATTTCAGGAAGATCCTGTTGGAGTTTTTTAAGCATCTCTTTAATAATATTTTCTCTTATGTCGACTATTGCGCTAGCATCGCTTGAGTCAATATACCTCTTTACGCCTTCATTTATTGTATTTAATGGAAATAGTTGTAGATATTTATGTTCCGAAAAATACTGAGAAACTAGATCTTCAACTCGCTCGACTAATACTGGCCCTTCCAAAATCTCATCGTCTTCTAAATCTTGATTGAGTCTCCTTCGTGTAGAACATTCTTTAATTACCTGAAATTTGACCATAGTATCAGGATTTGCTACTTTTTCTGTATACATCTGTCCAAATCTGATAGAATTAAACACGGCTCTCTCATTTTTATATTTGACAATTAATCTGATCAACGGCTTCTGGCTAACTTTTTTAGCATGGTTTAAGTCCTTAGCTTCCTTTATCATTTCGTCTATTTTGGCACATACAATTTGCATAGCTTGTTCACTAAACGAGCTTCCATCATTACCCAATCGATTTTCATCACTTAAATTAATTTCTGCATATTTAAAAGGCCTCACTGTTTCTAGTTCCACAGGTTCCATCTAAAATTAAAAGAAAATAAGATTTAATTAAAATATTAATAAAATATAAAAATGATTACAAAATAAAAATAATAAAATAATTAAAATATTTAAAAATTACTAAAAACATCGTTTTTTTTTTATTTCCTTGTTTATAACTTTAAAGAGATTCATTTTTACTCCAGTCGTCAGAGACGAAAATGCCACTGAACCTCTAAAAATCATACGAACAAGCTAAATATCGCCGAGAATATTAATTTTGGGACTCCAAAAAGATGCAAACAAGTTTTCCATTTTTACCCCCCGGATGCCCAATAAAACCACCCTCGTAGAGGGGGGAAACGAAATAAAAACGGTTTACCAAGAATCTGTACGTCATAAAAAAATGTTTCGAATAAAAAATGTAACTAAGATAATTTTGAACAAAAATGTTGAAACTGACAAATTTTATTGATCTCACGAGAATCGTAAAAAATGACAAAAATCGCGTAGCGTTTATTTATTGAACAGATTTATAGATCTATATACTGACTATAGATTTATACTGACTTCATTTACGACAAAATACAAAAATTACATACAAAAACTGCACTCTTTGCCTTTAAAACGCATTTTAATTTTTGTCGATAGGACACTCTGATCACCGTCGAGTTGATACAAATTTTATTTAACATTGACATTTAAAATCGACGGTCACTTTAAGCGTTGTTTCTCAGAGAACGGTTCATTCTACACAAAAAGTGAAGATAAACATTTTTCTTTAAAATTCCCTCAGCTACATTTTTATTTGAAACATTTTTTCATACATATTTTCGGCGTACAGATTCTTGATAAATCAATTTTTTGCGTTTTTACCCCCTTTTACGAGTGTAAATATTAATAGTTTTTAGTGCAATCTAAGTGGTTGAAAAATTAAGAAAAGGCTTGTTCACCCCCCCCCCCCACCCAATTTTTGGTATTTATTGCTATTTTGCAGAAACCGAGCAACGGTATTTTAATTATTATTAATCATTAAAACGTTTTTAAGACCAGTCGTATCTTATAAAAAATTTAATTATTTTATTTCATTATTACTTTGTTCCATAATGAATCGTTTTAAAGATAAAACCAAGGAAAGTAGAAACATAAACGATGTTTAAGTAATTTTTAAATATTTTAATTTTTTTATTAATATTCCCGGTCTATTTGAAAGTGATTAGAAGTCAATTATTATTACTAAAGTTATCGAACAATTATTTCTGCAAAAATGCACCTCTCAAATCCACCCCAAAACAGATCCGCCCTTTTATCTTTAACTTATATCTAATTCTGAAACTATTTTCTTGTAGTATTTTAATATCATTTACTATTTTTATTGTGAATTAACAACAAGAGAACAGAAACAAGAAATGAGAGAAATAGTAGACTCAGAAGCCCAACCGATACCAGCAGAACCAGACACACCGGAAATTACAACTGATGAACAAATCAGAATAAGCACAGTGGAAGTAGAGGAATCACAAAGAAACTTAAAGAACACCGACGGAATAACAAATAAACTATTAAAATAGTCTGAAACTAACGACCCAAATTTTAACTTAATTAATAAACGAGAGAGTGGTTCAAATTGGGTAGTGATGCGTAAAATATGACGCTGCATCCTGTTAGCGTCGCTAGCTCCTTCTCACTTCCGACTCTCACCTCCACGTGGTAAACTCCGGTAACCTGAGCAACTCTGTGGAAGACTGTAGTAATCAACCCCAGTGGGAAGCAGGGCCAGGGAAAACGAGAGATTAGGGGGTTGAGCAAATGGTTAACTACCTCTTCTCTTAAAAAAACTTATTGTTATGAAAGCACAAAAAAAGCCGGACTGTTTAATTCAAGATGTCCTTGCACATACCAAAGGAATAACGATTTACGGACCTGCACATGGAACATATGAACCCTTTATGCCACAGGCGCTCTTGGATTGCTAACACAAGAACTGGATAAAATGAAAGCCGATGTAATAGCGATTTAAGAGATGAAATGGACTGGTTCAGGAATTATCGAGAGAACAGTCTAAAATATATACTATAGCAAACATAGCACCCGACACGAGTTTGGCAGTGTAAACCCATAAACAACAGAATATGTTATCTAAACCTTAAAGGATTTTTTTTAAATTATAGCTTACTTAGTGTACACGCACCTACGGAAGAAAAGGAAGACGATAAAAAAGATGAACTCTACGACACTTTAGACAAAGTATATGGTCGATGTCCACGTCATGACGTGAAAATAATTGCTGCAGGCCTTAATGCAAAAATTGGCAAAAGAACAATGTTTCCAGCAAACTATAGGACGTGAGAGCTTATACGAAGAGTCAAACGATAACGGGTTGATATTAATAAACTTTGCAAGCACCAAAAACATGATATTAGGAGGAACAGGATTTCCCTATAAAATGATACACAAAGGAACATGGAAATCCTCTGACAACCAAACCGTTAGCTACATAGATAGATCACATCCTGATAAATGCAAGGCATTCTTCCAACCCCATTGATGTCAGAAGTTACCAAGGTACAAACATAGATAGTGGCCACTTTTAATGGCAAAAATCAGAGGAAGGAAGAATATCAAACCTAAAGAAGGATAAACATATGAAACAAGAAATAATTATTGTTGATAATCTGCGCATTTAAATCGTTGCGAGAGAGTATAGGAGACAAATGGATGATAAAACAGATAACAAAAATAGAGCATACTTTAAGACAAATCAAGCAGGATGCACAAGAAGAGCAAATGAGGAATACCAGACGCTAAGAAGAGAAGAAAAAAGATTACACAGAAGAAAAAAAAAGCAATTTGAGGAAAAGCAGTTAGAACGCATAGAATGGATAAGAAATCAAAACGAAACTCGAAAGTTCTACGGAAATCTAATCTTAACAAAATGAGCAAAGAATTTAAGCCAACCAAGAATAGGAAGCTGTAAGGATGGAGAAGGAAATATCCTAAATGATACGGCCTCAATTTTGAACAGATGGGTTGAATTTTTGGACGCAAAATTTAATGGCCATCATATGGAATCAGCAGATAACACCCTAGAAGATCGAAATGATAGGAATCTATTCAACCCAAACGAAAGACCAATTATCATTGAAGAGGTTGCCCAAGCCATTAAAAAGCTTAAAAATAATAAATCACCAGAAACTGATCAAATTTACAGTTAGCAAGCTCTACAAGAGTGGTGGCGACGCCTTGCTACAGACACTGCATAAACTTTTACTTCTTGCCTTGCAAAATGAGACCATGCCCTGTGAATGGTCTCAAGGCGTAATATGCCAGTTACATAAAAAAGGCGACCAGCTCCAGTGTGACAATTATAGAGGTATAACTCTATTAACAACGGCTCACAAAATACTAGCAAATATTCTCTACGAAAGGCTACAAGTGTACACAGTGAGCATAGTTGAAAAATACCAGACCGGATTCACTCCAGAAAAATCAACAATTCATCCAAGACAGATCGTCGAGAAAACATTAGAATTTAACATTGAAACCCATTACCTATTTGCCAAGTTCAAGGCCGCATACATACTGTGTCAAGAGAACAGTACTATACCAATCAATGCGTGAGTTTGGTATACCAGAAACACTTATCCGATTAACGAGAATGACAATGTTTAACTTAAAAGCCAGCATCAGGATACAGGGAGAAAATCCTCGATCGTTTGAGATAAAGGATGGACTCATAGAAGGGAATGCCCTGGCTTACCTCCAAATTGCCTTGGTCCAAGACACACGAATTAGAGACGGTGCAACGGTACTATTTGCAATAGATCGATACAAATCTTAGCATATGCTGATGATATTGACATAATAGGGCGTAGCAAGCGAGATGTTGAGCATTATTTCCTATAGAGCATTTCACATTAAGAACAGAACGTTGTGTAGATAGGGCTACATATTTCTTATGGATGATAGAAGCACCACGACGAACACAAGCACAATTTAGGGTTGTATTTTACTTTCTTTACCACAGAATTGAATTAAATTGAATGTTTTCTAAAGTAACTAACCAGAAGTGCCCGTCGGATACAAGAGATAAAAAGTAGGGAAAATGATTTTAATTAAATAACTATTATTTACAAAAGATTATTTTATTTTATATTTTTTTAATTATATTAACGACAGGTTAATTGTTTTTGGGTAATAATACAACATGCCATTATAATTATTTTAAATGTATTTAATTATCATTTAAATTTAAAGAGTGGTGAAAGTGTTAGAAGTTTAATCGATAAATTAAGTGCTACGACGGGAGTAGGCTCCAGCAGTAGGTAAGAAAACGTACCAAAAAAAAAGAGTGAACAGCAGAAAGTTTACTTCAGATGCAGTAGTTCATACGCGGCTCAGCGCCATCGTGCATAGTTTTTTCTTTAAAAATTTACCACCGACACAAGTTTTTGCACTGGTTAAAAAAGACAAAGATTTAGCAAAGATGTCAGCACAACAATGTGGAGAATACTCCCTGAAATGTACTTTGTTTTTGCAAACGAGGAGTAAATTTTGGGCTATTGACGGGTTGATGGACGATATTAATACTGTGAAAATAAATGTGACTGTTAGCAGTGATAGCGATGACAGTAATAGCGATGATAAAGAAGATGAGGATGATCTTAATATGCATTGAGTAAATTATGTGATAGTGTGAAAATCGACGGACACAAAGTGCCAAATCAGAAAAGTATGTAAGTGACAGTGCAGCAAAAAGTAAAAATTAGGTAATAGTGTGAAAAGTTTCAAATAATATAACATCCTTTTTAAGGAGAATACATGTTATATACAAGGAAAAATTTTTATGCAAGTAATTGTTGTTATTATTTACATGCAAATCTAACATAGTTAAATCTTATCTAAAGCGTTAATAAACATGTAATGTTAAACAATAGTAAAATTTAACTATTTTTATTAGACCTCTAATAATTACATACTTGTATATGTCTATTAAAGAAACAAGTATTTATAATGCATTATTCTGTATTCAAATACATATATGTATACGTATAGTATATCTACACAGTGCTGAATACAGCCCTGAGTCTAGTAGCAACAGGTGCCTGAGAGTTTTGATAATACTAATCTGCATAAGCTAAACTTTCCGTTCTTAACGTGAAATAAAGTATAGAACACAAGTTCACATTCCTTGGCTCGCTAGTGACTACTGCCAACAAAACAAGAGAAGATATTAAAAGACGAATAAACCTTACAAATAGGGCATACTACGGAATCCAAAAACAATTCCACTCAAGAAACATTCAAAGAGGCATTGCTGAGGCCGGTCCTCACATATGGGGCAGAAACATGTACTATAATGCAGGCGGATGAAAAACTTTTGGGAATATTCGAGTGTAAAGTACTCCGCAAAATATTTGGAGCTATAAACGATCAAAGGCAGTGGCGCAAAAGATATAATTTCAAATTATACCAACTCTTTAATGAATCAGACGTCAGCATCGTAACGTTCGTTAAAACACAGCGACTTAGATTGCTAAAAAGGTAACCACGGGAACACCTGAATTAAGTGGTTAGACGAAGTAAAACCGACTTGAGAGTATTCAAAATCAGAAGATGGCAACAGATCGTCAGAAACCGAACAGAATGACACCGAAGACGAATCTTAAAGCATTCCAGGATCCACAAACTATTTTCGAGCCAAAGCTGATGATAAATACACGGAATACTATTACTCGAGAATGGACAACAAGAGTTCTTAAGCGCAACATCATGTACAGACGTAGTATATTGTTCCTTTGCTTGATTGGTTAAAAAAAACCTTTGACAGAGTAAGGCTGAAGGACGTTATTAACCTTTTATACAATAGATAAATACCATTAGATAGTTAACATATAAAAAATTACAAAATATAAAAAAATATAAAGTTTTTTTTCCATTTTTTATGAAATGTCTGAGTTGATGATTTTAGCATAAAACAGATACACTTTTGTTAATATATTTCAACAAAAATAATGTTTCCCATTTATATTTGAATATTAATTTTATTTCAAAACTTTCTAACAGTACCCCTAATCTTTTGACAATCAGTTTCTTGTTAAGAGAACGCGTATGGATATTTGAGAAATAAGGGAAGTTCAACTATATACTTACTTTAAAGTTTGTTTCATAAATTTTCAATATTCCTACTTTTTTAGTAATTGATTCGCCTTCAATTAAAGAAGTAGCAACTGAACTGCCTGGTTGAGATATAAAAACATCGTTAAGTTTCCTCTCTGGCTCTATTCTACAATCGTGTTCATGTCCCCAAACTACTAGATTTAAAAAATCTGGAAGGCAGTCATCCGGTATAAAATTCTTTGCTCCTCTTGTGGCTCGGTTCTGATGCCAAACCAGCAAATGAAACCAATCATCTTTGTCCTTTGGAGATAACATTTTGACTTTTCCATCTAAAAACAATCTTCCTAATCTTTCATCTCTAATATGTGAAAGTCCATACAGAGCTAATTTACTTTTCCCTTTCTGTAGTAAAATAGGAGTTATGTCTACTTTATCTAAATTTTCCCATCTGCCAAAATAATTGACAAGTCCAGAGGTTGATATTATATCTAGAGCTGATATATGCTTCTTGCCTAAAATAGTAATTAGGTAATAAAAATAAATAGTAAGAAATATTATAGTGCATTATGTAGTAGTATTATCAGTGTGTTTAAATATCGTAAGGATATGCAAGATCTAAAGTCAATCACTGATTACATAATTAGAGAAAATATAGAGGAGCCAATATTACAATTAATTTATGTGCGTGTTAAGGCCGTTCCTCGCTATTCTGGGTATAGCTAAATTCCAATGTAAAAGTTTAAATAGAAGAACACAAAGTCAAAAACTATGGCAGACATTGAGATAATCCTTTTTTTATATGATAGGTCTTAAAAAATTCTAGTGCACTAACCATTTATAAATTAATAAATTGTTTTTCACTTTTTTTTGTTTAAAACTTAAGTTAAAAAAATTTCAAAAGTTACGTCACTATAGAATTTTTCCCACTTTCCGAATCTGTTTTACTTTTAACATATATTATAACACAAAGCAGCTATTTTGTTTAAATTTTTTTAAGAAAAGCTCGAAGCTCTGCTAATAATTATCTCTCTCGGTCAACACAGGCTATCCTTGTTCTCGATATCTAGCTACCCTACACTTTCTCGGTAGCGTCGTAAATAATGTTGAAATGAGAACGAGAATTGAGTGCTTATTAAATAGACAAAGTTCATTTAGATTTAGACTATTGACAAACCAGAGTGTTCATAGTTTGTACAATACTTGTTTGTACAATAGTTCACAAAGACATTTATTTGCCACACGAAAAAGTCAACTACAATTTTCAAAATTGTATGTAGTCCTATTATTTAATTAAATTTTTTGTTTGAATAGAAATATTTTCTGTTGATTTGTGGCATTTTCCTTCTAAATTTTTATAACTGTTTTTATAACAATACTATTGTTACACCATTTGCTTATATACTAATAATGTATCATGTAGATACAGTGTAGAATTTCGTCCAATCAGCCAGTACATTTTTTTTTGTAGTTTAATCAAAATTCTTCTCTTTTCTTCTTTACATGAGCTCAGTGTAACACACACATATTTTGCAGTAAATAGAAGAGAAACTTGACAGCGATTGACAGAAAAAGGAGCTAAATATAATGGTGTACAATTACGATTACTTACACACGAAATTAAACAACAATGACTTCTTTTATTTTCAACTTATTTATTAGTTTTATTTTCGGACATTTCTACGTTTTGTTACTGCCAACATACACATTGCGGTTTTTAAAAGTCCTTCCCCCTTTAACTTTTGAATAGAACAATACATAAATAAAATGTTTCTTTATATTTTAGTTTTATTTTATTTGATTTTATTTAAATCTATAAACAAATGGTTTGTATCGCTAGCACATACTGTAGAATTATTTATGTTTGAGAACCTCTGACAGAAGGAAGCCAGGCAGGGTCGTTAGTGGGCATTAGTACTTAAGCTACCCTCAACACAAAAGATGGATTAGGCTAAGTAGTACAAAATGACATTTATTTTAATACAAGTTTGCAAAGAAGTTTGGCATCATTGTTGTACAGACTAGTCACTTTGAGACAATCTATACTAACATTGTTCGAACTGTCAAGTCTTATTCACTATATTTATCACCATTGCTATTATTTTCCTCTTCATTAACAGGCTCTTGTATATTTTTTTCAAATCTTTTTTTGTCTCACTTTGTTCACTATCTGTCCTATTATCATACCACTGCATTACAATCTCATAGTTTTCATCACCATATTTAATTCTTTTACTTAAACTGGCTATTTCTCTACAAAAAAAAAATAATTACGAAAATATAACATTTACAGTGATGTGGGGTTGCTACGAACCACAGAACATATATTATGTTTTGGATAATGAGAATATAAATACATACCTGTACTTGCCCTTAGCACTACTCACAGAGGACTAACACTGTAACACATATCTAGAAGCTCCTGTGTGTTAATGTATACACAATCTTTTTGCAACAAAACACACACCTCTTTGGTGTACCAAATGGCATTACATGACCAGTTGAGGGCTAAAAAGGTGATAGACTCATTTATCACAACTAGGAAAGAGGTACTGTATACAATCCCAACTTGTTCCTTTAGTGCAAACCATTCTACTGCCTTAATAATTTAATAATTCAACAGAAAATTGAAAGTGATATTGTCAAAGTTAAGGACATTTTAAAATCTGTTAGTCCTGGTAACAGTTGGCAAGTTACGGTTAAAGTTATCCTTAATAATAGCAATGATGTTCTCCATATATTAAAAAATAAAAAAAAAAATGTTAATGTTAAAATAGGTTCTGATTAAACAGTGCTTCAACGTAACTATCTCTAGTTTTTACATAACTACCCTGTGTGGAGGCAGGTCACTCAAGTAGAGTACCTTGACAGCTTCTCCTGCTTGTTGTAAAAGGTGACTAAATTGAGTCTGCTGTTCATTGTTCAAGTTCCGAACCTGTTCCTGTGTGATAGTAAATACTTCCAACTATCATATGACACCCACCCCTACCCATCATACATGTCCTGATACTCAAAACTATACTGAGGAGAAAATCTCCACTAATACAAAAACCAATGGAAGAAACCACTGAGAATAAATGGATATGCATAGGATAGATGGCTATTCATTATTTTAATATACTGCCACCCCAACCTCAAGGTGTAACACCATTGTACCAAATGGATGTATAGCACAAGGGAAAAAGTGGATCTCAATTGATAGCCAAAGGAGGAGGTGAACCAGAGGGGATTAGTTAGAAAGAAATAGTTAGCACATTAAAAGGACAATATGTTATGATACTGGTTTAACTGCTAATATAAAAAATGCATACATTGACCGGGCAATGATTAGTTTAATGCACCCAACATAATCAAACTTATTTTTGATGTTTAAATGGTGTTTCAATAGCCAACTAAAAATTTACAAATACCATTCAACAAATTGATCTTAAAATCTACCATTTATTGATCACTTTTTTCGTCTAGTCTAAACACAAAATCTTCAATGGTAAAGTTGTGAAGGCTAATACCAACTAATACTTACATCTAGGTGTGCATAATATGAAGGTTTTTTAAAATTATATTTACCTGTAGGATCGTCATGATTGCCATGTATAGAAAATACTGGAAAAGAAACATTCAAATTTGGATCTTCGTAATTCACAGTTGCATTTGCACTTTGGCTAAAATTTTGAGAGGGATTTGATAAAAATTCTATTGATACAGGTCTATCTCCCAAGCAATATTTTTTCATGAGTTCTAAGCATTTGTGAATGCAATAAGGACTTGGTTGTGCATGATGAAACAAATCACCACCCAACAAAATAAAATCTACTTCATTTTTAACAGCAAGCTGAAGTATTTCTTCGAAAGTATCGAATGTATCGGGCCCTCTTACCGGATTATCTTCGGCATAACCTAAATGTATATCAGTTGCTACCAATATTTTAAACATATCATCATTGTCACATATGCTATTTTGACTCGTATCCTGGGTAGTCATGATTGGGTAATTAAAGACAAACAATTAATTTCCTTTATCAAAAGTGGTATATAATATACAATAGATTGAAAACAAACAAAACCGCGAAATTTATTTTTACCTAGAAAATTAATTGGAATGAAGTTAGCAAAGATTTATAATCGAATTTGCTCGCACATTCATTGGCGGAGATGCTAACTGATATAAAGGTTTATGACAAATTATGGTAGTGTATTGCCAGTAATGACCCTAGCACACGTACGTCCAAAGGACTGAGTGGACGTCCATTTAACGTCCCTAGCGGACGTACAGGGACGTTAATTGGAACTTGATCCAACGTCCATAATACGTCCGGAGGACTTACTGACGGACTTTTGTGATGTTTCTCGGACGTCTATTTTAGCGCTGAGGATGTAAATTAGACGTTAACGCCATTGTACAAAGTACTAAAAGTGGCATCATCTTGTGCATATTAAGAATGTATTTTGGGAAATAAAACGTAAATTTTTAAAGGAACTTACATTTATTTATTATTAACAAACGGGACAAATCCACTGTCAAAATTATACAAAAATGCAATATTATAGAAATATAAAATGATTTTGAATAATAAAACATAAATGTTTAAAGGAACTTATATTTACTATAATATACCTATTTATATTTATTTATTAATAACAAATGGAACAAATTTACTGTCAAAATTAAACATACATAAGTACACATTTATAAAAAGTATCATTTTGCATTTTAGTGCTTCAAATAGTACCTAAAGCTATTGATACAGAAGTTTCAGACCATACCTATATTTGAACCATAATTAGTACTGTAAGGAACATGGAAATGTGAATTCTGAAGCAGTTAATGGGGAGGAATATGAAAACAAACTAGCTGAAGCAATTCAGCTAGTAAGATCAGCCTTAATCAGAGATTTATTAAAATGAAACCATATAGGCCTACATAAAAAGAATACACAATTCCTTAAAAATAAGTTAGGATATTCCGTCTGAAATAAGACCTTTATTGGTATTAAGACCCTGTAAGCGTGCTAGCATGTCACAAATTTTAATAGTTAAAGTTTGGGTAAAGAGTGAATATGACTGTGATTGATATAGGGTCTTTGATTACACTTGTCTAGGTAGGAGAAAGAAGGATTGTGGGTACTGCTAAGGAAATTGGCACAAAATCGTTGTAAATGACTGTGGCTCACTAAAAACAGAATCATTCAACTTCCGTTATCCCTTCCCATTCTGATTTCACTTACAGTTGTGTGGTCGGCAATTAAAAGCGGACAAGTCAATTTTTGAGTTTTAAAGTTGAAATCATAACTATTTACGTACCTATTTTTAATTAACAAAAATGTCTCAAAAATTGACTGTCTCTTTCTGTCTACCAACCACACAATTTAACCATTACAAAATTAATCATATTTGCTAATGCAACATGCAATTAAATTTTATTTATATTTTTATTTCAGCATCTGCCCTCTCTTTAGATCTCTTCAGATAATTCATTATCAAGTTTCAATTTCCTTCCCCATGGCAGCGCTGGTTTTGGAGTTTTTCCAAGCAGCATCTGAAAACAAAATTAATGTACGTTCATAAATTGAACAAACTAATTTCAGATTTAGTTCATTATACTATGCTTATTGTACATAAATCATCATTCAAAAGAGTAAAATTAAACACATTAATTTCAAGTGTCGTGAAGGTCACGAACAGCACACAAATAGCGGCACCACAAGATCTGGTGACAGAAGTACACACAGTCGAAGGGGTCTCGGAGTTTATATATCTTGGAACACAACTAAATAACAGCAACCTAGTAAGCGAAGAAGTTAAGAGAAGAATATACCTGGCGAACAGAGCTTACTTTGGACTAAAGCAGCTCTTAACATCACACATAATTAGCAAAAAAAACCAAGATACTAATATATGAAACTCTTATTAAACCTGTCCTGACATACGCGTCAGAGACATGGACTATGGTAAAAAGCGACGAAGAACTGTTAGGCCGCTTTGAAAGAAGAATACTTAGGCACATGTACGGAGTAGGTGTATCGTGGTACGGAGGAGTACAAAAAAGCGGGATATGGCGCAGGCGCTACAATTTTGAGTTGTATCAATGCTACGAAAAATGCAACATCGTCCGGTCTATTAAAATTAATAGACTAAGGTGGCTAGGACACCTTGAAAGAATGGACACTGGAGACCCCCAAAGACAGATATTATATCAAGAGCCAGTAGGAACCAGAAAGAGAGGCAGGCCAAGATCTAGATTTAAAACTCAAGTCGAAGATGACTTGAGGAATCTAGGGGTCAGAAATTGGAAAGCCAGGGCGAAAGATAGGGGGAATGGAGACTAATTCTTGAACAGGCCAAGACCCACACAGGGTTGTAGAGCCAAAGATGATGGTGAATTTCAAGTGTCGTAGTCTTATTGAATCTAGCCTGAACTAGAACTCAACCATAGGTATTTATTTCTAATGAGTTCCAAATGAGTAGTAATTACACTCTGATACTTAAAAAAACAAAAATAACAGTGTATAAATGAAATATATGGCCAACAACAAACCTTCATCTCATATCTCTAGCTGTAGTTCTTAAAGCAATCTCATTGCCAGACCTGAACATTTTGTAGAGTTGGTAAATTTTGTCATCTAAATTATATATACAGATATGCTTCTAAATGCTTCATCGGCTATGTGTGGCCACTTAAGCGATAATGTAAATTCTTAAATGTACCTTAAATTGATTTATGTTTACAAGTTACAAACATTTTAAAATCATAGCTATATGTGTGTCTTCACAAGCTTCATATTGCTTTTTCCCTAGCCAACTATATCTTCCTTGAATTTTATTGCTGATCAGCTTCTAAAGGCTTCTCCTAACAAATTCGTTTATGGTCTCCTCGCCAATTTTGGAAAGCTCATTATCCTAAAATATAAATCAACATGTAACAGTAATGTAACTGCCCCACAAACTTGATCATCCATGCTTAATTATTTTAGCTTAAACTATCTAATAAAAAAAACAGCCTCTGTTACAAAATCAATCAAACATTCATTTGCATCTTTTGGTTTCTCATAACCATGGTACTTAAATGCCCATTAAACCTACAATTTTTGGATATATAAACAAAAAGTTTCATTGAAAGAAAAGTTTAAATCGAAAGTATTGTAATCTGAACTATTCGAACTGAAACTCTCATCAAAATGAACAGTTAGGGATTCCGAAGAAAGGTTTGAAGAATATGGAATATCGTTGTTATTAATATTTTCAACAATATTCTCTACGTTTTTCGTAACCATCCTCTGTTGATGACGCTTAGAAACAAATCGTTTTCTTTTAAACAACAAATTTTAGGTAGAATTACACTTACCTTTTTGTAATAAAATAAAAACCAAACTCGGAAGTAACCTAGCAAATGTTACAAAATCTTTATATTATAACCAAAGCAAGCATCAAAAAAAGTTGCAAAAGATCCAACATTAGGCTGGGTGATGAGGATGACTAGACTGTTCTTACTCTTCTTCTTCATGACTATTACTTTTTACCCCAGATTTTATTGCTCCCAGGACATAAACACAATTATTTGAAAATGTTACTTTCATGAAGACTGAAATAATGAAATATAAAAAGAAACAAACATTATCAAAAAATTCGTATTGGACTTAAAGTATCTGCTAAATTTAAGTAAAATGTAAACTAAAGACAAGTAATAAAAAAGATGACAAATAGGTATTGGCATTTAAAACGGAAAACTATATTGAATAATGGGTTTAAAAACAGCCAAGAAAAGAATGGAACAATATATTATTTATACTTAACTGTAAAATAAACCATTTTCATTTAAATGTACGAACATTTTGGAATCCACATTATTGCTTATAATTTTTACATTTTTAAACATTTACTTTAAAGCCTTTCTGAATATTAATCACCTCCACCCGTGAAACATTTCAAAAATTTGCAACTCTTATTTTGGTCTACTTCTTTTTAAAGGTCTTTAGAAACTGTGCTGTGTAGTCAAAAACCATGTTTAAATTAATTTAGTATTACTTTATATTTTACAAGTTTTGATAATTATTGAGTACAGTTGAAAAGAATATAGATTTAACATAAAAGTAACGACAAAAAGCTATGTTGGAATAAAGTTTGATATACAGACATCATAAATTTTTCTTAACATATGTTGGCTACCTTGATTCGCTTCTCTTGGTGACAGAATTTAATCACATTTAAAAATAAAAAGTAACTAAAGAACATAATGGTGAGCAATTTTCTAAAATCATAAGAAGAGTCAGTATTTTCAGGAATTTTCCGTTAATTTGTGATAACTAGGATTTTATACCCGTGACAACTATTTATGTACCTTCTTCGAAGATCATTTCGATAGTTTAATAAAACATTAATCCGGCGTTTCCTCGTGTTTGGCATTGTCAAAATCATAAAAATGGCGGATCCAACCAGTTATAAGAATCGTCTGCAAAATTTTAAGAACAAAGGAAAAGATCAAGATGTAAGTAATTTTTTATATCTACGATTTGGCAATAAGCTTATGTAGTTGTAAGTGTAATTGCAGTTTTTGGAATATTTGTTATCTAAACCTGATTTTAGGTCATGTCCACATGTCAAGAACACTTAAGATATTAACATAAATTTTATAAAAATGAATAAAGTATTTTGTAGTAATAATTCTGAATATTCAGCTAAATTTTTTATTATTATCGCTTCACTTAATTAAGCAATCAAAATAATAGTGTATAGTCTCTTATCTCTATATATCTTATTAGACCTTCAACATTGAAAAGTTCATTGCTATAACAATTAAGAAACACCAGTTTCAGGGTTTTGTCTTCATTGTTCTCAATTTCATTGATAGTTTTCATGGATAAGATGATACAATTTGATATTACAGGATACATTTTACAGAATTTTACTGTAAAGCAAAAAATATGACATTTAAAATGTTTGATCTTCCATTTATTTTCTATTTTTGGTGTTGTTTACAAATTTGTAAATCATTATGGTGTATATTGTCACTAAAATGACATGAAATATATTTAGCAGATATATTGAAATGAAATAAACAATGTCACAAACCTGGTTGTAGTTTTGTATCTTAGTATTAGCACCGAACATATTAGGCCCATTCTATTACTTGTATTTGCCTTATATATTTGCTTACTTTTTAGATATATGTTCCTGAAATTCATCTTTATATCCTTATCCTCTTAAATTGTACCCTGTTACACAGCCTTACTAAAACTTTCTTTTTTAATTTGTAAAAAATTAATTTTTGTATATTTAATAGGAATCTGGCTACCCATACGGTTCATTCCCTATTACATACCTAATCACCTTCCATGATTTAAAAAGTCTTTACCAAGTTATGTTTTTTTTTCTGTAGCATATGTCATAGTTAACATTGCAGTAAATAAGAAATACAATACATTTGTTCACTCTTTGTTTGTAACTCAGAATCAGGAAGAAATATATTCTCCTAACTTGAAAATTATTAAAAGAATTGATAATTACATCAGTCATTTATCACCAATGCAAGTATATAGAATCTGAAGGTATTATGAGAAATATTTGTATCAGTTATAGTTCCCGTTCAGTAATGAAGAAGAAAATTAAGAGTATGGCTGATCTTACCACATTTGTTAGTTTTACCTTCTTACAAATCCTGAAATAAATTATTTAACTGGTAATAACTTCCTACTAAATATCACTCTCTTTTTTATATTAATGAGGCTAGTTATATACACTGCATTACTAGTTTAAATGAAGTAATTAAATTGTATTTAGGTATTAATATTTTTTACTTTTTGTTCATAATGTAATTCTAAAAGGTTAGTAATAATCTGATTATGATCCTATTGTTTCCTGCTTATATATATATATATATATATATATATATATATATATATATATATATATATATATTCCATAAAATAAGTCTCATTACTTTTACATATAATTTTCAGGAGATGCGTAGGAGAAGAACTGAAGTTACAGTGGAACTTAGAAAAAATAAAAGAGAAGAAACTTTGCAGAAAAGGCGTAATGTTCCCATTGTTGACTCAACAGATGAAGATGACATCGAAAAATCTCTATCAAATACAAACTTAGAACAGTTAGTACAGCAAGCTGCAGCTGATGATAATCCAGCAGTACAATTAATGGCTGTACAGTCTGCTAGAAAATTGCTCTCTGCTGACAGAAATCCACCCATAGATGCTTTAATAGACAGTAAAATCTTACCTGTACTTGTTAAATGCTTAGAAAGGCAAGATAATCCTTCTTTACAGTTTGAGGCAGCTTGGGCACTGACAAATATTGCTTCTGGTACCTCAGCCCAAACAAATAAGGTATTGTTGCTATTTTTTAATTACTTATATTTCACTAATTGTATATCTTTTTTTTTATTTAAGGTGGTAGCAGCTGGAGCAGTTCCCCTTTTCCTTATGTTATTACATTCACCACATCAAAATGTTTGTGAACAGGCTGTATGGGCTTTAGGAAATATAATTGGAGATGGTCCTATTCTAAGAGATTATGTTATAGAATTAGGAGTAGTTGATCCTCTGCTATCTTTCATAAAACCAGAAATACCAATTTCATTTTTAAGAAATGTTACATGGGTTATTGTAAATTTATGCAGAAACAAAGATCCTTCTCCTCCTACTAAGACTATTGAAGAACTGTTACCTGCTCTAAATGCTTTGATACATCATACAGATGTTAATGTAGGTATACTTTTAATATTATATTTCTTCAATTTTGTGCCATTTTGTCTTACTTAAGTTTAATTAAAATTTAAATTAGTATAATGATATATATCTAGATGTATACTAAAAATTCTATGGACGGCTATGCTGACAAATGTGGCAGTCCTTGAGAGAGCAAATGCTGCTCGCAAGCTGCTTGATAACATCAAATGTAGAAAGATGGTCTATTTTGGACACGTAGTAAGGGGAGACCGATATAATATTCTTCAACTTATTATGATGGGTAAAATCGAAGGATGCAGAGGAATTGGTAGAAAGCAGGCCTCTTGGTTGAAGAATATCAGGGAGTGGACAGGAATGAGGAAAGCTGAGCAACTCTTTAGAATAGCTCAAGACAGAGACAGTTTCGCCATGTTAATCGCCAATGTCAAGGGGACTTGATAGGGCATGTTAAGAAGAATAATGATATTAAAAATATAGTTCCGAGAAATTCAACCTGAAGTTAAATAGAAAAGAAAAAAAAGTGTGTTTGTAAGGTAATAATACAGCCAATATTATTTTATGCTTTATATAATTGCCATGACAGCAAGAGAGGAAGAACAACTAAAAATATTCAAAAGGAAGTTAATAAGAAAAATAGTATCAAAGATATCCAATGAAGACAATATATGACCAAGGATTGGCAATGAAATTCGAGAATGAGTGAGAAATGAGAATATAATGAGAGTAATAAAAGCTTAGAGGATAAGATAAGATAAAAAATAGAGGAAACATGAAAAATGCTCCTTGTAAAAGAAAATTCACATTAGGTGAATCACAACATGAAAGAGAATCCACAGCTTTTGTAGTGTTTCAGTATATTGTAATTTTTGTGCCTTTTTTAACCTCTTGGAATTTCATTATTTAATTACTTGTAATTCATTAATAATTGCAATATTTTTGAAGTGAAAACTTCTATAGAGAGATTTGAGAAAAATATAGTCTTTAAAACAGGGGGAACATTTTAACCTGCTATTAGCATGGAATGGGTTAAGTTGGGAGTCACTGTAGTTTAGGTAAGTTGCATACACTTGACAGAACCCAAGCAAGTCTGATAATTGTATTACAAACATTATTTGAAGAAAATGAATTAAAAAAAAAGAACTTTAATAAAAAGTGAAAATACAAAGCCACATAACCATTTTAAGTGAAGGTAGTTTAAGATTTTTCTCCACATAAAATAATGTTTTCCAGGCCTGACTATAAAAGTTTTTGCTTGTATCTGGTCTCCCTTTATAGCAGCATTATTTTTTTTTATTTCCACTTCATGTGATAAGTCATTTTAATGTGATTAAACATTCTTTTGTATGAATTGTTATGTTAGATGTCTTGTTTCCTATGTATGCATTTTAAAAGGTTGAGGGTCAACCAGTTTTTAAGTATTTGAAGGGGTCAGAAGCAAAACCGCCTAAGTAGCGTAATACACATTTTGAGAAATAAAGCATCAAAGTTTTTGCTCCTTTAAAAATTCTGGATGTTCAAAATTAAAAATTTTAAAGTACTAAACAATTCAAAATAAGTATAAAATTTTAAAGATACTTCTGGTGAGAAATTTTTAAAATTTTTTTTGCCTCTTTTGACAAAAAAATGCATTTAGGTTGTTTTACCTTTAAGCAAAAATGGCTTTATAATACACAAAAAGAACTAAACGAAAGCTTAATTTTCAATTAATATTTATTTTTTCTTAAAAAAAAAACGAAAATGTTGCTCTTTTAGAACACTAGAGTTACTCATAATCTGAGAAAAAAATCTATGTAGTCGTCTTGTTCGTCGTTGGCATCTTCTTTGGAAGACTTAACAGCAGTGCTTCCTTTTTTCCTTGCTTTTCTGCTGCTTTGAATCATGCGGCAAATCATTATAAAATTGATGGTAAATGGGGTGTATGAACTCTAGCAGCTGTTGAAAATTTTCCCATTTTTGATACTTAACTTGTCTCGTACTTCTTTTTTTCGTCTTCAGTTGATGATGAGATTAAGTTTACCAATCGATCGCATTTATTACAAGTTTAAGAATGAGGATGGTGAAATTTTAAATTTTATTGAAAATATGACGGTGATATAATTCCTCAACTGGGGGTTCATCGTTATCAGTGCAATTATTATCTTTGTAGAGTGGATGACTCCTATAACGTAAAAATCATCTGATATGTTCAATTACTCTTTTTCTTGCGTTCTCTGATACTTTGTTGGTTGGGACATATTTATCAGGCTCCACAAAATTGTCGTTGTCAACTTTTTTACACATAACCTTAAAGCGACTATCGCTGATATCAAAAGTTTTTAGGAAAAACTCTGCATACAGAGCGATCAAGAAGTTTAATTTCTGTACTGTAATCCTTTTTGCTATTAGCCAGTTTTTTTTAGGTTCAGTTTTTCTGATGTATGAAGCTAAAATAGCTATTTGCAGGTAGCTAAACTGTACAACTTAGAGAAGAGTCGTTGTCTTTCAACCTCGTTAAATATTCCACATTGGTACCTACACGTATGCACATACGCCTGAACACATTTCGTTCTCTTCATTTTTCTCTGCTTTCATATTCCCTTCCAGCGAACCTCTTATTTGTGATTTTATTCCTCTTCCATGCATGTATGTTACGCTTCCTTTTTCGGGTAGTTCTAGGAGTTACTGAAAAGAGGAAATATGTTAAGCCCTTAAGTTGAACTTAACTTCGAAATTTCTAAAAGTATATAACTAAATTTACCGGTATCTACAAGTTTAATATTTACATAATAAAATAATTTTTGCTAGGGATATCACGCTTAAATTAAAACTAACAAGCTAAAACACACACTTTTACTACTCAAATATTATACTCCACATGTGTGCTTGTAGTTGCTTCCTCAGCAGATATTATGGAATTATCGCTGTCGTTATCTTCTTCATATTCACTCGGAATAAAATCAGATTCTCCATCTGTAGCGTATGGATCACTATCTGACTCTAAAAATAATATAAAATTAAAATTATTTAACTAATAGATTCTTATTTTATTTGTTTTTTCCAAAAATCATTATAACTTACCTAACTCAAAAGACATGATCGAAATATTATAATGAGAAAATATATAATTTCTGCCAACAATAGTATTACTTAAAACACTGCTATTAATCCAATAAAGAAGTATAACCTTCACACCATAAACAAATCCAAACCGTTGAGTGAAACCCAAACAACATAAGTAATAAAAATATATTTATTTCCAGTCGCTTGTTTGGAAGTAAAACAGCCTAGGTGCGCTAAGGCGATTTCTGCTCTTAACGGTTGGTGAATTTCATTTTGGTTGTTTTTTCTATTCATCAAAAGATGGCTAAAGTAGGGTTAGAGCGTAGTCGATTTTACTACCAAACAATATAAGATATTCAGAACGTGAAACATCACTAAAGTCGTTTTGGTGAAAATTGGACTTAGGCGGTTTTACTTCTAACCCCTTCATTTGTAATTTAGAGCAAAAGTTTTTAGTAGTTAATTATATGATTATACATCTAACATCTATACATCTTATATGATGATCCATTTGTTCAAGAATATGGCTACTATCATCCTTAACTTAATTGTCAAACTTTAAAAATAATTTACATGGTATTCATTCATCAAAATAATATGGTATTCATTCATACTTTGAAATTACTATGCTAGAACTAATTAGGTCAATTATTTATGATGAAATTTGTGATTATATTGAACTGGCCATCTTCATTCTGGCTTTACAACCTTGTGTGGATCAAAATCTCCTCAAGAATTTCTCTCCAGTTGTCCCTATCCATCACCTTGTTCTTATATTGAACAGGTAATACAAAAAAAAACGAAAATTTAATGATAATCATGTTAAATATAATTACTAATTACCCTAAATATTTTTTACATGATTCAACACAATAAGCTGCATAAACAAGAAAAATAAGCAGCTGCTTAGATAAGTGTGTGATAGACATGTTACTCTTCAAATGATAAATTAGTACAATTATCTCAGGAAGTTTAATAAAATGCAAACAAAATGTGAATATATAAAATACCAAGAGACTATTGAAAAAGGTATTAATATCAATTCATCTAGTGTATTCATTCATATTGTAAATAACTTAAAATACAATTATCTCATTTATTGACCATATCCATTACATGTAATTACATTTTATTCTGTAAAATGTGTTTGTTTTTAGAATAAATAAATAAATATACACTTTATATAACAAAAATATTTGTGTTACAGATCTTAGTTGACACAGTTTGGGCTTTAAGTTACCTAACTGATGGTGGCAATCTTCACATCCAAATGGTTATAGATAGTGGTGTTGTACCAAAACTCATACCTCTCCTTAGTCATAAAGAAGTAAAAGTTCAAACAGCAGCTCTTCGTGCTGTGGGTAATATAGTTACAGGTACTGATGAACAAACACAGGTGGTGCTTAATTGTGATGCCCTCAGCCATTTCCCATCGTTATTAATACATTCTAAAGAAAAGATCTGTAAAGAAGCAGTATGGTTCTTGTCCAATATCACAGCTGGAAGTAGATCACAAGTGCAAGCTGTTATTGATGCTGGTAAGTTTATACATATCTTAAGAGGTTAGGGTTTATTTTCAATATTTTAAACATATTTTAAGTAACTTTAATACATTATAGTAAATTTCAAGAGTATTATTTGAAATTTTGGTACAAAAATTAAAAATTTAGAAAATTATGACTAATTTTCCAAGATGAAAAAAAAGTTACTTTACAGTGTTCATTGTAACATAACTGAATCATTTGTTGGCAAAAACCAAAGAGATTTCGTTAGTTTGAGGTTCCCTATGTCGCAACTTAGAGATATTGTTCATTTTATCGTTTTTCAAATTTTAGAAGAAAAAAAAACGAAATTTTTTGAAAAAATTTTGTTAAAATTTGACTAATTTGATGTTGTAAAATTAATTATAACAACAAATTGACAATATCTCAACGTTACGACCTAGTAATTTATCTATAAAAGAAGTGTAAAATTTGAGAAGGATTGATGAAGTAGTTTTTGAGATACAGTGAACACTGACTTGAAAAAAATATTCTGAGAAAAATGTGTTTAAAAAAAAGCTCATTTTTTATACTCACACATTATCTATTCCAGACCCATATAGCGATGTGCTTCCTGCTAAAATATCTAGAGCATCTTTTTGTTTCTGCTTTCGACAAACTTTTTTTTTATTGCTAGTAATTCAATTGTTATCTTACCCCATTCACTCACCTCACTCACATAACTCATGCATAAATGAATGTCTATAAAACATGCAGCAAAAGTCATTAACATTGTAAGTAATAGAGTTTAATTTGTTTTAGGGCTTTTACCGAAAATAATTCTTAATCTTAGTAAAGGTGATTTCCAAACACAGAAAGAAGCTGCTTGGGCTATCACCAATTTGTCTATAGGCGGTAGTAGAGAACAAATTGCTAGACTGATACAGGAGGGGGTGGTGCCTCCTTTCTGTGAACTCCTCAACTGCAAAGATGCTACAGTTATCCAGGTAAGGATTGTACTAGATTTATTTATATATAAGATGCTAAATTGTTTATAAAATAAAAACAAACAAAGAACAAATCTGGTGTTTTGGTTTGAGAAAAAGTATTTGAAAAAAAAAAATCAAATTAATTTTAAAATTAAATGATTCACATGTATTTGTTGTGCTTGTTCTAGAAGCAGACAATTCTGTCCATTCAAATGTATGGAAATAGGTATTTCTATACAATTACCAAAAGAATATTCCACCAATTTTAATAATTAAGAGACAGGTGCTATTAACTCGATGAAATACCAAAGAAAATAATAAGACAGATACCACCTAGAAAAAGGTCAAAGGAAATGGATCAACCCATCCCAAACCCAACCACATGGACCAAGTGGGGCAGAATCTAAAAACCTTAAAAATTATTAACTGTAAAAATGTGGCAGCTATAGCTCAGTGGACATCCTGGATTCAATCCCCAGCACAGGATTAGAAATTTTTTAATTTCTAATTTAACTTAGTCGCCACTGTGGTTTGGAGGGCACATTAAGCAGTCGGTCCTGGCTACATAAGTAGTCATTAACACTAAAACCTTAGGCAGGTTTTAGTGCCATTGGGTTATCAAAAGTAAAACAGATAACAAGTCGGCAATAAACTGGGATATATTTAAGAAAATGTAAAATTTAGAGTTTTCAGATGATATAGCATTGATTAAACAACATAAAAATTAAATGCAATAGAAAACAGAACTCATAAAAAAAGTACCTCAACAAGTGAGGCTTAGACTAAATTAAAAGACAACCAAATTTATTGTCACCAGTGAAAAGGGAGGAAAATAAATATCCAGAGCAATGATATAGAAGAAGTTGAAGAATTTTGTTATGTGAGATCTGACAGAACTGGTGGTACAAGTAACAATATCTTAGCAAAATGGCATTGGATATCTTAGCAAAAATATGGAAACCAGCAAATATATTGGCTGAGACAAAGCTGTAATTATTTCAAATTAATGTCAAAAGTATGTTTTTTGTGAATCTGAAAGTTGGATTTACTTATAAATAAATTTTTGTGAAAAATTAATCAACCGTTGTGACCAGAAAAAATATCAACTGACACTCTAAAAAATATTTGAAAAATAAACATTAAATGCTGTCAAGGGAAATTAATGGTATATATAATCGTTGATTGCCAAATTATTTACCATTATGCCCCAACCTCATCTCATTCAGATGAGGAAGTTGAGTAGTTTTATGACGAAATATCAATAGGGCTAAACGAAACACCTACACAATATATTATAATATGTGGTGATTTTAATGGTAGAACTGGCAGCAGAATGTGTTGAAGACACATATGTTGGAAAATTCGAGCCAGACCAACATAACGAAAGAGGAGAAACCTGGTTGGATTTCTACTTCAGAATAACTTATTCCCAATGAACAGCCTCTTCCACAAAAAAAAAAAACAACAAAAAAAATCGGTTGCCTGTAAAGTCGGTTTTACGGGCGAAGATTTTACGTGACAACGTCTTTTTCTCGGTAGAATATTTATTGATATGAATATTATTAAATTGCACAATAGGAACAAGGAATTGAATGAAAATAAGAATTGCACAAATTTTAACTATAGAAATATATTTTGTTTACTAAAACATTGTACATGTAAACTTAAACTTAACTAATTTCTATTTGAGTGATTTTGTTGAGGATAGGACGATGATAGGAGAAATAGCATCGCACCAGCGGACCGATCATGTTTGAGTGGGAGAGAGACGCAAGGCATTCGCCGGTCCGGCGGGCCTCTCTCTCGTTCGGTGACTCATCGTAACAGACGTGAGCAGGCGTTACACTTTTTCATGAGTGACTCCGAGCCACAACCTAATTTAAGACGTTGTCACGTCAAAAAGATGGACTTGGCAAAGCCCGGATAGCAAAACAAAAAAAAAATAGAGTGTATAATTAGCAACAAAAGGAAAATCGTCCAAGATATGACCTAAACACATTTTATATGGGTAGTAATCATCGAATGGTATGCGCCAAAGTTAAAATATATCTAGACAAGGAAAGAAATCGATTATTGAGAAAAAATGAAATACATACATGGACACAACCCAGTGACGTCAAAATAAACTTTGAGACAAATTAAAATCAGATACAAGGACTCCTACTGAAAATATAAATGTTCTCATTGAAAGCATTACACAAGCTATCCGAGAAGCCAAAAGAAACATTGTCCAAACATAAAGAACAAAGAGAAACATGGTGAAATAAAGAAAAAATATAAGAGACTATAATGTTGTATTTTTATTAATCTAATTTATTGTCTTTATTTATTATCAAAGGTTCTACATTTATAACACTTACAAGTTTATTAAAGTCTTTATTACAGCAACTGTTTTCAACAAAATTCCCTCCTTAAATATAAAATACAGTTAATCCAGAATCCCTTCGAATTCTGACGGCGACCCTCTCGAAAAGTCAGTTTGGCAAACAGGTTTTTCAGCTGAGTGGCGAAATTACTAGAGTAGAATAGAATTAGAAATAATATGTTTACAGTTTAATATGAATCATATATTTATCGTAACAATAAACACAAGTAAAGAAGAAATAAGAAAGATGAATCAAGAAGTACACAAAGCAATCAAAAAAGATTTGAGAAAATATAATAATACAGGCAAATAAAAGCTTGAGGATACTTTAAAGAAATTTAAAAACTGGAAAGAGTTAAATAATCAAATTAAAAAACAAACAGGGTGAAATAATAACCAACAGGACTGAGTTGTTAAAAACTGTGGAACATTTCTATCAAAAACTATACAATAAGTAGACGGGACACTGTAATAGAGATATAAAGGCAACTGACAAAACCATATTAAACCAAGGTTTTGAACTAATGCCAGACATAACACTTAGTGAAATTAGAAAAGTAATGGATAATATGAAAGACAATAAATCACCAGGATATGAATGAGGCACTAGTAATTGAATCCCTCAAGAACAGGGGTGAGACTCTATTCCTCAAGATACAAATTAATTTATGCTTACAAGAAAAGTCGATACCACCTAAATGGAATAAGACAGTAACGAACCTGATACACAAAAAAGGAGATAAAACTGACCTAGAAAATTATCAACCCATTAGCCTGTTAAGTCATATGTATAAACTCTTCACCAGAATCATAACAACGAGATTTGATAAAAAACTAGATATGAACCAAACCAGAGAGCAAGCTGGATTTCAGTCAAAATTTGGCACCAACGACCACCTGCAAACGCTCAATACCTCTGGTATTGGTGTTTATAGATTTCCACAAAGCATCTGACTGGGTAGAACTAGATAGTATAATTGAAGTCTTAAATGAAAGTAGAATTGATAATTATTAACCAGATTATTATGCAACATTTATAGAAATGCGACAAATGTAATAAATTTACACGTAAACGTAAAAACACACACATTCGAAATGTGACACACTATCACCAAAGCTTTAACTGCCGTAGAATGTTCATTTAAAAACCTGGATTGGGATTATAAAGGGATAAGTGTCGACAGGGAAAGACCATACCACCTGAGTTATGCTGATTACATATATTTGATAGATGACCTATATTTACCTAAGAATAATGAGAGTTGTATGTATAAAGCGATGTATGCAAGTAAACAATGATTTCTAAATAAGATATATGGGAAAATGGAACATAGGAACCATAAATAACAACATTGAGAAAAGCGCAATCCATTGGGTAACATCAAAATGACTAAAGTGTTAATGAATAGAAGATTATAGGAAAAAGATGTAAGAATGGAAAAAGACATAAGATGACCATAAAGAGCATAAGGGTCATGGAAAAAATGTACCTATGGTGTTATGTGTTATACAAATAAAACATGGTGGAGAGATAGGAACAGTTGGATAACTACTGTAAGAATAACCACAGAAAATCTGCGAATTAAATTATAAGATTTAAGATTGCTTATAGAGAATCATCATTATCAGTGGCGTTACAGCTCTTTATGAGCCAAAGCCTTCTTCAGAACAATTCTCCATTCGCCCCTATCTCTGGCAACTCTTCTCCATGCTCGAATTCCGATAGACTTCAAATCATTTTCTAGGTTGTCTTGGTACCTAAGTCTAGGTCTTCCTCTTCTTCGTTGTCCGATTGGCCCTCTTCGGTCAAAAACTTTTCTGGCTATGGCATCTTCCTCTTATCTGATTACATGACCTATCCATCTGAGGCGTGCTACCTTAATGAATTGTACAACGTCAGGTTCTCCAAATCTTCTATACAACTCAAAATTGTAACACCTGCGCCACAAACCTTGTTCTTTTATGCCTCCATATATTCGTCTTAGTATTTTTCGCTCAAAACGTTTGAGCAATTCTTGGTCATTCTGTGTTAGTGTCCAAGTTTCTGAACCATATGTTAGCACTGGTCTTATTAGTGTTTTGTATACAGTCAGTTTAATTTTTCTAGGCATTTTTGAGGCCATCTGTCTTCTTAAGCCATAGTAACACTTATTGGCGATCACTATTCTTCTTTTGATTTCTTCACTGACGTTATTATCTTTGGTTAGCAGCGACCCTAAGTATATGAAGGTGTCAACACCTTCCAGTTCTAGGTCATCAATTATTATTCGTGTAGGTGTCGGGTTGCTTGACCTAGTGCAACACATATATTTGGTCTTTTGAACATTTATATTTAGTCCCATTCTGTGTGCAGATGCTCTTAACGACCGAAATGCTTCAGTCAGAGATTCTGTGGACCTACCTATGATGTCTATGTCATCTGCGTATCCAACAATTTGTACTGATTTTTTAAAGATAGTTGCTTATAGAGAATCCACATACAGAATATCTTACACGGAAATTAAACAAATCATAGATGATAAAAAATATTGCTCTGTATGAAACAAAAGTATGTACCATGAATAGTAAAAACACAAGCAATAAAATAGATATTGAGTAAAACACCAGTAAGAAAAAATATATTTTGAGAATTTTTAATTTTAAGTATGGTAAATGTTAAGTTACCTTAGTTTAGTGTCTGAATATAATTTTATAGCATAGTTTGATTTATTTAATATAATATTTATTTAATTCTAGGTTGTACTTGATGGTATTAATAATTTACTACAAATGGCCGGTCCTCAATTGGAACAGCTCTGCACAATGATTGAAGAATGCAACGGCCTGGACAAAATTGAAGCTTTGCAAAATCATGACAACATTAAAATTTATAAATTGGCATATGAAATTATAGAGCAATATTTCGGAGGCGAGGTAAGTTTTAAAGACAATATAACCTTTACTTATAACAAAGCTGTAAAATATAAGATTTCATGGTTTATTTATTAAAGAAATTAAATGATAAACATATATTCTGCCTGATAGATCATCATTATCATTCTCAGCTTATTCTACTGAATATGGCGCAGCCTTTCCTAAATAGTCATTTCTGCTCACAATTGTCTGGTATTTGCTTCTCTGTGCAATATTCTACCTGCTTATTTCTCTATGTCATAGTCCCACCTTTACTTTGGACACTGTCTTGATTTTTTTATTTCTCTTGAATACCACAGTGTAATTCTCGTAGACCATATATTGTCAGTTCTTCTCACTAAATGTCCTGGCCACTGCCATTTTAGATATTTGATTCCGTAATGATTACATCATTGACCTGAGTTTTCTGTCCGATCCATTTTCTTCTTTTGCAATCTCTTTGTTATGACGTGTAACACGCATAGCTGCTTTGACTTTTGATTGAAATTGAGTTTCGCTATTATTTCTTTCTTTAGTGTCTAAATTTCACAGCCATATGTCATGATCAGTATGCACTGATTGAATGCTCTTTTCTTCAGGTGGATTGGTATTTTGGATTTGAATATTACAGCATTTTTATCAAAAGATGCCCGTCAGTTTCATTCTTTTATTGATTTCTGGGAGTAAGGAGCCAGATTTGGGTATTCATTGTTCCAGGTATACATACTTGTCTACTGTCTCAAGTACAGTATTGTTTTTTTATTACATTTTGGATATCCACTATAGTAGAAGCAATAGTTAGAATGCAGTGTTGGTCTTACGGTGTGCAGCGATGCCGCTCATGTCGGCACAGTGGTAGGTGTGTGATAGTTTGGCGATAGACTGAGAAATCAGGACCTTACGCGCTTCGTTTCAAAAATATTTACTCATTAATTTAACTTAGTTAAATAAGAGAATAAACAAAAAAAAAAACAAATTAATTCTATAAAAAATGACTATACATAAAATATCTAATACCTCGTAAATATTTATATACATATATACAAAAAAAAGCAAGTAGTTTACTCTATACGACACAATAAATATATATACATAAAATGCACAAGAAGATCATAATTGAAATGTACGGAGTCAAAAACAAATGAGGATTAAATCAGATATTTCTCGTTAATACTAATCGCAATCCATATCTAAATCGTCCTTATCCTCTGAATCATCTCCTATAATAATTAGCACCGGTTCAATATCTTCCTGCAAATTGTCCACCGCAAACATTTTTTCTTCTACTTTCTTGACGTGGTTCACATAATTATGCCACTGCTCTTTAGATACGCCTTGGTAAGATTCTTTTATCCACCATTCAACCGTTTTTTCTTTAAAATCGATGTTGATCGAAGCCACATACCTTTTCACTTGACTCCACGCCATCTTAATCGGGTTCAGCTCGCAATGGTAAGGCGGCAGTCTCAAAATCTTAACGCTATATTTTTCTGCAATTGTTTCAATTTTGTACTTGTCAAACTCATCTTAAATGCAACCGCAGTATCCAGTTTTTAGGTAATCTTTCTCGATGAAAATGTTCTTTTTAATTAGCCAATTCTTAATTTACCTTTTGTTCCACAATTTTTTAAGGAAATCAAATTTCGGGAGTGGTATGACATCATCATCATCATTCTGGCTTTACAACCCTACGTAGGTCCTAGCCTCAAGCACATATTCCCATATTTCTCATATTTTCATCGATGTTATCAAGGAACCTTTTCTAAGTCTTCCTCTTCTTCTTTGACCAATGGGTCTATCAAGGAGCGTTTTTCTAGCTGGGTCATTTTGTTCCATCCACATTACATGCCCTATCCATCTCAGACGTCCTATCTTAATATGTTTTACAATATCAGGTTCCTGGTATATTCTATAAAGTTCGAAGTTGTATCGTCTTCTCCACACTCCATTGTCATTCACTGCTCCATAAATTCGCTTCTCCTAATGACTTGATAATGATCTTTATTTCCTAAAGAATATGTTTACAATGGAAGCTATTGAAAATTGATAAATATAGATAAGCTATCGACAATGAGTTCTTCATATATTTTACTTTTTTTATAGTATTTTTCTTCGTGTTACTCTTTAGTTCTGTAGAACAATGTAACTCTTTTTATTTATACATCGATGATTGAATCATCCTTTGGTTGAAACAATAATGATAGTCTTTTATACAACCGTAGGCAATTGTTGTGTGCACGATATTGCAGTGGTATGATTCTTAAATCCGGTCCTTATGCGCCGCTCGGGGCAAACCGGCAACGTGGTCGACCGTTCTCACGTAAGAAATACATTGCTTATCTTACCTGCTCTGCATTCTAACTGTGACTTCTACTCTAGCTCATTGTATATGGTCCACAACTGGAATTTTTATTTGTTGGTTGTTATGATTCTTTTGGACTATTGGACTCGACTATTCTACCAGCGGAGTCACATCAGCCTACGCTAATTTACCAGTACACACGCATATTCATTATATTATAGTAGGATAGTAAATATGTATATTAGTTACATGTTTTTAGAATAGAAATATTTAAGAAAACATTGTATTTGTATATATCCAAGACTTTGCTTCAGTTTGGTAATATTTTTGTACAACACCAAACCTTGTGTTATCGTTTACACTACTCCTTCACTTCGGCTCTGATCTGCTGTACTCCTAGTTTTCATTCACTCTTGACAGGTGTTCACAACTTTTACCAAGTATTTTTCTTAGAATCCTTTTTTTATGTTATTTCATATATTATCATTAACTAAGTACACGTCATGGATAAGTTTCATCGCGCAGCTTTTAAAAGAATCCATTATAACGGTAATGAATGAGTGACAGGAACTATACTCCAGCAAAGAAATAATGAAATGTCATACTCGTGATATCATATTGTATAATTTTAGCTGTCATGAGTTTTACCAAGAAGCGTATTAGTAGCAGAGAATTTATTTTTTATTAAGCATATGACATATTAAGAACACATAATTAAAAGCAATATGTTTATAAAAAACGTTAAATGGAGTATTACAAACGAACATCAATATAATCTAAAACATTTTCGATATCATTCAGGAATTCCATCTTCTTAGTTTTTCTTGCTGTTATGTCAATATAATTACCCTCCTTATCTCTTTACTTCTTTTGTTTAAATTTCTTTTTGCTTTTGTTTGTAGTTATTTGCTTATAGTTTCTTTCTGCGGTGGAGTCTTTTTCTTCCTTCCTTAGCTATTTATATTCCTACTTTGTCGGGTTCTGTACCCCTGTTACATCATTAAATATGCTCTGTTTTTTCTCTCTATTATAATCTGATATTCTTCGTCAAAACAGTCATTCGTTCTTGTTCTTCTTTGTTTACCTTTCATGCCTAGTAATTCTTCAGCTTCTTCTTTCATGATGTTTCTGCACACTTCACTCTCTTCATTCACGTTTTCATGTTTTAATCTGTTTTCTAGCTTGATGTTTATATTTTGTTTATATTCTCTATTTTTGTTTGTATTTTTAAGTCCTTTTACATTGTATTGTTCATGTTTAGTACCTATTTCCTTTTTTAAATGTTTAAAATTCTGACCCTTACCCTACTTTCGATCCAGTCGTGATCAGAACCCGCATTTGCTCCTGTTCTAGTGCGAACGTTTATTATAATGGATTGGTGTCTTGAGTCTACAATAGAATGATCTATATCATATTTACTGTAAGTCTGTCTGGTGATTTTCAGATGCCTTTGTGTATATCTTTTCGAGCAAACTTAAAATTATACCATCAATTAAAAAAAAACTACTATGAAAATGAAGTCACTTTTGAAATCAGAGCATCAAAAATATTTAAAATTCGTTATTTGTCAAGCACCAAATTTTTTTATTTTATTGGGCTCTGTGTTATTCCTGTCATTCCTGTTCCATACCATACAAGTAAAACGTTTACTTTTTATTCCAGTTCTTCCTTTGGCCGAATTTTTAGTTTTTTATTGGTGCTTATAAAATGAAAGTAATTGCTTCGTTGTGTAGTTGCGTTGTAGTGTAGATTCAGCTGTTGATTCATTTGTTGTGTCTTTATTTTGATATTGAGGACATTGATTCATTCCGTTATTAAATGAACTTCTCGGTTATTTGACACTCAAGAGAATTAAATTTTTCTCACACATAAACTTAGAATCTCTCGAATTAATTACGAGAAGTATTTTATTATATAACTTTTTCCAAGTAAACACGTTTTAGCATGCTTTTAAAAGATATTATGTACATACAAACCAAACAAGCATCTGCGCTTGCTATAGTTTGGCCGCTGAAAAGATGGAATGATCACGTGAATGGCACGCACTCTTAACAGGTTGACTGCCAGGCGGTCGTATACGACCGACAGTTCAATAAGTACTTCATGCCACGGAGGTCGTATACGACCGATTTGATACTGTCTGTGATATAGTTCCTGTTTTGCCAGAGGTCGTGTAGAGAAGCGGAGTTATTGCAGTATTCGACCGCCGTGGCATACAGTTGTCGCATATACATATCAGTTTTCATTTTGGCTGAATAGGGGAGACTGAAATGATATCGAAATTTTGACATATCTTTATTTCGTGTAAAAAATATAAAACTGTCAAAAATATCCATTACAAACTAAAAGACATACAAAAGTTAAACAAGAACATGAAAGAAATTAAAAAATATTGGTTATTTGGAGTGTTTGTTAAAACAATCTAAACAAAGGTGTGGTTGACCTTCACAAGTGTCACAGTAAGTTACTACTTTTTTAACCCGATTTTTTGTTAGTTTCCCCGAATCTTCTCTTTATACCAACCCTTACAGTATTTCTTTATTTTATCATATGTTCCTTCTTTTTTTACCAAAGTATGAGTTTGCATCAATCTTCTTGTAGTTTGTATTTGTTGTTCCCTTTCGGAATCCCTTTCTGTGACTCAATGTTGTCTTCATAAGTTAAGAGCGTTTATTACATTCTCTCTAAATTCAATAATCAGTTATTTTCATCTTTTTATCGGCTAGTTGATTGAAAATAATGTGAGAATTTACGAGTGATGTACCAAGAAGAAATTCCAGAGCGAGCTTCCTGTACCATTTCAGTGACTTTCGTAGAGGTGAATTATAACTTGCCATCTGGTCTGACTGGTCAATTGAGGACTTTGCCTCATTATATTCCATTACAGCCTTAGGTTCTATTATACTAATAAATAAAAGTGTAGTTTTCAGAATATTATCTTGCTTATTATGTAGGTACGTACTTCAAACAGTAATCCTATGCAATTATTTACATCTGAAAATATAATATGAACATATGATATGAAAATATGAAAATTGTATCTTACCTGAACGTTCATTGCTTTCCAAAACCATACCAACCATCATTTTATCGCAAATTCCCATATTATTTCAAGAAATAATAATTGTTTTTACTATTATTTAACTCTAAAAATAACACGAGCACAATCAACTTACTTGTCTTATTAACAATCAAACCTCTACTGATAAAATATTGGCCAAAACAACCACTCAGCAGAATAATACTCGACAAGTCTCATCATGAACAAAACTACCGCCCGACCGACCGCTTGGCATAACGGGAATAAGTATGTCGCCTACGCCCCGGCGGTCGTATTCGACTGCTGACAGATTTTTTCAAAAATTGGGACTAATAAATGAAATTGATGAAATATTAGTAATGGAAGTATTTCAGTTGGTTGCCAGATGCACTTTTTTCAACTTGGCACCATGGACTTTTTTTTAAATTTTTTGTGGCAGTCAACCTGTTAAACATTCCTCTCCCTATGTTATCACTTTTCCCACGTTTACACCGCTCAACAAAACGAACTAAATCTCGATATAATATATTTATACAGTTTTTTAAAGGTTATTGATTTACATTAAATTTAAACATTTTATTGGCTTTTACGTATAGATTTAAATTCTAAATTTCAATTTTTCTAGGGTGGACAAATAAAAAAGTTTATATAAATATGTTAAAAGTAATAAAAAAGTAGTAAAAAGTAGTTAAAAAAATTAAGAGATAATTAGGTTTATAAATTTGATGGAAGGCGATTCGTTTGAATAGAATATAATATCTTTATTCGCAAGAATCGGTTGACAAAGAAATATATGATTTAAATAATTGAAAAATACGTTTTTCTTTCGATGTGCATTATAGTAAAATTTAAATTTAGTAAACAAATTAATAATTGTAAAAGTAAATGTCAAGAATTTTACAATAATTAGAATTAATACATAATAATATATACATAATATATATATATATATATATATATATATATATATATATATACATAATATAATATAAAGGATGTTAAGTAAGTTTTTTGCTTTATACTTTATATTCTTTTTCTTGGAGGTGAATTAAGAACAATCGTTAATAAACCTAACCCACCCAATAATTCATACAAATTAATATACGTTCGCGTAAAGTCTACACACAATTTTTAACACTGCCTGACTGCCTAACAAAATTCACCAGTCAGCGGAATGACGGTGTAAACAGTTTCTTATAAGGTCTAGTTTCGTACGACCTGTAGATGCTTGTATTGAGTGACCATGCGACCTTGGATTCCATCTCTTAAGCGGTCGGGGAATAGTACTCTTTCTATTGACAGACTAAATAATTGAATATCGCTCTAAAATAAAAAAAATATACTAATTTAAGTACTTTACATCTTTAGGTATATAGTCGACTTCCGCGCATTCGCTCAGTTTACACCTTATTAATGTGAATGAAAACTTATTTTATAAACTAGATCAAATGTATTATTTTTATTATTATAAGCAGAAATATAATATTCCAGCAAGGAAACATATTTTCTTACGCGCCGCCAATGATCGAATTCAAAATTTCCGAGAATGCATGATAGACACGTGATTTCGGCTACTTTTGACCACGTACGGGGCGTGATTTGTGATTTATAGTTTCATTTAATATTTGCCAGACTATAGTCTGTCTGAATAGTAGATACATAACACTAAATTACTATTGCCTTTTTTAGGAGGTGGAAGATTCCAACATAGCTCCAACATCGGGAGAAGCAACATTCAACTTCGATCCAAATACAAATGTTCCAAAAGACTTCAACTTCTGATCGTTCTATGAAGATGATAATTACTAAACGTTTACTAAAAGTAATTAAGTCATCATTAGCCAGAAGAAAGCGTTGCTTCCTTACTTTATATCAAAAAAACAAAACAAAATACGAATATGTCTATACATACATTTAAACATGTACGTTCATTTTAAGCTATTCATGTACATATTATATATATTTTTTATATATAAGACGATAGATTCGAACCCAAAATGTTTATAATTTGGATTTTTTCTGATTAGTTTTGGATTTGGGAAATTTTATATAAATGCAATATGCAACCGATTTTTCTCCTCTCAACGGTAATAGACTGCGAAAGGTATGATGTCACAAAGGCAAATATTATGAATTGTTCCACATAAAATACTTTGTTTAGCAGAGTTTATATGGAAACGCTTATCCAAAAATCAGTCACTGATATCGTTTTTATGTATGTTAATATAGAATCAAACTTTAAAAAATAAGTAAATTTTGTGGGAAATCTATATTTTATTTTTGTTACTTCTGATGAATATATTGAAGAGATAAATAAACTTGGCAACAAACTATTGGATGTAAATCCGCTTTTGGCAAATGCTTTAATGTGATCGTTTGTCATATTAAATTATTAAGCTGATTTAACACTTTCATTCAAAAAAAAAGAAGAATGAATGTACAATAAAACAGAAGTTCTTTAAGAATAGTTAATAATCTCCGCGCCTAATGTGATATCAAACTATAGTAGTCCTTTTGCCATATTTCAAGAAGTAAAAAATCTGCATAAGTGTTAATTTGTATATAAAACAGTTTCGTTTTGTATATGTGATAGATGTACATAATTTTTGAAGTAGTAAACCTTTCGATTTTTTAGGTTAAATTAAACCTATTGCGTTCCATGTAACACGTTACCTCGATGCATTGACACTGACAATTGTATTATTGTTAAAAAACAATTAGGGGCATACCTAAAAAAATGATAACATGTTCGTATATTTAAAGTTAGATGTGTTTGTGTAAAATTTCCCAAAAGATTGTAAAATTTATTTAGTTTTAAGGGGCGCGGAAAATCGATGCTTTATGTACCGTATTGTAGAAATTTGGTTTATTATTTAAATATGAATAAATTGATCTAATTTAATGACAAAGTACTGGGTCTGTGTAGTTTATATGCAACGAAGATTCCAGATCAAAACGATTGCAAATTAACATTTTATCAATTTTTGTTACTTTTTAATTTGATAACTCGTTAAATTTTACTTAACTTAAACTTAAATAAGTCTTCAATATAGTAGATGTTCAACACGTGACCCAGTACCGGACACATAGTGCTTAAATTTGTTTTATATGAGAATAAATATGCGACACGTGGCAACACTAAAGAGCTGTTTTATCTTTATTTCAATAAGCCCTAAAGGGTATGTAAATCCTTAAAAGTTATCGATTATTGAGTATTTATTGGTATCCTTTACTTTTATAATTAAATTCTTAACTGATTGCACATCGTTGGTAGGTCGCCCATGACACACGTTATACCGATAATATATTGCAATGCCCAGTGGTCCACGGTGGTTTTTTAACTATTTTATATGATGCACCACAACGTTTGTACAAAATTTGTCTTTGGTAAAACTAAAGAAGATAAATTATAAAATTTTGTAATATTTTTCTTAACTCGGTATCTGGCAACACCAAAAATAGATGTCGTAAAATTATTTTATTAGGTACATAATCTTATATAACACTCAATAACTCCCTGTGGTACAAAAAAATCAGAAGTAGCAAGGGGAAAGCGGTTTTTGAATTCGTTGCCTAGAAGCAACATTGCCAGTCAAGAAACACAATTTGGTACTAACTTCACTAATGAAGATCTCAACATTTAGTTAATCACATGTAAAGAACTATTTAACTAAGACATTTTATTGATTTAATAAAAAAAACTTTTACATATAAAGCGCCTAAGACTAAAAAATTATAAATATGTATAGGCCTAATTCTAACGGTGGAATGATAAAAAAGAATTTTTGTTCGTTGTAAAACAAAACCGCATGTTACGTTGTATAGCCAGTTTTACACAATCTACATCTTCCTTTAGCGGTATAAACTTACTTTGATCTTTTCAGTGTTGGACAAAGACCTAGCTAGTTCACAAGAGGAATTCTTGAAGAAGTGGCCCAATAATCTTCTATTGCTGTCAGCTGTATTACCCCCATAAAAATCAAAATTGAGAAAATGTTATTCCGGAAGTTTTTGTGTTGATACTTACCCCAGTTTTTTGTGTACTGTATAAATTCGTCTGGTATACAACATTGTTTATTAGATTTAGTGAAAAAACTCCGTAAAATACTTAACGAGGCAATGCTACCTCTACTGCGTTATTGTCTATAGTTGAATTTTCGAATAGAATGGTTTTTATGTTACTTTTAAACCAGTTATAATGACTCCACTACTTTTTTTAGTTTTATTTCTCCGTGTCAGACAAATCGCGACATTTTTATCTTCATACTCTTCTTCCATAAAAGGAGGTAGTTGATATTTCATTTAAATTTTTCATAGTGAAATCTTATACTGAAAAAAAAACTCAATTACTCAACTGACAATGTTGCCTGGGAGCTACATGATTTTTATTCAACAAAATAATATGATTACTTACCGTGTACAGCAAAAAATAGCATAGAATTACACTAAAACAACCTTTGCTTATATACGAATTACAAAGCTAACTTCAGAGTTCTAACAAACGTTTGGCAATAAAAATTATGACACCCACTCACATGTAGACCTATTAGTATCCTATGTACTCAAATTATTTTTTTCAAATATCTCTATGGAATGTTAGATGTCGCCACCAGTTTTATATAACTAACACGACTTGTTGCTTCCAGTTACCATTGTCACATAACAGCTATGTATAGTAGAAACTGACTTAGGTGCTTATAAAGATGATGTTGTCTGAGAGCAATAAAAACCCTATACCGGGTTAAAACGCGTATTGGCATAATTTAAATAAATCGTTAGCATATTAGTAAAAAACCGACCACTTGGTTAAATAAGATATAAATCGATACCTTTAGCTAATTTTTCCGCCAAATTAAAATTAAATAACCATTTACTGAACATTTTAGTGGTAACATGATGACTGAAACCGGCATTTCCATACATGATATGGCCGGCTAGATGTAACCAAAACTTTGTGTAAAAATTTTGAGCTAGTGCCATGACAACGATCGCAAAGTATAACTGGTTTATTACAATCATTTCTCATCCAGTTAAATTCTCACTCGCACGTTTAGGATCATTATTATTCAAGAACAGAAACTTAAAATCGATCAAAAAGGAATTTAATCCTTTCTTAGTTGAACAGAATCAGATATTAAATTGAATATTAGATAGCTTACAATCTGTTTATATAATGGGTTAAACATCTTTGTCCGTTTTAAAAATGGACTACTTACTACAGCTGATTTAAGGTCAATGATTTTGACAACGTCAATGCAGAATCTACAATTAGATGGTGTTTGGAAACTTTTGAAAGACCCAAAATAGCTGTATACCTAAGACAGTATATTTTTTAACCCGTATGGCGTTTTATATTTTATTTTGAATGTGAGAAAAATTTGCGGGCATTCATCAATCTTAAGGTAACTAATAATACAAAACTTTGAAAATAGACAGTATTTCACATTTATAAGCTATTAATAATTCATTATGTTATTAATTATTTCTAAGTACATATTGCAAACAATTATTTAGATATATGTTTTAACAAACCATTCGATGTTTACATTTCTGTACTTGAATAATTATAATTTTCTACAGTATAATCAAATTTCACTTTTGAGCTTTCATGAAACCCAGTTAATTTATTCATTTTGGAAATTTACATACAAAATTGTATTTTTCTTCTCGTTTTTAGAATATATTAATTAATTATATTGTTTAGTTTAGGAAATACATTTAAATTAAATTAAAAATTAAATATTTATTTTATAAACAATACAATTTCAGTTTTTATATAAAAATTTTTTAGTACATGCATGTTCCCTACTGAAAAATGTATTCCTCGTAGATCCATTGCAAGTTCGGAACTATTGTAGTAAACTCTCGATATTGCCAAGATTTTGATCTCATCTATAAAGATATGTTTATCACAAATAAACAAATTTAAGTACTGTACATATTTATATTTTCGGGATTTTGTAAATTTTGTGCAAAACGATTGAAAATTAAAAATGAACACATAATTATTATGATGTAGAGTTTGAAGGAAATGCTGAAATGCAAAACAAACCATTTAAAATGACCGTACATAGTCAAAAGGATCTGAGCATGATAACTCGTAGATAATTTATTATTTTTTTAAGAAACGGAAATGTGATGTATTAAACCATATAATTTATTGAATAGAATTGTGATGCAATAAAAAGTCATGCGCAGATTTTGTTAGATTTTATCCTATTGTATTTATGATAATGATATTAACTTAATATTCTTTTGTTTCCACGGACAGTCTTCAGACTTGTTTATAAATATTATGATACACGATTTGTTTATTAATTGATGGTTTTACTTTTTAGAACAGTCTTGAAACATAATATTTAAGCCAGTCTATTAAAATTGAAGTGAATTTTTAGTAATTATAGTTATGTATTATTTTATTTAAAATTACGTTAAATAAACTATAAAGAAGTCTGAAGAATTCGTAATGTTGTAAGGTAAAATTTTTTAGGAGGTAAAAATTGACTGTTTGCCCGTTGTTTATATATTGTTTTTATTTATGAAAAAGGGACATACATTTTACAACTTTCGGACTTTATAATAGTATGCTCGGTTTGATTTTTTATTCTAATTTTGGAAATAAATCTGAAGAAATGTAAATAAACATTTTCCGTCTTGCTTTATATTTAATTCAGTGGAATTGACAAACACTTTCCTGTCCTTAATGTTTTACTAATTAGAAAATATCTTCAGTTGTACATTATTTATAGTAAACATTAAGAGAATCTAATGAGTTGTTTTTTAATAACCTCATGTTGTGTCACATCTACATCATGCTGAAGCGAAGTGGTACATATATTAATCTACGCCCAAATAAACTATGAATATATGGATGTTTAAAACGGTCTTTTCGGATGCAGAAAATAGGATAACTAAAAAAAAATTGAGCACAGTTAATTAAAAAAAAAGGTTTAGACAACAAACAATCTAAAATGATACTAATGGGATTTTAACGCCAAAATTGAAGACTGAAGATTTTGAAAACAAGATTGGAATCGGCACAAGAGGAGAAAAACTTCTGGAATTCCTGAAAGAAGAATACAGTATGTTATGAACACCTTTTACAAAAAAAAAACAAAAAAGTGGGCATAGATCGCACCTAAAGGAACTACCAAAAATGAAATGGACTATTTTCTCTCAAACAACAAAAGAATATTTGAAGACGTCGCAACAATAAACAACGTAACAACTGGTAGTGACCATTGCATATTTAAAGCGAAAATAAATACAAAAAGGATCTTTAAAAAAACGACGCGGATAGGCGTCTTCAAATGGACAGGAATAGCGAAAGGTCTTAACTGTTAAGTTCAAATCAGATCCTTCACATAATTAAGACCAAATTGATATGAACAAAAACCTCAAAGCCGGACTACAGGTCGCAAAGTAAACAAGAAATAAAGAAGACAAAATAAGCAACGAAACTAAACAACCAATGAAGGAAAGAAGACAACTACTAGCGGAAAACAAACGTCATACTCACGTATTCGTAGAACTTAGTCAAACAATTAGAAAAGACTTAAAATGGAACGAAAACTTAATAGAGCAAGTAATTGAAAACAACAGGTTTGAGGCTTAAAAAGACCAACACTGGGTGTTCAAATGCTGAAAAATGCATGACAATAAGAAAGGGCGCATTTTCAGAGTACAACTGCACGTAGATAATGCTCCAATCGAGCAAGTGAAAACATTCAAATACTTGGGAATGATGGTGAATGACCAATGGGATCCTCAACAAGAAATAAAATGCCGTACCGAACAAGCAAGACAAGCTTTTCTTAAATTTAAACCGCTACTTTGTAACCGCAATCTTTCCTTCAATCTCCGTTACAGAATGGTTAAGTGCTATGTATGGTCCATATTGTTATACGGCATGGAGATATGGACGTTGAAAATATCTTCCATTAACAAGTTGGAAGCCTTCGAAATGTGGACCTTGCGAAGAATGTTCCGCATACCATGGACAGATAGGGTGAGAAACGAGGAAGTCCTAAGAAGAGCAAATACTGAGAGAGAATTGCTCAGCTTGATCAAGGCACGAAAGATTGGATACCTGGGCCACATCCTGAGAGGGGAAAAATACGCAATCCCTCAACTAATTATCCAAGGAAAGATTGAGGGCAAGAGAGGAGTAGGTCGCAAACAAATGTCGTGGCTGCCAAATATAAAGAACTGGACAGGCGTAACTAACACTGGCGAACTTTTGCATGCCGCAAAAGACAGACGTCTGACCTTAAGATAATTCGCCAACGCACTATAGGTACACGGCACCATAAGAAGAAGGGTGTTCAAAAAATTATCAAAATTAAAGACACCAATAATAAGGAAAAGAAGGGCAGATATAAAATAGCAAAGATAGTGGAAGACTTGGAAAACTTGTACAGCTCACAAAGCCAGTCTAATGAATCCAAAAAAGTGAACGTCAAAAGAAAAATAAAAAAACGTGGGATCAGAGTTACTAACAAATATAGAGGGATTCGTAATAGAAAGTGCTAAAAGATAAAGCTCCAGGGCACGACGGTACAATTACCGAGCTATTAAAAACAAGCAAGACAGTAACAATCCCTATACTAACAGCTATCTAACAGATGTTTCCATAATAGCAAAATCCCTAAAGACTGTAACGACAGTCTAGTAATATACTCCAGTCGTCAGAGACGAAAATGCCACTCAAACTCTAAAGATTATACGAACAAGCTGAATTTTCCAATATTAGTTTTGGGACCTCAAAAAAGTTTACCACTTTTACCCCCGGGCTTTCCCCTAGAACCACCTCCTTAGGGGGGTAAAACGCAAAAAAATCGATTTACCAACAATCTGTACGCCGTAGAAAAAAATGTTTCAAATTAAAAATGTAGCTAAGATAATTTTAAACAAAAATGTTTATTAACACTTTGTGTAAAATGAACCATTCTCTCTCACCGACAAAACGCTTGAAGCTACCGTCAATTTTGAATGTCAGTCACGTGCACGAAATCAATGTTCAATAAAATTTGTATCAGCATTATCAAAATTGAAATTTCATGTCATATGTTTTAAAGATTGATATATAAAAATGGAAATTTTACTACGACTCATCAATGAAAGTGATCAATTTTATTGATCTTATGAGAATCATAAAAAATGCCAAAAATCGTGCCACGTTTATTTAACACTTTTATAAAAACTGAGTATTCGCGGCAAAATACAAAAACTGTATACGAAAGCTGCCCTCTTTACCTTTAAAACACATCTTGATTTTTGTCGATAGGACACTTGGAATTTTACCTATTGAACATTGATTTCGCGCATGTGACTGACATTCAGAATCGACGGTCGCTTTAAGCAATATTTGTGAGAGAACGGTTCATTTTACACAAAAAGTGCTAATTATCTCAGCTACATTTTTTATTTAAAACATATTCTACGCCGTACAGATTCTACTAGCGGGAAGCCCAGGGATAAAAGTGGTAAACTTTTTTACATATTTTTTGGGGTCTCAAAATTAATATTCTCAGAATATTAATATAGATAGAGAAGGCAAGTGAATACCAACTACCCGTATTTCTTGTCTTCGGAGATTATGAAAAAGCATTTCATAGTATCGAGATATGGGCCATAGAACAAGGTATTAATAATTGTAGAATAGATTCGAGATATAAGTAACTAACACATAATATATATATATATATATATATATATATATATATATATATATATATATATATATATATATATATATATATATATAAACGCAACTAGACGAAAATACAAATCCCATCCCCATTAAGAGAGGAGTTAGATAAGGCGACGTAATATTGCCAAAGCTTTTTAATTCTAGCCCTAGGAGACTTCTTCAAAACTACAAATTGGTCAACATGACATAAACATTAATGGTAACAATTTAAACCACCTATGATACGCTGACGTCATCGTGATTATAGCGAGTACATTCGAGGAACTCAACAGCTCCTAATACGTCGGCCTAAAAATGAATTTGACAAACAGACGACCCCAGACGTATAACTATAAATGGCAGTGAGATAGAACAAGTCCATGAATATATATACCTAGAAAAAATTCTGAAAGTTGACAAAGAACCAAAGTGTGGAAATCACTAGAAGAGCCAGACTGACATGCGCAGGTTTTGGAAAACTTAGTTGGATAGTTAAGAACCGCAAAATACCTAAATACAGTGCATCCTTCTTATCATGACATATGGATGTCAAATCTGTACACTAACCAAGGCAAATATGAATAAAATAGCCACAACAGAAATCCACGTGTTAAGGCGGACTCTACCTTCACGGCTTTTCCTGCTTGTCACAAAAGGCGACTAAATGGAGCAGCTGCTCGCTATCCATTACTTAACCTAACCTGTCCCTGTGTAATAACAAAAAATCACAACTATCCTATGACACGCACCCCTACCCATCATACACGTCCTGATATCCAAATCTGTACTCGAGGAGAAAACCTCCACTAATACAAAAACCACTGAGAACAAATGGGATATGCATAGGGCAGGCGCCTATACATAGAGGCAAAAGAAAAGAGCAAATGGGAAAACGAGGGCATGGGTGAAACAGTAGAGGAGAATGGCAGTGGAAAAGAAATGGGAGATGAATGGACGACCAATATTAACAGAAGAAAGGAAAGGAAATCGCATGGAGAGAAAGACATAGGAGCTTGTGGAAATAAGAATGAAAGTAAAATCAATAAACAGAGAAAATAATGTCAAAAATGAAGTGATGCATCGACGAGTTAGTGAACCTAACAAAGGCGGTGGCAAATACCAAGAATGAGATGAAACAGAGCCGCAAAGATACGGCAGATTTGGTGCGAAATGGAAAGATAGAGAGTTATCTTATTATTAAATGCAACAATAGGAATGCAAACAAATATAACTGTGGGAACAACTACGAGGTGCGTAGGGACACAGGTAGAAGTAAATGACTAAGAGGACCCCAGAATTACAAAGAAGGATGGAGGAATTACATAAGAAAATGGACACGGCAGAAAGTACCGAGGAAATAATTGGAAGTATTAGACCAAGAATGTGCAGAGGTGGTTTATGATAAGGTAACTATCTGCAAAAATGGAATTTTGAAGGCATCGGACGATGTGGCAATCTTGGTAACATAGTATGCTGCTGACGCAAGAGTGAAGGAGGAATTTAGTGCAAGGTACCCAAACCTCTCCCGATTATACGTAGAAGATGAAAATGGAGGAATTGGGACTATCTCCCAAATAACATAGTAGAGGAAAATGGAAGAGAGAGGATATCAAAAAAATTTATCCAAAAGCTGAAACAAAGGAGAGAAGAACCAATGGCTGTTAAATTTCTGGCAGCAGCCAGATAGGAATAGCAGCACTAGCAGTGGAGAAATCAAGAAAAGTGCTAGAGTGGGACAGAGTTAGAAGTACAGATTTACGACGTAGATGCAAGGTGGAGAACATCAAGGGCTGGGTAAGACATAGAAGAGTAGAAAGGAAAGATCATATAAGCCGAATGACAACAAATAGAGTAGTAAAGACGGCCAGAGACTGTTCTCCAGTAGGAAGACCACGAAAACGATGGAACGACAACTTACTGGAGGTACATTGAAAAACAGACAGTCATGCCTATATAAAAAGAAGACATTGTCTTGACATTGGAAAGATGTAATTAAGGCTTCACTGGAGAGAATGTGTCAGAGGTACTTGATGAATTTGGTCTCGGACTATCTGTCAGAGAGGAAAATTGTCGTAGAAAAAGGACTGGTGGTTGACTTGATGCCTACAATGCCGCAGGGATCGATCCTACGACCCACGCTGTGGAACCTGTCACGGGGTTGTGAACCAACAATATGGACAGGGTGTAACCCCTTTCGCATTTGCGGACGACCTCGCTAGGCTGTAGTGGCGTTGGACAGGGAGGATCTTATCTTCGTTGCACAGCGTATATGCGACCAAGTCGAGGAATGGATGAAATTGCATGGCCTAGAACTGGCTGCGGGTAAGACCGAGGTTATAGTTCTTAAGAGACGGGATAACATTCGAATGTGTAGGAAACAGAGTGGTTCCAAAGAAATGCGTGAGGTATTTAGGTGTGACTCTGAGTCAAAACGGAAGGTGGGGGAGCACATAAAGGCGATGACTCAAAGAGCTGCAGTGAGATGCGCTGCGTTGGGGAGAATCATGCCCAACATCGAAGGAGCCAAAACTGAGAGGAGGAGGGTCCTTCATTCTGTTGTGCAATCGATCGTCCTCTATCTGGGCTACTGCAGTTTTAAGAAAGGCGTACAGAAAGCAGCTCTTCCGAGCAGATTGGAAGAGTCTGTTGAGGGTGGCATGTGCATACAGAACAGTCTTTTCCGAGGCGCTGTGAATTGACCGGGTCTATTCCGATGCACGTGCTAGTGAAGGAAGAGTATAAGAGAGAAGAAATGAAGACATAGCAACAGAATATTTAAACGAAGAAAGGAAGAGGTCCATTATGGTGTGGCAAGAGGAATGAGACGAGATGAGATGGGTGGCGCAGTGGACGAAGTCGCCGATTCCTAATCTGAGAAAATGGATGGACTGCGGACATCGGTGTTTGGATTACTTCCTGATGCAGAGGACAAGGTTGTTTCAGGGCATACCTTTACAGGTTTGGAAAGGCGGAAAATGACAAATGCTTGTACTGTGGAATATCTGACACTGTCTCACACATTCTATTGATATGCGATAGATTGATAGCCTTCTTGAAAGAGAGCTAGGAAGTAGGGTGCAATCAGTCACGAAACTGGTGGAGGATATGAACTGCATGAAAAATAACTATAGATTAATAGAAATTCCCATGTCAAAAAATAACACGATAGAACTGAATATTATTAAGCAAATAGCAGTAAACAATGGCTACAACGAATACACAATAAAATTTTAAATCAAAAACTACATAAAAAAGCCCTGAAATTAGTATTTCTACAACCAGAGAAAAAACCCAGTACCTTCTGCTCGGTTACATATACAGCCAAGATATCAACAAAAATAGCCAAACACATAAAAAAGAAAGGAATAACACCAGCTTTTAGAACAAACAACAACTTAGCAAATATATTAAGAACAACAAGAACCAAAAGAAAAAGCAATTACACAGCAGTGTATATAAACTTAAATGTGGCGACTGTCTTACATCAGTCAAACTGGTAGAACTTTTATCAAACGTATAGCAGAACATAAAAGGGCTTTCAATAATAGAAAAACAGATTCTATGTATGCACTTCACCTTCTAGACCATAATCATCCTTTTAATGATGAATTTCAAATTCTTTATATTCAAAATAAAGGCCTTAAGCTACCTTTATTAGAATATATGGAAATCAACAAATTAAAAAATACAGACATAATTCTGAATGACCAACTTAAGTTCAGAGTCAGTTCTCCCCTCAACTTATTCAGATATAATTAGATTAAACAATAACACAAAAATTTAAAGTCACTGAGATATTTTATAGTTTATTAAAAATTTAAAGTCTAGCATACAAATTTTTTAGTACTATAAGTAAATAAACAATACACAGCTCCAGAACTGTGGTAATATTCTTAACTGGCTGTAGCCTCAATATCAGATGCTTGCTGTTCTGGTTCTTCATCATTATAAATATTCTCAGCCATTTGCCAGACTTGCATAATATTATCTTCAGATACAGAACATATAACCCATGGTTCGTTAGGATTCCAACTAAAATCAGATATTTTTGCAGTATGTCCTCCATGAATAAAGAGGAGCTCTGGTGGACCATCTTCAGAATCTTCAGGACTTTGTTCTTCTCCAATTTTACTTAAATCCCAAACATGAAGTCTTCGATCAGTTCCTGATGATGCCAAAATAGTTTCATTGTGAGGAGACCACTGTACTTGGAAAATTTCATCTTTATGAGATTCAAAACTATGTAATTTAAGTTTTAAGTTTCTTAAATCCCATAATGCTACAGTCTTATCAGCACTACCAGTTGCCAAAATGAATTCTGAATATGGATTAAAGCTTAAACAATTCACTTCAGCCGTGTGAGCATCAACGGTGTGAGATGGTTTGCTAGTATTATTACATCTAGTATCCCAAATCATCAATTTCTGATCATCAGCTACAGAACCAAATAGACTTTCATGTAGTAAATGCCATGCTACATCTTCCACAACAGCAGTATGACCAGTAAAAACAGTTTTGGCATCAATTATGCGATTTTCTTTAGGTGTAGCATTAATATCCCAAAGACATATGGTATGATCATCACTAGCTGATAACAAATAGCCATTTAGATTTGGATTCCATGATAAACCATAACCTTCTTTTTGATGACCTCTTAATCTAAGATCAGGGTGACATTCTCCACTTGGATCAGGCTTACTTGGGTGTTTTGTGTAATCAAAGACAAGCACATCACTTGATGGTGTTTTAGTGGCAATGACACATGGATTTTGAGGCATATATCGAGCTCTATTAACTTCCCCTTCATGGTTGATTTTTATTTCGATTTCAATTTTACCTACAAGAGAATTTGTAATTAGTTTTTATATTACTAGATTTAAAAAATCTGGATAGAATTTATGAAATACATTAGATATTCTATTTAGTTGCAACATCTATCTAGAAATCAATAGGCTATAAATGTAATTCTATAGTTTGATTTCAGACTCATTAATTAATTTTGTTATTTTAAATAATCTCATAACTCTTATAAGAAACTACGATTTCATTTAACAAAAGAAATGCAATGTATAGCAATTTCACTCACATTTTCATTTCACATCTAAAGAAAAAATAATAAATATTTCATCTCCAGTTCTAATTTATAAAGGTTAATTATTGTATTGACATATTTGTATGTTTTGTACCTATATATTGATAAAAATAAATTTGAAATGAATAGTTTCTATAAAATGGATGGTGCATTTTAGATTCATTTAAATAATTTATAAACTAAGAATAAATTGTAGCTGATATTAATCATAAATAAATTGAACTTTGAAGTATTTTCAGAACACGAAAATATTTACGAACATTTGTTTAGTGCGCCAGTTATTAGGTTTTTGTACACACTTCCTAGATTTCAGGTTTATTCAATTGTCAATGCTGCTAAAACATCTTACAATTACGCAGTTATGCGAGCAGCATGAGGAACGAAATAATGATTCACGCAATTCCAAAAAATTTCTTCAACAATTATTGAATGAAGTCCCCATCAGTCATGGATAAAATTTAATCAATGTGAATTCCATTTTAACTACTAGATTTGCAAACATGATCACATGAATCATTTACGAACTTCCTGAAAAAGTAGCAAATTTCTTTTGTGATATGTACTATTTGGATAATACTCCAACTTTCTGCAATTTCAAGTGGCTAGTCTAATTTAAATATTTCTTGTAAATGTATCAACACTAAATGTTCAAATAGTTTAAATTCTATTAATTTTTATTTCCATCACACCCTGTATTTTGTATAACTAACACTGAACATAGTTACCTGCAATAAATTTCTTTAACACAACAAAACCGGCAATAAAAACAAATACTACAAACCATTAAAGCAGAAGTTATATGAGTCACTACATCAATAAAAATTAGGGGAGTATAACATAAAGATATAACACTGTGCCTTAAATCGTAAAATATAGAGTAAATACAACAGATATCTGATTTGAATTAATGACCATCAAATATAGACAAAAGTACTGTTACGATAAATTATGTTTTCATATTTAACCTGTAAACATGTTATTATTGCCTAATTTTTTATTAAAAAAAGTGTGTCTGTACCCTTGTATAGGTCGGTTACATTTATTTGAGAAAAATGCGATAAGCAGCACTATGAACAGTGAAGAACAGGATAGTACTGACCTAAATGAATTATAATATGGTATATTCTATAAGAAATTGGTTCTATAAATTTGTATTGTTATAAACAAAGCTTAATTTTATGTATTGATGATTTTGTGTAAGTTTAAATTACTTTAATCATATTTCTACAATACATTTTCTATAAAATGTTCAAACAATAATTGGTTTGTATACAAAAACTAATTAATAATTGCGCGAACGGTAGGCACTTAAAGATAAAAAATATATATTTAAATAATTTATAAAATCTTGAAGTAAAAATTAAAAGTTTATCTAGTCAACACTTACTTACATTATTATTTTCTCTTAAGAACTGATTTTCAAAGATATATATATATATATATATATATATATATATATATATATATATATATATATATATATATATATATATATATATATATTGCAACAATAAGTGAAGTTTTCATAATAAGGCCACGTTTTTCTTAAAAAATTGAAGCAGTAGTTTGGTGTTGAACATATGTCAATAATCCCTACATCTGATTATGTAAGAAAATATTCCGGATAAGCTCAGTATTGAGAGAAAGTTGTCTTGGTATTACACTTCGTCACTTTCTTCCTCTGAATCACTGTTCTCCACATTGATAATAATTTTATTTAAAACACGAATGTTTTTAAGATATTCTTTTTCGATATTTTTTACGTGCTCTATTGCATTCTGTCAGTTATCCTCAGAGATATTTTTAAATTCAGAATCTATTAGTTTCACGACAGTGTTGTAACATTTTGGACTTACATTTTTTTGTCTCACATTAAATTTCAGTTGAGACCATAACAACTCTATTGGATTTAAAACGCAGTAATATGGTGGCAGTCTTAAAGTTGTATGTCCATTTTTACTTGCTGCATCATCAATAATATATTCCTTTATAAATAATTTTGTATTAAGTACCTCTACTAATTATTGGTCTTTAGTGTACCAATCTTCAAAATATAAATCTTGTGATAATAAAAAATCTTGCAATTCATCCTTTCTAGAGTATTTATTCGGAATTTTTTTAGGTTGTCTAGAATGATATGATGCATTATCTAAAACAATAACACTATTTTCTGTTAAATTTGGTAATAAGTTATTTTTGAAGCACGATTCGAAAAGTTCACCTGTAATATCTTGATGATAGTCCAAACAACTGTCTTTAATGTCTTTTGCACTTAATAGTAAGCCATTGGTTACCCAACCGTCTTCCCCTCCATAATGTAAAATGCATATTTGTTTGCCCCTGGAAGCTGGTACATTAACTTTGCACTTTACATTGTCATTACTCCAACCTTTTCCAATAGTTTCGTTAGTGTCAAACCACGTTTCATCTAAGTAATAAATTTTTCTTCTGCTATTTCTGTACTCGGTTATCTTTTCCAAATATTCATTATGCCATTTTATTAAACGGGCACTTTCCATTATAGTATGTCATTTATTGATTGTTTTATATTTAAAACATTTAATAGTAAAAATTTTCTTAAAGTTGATTTACAACAATTAATAATATTTTTAGATTATAATTCAGCTAAAATTTGGTTAAGTGTGGGTATAATGTTACCTGCAAACATATTATAAATGGTTTCTGAAATGGGAACTATAAGATGTTGCTCAATAAATCGATGTCGTCCAAAGTCGATCCTTTTTTGTCTATTTGTAATGCCCTCCTTTATAATTCAATATACAGTAGCACATGAAACTTTTGTTAAAAGCGCAGTTTTTAAAACACTCGCGTGCCATTCCAATTCTTCACATAATCCATTAAACACATTTAACACAATTTCTTTAGCATCTTTCGATAAACGTTTTTTTTTCTGGCTTTTTAATACTTCCTCTACTTGGTCCAGCTGTGGCTGGGCTGTGACAAGAACCCGACAATCGAGTAAGAGGAGTCATAAACTCATAAACCTTTATTGATAGGTATAAAAAGGGGCTTACATCGGCAAATTTTAGCAGTAGCGTAAATAAAAATATTATTTTGATTAATTAGACCTAACAGTTATAATTATTTAAATATAATATATTTATAATTGTAGCTAATGAAATTATATTTAACAGTAATTATTTTTGCCTTTTTCTGAATACTATCCTGTAACAAGGCAAAATATTAAAGAGGAACTATTAAAACAGATGTCATTTGATTTAAGCACATGGATATATTTTGTTCGGTATCACTAGTACACAAATTGGTCTATCTCTTTAAATTTCTCAATTATCTGTAACCGGCCTATAATACCGTTTGTTATATTGTTTAATAGATTTCTGGAAACCTCTATGTTTCCTTCTTCATGGAAAGAAAGTTATGTTGTTTCTATATTTAAAAACAGTCAGAAAGACAACATTGAAAATTATTGTATATAAAAGCATTTGTATACAATCTGCAATCCCTAAGCTCTTTCATTGTCTTACAGCAAAGCAACTTTCTTGGTTATGTAATGGCTTAATATCTCAATCACAACATGATTTTCATAGCAACAAATGCAATGCAACAAACTTGGTTTGCTATCAATCTGATATAGTATCTCAAATGGAAGACAGTAAACAGGTAGATGCAATATACACAGATTTTTCCAAAGCATTTGATTGTGTAGATCACCAAATACTTTTGGACAAATTTAATTAATGTAGGCTTTCATGTCAGGTTTGTTGAATGGATTAAAAACTCTACATCTGGTAGAAGTCAAAGAGTCAAGATAGGTTGTCATCTGTCTGACAGTATCTCAGTAACATCTGAAGTTTCTCAAGAAAGACATACTTCTCCACTTCTTTTTAAAAGCTTCATTAACAACATCACTTCCTGTTTCCTAAATAGCAAATGTTTAATGTTGGCAGATGACTTAAAATTTTGTAAAAGTTATAGATAGCTTAAAAGATCAAGCCTTGTTGCAAGATGGTTTAAGGTCGATTCAAACACATCAGTCCCGTCACAGTCCCGGCGCCGAACCGGTCCCGTCTGGCCACACAACTATTCGTTCATCTATTCGCACACACCCGAAATGCATCAGTCTTCGGCGACCAATCTGTTGAAAAGATGGAAAGTTTCTCCGATGAAGAATTAGCAAATATTATTATTATTTTCTGCCAAATATTATTTTTAAAATCAATGTCCATGTATTTTACATGCGACAAATCATATAAAACAATACATTTTCTCACACATTCTATTAATTGTTCGTCAATAATTTTATTTTGTTCACTTGTACCGCCCGTCATGTTCCCGACAAAACCAAAAAATTCGTCGCTGAGATTATAAAATCGACCGGGCGATAGACGTGTCAAAACCTGACTGCTGTAAAACTGTTCGTCAACTGATGAATGTGAATGCCGGCGACATATTTCTAATAAAGAATATTTTGTATAACGGATTGTTCGGGTCCGCGCCGGGACTGTGACTGATGTGTTTGAATCAACCTTTAGACAGACTACAAAATTGGTACAATCAGAACAAACTCGACTTAAATTTAAAAAAATGTTATTTTATAAGCTTTTCTCGTAAAGTCTATACAATTGAAACAAGCTATACTATTAATAATCAGCCACTGAATTATGTTTCTTCTATTCAGGATTTGGGTGTAATTTTTGATGAGAAGCTTACTTTCTGTGATCTGTGACCACATAAACTCTATTTCAATAAAGGCATCTAAACTTATTGGTTTTGTTACTAGTAATTGCAAGTATTTTTCCATTAATACAACAAGATTAGTGTATTGTTGCTTAGCTTGAACTATTTTGGAATATTGTTAAGTGATTTCGTCACCCTATTTTATGTAAAACCTTATGTAGCTGTTCCTGATGAAGTTTTGTTCTGTCCATGGCCACCTGAACAACATCAGTTGTAAATGAGAATTACTTAGGATAATTTTAATGGGTCTTGGTCTAGCACCAGATTTACCAACCTTCAGAATTTTTTTGATCTCATTAGATGCTAAAATTAAAGAGAAGTTAGGCTTCTAGAAACAAAGAATTTTTCAGAAGTATGCAGACCTAAATTAATTGAATAGTAATTTGGCAAATATATAGTTTGATCATACATAGGTGAATATTATTGTTTTGAAGCTATTTTCTTGTGGCATTTTAATATTGTTTATTATAGTTAATGGGAATTGACCACAATTTCAGTTTAAAATGTTTATTTTGACGTTTCAATTTCCAGTTCAGAATTTTTTCCCACAATACTGTTTCAAGTAAATAAAAATGTATGTAATCCTTGATGCATTAATTTATAATTAACAGGATATAAGACATAACCAAACAAATCACCCGAATAAAACCAGTCAGAGACGAGGTTGACATGATTATCTTGCAAAATTTGAGTAAAAGAATAAAGTAAAGTAAATGTTTATATTTTATAAGAGACTATGGTTTATCATTCTTTCAAAATCACCAAATCATCTCACTCCAAATATTGTAAATACGAGTGGTAGAAAAGTATTACTGTTCAAATACGTACCAGAAACTGATCCAAAGCCACCGAATTCTCCCTTTTCATTATCATAATGGGAAGCGTCGAATTGTGCATCTTCATTCGGTAATTGAACACTGGCTATTAAAAGATGATTTTGTTCATCGGATGTATGTGTTCCCAAAATAAGTCTGTGAATAGAATGGTCCTTTCCTTCTGGTCTAGTAACGTCTGGTAACCACTGGGCTGTCAAAGAGGGCCACTCTAAAGCATGGGTCATCACTAGATCGTATAGAAAGGGTGTATTTTTTTTCCATATTTTATATTCTTCATTAATTACTCTTTCTTCAACTGCATCATCAAACGTTTCGGCATCCCCTTTATCCCCCATTTTCAGGCTACTATTACGTTTTATACTTCTTAAAAAAGTTTTATAAATTAAAAAAGTTTGCAAACGCTACAATGAAAGGCAAACAACGAGTTATGTCAAATAAGCCGGTTATTACGATGTTGGTAGCACTGATCGCCAACAACAGAGATCATACGTGTTCGTTGACTCTTCGGAGGTCTTCGTACCGTTTTGCAAGAAAGTTTTAACGTAAAAACTGTCACATTTAACAGATGTCAAATCAGTCATTTTGCTAACCATTTGTTTCAGATTTCAACCAATCAAAAGCTTACGTTTTCAGCGCCAAATAATAATAAAACCACTTTCATAGTAAAATTTTTGGTTTAAATGTTGGTTGTACTTAGATATTGATTTTTGAGAAAATTTATATACGGGGGGTACTTGAGAAATTATTTGGAGATTTCTATTTATAAACTGTATATGTACTTAGTTTTACATCATTTTTATTTTATTTATTTATTTATCATTTTACATTTTACGTACCATTTTATTTTAGATATGTCTTACTCATTTTTGTAATAGTAAGCTAAATATGGATGTAATGCAGTGCTCTTAATAAGTGACGGATTATAAGAACATCCCAGGAATTCTATTTCAGATTTTATCTTTAGGATATATTACGGTTAAGTCTTATATTAACGAAAATTACATGCAGTAGTATGATGGAGTGATTTAAATTAATTGTTAACCATTTTTATTAATATACATTAACATTATTAATGTTTAGGTGAAGAGTGTCACAATTATTAATAGTACGTACAATGTTGAGGAATTTTTAATAAATTATGAAATTCACTTAGAATCGTGCTTTCCATTATTATCATAGGTAGTGTTATAAATATATTCTTAATACATATATAATATATTGTACTAATTATTAAACATATTTTCATTTTAAATGTTGATTGTTATTTTTGTGTACACTAAAAAGGTCAACTCTAAAGATAGGTTTGGCAAATACGCTTTTTATAGTACCTACAGAATCCCACTGCAGGATCACTACGTTCATAACGTAGTTCATCAAACTAATATTTTTACATGCATTTAAATTAGTAGAATGCATTGATAATGGATTGCCAGTCAAAAAGTGGCCGTAAGTATTTTTAATTTAATTTATAGTAATTATTGTTCTGAAGCTATTCACCAAGTAACACAACAAAAAATGGTTAATTTATTAATATTTTGTATTTTAAGAACGATTTCCGAAGTAGAAATTGAAACGTCAATATACTTATTTTAAACTAAAATTGTGGCCTTAATTGTATTTCCAATTAAAGTATAGTTAAAGTAATTAGTTTTTGACAAATATTTTATGTTATTCATTTATTTTTTAAATAAAATACGCTGCTCATAACGTATATGCATCTTTTTTTTTTATATCAAATTAAAGCTAATTTTTTTAATAAGAATGCTATACCTAAGTATGCCTGAGAAAAAATGGTCGAAAATTAGGGTAGCCAGCAAAAAAAAACGCAAAGTATCAAAGATAAAGTAAAACAGAGTTAGGGCGCAACGACACTGGTTTTACACGTGGTAATATGTTTTTATTATATATATATATATATATATATATATATATATATATATATATATATATATATATATATATATATATATATATACATATCATATCAGGAAAAATATTAGCTGTAATTTGATAAAAAATATGCAAATAACACATGAGGAGCGTATTTTATTTAAAAAATAAATGAACGAAATAAATATTTTGTCAAAAGTTAATTACTATTAATTGAATTAAAATTACCAACCTATTATTAACGTGTTCTCCTAATTTTAAATTTATGTAAAAATGTGAGTTTGATTAACTACGCAATGAACGTAGTGATCCTGCAGTGGGATCTTAGGTTATTAGCTTTTAGGTTTTAACAACAGGCAGTTGCCATATCATTTTAGAAATCTTCTTATTCTTAAGGTACCCTTTGAGGTACAATGGGTACCCCATTGCTGAAGGTTGGGTATAACTACAGCAAATACTACTGTTCTTAGTATAAAATCTGTGTCCTCTTCTTCCTTCCACTTTCCCTTCCATTATCAGTCGTAGGAAGTTGTATTTTTCTCCTCTGTAAATATGTCCTAGATAACTCTTTTTCTGGTTTTTACAATATTTAGGAGTTCTCTCTCAGTCCCTATTCTTCTCAGCATCTCGTTGTTGGTCACGTGCTCTGTCCAAGAGATCTTCAGCATCCTTCGAAAAACCCACATCTCAAAGGCTTTTACACGTCTCATACTTGTGATTCCGAGAGTCCATGTTTCCACTCCATATAGCAATATGGCAACGATAAGGTAGAGTTTATTAGGAATTTTTTAATTCTTTGAAAAGCGGACCTAGCATACTCTATACGAACATGTATTTCAACTTCGTAGTCAAGATCGTTTGTTATCCAGCAACCAAGATACTGGAATTTTTGTACGGGTTCTATCTGTTTGTTGTAGATACGAATATTAATGTCGGCATTTGGTGCACGTGTAACGGCCATTTCTTTTATTTTATTTATGTTTATATTCAGCCCCAAGCTATCTCCCTCTCTGGTTATGGCATTCAAAAGTCGTTGCAAACCCTCAGCACTGTCCGCAATAATGACGTGTCGTCTGCGTACCTTAAGTTGTTTACATATTCTCCGTTGATTTTTATTCCTTCTTCAATATTTTCGAGGGCATTTTGGAAGATATTTTCGAAATATATATTAAACAATAGTGGAGAAAGTTCGCAGCCCTGGCGAACTCCTCTTTTTAATGACATTTCTGCTGTCATACGATTGCCTATTTTAATCGACGCCATTTGATCCCAATATAGGTATTTAATAAGGGCCACCGTGTTATGGTCTATACCGTATTGTGTTAGGGTTTCTATGAGTTCTGTGTGTTTTACTCGATCAAACACTTTTTCGTAGTCGACAAAACAGAGAAACACGTCTTTTCGTTGATCTCGGCATTTTTGTAGTAATATCTGTAGACCAAATAATGCCTCCCTCGTACCAAGCCTCATACAAAATCCAAATTGATTGTCGCGCAGATTTCTTTCGAATTCTCTGTATATACGTTGATGTACAATTTTGAGTAAAATTTTCAGAAAATGGCTCATCAGGCTAATTAATCTGAACTGTGAGCATCTATTTGCTTTATTTTTCTTGGGTATAGGTATAAATGCCGATCTAAGCCAGTCTTCTGAGAAGTTTCCAGTGGTATATATTTTGTTAAATAGTAGTGTTAAGAGCTGAACATTTTCTTCATTGATAAGTTTTATCATCTCTACATAATATATCTCATCTGGGCCTGCGGTCTTTCGTGGCTTTGCCGTATTGATTGTTTTTGTAACTTCCGATGTTAATATATCAAGTATTGTGTCTTGTACTATATTCATTTGTGGTTCTGTTCTCTCGTCATCAAACAGATCTTCGATGTATTTTTCCTATATATTTCCTACATTTTCTGGGCTAGATACTATTTGGTTGTTATCATCTACTAGAGTTGTTGTAGTGAATTTTTTCTTCATAATTGTAACTTCCTTAATCTTTTTACATCATTACAATAGTTACTTTTACAATCGTTACATCAACATTGTAACGATTTATTTTACTAACTTTTATATATTATTAAAATGTTCTAACAATTTATTTAATATTTATTTACACTTTTATTTTATTTTATACTTTATTTATATACAGTTTAACACTAATTTATTTTTCACTAACAACACAATATGTATTAATTTTTTATACAACAATTTATGTTAGACTTAACAGTATAAGTTTATTATCAAGACTAAACAATAAAATACTGCATTGTCTCGGTGTTCGTTCTTGTGGGTTGGCTTTCTTTGTTTTATGTTTTTGTGTCCTGTTATAGGGTTTTCACCTCTTCAGGACGTGGTTTGTTTTTGTTTGGTTGACTTTCTGGCTGTGTGGTTCCACTGGTGGTAGATTTCGTGACTTGTCAGGGGAGAAGCGTCCTGGACAATCAGAGGTGAAAGGGTTGTTGAGTTAACGGTCCTTTCCAGAATTTTTGTTTGCTAAAAAATATATTTATGAATATGTGAATTTATATGTATACAATTTGATAAATAATAAATGTATTGAATCGCGATTCGCATGAGGGCAGCTGTGGCTGTATCCTCTGCAATAGACAGGTATCATTGTGCAATTGGATTGGAAAACCACAGAAAAGCGATCCCTCCCTGTCTAGGCAAGCTCGAAGTGAGCATTTACTGGTTAATGCAACGGTAGTAGAAGGGAGTTGCCTCCAGGGTGTCAATGTATTCATCAGGGAGCTCGTTGCTGGCAAGGGCCAGTAATATTGTGGGTAGGAAAGGGATTTTGGGTTTAGGTTTTCTTCTGAATATATTGCCGATGGATGAGCAGGTAGTTTTCAGTATGTTTTGGGCTCTGAAGTTTTGGCCTCGGATGGTTTTGATTGTGTAACCCCTGCTCAGAGAGGAGAGCCTTTCATTGATGGGCTGGATATTCGACAGGTGATGAATAAGGGCGGAGGGGTAGTCGCGTCGTTTGTTGTTCACAGCAGTTTTTGTGTGAGGTGGCCGCGCAAAGTCATATCGATGTTGGATCTATACTCGATGATCGGCCTAATAAATGTTTTGTATGTATTGTAGTGAATTTATTAATTATAATTTATTCTATTTTATTTATTAATTCTTTACTAATTTATTATATTGTTCTTATTTTAATTTATTAAAACACACGGTAATTTATATCAGTTTATTAAACTACTGTACAATTTATTTGACCTAAGGCACAGGCCTAATTCCGGAAGGTTCGAATAGAACCAGTTTTTTTTTATTACTTGGAATTTCTGCCAGCTGGTCGAAGGGTCTCGTACAATCTAAAACATATTAGTGAATAAACACATGTTTACAGGTTTTTAATATGACTCATATTTTTACGTAACAGTATGTATGAGTGTACGAGGCTGTGTCCTACCAAACTTTCTACAAAGAACATTGAGTACACCGACTCTGCTTCTAACCTTGTTGCAGGCTATGTCCAGATCAGTCCTCCAGTTTAGACATTACTTACATGACAATTTCTTTTGTAATGGGGTGAAATATTCTCCCCCTTACAAGAGGAAATTGTCATGTAAGAAAATAAGACTGATCCAGCGATACCAAAGTATTCAACTGGATCGAATCTCCAAAAAACAATAAAATCTAAATCGTCTGTATATACATATATACATTTTAGCTCCGTTGTTCTGGAATACCATCAAAGTTTACCGCCTAAACCAGAGACAACGGTCTTTCCATGACGTCACAGTGTTGTTCAAAGGGACTACTCGTTGGCTGGGGCCGTCTACCTGGAATTGACCGCGGGTCATAGATGAGTCAAGAAACGCCACGGCTTGACGTATGTGTTGACGCAACACATGCAACTGGACCCTCTTTTACAAATTCCAGTGACAAGGGACAGTTTTCTCTCAGCTTCAGTAACTATGTGGATTGCAGGAGACTAGTACCTGGACTTCGGTGTCTTTAACCCTTAACGGGCAAAAAAAAATTGATAAATTTTTATACACAGTTGCAAAAAAAAGTATGTATCTTGTGGGATACCTTGCCCATAGTACACATTAAAAATGCTTATAGGGATGATTTTGTTCAGAGGGGTAGGCGAGGGATATTCTATACAGAGAGTTGATAATTGGAAACTAATAATTATGTTAAAAAAATAAAAAAAGCATTTATCCTGAGCCCAGGTTAGATTATTTTTTATAAAAAACCATATAATCGAATGTAGAGGATTCCATGTAAGTAAAAAAGTCGTAAACTATTCCAGAAACTCTTGCTCTTTTTTCTTCTTTAATTTCCCGAAACAAATTATTGTACCGTTAGGTCTAGGAGACAGTTGAGTAACAATATTAAGCTATAACCTAAACGTAATAAACCTTAACAGCAACTACAGAAGTATATACACCTTGAACTTAATTATTGTTCTTGTCTTAGGCTCACTCACTATCAGGTAAGCCTGAACAGTTGAGCCTGTTAGGTATGAGGAGCAGTTACTTTGCAGTAGTGGATTCTCCAGAAAATTTTTTGCTCTTTCTCTCCTTATTTTTTGTGGACTGAGGAATGGTTGCAGAGGAGAAATAAATTTACCCTTATCAATCAAATTGTTAAAAAGAATATTTAGGTTTTGCATATCATCATTGTCACTTACAGACGATGAATTTTAGACCGATGATCTTGGATTATCTTGGTCCTTTATGAAATCAAAATAAGTTTCAAAGGGAATGTTTATGTACATTATCTGCTAATGCGCCAGATTTCATTGAGCAATCAATTTTCCTCTGCTCCTTTTGAACATTGTATCTCAACCGGTTGATTTTTTTAACCAAGGTCTAATTTGCATCAGGCTCTATGTCCTTCAATCTATTTATCAATTTTCTGTATACAGCATTTATCTTGTCTCGATTGTTATAGTCGTTATCTTCTACTTTCCACAAGCAAGGTTCACTTTCATAAATTTCAATGAAATTACAATGAAGAACTTCATTACTTTGATGCGACATTTGTGACGTCCTCTCGTGGGAGTCACTATCCGGGTAGCTTTTAGACAGTCAGAGACAGAGTTCAAAATAAAAATAAAACTTTATTGCCTTCCTTAAATTAAATTGACAAAAATCTTATATACATATTTACAATTTAGTTTAGTCTTCTCAGTACCTGGCCTATTTATTCAAATTAAGCTTGACCTTGTCATATGGAACTGGTCTTATCGGCAAACGATATAACGTTGTATCGATTTAATAACAGCGGACGATAGGTATAAAGAAAGGAAAGGAACTCAACACGTCCCTTAAGTGATTCGGGTTAATAGGACACTCCTCGACAGTCTCAACACGACTGTTTCAGAGTACGGGTAGTGAAAAGCTCAACACGCTTTTCGGGTAAAGACGGTAAAAGAAAAGGAAACAACTTGTGAACTCAACACGTCCGCAAGCCGGGGTAGGGAAGAGAGAACCTTCAGTCAACACCTGTCGATTCTGTCTCTGTGAGGAAATGTTGCCGTTTATATAGCGGAGCTTTGCCCTTTCTACTGTCGATACACTCCTACTTCATGGGTTGGTTCGCGCGCACGCTGGTTTAACGGTGATAGCTTGGACTCATCGTTACACCCCCTCTTCCTGGGGAAAAAAAAATTTTGGAACAAAATTTTTTTTTTATTTTTATTCCTTGCCAGGTACTTGGTTACCCTAAAAAAAAATTTACAATACATCGAAATAAAAAATGTCCGCCCTAAAAAAAAAATATAAATATCGTCTTCTTAAACAAAAAATCGTCTTCCTCTCTCTTTAAAAAAAAAACGTCTTCCTTCGTGGGGCTTCAATTATTGGTTTTTATCCTCAGCACCTGGTTCGGGAGTCTCAGTCTGTATTTTTTTCCTTTATGCTGCGGCGGAACTAGTGAGAGCAGCGGGATTGACACTGGAATTGACTGGACTTTCTGAATTTTTGTGATGCCCATGGTTGGTTCATCGAAAAGGTTCTTGAATTTGGAAATAGCCTTTATCAGGGGCTCGCAGCCTTTGCCCGGGGTGTTAGGTTTTGGTGTGTTCCCTAATGGTGATATTACTTCTGGAACGGTGTATGGTGGCGGCGTAACTGTGCCGTCCATTTCTATGTCACTGTAATATATTTCTAATGTGTCTGACATTGTATTTGAAGGTAACTGTAAACTGTATTAAAATATACTGTCACTACTTGGTGTTGACTGTAAGTGCTTGGACTGATTAAGGAGTAGGGAAATCGGTAAATGCGGGTTTTAGGTCTTTGATATGAGCTGTTATTGTACGGTTTTTATCGTCGTGTTTTAATTTGAATATTACATTAGAACACACTTTTGTTATAGTATATGGGCCTGAAAATTTCGGTGCTAATTTGGCGTTAAAATTTTTGGCGGCATTTGAGAGTTGGTATTCCCTTTTCATGACTTTGTCGTTTATTGTGGGTTTCCACTCTCTTCGTCGTAAGTTGTAGTAATGGCTTTGAGTTGTAAAAGCTTTTGCCAGGTTTGTACGTACTAGTTCGAATGTTTCTCGTAGTTTATGCCATTTTATGTTTTGATCGGTATGTTGTGTGTCGTTTGGGGTGTTTACGACTTTACTTGGAATTTCTAGTTCGTGTCCAAAGTTCAGGAAGGCTGGGGAGAAACCCGTTGAATCGTGTTTAGCTGTATTATATGCGAATAGTAGTTCTGGAAGGCTCGTGTCCCATTTCTTATGGTTATTATCGCAGAACTGAGCTATCATTGTTTTGATTACTCTGTTTGTTCTTTCTACTGGATTATTCTGGGGAGAATATGGCGGAATGTTTCTTTTAGAAATCTGGAATTCGTCTAGCAACTTTCGTACTTCCCTGTTATCGTATGTTCTTGCGTTGTCTGATATTAGTTCTTTGGGTGATCCGAATCTCATAATGAAAAGGTGTTCTGGAATGTCTCATTTTGAAAAGGTGTCCTGGAATGTCATTATATATTTGTTTCCTTTGCTGGATGTTGGAAGGGGTCCTATGATGTCGGTTGAAACGGTGTGCCATGGATGTGGCGGAATTTGTGTAGATTGCATGCGGCCTGGAGTTAAGCTTTGTTGCGGCTTAAATTGCTGACAGTTCTTGCAGTTCCTGACGAACTTTGCGGCGTCTTTAAACATCCCTGGCCAGTAGTATTTTCTAGCTAGGCGGGTTATTGTTTTGGCTATTCCTAGATGTCCTGCGGTCGATTGCTCGTGGTTTTCTGCCAGGAGTTGTTGTCTCTTGTGGTTTGGGATGCATAGTTTCCAGGGGTTGGATACCTCTGTCTCTTTTAAATCGTATTTGTCCCAGAAGTGTCGATAGAGAAGTCCATCTTTGATAGAGTAGTCTGGAAATAGTTGCGGATTTGTCTGGATTTTATTTAAAGCTTTATTGTACCATTCGTCGGGTTCTACATCTTCTACGTTTATTATGCAAACCAGATCTACTGGTTCTCTAGAGAGCGCGTCGGCCAGGACGTTCTGGGAGCCCTTTCTGTAAATGACATCGAAGTCAAATTGTTGCAGCAGCATTGCCCATCTAGCTATTCTACCTGTAGGGTTTTCCATTGTTTGTAAGTATCGTAGACTTTGATGATCTGTGATAATTGAAAATGGGTATCCTTCGATGTAGGGTTTCATCTTTTCTATACCGAAGATGATCGCTAGTAGTTCTTTTTCTGTAACGCTGTAATTTTTTTCGGCATTTGTTAGGGTTCGACTTGCGTAAGCGATGACTTGTTCCTGTCCTTCGTCGTTTGTTTGTACTAAAGCTACTCCTAAACCGTAGTTCGAAGCGTCAGATTGTAAAAAAAATCTTTTCTGGAAGTCCGGGCAGATCAGTATTGGAGCTTGTGTCAGTAGTAATTTTATTTTGTTAAATGCTTCCTCTTGGTCTCTGTCCCAAGTCCAATGTTGTTTTTTCTTTAGTAGCTTTGTTAAAGGGGCTGCAGTTCGTGAAAAATCTTTTATAAATCTCCTATACCATGAGATGATGCCCAAAAATCGGCGTAGTTGTTTAACGGTTTTTGGTGCGGGATATTCGACTATAGCTTTTGTCTTGTTGTCGTCCACTTTTATTCCCGTTTTGTTTACTACATGGCCTAAATAATTTATCTCTTCTTTGCAGAATTTACATTTGTCTATATTAATTCGTAGTTTGGCCTGCTGTAGTCTGTGAAGTACTTCTTTTAAGTTTTCCATATGTTCCTCGAACGTTTTCCCCAGTACTATTATGTCGTCTAAATAGGCGAATGCATGTGGTTCCATTTCTGGGCCGATTACTGTATCCAGTAAACGTTGAAAAGTAGCGGAGGCGGCGTGTAATCCGAATGGAAGTACTTTGAACTGGAATAGTCCTTTTCCTGGTGCTATGAAAGCGGTCAAGGGTTTGCTTGCTTCGGAAAGTGGTACTTGCCAATATCCATTTTTTAGATCTAACGTGGTAAAATATTTTGCAGATTTTAACTTTTCTAGGATATGATTGATGTACGGTAATGGGTAGGCATCTTTTTCTGAGATGTCGTTGATTTTCCTAAAATCGATGCAAAATCTGTATCCGTTGTTATCCTTCTTTTTTACTAGGACGATGGGGGAACTGTACGGGCTATTGGATTTTTCTATCACGTTCTCTTCTAGCATCTTATCTATCTCATCGTTTATGATCTTCTGCATTGCCGGGTTTCGGGGCCTGTATCTTTGTTTGATCGGTGTATTATGTTTGAGTTTTATTGTATGTTCGGTTAGATGTGTTGTTCCTTTAATTTGTTTAAATTTCTCCAATTCTGTTAGTAACAATTCCTGTAATTGTTTTTTTTCGGTATTGTTTAGTGTAGTACTGATGTCGAGCTGCTCTCGTATTGGACTGTTCGTGAATTCCGGTATGTATGACGGAATATCTTCGGTCTGGTCGTCGGCCGCGGTATCGGTCGATAGTTCGGTATATCTTCGGTCTGGTTGTCGACCGCGGTATCGGTCGGTAGTCGGTATATTTTCGGTCTGGTCTTCGACCGCGGTATCGGTCGGTAGTCGGTAGGTCGTTTTGTTATATCTTTTGCTTCTCTGTTGGAGCGGATATCTTGCGGTTGGTGTTTCGTTGACCCTGGAATTGGTCGGTATTCGGTTATTGTCTGCATTGTACGATCTGGATCCGTGTTCTGTCCTGGTTGGGTATTGTTCTCTCCTTCTTACGCGATTTCTATTTAAGATGTTTGATAAATCAAGGCCCCATCTTGTTATTTCATGCATTCCCAGTACTACTTCTGAAACTAGGTTTGGTAAAAAATGTAGCTTGGCTTTTCTCCAAACGTTGTCTATGGAACATTTAGCTGTAAAACAGATTTCTATGTTGTTGGTTTTTCCATCTGCCAGCGTGATCTTTAAAGCTTTTCTGTCGCTTTTTGTTCCACATTGTTCCAATATTTTTTTACCTTTTTGTCCTATAAACGAATTTTGGGCTCCTGTGTCTATTAGTGCTCTTAACTTTTTACCGTTGCTGAACGTTATCGTTGTGTGGGGTCGTTGATCTGTATAGTGTGCGTAGCTGGAGGTTGTTAGGGAGGACTCTAAATGCTGACTGGGTTGCCTCCTTCTTGTCCAGTCCTGTTGGAGTTTTCCGGTCGGCTTCTACATTGGCAGTTATTGGAAGTTGTTCCTCGGGTTCCGCAATGGCTGCAGAAGAGTACAGCGATAGCTCTGCAGTTTCTTCTGTTGTGGCCTCTGCGGCCGCATCTCCAACAACAAGTCTGTCTGTCGAAATTCTGTATTTTGTTATTATGACTATTTGCCTGTGTCCAGTCACACCGTGTATTGTTTCTGTTGTATATTTCTTTTTGGACCATATCATATTCTTCCGCTAGTCTGATGATGTCCTGTGTTGACGATACGTCTTGCCTCTTTATATACAACTTGTATTTCGGGTTCATATTGGTGTATATCCTGTTTAGTTCTTCTTGGTGATTGAATTCACCATGTCTTCTGATCATTGTTTGAATATCAATGATGTAGTCTTTTACACCTTCGTTGTTTCGTTGGAGTCGGTTCCGGATTTGAGCTTCCAGAGATTGTGTGAGAACGGAGGAAACGAAGAAATTGCGGAAATCTTGTTCGAAGTCTTTTAATTCGTTCCAATATTTATTATTGTTTCTGTACCATAGTAATGCTTTCCCGTTTAATGTTCCTGGTAGAGCTTGTAAAACGTGGGTGTCTTGTAGGCCGTAAGCTGTCTGGAGTTCTTTCAACCGTTCTATGAATTCTATCGGGTCTCTTGAACCGTCAAAGTGTAACCCCCATTTGCGTACTATTTCCATCTTTCTTTGTCTGTCTTCCATCTGGTTTTCTTCTATTTCCTCTGCCTTGATGATCGCAACTAATCTCGCTCTTAGCTCGCTGAAATTCCCTTCCGTCGGCTGTTCTCTGTTTGTTAATTCGGCTATAAGTTCGTCTTTCTTTAATAGGTACACCCAACTAACCTTCGACGTTTCCGGAGCGTCTGTCATTTTTGAACTGTGAATGTGTGTGTCTGTGAAACTGTGTCTTTGATTAAAATTTGAAACGTAGTACTGTCTCATGAAAATAAAATTCGGAATTCGGTCGGTATTATTGTTTAAAACGTATTTTTCTGCTCGGGCGCCATTTGTGACGTCCTCTCGTGGGAGTCACTATCCGGGTAGCTTTTAGACAGTCAGAGACAGAGTTCAAAATAAAAATAAAACTTTATTGCCTTCCTTAAATTAAATTGACAAAAATCTTATATACATATTTACAATTTAGTTTAGTCTTCTCAGTACCTGGCCTATTTATTCAAATTAAGCTTGACCTTGTCATATGGAACTGGTCTTATCGGCAAACGAGTGTGTATCTGAAATTTTAGGGTAACGTTGTATCGATTTAATAACAGCGGACGATAGGTATAAAGAAAGGAAAGGAACTCAACACGTCCCTTAAGTGATTCGGGTTAATAGGACACTCCTCGACAGTCTCAACACGACTGTTTCAGAGTACGGGTAGTGAAAAGCTCAACACGCTTTTCGGGTAAAGACGGTAAAAGAAAAGGAAACAACTTGTGAACTCAACACGTCCGCAAGCCGGGGTAGGGAAGAGAGAACCTTCAGTCAACACCTGTCGATTCTGTCTCTGTGAGGAAATGTTGCCGTTTATATAGCGGAGCTTTGCCCTTTCTACTGTCGATACACTCCTACTTCATGGGTTGGTTCGCGCGCACGCTGGTTTAACGGTGATGGCTTGGACTCATCGTTACACATTTTAATATGTATCTAAACTGTTAAAAGCTAAGACTTGTTCAGGTACACCTGATAGAAGAGCTACACACATCAAGTCTACTCGTCCACCAGGCAGAACTGATCGAATTTTCATCAGTTGTCAGATACCCTGAGAGACTAGTTATTCCCGTCAGGGCATACACACTATCAGGTACACTTGAAAGGCTTAACTGTTCAGGCGTAAGTGTAGGTGTACCTGATAGTAAGTGGCCGACCTTACTCGTCTGACGACTAATTGTCAAACTCAAGCTGCATTACCACGATAGCAGAGAACTAACGAACACAGAGAAGCGACACAACGGTCCAAAAGCGTGTACCATTTTTGTATACGCATGCCCGATTCTGGTTGTTTAACTGTCAAAAGCACGTGATTATTCTTTAATTCTGGTTGTTTTCGATAGTCCTTAGGCGTCTATGGTAATTACTCGACACAACAAGTGCATTTGACCATTTATATAATTTATTTATAGTTAAAAGTTTATAGTTTATAGTTATAGTTAAAATAGTTATAGTTAAATATATAAGTTTATAGTTTATAGTTAAAAGTTTAATTTATATTTAAAATGTCTGGATATATTTGTGCGATTCGCGGATGTTCATCTGTGACAGGAAAAGGAATAAGTTTATTTAGATTTCCTAAGAATAATAACAGGTAATTACTATTGCTTTGTAATTATTATTAGTTATTACATAATAGTATTGGTTTGACTTTCGAACAGTAAGCCGACGCCGACGTGTCTGTCCGAGCTATAAAAAATAAACTTTGGTCTGCCAAGGGATAGTTCAAAATGAAAACATTAAATTTGGTTTCAGTGCTATTTCTTTTATTGAAAGACGCAAGTCTCCGAAGGCTCAGGTCAAAAAATCAACAGATGGTGGCCGGGTGTCAGCGCGCTCGAAGACAACAATACGAATATAGTATTTTTAGGAAATAAAAATATATATAAAGGGTTTTATACACGAGAATATTTGATTTAACAGCATAGGCGCAAAATTTCGGGCCAATGCTCTTTAAATGCATTCATTTTTTTTCGAATCCTAAAAAAACTAATAAGTATTTTTGAAAAATTTCAACGCAGAATGAAAGACTACATTATTACTGAGGGCCGAAAGTCCCTGAAAACTTCTATAATCTTTATTATAATAAGTTACAGGGGTGAAAAAAAGAGAAAATTTAGTGTGATTTTTAATTTTAAATATCTCATTCAAACAAACTTTTTGTTTATTCTAAGGGACTTTCGACCCACGGTAATAATGTAATCTTTCATTATGCGTTTAAATTTTTCAAAAATATTTGTTAGTTGTCTCAGGATTCGAAAAAAATGATTGCATTTAAAAAGCATTGGCCCGAAATTTTGCGCCTACGCTCTTAAACGAAACAAAGAAATTACTAAAATGCTCAAACTAAAAATTGTTGGAAACATAATTAGACCGATAATTGGGAAAATCTTACAATTACAACAGAACAAGACTTCAAAATTGTAAAAACATGGTTGCAAATAAACAAACTTACATTAAATTATGAAAAAACTAAATACTCATCTACTTTTTGCTATATACAAAAGTTGTCTGCCAATTTTTAATTCGTTAAATATAAATAACAAAGATCAAATATATGGATCGGAGTACATAAAATATTTAGGAGTTTTAAATGGGAATTACAAATAAAAAATATTAAAACTTTATTTGTTGTATATCTCAATATTCAGTGACATTTTTGTGACTTAGGAGAAAACTGTAAATTTATTAAGATTAGATATTGACAAATGTTAAATATTTCATTACTTACAATATACTTATAATATACTAATACTCTTATAGTTGTAAGTAATAAAGTATTATTTATAAATACAGTAAAAAAGTAACGCGCCACAAGACATACCTCTGGGGTGGTGTGGAGACTGTCTTAAAATTTGTTTTAAAAAACTTTCATTGTGTAACTCTTTAAGGACGGGTCACGTCAAAAGACGTTTTAGCGTAACTTCCGCGACAGCCGCGGGTGGTATCAGTAAATTACCTTTTGTAAATCAAAAATAATTACACCATTAAGAATGTCAACAAAAGCCGGCCCTGCAGGTAACTATTTTTTCAGTGCAATATTTCATATTTATTGAAAGTCAACATAAATGCTCAATTTTATTGTGTGATATGCCCACTGACTATTAATTTTCTGGTTGTTAGCTGTCATTGGCGGCTTGGCCACGTAACTTCAAAGGAGTGTCGCCTCTCTGTGTTCGTTACTTCTCTGACGATAGTATTATGTCGTGAAAAAAAAAAGTCTTTTAATTTATATAACACTGCAGTTAGAAATGAAAAAATTCCTACATTTATAGAGCCAGTATGTTAGTTACTGTTAGCAATCGTAAAAAACCATTTCTATCGAAATATAAAAAATAACGAAATATTTTTTAAATTATTTTGGCATACAATAACTTGGTATATCTTGGCATAACTGAAAATAACAATAATACATTTAATCTTAACAGTAAAAATTTGATTAGGGCCCTAAACACCTACACATATTCCGCGCTTAGCTACTCATTTGATATTGTTAAGTGGACAAAAAGGGATATAGAAAATCTTCAGCGAAAAGAACGAAGACACCTCACAAATGCACAAAAACACCATCCTGGAAGTGCAGTAGAAAGAACGACATTACCGCGGTATTTAGGACGACGGGGACTTATGGTTATAAGTGAGCAATTAGAAAAACAGATTACTAATTTAAAAACTTATTTTTAGGTACAGGCTGAGACATCTACTCTACATTGCGCAATCTGCGCAGTAGATGATACAACAGCAATCAAACTGAGGGACAATGAATTCAGTCAAGACTATGTCGACAATATAGCGTCGAACTATCGGTTGACATCAGCAAAGATGTTCCCTGACACAGAAGGCTCATTACTTGCCATTCAGGATCGGGTTACACAAAAAAAATACCTCAAATATATCGTCAAAGACCTTCAGGTCCACAACGACAAATGCCGATATGGATGTCAAATCCAAGAAACTATCCAACATCGGTGACTGCCAGGCGTTTGCTGCAACTGAATATAAGGAACGACATGACTCAGTAGGGAAGATCCTTCACCACAAGATAGCTTTTAAACTGGGACTTCTCCAAACAAACCATCTCCCATATTATCAATACTTGAGAATGGCAACTACAAGCTATACTGTGATCGCACTGTGAGCACTGACCAAACAGTAGCACATAATAGACCAGATCTCGTACTAGTTAATAAACTAACGAGACAAACAACACTAATTAATGTCGCGATACCTACCTAATAACAATAATAATCTGCATGGTAAATACAATAAAAAAATCGCCAAGTAAAGAGATCTGGAAATTCAAATACAAAGACAATGGAGAATTGTCCAGCATTATTGTTTAGCATTTTCTGCCGTATTTTGTTAGTTCAGCAGATATGTTTTCTGAACCAGGTGATTTGATATTTTTAAACAATTTTCACATATCTTCTACCTCTTTTGATGTTATTCGTATAGAGGAGGACAGGATATTTATATTATGGATTCTGCTATTATCTTTGAAGTCTGGTCTGTCTTCATTTAAAAGTCTTTTGAAGTATTTATCCCATTTATCAGGTGTAATTGACGATCTTATATTTATTTTCTTACCGTAGTGATTTTAATACTCTCTAACTTTCTCTGCTTCTACCTCCATGGGAATTTATCATGTTATATTTTTGTTGCTAGGCTTCATTTTTCTTACGGCATATCATTCTTCGCACTTTAGCGTGCGTCTTCTTGTATATCAGTTTTTCAGCGTCGTCCATTATATTCAAAAATTTTTGGTATTTCTATCTTTTACTTTTATTTCTCGTTCTATTTCTTCGTAGCACCAATACACGAGTCTTCTCTGGTTCTGAATTTTGTGTCCAATGACTTTTGCTGCTGCCCCCTCTAGACATATTTTTATATGGTTGCAATGTTCTTTGCTATTAGTCTTTTAAAAACAAAAATAAAGTTTTTAAATTTAAAAAAATTAAGTTTTTAAATTTTAAAACGAAAAATAAAGTCAAGTAATAACAGATAACTAGGTCATATAAATATAGATGTAGAAAAAATAATATCCTCATATTGTGGCTATATACTCAACTTTAGTTGGCATTTAAAATTTTTCTACGAAAATGAAAACCAATCTTATTAACTTCTAACACTAATCCACTGCCTACTTGCTCCCCTTAATTACATTAGGAATCCTTAAAAATCATGTATAAAAAGGTACTTTGTGAGAATTATCGAACGAAAATCTATTTCACAGTTCAGACACTGTAGAAAAGATATCGCTTATTTGTCAAGATGGTTTTTAATTTTAGAGTGTTTAAAAAGCAATCCCCAAATGGGAAACTTACTATGTACTTGGGGAAGAGGGATTTTGTGGATCATATTTCGGGTGTTGAGCCAATAGGTGAGTGTTGAAAATTGTAATTTTATAGCAACATCCACAGCACAGTCCCACAATAACATCCAGATGTTATATCGCGGTGTATTTGCACATCTAATATCCACTGCAAAGATTTATAAGGCATTTAATAACGGCGTTCTGTCTGTGGAACTATCTATTCTGTATTGTTTTTTACCAATCTATTTTTTGAAAATTCTTACAATATGCTTGTTATATTCTCTTCTTCTTCCAATGGCGCTACAGTTCAAATTGAGACTTGGTCTTCTATAGTTTCTTTTGGACGAGAAGCACGTCACGTGCTGCTCGTCTACAAGTTCTGACGGCGATAAAATTTTGTTCATCTGTAGATATTTCATTTCCCTATATTTTCCGTAGCTTCCCTTTTAGTCTTTTAATCTAAATTTGATTGTTTAGGGCTCTCTTGATAATCTGTTGTCATATATTCTCACTGCGTGAGCAGCCTATGGCAGTGTCTGGAGCCTAGCGAATTACGAGAAATTTCTTTCTTAAAACAGTTAAAAAAGTTCATGGCTGTATTCGGAACCCCATATTCCATTTTTGTTATTCGCTTCAAAAATTTTTCTTTTGAAAACTTTGTATTTTTTATTACCCATGTCTCGCATATATATCGTATTATTGGTCTAATGATAGTTTAGTAGATCTTAATCCTTGTTTTTCAGTGGAAAGTTTGGGAGTGGAATATATGTTAGTGAAAAATAGGTTTGTGCTGAAATTCATTATTGTCTTTTAAATTTCTGCTTTTTTGTTCCTATCGGATTTAATCCTACTCCTAGATATGTACGATTTCAATACTTTTTTATGTTCATTTCTAGTCTAATCTCCTTGACATACCTTTTCAGTTGTGTGTATATTTCCACCGACTTCGCATAAGCAATTATGTTCGCACTGCAGAACATAATTGCTTATTAGGAAATCAGTTCTTTTTAGACACATAAATATGGATCATGCGGTACAGTAGCAAAATAAGACAGAGAAAAACAAAGAAATATACAAGGAAGTCCAGAACAAAGCTAAAAGGATTTCATGGCAAACTCATCAGCAATCATGGGAAAAGTTTATTAGTTAAATAATTGAAAATAATTTACATGCAAGACAAACTTTCGCTTTTGTTCGTGGAAGTCTGTTTGCTTCTTGTACATTCTCCTTTTTTTTGAGAGAACGTTTTTCGAAGTGGAAATTGAAACGTCAATAAACTTACTTTAACCTTCAATTGTGACTTATTCCCATTAAAATAGTAATTACTTTAAAACGCCACAAGAAAATAGCTGAAGAACAATATTATTGACTCTTAGCTATAAAAGATATGATTGGCTGTTTTAGATCCTCTGCTACAGAGTTTGCAACTTAGGTTTCCATGCATATGCCAGCAAGTGTCTCCATATATCTCCATGAGTATGCAAGTGTCCAGGAAAAAACTACAGTCTGGGCCTATTGAATTCTATCTCTGACTGTACTATTAAAATTCTCTTGTGCTAAGATGGCCAGGTTATGCGCATGGCTCAGGATATGATACCTATCGTTACTGAGTCTAGCTATCAGCCCATCCATGACCAAATTCCAAAAAAGAGGAGATAAGACTCCCCTTGCGAACAGCCCCTCTCCACTTGAGCTAACCCTGTATCCCTCAGTAAGGTTGCGTATATCACCCGACTCCTCAACATGCGGTCTATCTATCTATAGCTTGTCTCATCTATTCTTTTTAGACGAATTGCTCTTGGGATTACTTCATAGGAGATGTTGTAAAATGTTCCTTTCATATTGAGAAAGGTACTCAACATCACCTTTCAGTTTTTCAGAAAGTACTTCACCTCTGTAGATAGTGCAGTTAGTGCAGTGCCGTTTCCGTAGGGAGTTGTGTTCGGTACGCTACCAGATGCATCGGATTTTCAACCAATTCACCATGTTAATGTGGTTATCGAGACGTTTTTCTAGAGTCTTCAGTGCGAATGATATCAGATTTCTCGGCCTCCGGAACATAGCTTCTTCTTGTCCGGTTTTACCAGGCTTGAGTATCAAAGGCACCCGTATGAGCTTTCATGCTTTTGGTATGTACCCCAATCCTAAGCTAGCCTGTAGTATCATACATATTTTTTTGCCCATAAGGTTATTTACTTTCTGTAGAAGTATTGAATAAATCCAGTCCGGATCCGGTGTTCCATAGTTTATTTCCAAATTTGATTTTGTCCTGGTTTAGCATTTCTTTTACCACATACCAGAATTTGTGCCACATGTGACGCTACTTTTATGATTTTTATAAACGATGGATTGATTTATCACTGTTATTTGATGTGAAAAGTTCCTTCCAAAATGAGTATAGGCTCAAAAAGGCTGCTCCATTAATTATCACTATTAAATGATGGTTTACTGACTTCAAACGCAATCGTACCGACACCAATGATGATGAGAGCTTTTGTAGCAGCTTTTCCAAAAACATCGAAAAAAAACGCTAAAAATTATTATTAAAAACCACAAATTGAAGTTTCAAGAGATAGTTGACATTCTAAAGTTACCAAAAGATAGCGTTTCCACTATTATTCCCAAATAGGTGCCGCGTTTTCTCATAGCAGAGCAAAAATAACAACAAATTGATGAGTCTCAGCGCTATTTGGATATGTTTAATTAGAATAAGTCAAAGTTTTTGTGTCAACATATTACAATGATTACACATGAATTCACCATTTTACTCCGGAATCAAATGGGCCATTATCTGAGTGGACAGGTCCCGGAGAAAGCCGTCACGTCAACCAAAGACACAACAAACCGCTGGAAAGGTTTTGGCCTCTGTATTTTGGGACCCGCAAGGAATTATTTCATTGACTATTTAAAAAATATTGAGAAACAATCAATAGCGACTACTACATTAGATTATTGAAGCATTTAAAGACCGAAATTTCGAATAGAAAGCCTCATTTGTTAAAGAAAAATTATTGTTTTACTAAGACCATGACAAAGTCGATGAAATCGATGTCAAAAATGCACGAATTGAGCTTTGAATTACTTCCACACCCACCGTATAGTATCCAGATCTTGTCCCCAGTGACTATCATCGTTTTTCAGATCTCAAAAAGCTGCTCCGTGGCAAGAGATATCACTCCGATAAGGAAGTAATCGCCGAAAATGAAGCCTATTTTGAAGGCAAAGATAATCCGTTCTACAAGGGCGGCATCGAAAAATTAGAAAACATTTGTTTTATTGGTTAGTCCTGGAACTTATTGACCGATGTAATAAAAATAAAATGTTTAGATAAACCCATTATCCAGAAAAAAATATACACTTTCAAATTATTATTCGTCTAAGAAAGACGACAAACATAATGTTCACGTTCACGTTAGATTAAGTTTGATCCGGGTCTTAAAAAATCCAAGTCGTAATAATTCCGAGGACCGGGTCTTTTGAATCAGTATAAATCATAGAAGATTTGTAGATGAACAGGAGTCCATAATAATATTATCCGCTGATAAGGGAAACGCAACTGTAATTATGGATAGCAATCAGTATCAGGAGAACATTCACAAAACTAAAAAAAGGACCCAACCAAATCACAGGAAAACAAAATTTATAAAATACTGTACAAATTTAAGGAATATCTGAGAGACTACCAAATAAGAACACTAATACCACACTACAGCAGGACACCACATCTATATGGAGTCTCAAAAACTCACAAAGAAAATATACCCCTCAGACCAATTTGCAGCGGCATGGGTTCTACTTGCAGTTCCTCCTCAAAGTTCCTGCAAAATAAGAAAAGAGGAACAATGTAGCTTCACTCATCCGCAAACTATGGACCTGGATACCGTTATTAATGATGCCATACTTCTGAAGATGAAAACAATCTCAGCAGGGATAAAAAAGGTCTACCGCTGAGCATAAAAAACACAATGAATTAAATATCTCGATCCAAAAGAGGCTCAACAACGTACTATATAGCTCATTCGAAGGGCACAAATATAGTATGTAATAAACGATATTTCAGGTAATAGTGTGGAAAGAACTAGGATACCAACCATTCAAATATAAAATCTCTTATTAAGTGCAAGTTTTACTTCAAAATTAAGTTCAATGAAATCGTTTTCCTTATAAATTTTTGTACGGCAATCTAGAAAGTGGAATTTCCCAAACTACAAAAAAAAAATCAATTTTAAAAATAAACAATTTAATATTTTCTGCAGTCACACTTTCACAAAATATTAAAATGGTTCAATTGTCAGATAAAAAATGAGTAGCTGGACATTCGAAGACCGAAGATGGAAAGAACAGCCATTTGTTTTGATTAGAAGGTTCTATACAAGATCTAATTTCTGTGGATCAAGAACAGAATCAAGAGGTTTACTAATCAGTTTTTGTCGGCGGTTGTTTGGATTTTTGTCACACTTGTCCTTGACCCAGTTTATCGATGTCGTGATAATGATTATTAGGTATTGTGTGACGGTAGTCCCCTCGAATCCGCTAGCGATGTAGCTTCGGGAGAGATACCCAGAATTACAGAGAATGTCAGGATTTGAAAAAGAAGTGTCTAGGTGAATATTTATGCAATTTTGCACTACAATTTCGAGCTGAAGCGGCTCAATCTAATACGTGCAGATAGTCAAGGGGCCTTAAGGGCTATTAGAAGTACCAAGGTGGACTCTAGACTAGTATGTGAATACCCAAAGGAACTAGACTGATTGGCAAAATTTTACAGTATCACACTGGTATGAGTTTCAGGCCACCGGGAAATCTACGACAATGGAAGAGTTGATGAACTTGCCAGAATAAAATCAGCTACAAAATATTTCGTTACAGAGTCAGCGGTAGTAGTGCAAAAAAGCACCATACGCGTCTGGAAAAAACCTTGATCAAGTACATTACAAAATGTATATTGTACGAACATGGTGAATTTGTGTGAGATGGTAGCCGGAACATTTGATGTGTAAATTTTGAATAGAGAGGAGACAGAAATGAGGAGTTTTTGAAGAACTTTGAATTTGTTACTTTCTCCATCGAAGATTATTTGGAATAGCCTGTCACTTAGCATTTTCTTTAGGCGAATTGAATAATCGTCAAGTACTAATTGGTATATTTTTACATAAAATACCCTCTTTTCATACCGTGCCTTAGGTGAATGTTGTCTATGAAATCTGCTGCAGTTTTAAGTTGTTTTTTGACTATTCTCAATAAATATTGCTAGAACTGCGAGCTAGAACTTGATCGCAGAAGCTTCTTATCGGCATGAATCAAGCTTGCTCTGGAGGGATATTTAGGTTTGTAAACTAAGCAAGTCTCATATAGATTATTCGCTTAAACACTTTGTAGCAGAAGCTTAAAAGAACAATCGATCTATATCTTCTCAGATAATGAAGGGTCTTTTCACAGTTTAGATATTGTGTTAATTTTGCTTTATTGGGATGAATTGGACAACTTTTGCTTAATCATTATTTGGATGCAAAATTCAAGAAGCCACTTACGAGCTTTTGGTATAATGTATTTTATAAAGTTCGGATAAATTTGGTAGTTCTTCAAACTCCACGAGCTTAATAATTGGCAGCTTTGTAAATTGTCGAAGAATTTCTAAGTAAATAATTAAGTTTTCGTAAAATATTAAAAGTTTGCCCAAAATAAAGGTTCTTATTGTGATACTACTCATGATAATAAAGATAAAAAATCAAATTTATAAGAAAACTTTCAAAATTTGCAATATTATTTTCTTTTAAATTTTTTTAGATGGAGTGGTGGTGGTAGATAACGAATATAAGGACAGAAAAATCTTTGGTCAAGTAATTTGCAGCTTTAGATATGGTCGAGAAGCTGACGAAGTCATGGGTTTAAACTTTCAAAAGGATCTTTATCTTGCATCAGAACAAATTTATCCACCTCCTGAAAAATCGCTGAACACAAAAATGCAGGACCGTCTGTTGAACAAATTGGGAGAAAATTGTTATCCATTTACTTTTACTTTACCGCCTAGCGCACCTGCTTCTGTAACATTACAACCAGGTAAAAACATAAAAGGTGATATTTGTTAGAAAATACCACTGCAGTATCTAATATATATTTATTCTAATTAGTATTTCAAATGCACTCTCCATCATTCGAATTACCGGACTATTTAATATTGTTTAATATTTTTATGTTTTGAGTACTTTTGTTTATTTAGTTTTTTCGCTTTTTAAAACTCACACATCAGAGTTGCATGATTTTTTGATTAAGAAGCAAACATTCAAACACTATTATTTTTTTGTTAGAAGTTAAAGATACATATGTAATCTATTATTAAAAAAATGGCTTGACGACTTTTGACTCTTTGATGATAGAAATTTACTAAAAAGTAGGTTGTTTTGTTCAATAAGGCACAGATAACCTACAATAAATAATATTGTTATAAGTTTAGTCCATATTGTCGTACCTACACAATAAGTACTTACGCATAGTTCCAGATATAAACCTTATGGATCAAACAACGACAAACATTTAAATCAATTGATGGGAATATCCAAATCATCTCTCTACCACCAAACTACACACGTTTATTGCAGCCGATGGATCAAAATGTTATTCAAAAAAAGTCCTTGTATAAAAATACATTGCTCATCCATATTATTTCTCAGGAAAAAGCTCTGGCTTACAACGAATGCTGTATCCCAAGAAACAGAAAATATTATTCTGAAGATAATATATCTATTGCGATACAAATCTTATTTTAGGATTATTTTAAACAAAGTTAATTATGGAATTTGTTAAATTTGACATATGTTAAAGCTATAAAAAAACTTGTAAAATTGTAACACATTGGCCCCACGTTGGACGCCAATTCAAAAACGAGAGTAGTAATGTAACTTTAGGTAAACGAAAAAAATAGAGAAAATATGACGACCAATATTTGAATTTCGGATTTACCTGCATTACTAAAGGAGATGTAGAACTTCCTCATATGTTGTTTGTGAAAGTATCTATGCTTATAAATTAAAACGGCATTTGAAACCAACGTACAGTCATTTACAAGGTAAGCGGACAGACATTTTTGTAACAAAATTGAGAGAACTGAAACATCAGTCCATGATTTTGGTTTCAAGAGCATCAGTTCCTACCAAAGCATTGCTCACAAAGTGTTACGTACGGTACATACAAGAACCAAATATATGTGCGGTTTTGTTATTTTGCAGAAAAATCTGTGAGGGTTGTAAAGCTACTTACTTTGAAATTTTAAATTCGTATATGTATGACCGTATATAATATTAACTGCGCAAACTCTGTGGGTGTGTGTACGGATGGTACCCGAGCGATATCTAGACAGTATGAAGGATTACAACCTCTCATCAAAACCTAGATTGCAAGTGTAAAATAGATATGTTGTGTCATAAATAGTGAGGCCTTAGCAGCAAATAACATTACACCTGAATTAAATTTTGTGATGGATAACATTATTAAAGTGGTGAAATAGATTAAAACATGACTCGTGAAATCAAGACTTTACTGTAAGCTTTGTAAAGAATTGGGTGCCGAGCATACTTCTTTAATTTTAATATTGCAACTCTTGTTGGTTCTCCTAAGGTAATATACTCGCATTTGTATACGAATTAAGAAACGACTGTATCTACATCTGCATCTACAGACAGAATTACATAATCGTACGCAAAAATTTATTAGTTCAGAGTTTATAATAAAATTGGCAATCTCTGGGACGTATTTAACAAATTAAAAATGATCTTAATAAGATTTTGCAGGGAAATAATACGCATATCCTGCAATTGACAGCTAAAAATATTTTGTTTCAGAAGAAGGCTCTTGTGGAAGAGAAAATTTGAAGATAAAGTAATTGACTGTTTCCACATCTTACAAGGTATTCTACAAGATTTTATCGACAGAAATTCTCGATAATTGTTTAAAAATAATGTTTACACAGCCCTTGCTATCATTAAGCAAACACTTTGAAAAATATTTTCCGATACTGGAGCAATATGATTCGGTTAGGAACCTTTCCAGTTTCTCACATCATCGACACTTTCAACAGATGAAGAAGAACAAGTAATAGCATTGTCCTGTGATTCCAGACTACAGCTTCAAGACGACAAGGACAAACTGTTTGAATTTTGGAGCTCAGTTTCACACGAATATCGTACCGTCGACACTGCAGGATTAAAGATTTTATTATCATTTGCCACTTCGTACTTGTGCGAAACAGGCTTTTCTGCAGTTGTAGTAATAATAAACAAGTACAGGTCAAAAGTAGATGTAGAAAAAGAAATAAGAGTGGTAATTTCCAAACTGAAGCCCGAGTTTCAGCACATATGCTCACATAAAAGCAATCACATCCTTCTCATTAGTTAGATATAATCATATATATATATATATATATATATATATATATATATATATATATATATATATATATATGTCAACTTTACGTCAACCAATCCCATGTAGAAAGAGTGACGTAATACAACTACCATCGGATGGAAGTCTTTTTCAACAGTCATAACCTCTCTCTTGATACAAAAGTAAGAATGCTGCGATGCTACGTCTTTTCTGTCCTTTTTTATGCTGTTGAATCGTGGACCTTGAACGAAGATATTTGCAGAAAACTGGAACCATTTGAGATGTGGCTATATCGGAGAATACTTAAGATCCCGTGGACTGACCGAGTCACAAATGAGTAGGTCCTCACAAGAATGAATAAGAACCGAGAGGTATTAACCACAATCAAATCTCGAATTTACAATTCTTCTGACATATTATGCGAAATAAATCCAGATATGCTCCCCTTCAAGCCATTCTGCAAGGAAAAATATTTGGAAAACGAGGTCCAGGAAGAAGAAGAACATCTTGGTTAAAGAACCTCAGAATCTGGTTCAATACAACATCTGTGCAGCTTTTCCGCGCTGGTGCAGATAAGATAAAGATTGCCATGATGATCGCCAACATTCGTAACGGATAGGCACATCAAGAAGAAGAATATATATATACAGTCCTCTCTCTCTATAACGATATGCAAGGGACCGGGAATTTTCATCGTTATAAGGAGAGATCGTTATATAAAGAGAGACAAAATTCGGTACTGTAATAATAATAATACTGTACTAAATAACCTATTTTAATTTAAAAAAAAATATTAAAATGAATATTAATGAATTAACATTGTATTTCACATAGATTTATTAACGAATAATATAAGCATATAAGTATAAAAAATGACTGTACAATTAAAACATGTGTACTGTACAATAAAAAAATAATATGCTACTGTAAAATATGTTTAGCCTACGTTACCAAAAAAATCTGTCACCTTGGTCTGTCTTCTTTTCCCTTTCCACAGAACTGACCTGACCTTGTCCCGAAGACGCATCGAATCTTTCACAGCACTCATATCGTCTTCCTGGTGGATGAAGAATCGATGCAGTACTTTTGCCGCATCCAATGCCTGCTGAGGGGTCGGAGCTGGTTCTGGCTCTGCTTTCACTTCCGAGTCACTGCTTTCTTCTTCTTCTTCTACACGAACTGCTTGCAGGATGTCCTCGTCAGAAAGTCCAGATGTTGTAGCTACATTTTCATCAACTTCTTCAAAATCTATTAGCTCTTCCGGTCCGTAGGTGATAGTAAGTTCAAACTGTCTGCCCCAAACATCTAATGGCAGGTCATCTTCATCATCAGTCAATCCTTGATCTTCCAGCCATCCTGCGTGTTTGAAGGAATGTTTTATTGTATTGCTCGTCACCTCGTCCCAGGATTTACTAATCATTAGGATGGCGTCAAGAATGTTTAGTTTAAGATCTCCATTATTTTCAACCAATTCCATCAAAAGTCTTCTCCTGTAATGGCTTTTCAAACTCTTGATGACACTTTGGTCCATGGGCTGAAGGACACTAGTTGTGTTTGCTGGTAGAAAACAGAGTTCGATGTTTTGAAGGTCGCGCAATACAGGATGAGCAGGACAATTGTCTACAAACAAAAGAATTTTTTTCCCTTTAAGCTCGATATCCCATTTTCTTATCGCTTCTTTAAAAATTTCCGAGGTCATACCCGCAGTCTTGTTTGCTTTATAGGTCACCGGTAGATTGTTTATGTTTTTAAAGCAACGCGGGTTTTTCGACTTCCCTATCACTAACAATTTTCGCTTCGCCGAACCTGTCATGTTGCAGTCACTAAAACTGTAATGCGTTCCTTAGAGAGCTTTCCACCAACGCACTTTTCCAATTTAAATTTTAAAGTTAATTTTTGGTGTCATTTTAAAAAACAATCCAGTCTCATCCGCATTTAAAATTTCGTCTGACGCATATTGTGCCTTCATTCCAGGCCACACGTTTTCTAGCCAATCATCCGTTGCGTTTTTCTTAACATCGCGAACCTCTCCGCTGATTTGCCCGTAGTTGATCTTGTGCCGCAGCTTCCACTTGCTTAACCAACCCTCAGATGCCTTGAAATTCTTAATTCCAAGTTCAGTTGCAAAAAACTCAGCTTTTGTCCTGACCACAGGCCCAGAAAGTGGAATATGGTTCATACGCTGCTGCTGGAACCACTGAAGCATAACGCGATCTAAATCTTCGTACTGAGGTTTCCGCAACTTCTTCCTACTACCGCCCTCGATCTCCGCTTTAAGCCACTTTTTCTGTCCTTCCATATCGTAGCCACAGTTGACTGAGACAGCCCCGTCCGGCGAACGACATCCGATTGCTTTTCACCTTTCTCTATTGCTCGAGTTATCGATAACTTTTCCTCCACCGAGAGCGCTTTACGCTTTTTTGAAAACATGTTGGCTGTTGACACACTAAGACACAACTCAAACTGGAAATGAAAAGTCGTCAATAGATGACAACATCTGTGTGATAACAGTTAGGTACGCCGCCTGAACAATAAACGTGAGTCACTTAATTCTCTGATAAGAAAGAGTAGAATAGGTGGCCGCATTCCTTAAGCGCAAAACAAAACAAGCGCTGGACAATGACCTTGCCACTCGTGACTCAGGTAGTCTGAACTTTAAACACAATAACACATTTGTCATCAACAATTGAACGCTAAAAAGTTATCGCTATAAAGAGAGAACGATATCGGTATAGAGAAAGAATTAATACATTGTTCTTATGACGAACCAACCAACGTTTACTATTTTCATCGTTATAGAGGAATTATCGTTATATAGAGAATCGTTATAGAGAGAGACTACTGTATATATATATATATATATATATATATATATATATCTTTTTATTTGTATGCTTATATTTTTATTTTGTTTGAGCATCATAAAAAGGGCAAAGTCTCAAGGGTATTACAGTACAAGTAATAGTACAAGATCCCACTGCAGGATCACTACGTTCATAACGTAGTTAGGGGAATATATTGATAATGGGTTGCCAGTTACCAGTAATTAATTTTTGAACAAAATTTTTTTTCGTTTTCGTTCGCGTTTTTAACAGCTGGCAACCTTAATTTACGACAATTTTTCTCAAGCGTCTTTATATTATCATATTAAAAAAAAATTAGCTTTAATTTGAAATAAAAACATGCATATACGTCATGAGCAGCGTAAAATGAACAAAATAAACTTTTTGCTCAAAAATTAATTAGGTACTATTAATCGAATTAAAAATATTTGCGGCCACTTTTTAACTGCGAGTTTGATTAATTGCGTTATGAAAGTAGTGATCCTGCAGTGGGATCTCAGACTATAAGTTTGGGAAGCCCTGATCTGTTGGTTAGTTTTATGGTAAAAGCAAAATGCGTAATATGATGTAAATTTTCATCAATATGGGGCAAATATACTTTTATCTGATGCCAACGCATGTATGCATTGGTATATATTTTTTAATTTTTAATAACAAACAAGGTAACTGAACAAAACTATTAAAGGTACTGAAGATGAAGGGCAACCATGTGGAGTGCATTATTATGTCAAGATTTATGTTGGTGAAAATGAAACGGATAGAACTCACAAAAGAGGCACAGTTACCATGGCTATCAGAAAAATTCAGTATGCCCCATCAAAACAAGGCAGGCAACCATGTACTGTAGTACGAAAAGATTTTATGATGAGTCCTGGAGAACTTGAACTGGAAGTTACATTGGACAAACAGGTATATAAGTTAATGGTAGTATTTAGCGAACATTGATACGTTTAATTTGTAGTTGTATCACCATGGTGATAAGATTGCTGTAAATATATGTATTCGAAATAACAGCAACAAGGTGGTTAAGAAGATAAAAGCTATGGTTCAGCAGGGAGTTGATGTTGTGTTATTCCAGAATGGACAATATAGAACATCCGTAGCAAGTATTGAAACACAGTAAGTATTTTATTAATTATTAGAGTAACTTTTAATACTTAAAAAAGGCAAAGAATACACATTGCTCTAGAAATCGTAAACAAAGTAGTATCTAAGGTATATCTGTAGATACTGTTTCTTTAGATTTATAGTAAACCTACTCTATGAATGGAAAAAAACTTATTTAGATGATAAATCATCATCAAAATTTCATGTATTAAAACGTACTTGAAACAAAGAACATAAGGAACCGTGAAAAACCATTAATAATGATACATTGTATCATTATAGGTCTTGCTCTGATATTATTGCTTCCTAACCTTTCGTTTACTACTGAGGCAAACATTATCAAAGGCGAGGCGGCAATGGTTGGAGTTGTCTTCCTCAATGAGATCGATTGAGGTTAGCATTATTCTCGTTCATTTTTGCCTATCAGAATCAAAATATTCTATCTAGCGGAATATTAGAAATAAATAATTCCAAAGCACGGCTTATATACGAGGAAAAAAATATATCAGTACAATAGATCGGCGGTGAAAGCCATCTTTTTCATACAGTTTTACTTTTATGACAATGAAATAAAATAAAAATTAATTCCAAAACTACTGATAAAAAAATAATTCCAAAAAATTAGAAACTATAAACCAAATAAAATTCTTACCAAATTTAATTTTCAAACAAACCACCACCTTATGGCAAACAGGTACCAAATGATTTACACAACACCTTTCTCATGGCATTTTGACTAAGTTCGACTATATTTTATCTTAGTTGTTTCAAGTTAGTCGCTCTAATTCATATATACACATCGGTTTAGAACGTCTTTCGACGTTGTCCGATACCTAAACACCATCTCTTCCTATCTTCGCAGTCGTTTGTTGTTAAATTTCTTTCGCTCATGGACTTGTTTACGCCGTGTTGCCATTCTAATCTGGGTCTTCCTCTTTTCCGTCGACCTATCGGTTGCCATTCTATTACTTTTTTGGGGAGTCTTGATGCTGGCATCCGTTGAACATGCCCATACCACCTTAATTGTTTCTTCTCTATATCTTGAGTTATATTTCCTTCTATTCCCATACGTTGTTTTATTACATCATTTCTGATTCGGTCTCGTCTGGAAATACCTAAAGATCTTCTCATTGCATCCATCTCTACAGCTTCTATTCGCTTTTTGTTCTTTTCACTAATTCTCCATGTTTCAGCGCCATAAAGAAGAGTAGTTTTAATCATGGTCTCATATATATTAAATTTCCTTCCTTTCGTTATCTCTTTACTCCACAGTATACCATTGAGACGTCCTAAGACTTTCTTTGCTTGAGTGATTCGTTTTTCTATTTCCCGTGTATCAGTTCCTGTATTGTCAAAGGCAACACCCAAGTAGTCATAGCTCTGACAGCAGGAAATATGTTGTCCGTTTTCGAGGTCTATGTTATCTGACTCGTTTCCAATACAAAGATATTTGGTTTTTGTTGTATTGACATTAATTCCCCAGTCGTTATATTCTTCTATCAGTTTTCTTAGCATGTACTGCATGTCTTCCCTATCGGTCGCTAGCACTACCTGGTCATCAGCAAACTGGAGTGTATATATACATTCATTGCTAAGCTCTATACTGATCCTATGTACCTTTCTTTTCCATCTTTCCAATGCCGCTGCAACATATATCTTGAATAAGGTTGGTGAGATACAGCATCCCTGTCGCAAGCCTTTTGTAACCAGAAATTCTTCCGTTAGATATTTTCCTGTTTTTATCTGTGCCTTTGAGTCTCTATATAGTTCTTGTACAGCATTTATCAATGTGTGGTTGATGTTAGATCTTTTCAACGTTGTCCACAGTTTTGTTAAGGGGATGTTGTCATATGCTTTTTGCAGGTCTACAAAAGTAATATGAGTTTCTAGATTCTTAGCCGATCTTTTTTCTATTATTCGTTTAAGACAAAATACGTTATCGGTGCACGATCTTCCTGCACGGAACCCGCTTTGTTCTTCCTCTTCATTGTGCTTATATTCTTCCTCGATCATATTTCTCAAAATTCGTCCATACAGTCTGCTCAGGGTGCTGGTTACCGATATGCCTCTATAATTATTACAATTTCTTTTGTCCCCCTTTTTGTGTATTGAGGACATGTATGCCGTTCTCCATTGTTCTGGTACTGGGTGTCCATTTAGAGACTGATTGATCACATAAGTTAATATTTCAAATAGTTTATGAGTTCCATTCTTAAGCATTTCAGCATAGATTCCCTCAGGTCCAGCCTATACAAATTGTTCTTTAGTATTTCACAAAAATACAAATCTAGGGGAATTAAGTCTGATGACCGACGGGTCCATTTTATTGTACCTTGTGTACTAACCACACGTTTAGGAAAAATTAAATCCAAATAGTCTCTGACTGCCTGTGAATTATGTGAAGGACATCCGTCTTGTTGAACTCAAATTTCGTTTAAATTGATTTGAAGATGTTGAAGTGCAGGAATTATTTGATTTCGTAGTAATTCTTAGATTTACTGCGGTTTAGATTTCATTCGATAAAAATAGGGCCAATAATATGATCTTTTAAAATGCCAATCCAAACATTTAACTTTTGTGGATACTGCGTACGCACAGATACACTCATGCTTATTTTCCTGATACCAATAACGTATAATGGATCGATTATTTTTCCTGTTAACTAAAGAGGACTCGTCTGTAAACAAAATATTTTTCAAAAAAATATATTTTTCACTGGATTTGTTCATCATAATTTCACAGAATTCCATCCATTTAAAATTATCATCAGGAAATATTTCTTGAGCGGTCTGCAGTTCATAATAATGGTAGTTATTTCTTTTAAAAATATTCCCGTTTTTTTCATTCAAGTCTACTTCATCGGCAATTTGTCTACTTGAACACGGCGTCGCTTCAGTCAATGCATAGACCTGGGTTTCTCTAATTTGTCGTTCTTGACTAATTTTCTTTTGAAGAGATTGAACTGATGGGCAGCAGTTTTTACATCTGCCATTAGTACAGCCAAACTTTTCAAATTTATGAATTATTGCCAATACAGTTTTTTCTACGGGTATTAGCTTATTTTGAACAGCTGTAATAAATAAATTAATAATTTCTTTTACAGAGTGACCACAAAGTATCATTTTATTATTTTTTGTACTCTTTCTGCAGTGGTGTAAACAGTCGGCATATTGAATTTTTATTGTCACACCTAGTAGCTACTTCTCAAATAAATGAGAGATCTTATTTTAAACGAACTTTGTAGTACTAACTATAATTTTTTCCGTATCTGTTTAAAATTTAGTTAAACGAAACATAACTAATAAAAACAAACCAAAAGCTAACACAATGTTGTAGCATCATAAAAGAGTGGGGCAAAACATACTCTTTGTCGATGATCAAACATTTTGAAAGTGGGCTACAAAGATTTAGCCACAAACTATTTCTAGTGTGTAAGAATTTTAATACGAAAATATCGACAAAAAATTAAGTTATGGCATTTGTAGGGAAATACTCCATAAGAACAAGAGACATTGCTCACAAAATTGTCAGGTTTCAGTGTATGTGTGGAATAGTTCACAGAACTTTAAAAACGAGGCAAGAAACGATACAATGTTAAAATTTTACAGACAATGGCTACATCTACTCAGTTAGACAGATGTAAAAACTGGGTCATGACGCAAAAAAGTAATCTCTTGAATTCAAACTAGTCATGAGATTTCTCAAGACAAGAACTGAATATCTGCTTGATCAATTAGAGAATAAAAAATAAAAAACCAAATGGAAATAATATATAAACATAATATATGTTTAAATTGATAATTAAGATGATAATTTTCAAATCGCTAAGGGCGACTTTCTTTTCAAAATCAAGATATTTGTCATTTGCTTTGAACTTTGATTGTAAATCAACCAAAATGTTCTTAAAAAGACCGTGAAAGTACGCAAAAACAACGCCAAAAAGTTATTACAGCTAGTGGAGAACATACTACCTTTAATCAAAAAATGAATCAGCTGTTGCACACATTTTTTCACTTTTGTCACTAAAACTTCCCATTTTTACAAAAATTTTAGTAGAGATTTTTGGCATAAAACAGAAGCAGTAATCTATTTTCAAATAAAAAATTGCTTTTTATTTATTCTTTAAAATTAATTTTGTTCATCTTATTTTTTAGAGAAGGGTGTCCCATTCAACCTGGTTCTAGCTTGCAGAAAGTGGTGTATCTTCTTCCCTTACTATCTTCAAATAAAGATCGAAGGGGTATTGCTTTAGATGGCCAACTCAAAAAACAAGACAGTAATTTGGCTTCGACAACTTTGTAAGTAATTTAAGTTAGAACAAATTGATATAAAAATTTGGGACAAGACAAGTTTAATTAGATCTTGAAAATATGAAAATTCAGAAAGCCTTAAAAGGAAGAGGCACATTTGTTTGAGGAATTTATGAAACAAGATTTAGGGATAAAACAATAGGCTTTATTGGCTAAATAATAATATTTTTTAATTTCTGTTCCTTCTATTCCCGCTGTGTTTAATTCTATCCTAGATATGTGAAATTCTTCACTGCTTCATCATCACTCTTTATTCTAATTTGACTAATTTTTAAACTGTTGTTATCTGTAAATAATCTCTTTATAACTTTCTTTCTATCCTTGTCTGATGTTGGATACTTTCTTTGATTATTAAGGTAGTACCACCATGCGCTGTACAATCTGGATATTCGATATGATTGTAGCATATAAGTAATTTTATTTATGCAGCGTGTTTCATTTACAATCATGATATCTAAATGAGTGTTTTTTGTATAAAATACTATAAATGAAATAGCACGATGCATTATTCGTTAAAATTAAAAAGTTTCTTTGTTGTTCGGATATAAGGTTAGGACTACGCCTAAGAATGTTTCGGTGTTACGTATTCACTACTCTACTTTATGGCTTGGAAGCATAGACATTAAAACAAGTGCATCTGAATAAGTTGGCCGAGTTTGAATTTTGGTGTTACAGAAGAATCTTACGAATATCTATCTATCTACGAAGAACTATCTCAAAGATCTTTTGTCACTGTACAAGAAAATGGTGCACCTTGACGACGAACTGGATCGATATCTAGCAGAAGAACGAGAAGACAGAAATGTGGACATCTTATCTTGGTGGAAAGATAGCCAGAATAAATTTTATACCATGGCTCGTTTGGGCAGTTACTTTCTATCAATTTCAGCTACGTCTGTCCCAGCAGAAAGGCTTTTCTCCAGAACCGGCTTTACCATGAGGAAATATACCATAATATAAATATCGAAAACTCCAGGAATTATTTTCAAGAAATAAACTTCTTCAAACCGATTCGTCCCGATTCGTACGAAACATCAGAGATTGGACCCACACAAAAGGAAATGAATTAATTCATCAAGCCCAGAATAGAGAGAAATTTGCCATATTGATCGCCAACCTCAACAGAGAAGGCACTTAGGAAGAAACCGATTCGTAATTCATGTTTGAATCAAATGATGTTAGTAGTAAGAAAATCCCTTGCAAACTGCAGCAAATATGTCATCCAAAGGTTCTCGTCAAGGTTTTCTCAGATGCAACTGTAAAAGCATCAGAACTTTCACAAGTGTTCCTGATGAGGGTTGATATAACTCGAATCAAGTGTAGAACGATGATGGAATTCGAACTGAAATTAAATGCAATCTTTTGCTTTCATTTTAACGTGTTTTCTCTGTGTAAAGGGTGAAAAATATAGTGTTTTCAAAGGTGAACTGTAGATGCATATCGGAATAATAAAAAATTATTCCTAATATTGTTCAATAGCCTCTGTGTAAAAGATTTTGAATTTGCGGTTCACCTAATTCGCTATCGAAGAGAGGTCTCCCGAATTCTTGTTGCTTCGTATAGATGTCGCTGCTAGCGTACCAGGCTGTTATTTTAATTAAAACGGCCAAATACTAGAATTGAATTGTTGCGTGAATGATCCTATATAGTACAGTATCTGAAACAGTTTAAACGGGAGAAACTCAAATCAAATAGAAATTTTTACAAAATACATTGTACAGGAAAAGATGCTACTTATAGAAACTAAAGAAATTATTAAATTGATCTAATAATATAATTTTGATGTGTAATTCTTAAGACATAACACAAATATTGTTACTGGTGGGATGCGCACATATACAGATATGCGAACACGAATAATAAAAATGGAACAGATAACAATGGCTGGGTGCTGTAGCTTCCACTACTGTGGGCACTGCCAGGAACGGTTTGGTAGGTCCAAGGGATCATACCGCTTTAATCTCTTCACTTGTTGGTTGTGGAGAAGATTGTATACCAGGATGTTAGGATGCATGCGCAACCTGTTTTGATATTGTTCAGCAATTCTTTTGCACTCTTCAGAGACTGTTAGTACCTGAAGATCTCTATGTAAGGCGTCTTTCTGGATATACCAAGGGGCATTAGCGATTGTTCTCAGAGTTTTAGATTGAAATCTTTGAAATCTTTAGATTGAAACCAAACGGGTTTTATTATAACTTTGTATATCAGCAGCTTGTTGTCGATCGATAGGTGTGAGTTTTTTCCCAGCATCCAGTAAAGTTTTCTGTATAAAATTCCTAGTTGTAGTCTTTTCGTCCATATATGTTTGGCCCATGTTAATATTTTGTCCAGATGAATGCCTAGATATTTTACGTCATTTTTTGGAGTAAAGGATACCCATCGAGGTTAACTTGTGGACATACACCTCTTCTTAGAGTAAATGTAATGTGTGTGGACTTTGAGGGATTTACTCTAATTCTCCCCAGTTTAAACCATTCATTAGTTTTGTTTAGATGTAGTTGCAGTATCTCTGATGCTATTACTGGATTACTATGAGATGTTAGGAAAGTAGTATCATCTACAAATGTTGTAAGCGTAAGGTTATTGCTTGTTAGTAAGTCAGCCGTATATAACAGGTACAAGATCGGTCCGAGCACACTACCCTAAGGTACACCAGATTTGAGGGGGTTTCACTATAACTTACTAGATATCTTCTTTCTGTAAGGTATGATTTAAGCAGTTTGAAGTAAGTGTAAGGCAGGTTTTTCTTTAACTTCATACAGAACAGAAGTCCAGTGTGCCACACCTTGTCAAAAGCTTGAGAGGCATCTAAAAAGGCTGCAGTACAATATTTCTTGTTTTCGAGACTAACTCTTATTGTTGTGTATAATCTGTGAACTTGTTCTATTGTAGCGTGTTGGTTACGAAATCCGAATTGATGGTCAGGTATAAGACCCTTTTAGCAGACTTAACATAGCATTGAAGATCATTGTAATTATTCTGAAGCAATCATGGGTTAGTTTTTGAAGGACCTTACCTGTAATGAGATCGTATCCTGGCGCCTTATTGGATTTTATCTCATTTTTTATTATTTGTTTTACTTCTTTAATGTTAAATTGGGATTATTGGGTTAAATAAGAAAGAATAATATTTTAATATTTCTTTCTGATTTAACTCTAACGTTCCAGATTAAGTGTATTTTTCTTTTTAGGTATTAAACAAATTAGTCTATAATTCTGTTTATTGCGCATTTCTTCCTTAGACATATTTGCCTTTTATATTATGTATTTAATTCAATTCCTGCTTGATTATTATTTCCATTTTATAGATTGTAAAACTTCTTTGTTAGTTAAGTTTTAAAAAAAATAACAAATTCATCTGATTTAGATGGATATTGTTGGAAAAAATCAGGAAATAGTTTAAAAATTTTATCATTGTGTATAACATATTACAAATAATTATGTATTTTGTAGGTTAGCATCACCTGATCAGCGAGATGCATTCGGTATTATCGTATCTTATGCAGTAAAAATAAAATTATACCTAGGTGCACTCGGTGGAGAACTTGCTGCTGAATTACCATTTGTTTTGATGCATCCTAAAGTAAGTATATTGATTTACATTTTAAATTCTACTTACAGTTTTCCTAATTACATTATTATAGGATACAGGAATTCACGTATTTCTTGAACACATTCCTTTTCCTTTCCACGTCTTTTCCTTTTTATTCCGATATACTTACTCTGTACGAGTACTAGAAACAAATTCGCTAAGAATTTTGCTTAGTTGAGGAGATATGTTGTGGAATGCAATTTTTAGATTCCCCATGTCTCTAATAACATCTTTATCAACGTCTGTTTTGCCTTGCAATTCTTAGAAGGCACAGATTAAAGCGAAATTCTGAATTTGGTTTCGAAAATTAGTTTACGGATTTTATTATCAGATGTCGCTATTTGCGTCCATACGAAGCCATGTTAGAGTTGCTTCCTAAGACAGAAAAAAATTATTTTCACGTTCAGAGCGACTGCGAAAGCCGTTCTGATGAGGCCTATTAGGCCGAAATACGTATAAGCGGATGCTCAGGCGCCCTGTACGTGAAATCAAATCTTAACTGTCTTTTCCTTTTTTTTTCCTCTCCATATTATTACCTTTCGCATAATGACCTTTCTAGAGCCTTGGCATCTCGCACTATCCTCTTCCAGTCCTCTCGTTAGCCTATGTGTATAAGATTGGACAGGATGCTTGTACATAGGATCAGGAATAGCTTCACCCCCTGGATAGTTTGCTTCTTCGATAGCTCTTGGACTGTAGATTTATTTCTTCTATAAGGTTACTTGAAGGTAACTGCAGGACCAATCGTCTAATTGGCTTACCTTCATGGGTTCCTAAGTATTGTTTGTTTAATAAAACTCACCACATCCCAAAGACCATATATTGGCACTACCCGGACTACAATACGTTCAAAGTTAGTTACTAGTACATGATTTATTTATTTATTTACAACTCTCAACGTTCCGCTGCTAAATTTATGTCTTTCATTTTGAAGTCATCCTCCACGCGTTGATATGTATTTCAACGCTAATATCTAAATATTCTCGTATTTTATAGTAGGTCAATCGTGGACAAACATTATATTATTACAAAAAAGTATACCACTAAAGACACGAGGCCCTTTACAAATATCTACTTAATTTATTATGTATTATTATTTAAAATAAAATATATTTTGATATTAAACACCATGAAATCGCAAACTAAACTAGAACTTTATCAGTAAAGTTCACTTTGATTGTAAATTTTACTTTATTTGTTTTTATTATCTTTTATAAACATGCAATTTCACAAAGGGAGTAAGCGTATGAGGCCTGCAAGCCTGCAACGTCCATATATTCATTCGACTTTTTCTTGAATATATTTGGGCACATATGAAATACCATAAAGCTTCCATCTAGAGGTTTTATTTCCCTTTTGAGTGCTTTCTTAGGGTCTGTTTACCAGTTTTTGTGAAAAAATGTGGTATATTTCAGCTTCAGAACAACTAATGCAGCAATATCCTCCTTCCAATAATCCTCCCAGTGGAGGACATACCTACTTCAGGGATGTGCCCCTACCTCATTCTCTCTCAACTTCTGTACAGAAGAGAAATCATATCCTAATTTCATTCTTACTCAATACCTACTATATCTTACCAATTTTCCAAACCAACTCACCAACCCTCCTGGTAAGCGTGGCGTTTAAATGCCAAAACCTACTCAACATGAACAGACATTCAAGAAAAATGACCTCAGTCCTCGAAGCTCGCTTATTTCCAACCAAGGTATTAAGGATTCAAGGGAAGCGGGCAGACAGTGCGGAAAATCCCCGTGCTATAGGAGACTACCAAAAACGACGAACATTCCATGTAAATATATAGAATGTAAGAATCCTATCGACACATGAGAAAATGACGGAAGTGGAAGAAGAACTTAAACAGGTCAAATGGGATATTATAGGAATTAGCGAATTAAAACAAGAGGTGAAGCTCAAGTCAAATTAAAATTAAGCAACATCTTATATACTAAAACGCTAAGCCCTTTTCTTGTCCACCACTTTACTCAAAAACCATATTAGATAATTAAAATATTTTTTCGGAATATTATTAGTATTACGTATTTGTTACGTATATGTATTACGAGATTGTCAAGATATACTTTTGGTACAAAAATTCACTTCCGGTTTTGAGATGACCGGAAGTTAAAGTTTACTTTAAGTTTTAGACCCCACAATGTATATATGGATCGAAAGGTCTCGTCGAGACGAATCTAAATATGTACTTCCGGTTGCGATCCGACACCGGAAGTGACCCGAAACGCGCATAAAACGTCAAGATAGAGCAAATCTGACACCGGATTCGTGATCAGCATGCAAAATTAACTGCTAAATGATATCCATGTCGACATTTGATGAACTAAAAATTGCATTCCGGTTTTGAGGTCGACTTCCATAATCACTTTTTTTTACTTGCATTATTATTGATGAATGTTATGTATATTCTTGCTTATATTGTTTGTATTGATCTCTTAATTTTTCTCGCAAAATAAAAATTTCATTTAAAAAACTCGATGTCGAGTTGGTCCGCTAGTATTCCACTATAAAGGGAAGACAAAATCGACAATAGGGGAAATAGGTCTGTTAATGCACAAAAAATTACAAAAACACATACAGAGTAACAGAGTATTAATTGCATTTCCGCAAGAGTTATGTATATAATTCTAAGACTCGACTACAACCTGAAAATAATCCAGGTACACGTTCTCACTAACAATTACGAAGATGAACTTGTTGTAGCAAGGACCACTGTTTCTTGCATTGATCGATTACGAGAAGGCTTTCGATTCTCTGAGTTTGAAACAGTAGGTACTAGAAGCACTAAAACAAACCCGAATAGATTACAGGTACACGTCACTACTCAGAAGCATATATAAGAACTCTACATTAAATCAATGGCTACACAATAACACAGAAGGGACAAGTCTTAAGACAAGGAGACAATACTTCACCAAAATTGTTCACGGCAGCTCTAAGTTAATATTTAAGATCACTAAATGGCAAAATATGGACATCAATATAGATGAAGAAAAATTAAATCATGAGGTTTGCGAATGTCATTGTATTAATTGCAAACAACTTATAAGACACTATTTCTATGATACATTCGCTTAAAATTCTGTCTGAAAGTGCAAGATTAAAGACAAATAGGTAAAAAAAAGAAAGAAAAAGACTTACTCAAAATATATTTATTCTACCACTAACCACTAGTTTCGCATATTATAATTTGCTATACATCTTCAGGTCAACGGTACATGGTAAACTAAATGCTGAAAATATAATAACCCGTATTAGGGTACCGTTTGGTACAGAATATACAGCAATTTTACCAATATTATATGTGTATGATTATTAAATATGACTTTAAAATTGAATAAATAAACAAAGTAAAACTTAAGCGAAAAAACAATCTAGTAAAATTGAAATTAAATGAATAAATAACTAATAAATATTACTTACCTGCCGATACAAGGATTATTATTTAATGTTTGAGAAAGCATAGTTAAAAACTATTATGGTAAACTGGTGACGGATGATCATTGGTTTTAGTGTAACTATTAACTAATAAAGGGAAAGTTTTTGAGGGGAAAAGACATTAACAACTAAACTAGGAATGTAATTATAAATTAAATAGATTGTAAGTAAATCTTATTCTTATTTTTTTTACCTATTTGAAATGGACTCACACAGGCAACATATTCAAGAATTTAAGACAAACTTTGAGAAAACTAAACTTATTGCAAATCTCGTACTGGGCGAAAATATAACTATAGACAATAATACCATTCAACAAACAGATTCTTACAAATATCTGGGACAGGAGATCAAAATAAAAAAGTTAATCAAACACATGAAACACAAAAACGAATAGGCCTGACATGGGTAGGTCTTGACAAACTAAGCCATATTCCAAGAAGTTCAGTTCCCATGTGTCTCACGCTAAAAGTGTATAGCCACAACAAGCCATGGAATGTGCAATGCTGGGCGTGATCCTTCGGAACTATATAACAAGCCAACAAATCAAGCAAAGATCAGGCGTTCAAGATGTCAACGAAAGAATCACAACGCTAAAGTAGAACTGGGCAGGGCACAACAAGTACGACACCGATATCGAAAAACAGCCCCATTGTTTGATGTTAGTCATTCATCGATTATTCGAATATGTATGTATGTACAGCGTTAACAGGCCTTTTAGGCCCATTGCTGGATGTATAATTTCCATCGTTTTCTGTTAGCTCTGTCAGCTTCCAATCTCTGATTCCCATCTCTCTGACATCTTCCATCACTACATCTCTCTATTTCTTTCTTGGTCTTCCTCTCTTTTTTTTTGCCCTCAGGTACTCTCCAAGCAATATTCCTGACTAGTCTATTACCTCGCATTCTTTCTAGATGACCGAGTCATTCTAGTCTACGTTTTTTCACCACTTTTGTTATTGTAGGGTTAGCATACAAATGGTACACTTCTGTATTAGTTCGTCTTCTCCATTCTCCCTCTACTACTTTTCCACCAAACATTCTGCGAAGTATCTTTCTTTCCCATGCTTCCAATGTGTTCTGTATGGTTTTGTTCATAGTCCATGTCTCGGCAGAATATAGCATTGTGGGTCTATTTATAGTTTTATATACTCTTATTTTTGTATTACGAGATATATCTTTGGCCTTAATTATTTTGCTCATGGCTCCAGCACACCTGTTGCTCTTGGTCAGTCTCAGGTTGATTTCAGTTTCTTCCTTACATGTCTGATCAATAAGAGTACCTAAGTACATATATTCATCCACCTTCTCGAATTCTACAACTGATCCATCCTCCACCTCCAATTTAAAGGATCCCCTGGTGTTTATTCCTTTTTTGCTCGAGATCTCCATGTACTTCGATTTATTAATATTAACTTTTAGTTCCATTTTAGAGCTTTCCCGAATCAGTCCTTTTGCTATATTTGATAGTTCTTTTCCATTGTAGACAACGGGTCTCCTTGGCGAACACCTTTTTTTACTTCGAATTCTTCTGAGACTGTACCATTGCATCTCACAGCACAAATGGTTTGTCTAATTGTCATTTTTACCAATCTTATTATTTTTTCTGGCACTTGGAATTCTTTTAGCGTTTCTATTAATTTGTTTCTGTCTATTGTATCGTAGGCGTCTTTGTAATCAATGAAAAGTACTTGTGCTGAAATGATGTGTTCATAGCAATTGATCAGGATTTGTTTTAGCATAAAAATTTGATCGGTTGTTGATCTTTCTTTCCGAAATCCTCCCTGGTATTCTCCTAGATTCTTCTCTCTATATATTTCTAATCGTTTTTTAATTAGTATGGCGAGTACTCTATATATTACCTCTAATAAGGATATTCCTCTATAGTTTGCAAATTCAGTTCTATCTCCCTTTTTGTGTATAGGAATCATAATCGACTTATTCCATTCTTAAGGCATTTCTTCGGCATCCCATACTTCTAGTATTAGCTCACCAAGTTGGTTTATTAAGGCCTCTCCTCCATATTTTATGTTCTCTGTCACAATGCCGCTCTCGCCGGGGCTTTTTTGATTTTTCATATCTTTTATTATTTCTTCAATTTCTTCTCTTGTGGGCTTTGGCTTTTCTTCTATTACTATTTGAGGTTTAGGAACATTATAATTTTCTTCAGTAGCCACTCCGTCATTTAGTATCTCTTCGAAATATTCTTTCCACCTTTCACATATTTGGTCTTCGTCCACTATCAGGTTTCCTTGCTTATCTTTTACATTCATCGTTCTTCCCTGGTACCCAGTTTTAATGTATTTTACCTCTTTGTAAAAATTTTTCTTGTAATGTTCTTCAAATTTTATCATCCATATACTTTCGTTTCCGCTCCCTTAGGATTCTCTTTACTTTTTTTCGTTGTACGGCATACCTTTCTAGCTCGTCTTGTTTTTGTGATCGTAAACTTTTTAATCTCAAATCTGATCTTTTTTTAACTCTGTTCTACATTCGTCATCGAAACAGTGGTTTTTTCTAAATCTTTTTGTTCTTGGTATGTTCTTCGACGTTGCTTCCTTTATAGTTTTTGTCATTTTCAAGAACTTTTGTTGTATGTTACTCACAATAGTACTATCTTGTTTGCCATAGGTTTCTTGTATATCCTTTTGATAAGCCTGCGCTACCTCAAATTTTCGCAGTTTTTCAAAATTAAATTTACGTTGCACTTTCTTTTTCCGTTTATGCTTTTTAATTATTGCTTCTCTCATATTAATTCTAACCAAAAAATGATCTGAGTCTACGTCAGCCCCCCTGCACGTTTTCACATTTGTTATTAAATTGGTTAACTTCTCTTGTATTAAGATGTGGCCTATTTGATTAGTTTCAATTGATCCCGGAATTTTCCACGTTCCTTTATATTTTTTTTTCTCCTAAAATGCGTGCTCATTATTTTCATCCTGTTTTCAATTGGGAATGTAATCAATCTTTATCCATTATTATTTGTATGCAAATGTTTACTTTCACCCCCTGTTATGTTTTTATATATATCTTCTCTTCCGACCTTTGCGTTGGCGTCGCCTATAATAATTTTAATATCTTGTCTGGGCATTTCTTTCGACAATGATTCTAATTTTGCATAAAATTCATCTTTCTTTCTTCTTATTTTTCTTCTGTTGTGGCATGTATATTTATCAGCGATATCATGTTCTCTTTTCCTTTAATTCTAATTGCACATATTCTGTCAGATTTTACTACGAATCGTTTTACCTGCCCCACGTCTTCATGTACCAGAAAACCCGCTCCAAAATTCCTATTATCGCCTCCACTTGTATAAAACGTGTATGGACTAATCTTTTCGATGTTGTTTCCAGTTAAATGTGTTTTCTGTATTCCTATGATGTGTATTTAATATTTTTTAAGTTCTTCTATCTCTCCCTCCTCATATACTCCTCGTACATTCCATGTCGCAATATTTAGGTACATATTCTTATTTTTTATTTTGCTATTTATGCTCAAACTCATTTTCCTGTTCATCGCTAGGGTCCGTTGGCATAATGGGCCATCTTTTTCTTTTTCCACTATTATATGCCGTTTTTTGGGTCCATATTTCTAGAATTTTCTCGTTTGAAAGTACCATTTCCGGTCCATACCCATTTTATGCCATCCACAGTTAGTTTTTTGTACCCTATCTTCATATTTTTTCCTTCAGCTCTTAATTTACGATTTCCTGTCTCATGTGTCTTTCTTTTTCGGTCAGGTCATCGTTGATGAAGATCTGTTTTCCAGTAAGAAATCTGAGTTTGCTTTTTTCTTTCATTACCTTAATTTTTTCGCCATAATCCTTCATTTGTACCAGACATATATTGTTTTTTAGCTTCATTGCAGATTCTATTTCGACATCCTCTTTTAGGTACTTTTGTATAAAATCTTTTATGTTATTTTTTAAGAGTGTTTCATCTGTTGCGTGTATTGATAGACCCATAATTACTATGTTATTTATTTTCATCTGTTTTTTAATTCTCTCTCTACTTTGTTTTCAACCTGGGTTAATTTGTTTTTTGTTTCTTCCAATTTTTGAGTTATCTTTATATTTTTTTTAAGTGCCATCATCTCTTCTCTATATTCCTTATTTTCATTCCTGATTTCTTTCAGTTCCCCCCTCATCTTCTTGAACATGCTCATAACTTCGTCCACCTCCTCTGAATCTTCTTCCTTTGGTTTTCTTTTGCTTGGGGATCTGGCAGTTTTTTTGCTCTGCAGGCAAGGTGAAGTTGACCCTCTATCTTTTCTCTTGTTGCCTTCTGACGCGTTATCATCACTCTCCGTGTACATCATATCTGTTTCTAAGGACCGCGAAACGAACTAGATTCGATTCAACATTAGCAAGAATCGCATTAGAAGAAAAATAAATTTACTTTTATCTGCCAATCTCTTATTCTAATATTAAAACAAAATAATTGATAGAAGAATGTATTTTTGTGAAAAAATCATGGCAATGTGAGATGAAAATGTGACCCAATTAGAAGATTATTATTTTGTTTTCTGGTGAGTCCACCTTTACACTCCTCGTGCAAGCTAATAGTCATAATTGCCGCTATTTTTGTAGGGAAAATCCTCACTGGATGAGAGAAGAACATACACAATATCCTGAATAGGTTAATTTATGGGCAGGAATTGTTGGAGATCATATCATAGGTACCTTTTTCATTGATGGTAATTTAATTGGCGATCATTATTTAGCACTTCTCCAAAATATTGTCATAACAACTTTGAAAAACTTATATCCTGATCCAACAAACCCTCAAGTTTACTTTACAACCCATTTATTAATTATCGAATTTATTCCATTTGGCTGTTCCACTCTGTATGTTACTAACACGTGAAAATGTATCAAAAGGAACCGGTAATAATTTGCGGAAATTTAAATATCATTTACCTTTTACATTTTATAACAATAAAGCCGATTGTGGATTAATTATTTAATTAACTAATTAATCTTTCTTTTATTTTAGCCCAGTGCTAAGGGAAAGGTTATCCATGCAGACAGTCAAGCGGACGTTGAAACTTTTAAACATGACACCATTGATCAGGATGCAGATGATGATAAATGTGATTAAGCAGTAATCCAATCTCTTTCGTTAATAACTAATTAAAAAATAAGTTGTTTAAGAGCATACCATTTGTCGAAAATATAAAAAGTTCAACATAATACTAAAACACTGTAATCTACTGGAATGGACGAATAATATATAATTAATGTGTATCTAATAACGAATTGTTTGTTTTGCGAAGTACAATAAAAATGGGGTTGTAGATATTGTTTGCCATAGCAGTTAAAGATTGTAAAATACACTAAATGGTGATTCTTTCATTTAAATTTATATAGGTATTGTTTATTTTTAAATTGATATTCGAAATAGGATATTTTATACCTAAATGTATGAGTTATGTTAGAAAATCAGAAAGTCATGTAAACGGTAATTTTCTGGAGCACATCAGAAAACAACAAAAGTTCATGAAACAATTAGATAATATTTAATATTCCTCTGTTTACCTGCTTAGAGAACAATGTAAAACTTTTGGGATGAAATGTACACTTTAACTACAAAAGAAGATTATGATTCTGATCTTTCGGGTTAATATTCATCATAGAATGTATGTAGCCGACAAATTATTGCAAAAAACCTTATCTTAAGCTTATTACCAAGTCATTTGTATTTGAGTGGTGTCGTTAAGTTTTGAGAGGTATAGACCAAAACAAATGACTATTTATTTATGGCTATATTATTATCTGCTACCTACTTTTGTTAGTAATCCCATCAAATAGAAACGACTTCATAATATGACATGCAGATAATAAATTCTACAATAATTTGGAGGCGACTGTAATGCTCAGCTTTAATTTAATATTTAAAATATTTTGTTCAGTCATATTATATTTTAAAAAAATCTGTGCAAAATTATTTTAATACTATTTTTACTACTAAAATACTATTTTCCTGACGCTTGTCTTGTATCTATATACTCATATTATAGATTAATGTCAAAAAAGAGTGAATGTATTCATTTCTGTGATTGATGTTTTTCGACAATAAGTGATTCCAATATATTAAATGGGATGCTAAGAAGAATATATTCGAATATTACTAAAATTAAAAAGACTACACGAAAATCTAATGTACCCATTGTTTGTATCTTATAAAATATTTTGTTTAACACTTTCATTTTTAACTCTTCACTCATCTCTGTAATACATGTATCTATATATTCAGAGTTAAAAAAAAATTCATAACACGGCCTGATCCTCTTATCCTTGATAGAATATTCGTTGAAGGACATATCGTGAAATACCTCAACTGTAGAGAGAGTAGGTGGCAAGTCGTGCCTACCGCCTTTTTAGGTATATATCAAGAGGTCACTCAGGCGAGTTGTTCACATTTTTTTAAACAGTTTTTTTAAACCAATTTTTATCAATCAATTCTTTAGGTCCAGACAATTTTTTTATATTTTCTGGATCATTCTGAACAAAAAAGGTCTGTTGTAAGTAAGAAAAAAAGCAAAATGACGATTTTCAACGCTTAAAAACACAAGTTAAACAATGGTAATGGTCTTGCGAAAAAGGCTGTCAATATCTCAAAACAAATTTTAAGGAAAAGTGTAGAAATAAACGCCGATTTTCGCGAATCTGTAATAGAATATAACAATATAGGAATAATCGCGCTGCAAGCCTCTCCGGCCCAGATTCCCCAAAGCAGAACTTTACGAACTCAACTACACATAACTATAAGTAACTAATTGTAGTAAGCAGTTATAACCTCAGATACAAAACGCAACATATGAATTGTTACGCAAACAAGGGAAGAGTGCCCGTCATGTCATAAGCTCTTCATTAAGGATTACAAAATAATGTTTCAAAATGAAATAACCCTAAAATACTTATCGGGAAATGATAGAACAACGTTTGAACTTGAATAGAGGTCCTTGGTTAATTCAAAAATAATGTTTTTTGCTTGTGTTTTTGAGCATTGAAAATGGGATTTTTTTCGTTTTTCTTTGTTTTAAAATATCTATACCTCGAAAATGATAAGTTTACAGGAGACCTATTTTGTTCAGAATGACCCAAAATATTAAAAAAAAAATTGTCCAGGCCGAAAAAATTTATTGTTACTATTTGTTTCAAAAAAATTGTTTAAAAAAATTTTGGCAACTTTTCACCAGGGCGACGTCTTCAACCATATTTTGGGATATCTCATGAAAGTGATTATGAAAAAAAATCTCATGGGAATATTTTTTCGAATGAACCCGAGATTTTCGCATTGTCTATTAAAAATAAGACTCAATAGTGTATTATGATTCAGAAAAACATCTTTGAATACCATTTTTATCATTTTATTTCTGGTTCTATACTTCATTTTAATCGTTTCTTTTAACAACATATCATTAATGTATCTGAGATTTTTCAAATTGTCTATTGATTTTGATTCTCTTTCCTTTCGTTATCGTGTTTTGACTATACCTGTCAATTTCCAGTTAAATTTGTTTATAGTAGAAATAATAATAAAAATATAATTTTTATCAAATAGAATCTTATTTGGTAAAAAAATGTGAATACCATTAAAAATGTAATTACTTTAAGAACTAAAACTTTATGTAAGATAATTTATACATAACAAGCTGTACCTAAATACAATAAAGATATAGGAATACTCTCAACATGTTTTACTTCATTTACCCATTATCACTATTTATATTTTTTTATCTAATTAAAAATGTTTGTTACAACTTTGTAAATCTATTTTTTAAAAAAATTTCTACATTAAAATATAATATTTAAAGAAGTTTTCTGAAATGTTTCAAATTTCCAAATTGAATGATCAAAAAGTTATAGAAGTTATAGAAAATTCTAGCAATGTGTATCTAGCGCGCCATCATGTTTATTCATAGAACCTTTAATATGCGCAAAGAAAATGATTTGCCTGCTAATAGCAATAATATTGTCATGCTTGCCTCTAAAAACTATAACTAGATCGGGAGCAGGGAGCATAGCCTAGTGCAGGAAATCATCCTTGTCTTTTTGGGCATCGTTAAAAGATCGAAAATGTGACATGTCCGGTTTTGCATCTACACGCCTCATATATATATATATATATATATATATATATATATATATATATATATATATATATATATATATATATATATATATATATATATATTATATAATGTTCTCACGGTGGAGAATTGTAGTGTTAGTATAGTCAATGAGATGACCATTGGAATGGACATGTTTGGCTAATGCACAACGGTCAGGGTGAAGTCGAGAATCACTTTTGTGATTCGTGAAAAACCACTAAAATCGTGTTGCAGTTTTTCCGCCCTGCACATCTTCGGCATCAAGTAGCTCTACCTTTAGCTATTGCCAGTACTTCGAAATCCTGCGATAGACTTCAGAGCCCCAAACCTTCCTTATTTCAAATTGTGACTGACAAAGTTTCACCTGTAACAAACGAGGCTAAAAAGAAAATTATTCCAAGAAAGAGACGAAGTGAAAAGAGTGAGATTTTGACTGGATAAAATGCAACCAGCAAGAAAAAACCAAACCAAACACCTTGACCAAAGAAAAAAACAAAAGAAGAGTCTTGATGCGAATAGACAACTTTTCACGTCAACGATACCAAGTAGTGGAAGTTTAGAAATGAACACTAAAGAAGAAGAAACTACCGAGTGTCTCATCTGTGGAGAAACTACAAATGAAGATGGTACAGTGTACTACATGCAAGGTGTGGGCGCACGTGGCGTGCACGGATCAAAAAAATCTACTTTTTATAACTGTGAAAACTGCGCAACCTGAATATTTGTAAGCAAATAAAATTCAAAAATATTTATATTACTCACAAAATATTTAAAAAAATGTATTTAATTATGATTCCTTGCAATTAACGTATTGGGCAAGTGTTTCTGTAGCATAACAAAAAATAGGCTTTTTTTATTTGTTAATTTGATATGTTTAACTACGGAAATTTGCAAATATTAATTTTTGTGTGAACAATAAACGTTTACTTTTTAAAATATTGCATTTTTATTTATGTGTTTCCAAAAAAAAAATATTTTCAAAAAGCTTTGGGTGTTCGGTACTGGCCAAGTCTCCCCTAAAGGCAGCTTTACATCTAGGCTATGCAAGTATCATGCTATGCAAGTCCGTCTTGCATGGCACATCTCTTGCCTAGCTTGACCTTTTTGCATCAGAGATATTTCTGTGCAATTTTAGATCCCACTTTCATTGTTGCCAACATAGAAAATATTTATCAATTTGAGGTTATTTTATTTTAAATAAATATAATTAAGTACTAAAATAAATAATATAATAAATAAATATACACTATTTATGGTTATTAAAAGGGTGAAGGATGTCAACCAAAGAAAAGAAAACATTGTTATTGTTGAATATTGCTGTTGTAGCAACAATTATGAAAAATAATAAAAAAAGAAAACCTAGAAAATGCTGGGTCAAACATTGGTTGAATGCAGGACTGGGAAATTTGAAGTTACCCCAAGAGTTCTTGGATGCTAGAGACTTTCAAAGTTTTAAAAACTTTCTTCGAATGAACGAGTCCACTTTCCTTAAGCTCCTGGAAAAAATTAATCCCTTAATTCAGAAAAGAGATACCAATTTTCGCCAGTGCATTCCATCAAGGACAAAATTAATTATAACTTTAAGGTATCTGGCAACTGGTGAAACGTTTCGATCTCTAATGTACAATTTTAGAGTATCAGAATCAGCTATATCTCAATTTATTCCCATTGTGTGTAGGGCAATTTATGATATACGCTAAAGATAGAGATAAGGTTATGTTTTATTCTGTAATCTATTATAAATTGTTATGTTGGCAACATGAATTTTAACGATAAATTGCAAGAAAATATGCGCAGTTCCATGATCTGTCTTGCATGCCTCTTGCCTAGCATGAAAATAGCATAATGTAAAACTGTCTTAACGCAATTCGGGGGGAAGTGGGTCTTGTAAAACGTTACGATGCGTTAGGTGGGGTTCGAACAACGCGTTATATAACTCTATTTTTTTTACTTAAATAAAAAAACTACGGAATTAAAAAGTTGGCAATCCTTTTCGTTTGTTTTACGGGGAATCACTCGATTGTATTGTACAGTATTGTTATTTTGTTCCTTTTGTTTATGATTTTCGGGGAATTCTTCGACTGTATTGTACGTCATTTTTATTTTGTTTTCGTTGTCAGTAATATAATAGAAACACGTTGTTGTAGTCAGTATTGTTAAATGGAATTCATACTATAATTTCATCAAAAATTGAAAACAAAAACGTGAAAATTGACAACTAAATTGGAACATCGTGCAAGTTTTGACCACTTCTTGTAAGGTTGTCCGTTGATCTGCCCCTTCCACTGAAATGATTTTAAGCAGGTGCCTTATGATTTTTTTTGTACATCACTACAATGTGATCTAAAAGGACAAAATATGTACAACCAGTAGGATCTATTTCACATCAAACAATAGTGCATCCTACGGATAGAGGAGTAGTAACTCCAATTGAATTGTTTTTACATACCTACCTCTTTTTTTCATTCTTATTAACAAAAGATTTAGGAACTCCATCAGAAACAGATACCGGATCTGATCACAACCCTTTAGTCGCGGATATAAGTCAGGCTAAAAGAAATAGAGAAAAAACAGCAAAAAAATTGTACTATTTCAGATGTCAACAGAAGTAAAACAGAAAATGATGTAAACAATTACATAAAAGAAATGATAAATGAAAATGTTGAGAAAACATACAAATTATTTCGTGAACATATGACCAAGAATAGAAGAACATAGTATAACTAATAAATTTAATACCTAGATGTCGGAAGAAATACTAGACCCTATGGAACAGAGAAGGTAATACAAGAACAATGCAGACGAATAGAGAAGAAAACAAAAAATACGAGCGGATAAAGAAAAGTCGTTTTCTAGAAGATTTTCTAGTAGATTTTCAGAAATAGAAAAATTAGCAAAGAAGCATGACACGTTCAATTTGCAACACTAGAAAGTTCGTGAAATTGCTGGCCTGTGTAATAAGAAAAAACGCTAATACTCTAGTATATAATGCAGGAAAAGTTATCATTGATGAACAAGAAATATTTAAAACATGGAGTAACTGTATAAACTGTTAAAAAATTTAAGAAACAACAGAAAAAGAGATATTATCCAGTCCATATCACCGCAAACTTGGGAAGAATACTTTAAAGATTTACTAACAGAGACAAGAGAGTCCTTCAAACAGATAGAGAACTATGGTTTACAAGGCGTCAGGCTGATAGGATCACCAATCAGAATAAATGAGAGAGAAGTCGAAACCGTATGCAGACATCTAAAAAATGGCAAATCACCTGGCCCTGGAAATGTAGCTCCGGAACTCATTAAACATGGACCCAAAATACTAATTCAACGACTACGACAACTTTTCCAGGAATGCATAAATAAACATGAAATACCTGAGGAATGGAAAGAATCGCATATGAGCACCATCCATAAAAAGGGGGATAAATCGAAACCTAAAAACTATAGAGGAATTGCAGTTACTAGTAGTATTAGCAGAATATATGGGAAAATAATAAAAAATCGAATAGAAGAAGAATACCAAGATATGGAAGCCGAAGAACAGGCTGGTTTTCGTGCAGGTCGATCTACAATAGACCATGTCTTCTCTATTACTCAGATAATTGAAAAGAAAGTTGCTCGTGGCCAAGAAGTCCATCTGACGTTCGTAGACCTTAGGAAAGCATATGATAGTATCCCGCTTGATAAATTATGAGAGGCACTGGGGAAAACAAATATAAATATAGAATTGATTGAAGCAGTAAAAACGTTGTACTACCAACAAACAACAAGAATTAAAACAGGAAATCTGATAACACCGGGATTCAAAGTGACTAAAGGACTAAGACAAGGATGCTGTATATCCCCAACATTATTCAAAATATACCTCGAAGCAGCACTCAACAAATGGAAGAAAAAATGTACGAATATGGGCATACCACTAATATACTTAACTTTGTACACTCTGTGCTTTGCCGATGACCAGGTCATCATCGCACAGGACTCTGAAGACCTTAGTTACATGATGCGAAAACTATTAGAAGAGTTTACAGAGTGGGGTTTGGAAGTAAATATGGAAAAAACTGAGTACATGAGTATCGGAGGAGATCAACATAACCTTCTTGTAGAGGAAAATCAAGAGATCAAACTATGTGATGACTACAAATACCTAGGAGTAAAGATTACTCAGGACGGAAAATTAGATGCAGCCATTAAGGAACGAAATACACAGGGAAGGAAAGGCATAGCCTTACTGAACAGCGTACTGTGGGATAAAAACATCTCTAAAGAAAATAAAAGAAGAATATACAACACCATAATAAAAAGTATCACAACATATGGATGCGAAGTGTGGCCCCTAAAAGACAGAACAGAGAAAATGCTTAGAGCAACAGAAATGGACTTCTGGCGCCGCTTGGCGGGAATCTCCAGACGCGACAGAATAACAAACGAGAGAGTCCGAGAAATCATGGGGGTTACACATAATATTGTTGATGACATCAAAACATTCAAAACTACACAACTCAGATGGTACGGACACGTAAGGAGAATGCCGGAGAATAGAATACCAAGACAAATTCTTGAATGGCAACCAAGAGGTAGGCGAAGACCAGGAAGGCCTAGAAGAAGTTGATAAAGAAATCAGAGAAAGAGCTAGAGGACGATCTATGGAACGATAGAATGAGAATGAGATGGAGATTGGAAATCGGAAGACGTCGAAGAACGTTGTAAACCGACATTATATATAGTAACTGTATAACTGAATTGTTCCAAGATGACAGGTCAAACATAGAGGGCAAGACAGGGTACGGAACTGCCACTAGATCAAAACTAGCAGAAGCGGGTGGCCTTAAGTCAATACAGTAGGGTCAGTGGAGTTGATATTAGATCAATTCTCTGATGGAACTCGAACTCTCTTGTGTGGCGGCTGCTGCTTTATACGGTCGTCGGTCCTCCATCTGATCTAGCGCGCATCGGTGGAAGAGGAACTTGTGGTGGGAGTGTGTGTGTGCGGAGCGCTGACGGGACCGAAGCGATGCATATCGTTACATATGAAAGATTCGTCTGCACACCGTTAGCAACTTTTAGGAATAAAGCAGACCCTAACCTGTTGCTATACTTTTGGACTATTACCTAAGATAAAACTCATCTTGAATATTTTTGAGAGGTGAAGCAGTATGATATTCATTTACATAACATTAAAAATTTTGACACTTTACAAAAAATTTTGACATGTCCGAATCGACGTTAACTTTATGTTCGGCGTGTCCGCCAAATTCTGATCAACTAGTTTGATAAACTCATATCTTGAACTGCATCGATATTTACGAGGATGAATATAAAAACTGGCCTTCCCGATATTCCAATTTTCACAATTTAGGTCGACATCCAGTTTTTCAAATTTCATTAAGCAACTTTTGTTTGAATGTTCGACGTGAACCTTTCTATTAAAACGTCTAATCATGTAATGGCAGTTATGACGACCTTAACCACTGGATGTTTCAATGTCGGTATAATCAAGAAGCCATACAATTTTTATTTCAAGTCATCTTCCAACAAAAAATCATACTGCCGCAGAACGTTGCTTCTATTCTTTATTTAGGTAGTCGAAATTAAACTATTAGATCGATTTTATGGAAATTTTTCAAACGTACCAAACGGAAAATCTAAACTGCCTTTTTCAGTGTTGTGTGAATCCGAAATGGTAGGACGTTAGTTGTAGTATTTCCCATTGTCGTTTCTTTTATGTCATTTACCTTTAACCATTCCCTGTATTGTTTATGTAAAAAAAGTCGCTATGCAGGGCACCTTAGCGTGTGTTACTGCTCAATCCTCTTTGTATAGTCACCCAACAGTGTTTTCAATGGGAAGGTTAGGAAATTGAGTTAATGAACGAACGGTTAGGAAATTGTCACAAATGAATTTAAAGAAAGTGTAAGAGTTAATTTTTTTACTTATTTAACCAATTGTCTGACTAAATAGGTCTTGAACCTAAGAGAAAGACATGAAGCTAAGAAAAAAAAAACAACTTCTAATCAAATAGGTTATTCTTCCTTTCCATGGTAACGAAATATTTTCTTTATCCACGGAACCGATCTGTGCTGTCTAGCTATCTGTACATCCTCATACAGTTATTTAACTGCACTTATTTCTTTCCGTATAAAGATTTTAGTCGCGCTGTTCCATCTTTTTGGTATTTTTTCTTCAAAAAAACATTTATTAAAAAGTTTTTTTGACATTTGACATATGTTTCGCTCTTCCTTTTAACATTTCAAGTAGGATGAGCGTTATTTTTTGTATTCTGTGGTGTTTCTTTTATTTTCCTTTCAATATGAGTCTGTGACCTTGTAACACATCTAAGGATTTGACATTCAATTTTCATTTTTTGTCTAGTTTTGCAGATCCTATTTGTATGTCCGTATTTAAAAGTTCTTTGGTGATAGTTTTATTTAGTTCATATAGACTTAATCTGCTAATCTTAGCCCATATACTGGTTTTAATTTATTTTGATACTCTTACGTGCTTCTTCAGCTTTTTTATGTCTAATTTTTCCATGGAGGTCATATACAGCTCTCAATCTTTTCGTAATTATTATATTTTTACCCTTATCACTTTGTGTTCACTACGGATATAGATTGAGTTTATTACTGTACCGTAAGTAATATTTATATAATTGTGGAGTATCCTCAATGAGATATCTGATAAAAATGACACGACATGGGAAACAATTATTTTAGAACAATTTTGAAAATAAAAAAAAAAAAAATTCGATATTAATGTTCATAAGTTATATTGAGAAATATCCACATACAGTTTGATGTACAATTCTTTTAGATTTTTAAGGACAGATTCATGTCACAAAGCGTCCATAAGCTTAAATTTTACTATCTTACTAATAATGTCACTAGAATATGGCTAAAAATCATCGACACTACTTTCTTCACTGTTTTCTTAATTAGGTTAAAAAGTTTGTCAATGTATTTCCTTATACACTCTATTTGACCAGTCTTATATGACCACAAGCAATTATCAAAAACTGGGAGCGTTAAGTGTTTACTTGACAAACCATATAAAATAATGTAGGGAAACTACGAGTATCTGGAATAACTACAAGGTTTCATTAAATACGAGTCGATTCAACAAAACTTATTTTTACAAAATAAAAATAAATCTTGTTACAAAATAAAAAAAAATGTTAACTTCCACTCTCTTAATATTTCCAAAAAATAGTATCCCACGATTTACTCCAATATGTAGTGTGTGCTTTGTGGACCATATTAAAGCAATTAACTGACAATTGAAGTAAATTGTGAGAAATTTCGATAACGGTAGAATTCAGCAGATATTTAACCAAACTGGTGAATAATTTGTATAAACAATACTTGTATGCCCACACAGGATTGCGAGAAATTGGAAAACGAAACGAAGAAGTAACATGCAAAAAGAAACATCTTGGATGTTACTGCTTTAAACAGTTCAATGGAGCCACATCCAAACGACAAACTCAAATTATTCAACCGCGAGATATGTCTCCCTCGGTTTCTCTGTGTCTCTATCTTTCCATGTATTAGCACTTAAAGCAGATTATAACGTTTATTTTTGATAACATGTCCCAAACATTCTAACTTTCTAATTTTTGTGGTATTTAGTACTTCCCTCTCTTTTCCGATTTTCCTTAACACCTCGACATTTCTGACACGATCCAACCAACTTATTCTTAACATTCTTTTGTAATCCCATAATTCAAATACTTCCAGTTTGTCTGTAATACATTTTTTTTATAGTCCATGCTTACATACCATAATATAAAACAGAAAAAACATAGGCTATTAATAGTCTTATCTTTAAGGGCACTATGAGGTCTCCACCACAGAGAAATTTCTTCATTTTATTGAATGCACTTCTTGATTGTCCCATTCTTGATCTAACTTCTCATTTTCAGTCAATACTTTCGTCAATTATAGTTTCTAGATATTTATTTTTGGACTTTTTTTATTTTCACACCCTGTATTCTTAGACTCACTTGGTTGTTGTCAGTTTGTGATTACTATAAATTGTGTCTTTTTTATATTTAGGGATAATCCATTATCTTCGCTGACTTGTACTACTCTATCGAACATTTGTTGCAGATCGTATAGACTTTCAGCTATTAGGACTGTATCATCTGTACACCGTATGTTGTTAATAGACCGTCCATTTACTTTTATGCCCGCTATTAATTCCTCCATCACTTCCTTAATTATTTCTTCTGAATACAAGTTGAACAGGATATGCGACAGCACACATCCTTTTCCTTCCTTTAGTACAGCTTTCTGATTCTAATAGAAGTTGCTAATAACTCGGATTTCCTGCATGTCCAAGTTTTTCTTTTCGAGTAATTGGATAAGTCTGCTGTGTCTAATTTAATCAAAAGCTTTGTTGTAATCTAATAAACATAGGTATACTGGTTGATTAACATCTATGCATCTTTGTATGAGTATGTTTATGGCAAATAGCGATTCTCTCGTTCCCATCGCATTTCTAATTTTTTTTACATATTCTTTGATGATCTTCAGGAATATTTTCAGTTTGTGGTTCAGATCTTCACATTCCTTTGCATTTGGTTTCTTGGGCAATGCTATAAAAGTGGATATCAGTCAATATTTAGAAATAATTCCTGTATTATATTTTATTATATAAACGAACCAAGGCCCCAATGCCTCTTCTACTAGTTTTATTATTTCTACTTGTATTTGATCAAGGCTTGCTGCCTTGTTGGTTTTTGTTAATTTTATGGCTTGTAATACTTCATCCCTCGTTATTTCTGGCCAACTGTAAGTGGTCTTATCTTCGTTCTGTACTAATTCTGGTCTTTCAATAGCTCTTGGATATAGTTTTGCCAAGTCTTCAATCTGTCGCTAGCGCCTGGTAGAATTTTTCTATTCATGTCTAGTAATATGTTGTCCTATTTTTTTTGTTGTTCGTGCCTATCAATTCCTTGATTTTTTTATGAACATTTAGGTGATCTCTTATTTTTGATTAACTGCTCTATCTCTTTCCATTTTTCTTCATAGCATTTCCCTTTTGCTTCTCTTCTCTTTCTTCTTATCTTGGTTTGTATAGTGTTATATGCATTGTTGTCTTTATTTTTGTAGGTTCTTCTTTTTGGCATATTTTGACCGGGGAGACCTTGTGGTATGTGCGTGATATTTCCACCCTGCCGACTACTAGTCTGCGATAACCAAGATTAGAAGGTTTATTTTGTTAATCCATGACGATTTTTTTATGGTTCATTAGAAAACAAACATACTCCATTAGTAAATGGTAAATAGAACGAAAGTGATCTCTTCAGTAGAAAACTATATTTATTACTCAACTCCTCAAGCAGAAGTCCCATAGGGCTTAATATTAGTGCCAATTTTATACACAGTCTACAACAGCGACCTTCCCCAACCTAAAACCAGATCCGACAGCATCCCCCTGTATTCTTTCGACACTACTTCGTTCTCCCCTGGTTCAACACATCGTTGTCATGTGCTTGACCGGGTATACTTTCCCAGTGGGAGTTATATTGTGTTAGGATCCAAGCTTTTTTGTCGCTAATCTTCTTCTACTGGAATAGAAAGTTTATATCTTCGTCACTACTGTAAATTCCGCACATAATCCATTAACTGAAGCAGCAATCTTCATATCACAAGCCATCAACGAGCATCACAGCACGCTATCGGCATCGTCCTTGACGTGGCTTTCGATCAGATCATTTAGGCCTGATTAAAAAATTCCATTAATTTGGGCTGCCGTTTCCGTTTCTGAAAATCATAAACTCCTACCTATCTGATAAAATGCGTGTGAAAATCGAACTCTCGACACCCTTCAATCCGCAAGCAGAAGTCCCATAGGGCTTAATGTAGGTACCAATTTTATACATAGTCTACAACAGCGACCCCAACCTTACACCAGATCCGACAGTATCCCCTTGTATGCTTTCGACACTACTTCGTTCTCCCCAGGTACAACCCATGGTACGGCGGGAGGCCAAAATGTATTCGACAAAGCTCAAATATTCTTATACAAGATTTTAAGTTGTTAGTCGTTAAATTCATTCTTTTAAGATTTCAATCATCATACTCAATAGCAAAAACATTCTTTTAATTATTCTCTGTGGGCCTCTCATCATTTTATGTGCATTTTCAAGACCAAAAATATATTATAGCGAATATTAAGCATTAAAACAGACCGAGGTCATAAAAATGTGTAGACTGATGAATATTCCAACTGCCTGAATTACCACCCGTTTGCAAATTGTACTTCATTAATAACAAAAATCTACCAGATACATGCAGGTACTGATTAATTTATGAAGTCGACTCTTATTTAATATTCTACAAAACACATTGGGTTTATTTTGGACTGATTGTAATTAAGTTTGGGCCTCATTACTTTGAAATAAAGCATTTTATTTTAAAATGTAGACTCTAAATCCTTTCCTTATTGTCCGTCACAGTGAATATTAACATTATGTGTATTTACGGTTTTTCATAAATGTTAGTCACGATTTTATTTTTATATTTTATCTATTTAAATGAAAGTTTATTTAAACATCCTTATTTATAATTTTAAGAAAGGATTCTTTAAATGATTGGTTAGCTTCGAAACGTTACTTTAAATTATATTTTCATAAATTTTCAAAACTGGAAAAGATTAATGTTTGATAAAAAAGATTCTGACATGAATTTAATTATTGTGACATTCCCACACAAGAAACAAACATTGTAAATAGCTCAAGCAATTGAATACCCGAAATTATGCCACACTTAAAAGTAGTGTTACTGAATCAACCGATATCGAAGAATTATTACGAAAGTGATAATATTCTTAGTATCGTATATACTCTTTAAACACTATTAGGTATATAATTGCGAAACGTGGATCATGAACAAACAAAACCCAAACAAAATAGAGATAAGGAAAACAAAAAAAGTCGAATACGAACGAGACACACATAATGATGAAAAGAAATCTGGGCATAGCTGATAATATTGAAGAAAACATACGAAGTAAATCAAGAAAATGATAATGGTGGTAAACAAAGACAAAAGACAAGGGACGGATATGTGCTATTGTGTAGAATAAAGCACTATTAATAAATTAAAAAAAATTAATATCTCATACTTCATCATTGGATATCGGTTGTAGAAACTTATTTACTCAATATTTACCATATCAAGTCGAATCATGGAGGAATAGTATGAACTGACTGGAAGACGTCGAAACATGGGTATTCTGAAGAATAAAACGAATGAAGGTATTAACGATAGAGAACTTCTAAGCCTTTTTAAATACATAAAATAGATTATCTAAGATACATTTATTAAGAAGAGGAATAGAATATTGTACGTCTCATAATGGAGGAAAAGACTGAGGACAAAAAAGCGCCCAGGAAGAAGGAAATATTTATCACTAAAAAATATATGAGATTGGATACATACTCATTAGTAAGAACTGCACAAACCAGACTTCAGTTTGTCATAATGATAGCCAGCTTTCAGTAGTGGAGAGGCGTCTAAAGAAGAAGAGGATGTATGAAAAGATGAATTGTATCTTCGACCACATTCACGTAATCTTATACTAGAAGTTAATACCACTATGCATTTATACAGCTGAAAGTGGGTAGCACACAAATCTCTTGAATGGTGGAGTAATTTACCAGAACAAAGGCGAAACAATTCGTTATAGAACATTCGCCAAAATTTACAGTAGACCTAGTAATTAAAGACAGGAAAACAATCAAAGCCATAGTAGGTCTGTTAACCGGGCACTGTAAGCTGAATTGGCAATTGAAGCTGATGGGATTGGCAGATGATGATCTATGCAGATTCTGCCAGGTAGAAGAAGAAACAGCAGAGCACATTTTGTGTTAGTCTGACAAATGTGCGGATTTTGGGTCAGTGCGATAGCCTGGCAAATATGCGGTTCTTTATATTAGGCGAGGAAAAGCTACAAGCAAAGTGGGGAAGGTTCAGTCTCTAAGCTAGTAGACCTTCTACAGTATTAGAAGACCACAATAGATCTGAAAAGATCACAGTGGAATAGGCCAAATGCTACCTCGTTAAAACTATCTATCTATATGTATTTATACCAAGTTTATCTCATTCTGCATACAATTCTAACATAAACTATTGATACCTCATGTGAATCGGGTTTTTTTTAAGAACGATTGTATATATTTTAAATAAATCTGGACGACACTGTATTGTAAAACTGAAAAATACACATCAATTTCTTAGGCAAATAATAGATGGACGTAGGATATAGTGCATATAGTGCACGTATCATTATCTTTGCCCTTATCCATATGCGGGGACGGCTTCCCTAATTATATTTCCCCAAAAATTTCTTTTTTTGGTCATAATAGTTACAATTCCCAGGAATGTCTTGATAAGCAGCACCCGCCTGCTCTTCTTTTCCTACTCTTATCGACTTCGCACTCAGCATTTTCCCAAATAAATTGATTAGACTCTAAACTTAAAAGTTATTATTAAAGTTATTAACTGACCTCTACCATCAAAACACGTTAAGAAAAATGAGGCTACGAACGCAATAGTTTACTATGATAACCCACAAAAAACAGTTTTCTACTTTATGATAAAATTTTATGAGTTTCATTGTAAATCATAATATATCAGATGAACCAACCATACGTTCCAATTACTATAAGTACTACTATCGTACACTCTTACTAAAAATGTTCAAAACAATGAAAGAGGACAAAGTGAAGTACCAAGTCAGTCGGTAAATTTAACAAAACTAACTAAACACTAACTAACGAAAATATTCACTAACAACTAACGAAAAAGTTGAGTATAGACGTTAATGAATCTTTTAAAATAAATAACGGACTGTGCAAGGGAGAGCCTCTGTCTTGTATACTGTTCAATCTAGCTCTGGAAAAAATAATACGTATGTCACAAATTACAACAACCGGTTTAATATATAACAAATCAGTGCACATCCTTGCCTGTGCTGATGATATTAATATTGTTGGGATAGCGGAAAACGTTGTAAGAGAGCCGTAAAGAAAAGGCTACAAAAATGTGTTTAATAATAAACACCAACAAAACGAAGTACATGAAAATAAGAACTCAACCACAAATCGTATGGCCACTTGTTATAGAAGACGTCATCGAATCAGTTAACGAATTTGTATACCTGGGAACGCTCGTCAACACTGAAAATAACACTACCGCAAAATTTCAATGGCCAACAGGTGCTATTTTGGGTTCAATCTCCATTATATTGAGAAATGCAAAGGTAAAACTATACAAAACAATAATACGCCCAGTTCTAACATTTGGTTCAGAAACCTGGACTTTAATAAAAAGTAATGAAAGCATGTTAGGATGTTTATAAAGAAAAGTGCTAAGGCGAATCTATGGGATGGCGAATAAAAATGGAGAGTGGAGAAGACGATACAACTTTGAACTTTATAGAATATACCAGCAATCAGATATCGTATACATTAAGATAGGACGTCTGAGGTGGGTAGGGCATGTAATAGGGATGGAACAAACTAACCCAACCAGAAAAAAGCTCCTTGATAGACCCATTGGTCAGAGAAGAGGAAGACCCAGAACAAGGTTCCTTCGTAACATCAATGCATACATGAGAAATATGGGAATATGTGCGTGGCAGAGGGAGCCGATGGACCTACACAGAGTGTTCGGTATCCATAAAAACGGTAGATGTGCGTATTTTAAGCCAAGCAGACTTTTTTTGACAACCAATTCTTTGTTTTTTGATACAAAACAAGCTTTTGATAGTGTGAAAAGAGACAGAATGCTGGAAGACCTTTGTAATCTAGGTATACCTAAGAAATACATCAGCCTCATAAAAATGACGTTGCAGGGTTCAAAAGCCGCAGTAAGAGTAGATGGAGAACTGACTCCCCTGTTTAACATCAACATGGGAGTAAGACAGGGAGATGCCCTATCAACCATGCTATTCAACCTAGTTCTTGAGGCAGTGATCAGAAAAACCAATATAACCGGCCATATAAACACCAAATCAGTACAAATTACTGCATATGCAGACGATGTAGCCATCATTAGTAGGAATAAGCCACGACTAATGGAAGTGTTCAAACAAATTGATCCTGAAGCAAGAAAAAGAGGTCTCAAAATAAACGAAGCAAAAACGAAGTATATGACAGTCAAAAGAATAACTGACAATGAAAATAATATCACAATAGACAACTATACTATCGAACGAGTGGATGCCTTTACATATCTCGGCACAGAAATGAATCAGAAGAACTCCGTAAGTAGCGAAATTAATGCACGTATTTCCAACGGGAATCGTACATACTATGCTAATAAAAGATTGATGACATCGAAATTATTACACAAAAGAACCAAAATGACTATCTACAGAACACTGATTAGACCCGTAGTAACCTATGGATGTAAAACTTGGGTAATGACGAAAAAAGATGAAGCCCAACTCAGGACATTCGAGAGAAAAATATTGAGGAAAGTATATGGCCCGGTACAAGAGGAAGATGGCACATGGAGAATCAGGAGAAACGACGAGGTTAATGAGTTAAATGAAGGTTATGACATTGTAAGATTTGTGAAAAGTCAAAGACTGTCATGGCTGGGACATGTGCAGAGACAAAACGATGCAAAAACAACAAAGGAAATGTTACAATGGAAGCCCATAGGAAGGCGAAAAAAAGCAAGGCCCAGAACGAGATGGTTGGATGACGTGGAAGACGACCTGAAAACAATGAACATAAGACAATGGAGAAGAAGGGCATACGAGAGATCTGAATGGAAGGACATAGCCAGACAGGCAAAGACCCATCCAGGGTTATGATGCCAAAAGAAGAAGAAGAAGAATTCTTTGTTGTAAAATGTAGTTATCATAATAATTAATGTTTTTTTCACAGACAACTAATAATAATAATATGGATAATATATTATATAAGTGTAAGCGTTAAAATAAAGTAAAATGTAGATTTTTAATAACAAATATATTTTAAGGTTCTGTAAGTGAAAAAGATCATTATTTCAGAGCAATACTGTATTATAAAATATTCACCTTTTCAAAAATCTCCTTCACCCGAATCGGAGCCATCCATGGACTCTGAACATCTGATGGAGAAAAAGACGAAAATTTTATGGAAAGTCGAGAACATGAGGATAACAGCCAAGAAATAATTAAAAATGCAGAAAACATTATGGAACAGGATATAAAACGAAAAAGAGGTTTGAAATAAAGCAATATGGTAAAGAAACATACCAAGAGAAAAACATGTTCAGGATCAGTGTATAAAACCAAATCAGGAAAAATAGTTTCTTCTATGATATTTAAAATTGTTGCATATCTATGTAAGAACAGATGACATATATTAATCCCAGAAGCACAAAAAGTGGTTATATTCAAATTTTTATGTATTGGAAAATTTCATACTGCAAACTGCATATTTATTTTCTCTAATAAAAGTAGTGAGAAAATAATATCAGACATAATATCTATAAAGGAACAAAACTAGATTATATTTTTTAACAGATAGCGGCGGAAAGAATGGAATAGTTTGAAAACATTTTTTCAGCATATTATCAGTAATAACCAGACAGATTATTACAACACAATACAAAAGGGTTGCCACTATCATGCGACAGAACAGGAAAAATCCACCTTCAAACAAAACCAGCGAAAAGACATAAAAACAAATTAAAGATTTCATTGAAAGATTTCCTAGGTATTGTCTTACTACAGCAGATTAAAAGTAGTGACCGGAAATATTGGTCACCTAGTTTAAGTATTAATGAGCTCTACGACTTCTATAGAGAAGAAACTCAAAATCTTGCATCTTATTTCATTTTAAGAAATATTTTTAACACAGATTATACTTTACATTTTCATCCTCCAGGCATGGATTTCCACAAGAAATGTGACCTTTGCAAAGTTAAAATATTAAATTCAGTCGAGTCATAACTTAAGTAGAATTTGAACCGAACTGAATCACAGAAAGACTGAAAGTGCTAGAAATGGTTTACGAAATGTCACTAGACGTATATAAGAAGAAAATATTACTGGTATATACTTTGATTTAATGAAAACGTTACCAACCCGAGTACTTACGACGAACCTCTACTATATATTATAAAGGGCAGTTATAGACTTAATGTGCGTTTATTACGGAGACCATGGCATGGTAAACTCGCCTAGAGCATAGCACTGACAGTGAACGCTCGCATTTAAAATAATGCATTTATTTTACGTGGCGATGATAATATAATACCATCCTATGGTCCGATCGAGGGTCGGCGCCTCGTTATGAACGCACACTTACAGCTTTGGCGTTCATGACATGAGGACAGATAACTGGTATAATAGACTGTTCAATAAGTTTTGCACTTCGATAAGAACACAATTTTATGATTTAAAATAAGCTTAATTATTCCGTATAGTCTCCCTGAACATAAATACACTTGTTCCAACCAGATTCCAATTTACGAATTCCATCCCTGTAGTAATTATCTGGAATGGCTGCGAAATACACTTCCACAGCTGTTATGACCTCATCATTTGATGAAACACTTTCCACGCATGAATTTTTTTAGGTATTGAAACAAATGAAAGTCGCTAGAGGCCAAATCTGGGGAATACGGTGGACACTCCAACACTTCGAACTTTAATTCATGGATTTTAACCATTGTCAAAATGCTCATATGACACGGTGCATTATTTAGAATTTATTTTTTTACCAGTTTGTAAGTAATCCACAAACAAAACTCCTTTTGCATCCCAAAAACTGATGTTAGTTCCTTCTTGGCCAATTTCTGGACACGAACTAGTATCGGAGCCGAAGAACCAGATTCACACCACTCTTTAGCCTCTAGTTTTGATTCAGAATTATAGTGATAGACCCAAGTGTCATCCATAGTGATAAATCGATGCACAAAATCCATTTTATCCTTTCGAAAATGCTCTAAGATGAGATAGTCGCATTCGAATGTGTGTTTGTCCCATTGATGGCAAATGCGGCACCCATTTATAAAACACAACTTTCTGAAACTATATTTTTTCTACGATTTCTGGTTGCATTGCTGTTTTTGGACGTCCTTGACGTGGATCGTCTTCAAGATCATGTTTAAATTTAGCAACCCATCTTTCTACTGTACTATTTGAAGGTGAAGAGTCCTTATAGACTTTCAACATTCGTTTGCTTTTAAACCTTCCACAAATAAAAATTTAATCACTATGAATTACTATGATGAAAAATCATTCTTATCTTGTAACCAAGATGTTGGAGTTACTGAAAAGGAAAAATTCATCCTCACATTTTTACACCTGATAATAAAATTGGACAGACGTTACTAGAAATACAAGAAAAAAAATCTCTTTGAAGTGATTCTTAATGGCAATATTTTGCCACGAAGTCTCTGGATCAAAATATCACAAACCGGAAAGATCATTAGCTAATACTAAAGTTGAATGGCTTAAGATACAATGGCTATATTATCAAAATAGTCCGGTAAAATAAGGATGCAACCTCGGAATGAAAGATAATAAGCTGAAAATTTGCATACGTCTTTATTTTGATGGTATAAAACTTACCTCAAAAGTCTCATATAATCACGTGTCCGCGACTTAAGATATTTAAGGTAAAAGGTCACGAAAATGAGTTTTCTGCAAATATCTCGTTTCCCTTACACTTTATGACATTTAAGGTGGTAAGAAAAATTGTAGAATGGAAAATTCTCTTCAATTTTTGTCTAAAGTACTTTTATGTACCTTCAACCCTTCTTAAGACAGAGCGCAAAGAGTGTTGGACCGCTTACCTGTGTATACGGTAACGCGAAGTCAGCCAGTAGGATTCAATAAATAATAAGTGATATAGTTAATTATTCACTTAAAATACTATTATTATCATTAAATTTTTATTATTTAATAAATTATATTTATAGATATTAATTATAAAATATATATTTTTTATATAATATTTATTTTATTTTTAACAAACATACAATATTAAATGAAATATTTCAAATGAACTTTAATGATATTTTTAACAGCTGTATATACGATAAATTAAGATCAAGTGCAGAATTCAACAATAATCATTATTATATTTAATTAAATATTGAAAAAATCATATTTATTATTTTTTTAAATTATATATTTATTTATTAATCCAATAATCGATTTATTAAAGTTACAAATATAATATATATTCTTTTATTATGTATGGTTAATATTTTTGTATTAATTTTCTTCTTCATCGTCTTCTTCTTCTTCTTCCTCTGACTGCTCAATATCGGATTCATCGTCATCATTCTCGTTTATTAAAGTATCAGAATAAAAATATTCAAAAATATCAGGTGCATATTCACTTTCTTCATTGAAATCATCTGAAGTTGATGAAGCGTTTAGACATAATTGTCCATTACACTGCCCACAAATTAAAGTACATTGCAATCCTGATTTCCTGCATCCGCAATTAGAACCACAACCTTTATTGCAATTGCAAAATATTGTATTCAGCAGTTCTTCTGGTGCTGGCGGTAATAATGTTGTTATTGGTTCCAGAAATTCAATTTGCATTACCCAGCCGAATTCTTGGGGTTCTAAATCATTTCCCAACGAAATTTGGGTCTGATAATAGACACGAATGATATGCTGACGAGCTGCTGCACTTGAAGGTGGAAGACTTGATAACTGCACTGGTTTGTTAAGTCTTGTTGATTTGATGAACTGTGTGTATCGAAAAGAGTCTATATCGTCTTCTGATGTTGGAACATTATACGATTCTAAGAAAATACGTAGGTACTCCATTTTCAAATAATTCTTGTACAGAGCAGTTTTTTTGTTGAAATAGTTGAGGTATATTATATAAAATATATATTTTATAATTAATATCTATAAATATAGTTTATTAAATAATAAATAATAAAAATTTAATGATAATAATAGTATTTTAAGTGAATAATTAACTATATAACTTATTATTTATTGAATCCTACTGGCTGACTTCGCGATACCGTATACACAGGTAAGCGGTCCCCCACTCTTTGCGCTCTATCTTAAGAAGGGTTGAAGGTACATAAAAGTACTTCAGACAAAAATTGAAGAGAATTTTCCATTCTACAATTTTTCTTACCACCTTAAATTTCATAAAGTTTAAGGGAAACGAGATATTTGCAGAAAACTCATTTTCGTGACCTTTGACTTTTAATATCTTAAGTCGCGGACACATGATTATATGAGACTTTTGAGGTAAGTTTTATACCATCAAAATAAAGACGTATGCAAATTTTCAGCTTATTATCTTTCATTCCGAGGTTTGACCCCTTTTTTGCCTTATTTTACTGGGTTAAAAAGATAATCTTTATACAATAAAGAATAAAAATTAAAATCCAGAAGATGCTTATTTTCAAGCTGTCGATTTAAGTAAAAGAATATCAGCGTTAGTGACGAAAGTAACTCATCTAGAAATCCTTTATAGTCCGTCGGATTTCCGACGAAGTTCAAGCACGATTTTATCCCTTATGCCTTTAGGAGTACTAAAAGACGAGATCAAGGAGAGTAAAATATGTGAAAATGTGGGGTTTGCAGAGGAAATTTGAGTGAAAATTGAATTTCTACCTTATGTCATTTTACGAACTGATAGAGGAGTATTAATTCTATTTTTGAAAATTTTGGCATAAATACTACTGGTGCCTTAAGTGTGTTACTTATATTATAACCTAAACATGTAATGTTCATAAGTCAATATCCGTGATTTTCTCCTTCATGTTACTTGAAAGTTTGTTAGATTTCACGATAAAGAACCTGCAAAAAAGACATAACCGTAGATCGTGAAAAGAAAAAAATTGATCTTGGAAAAGTTGTGGAAAATACGATTTTTAAAAAGATGCACCCTGGTTCAACTCTAAATTTCCTTTTTTTGCGTATTTCATATGACATTTTCAGTACACAAAAAAGAATAATGGATAAAATCGTAGTTGAACTTCGTATTGAAACACGTCTGTCTATTAAGTAAGTGGTAATTTGATTAGTGATATAAAAGGAAGACATACTTCAGTTAGTCCTGTATATTATCGGATGAATCGGATTAAGAATTTTGTTGGTATGATTCATTGTTTACCGGGCTTATAGGTCGTGGTCTGGAATTCCTTCTTTTTGACCTATCGCCTGCGATTTTGGCTGACATTAAAGAAAGGCGATGCAGCTTTCTGTGCAAACGGCGGAATACACCGATTTTTTAACAATGCCTTTTATGTTATTATGTTTCTGTAATTTAACATTAATAAAGCATATTTTGCAGAAAAAATTATCAATGTGTTATTGGTAAAATAAATTTACCCAAACAGTTAGTCTTCCATTCAAAAGTCGAAAAATATAATTTAACGGTAAATGTTATATATACTATAACTAACGAATACCGTTCGGCTACAAGACAATTAATTTTCATTTAAAAGAAAGCACAGGAACGCAGTCATAAATATTACAATTTGCAGCATATTTTCAATCCGATTTTCTTGAATTGGTATACATTGGGGTTAGCCCACTATTACGTTCATAGCCTCAAATATTCATTTATTGTATTAACCAAATCCGCTATTTTATCATACGTTCGTCTATTACCTCCTTTATTTTTCAATATGATATATTCCAATGCTCCCAATTATAAGTCCAATGCATTTATTTCAAAGTATAATAAAATGTATTTTAAAAAGTATACACCTGCTATGTTCGCCATTCTGTAAATATTTAAAAAATTACTTTTCTTTAAAAACTTTAAAACAATTGACCTAGTATTACTCAAATTGTTACTATACCCATGTATACTTTTCCCTTACATTTTCTACGATTCAAATAATGACGCATGCAAAATTAGAAACAGGTAATCACAGTTCTCAAAATGTTTAGAAACTCAAGAATACAATGCAATTTATAAAAATAACTGCTAAGGTTAGATATTGAAACCATAGTTTTTATAAAAAGTACGGTTCCAACGATTAGCCAGTCAGTAAAGAAGCTTAAACTTTAAATTTCGTCAACAGTTCTTGATTAACGCCTAAAGTACGAATTTTTAAAATTATTGAGCAAATACATATTGGCAATAGTCTATTGTAAAAAAATATTTTCAAAAAAATTCAAGTGCATATCATAGCAACACTAATATAATTATTCCCTTCTACAAGTTACCTATCTATTTTCATTTTTTAGTCCAAATTGTGTGAAACCCTTTCACTTAGCATATATTACATCTTTTGCCTAAGATATAAAACGCTATATTTCACATTAGTATGACGTTATGACGACAATTTTAAGGCTAGTCCGATTCTAAACAAACCGAATTATTTATGTTATTTCCACAACAGTTAATTTAAAACTTTTCTGATTAATTATTAATTTATTATTCTAATATATAAATACAGATAAAAAAACTTACAGATAAGTAAAGACTTCTGGTGTATGATGGTATATTTTATTAAAATATGTAAATTTTATCCAAAAGGATTACAAATCTTCAAAACGTTTTGGGTCCAGTTCGGCCATCATCAGTGAAACCTAGAAGTATTATTCCACTACTAAACATATGGAAAATACTTACACTTTAAAAGTAGTTGGAACTAGCTACCAAAATAAGTGTAAATACCTTTGGATTACATCACAATCACAGTAAATTATAAAATTTTAATGACACACGGTCGATGTTATAGGATTTCATATAAAGGGATCATATATCTTCCCTGCTCGAAAGGAGGACGACTTTATCCAACTGTGAGTATCAGCCAACCGACTAGATCAGAAAGGAAATAAAATTTATTAAGATTGACAGGTCCTCAAGTTAGTTAAAATTGAAGTGAATGAAAATTATGTTAATTTAAATTTAATTGTGAAAATGAAATTATTAGCTAACAAAGCCAAGTTAATGGTTTGAATAAAATGTATGATCTTGGCTCGAGCACAGAATAATAAACAATCAGAATGTCCACTCTGCTTGTCAAGATAAGTACGCGCATCTGGTTCGGGCAGACGGAATCAGCCATGTTTTAAACGGAATCATTGCTGTTCAGTGAAATTTTATCTGATGTGCATAAAAAATTAACCCGGTTTAATTTATTTACGGCAACCATAGACATAATATGCACTATTTTATTCGTACTTTTAGTTGATGAATAGATTAAATTATTTCAAATTTACTAAATTATTAATCTCTAAAAATTTAAATTACAGTTCTGTCGTAGCTTGTCACAAATTTCTCAATCCGCGTCTATGTTTCCGTTTAAAACATGGCGATCCCGTGCTGACACATTTCAAAGGCGGCATCTCAGAGTGGGCATTCTGATTGTTATTTATTCTGTGCCTTTACCATATGTTTGTGTCATTTAAAAGTGGAATAATACTTCTAGGTTTCATTGGACCTAAAACGTTTGGAAGATTTGTGATCCTTTTGGATAAATTTTAAATATTTTAATCAAATATACCATCATACACCAAAAGTATTTACTTCCCTGTAAGTTTTCTTATCATTTGTTGCAATAAGAGGTCAAATAAATTATGAGAAGTATTTTAAAATTAACTACTAGTGGAATAGCATAAACTATTTCGTGTGCTTAGCATCAAGGCTTCAATTATACATAATGACCAGTAACATGGTGTATTGTGTTCAGATTTACAACTATTTAGAGTATTTTCAAAAATATATCTAAGTAGTGTCATCTAGGTGACGGTGTGTTAACTAACTGACCTAGTTTATGATTCTTTTTAGAAAATCAGGTGCAGCGCCCTCTACATTATCTTTTTGTTTTGCCGGTAAATCACTATATGCATCAAAATATTCTATTACTTCAGACAAATGTGTTTTTAAAAATAAACAATCAAAGAATTGTGAACATGTCTACGGTGTTTCCCACTAACTGACAAACAGTGAATCCAAGCATGAGATATGGTGTAAAATACAATCTAAATAATTTGATATATTTCCTTATTGTTTTATGTATGTCATCTTCTTCTGTTGGTGTATATCATCTGTAGATGTTTGCAATCCCATGAGTCCACTGGATTTGTGAACAGCTGCTCTAAATAAATATACTGTCGTCGTTCCCGCCCACTGTCTGCTATTCTTCAGACACAAGCCCTTCGACACTCCTGAGTTATTTTGCTTTTCAACTTACCTTGAAAATTTAGCTGAATTAGTTGGCTCTTCTAGTTGCCCATTAAACGCCCTTGGTATTGAGAGAAAGGGAGTCATAAATCACTGTCACCATTCGTTAGTAGCTGTTTATAGACAGTTTGTACAAGAAATTGTTAAACAAGAATTTACCAAACTAGAAAAAATAATTAATTTTTTGTTAAAAAAACAAACAAAAAAAAAATATAATAAACAAATTATTTAAAAGAAAAAAACATGAAGTAAAAAATAATTACTATTCAGTTAATGAAAACTCAACTTCTTGCAGTTTATTATCAGCATCTTTATTGTATAAACTGGTTGTATTTACAGTTTTAACCATTATTTTTGACGGTGTAAAATTGACATAACCCTTTTGAAGATGAACTGATTGGGATAAACGAATAACACCATATGAATTGTCTATTACCAAGAGGTTCCTACACTACGTCTTTATTAAGGGGTTACATAGGTCTTTTATTTTCAAAAAATCGATTTTTTTTATTCCATATGAAAGAATATTTCAAGAGTATTCAGACCAAATCTGAAGTAAATTCGAGCAATTATCTCGAACTCGAGTTATATAGAGTTTTCTCAAAATTTTGTTTTTCTGTGCGGTAGGCACCATTTCTCGATAATGAATCGACCGATTTAACTGAAACTTTGCACAGTTCATCTTTGCACAGTTCACATTGTTTAGTGATTGAACGAACGATTTGAATTTTTTTTAACACCTGTGCGGTGTTTGTATACTGTTATCTGGTCACAAATGACCAATTATCAGATATTTTCTGACCTAACTTAATAAACAGCAAATACTTAAATTTAAGGGCTTACTCTTATTTTATCTGTCAACTAATGCACTACAACTAACATGCAATAACTTCACAGCACTATACTCTGCTTTTTACATTAAACTGTTACACATTTACACTAACTCAAATGGTTTTGTCCTTATGAGTCTTCTCTTTAGTTCAGTTTTTTCAAGAAGCTGGATTGCCTCGACATTCACATGACTATTCAGCCTCTGGTCGTGACTTGCTGCTGTTACGGATATACCAAGGAGCATCAACAATGTTTCTCAGTACTTTGTTTTGGAATATCTGGATAATATGTAGATTACTAGCTTTGGTAGAGCCCCAGAGTTGGCACCCATATACCCATACTGGCCTCAGTACTTGCTTGTAGATGGATAATTTATTATGAATTGATAATGTTGAATTTTTTCCAATCAGCAAATACAGTTCTTATATCTAATATCAAACTCCTAAAGATTTTAATAGTTCTCCTGTTATGAGATCATATCTTGGAGCTTTCTTAGGATTTATATTCTCTTTTATCTCTGTTGATACTTCTCTAAATGATTATTCAACGTTATTCTTTCTTCAGTTTGGAGTGGTTCTTTCCATCTTAGTTCTTCACCATCATTGTCGTTGGGTTTAAACGTGTTTTCTAAATGATCTGCAAATCGTTCTGCTTTCTGTTCGTTACTTCTAGCCCAGTTACCGTTTTCCAACTTAATAGGAGGAGAATTAATACTTGGTCTCTTCATTCTTTTTGTTGCCTTCCATAACGAATAATCTGTGTTCTGATCAGCTGTTAAATTACTTGAAAAAGAATTAATTGTTGAATTTTTTATATTCGTATCTCCCTTTTTAGTTTTTGTGTAGCATTATTTAGACTAGTTTTGTCTCGTGGAGCTCTGTATTGCTGCCATTTTTTTCTTAACTTACTTTTTTCTACTATGAGTTCTCTGATTTCTTTTGGATAGTTGTTCCCTTTTGTTCTAGAAGTTATTGTGTGAGTATTTTCCCAAGCTACCTGTTGGATATTTTTTATAAAAACTTCTAATTCGTCATCAAGTTGCCTCGTGTTTCTCAATGGCACAGCAAGATTCATTTTGTGTTCAAGATTTATTTTGAAGCTCCCCCAGTCAGTTTTTTTATTAGTCAATATTGGATTGAACTCTTTTTTAATTACTGTATCACTCATAGTTAAAATTATCGGTGAGTGATCAGAGTTCATGTCCCAGCCGTCATTGATATCCAAATAGTTAGCTGAGATATTTTTGTAAATAAAGAAATCTATCAGGTCTGAAATTTTGTTCCTATCGGTAGGCCAGTATGTTGGTCTACCAGTAGAGATTACTTCACCATTTTGTTCCTTAACAGCTGACGATAGTTCTTTTCCTTTGGTTGTAATTAGCCTAGAGCCCCAGTGGGTATTCTTTGCATTAAAGTCGCCACCGATGATGTATCTTTTTCCTAAAGTGTTTATAAACTCTTTATATTCTTCTCTTTTAATGGAGTGTCTAGGAGGACAATATATTGAACTTATATTTACGGTATGTGTTTTCATCTTTACAAAGACTGTTGTTGCTTGTATGTGCTCAGTTGCATATTTTAATTCCTTATGATGCAAGATGTTATCTTTAATTATGATAGCGCTTCCTCCTTTAGCTGCATTATCTGGGTGTACAGTAGAATATACTCTATACCTCCTACATTTTATATACGACTGTTTAGTGAAGTGTGTTTCAGAAACGAGACACAGATCAATTTTTTCAATATCTAGTACTGCTTGCAACTCGATCTGATGTTGTAACAGTCCATTTGCGTTCCATGCCATTATCCGGAGGTCCTTAGCCATTTCTGATTTTCGAAATAGCTCCTTTAGCGCTATGCTCTAGTCGGTTAACTCTGATATCGATTTGAGTTATTTTGTCATCAATCTCGGTGAGCTTTTCCAATATCAATTTTAATGTAATATCAGTTTCTTTTTCTTGTTGCGATGATGCATGTCTCCTTGCATTCTTTGTTACATCGCTGTAACTTCTATTTTCACTGACCTCTGTCGTTTTTAGTTTTTTGCTTTCAATAACTCTATGGGGCGCTTTTAAAACGTTGTCTTTGTTTGTTTTCTCGTTTCTCACTGTTTGTAATTTTTTAGCTACATAACATCCGCGGTAGTTTGCAGGATGGTTTTCTCCACAATGAACACATTTTGGTTTATCTTCCGGTGGTTTTTGGTAATCTTTAGTAAGGTGTTTACCAACACATTTTACACATCTTGGCTCTTTTTTACAGTATTTCCACGTGTGTCCGTAAGCCTGGTATCTTTTACATTGCGGAACTAATCTGGAACTCCTTAATGGCTCGATTTCAACTCTCGTACAAAGTATGTCTGTTATGCCATAAATTCTATTTATATCTTCATCCTGTCTAAATGTTAAGATGAACATATCTAGTTGTTTTTTAGTTTTCCATTTGAATTTCTTGTCAGCTTTAATGGCTTTATATTGGCGTTTTTGTAGTCTTTTACTATTTCCTCTGGTGGCCATGTGTGATGTAATTTCTTAACAACAACTCTAATTGGCCTCTCTTACTTAATTTCATAAGTGTGGTACGAAAGGTTACTCGTATTTAATTTCTCTATTAAAGTTCTGTAATGATCGCTATTGGCTGTAGTAATTTTTATAACTTCACTGTTTATGATTTTCAGAGTGAAGGTAATACCAGCCTCAGTCAGGAGCTTGCTCAGGTCAACAACACTTTGAAAACCTTCTACTACAACCGAAGGTGGTGGTTTTGGTTTTTTGACTGGTTTTTCAATTTGTGTTTCTGCACTTGATTTTGCGGAGATGAGGTATCCATTTTACGTTTTTTGTTAGTTTTCCTGTTTTCGGGTCTTATCCAGCCCGTTTCATACGCTAAATCTTCTTCATTGGTGCAGTATTCAAGTTTATCTGCTTTTAATTTCTTTTGTGATTCATCGGCACTTGCGGTTAACCCTGTATGTTGTTCGGCTTTTTCCAGCTGTGCTAATTTAAAGTTTTTTCTCAATCCCAAATAAAGTGTAAGGATGGCATCTTTGATTTTCACAGTAGGAATAACTTCAGCGGTTTTGACACCATGGGTAATTGTGATACAAAAGATTGGAAATATCATCGCACATCAAGACTCATCTTAATGTTATGGTAAATCTTACATAAGATCTTTCTAAGCTGCATTCTAGATGTCTGTCTTTTATAAAATTTTATAAGAATTTCACACTATCTTGTCATTTGAATAAATGTCTGTGAAGATGGTAATAATAGTACACTATTTTGTCCTTCGAATGAGAGATCATATCTAAAGTGTGATGTCATGCGAGTAATTATTGAGATTTCTTTTATACGTATCAGAAAAATTAATCAATATTAAATAGTATCAAATATTATTTAATATTTAACTGGGTTAAGATTGTGTATTGTGTAATATCGATTAATTGTGTAATTATTCTTTCTTAGTTACTTAACATTGAAAAAACCTATTACCTACCACCGACAACCTTACAGTATATGAATTAAAAATACCCAATGGACCTCGAGAGTTTTCTATACCATTCCTTTTTCCTATGTTTATGTATATCACTTACAAAGAAAAACACTCTTACATAATCTATCTGCCTCATCTTTGACCTACCATTTTCTATTTCCCACATATAATACATCTTTCTTATTATATTTATCATCCAACAGAGAATATCTATGACCTCAAAATTAAATAAAAACAATGCAATTTGTACGAGTACTATATAGGACGATAGATCTGTATTTTTCTTGAAAATCACTTGACAGAAACCTTACTTGCAGTATACAACGTAGGTTTCTGCCAGTACTGCTACCTTCTGAGCTTGTAGGCCACTCATGCTGTAGAACAGCTATTTCTTTGAGGAGTAATAAAGCTATTGGTCACTGTCTGTCAGTCTTCTGATATCTATATTTTACTCAAAGCAATAAAGCGTATTAAAATTCTTAACGCTTACGCCATGATAGATAAAACTAATGCAATACGTTGATTAATACTTTATATTTGGATATATTAAAAACTAATATTAATTTTATCATGTAAAACTGCTTGACGAAATCATCATTACTAACTGACTGGTTATTAAATTGAATTTTGCTAGATATTTTTTCATTTAGAACCTTATAATTACGACTATATATAGTAAAACGTTTACAAAATTGTAAAAAACATTCTGCATTTTGATCATTCTTATCATTGGCGATTCCTAAAATACCAGATATCTCATTCCTATAACATAAATCAAAACAGACTCATTCGCGTTGATATGACTTTCATATACAAATTTTTCGAGTTAAATTTTGTTCACATCAACTAGCTAATCATTTTGAGTTAATTTGACATAACCAAATATTCCATGTTGAATATTTTTATTTTCTAACCAAGGATTCAATTTTAGCAACACCTGTTACATAAATTTTAAGAAAAAAATTGGGTTATCGGTGACACATAAGTCAAATACTTATAGTAAAATAAACATGAAGTCACTCAGGTTTATGTGTCAAATGACAGCTGTCAATTACGGGATCAATTTGATCGTGTCCTCCATTTTTGTAAGTATGCTGTTTTCGACTAATCGAAAAAACTACAATAAGATTACTAACCTAAAAAAATTACCAAACCTCTAAAACTTTCATGCTTTACTCTGTACTCGCATAAAGAGATAAAGAGAGATAAAAAAATTAAGCAAAGTATGTTCAGCCTCAAGCTCATTATAGTAAGTACTTTTAATTTAAGGTACCGCACAGAACTGTAATAGTTCGCAAGTATAATAATTGATATTATATGGAAATTAGAACAGATATAATAACAGAATGCTGTTTTCATAACAGAAATCAATAACGGAATGCATCGAAGAAGAAAAACTAGTATGGTACGGCCACATCCAGAAAATGGGCGAAGAAAGACTATTTAAAAAGGTGACGAGATATATAACAAAAAAAATCGAAAAAAAAAAGACGAACCAAAAAATCCTGGATTAGGGGTATTAAAAGAAGAATGAGCAGTTTAAATGAAGAAAATTGGAACAAACGAAATAACTGGTGCTAACAGATCGTCAGATCTACAACAAGCACAAGAAGAATATGCAAATTATGTACAAGCAGGAATATTTCCCATCTTATCAAATTTTTCTTCATGTTGTATGTCTTTCCAACTTTTGATCCCATCAGACAGATTGGACAAAAGACGAGACGAAGCATATATCATTCATCGGTGATCGATGCACAACCTTTAAATTCGCACGCCATTACCATCACCAATTTGCCATTACGAAACTAGATTTTTTGACAAAACATATGACCAACTTTGCTTAACATCAATGTTAGTCACAGAAATCACTGATTTTCCCAAAATTTATGAAACGCGTGTTACTTCTGTGTTTTCTAAATGTCAATCGTTTAATTAACCACGGCGTACTTTGAAATATCTTCAGAGTATCTACCAATATTAAAAAGAGGGTTTTGATTCAAACTATTAAATGCAAATATACTTTAACATGAGGTACACTTAAAATTGTAAGTACACCTGTAGTTACTTTCTGCCTTGATTATATTAGGCCTCTTAGTGTATCACATACTACTTTGTATCGTTTTAAACACAAAAATCAATTAAATAATGGCCGGACAACTAAAACATATTTTCTTGCACCACTTTTTCATCTGAAATAGTTGAATCTACTTTACTTTACTCTAACTCAAATATATCTTCCTACTATCAACTTATAAAAGGAATCATACAATTATAATTTCTTCTAAATTCATTCCTGCATCAATATAGAAACAAATCATTTTAGATCATTCAATATTTAGACGGGGACTAAACATTAAATGATACCCTTAAAGTAAAGGAGCCGTTGCGATTAGTTCAGAACGAATTAGTTGTACTAACGTAATTTCATGGCTCGTTTGAATCGACATAATATATTTTTTATTACAGCATATACTTTAGAATCTGTTTATAGATAAATAGGTTTAAAGTTCTAGATATACAGAGAATAAATTGTTATTTAGCCACTTTAGACTTCGTCGTGTAATTCATTCATCAATCTGTCAAAGTAGATTTTGTTAATTTTACGAATTTCATGTGCTTGAAAACATACTTTTCAAATATTTAAATTATTTTCACCATATTCAAAGTAAACAATATTCGGGCGTTTGGGCGATCAGTCAGAAAATATATAAAAGAACATACATCCTGAACACTATATTATATATCATATATAGAACTCATATGATTCAGTGTAACAAGTCCTTATTCTCTGTGTGTCTATTATCCCTTATTTACAAGATTGTGTGATTTCGTATGGTGGACTCCCATTTTTTCGTTATTATTATTTTCCTCCACTTTTTCTCCTTCTAATTGTTCCTTACATCTATTTTTGTTACATCTACATCTAACATTGCATTTATATATATATATATATATATATATATATATATATATATATATATATATATATATATATATTAAAAATAAAATAATAAATAGAGACCTGAAGTACATTTATGAAAGTCAAAGGAAAATAAACGAGGCAATCATTGAAATCACGCCAATTAACCAAGGTGTAAAAGCAACTTCAAAAATCCAATCGTAACAGTCAAAAGAATAAAATTGGTCCGCCAAGTAACAAAAAGAAGAAATACGTATCTGCAAGAATATTGTCACTTATGGATAAACGAAGACCGCTCAAAAATAAATACAAAAATTCGATAAAAACATTGTAAACAGATTCGTAAAGCCAAGATTCGTAAGAACAGTGGTTAAAGACAGATGCACAGAAATTGAAGAGCTTGAAGAAAAACATGACCCCTTCAACAAACACAAGCTAGTAAAAGAAGTCACAAACCGAATAAAATTGTGCCGCATGAACAAAATAGTAAAGAACAATAATATTATCTTTCACCCAAGACAATTCTCCAACACTGGAAAACGTATCCCCAACAACTCTAAGTGCAGCAAAATCTTGTAGATGAATATTAAGACAAATCTTCTTCAAACATTCTTAAATCAGAAATCCTAAAATAAAGGGCAACAAACAGTAGCACAGAATATGAAGAGGACAGAGAACTTTTGACCACTATTAAAAGGAGAAAGACAGCATATTTGGAGCACATACTTAGAAATGAGAAGTATGAGTTGTTGCAGCTGATTATGAAGGGTAAAATCGGAGGAAAAAGGGGTCCTGGTAGACGACAAATATCCAGGCTGAAAAGCATTTGAGACTGTACCGGAGTAAACACAGGCGCTTTTAAGAAAAGCAGAAGATAGAGACGAATTTGTAATGGTTATAGCCAACCTTCACTAATGGAGTCGACACTAGAAGAGGAAGAAGAAGCATTGCTCTGCAGTGACTGCATAGGTCAAATTCACAAAACACTGAAAAATTGAGCATTTGTAGGTTATCAACAGGTGTTCTGTGAGAAGGTAGTGTTTTTGCTTATAGTATAAAACTTTGAATTTATATTTTTGTTTTAAATACAATTTATGTAAATAGCTAATACAATACATTTTTATTGAGCCACAAAAAAACATAAAAATACTGAGTAAAAAATATTGTAGATCATAAATGAACTATTGTAGATCTTCAATTTTCCTCACATACATTTTATGAGTTTTATTTTTTTTGAAATTATCTAGCATAATTTTTTAAATGCTTTCCTCAAATTATTGCTCTCTTAATATCTGTTTCTGTGTATGCTCCATTATTATAAAATTCCCGCTGTCAGTTCAATATCAGCTGTTCTATCGCATGCGTCTTAATGCACAAGAGAGACTATCCAACCAATGCGTTAGTCGCTTGCATCAAACGCATGCGAAAATCGTATATACTGCATCTTTAAACAAAACTAATCCTTAATTAAATTTATACACTTTTGTTGGTGTTTCTTATTTATACAGGTTTCCTGAACGTATTTCACACGCGGTATAATTTATTAACACGCTTTTCCTACGATCCATAGTAAAAATATGAAGTAATTGTGTACAAATCTCAGTGTCATAGATATTTGTTCTTTGAATTCTTCACCTGCTTCTGAAGAAGATACCTAAAAGAGTAGTGAAACATTGAGGTGGACCTACACACAGGCCATCCAAATAACACCCGAACCAAACCAGGAAGACGATTAGTTAATATAGAAACTTAGTATTTGATCATTTAACCGTTTTAAACTTTTCACATATTATTGGAATTTGTTTTGACTCTTTAATATTCGAGTTTCAATTGGAAATTTTATTTACTATAATTTACAAAGCAAGGTACAAATATTATCTTAGTTGTCACATCTAATTAAAAAAGGACAAAAACTATGAACCCTCTTTCTTGTAATAAAAAAAAATTAAATTTATTGTTCTAAGGTAGAATACTCTTATGGTTTCTAAAGGATTATGTGCACTGTAATTGAAACACAATAATATCAGGCAATACTATTTTCTATATTGAGTATTTGACTGTTATAAAGCTGTATTCAATAAATCACTTGGTATATCTTCTTTACCAGAAGCAATCTGTATCAAAAATTGTCTCATTCACCTTTTTGCCATTATTGAGATTTTTTTAAAATTTGTGTCGAAAAACATCAAAACCAGTCTTATCTCTAAGCAATAGTGGCCATTTTATAGTCGAAAAATAACAAGCTACCATTTTCAATTATTTAATAACACATTCGAGACCAAATGAAAGACGAAAATTTTTTTTCATATTTTTTATATGAAAACATTTAATTACAAGTGTTGAGATATATTGTCGATACATACTGCTCCTTATACATAGTACAAGGTGGTTATTCTATAACATTGTATTCTTCTGTCTGACTAGTCAATTGACAAAAAACTCTTATGTACAAAAATAATTCAGCATTTCGTCCACCGAAATTAGTTTCTTGGATCAAATATTAAAGACGGTTTATTATAGGTACCACGGCATTTAAGATTCAAGATCAAAGAAATATCTATATAAAACGTTAGAACAGTAACTTCAATCATCTTTGATAAATTTTAAATATTTGGTATAATTTTGTACTAAAATTAAATTATCAATATTAGTATAATATATTCTATAGGATAGCCACCTTGATTTATAAAAAGAATACTAGTTGTGCCTTAAAAAACTAACACTAAAAATTCGATAACTTAAAAAATCATATATACAAAAAACAAACAAAATATATAATCAATATGACCAGATATACATAGGTTTGTTATCAATTAGTCACTATCTGATAAACTGGTCATTAAAAGATATTTGTACTATAAACATAATAGAGGAAAAACTCTACCTTTGCTTTACTATTAACCAGTATTGTACTAAAACATGACCTGCAAAGTCTGAAACACCGATTCGACCATCAGAAACACGTATTTCAACAGATCCAAATTCTTTGGATAGTATTCATTCAGTAATCCTAACGGTGAAGACCATCTTTAAAACCCATATATTCAACATTTTTTTATTATATATTGGCTTTCCTTCTGTTCTAGGAAGTAATCCTGATCGACGCAATGTTTAAATAATTAACAAAAGTGCTTGCAAAACCATTAAAGAACAAAATTTGAGCGATGTCAATAAAACAGTTGATAGTTTTTGGAAAATGTTGATGGTTTAGATTTCAAACACTGAAATTACGAGTAAAATAGGCCCTCTTTATTTCCCTTCAAACGCCCTTTATTACCACTGATTTCACCCAAATTACTCATTTTATTCAGACCTAGTTGTTCTGGGCTTTTTGGATATTTTAACAATTTTAAAAATGTTTCGACGTTTTTTCTGAAACTCAGGTACCGAACCTGGATCTCCCGCGTTAATCAACAAGTTTAGTAGAAAGATTATACGAAACATAAATTTTAACAGAAATAAAGTTACACAAATATTCGACAAGAAAAAAGAACAAGATTGACGAGATCCATGTCAAAAAAACACAATAAAGAATAGTAACTACCGAAATACTCGTAACGCTATTAACATGGTTATAATGAACAGCGTTCTGAGCGTTCGGCTTAATAGAGTAAAGTTTTCAGTGTAATGCTATATTAGAAAGCTGATAAAAGACTGTAGTTATGAATCGTTACAGAACTAGATTTGAAGTAAGAAATAGAAGCACGATCCTAATATCACCAAACATTTAATCAGCTCTCCCACTACTCTAGTGGCAGAATAAAAATTCTTACCAAAAGTCGATAGACTCGATATATAGTCGATAGTTTTGGTAGTCTAAGTTGTACATGTTTAGAGCGGACTGAACGATTATGTACACTGCGACTGACTAATAACGAACTTCCCGTTTTCTGTCTATAAGGTTTATGGCGTACTGAGCTGAGTATTTTCTGTTCCTGCTCAGAAAGTCCATAGTGCATATCTCGACCACTTGTGACCTTTTGATAGTGTTAAAGTCCTAGATTCGTTATGTTCCGTCTCTGCTGCCGGTTTGTATATATTATTAGTTATTCGTTTGTATGTAGTCCATCAAACACCTAATTAAACCGCAAAAATGTTATCACTAATACCACAACTTACAATTGACGAAACTTAAATGTGAACAGCAAAAATTTAATGGTTTAGACTTTGGCTTAGATATAGACTATGCATAATTTCACCACTGATATTCAATCTGCACTCGGAGCGCATTTTTGAAGAGGCTCTAAAAGATATTGATGAAGGCATCTCAATAAATGGAGTCAAGCTCAATAACTTGCGGCATGCAGATGATACAATAGTGTTTTACAATACCATAGAAAACCATGCAAACCTTAATGAACAAAATAACGGAAACAAGTAGAACATATGGACTGGATATAAACATCAGCAAAACCAAGCTAATGATCATTAGCAAGGAAAACATAACTGGAGCAAATCTGTAGGTGAACCAAATAAGAATTGAACGTGTCTCACAGTACAACTACTTGGGAACTATAATCAATGAGTCGTGGGACAATACTCAAGAGATTAAATGTCGTATCGGAAAGTCAAAAAGTGCATTCTTGACTATAAGCTTTGTGTTCAAGAGCCATGACCTCACCCTAGAAACAAAAAAGAGGCTCCATTGAAGGCGGAAACTGTATCAAAACTTCAGGCTTTTGAGCTATGGTTATACAGAAGGATCCTGAAGATACCATGGACAAAGTTACCAATGAAGAAGTATTACGGAGGATGAATACAATCGCCGTAAGCTGCAGTACTTGGGACATATAATGAGAAATCAAGGCAAATATGAGCTACTCCAATGCATTTTGCAAGGTAAAATTTAAGGAAAAAGGGTCCCAGGATGAAGAAGGCTTGCTAATCTGAGAGCATGGTACAGAAAGACCTCAACACAGATATTCCGTATAGCAGCCAACAAAGTCATCATAGCCAGAATGATCGCCAACGTTCGGAGAGGACAGGCACCTTAAGAAGATGCATTATCATCGTTCATCTCATTAAAATTTGACAGCCTTTAAAAATATTCTCAAAAAAAATTTTCAAAAACGCGTCAGCATTTCCTATGAGATATGTCCATTTTGTATTTCACTAATGACTTCTTGAGTAATCAAAGTAACCTTACTAGTCCTATTCCTCTGAGAAAGCATACGGTGTTGTGTAGCTTTGTTTTAGAGATTTTGACAGTAACTATAACTATAGAAATTAAAATCGTTTTTGGTTGTAATTTCTATAATGATTTTCGATTAACTCATTGTCATAGAGCCTGTTTCATTTTCCATTTCATGTTACATTCCAATTTAGAGCTAATTCTTTAAATTATGCGCCTTATTCATTGCTTTATTATCTGGCAATATGACAATCTCATGTCTCTGACATCACTTATCAATATTTATTTACGCACATCTGTCAATGGCGTGAATTTCCGCTTACAACTGGCGCTTTGCTTAACTTTCCGTGTATTTGGTTTTAGTCTTGAGCCATCTTTACACCATTTAATGGCATATGTTGTTTCAACGCATCTTGTGGCAAATTCGTTATCAATTAAAAGTTTGTTTTACAATACACGAAATTAAGATCTTCCAAAGGCTTGAAGGTTTTTTAAATAAAGTAGTAAGTTTACATACACTAAAAAGTACTTTACAAAATGTTTGAATTAAACCATTCATAAAGATTTAATCAAATATTTATCAAAATTAAATCTAATGATTCATTACAAAAAGGAAACAACTAAACGAGCATGAATCATAATAATATTGACCTACCTTCTACAAGGGACATTTTTTAAAACAGAAGAGTATAGTATAGAACAAAATTTTGACGCAGGTAAAAAGTTTTTATCACAAAAATAGTTTTTTTAAACCACATCTCGAGAACTTTCGATCCATCTAATGCAAAAAGAGAGACTTCAAATATACTTTTGTTTTCCCAAATATCAACTCATAAATGTTTGTAAACTTATTAACCCATCACTAACTTGGGAAAACGTTACCAACAGAAGCGTTGATATTTGCCTGCGAAAATTAATATTGATAATAATTCAAAACCAGTCGATTTGAAAATACATTAAAGATGAATAAAAATGATTACCAAATAGTACTGCACATTGCTAATGGTTTTTTAAACATATTTCTAAAATACACCCACACTTTTAATGACCAGTTGATCTCCAAAAAACCAAATGACTAAAATGAAAAAATAAAATCAACACTCACACGGATAGCACATATTTTTAATTCTATTTTGGAGTTCACGAGAACGGACTTACTGTCGGTTATTTTGTTTTTGGAAGAGGACGTACTAGATAGAGTTTCTCGCCTTGTTTGTTGGTATAGATAGGTGCCCTCTGGTAATGGTCTACCAGCTGGTCCAAAGTATGGAATTTTCGTTGTCCTATGCAATACAAGGCGCCCTCTACGTGAACGCGAAAATGTTTGTTTCTACCTGGCGCTTTCAATGATACGGAATAGTCGCCCATCTGAAACATTTGTATATATAAAGAAAATATTTAACAGTCGTCTTTTTTACATGTTATTTTCCAACACTACATAATTTAAACTAGATTGTGAATGTACGTGAATATGATAAGGCAGAAAATCTTCATAAGTTGCATGATATCTAGAGGAAATGCTTATATTCCGAATAATATTTCAATCCACACAGTTGAAATAATAACTGGATAGCAGTCAATATAATCAATAATAAATAACATATATAAAATACTTACATTTGTTTCGCTATCCCTAATAAGAAAGTCGCCGTCATGGCCATGTTGATTTAGTAAATTATCACACACATACCTCGTGATATTACCATAATACCATGGTTTATCAATAAGGTGCGGCTTTTCTACCATAGAAACTTGAGATCTTTCCATGGAGGTTTCCATAGTGCTGGGTCTGTTTCTCTCTTGTAAGGGACGGTCCAAATAATCATTCAGTTCTTGAAGGTAATTTCTAGGAACAAGACCAACTTGAGCTTGAGAATTTCTAGCTTTGTACCTGGGAGAGAAATAAAGTTTTCCTGAGCATGCCTTGTAATAATAGAACTGTCAAAATTAAAAAAATACATAAAAAAATATTTAGGATATCAAGATTTTATTGTTTTTTGTTCTGTATTTCTATGATAAAAGATTCACAAAGTTTTTTTGTACTTCATAGAAATTAGTCATAAACTTTGTGAAGAGGTTAATAGATATCCTTGTTGTGTAAAGTAACTCTTCTTATGAATAAAACTTTAGTTGTGATTGTAGCATGTATAAATTCCTTATAACCATCGAATATTCAATGTATAAAATTTATTTGATACGCTCCTGGGCTATGTTTAAAATTCAGTGAGTCTTTGTTTATATTCGATTATCGAAGAAAAATTCCACTGAGTAGTAAAATAATTCATATTTTGCGTTTTAAAAATTCTGTGAATTTCAAACCCATGCCATGTTAAGGTCTAATTTCCTGTGAAAGGCGTCACTAAAAAAAATTCTGATTTGCCCGGTGCAAAGACTGGTCAAGGGGTGAGGAAGGCCAAGAACCGGTACGACAGAGCGTCAGGTCGAAGTGAATTTAGGTTGGAAGAAGATTTTAAAGAGAGAAGACGCAGCGTGGATGGCCTAAAGGAACCGGCAAATTTTATTTGTAAAAATGTGAATTATACTCAAACGTAATGTGTCAGTTTTTGTCTGAGTAAATTTTGGTTCGTGTTGTGTTTCACCTGAGAGATTTGTAAGACGGCGTTCCAAACAATTTTATAGATGTCCACATAGCTCCAAGCAAAAGCTTGAGTTTTTTAAAAAGCCGGGTTTTTTGTTGTCCCTGGTCATTCCAGACCATTTTTGCAGCTTGTGAGACGCATTTGTTTGTTTTGCAGTGAGTTTTGAGTCCAGTTCCAACCCCAGAAAAGATATAATATTCAGTGAAAACCAGATACTTTTTTTTGTTAAAATTTTTTTAAAGTAACAATAGACATTTTTCACTAATAATTTCGTTCATAACAAGTTAAGAAATTGTAATAGGTAAAATTATAAATACACTCATGGACAAAAATATACGTACAAGTCTGTAGCTTGAAAAATATAGAAGTTATTACAATTGTTTATAAGTAAAAAACATACCCCTTTTTCAAACGTTTATTTTGTAAATAATTTCGATGAAAACTCAATATGCATTTAACTTCTGAGATAGTCTAAGTCTTAAAGAATCCTATGAAATTTGCTGAATGTGTCTAGCAACATGCATAGGGTAAGCTCAATAGTTTAAATAATTAGCCTCAGGGATAAACAAATTAAATAATTTATAAAATATTTGACTGATCGGGGGGAAATTTCGCACAAATCTAAAAGATGGTAATTCCTTGATGTTTAAATGTATTAATACCATTTTATTTTGTTAATAAAAAAATTAATAAAATTTATAAATTAGTGCAAAAAAACTGCTTTTTTGCAAATATCTCTGTAAATTATTTATCAATTTTAATTAAAAAAACGGGAAAATAAAGATATTCTTGACATAAAAAAAATGACATAAATATTGTTTATTTAAAATATAAGGGAAAAAATTTATAGATAAAAAATCAAATTGTGACCATAAATTATTGCTTAAAAAAAACGCAAGGTAAAACTAGGAGTATCTTTTCATCTATTCATCATCTAGCATCCCCCACCTATGTCTTAAAAGCTTCAGATATCTGCGAAACATTTTTCCACCTTTTTTTTTAACCAGACTGGGCTATTTGTCGTATGTGGCGTTTTAGCTGATCCCACATCTGCTCTATTGGATTTAAATCCGGACTAAATGGTGGCCAATCCAAACTTTGAATTTGGATCTCATCAAGATATTTACTTACTATGGCAGCAGCATGTGGTCGTGCATTATCGTGCATTAACATGAATCTGTCGTATCCAATGTGTCCAACATATGGCAAAATATGATCTTGCAGAATATTTTTAACGTAAGTGTCACCGGTCATTCATCCAATCACTTCTACAAGTGCGGTGCGTCCCTCCCAACTAATACCTCCCCAAAGCATTATGCCACCACCTCCAAAACTAACGGTCTGGGTAAGATTGCAGGTGGTGAATCGTTCTTCAACTTTTCTGTAGACGTGGTTTCGACCACCTGCTTATATGATAGGATTCTGGTCTCATCAGTGAAAAGAAAATTTTTCCAGTTGTCGATATTCCAATGAATATGTCTTCTTGCAAGTTCTAAACGACGAGCTTTATGATTTTGGAAAAGACGTGGAACTTTTACAGGATGTCTAGGCTTTAAGTTTGCTTCTTTTCATCTTCGTCTAACTGTTTTTGAGCTCACATTAACTTGTCTGACATATAGTAGCTTATTTCTGAGGTTCATCGATGCCAATGAATGATTTCTTGTAGAATTAAGAACCAAAAAATGGTCATCAATTGCGGTTGTGCACCTTGGACATCCTTCACCAGGCCTTCGTACAAAATTGCCTGTCTCATGGTACCTTTTTAAAATATTCGAAACTGTAGATTGACTTCTCCTGAGACCACGTGCGATATTTTTTTGTGTATATCCTTTCTCGTACAAAATTACAATCTATGCTGCTTGGGCTTCATCGCAGTTTCGAATTGGTGGCATATTTGTTTTAAATTTACTTAATCAAAATAATATTTAATAAAACTTAATAGATTAAACTAAAAATAACCGAATTACTATGATTTTTTACCTTTTTTTTCCTTTACGTGAAAAAGGTTTTTTATGATAAAATGCACGAATGACACTAAACGCTGAATAAACGTCAAAATATTTCAAACCAATTGAGTATATCAGCCTACTATATAAGTAAAATCAGTAATCTAAAATTATTTTGAAATAATAGTGACTACACAAAAAAAAAATTGAAAAATTCCAAAATATTCGATATTTTTGTCCATGAGTTTATTAGGGATTGGTTACCTGTCATATTATTTATACTTATAAAGTTTTAAAATTTAATCTTGACATATGACAGTTGGCATTATTTTCTTCGTACATTTGGCACATCCCTAACCATAAATTTTGAATTTGTTTTGTTTTTAAAAAATTTAACCTCTAGCATAGCTCTATTTAAAAAGATATTTTTCATTTGTAATAATTTATTTCCGCTACAAAATGTCAGCCAACATAATTTAAGTTCTTATAGTGATAGCAATATTGTAAGTTGTTTTTGTTATTTTGTTATTATTTATATTTGTAACTGTTTATGGTGATCATCATCGCTTGTTGTGCCTTTACTATTTTATCCATATTAGACTTGGTGAGTGTCCACGTCTGTGAACCATATGTGAGTATAGGGAGGATACACTGATCGTAAATTCTGGGTTTCAAATATTGTTCTATTTTAGTGCTTTTCAAGATCCAACTCAGTTTTCCAAATCCTGCCCACGCTAACCTTATTCTTCTGGTAATGTAGGCTGTTTGATTTTCTTTGTTAACTTTCATTATCTGTCCCAGGTAGATGTATTCGCTTGTTGTTTCTAAATTTAGATCGTTCAACGTTATTTCTCTAATGTTCGGTGTATTTGTCATTATTTTTGTTTTTTCCAAGTTTTTGTAACTGTTTATGGTGATCATCATCGCTTGTTGTGCCTTTACTATTTTATCCATATTAGACTTGGTGAGTGTCCACGTCTGTGAACCATATGTGAGTATAGGGAGGATACACTGATTTTAAATTCTGGTTTTCAAATATTGTTCTATTTTAGTACTTTTCAAGATCCAACTCAGTTTTCCAAATCCTGCCCACGCTAACCTTATACTTCTGGTAATTTCGGCAGTTTGATTTTCTTTGTTAAATTTCATTATCTGTCCCAGGTAGATGTATTCGCTTACTGTTTCTAAATTTATGTCGTTCAACGTTATTTCTCTAATGTTCGGTGTATTTGTCATTATTTTTGTTTTTTCCAAGTTTATCTTAAGACCTACTTTTTCCGAAGCTTGAAATAGTTGCGTCATCATGGTCTGTAGTTCTTGTAGCGAATATTACAATGTTATCAGCGTATTTCAAATGGCTCAGTTTTCTTCCAATAACATTTACATGAAGAGAATTACATGAAGAGATATTACCGAGAATCATATGATTTAATCATGCGGAATTGGTACCGTCCTATTCTCCTGTGACGAGCCGCATAACAATGCTTATGACAAAGTCATATGAATAATGCTTATGACAAAGTTATATTAGAAATCACACAATGTAAATATGTAAATTTCACTCCATGACCAAATCACATGACAAACCACATTGATCAATCATGTAGTGTAAAGTCGACTTTACAGAGTGAAAAATAAGGTAAGAGAGCACATAAGGTCGTTCCGTGGCCGAAAAAGTCAATACAATCTACATGAACCCTCGAAAATATATCTTCCTAGAGGCCTAAATGTTAAAACAATGTAGAATATATTTCAAAACAAAAATTGACTGTCTTATACTGAGTTCAGTTTTCCGAACCTTACAGCATTTTTTGTAGCGACCATAACGTCATAATGATCTTTTTGGTTAATTGTGCCTGAAATATATCCCCAGTAGGCTGCGTTTACAAAGATATTCTTCTTCTTAAGCCGCTCTATCGGAGATTGCAAATCATCAGGCTATATTGATCTTATTTACCATTGACGTGTAGAGCATTTGTAGTGTAGCCAAACTATTCTCCGAAATGACATAAGACTAGTAAGTATGAGGACAAGTGTGAACGGCCTTTGTACATAAGTGAATGTAAAAAGAGCTGATTATTACGTTTAATTTGAAAGTATTATGTAGAATATGTTAAAGCATTATTGTTTGTGTATAAAAGGTTAAAAATTATTCAAAGTTTATTATGGTTTTCAACTATTGCTTACCATTCTGGATCACTTGCAGGCCTATCTAAAATTTCCAATCGATCGCCTTTTTCAAAGGATAATTCTTGTTCGTTCGACGAAGAAAACGAATAGAGAGCCACAACTATATCCAGGACATTTTCTGCCATTGCATATGTATGGACAGTATCATCGATATCGCCTTCTTCTTGGGTATAGTTCGATGGGAACCATCCCGATATGTTGCTACTTTGACCTCTCCACCACCCTAAAAAATAATAATTAAAATTATCATCAAAATTACAAGTACAAGTTGGTGTAAATTATATCAACTAATTCAAATAATGAAAAAAATTGTACAGATTCTTAATTACAAGAAATTCTCTCTTCCTCCCTAAAAATCCAATCAGCCCCTAATGTAGTGAATTAATTAATCTACAATTTGTTTAGTATCTTGTGTGTGACGGGTTTTTCTACATGTTTTTATGTTAATTGTAATTTTGTATTTATGTCTTTTAATAATAATAATTTTATTTTACTATTAACGATTAACAAGTCTACAATTTTTAACTAATTTCTACAGAAATTACATCAAAATTAGGTTTTCATTTATTTATTTACCGTCTAGTTTAAGAGCCACATTACTCCAAAATCATTTAGCAACAGGTTTTCAATACATAAATAAATAACACACATTTTAAAAAATATACCTCTAGAATAAGTGTAAATAGCTTCATAAATACATCATTTATACTGTTACAAACAATAAAATCTATTTAAGTAATTTTCAATCGATCACAACAACAAAGGTAGCTCCTATACTGTCTCCTCAAGATACATCCCTTATATGTCGATGTATAATAAACTGAATATCCATATACAAAACTACATCTTAACAACAGACTGTACCGTAATCATTTTAAAATTTTGCTTGACCGGTGACCTGATGATGACCAGAAAACTGTAGTGGTCGAAACCGGTCGTCACAAGCTAAATAAATACACACAACGCAAAAGTCTAGGGATATTTTTATAAATAGACGTATTTTGTTTATCTGTAATCAACTTAAAAAAAGTAATACAAAATTTGTAGTTTAAATTGTTGTTTAATATGTCAAAAACCATAAATTGCAAAAAAAAACAGAAAATTGGAGCAAAAATAATATATTGCAAATCACCCATGTTTCACATACCACCATAAAATGTCAAAAATACGAAATATAAATTAAAGTATGGCCACCACCTTCGTTTATCACAGCTCTACATCTACTGTTCATGCTCCGAATCACATTGTTAATGTCTGCTTGAGGTAGTTGTGCCCATTGTTCTCTCAGAAGCTCTTTTAATTGAAACTCATTGTAGATATTGCCCATATGTGGAGTAATTCTTCGTTGGAGCATGTCCCATACATGCTCAATGGGATTCAAGTCCGGTGATTGTGCTGGCCACGGCAATACATCAATACCCTCGTTATCCAACCAGTTTATTACAATATGCGCCAATATGTGGTCGAGCGTTATCATGCATAAAGTAAAAATTTTCTCTAACAGCAGCAGCAAACGGGCGCACAACAGGTTCAAGAATAGTGTCCAAATATTGCTGACTTGTGAGAAAGCCACGTGGAAAAATGAGGTCAGTTCTTCCGTCAATCATGATTCCGCCCCATACCATTAATGTACCACCTCTGTATGCATACACTTCTTAAAGATGTCGTAATCGTTTTTCATTTCCGGGTCGTCTCCAAACTCTTGTCCGACGAGAGAGAATCTGGATGAAATCCATATCTAGACTCTAAACAAAACTGTGGCCCAGTCATTGTCAGTCCAATTCTGAAACTCTTTGACACCAGGTTAATCTTGCAGCGCGATTGCCTCTAGATAAAGGTGGACTTCTCAGTGGTCGCCGACTACGAAGATTGGCTTCATGGAGACGATTCCTCACAGTACTGCTGCTAATTGTTACATTATGTGCAAGCTGTAATTCATTAACCAGCTCGGGTGCTGTGATTGTTGGCTGCCTTCTGGCATTTAAAATTAAATATCGGTCTTGAGCAACGGTTGTAGAGCGACCACGTCCTGGATGTTGCTCGGCTGTACTCCCAGTGTCTCTAAACCGACGCCACAAACGACTAACAACATATAAGTTGTTAAGGACAACGTTAAATGTTGTCGTTGCATGGTAAGACAATATCTTTAACTCACCCTTTAAGCAAGAATGGTATAAAGTGACTAAAATTAAAAATAAACAAAACATAAAAATGTGGATTTTTTTGTCTCTTATAAAAAACATTCTAAAACACGTATTGCTATCAGTTTTATATAGTACAAGCAAATTTATATGATCAATAAATTTCTGTCATTGGTATTGTCAAATTATTAAAATATCCTTAGACTTTTGCGTTGTGTGTAGATTGTGAGTCACTCTGTAATTTATTTCTATAACCTTGATATCTAATTCAAATTTAACTTACCATCATTGCTCTTTTCTAAAATAAGAATTCTAGAACCTTTGACAAGTGACAACTCGTCAGGTTGTTGAGCCTGATAGTTATATTTGACAATAGCTACGCCAATGGCCTCAGAAGGATCAGCTGGTAGACGCCGCGCCATGTTTGGGGACTCTACTGTACGTGAAGGTGAATTGTTTGATGGAAGCGTTTTTGAACCGGAACCCTTTTTCACCTGAAATAAAAAAAATTGGTATTTATATGTCGGTTTAATATAAATTGACAATAGCACGAGCTAAATTTATTGCTAATGCATTATTCCCAAAGATATAACATCATAAATATAACTTTCTGATATTTTATAATAAAAAAAGAATTACTCAGAAACTAAGCTGACACTTACACTATCAGTTCAGGTAAAAATTGCATTAGCCGTATAGGTTCCACGATATTCAATAGCACCCTCAATCTTTATCATTTGCAATAAGGCAACAACTTGTTTGGGTATGCTCTATCATCAATTAAGCTTTTAAAATACGAATTTAAAATTATTTTATGATAAATATTGGTATATTTATCCAAATAAAATTATTAATATTATTTACCCTGTAAGTTGAGCCTTTAACAGTCATGTTTGGAACTTCCAAGATAATTTTTATAAATTTATCTTGGTCAACTTAGTTACGAAATTTTCTTCCCGTAACTCTATCTGTACTCCAGTCGTCAAACGCGAAAATACCACTAAACCTCTAAAAATCATACGAAGAAGCTGAATTTTGCTCAGAATGTCATTTTTGTGTCCACAAAAAAGATGCAAAAAGGTTTACCGCTACAACCCCCAGGCTTCTACATAAAATACCCCCGCGTAGGTGGGGGGATAGAAGCTATTCGAGAGGCTCAAGTAAAATGCTGCCCTAAAAGACGCCAAGACGAAAAAATAACCATTGGAACAAAGCAACTAATGGAAACTAGAAGAGAAATCAAAGGAAACGAAAGCATTGACGAAGAAAAACTACGAAAAATAAATAAAGAAGTATCAAAAGCTATAAGGAAAGATTTAAGAAAATTTAAGAATGAAAATTTTACCGAACTTTAGAAGAGAATAAAAGTCTGAAAGTCCTGAGAAAACAGTTAAACAATGGAAAATGTGAAATACACAAACTAAAGAATACAGAAGGAGTTTCCATATCAAATAGAGAAGAACTACTACACATAGTTGAAGACTTCTATCAAGAACTAGACACAAGTCAAAGAGAAGACCAAACGAACTTGGAAGCCGCCGCATCACGCAAAATCATCAACCAGGGTTTAGAGCTCATGCCAGAGATTACACTAAGATAAATCCAAGACGCAATGAAAAAGATGAAAAACAACAAAGCACCAGGAGAAGATGGATTCGTAATAGAAGCTATAAAGATGGGCGGACGTGCCCTTCTCAACCAAATAAAAATTTTGTTTAACCTGTGTCTAACAGATTGTTGCATACCGGAAATATGGAACAATGCATTAACAATTTTACTACACAAGAAAGGAGACAAGGCGCACCTAGAAGACACATCTATAAAATGTTTACCCGAATAATTACAAGACTAGAAAAAAAGTTGGATTTCTACCAGCCCCGAGAACAAGCTGGCTTCCGCTCAAAATTCGGAACAAAAGATCACCTACAAACAGTAAAAACCTTAATAGAAAAATCGATAGAATATAACAGATCACTGGTACTTATCTTCGTAGACTTTCACAAAGCCTTCGATACCGTGGAATTAGACAGCATTATAACTGCTCTGAACAATAGTAGAATAGACTACCGGCTTACAAAGTTAGTACAAACATTGTACCAAAACGCCACAAAGCGTGTAAAACTACATGATACCAGCAGAGAAATTCATATAAAGCGAGGTATGATTCAGGTCGACACTCTCTCACCTAAATTATTTATAACGGTCCTCGAATGCGCCTTTAAAATGCTTAAGTGGGAATATAGAGGAATAACAATAGACGGGGAAATGCTCAATCTTCTGCGTTCTGCCGACGATATAGTACTTATTACCGAAGATCTGCGTGAAACACAAAAAATGCTACAAGAATTAGAAAACGTATCTTCAACAATAGGCCTAAAAGTGAACATCAGTAAGATCAAATTTATGACAAATTTGGTTCCCAGCGAACACCTAACCATCCAAAATCAAGTGGTAGAGTTGACAGAAAAGTACATATATCTCGGTAATGAACTCAGAATAAGCAAGGATAATCAGACCTGTGAATTTCAAGGACGAATAACACTTGCTTGGGCGGCGTATGGTTCACTAAGAGACATCTTTAAGAGCAACATGCCGATAGCTATGAAACGGAAGGCATTTGACCAATGCGTTCTTCCTATTATGACATACGGAGCAGAAACTCTCACTCTCACAAAAACAACAGCACTAAAAATGCGAGTGCCACAAAAGCGCATGGAAAGATCGATTCTCGGCGTGACAAAAAAAGACAAAATAAGGAACCAAAACTTAAGGAAAAGAACAGGTATCACTGTTGTCGTCGACCGTATAGCCAAGCTGAAATTGAATTGGGCAGGTCACATAGCGAGACTAAAAGACTCAAGATGGACCAGAAAACTAATTGACTGGCGTCCAAGAGAAGACAAACGCAGCAGAGGACGAACACCAATACGCTGGATGGACGAAATTAGACAAATATCCAAGAAATGGCAACAAGACGCACCACAGAACAGTGAAGTGTGGCGAAAAATGGGAGAGACCTATGTCTAGCAGTGGACAAAAGAGGTTGCATGATGAGGTGGGGGGATGTTTTAACCAAGAAATGGCTAAGATAATTTTGAACAAAAATGTTTATTAGCATTTTTTCTGTTGAATGAACTGTTCTCTCAGAAACAACGCTTGAAGCGACCGGCGATTTTTGAATGTCAGTTATGGGCTCGAAATCAATTTTATAAATAAAATTTGTATTATTTTTGGTCAGTGTGCAATCGACGAAACAGAAAATGCATTTTTAGGCGAAGAGTGCAGATTTCGTATGCAATTTTTGCATTTTGCCGCAAATTAACTGACTAAAGATTAATAAAATGTATTACTTTCATTAACCGGCCACTATGGAATTTTTATTGTTAGAGCATAATATTAAGCATTAAATTTCAATTTTGAGTATTGGCAACAAATATGAGGCATTTGAAATATGCCTAAAAACACTGAATTCAAACTTTCACATTACACGAGATCTAAAAGGTTTAAAACTACTTTTTTCGATTGCAAAAGTACGTTTTTCGAAACTACTTTAACATCAGCTACAAATTCCACCCAATGCCCTCTTCGTGAAAGCATTTCTTGTGGCGTGAGATTGTTTGTAATGTGAAAGTTTAAATCCAGCATTTTTTAGGCATAGTTCAAATGCCTCATATTTATTGCCAAAACTCAAAATCAAAATTTTATAACGTTTATTTATTTAAAACTTTATTGGCTTTATACCAAAGCTACATTCTTCACAAAAAAATTGATTTCGCGCTCGTAACACATTCAAAATCAGCGGTTGCTTCAAGCGTTGTTTCTGAGAGAATACAGAAAAAGTTCTTATAAACATTTCTGTTAAAAATTATCTCAGCTACATTACTTGTTTGAAACACTTTTTTCTAAGGCGTACAGATTTTTGGTAAATCAATTAGTTCCGTCCTACAAGGAGGGTTTTAGGAGAAAGTCCGAGTGGCAAACCTTTTTGCACTTTTCGTGGAGCCTCAAAATTGACATTCTCAGCAAAATTCAGCTTGTTAGACCCGTTTTTAGAGATAATATCTCTGACACTGGACTATTGTTGTAATTCCCAAGATATAGAATAACTTTATTAGGCCACCCTGTATGTGTTCATGTGTAAAGACTGCAAGATAATAGAGAATAAAGTTTTTTGTGCTTAACACTGAAGTATAATACGAAACAAAACCAAAATATTTGCGAATATTGCAAAAGAATAATTGGAGAATATACCTACCTGGAGAATGGGTTAAATATACCTATATACAAAGATTAAACCTCTTTTTGTGATACATGGTATACAGTCAGCTGCAGGAATTTATTTTCCTTGTGGAAATTGGAGAATTTTAAAAAGAATAGACAGAAAATAAAAACTATATAGGATCACAAAGCACGATATCTAAAATTTGTGGATAATAAAGTGGTAATAGAGTTTTACAAAAACCTTTTATACCAGCGTAACACCACAAGACAACTTCCCGACACGAGTAAGGACTCTCATAAATCAGGGATCTGAAGTACTTTTACCCATTACAGTGTCAGAAGTAAGAGCAGCTTTAAAAGAATTGAAAATCCATACCATAAAAATATTAATTGGAAAATGCTTTGGGTACAACATACCACTGGTCCTTGCATTTGTCGATTTCGAGAAGGCTTTTGATTCTGTAGAGTTTGAAACAGTATTGGACGCACTAAAGCAAAGCCGAATAGATTACAGGTACTTACGTCACTAATGAGAAACATTTAGTCAAAATTAGTAACATGTACAACCAGTGCTTACTTTGTACCAAAAATGAAGGTGCAATTCCCATGTGTCTCACTAGAAAGGTTTATAATCTGTAGCATTAACATCTGTAACATGTAATTCTGTAGCATAGACGTTACCACTGGCGCAAAAATCTGCTAACAAACTCAGAGTTACACAACGAGCCATGGAACTTTCGAGACCACATAACAAACCAACAAATCAGACAAAGATCAGGCGTTCAAGACGTCATTGAAAGAATCACGACGCTTAAGTGGAACTGGGCAGGGCACTTAGCCAGAACACAAGATGGACGGTGGACAAGACGAATCATGGAATGGAGTTCCAGAAACTATGAAAGAAGCTGAGGACCGCCACCGACACTATGGACCGATGATATGAAAAGAGTATCGGGAAACTAGCTACAAGCGGAAAGAACTGAGGGATTGGCTGCTTAAATATGATATGTGAGGGGATAAACACGAAAACGGGATTAAAACAATAAATTCCTAGTGCACGAAATGGATGTAAAATATACTAGAAAAAATAATTTGATAACTAATTAAACAAATATTGTTCTGAAGCTATTTATATTAAACAAAATCTGGCAAATTGCCGTACAAAAAAACCATATCAGAGAACATTCAAATAATACTACACTAACCTTTTTCTTTATACTGTCAAATAACGATGGCTTTTCTTTCTTTACGTAGTTGCTTGGTACATATCCTGCTTGTCCCCTCGAATTTTGTACTTTCCACCAATGTTTAGAATCGTCTAAGAGAACGTAGCGCTCGTTCTTTTTGAGATCTAATTCTTGAGGTCCTTGGTGTTCGTAATCATATTTCGCCACCACGTAACAAATGTCGTCTTGGCTACTTTTGCCTACATAAAAGAAAACAGATCTTAAAATTTGCCTGAGTTTACTAAAGTCAAACATTATTTTAATTTTTATAAGTCCAAAATGTAAGGTTATGTTTTTTATAACAAAACATAGAAACAAAAATAAACCGTCAATTAGTAATTAGGCCAGTTATTTAGTATGTAATAATAATAAAACCTTTTCTATTTATTTGACAATTGAATAGGTACATAAAACATCACTTATATTCTATTTTGCCAACTCTTTGGTACGGCAAAAGTCTTCTTCTTCTTAATTGAGAACTAAGTCCTGTTTATTCTTACAACTAAATCTTGGGACTTCGATGTCCAGCTCCCGTACCATCGTTTTGGAGGTCTCCAGATGGTCTCGATGTATTGGATGTTTCAGACTTGCAATTTTTGCGAGCCTCTCATCGTGCATTCTACTGATGTGGCCTGTCCACTCCCTCCGTCTCTGTCTAGCCCATCTTACGATATACTGGACGCCGCATTATCTTACAAACTACTTTTTCGGTTCCTAAGAATGTAACCAGCAATGGATCTCAGCGTACTTATTTCAGTTATCCGTACTTATTTCAGTTATATGAGCTTCTTGGTTGCAACTGTTTCCGATCTGGTCTTGATAGCATAGGTCATTACTGATCTTTGACTGATAGTTGTTCCTCCAGATAATGTCAAGTAGGTACTCAAATATCATTGCTGCTCTAATATTCTATGCTTTGAGTTCCTCCTCTGCTACTGGTAATGTCGACTCCTAGGTATTTGAAGTACATAACTTGGTCAACGGCAGATGTCGATATGTCCAAAATTTTTTTTTTGCTTGGGTTGTCAGTTAGTAACACTATTTCATATTGAAAAACGTCTTGGTAAGCGGTTAGGTAAACGTCAGTTGGTAAGATAAAAAGTTTGGTAAGGTTAAAATAAATCTCTAACTTATTTGGAGATTATTTTACTGATCTCCAGGTACATTGTAAACTTATAATATTGCTGTTCTGAAACTAAACGAACATGTCAAAATTTTCTATTTAACTATAGCGGATTAAACCATTACTATAATAGTTTTTTATACTTAATAATCAGTACGAACGGGTCTTAGGGAAATATGAAGAAGATTTAAATCTGAAAACGAATGCCACTAAAATATTTTAAAATGACAGTACCGCAAACGAAGAAAGGAAGTGGAACTCATTATATAATTAGAATGGGTTAAAACTTTACTACTTATTTGTAAATACTATAAATGCAAGTACATAAAAACCTCAGATAAGAAGTAGAGGGAATTCCAATATAGATTTTTACCAAATGATGATAACGTTCTATGTTTCAGGTATCACTTTCATAATTTATTTTTATTTACAGATTTAGTTGTTGAAAACTCTAGCATCTACATATAATGTAATAGGTATATCGTAGGTTTTAATAGCAATATAATTATTTAGAAGGGAGCTCTGTCTTCTAGAAAGGTTGTATGGAATACTTTTTCATATCATACTTATATCTATTCGTGATATTTTAATCAGTTGAAGCCCGGACTTCGAAAGATTCAAGTTTGCCAATACCAATGAGGAGTTTCTAGCCGGACACCTCCTCGGAGGGCGAATACCGAAATGCCTCTGAAATATTGGGGTACTAAAGAAATATTTATGGCGAACCAAAACTACAGTAAGATGGTCCTTAGCCACTGGCACAACGGGAGTGCTAAAAAACCTTTGAGAGAAAATTAAAAAAGCTACGGAAATCGAAATTTGGAATGGTCACGAGCATTATGAGCTAATTCAGCTCATAATGTAGCAACTATTTCCTCATCTGACTTGACTCTGGTTGAGATTGTTTATCGAATTCCGACGAGGCCTGGCCGTTAACGCGTACGATCAATAACAAGAATCATAGTGAAATACACTAGTTTTGAAATTGGTCGTAGACGGAAAAACGTCTTGTAGGAACAATGGTCACTAGAGAACACAGTTTTCGTCTTTGTTAAGTCAGCACACTACACATACACACTCAAAAAGACTTATACACTCACAATCACATGGCAGTGAAAGTGGTCCTCTTTCTTGCTACCGAACGTGACCTCGGCGTTAACGCAGTCAGCCGACGACAGAATCGCAGTGCATCGCACAAATTCTAGAGTCGGCTGAAGACGTAAAAAACACATCCTCTGTCACACTTAAATAAAACACACATACAAAATGACATAATCTGGAAAGAGCATCAAATCCAGACAGAACCACACACCTCTGATTCGACAACATTGAATTCATCTCAATAGCCTCCAAGATGCTTGTTAACAAACGCCAACGACAACTTGCCCCAGTGACATTTTCGATTCTGTTTTGCTTTGATATTGTGCCACACATACACATTCAACAACAAACCTAAACAGGATTCAGGACCCTAAATGGAAACAATCACGTCCATATCCTTACATAATAAAGAATCCCTTAACCAAAATCCCAAAAATGAACAGTGATAGCTAGCTCAGCTAAGAAATAAATGTTTACACACTTCAAAAATACTTTCCTTTTCCATTCTTTGAATTAAATAATGACTGATAACAGCAAAAAATAATAAAATCAATAAAAAGAAGCCAAATTATGATTGCAATAGAAAATTACACTGTGAAGTCTTTCAATTTCCAGTTGAGTGTATTATTAATATGACGAATTAAACAAAGTCAGTAAAAAGATATAAATTCTGATGTAATGTAAATAGAAACATCTTAACGATAAATTTCCAAATGTCAACTTTTAATAAAAATGTAGCATTAACTTATACATCTTGAAAGGGGCGAAAATTCGATAGTTTCTTGCAAAATAAGGATTTCACCTTAAAGAAAAGGTGAGTCTCGAATTTTTAAGGAAAAGATCAAAAATAAACCGGAAATCAAGAAAAATTTTCACCAGTTAACCAAGACTTGTTTTTAGAGATGTTTTTGCACGCTGAATTTTCTCAAAAACCGAATGTGAGGATTTTCGTTTTGACAATTTTTACCTTAATAACTTTGAGTGCTGAATCGTAATTCTTCGTCAGTTTTTCTCTATCTATTACAGTTTTTTCAATCTAAGACTGGACAGATTGACGGACGGACAAACATAATCTATAGGATCGAAATTTTATTTTCGTATGCTTATTTCGATCCAATACAATATTTTATTTGACTAGTTTCAGTTACAGATGGATAAATATTAATCAAACACTTTGCAACTAGCAATGACTATTGTAAATAAATAATATTTACTAGGATTGTTTAAATCTTTTAACAAACAACTACATTAGAAATTCCAAACATTAATGAATAAAAGAAAATGTTACACTCCCATACACCAATGTACATTTTATGACAATAAGTAATATTACATCATAATGGTTAAATTTTTTATTATGTTTCCCATACAAAAATAAGTAAAAAGAGGAAATACTAAAACAAACCAAAGAACTAAAGGCACCGTTTAATAATAATTTTTTTATAAGAACATAAGTATAAGAAAAGGTATCAGAAAATTTCGATATATAACAACTTTGATTACTTTCGAATTTGCAATCATACTAATAACAAAACAGCTGGATGATAAGATCTTAGAAGATTACTAATTTTGGAAAATACGTAGAGATACAAACTAGGCAAATAGAAGATTCAGATAAAATTCTTTAGAATTCTGAAATATTTTAGATTATAAAGGGAATATATAATGGTAAACTTAAAAAAAGAAAGGGAATGTTACCAAGGAACATCTAATTAGGAACCTATGGAAATGTCAATTTCAAAAATTGTCCTGTCCTGGTAGCCGAAAAGGAAGATGATATTCAAAAGTTCTTACATCGTTTTCACACAAAAAGGAAAAATCTATATAATATGACAATAGCAACTGAAAAAATAAAATGTATGGCCACTTCTAAAGAACCAATACAATGTAAAGTGGAAGTCGATAGGAAGGTAATAGAACACTTAATTTTAATTATCTGGGTATATTCAGCTTAATACGTGTGCATTTGTTCGTCTCCCATGGGGCGACGGGCAAATAATAATGATAATACCACCCACGAACCAAAACAGACTAAGTTATGGCAACCCTAACAGAAGAATCCCTGGTCGTCCAGGTTGGGGGGTGTCGCCAAAGTGACCAATCACGACACAGATTGTTACTTTGGCCGGCCAATCACAAAGCTCGTTATTAACTGCTTTGTCATTGGCCTCCCGGCGGAAGTTTGCTGCGAATTCGCAAACACAAAGTGTATAAAAGAGCAGTACATCTTCCGATCGGGATCTAGTCGTCTTACACTACTAGCCCCACTAGACCTTGTTGGCTTGGTGCCACTACCACTACTATTTTGAGTCTTATTATTAATTAAGTAACGAATTTTCGTCGAAACAAGAAGAAGACTTCATCTACTTTGAAGAAACCCCTTTTTATGGTTGAGTAAAGTGGCTACGACATTACTCGAACCATAAAGAGGTACAAGAACCGGCGTGTTGACTCGGAACATTCCCTGCCAGATAGACACGACCATTGAAATAGGAAAAGACAGTGGTCTTTAAAACTATTTCTGATCTTGTCGGACTGACAAAGCGTTCCTTAGTGCCATTGACGGTAAACAGCAAATAAAAGCCCCAAGCGGGCTTGGAATTGCTTTTCCACTCAGGATCGAAAATATCGTTTGCGAAAGGTGGTAAGGTAGTGACACGAAGCGAGAGGCAGTAGAAGAGTCAACACTTTGTCGGCATTCTCTCGAGGGCTGTGAACGTGGCCACACAGCGAGGTACGAAGTGCCGGCATCACTATGGAATTCGAGGTATACATTGTGCCCAGAATACTAAGCATATATTCAGATTCAGATATGTAAGATAAAATCATTGTAAGAAAGTCGAACTGTTAGAGTATATTGGTTGCCGGTGTCCCCTTGTCGACCACAGAGGCCCGGCAAACGTCTCGCAACGCAGAATCCCAATTCACATTAAACTCCACGAACACGAGGATGGAGTCGAAAAACTTACGATCCTCCTCCAGAGCGGCGGTTGTAGAGCATCAGGAAGCTCCAAACGCCATGGAGGACGCTACGGCCGTACGACAGGGGTTCGAGTAGACGTCAACAACCTCTTCCTGTAAAAAGTCCATGTTATGGAACCTCAGGAACTATTAACTGAACAGAACTTATCACGACGACTATGCAAACGAAAAATGGAATTAAGAGTAGGAACATGGAATACCCGAACTCTGTACCGAGCTAGAGCACTCACATCTTTACTTCTCTTTCTCTTTACTACACTTTCTCAGATTGTTGAGCCAGGAGATGCGTCTGCTTCCAATACTTCGTTTTCCCTGCATTATGGTTTGTAGCAACACATATTTATCCCCTCGCATAATAGTAGACATAGCCAACACATATAAAGTACATGTTTTAGCAATACAGCGGGTCATATTGCTCATATCTTAATAAATTCAAGACATGGAACAGACGTAATGGACTGCAGAAGTTATAGTAGCGCAAACATAGACTGAGTTCACTTCCTAATGATTTCAACATGAAGAGGTAGAATTTCAAATGTCAGTAAAGAAAATAAAATGGACACAAAGAAATGGGATGTGTAAAACCTGAGAGATACAACAATTGTAAATGAAAAAGGCCAGAAAGATATAGACTCTTACTGGACCAGAAAAAAGGAAGATATTGAAGCAGCAGCAAGATGACAATGAACAGAAACTTATGCCCGTAAAAATCATTGGTTTGACAATGAGTACAACAATGCAACAAAGAAAAAAATGAAGTCTACAGAAAAATGCATACCCAATGAACTAAAACGACTGTACAGAATTACCAGACAACGAGAAGAGAAGAAAAGAGTTTACACAAAAGAAAAAAACAAAACCACTTGCATGCAAGAAGTGACCTATTAACAACATGGAAAGATGTATTGAATCGATGGGTGGAATATTTTAACCGGACACTTAATATAGAGGAAGAAGGAGAAAACCACCAACGATTCGTGAAGTTAAAGACGCAGTTAAAAAACTAGCCAGTCACAAATCACTCGAAATAGATAATCTCCCAACTGAACTATATAAAAAAAGGTAGCCACAATATTATCTACTATACTATGTCACTGTATGGCATCATATGCAGAAGTATGGTGCCAAAAAAATAGAAAAATATCACTGAAATATGGCGCATATATTCATCCTTGCCTATGCTGATGATATCACTATTGTTAGGAGAACGGAAAACGCTGGCTGTATGAGAAGCATATGTAGCACTAACAGAATCAGCTACAAAAAGGGGTTTAATAACACCAACACAACATCACACACAAACACCAACAAAACGAAGTACATGAAAATAAGCAAGCAACCTTGTATTTTCTAGCAGATAAACTGCAGAATTTGCACAGCCAACAGGTGCTATTTTGGGCCCAATCTCCTTCTTAAATCCTCAATTTTATCGAGAAATACAAAACAACATGCCCAGTACTAACATACAGTTCAGAGAACTGAGAAATAGGGACGACTGGAGGGAAATTCTTGAGGAGGCTAGGACCCACAAAGGATTATAAAGTCAGAATGATGATGATATTCGGCTCAAGCAATATGAAAAATAACGTAAGATGCCAAGCTACAAAAGCTAATAAAATAGCAGGCTGCCTAAACGGTATGATATGGATAAATAAACAATTTAATACATCAAGACTTAAGTTACATAGTATGACATACACTGTAAAAACAATGATTTATATTTTTATAATGAATTCTAATAGAAATGGAAACGACAAAAAAAAGAATATCCTTAATTAAAATTGTGGTTTATTCCCATTAAACATTATCGTTAATATAAAAATGTGACAAGAAAATAGTTTCAGGATTATATTAATGACTATTAATGTTGTTAAAGTATATTATAGTACTATAATAGACATCTTTCTACATAGAATACTATTTTTTAGTAATTCTAACATTTTCTAATTAAAATAATTCATGTTAAGTTATTTTCAGCTATAAATTACTGTACAATGATAAACCATATGAAATCGGCCCTTTCAATGTTTAAAAATGTTACTTGTATAGAAAATTACTAAAAATGGTATTACTGTAAATTGAAATGAAAAAATTGACACATAAAATATAACTACTTTGTGAAAATTTTATAATATAATTATAAACAAATATTCAGAGCATATATTCTTAAATTCTTAGCTTAGATTATAGCTTATATTCATTTCTAAAATAATCTTTAGCAGACAGGTATTACATTATAGTACACTATCTATTTATTGAAAGCCCCTGTATGATACTTTATAGACTTACATTTTTAACAATTTTTATTTTGAGCAAATAATAAAATAATAAAATGGTATTTAAAAAACTAAAAATTATCAAATCTTACTTCCATACAGAGATACTAGCCAAGAGACTAATTTTTCAGCAAATTTTGTAGTTTTTCAGAGATATAGACAGCACAGGTTTAAAAATGTTCAAGCTGACAGTAGTTTAAGTATACAGTTGAGAATAGCCACTTTTTTTACTGCTTCATAATTTTATAGTGAGTTACTTGTTAATTCATAAATCAAAAATAATATGCAACACAATCTTATTTTTCTGAATTCGAATTTATTTAACTACTATAAAATAAACGGTAATGATTAAGCTTATTTGGTGCTATGCAGTCTAGACAATTAATCAAAAATATCTTCTCATATTATTTTGGCCTCTCAGGCGTCGGATATTAACAATATCTAATACTTTTATCAACTATAATAATTATAAAATAAACAAAAAAGAAAAATAAATGTCTGGTGCAAATTAATTGAACCAAATATTTAAGTCGGTGCTACCACTGTGTAGCAGTGAGTTTCAGGAGAAAAGAAAAATGGATTAATGACGAGATATTCAATATGATGGAACAACGGAGACAATTTAAAAACAAAGACAACAATAAATACAGAGAGATAAACCGAGAGATAAACCACGAGATAAGGAAGATGACAAATCAGGCAAAAGAAAAATACTTTGAAGAGAAATGCAAAGAGATCGAAGACGTTCAAAATAAATATGGTCTGTTTAACCTACACAAGTAAGTTAAAGAACTGGCAGAACTAAGAAAACAAAATCCCACTCGTGTACTTCTGGATAGACACGGGACTACTATAACACAGACGGACGAGAAAGTACAAAGATGGCAGAATATATCGACGAATTGTTCGATGATGAAAGAGGAGATTTGGAGCACATAGAACTTACGTCGGAAGAAATAGGTCCGTATATTACAAAAGAAGAAATATTACACGCATTAAAAACAATGAAGAGTGGGAAAAGCCCTGGACCTGACATGCTTCCTATAGAAATCCTAAAAATTCTAGATGAGAGAAGCACATTGATGTTTTAGTGACACTCTGAACCAAATTTATAGTTCAGGCGTATTACCCAAAGAGTGTTAACGTGGATTTTTGCTTGATGTCGTAGCTTGATGTCTCATGCGCTAAAGTTACTACTAAAAGTCATCCATAACCAAATATATCACAAGCTGGACATAGACGATAATGATACACAATTTGGTTTTCGCAAAGGCCTAGGAACGCGTGAAGCTCTTTTTTCACTTAATATACTGATACAAAGATGCCTGGACGTCAATCAAGATATATACGCAGATATATCAAGATGCGTATTGTCGCCAATTCTTTTTAATGCTTACTCCGAAGAGATCCTGAAAAAGCTCTTGACGGTGAAACAGATGGAATAAAGTTAAATGGAGTTCCCATTAACAACATTAGATATGCGGACGACACTGTGATCTTAGCTGAAAATATTGAATATCTGCAGACACTGGTGACCAGAATAGCGGAGTATGAAAAAAAATACGGTCTAACAATGAACGTCAAGAAGACGAAATTTATAAGAATATCGAAAACTCAAAGAAATAACGAGAATCTTCTAATAAACGGAACCAACGTCGAACAAGTGGACAAATATGCATATCTGGGAACAATGATTAACTCCACAAATGATTACATTCAGGAGATCAAAATCAGAATAAAAAAGGCTAGAGCAAATTTCAACAAAATGAGAAGAGTGCTATGTACAAGGGATTTAAAATTGGAACTAAGAGTTAGGTTGGCGAGGTGCTATGTTTTTTCGACTTTATTTTATGGAATGGAATTTTGGACCTTGAATGCGACATAAATGAAAAAACTGAAATCATTCGAGCTGTGGGTGTATAGAAGAATTCTAAAATATCGTGGACAGAACATGTCACAAACAAAGAGGTTCTGAGAAGGATGAATAAAGAATAAAGAATATGATGAATAAATGAATACACCTTGCTCCAACTGATTATGCATGGAAAGATCCAAGGAAAGAGAAGCATAGGGAGGCGCAGAATGTCATGGTTGCGCAACCTGAGATAATGGTACGGATGTACATCAAATGAACTTTTCAGAGCAACAGTCTCAAAAGTCCGAATAGCTATGCTGATTGCCAACCTCCGCCGCGGAAATGGCACTTGAAGAAGAAGAGCACTGTGTGAAGTCAACGTTACGTTTTAAAACAGCATTAATTCTCTTTGACATAGTGCCTACCAATATTTGGCAGTAATTTGGTTAAAAGTTATTTCAAAATTCCTGAACTTTACCTGCCCATTCAGGAATTGTGCGAACTGGTGTAGTTTGAAGTGCTTTTTTCATCTGATGCTAAAAAGGCTCCATCGAGGATAGATCAGGACTGCTTGAAGGCCATTTTTAAATGGGAATATTCATTTCCTGCAACCATAATGTTACAGATTTCGCTATATAGCAAGCTGTGCTATCTTGTTGAAATATAAATCGCCGATTTAGGAGTTGAATTTCATTAATGGAAGGCAATAATTCTTCTTGTAAAATACTTTTGAAATTCACAGCATTGACAGTGCCATTAATGAAAAGGAGATGTCCAACTCCTTGAGAGGACATACAGCATTGGCCATCACAGATGTCAGGCACTTAACCTCTCTTTTGAGGCAATCTTTGTGATATTCTTTAATAACTCCAATTAACTGAAACCCATTAACACTGAACACAGTTTTGGTGCTGTGTCCATAAATATCTGTTGCTTTTTGATTTCTTTGTAAGAAGTGGTTTTATTATGTCTAAAGTGAGATTATAAATTTGAATATTTAAGATGGGATAAGAGTTGCTTGTAGAACCTATACCCAGGGCCGGTTCTAGGGTTTTGAGCGCCCTGGGCAAAACACAATTTGGTGCCCTTTTATACAAGAATATATAAATTTACTGCAAATTAAAAAAAAAGATAAAAAAGGGACAAAAAACCCACCATGCACAACCCTTCAATAAGAAATGCAAAAAAGCACATACACAAAAGCTAAACGTTTCGCAACATTTAAAAGTCACATTCCAACAAAACGAAGGAGATGACCTTTAAGGAACTGACTCATATTTTACCAAGATGAAATGGAAATTAAATTTGTTACTCCTAAAGAAGTCCAAGAGTGGATAAATAAAAATAATAGTCCTAGAAAAGAGTCTGAAAAGAGAAACTTACTTACTTAATAAATGAATCATTCAGACTTAAGGAAGTACTGATTTACTGGAAAGTTGTGGAGGTCATAATTATAGCAAAGCCAGGTAAACCGCAAAATTAAGTTTCATCATATAGACCTATAGCTCTATTGCCTGTACTATCGAAAGTATTTGAAAAGATATTGCTAAAAAGACTAAAACCAATAATAGATGAACCTCATACTTCATCAGTTTGTTTTCAGGGAAAGTCATTCGAACTTGGATCAAGTACAAAAATGACTAATTTAATAGAAAGAGCACTGGAGGAAAGAAAGTTTGTTCAGTCTTTCTGGATGCTGCTCAAGCTTTAGCTAGAATATGGCATAAGGTTCTCATTCACAAACTAAAAAGTGTACTATCAAAACAATACTCTCATGATTGAATTTTACATTTTAAACAGGATCTTCAGAGTCAAGCAGGAGGAGGCCTATTCTGGACTGAAAGAAATCAAACAGGAAGTACCACAAGATAGTGTACTGGGACCGCTACTCTACCTATTACACACTAATGATATTCAAGAAATTGAAGATGGGATAGGCACTTTCACGGACGATCAATCTATCCGATCAGTTGGAGAAGACCATGAAAAAGCTGCAAAAAAACTGCAAATCTCAGTGAATAAAATCAGTTACTGGACACAGAAATGAAAAATTTAAATTAATGGTACAAAATCAGTGCATGCAAACTTCATATATAAAAGAGAGTGGTATCAGCCTATTACAATAGATAACATACAGATCCCTGTTGTAGATTTTGTAAAATACTTGTGGTTACATTTTAATAAGAGACTGCGTTGGAAAGTTGACATTAAAAAGAAGAGAGAACTCAGTATAAAATTTAGAAAGATGAAGTGGTTGCTTGGAAGAAATTCTAAACTATCCATTGATAAAAAACTATAGATTTACAAACAAATACCAAGACCAGTATGGGCATTCATCGCACAACCCTGGGAATGAACCAGTAGACAAAGTCTATTTCATCATGTAAATATCTAGACCATTCGACTCCTCGACAACAGAGATATAGAAAAAACGCTTAAGGGGACAAAACCCTTTCGAGTTAATAAAGTGAAAATAATTAGTGTAAAAGCAGAGCGTAGTGCGAGCTTCATATATCTCTGAAACATGTAGATATTACTGTAAGTTAATACCTATAGAAATATTACTGAATGAAACTATAGCTCTTAAAATGATAACTGTAACAATTTAGGTTAAAATAAAACTGCTCATTAACCTTCCACGCAACCGCAAATCCTATGACGACGTGTTATAGAAAATGACGTCATCAAAGCAGTTAATGAATTTGTATACCTGGGAGCACCCGTTAACACTGAAAATAATATCACCGCAAAGATAGACTGGAGAATTTACTTGGCCAACAGATCCTATTTTAGGCTCAATCTCCTTAAATCTTCAATTATATCGAGAAATACAAAGGTAAAACTCTACAAAACAATAATACACCCAGTCCTAACCTATGGTTCAGAGAGTTCTGGAGTCATAATAAAAGAAATAAAAACATGGCAGTATGTTTCGAAACAAAAGTACTAAGGCGAATCTAGGAAGCGGGGAATCACAATGGAGTGTGGAGAGGACGATATAACTTCGAACTGAAAGAACTGACCCAACTAGACAAACGCTCCTTGATAGACCCATTGGAAAGAGAAAAAGAGGAAGACCCAGAACAAAGTTCCTTGACAAATTTCTCACGAAAAATGATACATTTTAATTTATCTAATCTAAAAAATAATGAATTTAAAATATTTTATTTTTATATTGGTAATTTTATATCCAGAAAGTCCTTTGTTATGAGTCGCAACAATGGAATTTCAAAATCGTTGAATAAACTCTTTCCATGAACCATTTTGGCAAGTAACTAAATTAAATCATACAACTAATGTCACAAATTATTGCTCCAATGTACACTAGATAATATAATTTACAGAAAATATTATACAAGAGATTTTATTAGATAAATAAATATTTATCACTGATTGGATGATGGTCCAATTAATTTGTGCCATACATTAGTTTTTCTTTATTTTTAATTATTGTAGTTGATTAAAGTATTAGATATTGTTGAGTAATTGGAAAAACCACATAATATCAAATAAGCTTAATCATATACAATTAAATTTATAATAGTTAAATAAATTCATTAATAAATAATGGATGTAGATTGTAGATGTAACCTATATTACCTTAATCAAAAAGAGCTTCCTAAGGAGAGCATATTTTAAAAATAACACTAAGAGCTATAGCATGACAATAAAATAATTTTTGTTACTTTGATTTTACTGTTTTATTAAAGCCAACTTGACAGTATACAAAATTTAGTGTGTAAAAATAATTTTATGTCAGAAATACAAAAAAGTTCAAAACATTTTTTTTAGTACATGATAGAGGTCCCAGACAAGAAAACATTATCATCTGAAATTACTTTATAGTAGAGATGTGTAGTACACCATCGAAATAGTTCAAATGAACGATTCTTTCAACTGAACTAATTGAACTAATTAATTAATTTTCATAGAACTAGTTCACTGCGAACGATTTGAATTATAAATTGTGTCTCAACTTCTAAAGAAGAAAATAATGAATGAATGAGATCATATATTTATTATTTTGTGAATGGGATTAGACTCAGATAACAGATAATAATTCTTATGAATGTGACCACGATACACTTACACGTATCGTGAATGTGACAATAACAAACAGTCTTATCTTAATGTCATAATGGTTCGGATCTTATGCCCATACATTGGCTTGGACGCTACCATGCTGTGTTGTTTCTCGTATTGTAATTTTGAAATAAAAATTGTTAGTTGTGGTTAAAATGATTGATGCATTTACATAAAATACAATTTTATGTAAAAGTGAGAATGAAAATGTGTTATTTAATGTTCCTAGAAAATTCACTGATTTTTTTTGTGAAGGTTCTTTTAGAAATAACCTAATTATAGATACCTGAGTTTAAATATATATAAATATAAAAATAAATCATACGTGAACCATATTTATATTTAAAACGGTTAATAAAAAACAAATCTTAATAATTTTTTGCAAATAAAAAAAAATGTTATTTGCAAAACATTTGAGAAATAAATTTAAAACATTTAAACCTAAACATACGATCGAAAGAAATGGTTCCGAACCTGAACTACTGTTACGGTAGTGAAAGACTGACTGAAAACCGAAGAAAACGGGCGGCCGGCGCTGAGCTTGTGTGATGATAAGACGAGACATCTGGCAACCAGTTATGTTAGGGTTGGATTTCGATTTCGGTCCTACAAATAGTTCTTTCGCGAACTAGTTCATTTTTGTGGAATAGTTCTCTGGAACTAGTTCGTCTAAAAGAACTAATAAGCACACCTCTACTTTATAGTTTTCAAATATGACATAAAACGTGACCTAAATTTAAAAATAAGAATTTTTATTGAAAAGCAATTATTTTACTACACCAAAATTACTTAATATTTCATTTGACACATTCTTACATTCTAAAAATTAACAATTTGTGTACTGTACAAATTATATCCATAAATTGTGTTCAAATTATGTTCAAAATTCAGAGACTTATTTATGCCAGTACTTAGATTTCTGTGAATTATTTATATCCAACTTAATATATTTAGCTTGATAGCCAGTCATAATATTAAGAATTGTAAGATCATTTAATATTTCAATATTAGATATCTAAAATTTCTGTGAGCACTATCTGTGTTAATTACAAATTTACAATCATAAACTATTTAACAATCTAAACCCTGAATACTAAAACCTCGACTATAGACTAAGACATCACAATTATAAATAATGATCTAACCATACACAATCAGAGAGCTAGTCGTGTGTAAACTATTTGTACACACAAGGTTAAATGCTGCACTATTGTGATTTTGCTACTTTAGTTTTGGACACTAATATTATGTGACTCTAATACTGCAATTATGTCTTTACAATTTGTATCCAAATCCAAATTTAAAAGGTATATAAAATATGCTCATTTGACTATTCCTTCTCCAATATTTTTATTTCCAATTGTCTGTTGTCAGTATTTGAACTTTTATGCAGTTGATCTATACATACATTTCACAATTTTATTGTTGGGTTGAAGATTCAATCAAGATATTTAAGTAAATTCGTTGTCAAAAATACTTGTGGATAATTCACCACAAACACCAATGGTATCACTGGAATTCCCAATTCTATAAAGTTGTAAGTTTGTAGTTAAATCCTGCGAAATGTTTCTCATTTTGCAGGATTTCAATATGCTTCAAAATTTTTGAAAATACTTAAAATAGATGACTCAAGAGCAAATGAGGTTCAACTTTGAATTACCTTATTCATGTGTTTTATTAGATTACTGACAACTATGTCTCTAGCTTACAAAAGTATCCAAAATAGCTTAAATGGGTTTGAGATTATCCTATTTTCATAAATTTTTGTTTTAAAGAAACCAAAAAATTGTAAACAAATAATTAGATTATGTAACATATTTTTGTGTGGGAGTAAGTAACCTAACAAACGATAAATTTTTCATTTCACAGACAACCCTAATTACAATTGTTTTGGAGGCTAGATGTATAATGACAAAGATGTTAATTTAGTAAGAATTTTGAAAAGAGATGACAAGTTCAAATATATAAATTGGTTTAGACAGTATTAAAACTTTATATCTGTGATCTCTGGTAAAATTGTAAGAACCAAAACAACACACAACAACTAAGGATATGGAGTAATTTGAAATGTTAATATAATCATTATTTATTCATATAGCCTGTTTCTTTAAAAGAGCAAAAGGCCGAAATAATCAAATATTACATGTAATTTATATTATGATACTGATCGAATAAATTTTATTTAAATTAGTTATACAATAAAAGTATTTAAATGTCAGTGGTTTCAACAACACTACTAATACCAAGAGGTTAATAAAAGGGTTGGTAATCCAGAATATTTAGATCACATTATCAGAGGATACCAACATGACATGGAATATCAAAAAAACTTCAGTGGTAAAGAAAACACAAAAAGAGAATGATATGATGTATCAGGAAGATGTTTACAGAGTGGTGGTTGATAAAATATGAACACCTGTCATTAACATATAAAATGCATATTTAGTTATTTTATCCATTTAGTTGAATTCATATTCTTTAATACACAAGATTAGATTACCAAGGGATAGGTCACTGACCTGGATCTGAAGTGATTCAGATCTATTCAAACAGAAAGTCAAAATAATGTGAGTTTGGCAGCAATATAAATATATCTAGAACTCATATTATTCACTATTTAGTTTTTGTGTCATCTGGATTATTTCAATATGGGTTTTGGATTATTGGGCCTATCAAGTACAGAATTAGATCATAATACTTTAACAGTGACAAAACTATGATGTTAGGAAATATTAGCTTATATTAAAAGATAAACAGAAACGAATAGGATGCACAAAGCTAAATACAAGCAACAAGTCAAAGCATAAGCCTAAATTAAACAAAAAAAACTGAAAATGAATTGTTCTTAAAAATAAATAATTTCTTTGCAGTAAAAAAATTGTTCATAGGGTTTGATGGACATTTAAGAACCTCATTACATTCATTTAAAAAGTATTTAATATTGTTCTACAAAGCTATGAGTCCTCAATGTTCTATCTTACCTCAGCTATAAGAAAACATTTCAAAAGGAATGTAAAGGACTTAAACAGTAGGTAATACTAAGCAAACTGAAAGTGCATTGCATATTTACCATGTCTAACTGGTGTAGCCATTTGGTGAGGAGATATTCTTGCTCCGTAGTTATTCCAAGAGTGTTCAGGCATTCCCCTTATAGATCTGGTCTCCAACATGACAACAAGCACAACTAACTAGTGCTAGCTGACATACATGCTTCTATGCTACAACAATTTGCTCAGCTCCAATGCTTAAAACAAAAAGAAAACGGTGTGTTATCATGCTTCTTATTCAATGGGAAAACAAAAAAAATAACTTCATAATACAAAAGCAAGGTGTTGTAAATGTTGTCATTTTTAGGTTTGTTTATAATACATGACTCACAGGATATTTGTGATAAAGGTAATCTCAAAACAATTTTCGATAATCTCTGCAAGGGGGAGCATTAGGATTACCCACGGGCAGTAATATAATGGGGGTGGGACCAAAACAGAACAATATCGAGCGATCTTTTGGCGTCTACTTACCAATTTTCAAACTTGACATATTCTTCTGCCACTCATATGTGTTTTGCACGATGTACCATTTAACACAAACAAAACTTTATCACAACAGGAGTTAATTTTCGACATAACAATCAGAGTGAACGGCAATCAGAATATCTACAAAAAAGTTTGATAAATTGAAGAGATGTCGCTTTGTCTCCAAGGCCATTAAAATATTACACAGCGGGAGATTTAAACGCAATTTTTATTATTCTTTAAATGTATTGTGTTTGATTTCATTCTATATTATAATACATCTATTTATGTTTAAATTATATAAAATTTGAACTTTATAAATTAAATATTACCAATTTTAAGAAAATACCAAAAAAACATAATTCAAGAAATATTATAAAAAAGGGGGCAAAAGAATTGGTACTTAATCAAAAATAGATTTTGTAAGAAAACTTTTGTTAAAAATTTTGTTAAAACAAATAATAAATAAAAAATTTAATAAAATATTCGCAAATTAGCAATTTTATGCAACCCATCTTACATTCAGAATTAAACCTACAGTGAGCGGCAAAATTATGGAATCAATTCATTTTCCGAGAATAGGCGACTTTGGAGACAAATCTCGCAAATATATAAACGCTACGGTAAAAAACTTCCCCTTTCCATGATAACATCTATCCTATTTTTACAAATATACTTCCGCCCATTGAGAAATTATTAGAATTGGTAGTATATGATCAAGTCATGGATCACATTGATAAAAATGAAATCTTAATGAATACTCAGTCAGGTTTTCGTAAAAAGTATTCATGTGAAACTGCACTGCAACTTTCACTTTGTAAATTCAGGTCTGAATTGGACAATAATAATTATGTAGTAGTAGTATTCTTTGATTTAAAAAGAGCGTTTGAAACTATTGATCGTAATATACTTCTCACTAAATTAGAAGGCTATGGTATTGGAGGAAATGTTCTTGAATGGTTTAAAGATTACTTATTGAATAGAAAGCAACAAGTGAGGATTGATGATATTACCACAGAATACTAATCACAAACGTTGTATAGACACAAGTCTATACCACGGTTTCTTCAAGAACTAATTTTGATTTGTGTTGAAGTAATTTTGCTGGTCATCTGGGGTGTCAATATCCAAATATTGATTATTATTTGAGTGAATTTGAATTTCTTGGGTTGGTAGGCACTCATCAGTCAATAGTGAAGCGAATTTTCAAGAGAAACTTCAGACTCAATAGCAGGAGCAACTACTGCAGATTCATTGATTTGAGTTGGTTGTAAATATGTATAAATTGACGACGCACGACAATTAATTTCAGAGGAACAATCAGGTACAGGTTGGCTTTTTTCTAAAAATTATGTTGTTCAATTACATTGAAAGAACCAGCTGCTCGATATAAACCCGTGATCTTCTCTGGATGTAGTGCATAATTTATTACTCATTTGCTGGAGACATTGGTACATTAGTTAATTTTCGATAATTAAAACCCTGACTGAAAGATTGTGACTCTGAAGGCCTTCCAGCATTTTGAGCAAGTACATCAGTGACCTGGATCATATTTGTAGACGAAGAACAGTTTGTTTGAAGATCTATAATGCTCTGTCTGTTTTGAACTATTTCCATAATACGAATATACAAAATATTATTTTGTATCATAGAAAACAAAATGTAAATTATTTAAAATGCCTTTTAACTTTTGAAAGACCGCCTTCGAAGTGGATAATGTAGCACGCGTGATATTATTTGAAATAGATAAAATGTATAATACGCCATGTGTACCCGTAACTGATGTAAACAAAATTGTTTTAAGCACTACCATGCAAAATATATTCTGCCATATGAAATGACTAACACAGCTTAAGCTCGATTACCTGAAAGTAAAATTGACTTATTTGCTAGAAGCAAACTTATTAAGTGTATTATACGACACATAACATGTTTTTGTATTAAAATTTGTCACATAAGACATAGTTTCTTTCAAAGCCATCTAAAAAATAAAATGTCTAATACGCCAAAAAAGTAGTTCAAACAGCCTAAATCCCCTTTGTACATACATAAAAAATTCACTGAATCTACTGGTATATAAAGTCTATTTTGCAAAAAATAGCTTATTGTACATTTTACCTTTCAATCGTCAATATGATCCTCTATCCTCCTCCCACTTCTAGATCCACTTTGTGCTTCGTCTAATGTGTTTTCTGTCAACGTTCGTAATAGTTTGTTTATTTTTTCTAAGAGTTTCATACATGTATATAGTAGTGATGTAACGAATGTCATTTTTTGAACATTCGCGAACGCGAATGCCTGGTCTTCTCGTAAACAAAAACAAGTAATCAAAGTGAATTTTGAATTCAGTGACATTAACATGAGTAAATTAAATTATAGTGAAATATGGACTTATTTTACATTTAGAATATGCTTCTTGATAAAATAGCCCTTTTTATATGTTCGGGCGTATTTTTCAAATCAGTCTTTATGTATTTATGCATCGGCAAATAATAAAATTCTCTCAACTAGCTTCTGAAGAGTGGATAATTCTTGAAAAACTTATCGGTTTACTAAGACAATTTGAAGAAGTAACCAAAGAGCTAAATGGGATTAATGTTTCTATTTCTTCTGTGATTTCCTTAATCGCCACTCTAGACAAGTTTGTTAATGATCTCGATTCAGCCGTTGAATACATTGGTGATACGATTACCGTCTTGAAAGACGAGCTCATTTGCAAATTTTCGGATTTAAGAATTTTCATTTATTTTTTGTTTTCTAATGAGAAATTAATTGATCTCTCTCTTTCTCTCCAATGGCGCTACAGCCCAAATCGGGCCTTGGCCTCCTCCAACCTTGTCGGTCCCGCGTCGATCTTCTCCAGGTTCTCACGTCTAGCAAATTTTAGGCGTCCGCTGCCACTTCATCCTCCCATCTTTTCCGTGGCCTCCCTTTTGGTCTTGCGCCCTGCATTTTACTATCTAGGGCTCTTTTCGGCAATCTTTCTGTCTCCATTCTTACTACATGACCAGCCCAGCGAAGTCTCTGAAGTTTAACGAATTCTGAGATCGGTGTCTCTTTGAACAGTTGGTAGAGTTCATGGTTGTACCTGGATCTCCATATTCCGTTTTCGTTAGTAGGTCCAAATATCTTTCTTAGTACTGTTCTTTCGAAGACTTCCAGTTTTCTTTTTGTCTCTTCTGTCATCACCCATGTCTCCTGTGCATAACATGGTCGGTTAATAGTTTTGTAGACCCTGATTTTCGATCTCCAGTGTGTGTTTTTGGAGCGGAACACATGATCGAGTGAAAATAAGCTTTGTTTCCCTTTACTATTCTTCTTCTTCTTGAGAAGAAGAAATTAATTGATATTAAGTGTGAATCAATCTGAATCTTTATTACATAATACCAAATAATAGAATAAAGTGAGGGCTGATAATCTGAATGGATAAAAGAGAATGGATATTTATTGTGTTAACCTAATATTATCTTCAAATTGTTTTTTTTTCTGAAATTTATATTCGCAAAACATTCGCACAAATTTCGCGAATGCAAATGCGAATATACAAAAATATGCGAATATTAGCAAATACGAATATTCGTTACATCACTAGTACATAGCAACCTCGGTAGTTATTACATTGTCTCATATCTCCTGTTTTTTGTATATGAGGACCATTAGTGACACTTTCCAATTTCCAGGGACGTCTTTATTTTTCCATATTTTATTCATTATTTTTAGTAAAATAAGTAGTTAAAACATAAAAAAAAACTTTATTTCACATAACTTACAAAGAATAATACAAGTATCTACTTTTTCAAAGAAACATACAAAAAGTACAAAACAGTCGTTGTGATATATTTGTATTGTTCCAAAACACCCTGTATTCGTTTGAACTTATACGACTAATATTTTTCTAATTTATATTTCGTTGAACACAACTATTTCCATAAAAACTATTAATAGATTAGTTATATCATTCTCCTTATTAAAGCTAACACATTCTTTAGCAGCTCACAAATAGCTGTTGTATAAGTAAATACAGGATGCGCCAAACCTCTGGCCTTCTTTGATTACGGCTAAACTATGGAGTATATAAATAAATGCTTCAAACAAAACTGATGTAAATCAAAGACTCTACGATTTAAAATTATTTTCGATTATACAGGGTCAGTCAGAACAACGGAATGAACCAAAGTTGTGTGTTTTTTTAAACGGAACACCCTGTATATTAAAGCATGTTTGAATGTATTTTTTAAAAATGTGAAGAGTTTATATAAGGTTTTATAGGCCTGAAGTTATTAATTTTTGAAATATTTACAGTTTTCTTGAGAAAAACAGTAATATTTAAAGAGATGTGGATTAGGTTTCCAAGGTAATAAAAATGTAAATGATATATCAAAATTTCTATAGTGTAGTGTTATTTTTAAATGTGTGAAATCCAGCCATACAATATGCAGTGTGATCCCTATTTTAAAATACAAAATGTTCTCATTTTTTTTTAAATAGAATACACTGTATATTTGTATTGTATTTTGTAGACATCACAACCTTCCTTTTGGTAATAGGTTTTACATGCCTAGCATGTTTCGTTTTGTCAATATTTTGAGAAGAACTATAGATTTTTTGTTTTTGCAGATTTTTTATTAAAATAAATTTTGTGTATCTACTGAAATATAACAAACAAAAATTATAAAAATATAATCTAATTTTAAAAACATAAATCAAAATATCAAAGATAAAAAAACCGTATGCTACTAAAAATTAGTGGAATTCATCACTTACAAACCGCATCATGTTACAAAATAATATTTCCCATACTAGTAAATGTAATCAATATCCATAAATTAATTATTAAATAAAGGAACAACCAATTTTAAAATCTACCGTAGTATTTTTAAAGTATTCCTTGAAACTGCTGTAAATTTGGAAAAAAAAATTTATACTTTAAATATGAATTTTTCAACTGAACTGTTTACTACCTTTAAACATGAATAGTCATAGATATCCGCGCAGAAGACATCCTACAAAAAAAGCCTTCGTAAAAATTTTAAACCGCTTCTTTCCTTCAGGTAATGTGAAATATTTAAAACCATTAAAACCAAAAATATATCCACCTATAAATACGCGCCAATTGAGCAATAATACAGAGTTAAATAAAACATCCAACAAACTAAAAAAATTTTCACCCATTTAAAATTCAGATACATCAGAAATTAAATGAAAATGATTTTCAAAGAAAAATGATTTTTGTATGTGGGCGGAAGAAATGTTAAATCGAAACGTAAATTTTTTGGAAAATATTGTATTTGTGACAAATATACATTTTATCGCAATATCTTCGTTAACAGATATAATTATCATTATTACTCGGATGAAAATCTTCACTTATTTCGAGTTACGTTACTGAACAGGTGGTCGTTGAATATTTGGAGAGGCATTATTGGATCATCTGTTACTGGCACTAATTTTGCCAAACGGTTACTGGCAATGAGTATCATAGGTTTTTTAACGGACGGGTTGCCTGGCTTGTTAGAGGATGTTTACTTGGGAATTATACGAAACATGTCGCATCAACATGACGGTTGGATCGGATAAAGTGGTACTGACTATTTTTTTGGGTACACCAAGAATATAATATGTGACGACGAGCCCATAACACAGGATAATATGAAAATTCGAATACAAAATGTCTGACAGTGTTGTAACATGAAATGCTATTCGAAGAAATAGCGTTCGCTATTCCTTTACCAACCGTATACGACTGTGTGTTAAACATATTGGGCAAATTTTTTAAGATTTATTAACATAGTTAATAATGCATTTATAAATATAGCTTATCGATTAGGTAAATATTATTTTGTAACATAATAAGTTATTATTTTCAAATAATTTTCAATACCATATATTTTTTTTAATTTTTGATATTTTGATTTATGTTTATAATATTAGATTATAATTTTTGTTTATTATATTTCAGTGGGAAAACAAAACTTATGCTAGGTATATAAAACCTAATACTAAAGAAAGGCAGTAATATTTTCTACAAAATACAATATTAATATATAGGGTGTCCCATTAAAAAATGAGAAAATTTTGTATTTGAAAATAGTGATCACACTGTATATTGTATGGCTCAATTTCAAAGATATTAAATTATTTAAAAATAACATACACTAGAAAATCTTTGACATATCATTAACATTTTCATTACCTTACCGTACCATACAAACTCATATTTTTAAAAATGGTTTAACATACAGGGTGTTCCATTAAAAAAAACACAACTTTGGTTCAGTCCACTGTTCTGACTGACCCTGTATAATCGAAAATAATATTTAAATTATAGACGTTTTTGTTATACATCAGTTTTGTTTCAAATATTTTTTATATACTCCATAGTTTAGCCATAATTTAAGAAAGCCAGAGGTTTGGCGCACCCTGTATAAGTAGAACAGACCTAATATGCATATATTAATTTACGAACATTCATACTTCTTGCAAGCAGGCATAGGTGGTAGTAACTTATTCTTCAGTGTAATTGTTATATCTGTTGAATATGAGTTTATACTTTTTTTTATTAGTTATCTAAAATTCTGAACAAAAAGCAAGTAAGCTACACTATATAACCATGATTAAAATAAAATTTCATATTACAGTATACTCCCTCTATAACGAACACGGTTATTACGAGTTTTCGCTTATAACGAGGTATATTAGATGTAACGTGATATTTCTATTGAACTATAACCCTCTATAGCGAGGTAAATTTGCTTATAACGAGAGAAAATAAGTTTGAAAAACGTGTTTTTTTAAGTTTTGGCCTGACCGTAGCTATAAATAAATACCCTTTTTAAGTGCCGTCCGCAATAAACTTCTTACAATTTATGATTCTTAGTCGGAAATATACAATTTATGATTCACAAGTGTCATTGTAGGGGGTTGACCATTCACACCTAATAATATAGGTCCTAATAGACAAGATGTGGAAAGTGTTTTAAAGGTTGTCAGAAACTTTATCCAAAGAAAAAACGCAAATGAAGAAGCATAAAACTGTTTCACATCTTTAGAAAATATGATAGATAGAATACTGGACAATTTAAAGCAGTTAAAAATGACTGACTTCTTCCAATTGCAGACGCAGTAGTTTATGTTATTCTTGAAAATACGTTTTATACAGATTTACAGAATACAGATTTTTTGTTTTAACGTATATCATTGACAATAAAAGTAAACAACTCTTTTTTGTTTTAATGTATTTCATTGACAATAAAAGTAAACAACTTTTTTTCAAAAACGCCATTCAAACAATATTTATTAGCATCTTATATTGCTCCGAATGGCTTCACTATAGAAAGTTAATGTTTTAGAAAACTGTATGCACAGTATTATTGTTGTTGGATATAACAAGATCCGCTTATAACGAGGTAATTAGTCTGCCATTTCAGTTCTCGTTATAGAGGGAGTCTACTGTATTTTCTATTTGTTATACTGGGCTAAGATAAAATATGGATTTTATTTTGTATGTACGATAAGCTCCTTCCGTGTTAGATTTGTATTAGTTGATATACATATTTTTACTATAAATTGTGTTGTGGAACACAATGGTACAGTAAAGAATTGGCCACTTGGTATGTGTACAGTGGCACCGTCATAGTTATCACCCGTCAGACAGGAAAATCGGAAAACAAGTTCGATCAGAGGGCGGATACACGGGGGAAATTCCCCTCCCTTTACCAAGAAGGTTAAAGAAGGCTAAAAAATTTAAAAAATCTATTGTGTATGTCTTTTATGTAATATAGGTTTATATTTTTTGTCTTTCGGTTGTTTCATTGGAAGTCCCCCCCCCCCTTCCCGGAGGCAAATGTCTAGATCTGTCATATGAAAAGTTGTTTTTGCAGCTGTTATTGAAAGTATTCTGTAAAATTTCGAAAATCAAATTCATCAGACAATTTTATTCTCGTGCTTTTCGGAAAGAGGTGAATAAGTATCTTTTTGTGGTATCATTAATTCCCAAAGGAATACAGTCACTGTAGTTTATGTTATGTTTTCAATGCAAAATGTTTGTGGATATTTTTCTGAACGTCGCAGCATCTAATACCTGGGGGCCAATCTGGCTGTATAACAGAACAGTCGTTGGTGGAAATCTATAAATATATACTCGTAAACAAGCGCACGAAGTGTTTAATTGAATATTCTCTTTTGAATATTGGAAAATTACGAATTTTATTCACTAAAAACTTTCATTTATTATCTAGAAAATGAAATTCATTTCCTTAAATTTCTAAGTATTTAACGGCCGCTTTTAACGAATGAATGCTATCAAATCCTGGACGAAAAATTACAATTTATGACATAGCAGGTTTAACAAGTAACACTTGTTACACATGATGTCCTATTTACTTTGAAACATATTGTCTCAGCTTTTAAAAAATACGAATATAACCATTATGTCGCTCTGTGTTAAGGAAGAAGATTTTCTTCGGACCTATGTTAAGCCGTAATGGCTATTTTTATTTTATGGCAGAACTAGAAGTTGAGCACATTTTAGGACCGGAACATCAAAAAAGTTAGAATCAAGTGTCAGTAGAGACAAAACAGTCAGTAGAGTCAACAGTGAGAAAACTACTAAACATAAGACAAAGAGATCCTCTCCTCATTCCTTGAGCTCTTGTCAGGGCGTAGTGACACTCTAAATATTGTTAGCTTGCTGTCTCCATTGGCTGACGGCTTTATGTAGGGATTTTCCCACCAGAGTCTTCATTTGGTCTGACCATCGTGTTGGAGATCTTCCTCTTGGTCTTCAGCCTTCTACTACCAATAGTTCAATGGTCCCGTGGCCGAAGTAATTTAGGTATGCTCTGTTTACTTTTTTTAATAGCCTGTCTTTTATATGAAGCTTTTCCAAAACTGAGGATGTTTCTATGATTTGTCTAAGACTCGCGTATAACTCTTCTATAGATCCAATTTCGAAGGCTTCGATATTATTTCAATCGATTTTTTGAGAGTTCATCTTTCAGCTGCGTATGTAGCAATAGGAAAAATAAGGACATCGACCAACCTGAGCTTAGTATTCCTTGTTATTGTTCGGTCTTACCATATTTTAATTAATTTAGCTGTTGCGGTTCGGGCCATTGCTAGTCTACGCTTGATTCCTTGCTAGTCTACGTAAATTATTTAGTACATTATTTTTAAACTATCCCCTCAGGTAGAGCAATAATGTATCCATCATTAATATTTTGATTTCATCTAACTATAAGTTTTATTTAGAAAATATCTTATTTGTATCTTGATATGTGTAGAAACTAGTCATGGCAAATACAAGTTTACAGTCCAGATTATAGATTAATATTCCCGGCCTCAAGTTAGTTGGATCTTAATCCAGAGAACAAACTTAACTGTCAACAAACAAATACACATAGGGAGGTTATTGGTAAATCGTAGCCTTACTGTATCTAACCGATATTTAACTGGGTAAAAAGGGTAACGCGACGCAGAAAAAGTAAGATGACTAATGTAAATTTAAAACAGGTATAAAACTTGTCGCACCTAAAAATAGATACTTTAAAATTTTGATGAAGAGTCTCGGTTCGTAATACCTTCGATAACTGAATACGGGTTAATGTAACCTTAGGATCGGTCGGGAACGACTTATCACTGGTAGGAATGTATTATAAATCCAAATAGAGCACTTCCTATAGAGAGTTCCAATACTGTACCATTGTGCCCCTATAGTTGTACCAACTTACCCCGCCTATGAGGTAAGTTTGTACAAATGTTAAAAAAATTAAACCGCAGAATTTGAACAGTGATCGATTTTTAAAATGGGTATATAAAGGAATAGAATAAACTTCATTGTTTGTAAAAAAATTGCTTAGAATAACTCATTTCAGAAAACAATCCCAAAAATCTTTGATGTGAAAATTTGGTTTAGTGTGAGAATAATTGAAAACAATGTTTAAAATAACTTATTTGCCCTTGCATATCGAAGAATAGCATGAAGTTTATTCAAAATCTGTCTGCTTAAGTCAAATCTATTAATTTCATCTGGTGAATGAACGCACGCTTCGATGGCATCGAACAGCTTCCAATGTCTATTTGTCACTTCCTTTGGAGGGTTGTGGAGAAGTCCACCGTCCATCATTGGCCACAATGCATTTTTTGACAGCAGTAACTAAAATTTAATAGAACATGATTAATTTATAACAATTATTTTGATGATATAGTCATGAAAGAAACAGACATGAAAAGGCGCAAATCCAAAGAAGTAGCTCTCATCTTATTTAATAAAAGAAATCCGTAGCAAATCCATCAGCAGAAAGTAGCAGACTCTGGTTGCCAATACTAAAAGAAGAAGTCAGCAACAAAAATTACATTAATGGATTAACAGAAGGTCAGAGACACATCGTCTATAGATACTTAACACACAATACATAATAGACTAAGTTGCAGGAGATTTTTTTGGCTTTTAAAATTTCACATCCAACCACCTTTATCTTTTGATAATAAAGTATTTCAGTAGGCTCGTATAACATAAAAAAACCAAAAAAAATAGCACACAAATTACTAAACGAAAATATCTAAATAAGAAAAAACGTCGCGTGGCACTTACAGACTGCCGACAGAAGAGAATACTGCTTATAGCGCGTAATTACTATATGTGAGTTAATGAAATTTTTTGCCTGCTTAGTACTGAATTGTTAATATTTTTTTATAATAATTGCCCCACACATTTAAGTTCTTTAAAATTGAAAGAATCCTAATTTTTTTCTTTAAAAATTTTGTTTAACGATTTTAGTAATTTTCAAAATTTGTTAAATATAATAAGAATTTATGCATCATTTACATTTTCATTATTATCTTGTATTTATGATATACTATAAATATATTATATTATAAAAATAAAACTACTAGTTTATGATGAATACAATATATTTTATTTTAATTTTTTCATCATAATTTTATATTTTATTCAATATTATTATTCTTGTATTTATGTTTAATTATTTCATCACCATACAAAAATCTTAAAGTCATAACATATCTCCACTTTCCCCTTTTCGAAAACACCAACGATACGCCCATATAAAAATAATTATATACTAATGACAGTAAACCATGAGATATCAGATATCAATTTTTACTTCAGTCAATTCATTAATGCCAGTGTCCCGATTTACGTTTTGGTAAGTTTTTTTTTATATATTTTACAATAACTTTTTGTTCCTAATCTTGTACATTTTAGAATCTTGACAAAGGCAAGGGTTTCCTGCCGAAACGTTAATTTATTGAACTTAAACCCAAGAGATACTAATTATATATATATATATATATATATATATATATATATATATATATATATATATATATATACCGGGTGGTCCAATAAGCCGATCTCTCGGCTATATATCAGAAACTATTCATGTTATAACTTTGATAGAAAAAATTCCTAAATAAAAGTGGCAAAGAGAAATCGCTGGAAATAACTTTCAAGTTTCTGGGTTAACCGCTAGGGGGCGTAACCTGTGAAAAAAACTTTGAAAGCCAGTTTTTTGGGAAATATGCCCAATTATACCAATTTAAATAAGTAAACTAGAAAGATTCCTAAATTCTGCACAAAGTTGTTCAAATACGTTTTTTTTTTATTTTTCAAATAAAGGGTGGGGGTGAGTGAGAAAGTATTTGTGGATAAATACCTATAACTTTGGTTTGGATTAACCGATTTTAACGAAATTAGTGTCATTAGAAAGAGTGTGGATGAATTAATTTACATCTACTATAAAATAATTGCATTTAGTTTTAATTGTCATATTTAGAGGGTACTTTCGAATAGAAAAAATTAAAATTTGTTTTTCTTCAAAATGTTTAATGAAAACACCTATTTATTGTAAATTATAATGGAACTGGATTAAATTCATAACAAAATGGCGCAAACCGCATGTTGATAGCTTTTGTCGAACTCGAGATATGAATAAAAACGCATAAACATAAGTAAGTATAGTATTGACTCACCCTTTATTATAACTTAAAATTAAATATGTGAAAGATCATACAAATATCTCGATCATTAAAACTTAATGTCCAATTAAAATTTCAAATTGTTTTCCATCGTTGTCCACACAAAGATGTAATCTTTCGCGCGTAGACATAACAGCTGCTTCAATCTCAGCTGTTGATATATGTACTATTTATTGCGTTTATAATGCGCTGTTTCATGTCGTCTTGCGTGGTTGGTCAAGTTTGGTATACTAAGTCCTTTAATCTTCCCCACAGATAAAAGTCCAGACATGTTAAGTCTGGAGATCTAGCTGGCCATGAAAATATACTTCCCCTTCCAATCCATTTATTTGGATAACTTGCATACAAATAATCTCGAACTCGTCTGGAAAAGTGCGCAGGACACCCGTGATGTTGTAATATCATATCTCTTCTTGTTTGTAAGGAAATATCTTCCAATAAAACAGGTAACTGATTTTCCAGAAAATCCAAATATGTTTCACCATTTAAAGTTCTATCAACGAAATATGTACCTACGATCTTTCCATCAACTATACCACACCAAACATTAAGACTCCATCTGCCTTGAACCTGCATCTCATGTATCCAGTGCGGATTTTCTTCATCCCAATAATGCATATTATGCAGATTAACACCACCCGCATTATTAAGCGTAGCCTCGTCAGTCCACAAAATCTTTGACTTGATATGCGGTTGTTCTTCTAGCAGACCTAACATCCAATTGCAGTAATCCAGCCTTGCATCAAAATCTCTCATATAAAGCTTGGTGAAAAAGAAACCACGATATTTACTAAAACTCAAATAATCTTGAAAAATCCACAATTGTTTCACAAGATAAATCGTGCATAAGTATTTTTAAGAAACGGATAAAAGTGCCGTGTTGCCGTTTTTATCGGAATATTAAAATAACAGTTGAATCTCAAGTTTAAAGGGAATTCCAAGTATCTGGCCTAAACTGTCACTTTACAATATGAAAAACCCACCTCTGATGTTTTAAAATCCTTAGAACAGTAGTTTTGGGTATGTTTAATTCTATAGAGATTTGCCGACTACTTATATGTGGATTCTGTTAAATTAAAGCAAGAACATTGATTGAATTATCTTCGGTCATACCTCAACTACGTCGTTTAAAACAAGGACGATGAAAACTACCAGTTTCTCTTAATCTTCTTGCCTTTGTTTCAAATACTTCTTTGCCGTAAAGTCTCCTGTAAGGATATTTTACAGAATATATACGTGAGGCAATAGCGGCATTTTGGTGACATTCGAAATAAACTCCAATCATATCATACAATTCTGCATTTGATATACTCATCACGAATAATTTTAAGTTATAATAAAGGGTGAGTCAATACTATACTTACTTATGTTTATGCGTTTTTATTCATATCTCGAGTTCGACAAAAGCTATCAACATGCGGTTTGCGCCATTTTGTTATGAATTTAATCCAGTTCCATTATAATTTACAATAAATAGGTGTTTCCATTAAACATTTTGAAGAAAAACAAATTTTAATTTTTTCTATTTGAAAGTACCCTCTACCGATAACAATTAAAACTAAATGGAATTGTTTTATAGTAGATGTAAATTAAATCATCCACACTCTTTCTAATGCCACTAATTTCCTTAAAATCGGTTGATCCAAACCAAAGTTATAGGTATTTATCCACAGATACTTTCCCACTCTCCCCCACCCTTTATTTGAAAAAATAAAAAAAAGTACTTTAACAATTTTGTGTAGAATTTAGGCCTCTTTCTAGTTTACTTATTTAACACTTGGTATAATTGGACATATTTCACAAAAAACTTGTTTTCAAACTAGCGGTTAACCCAGAAACTTGAAAGTTATTTCCAGCGATTTCTCTTGGCCTTTTTTACTAAGGAATTTTTTCTCCTAAAGTTATAACATGAATAGTTTCTGATATATAGCCGAGAGATCGGCTTATTGGACCACCCGGTATATATATATATATATATATATATATATATATATATATATATATATATATATACATATATATATATATATACAAATATATACTGGGTGTTTCAAAAAGGTATGTCATAAGTTAAATCACGCATTTCGGTGACAAAAATAAATTGATTGAATCCAACTTACCTTAGTACAAAAGTGTACACAAAAAAAGTTACAGCACTTTGAAGTTACACAATAAAAATTGTTTTTTTGGATTATCTCCTAAACTACTTGACATTTTGTAATAAAAATGGACACTTTACTTTCTTGTTCTGAAAGCATTTTTCATACAAAAGAAACAACAAAATCTAAGCGCACAGAAAAATTTTAAGGGGGTGTGCAGCCCTAAATCCCCCCAAACTTTAGAGTACGTTCAAATCAAATGAATTTTGTGGCATCATTAGTTTAACACATTATTTTTAAAACTTTTTTGCCTCGTATCACTTTTTCGAAAAACTAGTTTTTTCCTAGTTGGTCATAAAATTACAATTAGTTTCTACGGATACAATAATTACAAACAGTTCCATCAATAATAGTCAATAATTTGAAGCTATCATTTATTGTGTGAATAAGATTAATATTAAAAATTTTTATATTACAATGGCCTACACATTTCAGGAAATGGCAGATATGCGTTTAACTTTGGGTAAGTTGGATCAGATTAAATTATGATTTCAATAAACTATCGGGAATATCGTAGGTGGATGTCAAGGAAATAGTGCTGCAGCCGCAAGGCGTTATGCAGTAAAATAACCCAATCGAAATACACCCGATAGACGATTATTTCTGACCATTGATCGTCGTTTGCGGGAAACGGTTACATTCCAACCGCAAGTTGCTGGCAATAGTGGTCGTCCAATAATAGATTTAACTACATGATAACTACAAATGAAGACATTTCAGAAATCATTGAAGAAGTCCCTGGAACAAGTACAAGGGTAATAGCTGCTCAACTAAATGTTCCTCACGTAAGGGTTTGGAGGCGTTTGAAGGATCAGCTGCTTAAACCCTATCACTTAACAACGGTTCAAGAGTTATTGGTTGAAGATTATCCTAAAAGGATTGGATTTTGTGATTGGTTGTTAATGGAAAACACTCGAAATGTTAATTTTATTAGAAATATTTTATTTACCGACGAGGCTACTTTCAGTAGAAATGGAATAATAAACCATCATAACGAGCACATTTGGGCCGACGAAAATCCTCACGCCAAAAAAACGACTCATCACCGAAGGACTTTCAAAGTTAATGTTTGGGCAGGAATTGTGGATAACAATCTAATAGGCCCAGTATTTCTTCCCAACAATTTAAATGGTGATAATTATTTGCAGTTCTTGGCAAACGATTTACAAGAGTATTTGGAAGAAGTGATTATTGCAATAAGGCAAAATATGTGGTTTCTACAAGATGCTGCTCCACCGCATTACAGTAATGAAGTCCGAGAATACCTTTGCAGGCAGTATCCTGGTCGGTGGATTGGAATGGGTCGTGACGCACCTATTTCTTGGCCACCCAGAAGTCCAGGTCTTAACCCCATGGACTTTTGCTTTTGGGGAGCAAGTGTATTCTGTAACAATAGAGGACGAACAACAATTGAGGGTTAAATTAATTGAAGCTGCAAATCAATTTCGTCAGAAAAATATGATTTTTCAGCGCATTCGGTTTTCCTTATTAAAACGATACCGAATGTGTATTGAAGAAAATGGGGGTCATTTTGAACATTTATTGTAATATCATATTTATAGAGGTTATAGACAGTTTTTGTACTTGTTAATTCATTTAAGCCATTTATTTAGTTGCACGTAATTTTTTAAAGGTTAATGAAAAGGGCCGTAACTCAATAAAAACTGTTTTTTGAAAAAAGTGATGAGGCAAAAAAATTTTAAAAATAATGTGTTAAACTAATGATGCCACAAAATTCATTTGATTTGAACGTACTCAAAAGTTTGGGGGGATTTAGGGCTGCACACCCCTCTTAAAATTTTTCTGTGCACTTAGATTTTGTTTCAGCAGGAGATTCATAGACAACAAGGTGGCAGTATAATAGTATGGAGTGGCATCACTATTGGTGAAGGAACCAATCTCGTTTGTCTGCAACCGTTTCTAAATGCAACAGACAACCGTGATATTATTCTCGAACCTATTGTTGTACCCTTTGCACAACAAGCTGGTCCCCAATTTCAATTATTGCACGACTCACCAGTAGTGAGTAGCAACTTTGTTATTTTAAACAGAATACCCTGTATATTATAGCATTTTTATATTCTGCGTAAATTTCTTGATAAAATTTGTATAAGGTACCATAGGTCAAAATTTCATATTTTTTGAGTTATTCATCTTTTCTCAAAAATTTTGTCAGATAGAGACAAACTTTTTAAAGTTAATATCTCATCCATTTACAGTTATGTCTTGAAAACCTTTGCACACAAAGAGTAGGTAACATTCTTTCAGAAATTTACATCGAAATTGAATTTCTAAATGTAGAAAGTCAGTAGATCAGTAAGTCAATCATTTTAAACAAAACACCCTGTATATTATAATTTTAATGAAAACAAAAAAAAAACAATTGCCTTTCAAATAGTATTATGAGTTTCCTGTACCTAAAGTCAATACATTTGGAGATAATTGTGGTTTAATGTTAAAAGTAAGATATTTATTGTTTTATTTTAGTAAGCAGTGCATGAATATGTCATAATTGTCATTATTTTTGATTGTGGACACTTTTACAAAGTGATAAAATGGCTCGTTTAGAATTAAACAATGAAGATATGTTGAAATATCTTTCACCTAAAAAAGTAAGTTACCATCACAAAAGAAAAGAGCTGCAACCTGGTTGCCTCTGATCGCAAAAGACATTCAACTTCCATCGCTCATGAAAACCATGGTTAAATCACGTTAAATGTTGATTTACCTCGCTCCACTAATGCGAATTGAGCCTATTAAACAATTCGTTTTTTATAAATTTTGATTCGTCACACCATATATTCTTCAAAAATTCATTATCTTATCAAAAATAGTCTTCGCTTTATTAACTTTTTGTTGAAAACAACCCACATGTGGTAAATTTTTAAATAATCTCGTCACAGTCTCACGGTAGTTCGCTGCCGATCTGGATATCTTTTAGCAAATAAAGCACATTTTCTAGTAATAACTGTCACATTCTTCATGCATTAGAAGTTCTTATGCTTCATTGTTTAATTCTAAACGAGCCACTTCTATCACTTTGTAAAAGAGCCAATAACCACAAATAATGACAATTATGGCATATTCATACACGGCCTGCTAGAATAAAATAATAAATATACACAATATAGAGGGTGCTTCGTTTAAAATTAATGACACTATGGTTTGAAGTTTTATGGAAAGGGGATTTGTGAACACTTTGTATTTAGAAATTCGATTTCAATGTAATTGCTGAAAGAACGTTACCTATTCTTTGTGCAAAAGTTTTAAAGCTATTAAGTTTGTCTTTATCTTACTTACTTACTTACTTACTTAGTCCTAAGCCTTTCTACCGTTAGGTGTAAGGCTGTCTTTATCTTAAATTTTTTAAAATAGATAAATAACCCAAAAAATATGAAGTTTGGACTTATGGTACCTTATACAAATTTTATCTAGAATCTTATGCAGAATCTAAAAATGTAATAATATACAGGGTATTCACGTTAAAATAACAAAGTTGTTATTCAGTATAACCGGAAGTGGCATGTCTGTCGAAATATTTTCTTTAGGTTCGTCATAACCTGTAAACCCCATAAGCCAATTTTCATAAATATAGTGTAACTAGTTTCCGATATATAGATAGTGTAAGCCGTGAAACACCTGTATAAACATTATCCAGAAAATTAGCTTTCCAGCTAAAGGCCCAAGATGGATTTTTCAAAAAACGATATTAGTGGTTTTTTCGACTTTCATCATTCGTCTTTTGATTCTCTACAAAAGTCCCATTGACAGTATTGTAAATAAATTAATATTACATTAAGGTTTTTCACTCCAAACGAAAAAATCAGATTTTTTTTAGATTATTCCACGCAGAATTTGGGAAAAGCTAATTTGTGTAGGTACTCATTACGGCTTTTTTATATACAAACTGCATTTCAAAAGACAGTAGAGGTAGTATACTTTTAAATTTTAAAGCCCAAAACAGGTTTAATTTTGCTATACAAACTGAACTATAAACACACAGACAAAAAAAAGAGAATTTAATATCGACCCCCAGGTACAACACCAACCTCAGAATTTTAGCTCAAAACGTAGCTACACGCAAAATCGAGCCCGGGTGAGCCGTGTGTCAAATTTGGCCAAAACTAATATACAACAAAAGGTGTAATAAATAAATTTACAATCAATAAAAAATAAAAACTATTTAGGATTGGGAATTTTGACTTATTTCCCGTATTATACTAGTATTATGGACTCGCATTGGCAACCTTTTCATCATTTGAACATGAAAGAACTTTGCCAATCTATTGACATTCCAATCGGATCGGACAACGAATCTGACACAGAAGAAGAGAAAGAAATGGAAATCCATAATTTATAAGTAAATCAGTAAATTTTTAATATATGCACATTGCTTAAATGTTATGATATCAATACGATGTATCCGCTTTAACATTAATTTTATTTAACATATAAATCTGTCCCTTTTTAATTCTCCAACACTAATCCATGATTTTCATACCTGTTAGGTATATAATCCATGGATATTGTATTGCCATTTCTATGTGAATACGGTGGACACTTTGAAGAATAATATCTAAAACTACATTTTAACAGGAGATATTATTTTGAGTGATTTCAGAATTACCACTTTATCTGCTGTCTGCAGATTAGTGAAGATTTGCAATTGTAATGAGCTGCCAACTACAAACAATTAAAGTATAACAAATAATAATGTACCAAGATTGTTCATTCCAAGCTGAAAATATCCAACACGTTTTATGGAAACTCTTATATGAATACAGTAATGTCTCCTTTTATGCGGTTGATTACATTCCACAGAAAAGCGCATATAAAAAGATCGCATAAAAAAGACGTTACTTGCCTTGAAAAAGTAGGGATACGTTCCGCAGCCTTCTAAAATTACATAAAATCAAGACAAAAACAAAAAAGTTTACAGAAATTAAAAGAAATAGGCTGCATGATAAATTACTTCGAATATGTGAAACAAATTCATACAAAACCTTAAAAAAAAAAACTTCTATTCAAAACTTAAATAATTTTATTTTATGGAAACGTAATATAGTTTTATATTTAAATTTTTAATCATTATCGCTATCTGATAATGGTTTGCATCGTTTGCAAAGTGGCTCAAAATCATCTAAATTGTCAGAAGAAACTGTCTCTGCGATAGATATTTGCGGTAAAGGCGATGGATTTTCACAAACTTCATTCTCGTTCGGTGTAGCTCTTTCTTTTCCGATAATGTAATCAGTAATTAAACTTTGCGATGAGGAATAAGCCACAATTAAAGGTTAAAATACGTTTATTGACGTTTCAATTTCCACTTCGGAAATCGTTCTCAAAATACAAACATTAGTAAATTAAACAAATTTTGTTTTTTGTTACTTAGTGAAAAATTCTTCTAATAATTTAATTTTATCTGACTCATCTATATTGACAATTCAGACATACATTATACATTTTAAAGTAGACGACTTTAAAATGATATTGCCAATATTGTTGAGTTGCGTTCCTGGGACGACTTTACTTATAAGATAGTTCATTCGATTACATGAAATCAACTTTAACTTGAGAATATCCATCAGAAAAGATCATAACATGTAATTCGTCTTTAAAAAGACAAATACATGCCATGATGACAGTAAAATTCTCCTGTTAGTGATTCCATAGTAAATTATGAGGAAAAAACCTCATAATACTATCCCGACATGGTAAGTATTTGATCGTGCATTTAGTTTACCTTCAATAAACACCAACTTCCGATTTTATATGTTTGTTATTTAAAAAACATAAATGATGTATTCTCTATATGTTACTGACTTACCAATACTGGTATTTTCCTTTTAATAACTTCCTCTTTCAATATGGGTAACCAGATCCTACTACATTCTGCCGAAGAATTCGCGACACAATCGGTCTCATTTAGCATAATTAGAGCCGCTTCTTTGATTTTTCTCTTTTTACCATCCGTTTCTTTTAGGACTATATTTGAATCATTCCATTGAACCCTATGTTCATTATCCCATGCGTGTTTACCTATTTGAGATCTATCAAATTCTCTATTTTTAATATAGGATTGATGTTCACTTATTCTAACATTTAATGGTCTTGATGTTTCACCTAAATAAAATTGATCGCATTCACAAGGTATTTTATAAATGCAATTATTTGTCCTTTCTTGTTCATTGTTAGGTTTGGTTTTGGACAAAATAGATCAGAACGTGTTTGTTGTTTTGAATGTTGTTGAAATGTTGAATTTATTTCCTATCCTTTTAAGCTTTTCCGATAATCCTTTTATGTATGGTATTGTTATTTTCCTCGTATTATTCCTTGCATATGCTGTAGGATCTCGTTCTAAGTTGTTTTGTTCTATTCGATCGATTGTTGAAAATTACTTATTTATAAACGATACAGGATAATCATTTTTTAATAAAATAGATGTTAACAAATGTTTTTCCTCCAAGAAAGTTATTTTCGTTAGAACAAGTAATTTTGGCTCTATCGTATAAGGATTTAATAATCCCCTTTTTAATATTAATATTGTGATTTGATTTGAAATTTAAATATCTGTTGGTGTGTGTTGGTTTTTCTATACACCTGAGTTTCGTATCCAGTATCGTTCTTAGAGATTAAAACATCCAGAAAAGCTAATGTGTTATTATATTCCTTTTCCATGGTAAATGTTATTGTCTCTTCTTTATCGTTTATATCATTTATTTATAACCAAGATAACCAATATAAGACCAGAATAAGTAAACATCAATCCTATATTAAAAATAGAGAATTTGATAGATCTCAAATATGTAAACACGCATGGGATAATGAACATAGGGTTCAATGGAATGATTCAAATATAGTCCTAAAAGAAACGGATGATAAAAAGAAAAAAATCAAAGAAGCGGCTCTAATTATGCTAAATGAGACCAATTGTGTCGCGAATTCCTCGGCAGAATGTAGTAGGATCTGGTTACCCATATTGAAAGAGGAAGTTATTAAAAGGAAAGTACCAGTATTGGTAAGTCAGTAACATATAGAGAATACATCATTTATGTTTTTTAAATAACAAACATATAAAATTAGAATTTGGTGTTTATTGAAGGTAAACTAAATGCACGATCAAATACTTACCATGTAGGGATAGTATTATGAGGTTTTTTCCTGGTTTTTCCCTCATAATTTACTATGGAATCACTAACAGGAGAATTTTACTGTCATCATGGCATGTATTTGTCTTTTTAAAGACGAATTACATGTTATGATCTTTTCTGACGGATATTCTCAAGTTAAAGTTGATTTCATGTAATCGAATGAACTATCTTATAAGTAAAGTCGTCCCAGGAACGCAACTCAACAATATTGGCAATATCATTTTAAAGTCGTCTACTTTAAAATGTATAATGTATGTCTGAATTGTCAATATAGATGAGTCAGATAAAATTAAATTATTAGAAGAATTTTTCACTAAGTAACAAAAAACAAAATTTGTTTAATTTACTAATGTTTGTGTATTTTGAGAACGATTTCCGAAGTGGAAATTGAAACGTCAATAAACGTATTTTAACCTTTAATTGTGGCTTATTCCCATTTAAATAGTAATTAATTTAAAATGCCACAAGAAAATAGCTTTAGAACAATATTTGCGATGAGGATGCTAGTAATTATTTATGTAGCTCAGGATATCCTGACATGCAGTTCTGCAGCTCACGTTGTAATTTAAAGGCTCGGTAAGAATTGGGGTTATTAATAAGAAAATTATTTTCTAAGTTACTGTAAAGTTGAAGACCTTCTCGAATTAATTTGGCAATGACGGGGATTGGTTTTTCTTCCTCATTATTATCATCTTCTAGATTCACAACGCCATCTTAAGTTAGATCAATTATATCATGGTCACTTTATGCACCAACTACACGCAATTCATCTATGTATATCGTCGTGGCTGAAGGTATTAAAACCATCTCCGCCAAATTAATTAATTCATATGATAGTGACGATGTTTCAATGGTTGCATTGCTTGTTACACATGTTGGCCAAACCTTTTTCCACGAGGCATTTAAAGTAGATGCAACATGAATCAAACAATCAAAAATAGAAAATTGCTTCCACACGTCTTTTACTGTTAAGGGCTCATTTTTTAGTTTACTCACGATGGATTTGTAAGTTGCCTTTATGTAATATTTTTTAAACCTTGCAATTATGCCTTGATCTAATGGCTGAATAAGGCTTGTTGTATTAGGCGAAAGAAATACTATTTGAACGTTCTAAGTGTGGATGACGTGCCAGAAGTAGGCTTCTACTTCTGGCACGAAGCAATTATTGAACCATTCTGTAAAAATTGTCAGCCAGGCTTTCTTGTTAGCCATCCATTGCACTGGCACTAAGAGATTTATAAGCATTGCTAAAAAGTAATAATGTGACTTGATCTTTACTTGCTTTATGTCCACTTGCAGTTTTTTCATCCTTTGCGATGTAATTCCCGTAAAGCATTTTTTTTTCAATACAGTAATGAAAAATAAAACTTTACGACACTCACTTCAAACGTTTCAATCCGAAAACCGTGCTGCTTATTATACTGCAACTTGGAATCAGAACATTTGAAACAATTTATTATAAAACCAAGCACCGCTATGAGAATAATTATTTTAAAACAATACCTTTAAATGCGAAACTTGCATCTCGCAATGATGTAATAGGGACATCATGTAACCAGGGAATCCCCGAATTGCAAATGCTCCCTTTACTGACATCTAGATGTGAATAGTTAATATTTAATTATATTAGTTAATAAGAGAAATTTTTGGATGAAATATAAACAGCAAAACTTTAAAATCGCATAAAATAATCCGCATAAAAAGAGACCTTAATATACAAGCAATATTCTTAGCTTTTGATGAACTGTTTATTAAATATATATCTACTTACCCTGCAGACACCATAGATGTTGTGATCACTTTTATCAGATTCACATATGTCTCTTGGATTAAATGAATATTCGTCAATATCATGGCTGCTGTAATGTACTTTTTCCGTTGTATTAATCTTTTTCTTTATAATTGCATTTTCCATATCGATAAAGCTAACGTCTAAATCCTCATCCACTACCACATTATCTGGTGAAATATCAGTAAGATACAGTCGAAAATCTTTGTGATTTTCAGTAAAATTTTGAACACCTTGAAGGATTTTATACGCAACTAATGCCCTTTTGTACCACGAGTATTTTTCTATGTTGTTTACCGATTTCCCAAAATTTTCCTGAACGATAAGTCTGCCACAAGTACCATATAACTTCGGAACAGGAAAGTATTTCTTTTTACTAAACATCTCAAGTAAAACGGGTTCTGCGTTAATGCTTAAAATTGTATATATTGTCTTTATGTTGGTTGTATTGAAACTATCAAAAAATAGTTCAAATGTATCATCATCGCAAACATAAAAAGGAGGGAATGGTACTTTTTCATCCATTCCTCTTAATTTAAAGTTTAATTCACTTTTTAAAGCCTTATAATTAATTATTTTGTCTCTAATTTCTCTATCAAATTTATTCAGTTCGTTGGTATGGGCTAACTTTTTTAAAACTACTGGTTTACTTTTATACCGGGCAAAATAGACGTTCTTAACACTAAAAACGTTATAAATAAAATCCGATACGCGATTGTATTCCAAATTAATTTTATTTTTCGTAATTTCTCTACACAACGTCTTTCCGTAACAAAATGGACATTTGTTTATTTCACATAACTCTAACACTGTTTTTTGTTTAATTGCTAAAAAACTGACACTCAGGATTATGGGGAGAAAAAGGAAAAATATATAGTAGGATTTCGCCATCTTTTTCCTAGCGGTCATTTTTGGTGCCTTGTTGAAGCGCTTTCTGTCGGAATGAATATAATTCTCTCACCCACTTTTCCATGCGAGCTTCATCACTTACAAATAGCTAAAAACAAAAAATATATACACTAAATGAAACACAATGATAAAATATTTTATAAAAAACATAATTTTTTAATTACTGTTAAATTGGAATTCTTTAGTTTAGTTCCATTTAAGTGTATGAAAAGAGAAGTGCTGAAGTGTTTAAAATATAAATAAAATACAAATTTTGTATTTTATTTTTTTCTAAATGAGGGGTGCCAAACCATAAAGTTGTAAGTGCCACTCGAGCTGAAATACGTTTTATATGATTAAAACGTTGTATGTGCCGACCTTTACTTTCACTCTTGAAGCGCAAGCTATGAGATGCCCCCCACATTGAAAACTGTGAAAGAGAAAGTCATAACATTGTATGTGCCGACCTTTACTTGTATGTGCCTTGTCAATTGCTACAAACAATCTACGCAAAATTGCCGACGAAGGACTTGAGTGTGTGCCTGTAGCGTCCAAAAAATATATTTTAAGTACATTGAAATAAATAAAACGATTAGAATCTTCATTCTTATCTTTAAGCCCCCACAACTTGACACATGCCCAACGTGTGACCCGCTTAAAGTCAAAATAGATACAGCTCTAACAGAAGCAGTAAAAACTGATGCTAAGCAAAGATTGGAAAAATTCACCACAGGCAAGCTCACAAGGGAAGACACCAAATGAGTAAAGATGGCATAGAATCCAGAGGAAACAATTCAGATATTCGAATTGTTCCATTTGATCTCCACAACATTTGTATCTTTCAACATTAACTCATAATCAAATGTACTACAGCCGTCAGCTTGCCTATGTAAGTATGGGTATTTATTAAGAAGAAGAAGGAAGGGACATCATGTTCTTCTGGAATTAAACTGTCGGGAAAGGAGGTCTAACGAGATAGCTTCTAGTCTGTACAGGTTTTTTACCAGTAGCGAAATAGGAGGTGGCCAAAATAAGAACCAGGCTATACCTTGTTTTGTCTCTTGCTTTGATTGAAAGCGGTTTCTTTTCAGAAATTACTCATAAATTTCCTGAGAAAAGATACCTTTCTCGCGTGTGATCGCGATTTTGCTATTATCAAAAAAGAATGCCAAGCCGCTTATACCAAAAGACCTCATTTTTAAATTATTGCTAATGCTGGAAAGAAAAATCCGTTTGAGTAACATCTGAAAATTTTAGTGAAGTTTATATAAAGAAAAGTTACGGGGATTTTGCTCCATGGTTAAAACTTCAGTGAGAAAATCTGGAATCACTAAGGCAATTTTTGTGGAGTTAAAAATCAAGATGAAGGAACCTGCTGCGCCATTGTCTAACAAAAAAAAAAGATATCCAAGCCATGCTATAATATTTAGCAGGGGAAGCAAAAACTTTTTACGAAAACCTTACAAAATTATGTTCTTTCAATTTTGATTTAAAGTTACTTAAGTAAATAATAAGTATTAGTTTTATTTTCACTAAAATTGTTTGATCTTTTCTTTCGGCATTTAAGTGCAAGTAAATACACACTTACAACATTATGACTTCATCAAGAATGGCACTTAAAATGTATTGTTCTCTTTTTTATTTCATTAGACTTCAAATTTGTATGTAAATAGCGTTAATTGAACCAAAATTTAATACTAAAAGCATTAAGACTTATTTCGTTTACTATTTTCAACTAAAAAAGTATTTTGTCTCTATTGAAAACTTTTATTTAAGGCACTTAAAACGTTATGGTTTGGCGCCACTCACATTTTAATGGCAGATATAAATGTGTTCTTATAAGTAGATTTATTGATTAGTACGATACTTCAATTAATTATTAGACACGAAATAATGATGATCATGATTTGTACCTCAGATCAGATGCTTGCTATTATCCATATATCAAAATATCGTGAATAGAAATTATTTTCGTTCGTCTAAAACAATTTTGATAGTGAGATCCGTCATTTCTATACTGCTTGACTGAGACTGATTAGATACGACCGCATAATCATTAGCTCTAAGATAATCGCGCATTTCAGAAATTTTTTTTTGGAACTCGTTTTATAAACTCGTCATACTTTGGCCAGTTGGCTTATTGTACATCTTCCTTCCATTCATCATACCTATTCCAGGATTCTGTAACCATTTACCAACTTGTACAGGTTTAAAGGATGGGTACCATATATTTTTGAGTTACTTATAGTCTCCGAAAAGTGTTTGCCGCCTGCTATCAAATGATTCACAGTCATGCAAAATATGGTCCACTGTTTCAGGTCCACTGCTATATAGTCTGCAGCTAAGTCTACTTAAGTCCCATTGTACGCAGGTGTCCCTTGACTGGCGCATGTCCAGTAAGAAAGCTTGCCATGACTCAGCTGGACTACATTTTACTATCTGCTGGACATGCATATTATTCCAGTTAGAGTTATGATCCAGGCTTTTTTCTTGTCGCGGATGGTATTTTCTGGCAAGTTCATCAACTCTTTCATCGCAATATATTTCCTAATGGCCTGGCACCCATACCGGTGTGATACTGTTATATTCCGCCACTCTGTCGAGTTCCTGTCAGCATTCACACACTAGCCTAGAGTCCACCTTAAGGCTTCTAAAAGCCCCCATGGCCTCTTGACTATCTGTATATATCTTGATCCGCTTCAACACTTCATACAATTTTGCCACGCGCTGAACTGTCAATAAAATTTGAAGTATTCCCGTATCAGTTGCGTACAATTGTCTAATCTATTTAATTAAAATTATTATTTTGTGGAATATTAGATATCTTATGAAATATATTAGAATATATTTCATAAAATTTATATTATTAATAATAACAAATGTTTTTGGTTATTTAATCAATATAATTCTAAAATTCCCAATATAATGATGATTACATTTTTCTCATTATTATACCATGTTGACGCCTATGAAAGATTTGTTACTTTTCTTATTTTTTGTGCATATTTCTCATATCATATTTTGTTTCTAGTTTTTCTATCTCTTTACATTGTTTCATCAAATAGATTTCCTTAGCTGTTTTGATTTTTTCCTTAATTATTCGTTGTATTTCTTTATACTTCTGTAGATCTTTTCCTTTATATTTCCTTCTTTCTTCCACCTGTAATAGTATTTCTTCTGTCATCCACTGTTTTTTAGCCTCTGACCTCTGTTGTATCAAACTTTCTTGAGCTGGTTTCAGTCATGTGTTTTTTATATTATACCACTTTTTATTTACGTCCATAATTTGTTTGTTGTCAATTAGCGTTTTTTGCATATTAACATTCACATCATTTTTTAATTCGTTTTTTATTTCTTCGTTTTTTAGCATTTTTACATTAATTGTTGGTTGTTGTTTTCTGAGTTCAATTCTTTTTAATTTTATTTTCACGTCAGCAACTAACGGATTGTGGTCTGAGTTAACATCTGCTCCAGGATAAGTTTTAACTGAGGTTATAGAGTTTTTATATCTGCTACTTACGAGTATAAAGTCTATCTGGTTTCTGACAATGTGGTTTTCTGTATGTGAAGGAGACGTCCATGTATATAGTCTTCTCTTAGGAAGCTGAAACCAAGTATTGGCAATTACCATATTCTTTTCTTGGCAGAATTCTATGAGCCTTTCTCCTCTCTCGTTTCTAGTTCCTAATCCGAACTGTCCAACTATATTTTCAACTGTACCTACTCCAGTTTTTGCATTTAAGTCCCCTAAAATGTAAGTAAAATCTCTAGATTTTGTTAACTTGATTGTATTGTGCAATTCTGAATAAAACTTTTCGATCTCATCTTCGGTTTTATCAGCTGTGGGAGCATAGACTTGGATCATATTAATATTACAGTTCCGTGCTTGAATTTTTAGCATTATTATTCTTTCTGAGATTTGAATCACACCTAGCACTGATTTTCTAATAGTGTTGCTTTTGATGAAAGCTACTCCGTATCGATGATCAGTTTTGTCTCCTCCAGTGTAATAGATATTGTGGTTATTTATTGATATCTCTCCATTTCCTGACCATTGTACATCGCTAACCCTAAGGATATCTATATTTAGTCTCTCTTTCTCTTTAATAACGTTATGTAGTTTTCCAGACTGATACATACTTCTTACATTCCAGGTGGCTATTTTTATCTGGGAGGGTTGAGTATTTTTTTTTTGGTTTTTTGTGCAAGGGTTTCGCATATTGACGACCCAGGAGGCCTTGCTTTCTGATGGTTGTCCTCCCCTGCCATATTTTGGTCTCCGATTACCATAATCAATAATGCCTCTTGCTCAAATAGTGCTAGCCATTATAATTTATACTAGAGATGTCATCAGGGACCTTTAATGCAGTGGTTTCTCGTTGCCTTCTGCATTCTGATGTCGTTGACCACTTTCTTGGTTCTTCCGCCTTCGAGACCAATTTCTCAGTCTCAGGACAACAGAGTGTCCTTCCACTTACTAGCTCATTCGCCCTAAGCCATTGGCCAGTAAATGGTGGATTGCTTATCCCGGCAATGCGACAATGACAGACTACATGTGTCGAATAAAGTTCTTCGCTTCGCTGCCCCGTGACGGTTTTATATGAAGTTCCTTAGTGTTAGTAACGAAGTACATTAAAAAATTGAACTAACCACGTTTTGCTTATTAAAAAGGTGACGACTAATGTAATATTTGTTCATCATTTTTCATTAAATAATAATAGTGTTCATTATTCCATATTAGTATTTTATACTTAAAATACTTTAATGTTTAATTTCCTAACAAGTTAGGTAAGTGATTTTTCAACACGCCTATATAATTCATATTTATGCAAATTTCTTATTTGATATATGCTATCATAAAAATTCCTACAATAAAATTGTTTCTGTTACAGAAAAATAAATTACGAATGAAACCAAGCCTGGTTACAAAGTCTCACGGAAGAAGCTTTATCATATGATGCACTTGAATTGGAATATACTGACAACGGTGATGACAATGAGGAAGACTATTTAGAAGAAAGACACGATGACTCGAAAAGCGAACAAAAATTTGACGAAAATGGTCCAAAAATTGACAAGGATATATTTGAGGGACAAGACATTGTGGGGAAAACGAAAAATCTTACTCCCACTAAATCAAAGAAAAATAACAGTCCATGTTATACTGGTAAACATAAAGTGACATGGAAGAAACGCTGTCCACCAATGAATTTACGAAGCTATAGGGCAAGATCAAAAAACATTGTTACACAATAACCGGGACCAAAACGGGTTACTCGCAATTTGACCGACCCTGTAGAAATTTGGAAAAAGTTTTTTGATGACTCTATTATTAATACCATTGTTACTTATATCAATCAACACATTGACAAATTTGCTCAAGGGCAATATGACAGAGAAACTTATACGAGGTCTACTGATGTCTAAGAAGTGGAAGCATTGGCTGGTTTCTGGATTTTATTTAGAGTTGAAAAAATACAGATTGAATTGTGATGAAATTTTTGGTACTGAAACTGCCCATTTCGACAGTATATACCCTCCAATCCTGCTAAGTACGTGATTAAGATATTCTCCTTAACAGATGCTAAAATGTTTTATACCACTAATATGCAGGTGTATGTCGGTAAACAACCAAATTAATGGTTCTGCATTTAAACCTGGTAACTACGCGATGAGATGATAAGAGGTGAAAAGTACGAACTTTTAAGAAATATCATGCAGGGCAAAATTAAGGGCAAAAGAAGTGTGGGAAGAAGAAAAATATCGTGGCTTCGTAATCTACGTGAATGGTTCGGGTGTAGTTCGATTGAACTTTTTAGGCGCGCTGCTAACAAAGTCGCAGTGGCCATGATGATTTCCAATCTCCGCTAGGAGTGGCACGAGAAGAAGAAGAACTCCGCGATTGATGGGGTTAGTAGACTCGTTCAGCCAATTAGATCTAATCGAAATATAACCACTGATAACTGGTTCACCAGAATTGAACTATGCGGAAGACTACTCAATGAGCATAAATTAACATTCTTGGGTTCAATATTAAAAAATATGAAACAGCTACCTAACCAGTTTACTGAAGATCAAGGTAGACCAAGTCCATCAAGTATGTTTGCATTTAGGGAAAATTGTACCTTAGCATCACGATGTGACAGGAATTAACGCATTTTTAATTTACACATGTAATCAAAAAGAAGATAGAGCATATCTCGGAAAAAGTTTCTTGACAGAACTATTCAGAGGTCTCGTAAAAAACATGCGATAAGAAGACAAGCAGATCAACACATTATTATTAACGATTAAGCAATTACTTGTTCTATTACTTTTTTGTGTTTTTGGATTAAACATTTTTGTAAACTATTACATCTAAGCCCTTTATTAAGTATAATTAATTGAAAAATGTGAAAGCAATATGTCTCTATCAGTCCAATACACCGAGGTCACCAATAATGTGTAAATTTTTTATGTCACCACTGGAGGGTTTACTTAGACATTTTGTATCTACTGATTATTAGACATATGCAAAGTACAATATAGTATGTTATAATAACGAACATTTTATTCTTTTAAATCTTTTTCATTTCGTTGTAATAATCACATGAAATAAATACAATTTATCTAATAATACATTTGATTTTACATAAGAGCAATGTTTTCAAATATTCTGTATAGGTACGTTGTTATTAAATTCAGTTAGCTATTTATATGTTTGTTAAGAATTTGTTTCCAATCAGGGAATTCTAAACTTTAAAAGATAAAATGGTAGAGAGTATCATGTCCTCCATGCAGTGACATTTTGCAGTCAAACGTGTACAAGGATTAAATTAATAAATCTATCATAATAATCTTTATTGATTTAAAAAGTAAAATCTGTATCTATGTAAAGATTCATAAGGAAATAATATTCTGTCTGGAATTTTTGGTGAAAACGGAGTATACATTTGTGCATATAATTTTTAATTCTATATTTTGTACAAATATCTGCAAAAGTCTTGTTACAGTAATTCAGGCGAATCTATTGATACTGTAATGGTTTATAATTTTAAATCAAAATAGGACTAGAAGTTTAACACTGTGAGGACTAAAAAGCTTATCAGCAAAGTTTATATAGATAAGTATTAAATTATATATGGAAAGTAATTGCTTCCAATAATTAAAGGAGTCAAGTAAAGAATGAAAGCTATGTGAGCTATATATAGTGTCAGATCAAGAGTTTAGTTATAGAATGTTCCCTAAATGAGAAAATACCTAGTGGAATACTTTACCCAGTAAAAGTTTTATTGATTATTATTTTATATATATAACTAATATCAACATTGACATTGACATGACTTTGGAAAAATATTTATAAAAAAGTGTCAAACATTGTATTCAAATGTTTTTATATGCATATTTAAAAGAAAATATTGCAACTTATTGCATTTACCTTATACTATCCATAGTTTATACTGAGTTCTAACGCATTTTCACTCTGAGATAAAATCACTAAGCCTCTACACCACCAACAAATCACTTCATAAATGAATACTAGAAATCAATCTATAGGAACATAAATTTTTACGAGCATGTTTTGGAAGCTGGCCAATAAAATTGTTAATACTTAAAGTTTACAATTGAAATGTCATAAAACAATAAATATATCATGCCAAGTAGTTGGATTTAAAAACTATTTATATTTAAAATGTTTCATTACAAATTTTATTTTGTAAAGTTCAAACTTTTTTGAAGATTATTTTTGTATAAACCTTGAACAATATAAGCAATATTTATATTTATTGATCCATAATATTATAGCTTGGGTATGCATTGCCCAGTCAACTTATTAATTTTTTTTTGGGTGACATTTAAGTTTTATCAATGCTTACCTAAATTTATATAACACTTAATTTTTTTTGTCTGGCTTTTTTGTGATTTCACAAGAATCATATATACACTCATGGACAAAAATATCGAATATTTTGGAATTTTCCATTTTTTTTTTGTAGTCACTATTATTTCAAAATAATTTTAGATTACTGATAATACTCATATAGTAGGCTGATGTACTCAACTGGTTTGAAATATTTTGATATTTTATTTAGTGGTTAGTGTCATTCGTACATTTTATCATAAAAATCCTTCTTCACTTAAAGGAACAATCATACTAATTCCGTTATTTTTAGTTTAATTTATTAAGTTTAATTAAATATTGTTTTGATTTAACTAAGTTTAAAACAAGTATCCCACCAATTCGGCACTTCTATGAAGTCCAAGTAGCACATATTGTAATTTTGTACGAGGAAGGATATGTACAAAAAGGTATCGCACGACGTCTCAGCAGAACTGAATCTATATTTTCAAATACTATAAAAAGGTACCGCGAAACAGGAAATTTTGTAGGAAAGCCTGGTCAAGGACGCCCAAGGTGCACAACCGCAATTGATGGCCGTTTTTTGGTTCTTAATTCTACACGAAATCATTCATTGACATCGATGCACCTCAGAAATAAGCTATTAAATATTGTTCTGAAGCTATTTTCTTGTGGCATTTTAAATTAATTAATATTTAAATGGGAATAAGCCACAATTAAAGGTTAAAATACATTTATTGACGTTTCAATTTCCACTTCGGAAATCGTTCTCAAAATACAAACATTAGTAAATTAAACAAATTTTGTTTTTGTTACTTAGTGAAAAATTCTAATAATTTAATTTTATCTGACTCATCTATATTGACAATTCAGACATACATTATACATTTTAAAGTAGACGACTTTAAAATGATATTGCCAATATTGTTGAGTTGCGTTCCTGGGACGACTTTACTTATAAGATAGTTCATTCGATTACATGAAATCAACTTTAACGTGAGAATATCCGTCAGAAAAAATCATAACATGTAATTCGTCTTTAAAAAGACAAATACATGCCATGATGACAGTAAAATTCTTCCGTTAGTGATTCCATAGTAAATTATGAGGGAAAAACCAGGAAAAAACCTCATAATACTATCCCGACATGGTAAGTATTTGATCTTGCATTTAGTTTACCTTCAATAAATACCAAATTCCGATTTTATATATTCCGTCTCATTTAGCATAATTAGAGCCGCTTCTTTGATTTTTCTCTTTTTACCATCAGTTTCTTTTAGGACTATATTTGAATCATTCCATTGAACCCTATGTTCATTATCCCATGTATGTTTACATATTTGAGATCTATCAAATTCTCTATTTTTAATATAGGATTGATGTTCATTTATTCTAACATTTAATGGCCTTGATGTTTCACCCAAATAAAACTGATCGCATTCACAAGGTATTTTATAAATGCAATTCTTTGTCCTTTCTTGTTCATTGTTAGGTTTGGTTTTGGACAAAATAGATCTCAACGTGTTTGTTGTTTTGAATGCTGTTGAAATGTTGAATTTATTTCCTATCCTTTTAAGCTTTTCCGATAATCCTTTTCTGTATGGTATTGTTATTTTCCAAAACAACAAACACGTTGAGATCTATTTTGTGCAAAACCAAACCTAACAATGAACAAGAAAGGACAAAGAATTGCATTTATAAAATACCTTGTGAATGCGATCAGTTTTATTTGGGTGAAACATCAAGGCCATTAAATGTTAGAATAAATGAACATCAATCCTATATTAAAAATAGAGAATTTGATAGATCTCAAATATGTAAACATGCATGGGATAATGAACATAGGGTTCAATGGAATGATTCAAATATAGTCCTAAAAGAAACTGATGGTAAAAAGAGAAAAATCAAAGAAGCGGCTCTAATTATGCTAAATGAGACCAATTGCGTCGCGAATTCCTCGGCAGAATGTAGTAGGATCTGGTTACCCATATTGAAAAAGGAAGTTATTAAAAGGAAAATATCAGTATTGGTAAGTCAGTAACATATAGAGAATACATCATTTATATTTTTTAAATAACAAACATATAAAATCGGAATTTGGTATTTATTGAAGGTAAACTAAATGCAAGATCAAATACTTACCATGTCGGGATAGTATTATGAGGTTTTTTCCTGGTTTTTCCCTCATAATTTACTATGGAATCACTAACGGAAGAATTTTACTGTCATCATGGCATGTATTTGTCTTTTTAAAGACGAATTACATGTTATGATTTTTTCTGACGGATATTCTCACGTTAAAGTTGATTTCATGTAATCGAATGAACTATCTTATAAGTAAAGTCGTCCCAGGAACGCAACTCAACAATATTGGCAATATCATTTTAAAGTCGTCTACTTTAAAATGTATAATGTATGTCTGAATTGTCAATATAGATGAGTCAGATAAAATTAAATTATTAGAATTTTTCACTAAGTAACAAAAACAAAATTTGTTTAATTTACTAATGTTTGTATTTTGAGAACGATTTCCGAAGTGGAAATTGAAACGTCAATAAATGTATTTTAACCTTTAATTGTGGCTTATTCCCATTTAAATATTAATTAAGCTATTAAATGTTAAACAAGTAAATGTAAGTTCACAAACAGTTAGATGAAGATCAAACGAAGCAAACTTAAAGCCCAGACGCCCCGCCAAAGTTCCACGTCTTCTCCAAAATCATAAAGCTCGTCGTTTGGAATTTGCAAGAACACATATTTAGTGGAATATCGACAACTGGAAAAACTTTCTTTTCACTGATGAGACCAGAATCCTATTATGGAAGCCAGATTGTCAAAACTACTTCTACAGAAGAGATGGAGAACGATTCGCCAGCTGCAGTCTCGCCCAGACTGTTAGTTTTGGAGTTGATGGCATAATTCTTTGGGAAGGTATTAGTTGGGAGCGTACCGCACTTGTGGAAGTGATTTGTCATATGTTGGTTACATTGGATATGAAAGATTCACGTTAATGCACGATAATGCTCGACCACATGCCGCAGCCATAGTGAGTAATTATCTTGATGAGGTCCAAATTCGAAGATTGGATTAGCCACCGTCTAGCCTGGATTTAAATCCAATAGAGCACATGTGGGATCACCTAAAACGCAGCATACGACAAAGAAATCCCGTTCCAAATACGATAGAACAGCTTCGGCTTGCTGTAAAAGATAGGATGAATGGACTGCAATTTCTCAAGGATATGTCCAAAATTTACTTGCAAGCATACTGAGAAAGATGCAAGTAGTAATAAGAGCTAGAGGGGGAATACTCGTTACTGATCATGCACTTCTTTAGTTTAAACCAGTTGTTTAAGCAATTTAAATTATCATTTAAGTTTAGAGTAAAATAACCTTATTTACCTAATATTAAACATTTATTTTTTTCACAATTTTCTTCACATAAAAACTTAAAATTGTTCATTAAATATTGTTAAAATAAACTCTATTTTACAATAAACGACTTGCTCGACCAGAATTTATTTTGAAAAAACAAAAATTTGAAAATTCCAAAATATTCGATATTTTTGTCCATGGGTGTAATTAATATAGTGATACAACGCAATAAAAAAAATAAATCATCTAAAAATAGAGAATAAGAATACTAAAGATAACTGGTTTATAGAAGAATTAAGAAAAAATACTTAAGATTTAATTAAAAATAAAATTAATTTATAACCGATTTTATCAGAAATGTAAAACTGTATTGAAGATTTATTTGAAAACAATTGAAAAGAAAACAAGTAGGAAAACAAAAAAAAAGAAACCAGTTATTGTAAATGAAATATTAATTAACAATCAGATCTGCAGACCATACCATCATCATTGTAGAAAACCTCTATGCAAAAATGTGCATTTATAGGACACTGAGAGGATATATTAGATATATAAAATATGGAAGTAGAAAAGAAAAGGTAAGTGTTGATTACCATTAACAGTAAATTGCAATATCTTGAACATGTTATAAAAAGAGATAAATATAAATTTCAGCACTATATCATCAAGGAAAATATTACAGAAACAAACAGTATAGGGATAAGAAAGATTGACACACTCGGCTGCAAAATATGAGAGTGGTTTGACTGCAGTTCTAATAAAATATTTTGTGCAGCTGGATCTAAAATTTTAACAGTTCCAACACAGCATGCCTCTGAAGGTTTATACATAATTATAATAAAATTCACAGAATAAAGCATTTGTAAGAACTCTACGTTTAAGAACTAAGAAAGTAGTTATACAAACAACTTATCTAATTTAAAGACTAACTAGATACTCCAGTTGTCAGTGACGAAAATGCCACTGAACCCCTAAAAATAATATGAACAAGCTGAATTTTGCCGAGAATATTAATTTTGGGACCTAAAAAAAGTTGTTAGAAAGTTTACCACTTATACTCCGAGCATCCCCTAAAACACCCCTTATAGGGGGTAAAAACGCAAAAAAATCGATTTACCAAGAATCAGTACGCCATAGAAAAAAAATGTTTCAAATAAAAAATGTAGCTGAGATAAATTTAAACAATAATGTTTATAAGTACTTTTTGTGTAGAATGAACCGTTCTCTTAGAAACAAAGCTTGAAGCGACCATCGATTTTGAATGTCAGTTACAGACGCGAAATCAATGTTCAATAAAATTTGTATCAGCTCGATGGTAAAAATTCGATATCTTCTGATGCAAGTGTCCTATCGACAAAAGTCAAGATGCGTTTTAAAGGTAAAGAGTTCAGCTTTAGTATGCAATTTTTGTGTTTTGCCTTAAATAAACTCAATTTTATAAAGGTGTTAAATAAATAAATGTGGAGCGATTTTTGCCATTTTTTATAATTCTCATGAGATCAATACAATATGTGCCTTTCATTGACTGGCCACTAAAGCTGCCATAGAAAGTTTCGATTACTAGAGCCTAACCTTTAAAACCTACCTATAGCATCAAAATTTAGTTTTGAGTTTTGGCAACAAATGTGGAGCATTTGAAATATGCTTAAAAAATGCTGTATTTAAAATTTCACATAACAAACCATCTAAAACATTTAAAACTTTTTTTTTTTCAATTACAATAAACAACACCTAAAACTGTCTTCTTGGATGTATTTTCCTTTACATCAGATCGTTTGTAATGCAAAACATTAAATTCTACATCTTTTATTTATATTTCAAATGGCTCATATTTGGGCTCATTGGGTCTCCAATGGCAAAGCGCCTAGCAGCGATGACCTACTTAGAATCAGTATAAATATATGTGCACAATGCACAACGGCCAAGAATTCATTCTGGTCTAAACAGGGCTTCACAGAACCAGCCTAATATTGGCAATAGAGACCTTCTGGTTGAAGTAATTCCCAGAAACTCAACTTTTATTTTACCTACCGTTTTTCTTATTTTTCTTACAGGATTTTAAGTCCACAGAAGAATTTTATATTTTATTATATTTTCATTATTTTAATCGAAATTAATTCGAGTAATTTCCCTAAACCGACTTTTTCACAATATTTTATTATATTTTTCAGAGTTAAATAATTTCGTAAAATTATTTTATATTTCTTTTTCAGGCTTTCAAGTCCCTAAACGGACTTAGAAGAAGTTTATATTTTACTTTATTTTCAGAGTTAAGTGACTTCAAATAATTTCATTATTTCTCTTACAGGATTCTAAGTCCCCAAACGGACTTGGAATTTTATATATATATATATATATATATATATATATATATATATATATATATATATATATATATATATATATATATATATATATATATATATATATATATTTAAGGGACTTTGAAATATTTGTATAATAAATTAACTTTTATTAAGAATAATTAAAAATATTTTTTCCTACTTTTCAAGTCTCATCAACTTCGAGGTCGAAAATTTTCAAAACTTTAATTATTCATTTTAGGTTTAAACTTTTATGTAATTTTATTGTTGGTCATTTCCGATGTACCTCTATTATGCATTATTAACTACTTTTCAGAGAAATTGACTTACAATATTTTTCCCTTTTTTTTTTCGAGTCTCATTGACTTTTTTTTTTGTTAATAGTCTAGGCGTAATAATTAATCTCTCCCTTTCAGATTCTTAACTAAAAGACTAACAAACCTAGTTCTCTTTCAGATTCTTAATTTTAGTTAATAATTAACCATATTAATTGCATAAACATAAAAAGGTATTTTCCATTTAGCCTTAGACATATAACCCTATATGTAAATGGACCGAGATCCCTATCTTCTTAGGTCCTTCCAGGCAATGGATAGTGCGACTGGACCACCTTCCCTCATTCCCGAGGATTAACTCCAGCGACAATAGGACACTTGGATTCAAAGATATAAATTTTTTACAGTCGAGCTGATACAAATTTTATTGAACATTGATTTCGCGGGCGTAACTGACATTCAAAATCGATGGTCGTTCAAGAGTTGTTTCTAACAGAACAGTTCATTCTACGCAAAAAGTGCTAATACTATCTCAGCTACATTTTTTTGTGCAACTTTTTTGGAATCCCAAAATTGATATTCTCTGCAAAATTCAGCTTGTTTTTATGATTTTCAGGGTTAAAATCTCTGACAACTGGACTAAGAACCCTTGGCAAAATGAAAAGTGTACTTATTACGAAAAAAAACTTTTTGATATATATTTTTTAATAATTACAATTACTCTTTATTTATATTCTATTATTTAATTTTGAAATTTCAATAAAAATTAATTCAAAACATTTTGTTTTTATTTTGTGAAAATGTGTTCCAGTTAAAGTGTTTTGCGATTCTTCAATTTCAATTAGGTTCTGATATTTTTATCATGATTAGCTTTATTTTTTTATGCAGACAAATTGATACGAAAAGCTTTATATTATTGTAACATTGTGGTGCATTTTTTAAAATATTGCAACACCAGTTGTAAAAGTTGTCATACTTTTGTGCTGTTTAAATTCAAATATGGTTGTTTAAATTAATCAATACATTTTTCTTCCCCTGTATTCATCCGATCCTTAATAGTACCGTTGAGGCTCGGGAATACATCTCGCTAAAGAGAGAAGAGCTTAAGTCATTGAGACGAAAATAAGCAACCCTCTAGTAACCGAGGCATTCATATTGAATTCGTTTGTTCATTGTTTCGTAAAGTAGTGCAAATCATGGTAATTAGCGGTAAGTTCTTCACCTAGTTTTACCTCAACCTTTAAATTGTTTTTGATTGTTTATTGCAACCATTTAAATTCTGATAATTATTTGCACCTATGAGTTAAAGTTTATTTATCTTGCCAGAGCTATCGAAGGAATAGTTCCTGTTAATTTAATTACTATTAATGCGTAATAGTACATTGTTTATTTAATTCGCCACATGTGCCTTTTTTCAAAAATATTTAAATAAGAGGCATGGACTAAAAGTTTTGCACAAATAAATACAAGGAAAACCCATTTTTTGGGAAAAATCAGCTTTATGGTTTTTTTGAAATATTCACCTTTCTGATTAATACACTTTTGCATTCAACCAAACCATGTGTAGCAGCATTCCCTGCCAGTCCAAAATAGGTCAATCAGAAATTAGATTTTTGTATGCCTTAATCACCTTATCAGGCATCTTAAAATATTAACCATGTAGTTTTTTTTTATTCTCAAGAACGAAAAGAAATCAGCTAGTGCCAAGTCAAGACTGTATGCACCATGGTACACCAAATTGATATTTTTGCCTTCAAAACTTAGATGTCATACAAGCCATGTGAGAGCTAACATTGCCCTGATGCAAAATAATTTTGACCATGCCAGTAGTTTTTACTGACTTTTGGCAAACAAATAGATGTATACAATTCAGCACTGACAGTTCTACCATTCTTTAATGAAATCAAAGCATGTTCTTTTTTTCAAAAAAAAAACTCCACCATTTATTTCCAATTACTATGGATCAGCTTGAAAAACCAAGGGTTTGTTGTTTTAGACTCATAGCAATATATCCAAGTTTCATCACAAGTCAAAATATTCCATACCAAATTTGAGCCACCTTCATTAAATCATCTTCCCCACTGCCAAAATGGTCTTGCAAAATTATTTGTATTTGAGTTATGCCTATGCCCAATGATGCATGAATCTTATGATAGTAAACATGTTGATCTTCTTCAATCACACCCTCAATGTTTTCCAGGTCAACAGCTGTCAATCTTCATCGAATTTGTCACAGGCTGGTGTGTCCACACTTGAATTCTTCAAATCATTTGTAAACAGTTGATGTGTCTGGTGTTTTATCACAAAAACCAAGATGAAGTTGATCAATGCATTGTTGTTTTTAGTTAGGCCAGCTTTAAAATCTTACATCATCATAAACACTTTCAAGTGAGATTTCCATTGTTTTTATGAAATTAATTGTTTTAAAAATTTGATGCCACTAAACCACATGATGGATTTTCAATCTGTCAAAGTTGTTTACCATAACAAACGTCAAAATATATGAAAACCATATTTACAAAGTCAAGTAAGTAACTTCTGCTAGATGGATGGCTCTGTGCAAAACTTTTAGTATATGCCTTATATAAGTATAAATTATTATTAGAATTACTTACATTCTGATGGAATATACTATCTGGCTCTTCTTGTTCAATTTCTGGAACTTTAATTGTATTTTTCTTTAAGTCTATAACAATATTATCTGGGACTTTCTTTGACTTTGAAGTAAATTGTTTGGGAGCAAAACTATTCTCATTTATTTCATCTAAAACTTCATTGTCTATTACAATACAATCTGGAGAAGCTGCTTTCTCATTTTTACTGACACTGCCTTTTGAATTATTTTCTTCTTTCTTCTTTGAGTTATACTTTATATTTGTTTTGATGTCTTCATTACTGCTTGTACTAGAACTTGAATTTGATCTTCGTTTTGGTTTGCTCACATATTCTTTAATGTAAGATTTAGACCTGGAACGTCTAGATCTATACCTATCTCTAGACCTTGATCTTCTATGTCTATCTCTATAGCGATCTCTAGATTTTGATCTATATGATCTAGATTTTGATGATTTATACGTGGAAGTGCTTCTACTTCTAGAACGCCTGTATAAAATAATTTTTAGTACATTAACAACACACTTTAATTAAATAGTAAATATATTCATTATTACCATACTCTGTTTATTTATAGGCTTTATCAAAGAATATAGACGCATATGCGTCTATATTCTTTGGTTTTATGTTCAGCAGTTGGACAAAATTCCTTACCTAGATCTTGAATATCTGTCTCTTGATCTATCCCGACTCCTGGTTCTAGATCGGCGACTAGATTTTTTACCCGATCTCCTTCTGCTTCTACTTTTGGAGTCACTCGAATCTGAAGAGGAAGATCTACGAACAGTACTAATTCTGCATTTGGAATTTAACTGGTTTGTTAACTTCTGAACAAACACATTTTCTGCCTTACCTACGCCTGCTTTTAGCTTTGCTTGAACTTTTACTCCCGCGTCTTTCATTTTCTGAATCACTAGAATACTTACCCATCTTCCGTTATGGAAATTTATAAAAATTATTTATTTAACAATACATCGAAATATAAAACATAACTTTGCTTTGCACTACTGTTTGATATTTGACATTTGACATTGACGTTTCAGCGACAGCTCATGTCCAAATTCTTCTATTTCAAAACAACCTCCCTCATCATGTCATTTCACTGTGTTACCAAATAATAAATAACAATTGTTATTTATTCTGTGATTTTACCATGGCAACCATATAAACGTATTTCTGACTATTGGTCGTCTTCAGTACGGTGCAGCCAAGTTAGAAAAGGAGCATATTAACTTGGGAAAGGATCACTACAGGATGAATTTTTTTCATTATCTTTCTTTCTCATACTTGGCAATGGAATCAACAAGAAATTCTTTATAGTTTTTTACAATGTCGATATTAATTCCTACTAACAACTATTTTTATCACTTAAATATAAAACGATACTTAAGATTAAAGTTAATTATGACTAATACCAGATTCGAATAAATTATGTTTTGAAAATACATCTGTTAATAAAATACTTTATTTTCCGACTAAATTTAAAGAAAACATGAAGTTCAATTATATTCGAATGTCTTATCAAAGAATATAGACGCTTCTATATTCTTTGGTCTATATTCTAAAATATTCTTTGGTCTATAAGCGTCTATATTCTTTGGTCTTATTGTCTTTCGTCAAATTCAACCATTTCAAGACCACAGAATAACAATTTGTTTATTATTCTGTGTCAAGAGTAAGACTATGTTGGCTAGCCTAGCTCCATAAATTTGAAATGAATAAAAACCAACTAAACTTCAAACTGACAGTCCAAACCATAACAGTGTTAAATATAAATTGTTAAATCAAAAGATAATTCAAAAATATTTTATTAAATCCATAAGTGTGACCAGTGAGTATTTTGAAAAAAGTTAAAACAATACTAAGAACAAAGAGTATAATTGATTTTAAGTAACTTGTTCTTCCTTAATATAGGGACTATTATTTGACATATCTCCTTTTAATATTCTGCTTGGGAATATTAGGGTTTCCAGAATATATGAAATAGGACCTTTTTATACTAAGGACTACGAGTGCCTTGCATCATAGATAATATACAATTAGCCACAAGCAAAGGAAATATAATAATTCTAAAACAGAAAGAATACAGAATTGTTTACATGATAAAAAAGCAAAATATTTCTGGCCAACATAACTAATGTAATAACCTATATACTATTTATAACATAGTTTCCTGTGGTTCTTATTGATAATATATTATGAATAAAGCTGAGCAACCCTAGATTCACATACATGAAATACAACATTTTTAAGGAAGATATTTGGTAAAAAAATATTGAGTGGACTATATTCTTAGACCTAACACACTAATAATGCCCAGTTTCTCAATTGTTTGTTAAATTATTGCGTCTTTTAAATTGCATTAAATGAGCCATACTTATATTAAATTATACTGATACCCCTTTAAGCATACTGACAATATTATGTCAATCTTAGAATAATCTTAATCTTAAAAGGTTCAGAGGATTAAGAACAAGAAAGATGAAATCTAACAATTCAGCTTCCTGATTGCAATAGTTGTGTGTGAATGAGAAATTAAAAAAACAGATGTAATAGCATTAGCACCATGGATTGAAGATCGTAACTATAAGAGAGTATCTTTTCTGTAAAATGTAAGGACTCTAAAGGTCTGGCACTTAATGTATTTTAAACTTAAAACAATCTTCAGCAAATAATTTGAGTGGAAAGGCATACTAAAAATAACAATACAAGAAGAAGTTACTTGTTTAAACCATTGCCTAAATTTTATAATATCTTCTATGATCTTAAGAAAATGACATTCAGAATTTCTGTATTCGCAACATTTTTTTTTAAACCAACCCCCATAATTGAATAACTTTTACTGTACTATTTGGCTTAGAATATAATATTCTACTTGTTTTAAAAATGTACACTATTTAATTATATTTATCTTTCCATTATAGATAAATCCACATACTACATGATCTGCAGTTCTGATTAACTAATGGTAAATTTAAGGAATACTTGAATGATTAATAAAGTAATTGAATTAGAAACGCAAAAATGAATTTCATCAAGACATCAAGTTTCTAACAGCTCCCCTTATAAGGAGTAGATACATACCATACCAATAGATATTATTTTCAAAAAAGTCCTGACTCTTCCAGCATGGATATTAATGATATTGTTGAAAACAGTAGTGTTTCAGATTTAATTATAAAACTTTGTAATAACTTGGCAAAAAATAATCAAGGTTAGTATATTTTTTATTTAATTTTGTTGATTGTTTATGGGAATATTATGTACTATCAACTAACTGTTTTTGTTAGTTATCAATTAATGTCTAATTTTTTTATTATATACTCTATTCCAGTAGTACTTTTTTGCCATACTTATGCTACTAAGCTTTGGCCTAATATATTAGAATTTTAGGATAGAAATAAATTTATTAATAATATTTAATATATATTTATATTTAATATTTTTCGATAACATACATCTTTAGGTAGAGAAATTCTTGAAGTTATAATTAATAATTTTCTACTGCATGTTTATAGTTACAAACTTATGAATAGCTTTAGATAAGTTACTCAAAAAAGTTGAACTATTCTAGAACAGTTGAAGGTTTTAGTTAATTTATACTCTTTATTAAAATCTTCATGCTGAATCTTATAATGATTATTTCCACTCCATAGAACATGGTGCATAATATATGGCTACAAACCAAAATCCTTCTGGTCACACATAAACAAATCAAGAAACTATTACTATTAAAAACCTCCGATTGCAATTCCTTATTTTCTTTAAATATATATTATGTCTGTAATTCTCTATTTTACCCTTTTACTCAAATATTCCATTGGATGAGATGACATTCTCTAATACTTCTTAAATTATATGAATGTTCTCTTGCAAATGGTACTTTTTATATTAAGGTGGTATGTCACAATCTTAAAATTTATATACTTTTTAAGTATAGTTATTGTCACTATTTCAAAACAAATCTTCAACTTATGATTGTGTACATAAACTGTAAACTTTCTCTTTTAATGATATCTAACATTAATAAAAGTGATATCTAGTTAAAATTTCCAAAGAAAGCAGTAAATTTTTCATAATTGTACTTAAATGAATCAGTGTCATAACTTATGTGGTAACATGCCTAAAAATGGGTATTTTGTAATAATTTTTGAACTTAGGTATAAAATAACATTTTTTTTTGTGGCATAGACTTTTGTCATTCAGCCAGTCTCGAAAGGTTATAATATATTCCTTAAGAAAGTATATACACATAAGTACAGATTATTTCTCTCAGACAAATCAGACAAATGCACAGCGATATCCCTAAAACGAAATAGACGAATAATTAATAGAAGAACATGTCGAAGGAAAATACAAGGACACTCGCTTCTCGTCTAGGGGTCCGTCAAGACATTTATTTTAACAGACAAACAATACTGGACCACGTTAAATAATTACGTTAAATGATTAATAAAACAGAATTCCCCAAGAATGGAGATCAAGCATCCTAATACTTCTCTTCAAAAAGGGAGACAAATCAGACCCGGAAAATTACAGAGGAATTAATTTATTAAACACAACACTAAAATTGATAAAAAATAAACTGAATGAAATTATAACACTAGCAGAAAAACAACAAGGTTTTAGGTCGGGAAGATTATGCACTGACGCTATATTTATAATGAGGCAAGTGCAAGAGAAATCATTAGAATACAAATAACCGGCATATCTATGTTTCGCGGACCTTACAAAGGCATTTGACCGGGTCAAATTAAAAGATGTTATCCACTGACTGTATGCAAGAGATATACCTCTAGGAATAATCACAATGATCGAAAATATCTACCAAAACAACCCAATAAAAGTAAAAGTAAAAGAAGAACTAACTGACCCTATTGAAGCTGGCAATGGGATAAGACAGGGAGATTCCCTGAGTCCTCTATTGTTCAACCTGATTATGGATGAAATACTAAAAAAAGTAAGAACTAAAAAAGGATACCAAATGGGAGAAAAACAACTTGAAATAATCTGCTATGCAGACAACACAATATTATTCTCTCAAAGTGAAGATGATTTATAACGTATGCTGCACCAATTTGATATAACCGCCAGAAAATTTAACATGTTAATTTCCCCAAAAAAGACAAAATACATGATTACAACAGCGAATTTACTCCTTTTACCCCAATTAAGATGTAAATTGGAGCTCGAAGGTCAGATAGTAGAACAAGTGATGGAGTTTAAATATCTAGGCATCACATTATCTAGCTACAGAAAACTCTAAACTCAAGTGGAAGATCAAGTGAACAGAGCAAACAGAGCCGCAGGCTGCCTAAATCAAACAATATGGAGAAATAAAAATATTGGGAAAGAAATGAAAGGCAGAATTTACAAAACAGTCATCAGACCAATAATGACATATGCGGCAGAAACAAGACCTGACAGAGAGGACAAAAAGGATGCTAGAAACAGCAGAGATGAAAATATGAGACACTATGGGACAGAGCTAGAAGTACAGATATAAGACATAGATGCAAGGTGGAGAACATCAAGAACTGGGTAAGAAATAGAAGAGTAGAATTAAACGATCATATAAGCCGAATGACAACAAATTGATTAGTAAAGGCGGCAAGAGATGGTTCCCCAATAGGAAGACAATTAGTAGGAAGACCACGAAAACGATGGCATGACAACTTACTGGAGGCACATTGAAAAACAGACAGAGTCATGTCTAGGTATATAAAAAGAAGAAGAAATGATTAACTATCCAAAAACCTCTATTTTAAGCAAATGTTCATTATCCATACTGCCGTGATTTTTAAATCAACTGTACCTAACGATAGAATTGCAATTAAAAGCTGCAAACTATGGATTTTGTTGATATTACCGTAATAACTTGGAATTTTGATAGTGAGAAATTACTTTTACGAAGAAACGTTTTTAGAAACGTTTGAAATGAATTAAAAATGTGAATAGTAGGATAAATGTCAAGAACTACCTAATATGTTTACTTAAAAAATTCCCTAATCAGCACATCGTCTCTCCAACTGAGTGCTGGTGTGCGGCAATTAAATTTTACGACTTTTTCGTCTGGGAGTGTAGGGAGTATCATATTAGTATTAGAATTTCGTAGATATAGTTAGTCGAATTTGTACGACCAAAGCAAACTGTATTAAAATAAAACTCTAACGCCGTGTCTATGGAAAATATCGGAGAACCTGCAGAAGTTACAACTTTAGAAACAAGATTGAGTGGGCTAATAAGGTTTTTACAGAGTGAAGTTCAAAATGAATAAAAAATTGATTTAGCAACGGAAGGTTTTGCCTTACCGACTGAGAATAAATCTAAATTCAATAGCCTTGTTGCCAAGAAAAATGTAAAATTACCTAAGCAAGGAACTGATCAGCCCTTGCTGCTGGGTTAATAAATTATGAGCTTCAAGTACAGGTGTATATTTTTATTATAAGTAGTTTTTTTGTACTTGAAATTTAATTTTGTATTTTTTTCGAAACCGGAATCTTTCGCGGGAAGTTACTGTGGGGCGTTCCACACGTAACAATAAATACACTTTTTAGTGTTTACATCTCTTTTCAATACTTAGAAATGTTAAAAAAAACTGCATATCAGAAATTTAATGATTTTTATTCAGACATTTTTTGTTTTTGTCGCCCATTTTTGGTAAAAAGCAGTTATAAAAAAACTATTGAGCTTTTCTGTCATTCGAGTCCAAAGTTCTTCATCTCGCTCAAGTTTTTCAATAAACAGGGGCTCTGTATCATTAACATATACTACAAAGTAGCAATTATCTTTTAGGGCAATATTAAGCTGACCTTGAATCTAAAAAAATAAATATTATATTTTCTAATAATATTTAGTAAAAGTATGTACCTAATACATATACTAATATTTTTTTTAACTGTAATTGTTTAAATTCAAATATGGTTGTATAAATTAATCAATACATTTGTCCTCCCTGTATTCCTACGATCCCTATAAGTACCGCCATCGGGCTCGTGGAATGCGTCCCTTTGAGGAAGAAGAGCACCAGTCGTTGAAAAGAAAAGACGCAACCCGGCACGTGAACCCATGCACGCATATTGAATTGATTTCGTTTGTTGTTTTGTAGTGCAAACCCTGGTAATTAGACCCAGCGGTAAGTTTTTACCTAGTTTTACCTAAACCTATAAATTGTCTTTGATTGTTTATTGCAACCATTTAAATTTTAATAATTATTTGCACATATGAGGAAAAGCCCATTATTTTCTCGCCAGAGTTATCGAAGGAATAGTTCTGTTAATTAAGTACTATTAATTTGTAATAGTACATTTGTTTGTTAATACCCCAAATTGGCCTATCTAGCCGGATTTGAACTCATTTATTGAAAAAATATTTATTGTTATATTTAAATTTGAATGGTTGGTTTCGTCTCGTCGTATTTTTTATCGTTTTGAGGGTTCTTATCTTAAGTTTGCGTCTCTTGTCGTGGCTCGAGAATAATTTATGACCTTTTTGTAAAGTCGACCATATGGGACTTTTTAGAAGGGAATTATCGTCGTTTTAATAAAGTATCGAATTACAAATCGGTAATTTCGGGGTTTTAGACCACATTTTTGTACACGTTCGTTTGTATAATATTATTGGAACTTGTTAAAAATTTAAAATGGAAAAACTTGAAGAAAAGAATAGGAAGCTCAAATTTTTAAGAAAAACTGCGTTAAATGATATTCAGTTAATTTTCGATTTAGGTTTTAAGGCCCTTTCAGACGTTTCTATTCGCCCTTTATTTAAAATTAGACTAGAGGATTTAGATTCGATTCGCGAAGAGTTCTTAAAACATCACACTAATATTATTAGTAATATTCTTTCTGTACCAGACGCGGATACGAGGGTTGAAGAAAATGTTCGGGAATTATTTTTGGAACAATTTTATAAAATAAAACTATTTAGTGCGGAATTATTTGAGCCACAATTTGAAAATCCAGAACCGTTTAGATCGGTAGTAGTTCCACAATCTAATATTCGCTTGCCTAAAATAGAGCTGCCTAAATTTAAGGGTGATTTTAAGGAGTTTAGTTCGTTTTTAGACTTATATAATTCGGTTGTACATAATAACGCAGGCCTAGCAGACGTAGAAAAGTTTAAGTATTTGAAAGGATGTTTAGAAGGGACTCCACTTAGTTTGATTCGTAATTTGTCAATAAATAGCGATAATTATCAAATTGCTTACGATCTAATTGTTAAACGGTACACAAATGTTCGTCGTTGTGCGACCGCGCATTGGGATGCGATCTTGGGCGTACAGAAAATATCGGTAGTTAATTCGAAAAATCTGGCTAAATTAGTAGACACGTTTTTAGAAAATTTAGCTGCATTGAAAACATTAGGTCTTCCGACAGAACATTGGGATTTTATTATGTTTAATTTACTTTTGTCGAAATTAGACGCGGATTCAGTAAAGTTATTTGAGTTAGAAAATAAATCGAATAAAATCCCGTCATTTGAAAAATTGGTAGAGTTTATTGAAACTCAGTACATTGCTTACGATAATTTGAATAGTAGCTTAAGTGAATCTAAGAAATCGTCGAGGGCTCCAACTTATACGGAGCCAAAGTGTAATTATAAACATTCCAATGAGTCAAGGCATAATAGTAGTTCATCCTTTGTTACAAATTCGTCGTCAATATGTTGTGCTTTATGTAAACAAAGTCATTTTCTTAACCATTGCTCGTTGTTTTTGAAAAAATCTCCAAAAGAAAGATACCAATTTTGTAAAGAATCTTCCTCGTGTTTTAGGTGTCTTAATCAGGCTAATCATTCTGTCAAGTCGTGTCCAAAGGCCTTTAAATGTAGTAAATGTAATAGTCACCTTCATAATAGTTTGTTGCACTTTGATAGAAATCGTTCCAATAGTCAGTCGTCCACAGAAAATACTAATAATTCAGGGGCATCGGGAGTCGAACAAAATTCGCCTGAAATATCACATTGTGCTGCTAGTTTTGTAGGGAAGAAAAACGAGACAAAAAAGGAAATTTTGCTCGGTACTGTTTTAGTTCACGCGATTGATAGTAAGGGGTGTAAACAGCCCTTGAGATGTCTTCTAGATTCAGGTTCAATGAGTTCGTTCATTAGTCGCAAAGCTGCCAGTAGATTAGGCTGGCCTAAAACTCCTTGTTCATTTGAAGTTAACGGACTCAATTCGATGCAAACGAAACTGAATCAAGGTCAAATAAGTTTTTCTATCCAACCTCGTCATCAGGAGTCACCGGTGTTTCACTTGGAGGCTATTATTACAGATCGGGTTTGCTCGGATTTGCCGAGCACCAAAATTGACATATCGACGTGGAATTATATTAAAAATTTGAAGTTAGCCGATCCCGAATTTAACTGTAGTCAATCTATAGATTTGTTAATTGGTTGTAGCATATTTTCGAAGGTGTTGTTAGAAGGTAAAATTGAAGGTAAAGCGGGACAACCAGATGCCCTAAATACCGTTTTTGGTTATATTTTGTTAGGACCTACTAGCACACCTAACCTTTCGTCGACTTCGCTTGTTTGTCTTTCAAATATTGAAGACCCACTAGATTCTTCGTTAACGAAATTTTGGGAACTGGAAAACGTACCGGAAAAGCCAGTTTCAGAACCAGAAGACGTTCTGTGTGAGAACATTTATCTGGAAACGCATAATCGGGACGTCTCGGGTAAATATGTTGTGTCTTTGTCTTTTCGTGAATCGCCGCCTTGTTTGCAAGATAGCTATAATATTGCTTTAAATAGATTGCTATCATTAGAACGACGCTTATCTCGTCAACCAAGTTTGAAAAAAGAATATTCTTTTCATATGCAGGAGTATCTTGATTTAGGTCATATGCAGTTAGTCTCTAATGCCGAAAAGAAAAGGGGAAAGTATTATATTCCACATCATTGCGTTGTGAAACCAGATAGTGTTTCAAGTAAAATTCGAGTTGTATATAATGCGTCTCAGAAAAGTCCCAGTCGCGGTAAATCTTTAAACGACTATTTACTGGTCGGTCCTAAGCTGCAACAGAACATAGTCTCGCTGTTGTTGAATTTTAGACTTAATCGTTTTGCGCTGTGTGCCGACATTCGTCAGATGTATCGTAATATTTTAGTCGCTCCTGAACACACGGATTATCAACGCGTGTTATGGAGATTTTCTAGCGCTGAGGAAATTCAGGAATATCGTTTATTAACTGTTACTTTTGGAATAGTATCTTCGCCGTATCTCGCTTTAAGAACTCTCCAACAATTAGCATTAGACGAAGGCTCTCGTTTTCCTAAAGCCGTCTCGCTTATTCGTCATGCTTCGTATATTGATGATTTTGTTTTTGGTGCTTCGACTCTCGAAGAAGCACAAACTTTAGTTGACGAATTAGTCGCTTTGTTAAAGTTAGGAGGCTTTGAGTTACGGAAATGGTGTTCGAATGAACCCAAATTGTTGTCGCAGTTTCCTGAATCCCATATTAATCCTCACTCCATTAATTTTGATCCAGAAGCAAATGGTCCTTCATTAAAAATCCTTGGTTTGAAGTGGATTGCACAGTCCGACGTCTTTCAATTTTCAGTCAAATTGCAAGACGTCCCTTGTACCAAAAGATCGTTTTTGTCCGAATTAGCTCGAATTTATGATCCTTGTGGTTACTTAACACCTATTACCTTTTTTATTAAACATTTAATCCAACAACTTTGGGCAACCGGTCTTAAATGGGATGATCGTCCTCCTTCGGAAATAATTCGTGTATGGGAGCAATATAAGAGCGAACTATCTCTTATTTCACAGTTCAAAATTCCTCGTTTTTTGAATATTTCCTCATGTCCCATCTTAGAGCTTCATGGATTTGCCGATGCTAGTGAAAAGGGATATGCTTGTGTCGTTTATATTCGTAGTATGGATACTCGTAACCTAGTTCAAGTTAATTTACTGTGTGCCAAATCGAAAGTAGCTCCTATAAAACAGATTACTATACCTAGATTAGAATTGTTAGCTGCTGTTCATTTGGTAAAACTTATGTCGTTTGTGTTAGAGTCGTGGAAGCATATATTTCAAAATGTGTATGCTTGGTTAGATTCTCAAATCGTATTGCACTGGATTAAAAGCTCCCACTCGAGATTCAAAACTTTCGTCGCAAATCGCATTTCGTATATCCAGTCCCATAGTCAAAATTATTCTTGGCATTATATCGAATCTCGAAATAATGCAGCTGATGCGCCTTCGCGAGGCATGCTACCGGCCACTTTTCTATCAAAATTAGACTGGTTAACAGGTCCTTCGTTTTTGTATAATATTCCATTAATTTTTCCAGAGGTTCCTCCCTCATTGCAGGAAAAATCCTCTTTGGAAGAGATAAAGAAAGCTTTAGTATTTGTTTCCACTCGTGAGGAACATTTGTTGTCTTGTTTGCTGAAAAATAAATCGTCTTTTACCTCAATCCAAAGAATTTTGGCTTTTATGTTGCGATTCGCGCACAACTCTCGTTATAAAAGGTCGAAGCGGTCAGGACCCTTGACCTTCGTAGAATTAGAAGACTCGTTGATTATTCTTGTCAGATTTACACAAGAAAAGTATTTTGAAGAACATCTTCAATCAAATTCTTTTCCAAAACCATTTCGTAAGTTGGGAGTATTTTTTGATGATAGTACTCAGTGTTTAAGAGTAGGTGGTTATCTATCTCAGTCTTCGTTATCGTATGAAGCAAAACACCCGTTTTTGTTACCAAAAAAATCTCGCCTTACTACTCTTCTAGTTCGTCATTATCATGAGAAGTATTTACATGCTGGATTTAAGAGTACTCAGTTTTTGGTTAGTCAAAGGTTTTGGATAATGTCTTCTAAACAAGCCGTTAATTCGGTATTGTCCAAATGTATTAGATGTTGGAAACAATCTCCTAAAAACATACAACCCCCTATGGGTAATTTGCCTAAATTTCGTCTCGGTGTCATTAAACCCTTTTCGATTTGTGGGTTAGATTATGGTGGACCGTTTTCGATAACCATGTCTCGTTACAGGGGAGTTAGAACTCAAAAGGCCTATTTGTGTCTATTTGTATGTTGCGGTACTAAGGCTTTAAATCTTGAATTAGCTAGTGATTTGACCGCGGAAGCTTTTTTGGCCGCTTTACGTTTTTATTAATTTTGTTTTGTTCGACTTTTGTCAATATAACCGCGACGAAACCACCATTTTAATTTTAATTTTTTTATTGTAGTTGTTTTAAATATTTGTGTAAGATTTGTATAGGAATTGTTTGTATTAATTATCGTTTTAGTTGTTTAAGTAATGATAGTATTTGGAATTCGTTTTGTTTTTTAAAGACCTTATGGCCTTTAAAGGGGGGAGAATGTTTAAATTCAAATATGGTTGTATAAATTAATCAATACATTTGTCCTCCCTGTATTCCTACGATCCCTATAAGTACCGCCATCGGGCTCGTGGAATGCGTCCCTTTGAGGAAGAAGAGCACCAGTCGTTGAAAAGAAAAGACGCAACCCGGCACGTGAACCCATGCACGCATATTGAATTGATTTCGTTCGTTGTTTTGTAGTGCAAACCCTGGTAATTAGACCCAGCGGTAAGTTTTTACCTAGTTTTACCTAAACCTATAAATTGTCTTTGATTGTTTATTGCAACCATTTAAATTTTAATAATTATTTGCACATATGAGGAAAAGCCCATTATTTTCTCGCCAGAGTTATCGAAGGAATAGTTCTGTTAATTAAGTACTATTAATTTGTAATAGTACATTTGTTTGTTAATACCCCACAGTAATCTTCCATTTTATTCTCCAATGGCATGTTTTTTAGTGTCTATACTGCCTCCAATAGAGACTTACTACTTTTATGCACCTTCAGAAGGCATTTAACTTCCAACAAACTATTATCATCTACAATTCCTGAAATAGTAAATAATGTAATTTGTTTCAAAATAGAAATTCACGAAAACGTTTAATGGGTAATAAAATTGAATGTGTATATTACCATCTGGAGTAGCAGCAAGATAATTGTAAATATTATCAATAAATATTCCTGTACTCCCTTTTCAGGATTCAATTCAATAAATCTTTGGCGACATCTTCCTTATCTTTCCCATAAAGGGTATATTCGTTATTCATATATTAAAATGAGCTACTTAACCTCAGATAAATAAACAACAACACAATACAAAAATTACATGGAATGATCCAATCCGAAAATTAGAATTTGCGAAACCTCACTATTCACTAATATCAACTTACATAATAACTTCCAGTACTTGGCATCGGCAACTGGCAACAACGTTGCTGTTCAGAGAATTCAATTTCAGGAAATTAAAATATAGAATATGATGTATGTACTGCCATCTACTCAAATAATTGTTAAACTTCAGTTTATTTGAATGCCACTCATTTTAACAGAGGCGTGAACATACCCCCTTAAATTAAATTTATGTTTAAAATTTGGCATTTTTCCAATCACATAGAGTTAATACTCTAGACTGGATTTCGGAGAACACAATTACCTTTCCTTACAGAATCCCAACAGAATCCTTTTGGATATGTTTCTTAATTTCACAAATCATACTAATTACACTAGAAGTTTTGACTTCATTTCAAGTATTTTTTATTCACATTAAACTTTTAATAAAAGGTATGCCTCTAAATGATTTTTAAAAATGCCTTTCTTTAGACAAAGGACATAGATAATAAATATATTCCTTAAATACTCTATAGAAAAAGAAGCTGATCAATTGGACTTAGAAATTTTAAAAATAAATAAACTGCTTCTCGTTTCGTGCTATATATGTTTTTTACCAATTTCCAAAATTAAGTTTAAAAATTCGTAGAAGTTCACCAGCATGTCATTTGAAGTATGGTTCACGCAGAATTCTTTTTAATAACATCTTCAGTTAGTATTAAGGATGCATTACCCCATTATGATATTGAAGATGAAGAGTTTAAAGATTTTGAGTGAAGCACTTTATTTCATTACAAGTTTTGGTTTAAATTTTCATGGAATGAAGATCATTAAACTTTAAAAGATGATATTTTCTATTTCTTCTTATTATTACTTATTTTTATTTATTTTTTAAAGAAATCCACATTTTTTTTCATTATTTTAATCAGGTTTTGTCCAGGTTAATTTCTAAACAGGAATTTAGTATTTTTTTTTATAATATTCTTCATCGAGGTCCTAACGTCTGGTCTTTATTATGAGATAACATTACATATGAAGACCATACCAAAGAAAGGTGAAATGTCAGTTGTTTGTTATTTTTTGACCAGTGCAGCAGTATGTAGGTTTTAATAGTAGTTTTATGTGAAATATTCAAACATGATGGAAGAAATAACCAAAACCCTGAAAAATGAAAAATCCCCTGGTCCTGGTGACATCCCTGCAGAATTAGTGAAAGCCGGCACAGACAAACTCCAGGAACAGTTAAGAAAACTCTTTCAAGACTGCTTGAATGGGGCCGAATTACCCAACGAATAGAAATTATCTATCATGTCAACTATCCACAAAAAGGGCAGCAAGGATCAGTGTGAAAATTACAGAGGAATTGCGGTAAACAGCACAATAAGTAGAATGTATGGGAAACTTATTAAGAACAAAATAGAAAATGACTATAGAGATTACGAAGCAGAGGAGCAAGCTGGTTTTAGAGCTGGGCGATCCACAGTAGACCACTTGTACTCTATTACGCAAGTTATTGAGAAAAAAACAGCTGTCAATAAAGAAGTTCACCTGGTGTACATAGACTTACAAAAAGCATATGACAGTCTACTCCTCAGTAAACTATGGTCAATCCTACAGCAAACCAACATTAAGCATGGTCTTATCAAAGCAGTCCAAAGTCTGTATAATGGAACGACTGCAAAAATTAAAACTGGATCAAGGATATCTGAGGGATTTAAGGTCACGAAAGCAGGGTTGCTGTATTTCGCCTACCCTTTTCAAAATTTATCTGGAACAAGCACTCAACTGTGGAAAAGAAAATGTAATGGTATGGGAATCCCTCTCAACGACGAGACTACACTGTACACCTTATGTTTCGCTGATGACCAAATACTGATTGCTCAGGATCATGACGACTTGAGTTACATGACCCGGAAGCTAATAGAAGAATATAACAAATGGAGTCTCGAAGTCAATATTAAGAAAACTGAAACCATGTGTATTGGAGAGACAAAGCAGTCCATTATATTAGACAATGGGGTAGAAATTAGACACTGTGATGAATACAAGTACCTGGGTATGAAGATAACTCAAGATGGAACACTCGATGCTGCTATAAAAGACGGAAACATACAGGGTAGAAAAGCCATATCCATGATAAACGGCATTCTGTGGGACCAAACAATATCTAAAGCGAACAAACAACTCATATACAGCACTATACTTAAAAGTGTAATCACATATGGCAGTGAAGTTTGGCCAATGAAACAAAGAACAGAGAAACTGTTACTAGCAACAGAAATGGACTTCTGGAGAAGAGCAGCAGGCAAATCAAGAAGAGATCGGATACCAAATGAGAGAATACGAGAAATGATGGGAGTCAAGCATACAATAGTTGATGACATAAAAACAAAACAGTTAATATGGTATGGCCATGTACAGAGAATGCCAGATGACAGGATTCCGAAACAGATTTTCACGTGGACACCACAAGGAAGAAGAAAAAGAGGAAGGCCGAGAATAAGCTGGAGAGAGGAAATTGAAAAAGAACTAGAGGAAAGAGAAATCGCTCCAGGCCTATGGTTAAATAGAGAAAAATGGCGGTTAGGAGTCGGAAGGCGTTGGAGAACGCTGTGAACCGATAGTAGTAGTAGTTCAAACATGAGACAAAGACGAATCCTCATAGCTTAAAACACGTTATAAAATTCTTCATACAGGGAAGAAAGGCAAATGGTCCTCGTGTAAATTCGAGAAAGGATGTCAGTATTGTCGGGAGAACACAAGTCGCATTTTGTTTACTAAAAATGTTTAGCTTTTGATTAGCCTTCGTTAAATAAAGTACGTGTTATTGTGCTCGAAAATGACGGGTAGTGAAAGAGATGATGCGGGTCGCGAAAAAAACACTAGAAAGAGGAAAATTACAGCTCGAATAAATGAAGTAATGAAGCGGTTAAGACAACAGAGCCATGAAACAGTTGACGATTGTCACCTGTTTCATGGCTCTGTTGTCACGAAAGCTTTTTTAAGCCTTTATGGAATTGATCGGAAGAGGCTTGAAAATATTCAAAAAAGTTTAAAAGCTACCGTAGTGCATCCATTGACAAACGCGGAAAAAATTCACAAAAAACATGCATAGACAGCAAACAGCTAGATGAAGTTAACACATAAAGCATTTTAAAGGAAGTTAAAGCTATTACAGTAAAAAAATAATAAGAAAATGTACCTTCCGGATTAAATATTAAGAAAATGGACACGATGTACAAATCCGATAATGGCGCTCCTGTGTCTTACAAAACATATCGAAAAATTTTTAATAAACATTTAAACATTACTTTGAAAAATTAAAGGCAAATATCGAGCACAATTTTAATAATCAAATCTTGCCCAAGTACTTTCGCTTTCTACAGCATCATCAGGAGCATTTCGTCAAATTTGGGCTATCCAGCAAGCGCAGAATGTAATAAACATGAAATTAAACATAACTTGTACATAATTGTCCATGTTTATTGCATTCTGCGCTTGCTGGATAGTCCAAATTTGACGAAATGAGCCTGATGATGCTGTAGAAAGCGAAAGTACTTGGGCAAGATTTGATTATTAAAATTGTGCTCGATATTTGCCTTTAATTTTTCAAAGTTCATTTATTCGAGCATTCAACCTTATATCAATTTAAACATTAGTTTCGGCTATCTACGGAGTGATACGTGTAGTACTTGCGATCATTTCATGGCTGACCTTAAGGTTTTTCACAATAAACTGAATGAAACAAATGATGCCTTATGTAAAAATATTAGTTTGATTAAATATGTTATGGACATAGTGATCTTGTAGTGGTATCTTAGACCATTTGTAATATAAAACACTTTCATTAGTAGTAACAGCTTTGGTCCACTATATATTGCATTCTATTTTGTTATAGAAGTGAGTTACTTAAGAATTATTTTAAGTTTTTCCTATTGAATTAACAAATCCTTTGAAATTGACCACCAGACTATCATAATGTTAATGGTACTAACCATTTATTAATTTACAATATTTTTGTAGCTTTAGCACCAACGTTATGTAGAGTGGCCTTTAACTTTTTATCATCAAAATCTACAACGCTAGGAGCTAGTAATGTGGTAGATGAATCTTATATTGTATCTCAAATAAAACAAAAACTCACCACTCAGTCTAAAGAAAAAGTCGACAGATTTGAAGTACTGTATTCAAAACTATGTGAATCTGTAAGTACCTAATGTTTAGTTTCATAATATAAGTAAATGTAAAAATTATCGTATCATATAATTTCCAAATGGTAGAATTAATTTTTTATTTTCGCAATTTCATAATTTTTATTTCATTATCCTCAGTAGTACCAATATAGACCGACAAATCGTTTTAAATATGTCAAAGCGACAGCAAACTTTTGCTAGATGTAAATTTTTGCACTTTTCTTATAGCGCTAAGGACAGAAAACAATATTAATAAATTGTTCTTGGTCATCAAAGTAGATGACAACTTTGTAAGCTACCACTTGAGGTTGAAACAGTTAGGAAATATTCATTGGTCTTTCGAGTTTGATTTTGGCCCCAGCGTGTGATGAAGCCATGGGAAGCTGCCTCTTAATTCCAATTTCTGAATTCTTGCATGATTTTCTGCTGTTTATTTTTAATTCGTTGTATGTTTCATATTTCAAATTTCATAGTCCATTTTAGTTGCCGTTTTCGTTGGGTGTTAAGCACTTTTAGGTTTTCACAAATGTAAGGTCGCTGGCATTACGATTTAACCCTCATCCTTGGAGCGCCGAATTTTCTTTCGGGGTTTATTATCATTACGCACACTAATGTACACAGTGGTTACGCGGCAAAAGCCTTTAGGGACGTGAGAGTAGGATTTGCTGGCAGAAGCTGAGTTCGATTTCTAGAATTCCCCACTCTTTCATCGGAAACAGTGTACATTACTCGAATTTTTATTATAGTATGAACATCGACACCCATACTGTCTCCACGATTCTTTATCAACCTCAAACTATAAGAGAATAACCTTTGAGCCGTCAGAATCTCAAAGGTTATTCTCTAACCTTTGAGCTTCTGTCAGACCACATTCTTCGTTGCTAGAATTTTGCACCTGTAACATATATAAAGCCAGATAATTTTAATAAAAATATATACAGGAGTCATCCAAAAGTGGTTATGTCTATGGTTCCATGATTTTGGGTCAATTGTCTTTAGATGTTCTTTTTCCTTAAAGGGTTTATAGAGTTTGTCTAAGGGGATGTGATCCATCCTGAATGGTTTGAATTTATATGGTCCTAATTTTGGGAAGCATTAGCAGTTTATCTGGGATGTTTGTTCTTGAATATATACAATTCTGGATAATGTGAAGAGTTAAATTTAATTGGTCCAGAACATTCCTTGCTTGCAATTAATGGATAAAGTCAAAAATGAATTTATTGAGATTCGTGTTGATATTATTTTTCTTCCTTTATTATTTCTCGGTTTTGTGTTAGTTGTCGCCACGTGCTCGGTCAGAGTGACTAATGAGCACTCTTGGCGCGCATCGCCCCGCCTTCCTTCCTTTTCCAATTTTTTCATTGGTCTTTTGGTTTGGAATCTTATAAAATATTATGAATAAATATTAGTTGATTTCCAAGCCAAAGACAGTTCACCTTGGTCTCTCCTAGAGCCCTAAACTCTAGGGTGCCGATCAGCGGGGCCCTGCTCCACCTACCTGCCTTAGACTATGTGGCTTTGTCTTTGTATCCTACAAATTGGCTTTTATTTCATCATTATTCGTTGCAAGTGCATGTAAGAAACCAAATATCTTATGGTATTGTAAGAAATTCAGAAGATATCGATACAGTTCCAACGTCCCGACCTGAAGAGGGATAAGTGCCTAGGGTGTTTCGTATACGAATATCCTAGAGCAGAGCGCACGGTGCGGGAAAGTTATCCCCCCGAGACGACATTGTAATGTAAATCTTTGCTTGTCCCAGGTTGAGGGGAATCGTTCCTAGGTTGTCTTTCAGGTCCTTGATCTTCAATTATTTTCCGATAGTCAGAATAATGTTGGGAGGAACAATCAGAATTAGTTTTTGACTTAGGTTGATGTTTTATATTATTCTTATGAACTGTAGTTTTTGTTAACAGCCACTTCGTTAATTCCTTTTATAAGTTTTGCAGAATATCGTGGAAGTAATTTGTTCCTGGTGACTGTTTTCCGTGTATAAATTTGTGTGCTTGGTTTATAAGTAATGAGGACTTGTCTAGACTTTTTCCTGTTTTCGCTCTTTATTTTCTGGTATATGCTGGTTTATTTCCTTCTATAATTCTTTAGTTATGGTTTTGTACATATTTATTTAGTAATAATTTTTCCATTTCAACATCAAAGGGATCTTTTGCGTCCATATGTCCATTTAATACGTCAATAGGTCTTAACTTCATTGCTGAGTGTATGGAATTATTGTACCTAATTATAGCGTATAGCATTTTTGTTCGTTTATCGATAACTTTGCTTTTGTGTTCCTTAGGATCCTAAGATGTTCGATTAGTGTAGAATGAAACCTCTCAATCATCCCGTTGGATTGCGGGTTCTCTGGTGTTGTATAGTGGATTGAGATTTTGAGTCGATTAATTCTTGTATTACCCCACTTTTGAATTATGTACCATTATTGGCTACTATCATTGTTGAGGGCCATTGATGTGTTACAAAAATTAATAGAGCGTTGAGTATATTGATGGCATTTCCTCCATCTATTGGGTAGGCTTGTCCATACTTAGAAAATACGTCCATTATGGTTAGAAACTTTTGTCCATTGGCCTGAAATAAATCGATGTGAACTATTTCCAGTGGTTTAGTGGGAGTTAGTGTAACCATAAATTTTGGCTTGCGAGTAAGTCTGCCATATTTATTTTCTTGGCGTATATCGCAGAAGTTTATATTTTCTATGTCTTTCTTCATGTTAGGCTAGTAATATCGTTTTCTTATTTGGCTTTCTGTTTCAGCTATTGTTATTTGGTCCTTCGTGATAGTTCTTTATAAGATCCTTTTGTTTTTCTTGGGAGTTAACATTTTTCTGATAATTTTGCAAATTTCTGCGAAAATTTCTTCTTCCACTTTAAATAGAATTGCATACTTATTTTTCGGGTTGAGTAGCTCCTTGAAAAATTTTATAGCATCGGCTTGTAACTGGTCTTTCGATAGCTGAATACGATAACGCTTTTTATTAGGAAACGTTTGGGCAATTTCGTTAAACGATTTCGTCAAACGTTTGGGTTAAGTGGCTTTTCTGAAATAGGTATCCCAGGAACTAGATTTTCTGCTGCTGTATGTCTTGTTTCATTTGTGTCTTCGTCTATGTTTTGATCGTCTTCGTTTTCAACAGTGTGGTCTGTAATATTTTCTGGGATTAATTGTTTTGAAGAGGCTGATATGTTTTTGTACACTCTTATGACAAATCAAATAATGGAAAAGAAAAGTATTTTGAAGTGTGTAAACATTTATTTCCTAGCTGAGAGCTTTTGGCTTACAAAGCCAAAGTAACACTACTAAGGAGAGATCTCATTTTGGTAGAAAAATACATAATTTTCCTTGCAATTTCTATATGTTAAAATATTTCTTTGGAAAAAACACAAAAAAGACTGTACACTTGACTCCACAAAAATACATTAAAAAATTTTTTTATGGTAAGGGTGTCAGAACCCGACCATTTGTTGGATTTAATGCAGCAGATAGATTATTCCCCTAGGATTTGTTAAATTTACCAACTGATTTGGTAATCCTAGCTCTTTCATTGTTTTGAACATTTCTCTTCTATTTACAGAGTCGTAGGCTGCCTTGTGGTCTATAAATATGTGATAAGTATCTATGTCATATTCCAGTGTTTTTTCTAAAATTTGTCTCAGGGTTGCAATTTGATGAATTGTCGATTTACCACCTCTGAAACCACTCTTGTATTTTCCTGGTATTTGTTCTGCATATGGTGTCATACGGTGGAATAGTATAGTGGAGAATATTTTATACGCTGCATTTATAAGCGTAATTCCGCTGTGGTTAGAGTATTTAAAGTTATTTGCTTTTATGTGTATAGTGCAAAGTATTCCAGTATTACAATCATTGGGGAGGGATTTCTGTGTCCATATTTCTTTTATGAGCTGCTATTATGGTATTGTGGTCACTTGATATAGTTCAACTGGGAGGTTATCTATTCCGGCTGATTTGTTTCTGGCTAGTTTTTTAACTGCTTCTTTAACTTCAAGAATCGTTGGTGGTTCCTCTTCTCTCTCGTCTGTTCCGCTTTCCCCATCTCTTTCCTTTCGTTTCTAACGATTTCGAAATTATTACAAAAACAGATGGTACCCATCGACTAGATCTGTCCAAGTTGGTATCGTGATTGAATGGAAGATGTACAGTAAGCCAATTGGTTGCAGTTCGACTGGTATAAAATAGACGGCTTCCGCAAAAAAGTTTTTGCTGTTACAAATTTCGACGAATAGGTATCCTATTCATATCCTGCTCTCAGTATTGAAGGCATTTTCCTCTTTTATTACTGTTTTACCATGCACTGTAGTGTGGTTTTATTATCTTTAAATTTTATAACTGTTTTTAAAAATTTTTCTCCGATCTTGAACCTATAATAGACGTCAAGAATAATTCATTAATCTCTTTTGCCGCATAAATGCCATTGAAAAATTGCGTATATATGTAGCGTAATAATATTTTTATTTAAAGTCACACTATCATTTTAATAAGTTGTTCTTTGTATGAAATGTATTAAGTATTCAAAATAAATATACCTTAATAATTTTCAGACTATACTAAACAATAGATACGCCTATTTGAGTTTTTTATACAACATATCGGATGATGGATTAAGACCATCTGAAGTAGCTTCTTGGAGTTCAATCTCCAAGGACTTGGAAAGAATCAAATCGCATATTAGTCTAACACCGTCCAATTCCCAAGAGAGTGCTAAACATTTTTCAGACATCCAAGACAGAAAAAAATATAGTAATGGGTCACACTCAGATCATTTCAGTAGTTTAGCGATTACCAGGGCCCATTCGCAAACAACAACCATATCATCACACTGGTCTAAGAATGATATTCCAAGTTCATCTAAAGTTATTAGTAAGTATGGATATTTTATTATATGTACAAAATATTGTCGTTTATATTTTACTACAGTAATTGTCAGCTTGGCAGGAACAACAACATAATTAAACGACAAAATTAAATCTATAAGCAGTAATGAAACTACTAATTTTGTGTTTTTAGTTCTGCAACGATTTTTATAAAATGTAGCTACAAAAGTGACGTGTTCATTGTATTATATGGAAGGTTTTAAAGCAAATATCATTTTTAAACAACAGTTAAACCTAACTCATATCATCATCAACATCATCCAGATTACTGCCAGACGTAAACCTCCCTTAAATGCTTCCATAGTTCTCTATCTTGTGCACTTTGTATCCAGTTTGTATCCATCTTGTTGGAGGACACTCTCGCTTTCTAAAGTCACCTTTTCTGGGCCTCTACTCCATTTTTTAGGTCACCTATTATCGTCCATTCTGGCGATTCCATTTTAGGTTTGTTATTCTTTGCACAGCATCTTCTACTCCGGTTCTTATTATAGAGTTCTGTATTTGGAATAAGATTTCTTAGAGATAGGACCAACATTGATCGTTCCACTGATTAATGTGTGGTTAATATTTATTTGACTGTTCGTTTTGTCAGGGTTAGGGTTTCTACACCGTATGTGAGGACAGGTAGGACGTATTGATTGATAACTATCCGTTTAAGAAATATTGTAGCGAAAAGCTGACAAAAGTTGATATTAAACAGCTTTTCTAAAAACAAGCTTAAAGTCTGAAAGAACGAAGAGGAAATATAGAGTTATTCTAATTCTAGATTATCGCTACCATCTTCTTCACAATAAAAAGCCAAGGTTCTTAATGTGTCAAGTTGCTGCACAAAAACTCAAGAAACTTATATGTCCACAAACCTGCTGTTCATGACATGAACGAAAATAAAAACGTAAAAAACAAAACACCAACCGTCAAGCAGTAGTCCAGCGCCGTTGAAATAAATCTGAGCTCACTACCAATAAACTGGTTGCCTAAAATATTCAGACTTTAACATAAGTCCTAAGTAACACCAAAACAAAAAAGTTATCTCTAAAATAATCTAAGTGCAGATCTGATGCACATCGACAATGATCAGTACGGGACTGAATCAAACAACAAAAAAAACACGAGTAAAATCTTAAATGCGAATGTACAGTTATTATCTCCTTTATTGTAGCGAAAAGTAAACTTGAACATTTTCCCGTTCAACGGAAACAAAAGAAATAAAGGGATGAATAAAATATAAAAAAAGAGGTTAGTCTTTGTATGTGGGTATATTTTATTTTATAAAAACCCTTAAAAGGGCAACATTACAAGCACGAACGTTTTCGGAACAACTGTTCCATCATCAGGTTAAAATGCCTAAAATAAGTATAAACCATTTAGTTACAACAAACGTGGTTTAAAATTTTGACTAAGGTTAAAAACAATAAAATGGTTATACTTACAGGTTAACATGCCTGAGCCACCAAAATATTTGGGTAAAAACCCTTTAAATTGAAAAATGTTACCGAAGAATGTACATGATGTTTATAATATTATATGATGTTTAATATTTTAATTAGATTTTACTTCAGGTAACATACACCCATGCTTAAGTGAGTTCCAGTGTCCGGAGAGTACACCTCTTCAAACGGACTACGGTTGGCAACTGATTGATGAAATACTCATGAGCGGTGTCAGAAACAAAATGTCAATGAACCATGAAACAGTGTTAGTTAAACATTATATTACTACAGCCAAAAGATTAAAAAACTTTGATGATGTTAAAATGATAACAGTAATCCAGGTGTTGGAATTTAAAAATTTCTCTATAATTATTTAATATTGGATGTAAAAGATGTAAATTACTGGTGTAGTTGAAGGTCATGTTTAAGAAGATGACGTATGTATTAGGCAGCTTATTTTACTCTTTATCGTATGGAGTGTGGTCTAAAAGGTGTAATTTGTGAAGAATTAGCTGAAATATATGGAAATGTCCTTTTATGTTGCTAACATCTAGGACAAGGAAGAATAATTAGTATATATTTGTAGCTAATGTAAGACTTTTTTAAGTAGATGAAATTGTTTAATACTGCTAGTATCGTAAAAATTTTTTTAAATATAAGTGAGTCCAATAGTTTGAGAAAAAATGATTGAAAATCTTCCGGCTGAAGGAATTAAAGTTATAATTTATGTGATTAAATTTAAAAATTTTATGGAAAGACTGAGATCCTCAGAGACCTGGCAGGAATAACAGTAAATGGAATGACTAAAGAATAAAGGGGAATGGGTTAAAGGGAAATGAATGAGTTAATCAACAAAATTAGAGATGATAGAGGTCCTTCATGCTTAAAGCATCTAGCACCCTGAACAAAATATATAGCAACCTAGCAACCCATTAACACCCAGATTGTATGGTTTACCTAAGATACACAAAGAGGGAATTCCCATTCGTCCTGTTGTTAGTTTTATAAACACTCCAGTTTCTATCCTGTCAAAATTCATATTGAATCTCATTAACAATATGACGAACTTCACCCCTCGCTTTTCAGTCAAAAATACAATTCATCTAGTCAACAATCTCCAACAAATAAATCTTCATCCCAACATCACAATGCTTTCATTTGATGTCAGCAATTTGTTTACTTCAGTCCCCAAACAAGAAACTATTAATCTGGTCCACTCTCTTCTACGAGCAAATTCTATCACTATGTCTACCACTAACTCAATTATTCAATTATTACAAACTTGTCTAGCTCAAGACTTTTTTGTTTTCAATAGTAAATTTTACAGACAACCTGATGGCTTAGCCATGGGTAGTTGCCTTTCCCCTCTCCTAGCTGATATATTTATGGATCACTTAGAATCCACACACATTATGAAAAATCCTGAAATTCTCCATTGGTTTCGATATGTTGATGACTGTTTAGTCTTCATATCAGGTAACTCGAATTCAGCTGATCTATTACTCTCCAAAATTAATCAAATCCACCCAAATATAAAGTTCACCATGGAACTAGAGTCGTCTCAATCAATTAATTTCCTCGACCTTACTATTACCAGATTAAACGACCATTTCGATTTCAGTATCTATAGGAAACCTACACAAACTGATCATATCATACCTTTATCTTCCAACCACCCAATGTCACATAAATATGCAGCCTTCCATAGTTATATTCACCGCCTAGAAACAATCCCACTATCACAATCTAACTACCAAACAGAACTCAATATTCTAAAACAAATAGCATCCAACAATGGGTATGACCCCAACCTCATTAACAAACTTATTAATAAAAAACAACTCAAACTTTTGAGAGAGGCTGCGTTCCCCAGAGACTTGACCATTAAACCTCATTATGCTTCCTTACCTTACCTTCAAGAACGTCTTTCTGGAGATATCAGATATATTCTAAAAAGATCTGTTGAGAATACCCACATTTCTTTTAAAGTCCTGAACAATCTAGGACAATGTTTAACCAATTCAAAAGATTGCATCAACTACATGGATCGTAGTGGTGTTTACAAATTACAGTGCTCTGATTGTGATGCTACATATATAGGTAGAACCTGTAGATCACTAACTTCCCGTTCCCAAGAACACACTAAAAAAGAGAACACTTCCACCTTCTCACAACATCTTGCACAACATAAACATACCCTCAACATACCAGAAGACGTCTCTTTGTTACATAATATACCCCAAAAAAATTTTCTAAAATTAGATTTATATGAAGACTTGGAAATAGTCAAGGAAAAGCAAAGAAGCCCCAACTGCGTTAATCGCCATGTATCTTTTAACCGTGACTTTCAACCCTTACACCGACAACTCTTTTCATAACCCACACTTCTCAAATTTACCCCATCTTCTTCATCTGTCTTTCCTCTATAAATGTCAACACCTTAATCCTTCTCAACAATTATTGTTTCTTAAAAACAACCATTCTCTCTACACTACTGTCAAAACACTCCCTCCAAAAGAATTTTTCAGCCCCCTATTGTTAACATCATATCTTTTATACCTCACTATTTCATTATTTTACAATCTTCACTTTTGCACCATATTCCTGTCCATTCTTTTTTCTTTTGCTAGTTCTCTGTCTTTTCATATATCTACCATCCACCCATTAGTTCCAAACTCAGTAAACATTTAAACACAATCCAGCAATTCATCAGAATTCACTTTCTCCCACTTTACCTAAACCTTTAATCAACCATTGCTCCCCCCTCTCTTAGTCAACAACTTAGTACACCATACTCACAAATAAAATTTCAAACTTTTATGTATCAGATTTTAACACAACCAAAATATATTTTGTTCAGGGTGCTAGATGCTTTAAGCATGAAGGACCTCTATCATCTCTAATTTTGTTGATTAACTCATTCATTTCCATTTAACCCATTCCCCTTTATTCTTTAGTCATTCCATTTACTGTTATTCCTGCCAGGTCTCTGAGGATCTCAGTCTTTCCATAAAATTTTTAAATTTAATCACATAAATTATAACTTTAATTCCTTCAGCCGGAAGATTTTCAATCATTTTTTCTCAAACTATTGGACTCACTTATATTTAAAAAAATTTTTACGATACTAGCAGTATTAAACAATTTCATCTACTTAAAAAAGTCTTACATTAGCTACAAATATATACTAATTATTCTTCCTTGTCCTAGATGTTAGCAACATAAAAGGACATTTCCATATATTTCAGCTAATTCTTCACAAATTACACCTTTTAGACCACACTCCATACGATAAAGAGTAAAATAAGCTGCCTAATACATACGTCATCTTCTTAAACATGACCTTCAACTACACCAGTAATTTACATCTTTTACATCCAATATTAAATAATTATAGAGAAATTTTTAAATTCCAACACCTGGATTACTGTTATCATTTTAACATCATCAAAGTTTTTTAATCTTTTGGCTGTAGTAATATAATGTTTAACTAACACTGTTTCATGGTTCATTGACATTTTGTTTCTGACACCGCTCATGAGTATTTCATCAATCAGTTGCCAACCGTAGTCCGTTTGAAGAGGTGTACTCTCCGGACACTGGAACTCACTTAAGCATGGGTGTATGTTACCTGAAGTAAAATCTAATTAAAATATTAAACATCATATAATATTATAAACATCATGTACATTCTTCGGTAACATTTTTCAATTTAAAGGGTTTTTACCCAAATATTTTGGTGGCTCAGGCATGTTAACCTGTAAGTATAACCATTTTATTGTTTTTAACCTTAGTCAAAATTTTAAACCACGTTTGTTGTAACTAAATGGTTTATACTTATTTTAGGCATTTTAACCTGATGATGGAACAGTTGTTCCGAAAACGTTCGTGCTTGTAATGTTGCCCTTTTAAGGGTTTTTATAAAATAAAATATACCCACATACAAAGACTAACCTCTTTTGTTATACGTGGTATACAGCCAGCTACAGGAATTATTTTCCTTGTGGATTTTGAATAAAATATACTACATAAGTTGTTAACAAATGTAATGGTTGTCTATAGAATGAAATATGTGACCAGAGAAAAAAATATTTTAATATTTATCAAAATCTACATATCGTTAGGACAAGACATAACTTCGTGTATCATACGCCTGGAAAAACAAGGACAAAATAGGTAAAGTCCAAATCGACAAAAGTCAAAAGATCAAAATAAAGTCAAAATTGGTAAAGATTTGAGTCCTAAGTAGATTTGACAAATAATCGTAAAAAAGTTTCACCATAAAAAAATGAAATTTTTGACGATAATAGGATTGATACTCTGAGAGGACTACGAAAATGGAGCTCTCCTGTCAGTACCTATCATTCCTATACAAGTCATTCCTAGCCTCCCTCGGTGCCTAGTTCCTAGCAAGAAGTTGCACTTCATAACCAACCAACACTAAAGTATCAAATCACTACCTCAATTGACGGTAACATTTCAAACTATCAACATAAACTGAACCAAAATTATAATTCGAAAAAGTTTTCTCAGAACAAGGGTCACTTGCACGTATTCGAAACGATACAAATTAGAGTATGTTTCAACTGTAGTGGTGGAAATTTCTAGGAACAGTAAAGCCTCACCAAACAATGCAGTGGCGTTCCAAAAAATACTTATGATTTAAATCAAATTGTTAAAGATAGGTCCACACCATTTATTAAACAATGATATTAGATTATATTTTTGGCAATATTTTTACTTTATTTTAATACATATTATTCTAATATATCACATACATATATTGTCTGTATGTGAACCCATAGATACGTATTACAGATTACAGTATTAATAAATATTAATTACAAATATTGTTTTAACTTTAAAACCTTCATTATTTATATTATTACTCACTTAAACGTCACAAAGTTAAATAGAAGAATATACGAAATGATTGTAATAAAGTAAAAAAATAATACATACATACAGGACAGTTTGGAAAACTTATATTCACATAGGTTACATAGGTACATCGTTATGTTAAATTATATTATGCACTTTCATAATCAGATGCACTCTCATCGTCACTAGAATCATTTAAATCGATCCTTAATTCTTCAGTAATTACATCTATGCGACGTTCACTTTCCAAATACTTATCTTCAACCTTCAACATGTTCACACACTTTCTTCCAGTTATCTACGGTCACTCTAGCAAATTCCTGTTCCACCAACACTTTTACGCCTTCTAACTTAAAATAATCGTTTTGTTTTGCAACTTCATTTTTTATTTGCGCCCAAACCATTTCTATAGGGTTCAAGTCTGGATGATATGGCAGATGTTTTAAAGAAACATGTCCACATTCTTGCAGCACTTTGTTAAATTTATATTGAATATGATCTTGTTTGTGTCGTTTGATGATTTCGTACAATTGCGGTTTTAACATTGACGTTACAAATGGTAAATTTTTTTCTGTCAACCAAGATATCATATCCATTTTTTTAGAAGTACTTATGGGTGCTTTATTAATTTGTACATTATAATATAACACATTATCAGTAACAACAACAGATCCAACAGGCAAATTCGGGATTAACTGTTCTTTCATCAATTTTTGATAATTTTCTGAATTCATATCATCATGATAATCTCTTGTCTTAGCTCCTGACTTAAAAATCAAAAGGGCATTCTGTATGAAACCCATCTCCCCACCACCATGTACGATAACCAACCTACTTCCTTTTGAAATGTTTTTGAACAATCCTTTGCCACTGTCATCTGTCCAGCTATTTGGCGTAGTGTGTCCTGCATGTACATAGGTTTCATCAACATATACCATTGACTTACCTTCGCTTCTGTAATATTTAATTTTGTCCAAATATTTAATGCGTAGAGCACATATCATTCCGTTCAATTAATAAACGTCGATTATCTCTCGTTTTCTTCCATTTAAATCCCAAATCTTTCACAATTCTGTAGAGAGAAGTCACACTTCCAGTCCACTCGTACACCTCTTCAAGCCTTTTCTGCAAAAGCTTCAATGATTCACGACAACGTTCAGTCTCATGAAAACGATGAAAGGTATTTCTAATTAACTGTTTGTCATACTCCCTCAAGTCTGTCACGGTTGATTTCCTTTTAGCAAGTGTTGTAGCTGGAAATTTTAGTGTATCATTTGACTCTGCGTTTGTTACGCTTGTTGAATGATCCTTTCTACTGTACGTAAAGATACTCCAGTAGCTTCACTCACACGTTGTTTAATACTGGTTCGATTATCTTCAGGAAATAGTATTTGCATATATTTAAATACATTGCAAACTATTCCTTTGGATTCTGGTGTCAATCTAATCTGTTTACTCGTACTACACTTAACCATTTCCATTCTAAAATAGTTCTAACACGCGTGGTAGCACCTTTCTTGTTGAGATTCTACAACATAATGAGACTAAATTACAAACTCGTTTGAAATTCAGTGACTAGAAATTCTTGGAAATAATTCTTATCAGTTCTTTGTATGTTCTTAACGAGTCGTTAAGGAGTCATTAATAATGACTTTATAATTACGGTTTTAAGGTTACTGATAATAAATTAGAAATTAACTTTTACCAAACTTTATACAGTATCAATTAGTAAAGATGGTATTATAACAAACAATAAGTTTGGTATCTATAAAACAATCTATGTACAATCAAACTCCATTTATTATTTAAGTGAGTAATAATTTTGTAATTGGTGTGATTTCAAATAATTTAATTTGTTTAATATTGCAACGCTACTGCATGGGCCTGATCATAGATATTCTATTGTCTGCGCGATTAACTATTTCGTGGAAGGGCTCGCCACTCGATTTGAAATAAGCTGTAATAATCTCTCTAGACATAGTATTGCAAATACAGGCCAGTAATAGAAAAATTTAGCATGCCACAATATGAGATGCTCTGCAAAATGAAATACATTTTTGTTAAATAGAATCAATCTTCTTATCATTTACGTTCTTATCTATTTCTTTTTTCAGAACCGCCTTTGTGATTAATAAAAGACGCTTTCAGTCTTATATACTTTTAATCACCATTTATACAATTTTTTCTAATTTTATATATTTTAGGTTTTTGATAGGTTAATTTCATTTCATTTTAGGTTCGTCAGCAGTAACGGAACAGGATTTACTATTAGACGTTATGTATTCATTCCAAGGCATCGAAGGAAAGTTTCTTAGAAAAGAACCGGGTGGTATGGGTTTCACAATAGATCCTAAGGCCTGTAAACATCTAACACCGTTTCAAAAAGGAATTCTCGAACGGTTAACGGGAACGAGCTTCCTTCATAATCAGTTAAAAAGGTATTGTGAAGAGAATGAAAAACAAAGAGGAATCATCTCTCAAGCGTTGATAGCAACCCTAAGCGATGAATTATCTGAATATTATAAAACTGTTGCTTTATTACAAGCTGGTGTAAGTAAACTTATTGTGAATGTATATATTTTGTCTTTCGTCTTTAATATCGAGTATACTATCGGTTTTCCTTGAATAACACAAATTTTTGTTTAGCTCATAGTCTTGAATACTCAACGTGCTGGTTAAACTTCCTTCCATGTCAGTAGTTTATTGGATTCATAGTTCACTCAAGCCAGATGTTATTCAAACACGTTGGAGTCGGGTCGGTTGGTGTTTAAGTATTACGGTTGGAGATAGGGTCTCGCGGCTCGGTGACGCTAATTTAATTTTTTCTACCGGAAAGCGTTAAGACACTAGAAAACTAACATATACAGCGGTAATATTTTATTAGGACAAATAAATTTCAGAATTAAATCTATAAACAGAATAGCAACTTACATCAAAGTTGTTTGTTTAATTTAAAACGACAGGTTGGAAAAACCATGAGTAAGTATTTTAGATAACGCAACTATATACAGTGTGACCTATTTAGATTGCAGACACCTTTATAATATTTTGGAGTTTCTAACTAATTTTAACTATTTTTTTTAAATGTCATTTAATAAAAGATCTATCTACTGCGGGTCATAATTTAAAATGTTTACTCGGATTTCCAGTGCATCCTACGATACTTTTCCTTAGTCAAAAGTGGAGCATTTTTATTAGTAATTTTTTTAATAAAAAATTCCTACGATACTACATTTAGAGTGGCTTCAATGAGCTGTGAAAAAATGTCATTTAAATATACATATTAATAACTAATTTATGACAACTTAAAATTTTAACACTCACTAAGCTATGAGTCACCAAAGAATACACTGTATAAACATACTGTCATGGAAACTTAACTTTAGTTTAAATTCTAGTTGCCTCTACCAATCCACTATCAGCCTAGAGGCCAGCTAGGTCACCGTGGCCTTTTCAATTCTGATGGGTCTACCCAAATTTTTTTAATGTATTTTTGGCTGCTGATTACGAATTTCGAGAGTGAATTTCGATCCGAGTGGTCAAACAATAGTTATAAACAATTTAATTGTTTATACGGCCCTAGCTCGTAAACTAAAAGAGATAAAAGAATTTTAAAATTTGGTAAATTCTTTGTTTGATAACTTCCCAGAAAAAGATTTGGTGCTCTGTTCATTACACTAGGACCGTGAAGCAATGGTTAAATAAAAATTTTCCAAACTGTTGGGTTGACTGTGACTGTGACGAAATAGCCCATCTCCGATGCGTCACAATTCTTAGAAGGATAAATCTAGAAAACTCAGGAGTTGGCGGATAAGATATAATCCTATAATATAAATTCGAACCGCTTGTTTTATTTAATCTCACTACAATGGTATCCGGTGTGAGATTTGGTGTGAGAAAATAAATTCAGCAGTGACTTTTGAAAAAGACTTTTGAACTTTTGAAAAGTAATGTTCGTCGGGAACATCCGCGTAATTCGGTAGTGATCATTGTAAAAAAAGGACATTTAAAAAATACGTGTGTGCCTGACCAAAAATGCTGCTAGTACAACTTTCAGTAAAACAGTTGCGTGAGCAACTAGAAGAACGCAGATGAAGACTGCAGTGGGTCCAAGAAGATCCTTCAAGAACGACTGAAGAATGTTCTTAACAAGAATGGAGATGACCCAGAGACATTCCATTTTCAATCAGCAGAAGAAGCAATTTTAATAAAGATACAAGAGACTTCTTTAAAAAATGATAATAAATTTGAAAACGTCTCGCAAATGATTGAAGAATCTTCTAGAAAAAATGATGATAAATTAGAGAACGTTTCAAAAGATTCGATGAAACATTCAAAAATGTATTTAGAAGATTCGTCGAGACTTCACAAATTATTAAAGAAGTAGCTAGACAAAACGACGAGAAACTCGAAAAGGTTTCTAGAAGATTCGACGAAGTATGTACTTAGAACAATGAGAAATTTGAAGAAGTCTCTAAAACATTCGATCAGATACAGAAAAATGTAAATAACGTAGAAGAGAAGATCAAACAATTCGAGACCATGATAACTAATACGAAAGTGCTACCACCAGTTAATGCAGTAGTTCTAGATCCGGTAGTGAAAGAAGAATCACCTAGAGGCGAAACGACACATATGCGATTCAAATTGCCACCATTTGATGGAAAGTCTTCTTGGTCCATATACCTTAAACAATTTGAAGCTATTGCGACAGCCAATCATTGGACAGAACAAGAAAAATCTGTTTTCTTTTGCTGCTTTACGAGGTGATGCAGCGGATATCCTAAGATCGATTCCTAAGGGTCAAGAAAAATGTTACCAGACCTATTTCACTCGACTAGACAAACGTTACGGAGATGCCCATCTACAACAAGTCTACAAAGTACAAATAAGAAGTAGAATTCAACGAGCAAGTGAGAGTTTGCAAGAATTTGAAGCAGATGTTGCTCGTATAGCGCTGTTGGCTTATCCAGAGGCACCAGACAACATATTGGAAGAAATTGCTGTAGATACCTTCATCAATGGGTTGAGAGACAATGAACTACAGAAAGCTTTACGACTAGCAAAACCGAAAGTTTTAGATGAAGCGCTCGAAATTGCCATAGAACACGAGACAGCTAGTCGAGCCTCACGGAACTATCGAGTACGAACCTCTAAAGAGAGCAACGAACAAAACGATAAACGTCTGGAGGAATTCGTAAGAAAAGTAGTTCGTAACATTATGCCGAAGAGACTCGAAACCAGATGTTGGAATAGTGGCGACGTAGGTCACATTCGCCGTAAATTGTAAGAAAATAATACAACAGTCAGAAACTTAGAACAGATCGAACACTGGGCTGAAGAAAGTCATTCAAATGCTGATGCTCAGTCAAGACGGCCATACAGTGCAAATCGTAATCATTGTCTTGAATTAGAAGAACGACTTTGCCCCGTGAGACGAACCACCGTCATTAATGATCAATGGCAGCCTCAACAGCTACAAGACGACCAAGCAGATGATCCATGTATAAAAAGAATATTGGATTGGATGCGTCGAGGTGAAACACCTTCTTGGAAAGATATCAGTGCATGTAGTCCCGAAGTCAAGTGTTACTGGAGCCAATGGAATTGCCTAGTGCTAAAAGGTAATCTTCTGTATAGAACTTTTGAGAACGATGATGGTACAAAAAACTAAGCTTCAGTTGATTGTACCTAAAAGTAAAGTGTCAGAAGTATTGCGTCAGTTGCATGACGGTGCATCAGGTGGACACTTTGGTATTACGAAGACTTTGCAAAGGGTTCGGGAACGGACCTTTTTTTAGTGTTCAGTATAACGTCTCTCTAGCCCACTGTGTTGCCCAAAATCTTGAGATGACTAAAGGAATCTCATCTGTATTCTATAAGAAGTTCGGTCGTTTGGACGAGTTAAAAAACCAGCAGCCTAAAGTTGGAAGATTACTGAGATTAGAAGATTGTCCTCGATCTTTGCTGTATATGGTTACCAGGAAGACGTATACAGACAGGGCAAGCTACGAGGATATATGGCGTGCTCTAACCAATTTGAAGAAAATCCTGTGCAATTATGACATCAAGAATTTGGCCTTACCCAAGATAGGCCATGCACTAGAAAATCTAGATTGGAAGATTGTCAAAAGCTTTGTGCTATTGTGATACCTGTTTTAGCTCCAATGAAGTTAATTTGTATCTTTGCCAAAAATTGTATTTTATTGGAAGCATTACATTTCGTTCTTTATCTGATTTTAGAAGTCTGTTACTTGATTTCCTTCTCATAGTTCTTCCATGTCTTCAATCTTTTTCTTCTAAAAACCAGCCATGCTTGACTCTTTCTGTCGAATTATTTTTGCGCATTCTTCATCATACCATGCTTATCTCTTTCTCTAATAACTGTACCTCTTAGTTCGTTCGCAGCCCATTTTACTCTTTGCTTTAGTTTTTCCCAAAAAGATTCCACTTTTATGGAGTTAGCATTTTCCTTTTGATAAAAAAATTCTCTGAACATTCTTTCCGATTTTGATGTCTGATCTAGTTACTATGAAGTTGGATCCAAAACTTTGCCAAATATGGTATTTATCGAGAATACCCAAAAATATATTTTTGAAAATTGTTATTGAATCAAATAAGTAGTACGAATTTTTTACAATCTGTTTATTATTTTTTCACAGATAAGCAAACAAGCAACTTGCGAAAACTCTGAAATGACTCTAAAAAGATCTTTGTACGTAATGTATGATTCTCGTACAAAGTTTGAATGGTTGGCCTACATATCAGAACAATGCAGCGATAAGAAAGGTGGTGCTCTTATAACAGCCATCCATGGTTTCCTTCAACATGGTTCAAAATGCGCTAGGGAGGTAAGATACTGTTTTTGCTTATGATTATTAAATTGTTCTAGGCTTTAGTATCGACAGTAGAGTTAAATTTGTAGTGTTTAGTTGATCTTTAGTACCCTTTCAGACGAAGCGACTGGTGTCGGACACCGGTGTCCGCCACCGCGTTAATCAGCCACGCAAACGAAACACCGGTGGCTGACACCGATTATAAGCCCATCGGTTTAAACATGAATCTCCGTAAAATAACATTAGCGACAATCAATCAATCAATCAGTTTATAACGTTCTACGCCGTCTGCTGATTTCCAGTCTCCATTTATCTCGGTCGTTCCAAAGGGTTTCTTCAACTCCCCTCTCCCTTAAGCCTTTATCGATTCTTTCTCTCCAACTTAATCTCGGTCTACCTTGCTTTCTTCTTCCCTGTGGTGTCCAGTTCAATACTTTCTTTGGTATTTTGTGTTCATCCATTCTTTGGACGTGTCCATACCATCTTAGTTGATTTATTCTGATGTCCTCTGTTATATCGTGCTTAACACCCATAATTTCTCGTATTCTTTCGTTTCTAACTCTGTCTAATCTTGATTTTTCAGCCGCTCTTCTCCGGAAGTCCATTTCTGTTATTTCTAACGCTTTTAAGTTTTTTCCTTTCAGTGGCCGTACCTCACTTTCATATGTAACAATGCTTTTTATAATTCTGTTATAGATTTTGTGTTTGTTTTCTTTGGAGATTGTTTTGTCCCGCAGTACACTGTTTAATTGCCTAATGGCTTGTCTCTCCTGGTTATTTCTATGTTTAATTTCTTCGTCTAATTTGCCATCGTTGGTTATTTGCATACCTAAATAGTTGTATTTTTGACAGTGATTTATTTCTCGCTGTTTTTCTTCCAAGAGTAGATTTTGTTGAATTCCCCCAATACACATGTATTCAGTTTTCTCTATGGGTAGCCCCATAGTTCGTATTCTTCGATGATAAGTTCACGGGTCATATATTCGAGGTCTTCATAGTCTTGGGCCATCACTATTCTGGTCGTCTGCAAAACTCAATGTGTACAATAATGCGTCGTTTAGAGGAATTCCCATGTTTCTTTCAAAGTAGGAGACACGCAGCATCCTTGTTTGAGTCCTTTGCTGATAGTGAAACCCTTGGATGCCTCCTGACCTTTCTTTATTTTACTCGTGTTATTCTTATAGAGGTCTTGAACAGCCTTGATTACGGTTACACTAATATTTGTTTTCTCGAGAGCTTTCCAGAGTTTTTGTTGTGGCACACTATCATAAGCTTTTTTAAGGTCCACGTAGAGGAGATGTATTGGTTGATTTCGTGCTACTTTTTTTTTCGATTAGCATCTTCCATTCACTTTTTGATGACTTTCCCGTTAACTCTCGAGATGGTACTAAGGACTGCGATTCCTCAATAATTGTCACATACATCTTTAATTCCCTTCTTATGTATTGTCGTAATAAACGATGTCCTCCACTCCTCCGGTGTACTCTCTCCGTTAATACATTTTTGGTAAAGGCTGGCTAGCTGCTTATATAATTTGCTTGTACCGTACTTGAGTAGCTCAGGTGGGATATTGCCAGGGCCTGGTGATTTTCTATTCTTTAATGTCTGGCATACTCGTGCTACCTACTTATTTGCCGTCAATCCTAATTGGGGAAGATACTATATGTACTTGCACCTCTGATTGTGTTTGAAGTGTTTGCAAATATTCTGCCCTTTTTTCCGCCAGTAGATTTGCGAAGAATTCGTCCCATTTATCTAGGCTGATCGGTGAGATGATGTCTTTAGTCTTATCTTTTTATAGAGATCGAAGTATTTTCCAGCTTTTGGTGCTTCTGATACCCCCAAGTAAGTGTTTATTCTGGAGCAGTTTCTTTCCCCGCTTTCGTTTTTCTTCTTAGTTATCGCACCTCGTACGTTCGTTTGGGCTGTTCGATATTCGTTTTTAATTTGATCAGTATTTATATTTAAGTGTTTGTGGTATTTATCTCGTTTTCTTTATTTTTTCTTCGATTTCTTCATCCCACCAATATGGCTTTCTTCGTTTGGTTTTTTCATATTTACCCAGGGCTGCTTCTGCTGCACTTTTCAGACATTGTTTTGTGTAATTGTAATGGTGCTTAACACTATCAAAGTTTTCTTGTAAGAGCTTTTCATCGAGTCGCTTTTTGTACAGTGCGTTTGTGCTTTCATGGTTGAGGATATCTAAGTTGTATTTGGTTTCTATTGTTTTTTGCTCTTGTTCCTCGTTGTGTTCTTTTTTCTTGGCTAGTCGTATGGGCATTATTTTAACCTTTACTAGGTAGTAGTCGCTTCCACATCTGCTTCCTCTAAACGCTCTTACGTCTTGTATATTGAGTTGCGTATTTTGTCGGGCGATCACATAGTCTATAATGGATATCAAATTTCTTGATTGTTGGATCCAAGTGAATTTATGTATTTCTCGGTGCTGGAAAAAGCCATTAAGTATTCTCAGGTTGTTTTGTTCACATATGTTGATAAGTCTATCTCCATTGTCATTTCTAGTATCTTCTCCGATATGACCAACTATTTTATCTTTAACTTTAAAGACTGGATAAAAATTAGCGACAAATGTATTGTTAATAATTCGACGGCGATGAAGGATGAGGAGATAAATAAGGAAAAGTTAATATCAAAATTTTAAAAATATTTCTTAAATTTTGATATTACTCTTTCCCATGCATTTCTTTTACCAATTTTATCTTTATATTGCTAACTGGTTTCTCTTCAAGAGCAGTTATAAAATCTTCGGTTTTGAACTCCACATTAACTTCCATACTTATTAACATTTAACAAATTATTGAAACAAAAGTGAAAACAAAAACACTGCTAAAAACAAAGCGGTGTCCGGTGGCTAGCCTTGTTTAGATATTTTCTAATTCGCGCTCTTTGATTGTGTTAATAATCTCACATTCCTTGCTTATTCTACGTAGGACCTCAACATTAGTCACTCGATCTACCCATGAAATTCTTAAGATGCGTGTGTAATAGTGTACTATTATACGGCGTGGAAGCTTGGACGTTAACAGTCAGCTCGTTACGACGTTTAGAGAGCTTTGAGATGTGGGTATTTCGTCGTGTGCTGAAAATTCCATGGACCGACCGCGTTAGAAATGAAGAAGTTTTAAGGCGTATGAATAGAGAACGTGAACTCACAGAAATTGTCAAGAAGCGTAAAACGTCTTATCTTGGACACATATTTAGACACGACAGGTATAACTTCCTTCAGCTTATTATAGAAGGGAAAATAGAAGGCAGACGCGGCCCGGGTAGACGACAAATGACCTGGCTGCGCAACATCAAAGATTATCCAGGATTAAACTTTGAAAGTTTAATAAGGAAAGCCCAAAATAGGGAAGACTGCAGAGGTCATCGCCAACCTTCGCTAAGAAGACGGCACCTAAAGAAGAAGAGAAGAGCGTGTGTAATACTACATCTCGAAGGCCTCGAGCATTTTTAAAGAAGCGTCAGAAAGTATCCAGGCCTCTACTCCATATAATAACTTAATACATAGCGTCTGATCATAGAGATTATCTTACTTTTTCTATGCCTTGTTTTATTTCAGTCGAGTGGTCCCATTGGCTGTTTTTGTTGGTACCAAGGTATGTGTAGCTGTTTACCCGGTCAATTGGTTGTCGGTTAACCAAAAGCCGTGTACGAGGGTTGTCTTTTAGTTTTGCGTATAGCCATAAGACAAAAAATATATAAGTACTTTATTGCTTTTCAAAATATGTCCCTCCAAGATCGATACACGTTTGCATACGTTCAAACCAATTGGTAAAATAGTTATTCCAGTCTTTAGTTGACACCTGCAAAATCGCTGTTTTAAAGACATCGATGGCTTCTTCTGGCGACTGTAATCGCTGCCCAAGCACTGAATTGTTGATATTTGGGAACGTAAAGAAGTTGTTGGGACTTAGGTCGGGTCTATACGGTGGATTGTTTAACAATTCGATGTTTGGAAGCTCCAAAATCTCTATTGTTTTTTGGGCAGTGTGAGCACTTGCATTGTCTTGATGTAGGATGATTCGATGTTTTGTGTTGCTTTGTCGGAGTTTCGCGATAACTTATGGTAAACAAACGGTTATATACCAATCAGAAGTAATGTAACAGAAGTATATACCTGATGATGTAATAAATTTAGCAAAAAATGTGCATATTTACGAAAAAGGTGATAATATGTTACACTTTTCCTGCAAAAATGTAATAAGATGAATGTTACAAACTGACATATCACGTTGTTTATGATATTATTTTTGTTATGTTACTGGGTTATACAATAAACAAACGTTGTCGAAATAAAATATTTTAGATTTGAGAATATGTTCTTTATTGAAAAAGTGTAACTATAACAACCAATATTAGAATTACAAGGCGAAATTAAAGTGCAATAATTAAAACTATTTCTTAAAGTTATTTAATAATGCGTAAAAGCTTAAATTCTAAACGAACTAATTTCATTAAATTACGAATTTTTTTTTGCTTATTGGCTTTGGCTTGGAACCTTTAGCCACGTAATTACATATGAATATTAGTATTCATTCATACAGGATTGTACAAGGAGGACACTTTTCACGCTCAGGGATTCATCAGAGCGGCTTTATTTTAACAAACAAGACATAAACCACGGTTAGGTAGGTGGGCAACATATATGGTAAACATACAAAGGAAATGTTCATGCATACGATCAATTTTACACTCATACCTTTAATTTAATTTTTACAAGAAATATCATAATGATTTTAAAATTTTTTATATTGTCTTCACTTAATAGAAGATTTACGTTTAATGGTGTACTTAGACCCTCTTTTTTCAATTCTTTTAGCAGCCACGTGCTTGTATTACGATGTAGTGGGCAGTTGAAAAATATGTGATTTAAATCAGCTATACTAGTTCCACATTCACATCGGTCTGTGGGGAGAACTCCTATTTTCTGTAGATGTTTCGGAAAACATCCATGATCTACTTTTAATCTTAAGACAGTTGACACTGTGTTTCTGCTTAGTGTAACATGTTTGTAAAATTGTTTTACAGCTACTGTTGGTTGTAATTTGTATAAATTAGTGCCTGTGCTGTCACCAAACTGAATCCATCGTCTGTCCCATTTAAATTTAATATGTTGTTTGATATAGGCAAGTAGATCACATGTGTTGAATTCTTCTATCGCCATATGTGGGTGCTGTAATGGATTTTTAGCTATAGAATCAGCAATAGTATTGCCAAAAATATCTGAGTGTCCCTTAACCCATACAAATTTAACACCATATGGATCTGATAGTTTTAGTAACTGTTGAAAAATTTCTAATATGAATATATTGCTATTGATTGTGAATTTATAGTTTTGTAAGGAGTGTAATACTGACAGTGAATCACTGCATATGACAATTTGTCCACTGGTTTTCACTGCACAATTAATATATATATATATATATATATATATATATATATATATATATATATATATATATATATATACAGTATACTCTCTCTATAACGAACACGGTTATTACGAGTTTTCGCTTATAAACAGGTACATTAGATGTAACGTGAAATTTCTATTGAACTATAAGCCCCTATAGCGAGGTAAATTTGCTTATAACGAGAGAAAATAAGATTGAAAAACGTGTTTTTTTACGTTTTGGCTCGACCGTAACTATAAATAAATACCCTTTTTAAGTGCCGTCCGCAATAAACTTCTTACAATTTATGATTCTTAGTCGGAAATATACAATTTATGATTCACAAGTGTCATTGTAGGGGTTTGACCATTCACACCTAATAATATAGGTCCTAAATAGACAAGATGCGGAAAGTGTTTTAAAGGTTGTCAGAAACTTTATCCAAAGAAAAAACGCAAATAAAGGAGCATAAAACTGTTTCACATCTTTAGAAAATATGATAGATAGAATACTGGACAATTTAAAGCAGTTAAAAATTACAGATTCTTCCAATTGCAAACGCAGTAGTTTATGTTATTCTTGAAAATACGTTTTATACAGATTTACAGAATATAGATTTTTTGGTTTTAACGTATATCATTGACAATAAAAGTAAACAACTCTTTTTTATTTTAATGTATTTCATTGACAATAAAAGTAAACAACTTTTTTTTTAAAAAGCCATTCAAACAATATTTATTAGCATCTTATATTGCTCCGAATGGCTTCACTATAGAAAGTTAATGTTTTAGAAAACTACATATTCATATGTATGCACAGTATTATTGTTGTTGGATATAACGAGATCCGCTTATAACGAGGTAATTAGTCTGCCATTTCAGTTCTCGTTATAGAGGGAGTCTACTATATATATATATATATATATATATATATATATATATATATATATATATATATATATAGCACATGCTTCAGCAGAAAAGATGCTGTATTGATTATTTAAAATAAAAGATTTTTTAATCTTCATTTTTGGTACAAAGTAAGCACTGGTTGTACATGTTGGTGATTTTGACCCGTTTGTATAGATCACAATATGGTCTGAATAGCCACTTAAGATTTCTTTGTGAGTAGTGTAACAAAATTCGTTTTGGTATTTAGGAATAATAATATTTGTAGCTAGAACACTTGTTAGATGTGGTATATTCAACGATTCCCAAATTACGAAAATGTAACACTTAAAATATTGTTTTTGTCAAAGTAAGCAAAAACACGTGACTTTTAAAACTACAACGATTCATAAAATGGCCTGTGTTATCTTGGAATTCATCATCATCATCACGTAGCCCTGGGTGGGTCTTGGCTGACTGTACAACTTTTTTCCAATTATATCTTGGAATTAGGTTTTTGTTAACCAAATCCATGAGATCCACTTTTTCTTATCGGGCATACCTGGTTTTGCGCTGTATGCATCTCTCAATTCCAAATTGTTGCCCTTTTTCTTTTTATTAATACCTATAGCTTTCTGATATTTTTGTCAGCGCATGAATTTTTAAAAACTATAGCATCGGATTGGCTTTTTTTAAGTTGAATCACCTTTAAACCTGCTAGTTTTACTGTCTCATTATTTTCATCTTTCAGCAAAGAAAAGTTCATTTGATTGCATAAACTCTTCAAGTCAAAAAAATCGGCGAAACACATTTCATTAACATGGAAGGGCTCTCTTTTCTTCCTTGCAGCCTTTACGGCACCAATAAATGCGTCAGGTTTATACATAGGGCCGGATCTTAAATGAAGTTTAATTTCTCTTTTAATTTGAGAATGAGCCGAATCTCCCTCGTTTTGGGTGTGCCCTTTTATCAAATATTTATGCGTTACTGAGTTAAGATTTTCAATTGTTTTACTGCGTATAGATCATCGAGCAAAAAGACAGAAGAGGGAATGTAAAGGTAGTGGGGCAAAAATATTGTTAGACGGGAAGTGCTATTTTGAGAGGCCACATTAAACAAGGAAAGAGAGTCACTTTCCTTGTTTAAGAAATCAAATTTAGTTGGGTTATGTTATTGTTTGTCCCAACTGCTACATGAAAGCTTAGTATATTGAAGTTTTTTAAGAATTGTGGCACATTTTAGACTATTATCGTTATTATTTAATTAAAACTTTCTCGTCTAAGACTCATTCTGAAAAATATTTTATAGCTACTTTAAGTTTGGCGCCTTTGCATTCCCGGATATGTCCTCCATATTAAGAGGCAACTTTTATGAATTTTGGTCTCCTTTTCATAACGATTAGATTCCCTTTTGTCTTTTTGCTCGATGGTATAGATACATACAGATCATAAATTTATTTTTTTGCTGGCCTGCGCAATTATCCGAATAAAATACAATGTCCAAATTGTTGGATGTTTCTGAAACTTTCTTAAGGTACTTGTAAACACATGTACCGATTTCATTCACACCTCTATGGGCGTTTGACTCATCCAAAACATAGCTTTCAACACAGTTATTCTGAATGTTGTATATGGTTAAATTAAAAATATTCAATTTCGATTTATAGTAGAAGACCGAGATCTCCCCTTTGGAGCATTGGAACACTGCTTGCAAGTCATACACTGCGACCAGAATTTTATTGTCTTTTTTACCATTTCCTTTCTCTATAGGTGAGAGAACTTTTTCACTTTGATGTGTTTCGTATTTTTCTTTTATTTGTTGTTTCTCTTCCTCGGTGCTATTTTTATAACCTTCACACACATCACACAAGTCTTTTTTAGGAACAAAAATGATATGTTGAAATCTTGAGCAAATATACGGTAGAATATCACATATGTGGCAAAAGGTACATTTAGTGATTTACCAGCATACCATTACCAGATAGACCAGCAACTTCATGTAGAGTCTTACGTTGCCATGTTATCAAATCCACTGGTAACTTTAACATCTTAATACATAAGATAGTATAATGTTAACCTACAACTTTGAACGGGTTTTTACCCAGATATTTAGTGGCTTTAAACATGTATACCTAGACACTGATGATGGAATATGGATTCCGAAAACGTTCTGTCTTTATGACATAGCCCGATTGGGTTTTTAATTATATACAGCTACAGAAATTTAGTTTCCTTGTGGAATTTACACTTTGTAACATAGTCTCTGTGTAGGTCGGTAATCGCTTTGCTGCCATCAATGTAATACCTTTTGAGTTGGCTCTTATGTAATGAGATTAAATTTTTGGTATTGATTCTATAAATTTTTTAACGCCATGTTTAATGCTTTCATCTAACGTCATATCTATTTTCATGACGTCCTCGATTATCTTTCATTGCTGAAATGTTGCTGTTTCTATTTTTCTTCTTTAAGGCCGTCTTAATAGGTCGGTTATTAATTTGCTTTTTTTGGAATATTTTTAAAAAATAGTTTACACACTCTAGTCTTTACACCAGCAACAGTTAAAAAGAAAGCTTTGTTATTGTCACGACAAAGTGCAACGTTATTCTTTAAATAATTGCAAACGCTCCTCTGTGATATTTGACCGACATTTGAAAGCACATTTTTCTCTGCAAGGTGGTTTTAATGTACGTTCTGGAATGGTTTTCTTTGCCTTTAGTGTTTGATAAGATTTTCCACTATTTCTCAGTTTCTTTATTACATTGTTTGCCAATTATCTTCTTGTATTCGTCTTTTTTTCCTATTTTATTTAGACTACAATCTGAATTTGTTAACTTCTGTTAAGAGGCGGTGTTATTTTTTCCTTATCAGACGGTTCACTTTGTATTGATATAAGGTTATTAAGTATCATTTCATAGTCTTCCCTAGGTAGCAGATTCACACTTTCACATAAAATATTGTCATGATTTATTGTGCTAACAGGTAAATCATCTTCGTCAGAACAAGAAGCATTTCTTCGATTACGATGTCTTAGTTCTACATCTTTATAGTCTGGGTCTTTCACGGAGTCGTCGGTATCTGTAAAGAAAATTATGGTTAGAATATTATCAGAATTAGGTAAAAAAATGAAATGCTTTTGATTACATTGAAAAGAATATTATTAGAATTAGGTGAAAAAATGAAATGCTTTTGATTACATTGATATGAACATTAATTGAATACATAAAATTACCTTCACTGAAAGAGCTACTACTTGATGAGCTGGTTGACGAGTCACTAGACGAACTACTGCTAGTCGAATTACAACGACTACGATTCGGAACTGTTAAGTCCGTGTTTAAAAGTTAAAATTGCACGTAATTTTCCAGACCGTAGTTAAATATAGGTATTTGAAGTATCTGAAGTTCGGGTGATGTTAAGAATGGAAAAAATCAATTAGTGATAAAATTCTTTTCAAAGGAAGATTTAACATTGACCAAAATTGATTTGCAGCAATGTGTGTGGTGACGATCAATTTTCCTCATGAAGCAGTGCACGACGTGAAGTTGAAACGTGGCCGTGGAATTATCCAAGATGATCCACGTTAAGGACATCCAAAAACTGCAACCACTCTTGAAATTATCGACAAAGTGCATGATATAGAAATATCGGCGTAAGGATAATCAAAGGAACGTGTTGATTACAGCTTGCACTAGAGTTGAATTTTTTTTAACTTCTTTATTCGGAAATCTGTCCATGTAGACAATAAGCGTTTGTTCTGACATTATTAACTTGTACAGTGTACCATTGGGTATAATATAAATTTAGCTTAGCTGACATATTTTATTGGTTATTATGGTATTATTAATTAGTAATTTTTTATTTTATGTTTTATTTAATCTGATTCTGGTATTGCAGTGTTATGCGCTCATTTATTTACACATTTTTGTAGGTTTCTGAAACAGTTTTAAAATCAGTTTGCAAACCATTATATGTCATGTTGTCACGATGGTTGCTTGACGGGGAAATCAATGATCCTTATAATGAATTTTTCATAGAAGCTAAAACGATAAAAACTGCAGAACGGTTATGGCACGACAAATACAATGTACGGCAGTCTATGGTACCGTCTTTTATAACTATGGGTCAAGCCAAAAAGATTCTAGCTGCTGGAAAAAGTATAAATTTTTTGAGGCAGATATGTAAAGATGGTGGCCAATTGCCTGGAAGAGAATCTCTACAAAAATTATTTAAAAATAGCACAGGTAATATTAGTCAAATGTATTTACTGAAAATTATAAGTTACTATGAATATTATATTGTAATTTGTACTCAAAACTTCCTAGATCTAAATTACTTGATAGTACATTTTCGTATTAACTGAGTCCCCCTGCAAATTCGCAACGACTTAATAAGGTTTCTTCCACTTTTTTGAGGTTAGCTCCAATACTTGATTCTAAACAAATTGCATTGCTGCATTCCACAGTGGTCCTTTCACAGTGCTTAATTGCTGTGTAGTTTCAAACCTAAGGTACAGATTTATTTTCATGAAAACTTGATCATCAAAATTTTGTATTGGATTAGCAAACATCTATAGATTAATACAAATAAATTACAAAGTAAAAGCCACAAATATGAAGATGACCTCGCACATATGACGTGTTCCGAATCATCAAAGAAATCTGGGAAACTCCCAGAAACATAGTATTATTCTTCATTGTGCTAATGCCAGCTCATGCACGTATCAAACAAACGTTCATCGTTGATGTTTCTTAAACGTATGTAGAATACAAAAAAAAAATTAAATAATTAAGAAACAAAGTTTTTATTGGTTTTGTCTCGTATTCATATTTTTAGTGCCAGGTAATATCTTAGATCCAGATATATAATTTTTTTACCTATATATAGAATCTTGTGTTAACTGCAAAAACAATATATAATTTAAAATGATAGATTAGAGTGAGTTGTACAGAGTCCATTCTGTATCTGCAATGAGACCTAAAATGTTGCTAATAGAAATCTGTTTCCCCTTAAATATCAACTACTTATTTCCAGACTACTGGAACTAAGAAAAAAATTCGATTTCTTTGCAGAAGTTGCTCTACTCCAATACCAACTTTACTCATACACCTACACAAAAAATGATAGATATATTTATTTTTTAGCCGAAGCTCTCTTTGCACCAGAACAAAGTATAGAATTTCACGCTACACTAGAAAATGTTTACAAAGAAACCTCTGTGAGGGTGTTAGATTTGCTTAAACATAAGTATAAGTTATATGAACATTTACAATCTCTTCGAAGATATCTGCTACTGGGACAGGGTGATTTTATAAGACATCTTCTAGAACTTTTAGCGTAAGTATGACTCACGATAAATAATCTCATAAGCTTGATGAAACTCTTTGAAGATTGCATACAGTATGGTTTTGTGTCCAAAACAGGTCGTTTGTGTTTCTTTTAGTACATAAATTTGTTTCGTATTTAGTAACCGAAGGCTACTATGTCGTCATCAGTAGACCTGCCTATTCGCAAGCTCTTTATAATGGATCAAACTCTTTATAAGCCATTTATCTTCTTCTTCCTATGCCGTCCCCATTAACGGAGGTTGGCTACCACATTTCTAAAAGTTTCTCTGTCTTTTGCAACGTGGAATAATTCGTCTATAGTCATGTTTGTCCAGTCTCGAATATTTCGCAGCCATGACTTCCTCTTTCTACCCATTCCCTTTTTGTCATCGACTCTACCCTACATGATGACCTGCAGAAGACTATATTTATCATTCCTCAGTATGTGTCCAAGGTATGCAGTCTTGCGTACTTTTATTGTTCTCAACAATTTTTTGTCTCGACTCATCCTTCTCAGCACCTCCTCATTGGTGACCCTGGCAGTCCATGGAATTCTCAACATTCTCCGGTATATCCAAAGTTCAAAGGCTTCAAGCTTCTTAACTATTTGCGATTTTAACGTCCATGTTTCTACCCCGTACAATAGTTGGGACCAGACGTAACATTCAACAAACCTCAGTCTCAGCGCAGTATTCAGATTTTTGTCACAGAACAATTGCTTGAATTTTAAGAACGCTGCCCTTGCCATTTCTATTCGTACTCTGATCTCTTGGTCTGGATCTAATTCTGTGTTGATGTAAGCTCCCAGATATTTATAATTTGTCACTCTCTCTATTTGCTGTCCACCAAGGGTTAGTTGTTCATTATTTATTGGACTCCTTGATACTATCATAAATTTGGTCTTATCTGTGTTGATGTCAAGTCCCATTTGAATGCATTCACTATTTATTGCATCTAGTAAAGTTTGTAGTTCTTCTATACTCTCAGTCATAATTACCGTGTCATCTGCAAATCTCATGGTGTTTACATTTCTCCAACAATTCTTATTCCCTCTTTTCTGTTCCATAAGGCTTTTCTGAATATGACCTGTGAGTACACGTTGAAAAGCATCGGAGACAAGATGCATCCTTGCCTGACCTATCTCACAATCGGTATATTATTTGTTTCTATATCGTTCTCCTTTACTACTGCTTTCAGGTTCCAGTATATATCCTTAATACACTCAATGTCTTTTTTGTCTAAATTGATGTTTTTTAATTCATCTATTAACTTCATATGCTGCACCCGGTCAAAGGCCTTCCTAAAGTCTATGAAGCATATATATATATGCACTCTTGTTATATTCCCGACATTTCTGCAAGAGTACCGTCAACGCAAATAATGCCTCTCTTGTAGCCATGTCTCCTCTGAAGCCAAACTGCGTTTGATCTATCTGCTCCTCACATTTCTTATAAATTCGGTTTTGAACAATTTTCAAAAGAATCTTTAAAGGGTGGCACATTAGGCTTATCAATCTATAGTCATTACATGATTTGAGATTGTTGTTTTTTGGTAGAGGTAGAAATATCGATTTAAGCCATTCCTTCGGGATGTTGCACTCTACATATATGTGGTTGAGAATTTGGGTGAGTCTCTTTATATTACCGTCATCTAAGGCTTTTAACAGTTCAACTGGAATTTGATCAGGATCCTGTGCTTTTCCTTGTTTTGCATTCTGTAGGGCATTCTGTACTTCTGGGGGTAAAATTTGTAGGCCATTTGAAAGCCATTTATCCAAATTGATTATTTTGTCATCTTATAAAGATAGTATCTACGTAGAATATATTAAAAGAACAGATTTGATTTCTTCTTTACTGCTTAACTGTGCCTTAGAAAAGATTATTAGAGAGTGGACAACAACCATACCGTCAAGTTGTGGTATACAAATTGAACACAAAATAAAGGGTATGAAAGTAAACTGCTTAAATTTTGCCGATAACCTGGCTCTTTTAGCTAATAATGTCAATTAAGCTAAAGCTCAATTGTCCAGCCTTCAATCCATTGTCCCCAAAACTGGCCAGAAACTAGTATTCAATAAAACTGAGTTTATAAACATCAAAAATGCATCCTTTTATATAAAAATACAACAAGACAAAGTCAAACAGTCAAAATACTTGTAAAAACAGTCAACGGGTATTCAGGGCGCATTCCATCTGTGCAAAGATCTATACAAAAGCAAAAGCTTATCTTTAAACTTAAAACTCTGGCACTATAATACAGTGATCACGCCGCCAGCCCTTGAAATAAAAGATAGGAAAATTTTGGGAAGAGTCTTAGAACCAATTAAAGAAAATGAGGAATTCTGCCGAAGACACAATCCTGAATTATACGAACACTTGGAAGACATTATTAACAACATGAGAAAACGGGGAGTGGTGTTTTGTGGTCACCTAGAAGGTATGGATCCTCAAAGACTTACCTATCGCATTAACCTTTCAACCTCAAGATCATCATCTTATTCAAAATGGGCAAGCCAGGTTAAAAAAATTGCAACAAGCGGAAATTCCACCTAGTGAACTCCACGATCGTCAAGATCTCAGAGATAGGATGAAATTGATTAAAAACCTTATCCCTCTCACTATCCCAGCTCTTCGCCCCGTTTAGCAAGTGATAACAATAAAGGAAAGAGGAACATTCCATTAAAATGAAAACCTACTGGCAAAGGAGGAAAACTCTGTCATGAGAAAGATAAAAAAATCTTCGTGATCCTTACTAGGCGAAAATGACAGTAAAAAAAGTCAGACGTTTTAACATCAAATTGTATTTGAATACTGTCTTTTTATTTCTAATAAAGTTGTAGTTATATACATTATTAATATATATTTTTATATTTTTAGACCAGAACTGAACAAGCCTGCCGAAAATATTTATGGGCACACCTTATCTGCCATACTAGAATCAGCCATTAGAGTAACAAATGCACAGTACGAAAACGAAGATACACTTAACCGTCTTAATGTTAGTTTTATGAGCCATTCTTCTGGAGACACTGGATGGGATGTTTTTAGTCTTATGTATATTGTAGACGGGCCGATAGGAACCATATTTCAACATACTATGCCGACATACCAGAGCCTTTTTGGAGCTTTATGGAAAGCGAAGAGGACAGAATATGCTTTATCGAATATGAGGAGGCAACAGATCTGTATGGCGAAGCTTTTTAGACGGATAAAAGGTTAGGTTTCATAACACGTGAGAGTTTTTGAATGATGATTTTATGATGATACAATAAAAAAATATACAAAAGATTGCATACATATTGAACTGAGTTTATTAGTCTAATTTATTAACTTTATTTATTATAAAAATATTCTAATACTTAGTTTATTAAAGTCTTTATTTAATTTATATATATATATATATATATATATATATATATATATATATATATATATATATATATATATATATATATATATATATATATATATATATATATACAATATTCTTACACTTATCACAACTACTTTAATTTATATTATTTATTTACAATATTTGTTTCCGCGTTACAATAGCAGAGTCAGTGCAGATAACTGGAGAAACATGTGTCATGACATTTTGATGACATTTTTCCAAGACGTGAATGTGCGACTAACTTTGTCCTTGTTTTTAGAATCAGTATATATTATCCAATCTTATTGTCAGTATATATTATCCAATCAACGCAGGATTCTTTAACAAGAAAGGAGAGTTGCAGAGTAAAACCAATGGATGCTTTGGATAGTTAGTTGGGATGGTGTTTATTTATGGAAGAGTTTTGTTCCGTTGTGGAAAAGGGAAAATTTTGTTAGGGGATATAGTATTTAAGTCTACGTTTAATAAGAGAGGTGAGACCAGTTGTCGAATGGTGGGTAGCTTGGAGGTAGTAGGGTAGAGGATTATAGAAATGGGGGTAGACTAAGTTATTAACAGGTGCTGATATTCCAGCAGTATACTTCAGCAGTAGATATTGACTTCTAATCCAAAGTGGAGGTTCATTGACTTCAGAATAGAAACTATGTGCTGGACTGAATTTGAACACTCCCAAGCATAACTTTAAAGCACTGTTGTGTCGAATTTATTTTCCGTGTCAGAGGTTAAAGCGGTTGTTGGAAAACCAACTATAATTTTATAAAATTCTTTTATTTTAAATGCAATTACCGCCACCCCTGTAAATTGCCAGATATCCAAATACCTTATATTGTCAAAGGATATGCCTCCTTGACATTCTGATAACTTTCGCTTCCTTTCCAAACTCACCTCCGCTTCCTCACGCTCTGTCTTATAAAGTAACTCAAAAAAGAACATCGCTTTCAGCAGTTTTTTCCTAGCACACAAAAAATGTTATAGTTTTGTTTTTTGCTCTCTCTTTCTCTCTCTCTCTCTCTCTCTCTCTCTCTCTCTCTCTCGAGTTCCGTAGTATACAAATCAAAGTAATTCATTTAACCAAGTTTAGTGTTTTTGTATTGTTGATAATCAGTAAAGAAAAATTGATCGGAATTGCGAACAGAAATGGAATGTTCATAAATCCTATTTTAGATTTTACGATTTGTTTGGTCTGTATAGGATCGGGGGCAATCTGCACAAGGAATTTCATATATTCCGTGTTGTTCATTTGTAATCTTGTCTTTGATCAATTTGTTGGTTGAAGTTTTTGTTGGGGGGTAAATATTGTTTTTATTCCTCTTGATTTAAGAATTTTGTCGATTTTGTCAGTAAGGAAGAAAACCTTTCGTATGATGAGGGTCTGAGTCTTTAGGGTTTTAATGACTGAATTAATTTGTGAAGCTGGATGATGAGAATTAGCATGCAAGGAACTATTGGTATGGGTGAGTTTTCGATAAATAGAGTGATGAAAACCTTGGGATTGGTTTTTCTTTATGATAACGTCGAGAAACGGTAGGGATGAATCAATTTCCACCTCGCTCGTGAACTGGATACTAGGATGTATACCATTCAGATGGGTTTGAAAAGACACAAAGTATGCCTGCCATGGGGCCAAATGACGAATGTATCGTCAACATATCGTAGTCAACATGTGGGTTTGAGCATTGCTGTGGATAGTGCTCGGGTCTCGAAGTCTTACTCACAGATATTGGCAATTACTGGAGGTAGTGGGGAGCCCATTGGGGCACCATTTATTTATCTGTAGAATTGATTTTTAAAAATAAAATAAGTGTTGGACATACAATGTTTAATGAGAGATAAGTGCTCTTGCTGGATATTGTGTTTAGTTTTCAGAATGTTAACAGTTTCGTCTATAGGAATGTTTGTAAAGAGTGAAACGATATCGAAACTTATTAGAATGTCTGACGGTGAGATAGGGTATTGTTTAAGAAGTTCGATGAAATGAAAAGAATTTTTGACGAAGGATGAAGCATTTTCGGCGAGAGGTTGTAAAGTTTTGGCCAATGGTTGTGTAGGGCAGTTGTATGCACTGTCAATGGAACGTAGAGGAATATCGGGTTTGTGAATTTTTGGGTAGGCCATATATTCGAGGTGTTCTGGAAGACTTTTCACGGGGAATTAGAGATTGCTCTCTATGTCACCAGAAAGTGAGGTTTTATTGATAATGGCTTTTGTTGTTTTCTCCAGATAGGTTGTTGGATTATTAGGAATTGGTCTGTAGTCTGGAGTATTAATGAGATTTGAGAGTTTAATAATGTAAGAAGAAGTGTTTAGGATGACGGTGGCATTGCCTTTATCGTCGGGAGGAATGACTAGATTTGGATTTGACTGAAGTTCTTTCAGGGCTTTTTTTCTCGAATTGGCTAATGTTCGGAGAAGGAGCTTTTAAGTTTCTAAGAACTCTAGCGATGTCTTGTCTAGTTATTTCAGCATCTTCAGAAGGCAAACTGGAGATGGCTTCTTCAGTTTGACAAATGATTGTCTCAATTGGAATGTGATTTGGGATAACAGAGTAATTAAAACCTTTTGCTAAAGCTTGAGTGGCAATGGTCGAAATAGGGGTATTAGAAAAGTCATGAACCACTGTAGTGGGTTCCAACGTTGAGGTGTTTTAGAATTTGTTCGACATTTAGATGTTCTAATTTGCGCTTCTGAGTTTCAGTCTTAGATTTGAAAGATTTTAGGGCTCTCAGTGTATTGATACGGTCGAAACTGTCACATAATATAGGATGTACATTGAAAGAATGAATAGATGACCAGGTATTGAAAATATTGATATTTGTGACATCTAGTTTTCGTCTAGTAGAATGGATAGCTTCACTGCTAAACTGGTCTTTGAAGTATGGTGTTTGTGTTTTAGAAATTTGGTAATGACTTGATGGTCTTGACAGGCTTTAAAGAATGTTCTATTCCTATTATAAGGAAATCACAAAGAAGACGATTCTTACGTAGCAGCAGATGGCTATATGATTTAGTAAGCTGGTAAAGTTCTTCCCCGTAGAGGCGAATAAAATGTTCTGAAAGATTTCCGCGGGCTATTAGTTTGCCCAGAGGACAGAAAACGATATTATTAAATCGTTTTCGTTCATGACCGCCAAAGCAGGTGGCACCCCTGTACGCTAACAACTGCAGCGGTCAAGTTTTAGGAGACATTAGTTAGACTTTCTGAGTTTGAATTTGTATCAGCCCGAGTATCTGATGAGGCAGGGATATGCTGAAATGAGTCATAACACTCTATTGATACCGATTCGAGCACGAGAAGTTTAACGAATTTGTCCATCATCGCAGTCCTAGGATTGATGATTTCAAATATTCAGTATTTATATTTTTCTTTCTGGCATCGTCCGAAATTTTTATATTTACGTTATTTTCAGAACTAAAACCAGTAATGCATATCATTCACATTTTAACAAGTAAGATGATCCATTTTCTTCACCAGACACAATATTATTTTCTCTTTGAAGTACTAGAATGTTCTTGGGCGGAAATGCAAAATCAAGTAAATAAAGCTGAAAGTTTAGATGATATAATAATTGCGCATTCAGGATTTCTCAGTTCAGTACAAAGAGGAGTACTTTTGGATGAAAGTTCTAGGGTAAGTACTTGCATACTTTATTGAGTTTTTTGACGCAAAATAAGGTCGATTTTGGATTTTCCTGTAAGTTTGGTATCAACATCAATAAATCTTATACTCGTGAGCAGACGACAACACAAGCAAATACACCTCTCACCTTCTCATAGACGTCCTGCAAACAAATCCTTGATAAATTTAAATATCTTGGATTCACTCTATCAAGTAAGTGGACGCGTCATGATAAAATTAAAGTAACTGTCGGCATAACTAAGACAAGTTTTTGCTAAATTTAAGAATTAACTCATTGGTGGATAATAAATCATTAAAAAGTCAAACAATCCAACAATAACATTAACTAATTGTTTTGTTTCTAAAGTAATTTACAATGTATAAGTTTTACACTTACTTTCACCTTTGTCAATATAAATTTTCTAGAATATCATGATGCTTATATTTCAGTAATTTGCATTTTTATAATTGAACATATATTAATCATAAATATACTAGTTCAGCAATTTCTGTACTGTATTCTTAAAATTTGTGTGTAGTTTAAATTTACTTATTTAATATAAATGACATTAAAAGACAACACTTTTTGTACAGTATATTTATTATAAATTTTTTGGAAGATATTTTTCGTTTAATTATAATTCATTTTTTAATATTTTGATTTTTAATTCTTGGTTCTTAATAGCTTCCATGATTGGTCTTTCTCTCTCTTCTTTGTCCTCTTATCGATAATTCTCTTCATTTAAAACTTCGAGTTTTCCTTAATATTGTTCCTTGGTTTCTATACTTAATTGATTTATATTTATATACTTCCTCAATAATAAAAGTTCCCTTTGTTGCGAAATTTAAAGAACTACTTTTTGATACAGACATAATTAATAACAGTTAACAATTTGATACACAAATTAACATACAACGTGAAAAATAAGGTTATTTCGACAAAAATTAGCTAAATTAATAGATATAAACGTAAATTTAATTCTGCTATTTCCCTAATGGTTCCTTTTTTTATTTTAGCAACTTTTTGCACATTTGATCTCTATTTACAATTTTGTAATGAATTTGGAAGGTCATCAAGAAGCTCTCTATCAGGCCTGTGCGGATGAACATACGGCATATACTAAGTATCGCAGCCGAATAAATAGTGAAGACGGATTCGGTACAGATAAAGAAGCTGATAATGCTCATAAGTCACGAAGAGCCACGTTTCATCAATTTCTGCACACAACAAAAGTTAAAGTAAGTTTATATTTTTATTTTAATCTTGTAATCAATAATATTCTTTATTGCTTGCATCATTGGGTAAGTTGGTTAGTTTAATGTTTATGTTATTGGTATCTAGGCAAGATAAAGGAAATATGTTTATGGACAAGGATTCTCTGTGAATATATTGAAAATTATTCTAACGGAATGGAAGAGGTAGAAGGAGGAAGTGGAGTATACACTGTGTACACTATATCTTTTTCTTTTGGTGCCTATTCATTTCGAATATTGGCGATTATTCTGGCTATAATTATTTTATTAACTGATGCTTTAAATAGATTAGTTGTTGTTGTGGAGAACCATTTCCTCAGGTTTTTTAACCGTGATATTCTTCTTCTCACAATTCCTTGCTTTCCGAATACTTTGCCTTGAAGAATTATTTTCACTAATCTGTATTTAGTGCCGTTTCTTATTATGTGTCCGAGATATTCTAACTTTCTCCTTTTAATCGTATACATCACTTCTCTTTCTTTCCCTATTCTTCGTAGTACAGTCTCGTTGGTTATCTTGTCTGTCCATGATATCCTGAGGATTCTTCTGTATAGCCACATCTCGAAGGCTTCAAGTTTTTTCTCCATCGCTTCTCCCTAGCCTTCTTTATTCTACATTTTACTTCTTGTGAGTGATCCCATTGTTTGTTTACTATTATTCCAAGATAGGTAAACTGTAAACTGTAAACAATAATAAACAGAGCTGCAGCCAACAAAGTAAAGATTGCTGTGATGGTAGCCAACCTCCGATAGGAGACGGTACTGCAAGAAGAAGGTAAACTGTTTTACTCGGTCCACTGGTGTATTCTTGATAAGCTCTTGGACGTCTCTAATTTTATTTTTGCTGATGACCATAAATTTAGTTTTTGATGTGTTTACTTGTAGTCTAAATCTTTCACCTAGTTCATTTACCTGGTTTATTAGTTGCTGTAAACTGTTTAAACAGTCTGCAAAATAACGGTGTCATCTGCATATCGGATTTTGTTTGGGAGTTCTTCATTTAAAAGGATTCCATGTTCGCAATTTTCTAAGGCTTCACTAAATATTTCCTCTGAACATAGGTTAAATAATATAGGTGAAAGTATACATCCTTGTTTAACACCTCGCAGAATGTAGATCGCTCAACGGTTCATATCCAAGATTTGTTTTGTTCTTATTGTGGCTGATTGGTTCCAGTATAAATTTTGTATTATACGCCGGTCTTTATCATCTATTTGGTCTTTTGTTAGAACATCCATCATTTTTCGTCAAATGCTTTTTGGTAGCCCACAAAGCAGGTGTAGATCTCGCAAGTCATATCTCTGTATCTTTGGAATAACACCTGTAGACTAAACAGTGCATCTCTCGTACCTAGGCCTTTCATGAATCCAAACTGAGTGTCTTGTATTCTCTCTTCATAACTTGTATATTCTGCGATGTATAATGTTAAGAAAAAGTTTTAGTGTATGGCTCATTATACTTATTAGCCTATATTCTCCGCACTTTTTTGCTCCCTGTTTCTTTGGTAACGTAATAAATTCTGAAACTAGCCAATCTTTTGGAATATTGCGTATGTCATGAATATTACTGAAGATTTTACATAGTATTCTTAAAGATTCATCATCAAGAAGTTTAAGAAATTCAGACTGTATTCCGTCTGGTCCTGGAACTCTTCCTTCTTTTAGTGATATTATGGCTGCTCTTATTTCTGCCACTAGTATAGGTGGTCCTGTTTCCGTAGGTATTGGGGACTGGTTCTCCCTCTCATCAAAAAATAAATTTCGTATGTAAATTTTCCAGGTATTGTCAATACTCTCTTTGTCCATATGTCCTGTTTTTACATTTGCCTGTAATTTCTGTTACCTTTTTATGTACGTTGAAGTCGTCGTATTTACTTTGTAGAATTTTGTTTTCTTGGCATTTCTTCTCCAGTTCTTTCTGTTTGGCTTCTCTGATCTTTCTCTGTATATCTCGTTGTAATGTTTTATACATAGAGTTATTGTTCTTGTTTTTCCTTCTTTCTTCCATCAGCTGCAGAATCTCTGTCGCCATCCATGTCTTATTCTTACCTTCTTCGATCTTAATAAAATTGTCTTTAATGTCGTCTATCGTTTTATTAAGGGATTCTATCTTCTCTTCTGTGCTTTCCGTTATATTATCGATTTCTTTGAATTTTCTATTTATTGTTTTGTTGACTATTTCTTATACTTCACTACATTTCAGCTTTCTCATGTCATGTTTTTACAGTTTTTCCGCGTATGTTCTTTAACTTTGTTCTATACACGCCCACTAAAGGATTGTGGTCAGATTGAATATCAGCGCCTAGGTAGGTTTTAACACTGTTGAAGCTATTTCGATCTCTTTTGGTAACAAGTATATAGTCTATTTGGTTTCTTATAATAACGTCTTCTCTGTTGTCTCTGGGTGATTTCCACGTATACAGGTGTCTATGTGGTAGTTTGTAAAATGTGTTTAGCACAATTAAGTCATGTTCAGCTGCAAAGATACTTATTGTCGTGGATTTCTCTCTCCTAATCCATAAGGACCAATATGTTGCCCTTCTTTTCCGTTACCTATTTTAGCATTGAAATCTCCCATGACTCTAAGGAGTTCATGTCTCGATATATCTTTTATAAGGTTGCTTATTTGTTTGTAAAATTATGTGGTCTGTGGTCTGCTGTGGGTGCATAGACTTGTATAATGTTAGTGTTCATCGGTGACGTATTTATTTGTAAGAAGGGGATGGTATGAAGTTGTTGACATGTTACTGGTATGAAGTTGTTGACATGTTTGGCTATAATTTTATGTGTGATAATTCCGACTCCATTTTCATATTTACCATTTTCTGATCCTGAATAGAATACTCTGTATTCTTCTATGTCACAATAACTCGAGTCAGGCCACCTCATTTCGCTTGTACCCATTATTGCTATTTTCATGCGTTCTATTTCTTTGATTGCGCATTGGATTTTTCCTGATTGAGCCATAGTCCTAACGTTCCAAGTGGATATTCTCTTCAGACTATTTGTGTGGAGTTTTCTTATAGGTGTGTTATTGGGTATTTCACAGGGATTTTGCATATTAACGATCAGGGAGGCCCTGTGGTCATAGGAATCAGCTCTCTTACTGTATCTTGGTCTCCTATGTCCATGATCAGTAAGCGAGTTTGTGTTGTGTTGTACAGCCATTATAATTGTAGTAGAGATATGCATAGGGATCTTTAATATAGTGGTTTCTCGTTGCCTTCTATATTTTTATGCCGTCGACCAAACCATTGATTCTTCCGCCTTTGGGGCCGGTTTCTCAGCCCCAGGACAAAAGAGTGCCCTACCACCTTCCAACTCGTCCGCCCGAGTTGGTACACTATATAAAGCACCTATTTTCTCCCAATAAATTAATAAATACAGCAAACAACAACTCATGTATTCAACAAGATAGAGCTTATTGGGTAGATATAAGAAGTATGCGCCACACCATGCCAGTTGAGCAAATAACAAGTGAATTAGCTAAACAGGGGCGTACTGTCCAGAATATCATTAATACTAGACACCGGGGCAATAAAACACCATTAGAAATGCTCTTTGTGGATCTCGTACCAAAAGAAAATTATAAAGATATCTATAGCCTGGAGTATATCTGCAATATGAAAGTAAGCATCGAACCTCCCCACAAAAAGATGTCGGTCATACAGTGTCTACGTTGCCAACTCTACTGCCATTATAAAACATATTGCACAAGACCTCATACATGCGTAAAATGTGGAGGAAGTCACCCAACATCAGAATGCACAAAACCCAGAAACACTCCAGCAAAATGAGCCCTGTGTGAAAAAGAGCACACTGTAAATTATAAAGGATGTGAAGTCTACAAGGACGTTTGAATGCAAAAAATAACCTTCAACGCGGAAATCTGTCAGCACCTAATAAGCTGTAATAAATCTTACGCAGAAACAGGAGGAAATAAAAGTCAAGTAGTCTTTCTCGGGAACTCCTTAATGCCCAGTTTGAGCGTTGGAGTGAAATTTTTATATTTCTTGTACCTACCTCTTCCATCCCTTCCGGTCCGTAGTTAGTACTTTCATTTGTTGAAACGATTTTCCTTTTTCTCTGCCTATTTTCAGTGATTGTTCCAACCATCCTATCCTTGGTCTTTCCTTTCTTCTCTTCCCGTATCTCTTGGATTTCATTATTCTTCTTACTAGTCTGCTCTTTTCCATCCTAATACTATGTCCAAACCAGTTAAATTTTCTTCTTTTGACTTTAGATCCTATAGGATCCTGCTTCAATTCGTTTCTTATGTAAGCATTTCTGATATGATCCATTTTTGTGACACCAGCTATTTTTCTTAGTTATTTCATTTCCGCTGTCCATTTTGGTGTTAATGACCCATGTCTCGTTTGCATACAACAGTGTTGGTATTGTTACTGCATTATACACCTTGAGTTTAACTTCTCTTTCTATTTCTTGTTTTCCAAAAATCGTGTTCAGTGCATAACAATTTTGTTTGCTTTCTTCGCTCTCTTTGATATCTTCTGATCGATTGTTTCGTCTTCTGATATCACTACTTCTAAATATTCAAAAGTTGATACTGTCTCAATTTGGTTTTCCTTACAGTAAAGTGAAAAATGGTTTCGCCCTTCAACTTTCTTTTGTTTAACTATCATACTTTTTGTTTTCTTAATATTTATTTCCATTCCTTGTTTTTCTAATTCTTTCACCCATATATTTATCAATTCTTGAATCTTTCCTCTAGTGTTTGTAATTAGTACAATGTCATCTGCATACAGAAGTCAGTCAAGTCTTACCGGTATTAAGTTCAAATATTCCATCGTAGTTTGCAGATGGCTTGTGGCCCTTTTATTATTTTTCAGAATTTCATCAATTACTAGGATGAATAGTACTGAACTAGTCTCGTTTTTCTAGGATTTTTCATACTTTCCTTCTATCTATTGTATCAAATGCCGCTTTTAAATCTATAAATGTGAGATATAAATCTTCTCCTTTTTCGTTCATTTTTTTTATTATGTTTCTCAAGATGAATATATTATCTGTTGTCCCCCTTTCCTTTCTGAATGCAGTTTGTTCCTCGTCCAATTTTCCCCTATTGCTGCGCAAAATCTTCTATTATTCTTGTATAGAGTTTAAAAGTTATAGATGACAAAGAAATAGCCCTATTATTTTCGCAGTCTATTTCTTCTCCTTTTTTGTGAATAGGTACCATTAAATTCTTTTTTTCCCTTAATTAACTTAATTTAAAGCATGATAACACAAGTAATGAATCAAAACAGCATGGTAAACAAAATTAATAAAAACATTTCATTAGATCAGTTTGGATGGCTGTATGAAACGTAAATGGTTTGGCAACCATAAAGCGGCGGTAATCCAATTCCTACTAAGTCAATAAAATAGATATCCTACTCGTATCCGAGAACAAGATGGGGTGGACATATTGCTAGGATGTCAGATAATGGGTACACAAAGAGATTGATATTCTTAAACCAAGAGGGGAGAAAAAGTGGGAGACGACCGCGTAGATAATGGATTGATGATGTGGAAGAAGATCTTAAGATTCTAAGGGTCAGAAGATAAAGGAAAGTTGCTAAGAATTAACGGGAGTGGCGATTTCTCTGCGAGCAGCTCAAGATTCGCGACGGATTGTCGAGACAATTATCATGATAATGATGATGATGGTTTAATGAGTTTTAATGTTTTCAGATGGTCAAACTTTCATCGAAATCCCTCCTGCTCTCTGATTTGGCACAGCTCTAGTTTATTATCCAGTCTCATTGTTAATATTCGTGTGAAGAGTTATATGTGTGAAGAATATGTCTTAATAGGCTAATGGGCCGATAATTTTCCAGGTCAGTTTTATCTTCTTATGTTTCAAAATTGTTACAGCCTTATTCCATTTATACGGATTTTTTTTCCTAAGCATATGATGGTGCTATCATCTCCATATGATTCATTGACTTTCATCTTTGACATTTCTTGGCTGATTTTATTAAGCGTTATGTCTGGCATGAGTTCAGAACCTTGATTTAATATGATTTTTTCAGCTTTTTATCTTTATTTTGTTTCCAGTACTATTATTTACTACTTAAGGTTTGATATTTCTTTCTATTTTTGTAAATCTTTCTTCTGATACTTTATAGTTCTTGATAGAAATGTTCCACTGTCCTTAGTAATTCAGTCCTGTTTGTTTTTTTAATTTGGTTATTTGACTCTTTTCAGTTTTTACGTTAAAGTGCATTTATTTGCCTCTATCGTTTGTTAATTTTTTTCGTTATTATACATATTTTCTCAAATCTTTTCTGATTGCTTTGTGTACTGCTTGATTCATCTTTATTATTTCTTCTTTACTTGTGTCTATATTCTCTTTATATTTTTTCTCTGTTTCATGAGGATTTTCACTAGTGAGTTTTTCTTCGTTTTTTTTGACAATGTTTCTTTTGGCTTTCTCGAATAGCTTGTGTAATCCATTCGTTGAGAATATTTATATCTTCAATAGGAGGGGTCTTTGTATTTGATTGTAATTTGGTCTCAATATCTTGTTGGTACTTCATTTTGTCGCCATTGGGTTGTGTTCATACTTATGTGTATTTAATTTTTTTTAAGTAATAGATGTTTTTCTTTGTCTAGACATATTTTAATTTTAGCTCGTACCATTCGATAATTACTACCGGTGTAGAATTTGTTTAGAACAGTCACATCTTGAATGATTTCTCTTTTGCCGCTAATTATATAGTCTATTTCGTTTTTGGTTTTGTTATCCGAGTTTTACGAAGTCCGTCTTCTTTGAAATTTTTTTGTAGAAGAAGCTGGTCATTTGGAATAAGTTATTCTGAAGAAGAAAACCAACTAGGGTTTCTCATCTTTTGTTGCGTTGTTCTGACCCGAATTGTTCTATAAATATTTCTTCAACACTTGTTCAGCTGCTACAGTTTTAGCATTAAAATAACCACATATTATGACATATTTTCTAGATGTCTCGTTTAATGCTATTGATATTTCGTCGTAAAACTACTCAACTTCCTCATCTCAATAAGATAGGTTAGAACGTAAACATAAATAATATTTATATTATACCTTTGTTGAGCTTCAGAATTAAATAGGCAACTCTGGGAATGTGTTATTATGCTTATGTATTTTGTTGACAAAGAAGTCAATACCGCCGATTGAGGTATCTTCTTTTCCTATGTGGTAAAAAGGGTGACCTGATTTGAGCATGTTCAAACTTTTTCCTTTTCTTCTGACTTCATTTACACCTATTATGTACCACTTAAGGTTTGATATTTCTTTCTATTTTTGTAAATCTTTCTTCTGATAACAGGCGTCTAGTTGGCAGTTAATTTTTTTCGAGGTGTGAGATTTGTCAATTACTGATTTACCCACCTGGGGTTAATTCCAATACGTTTTAAAATTTAAAATTCCATTAGGAAGGTATTTGGCATTGGTAAGTTTGTGTTCAGCCCCCTATTTTGCGTAGACGGTGTATGCAGCGGCCTACTGTAGATCAGTCGCTAAATATATACTATGCTTGTGTTTCAAGAAGGCTGGGGTTAATATTGAAGTTTAAATGGTCGTATGTCAACGCAAATCGCCTAATTGAGTAAATTTACTTAAAATCAATAAAATTCTGTTAGTCGATTGCAAATTAAATTAAAAAAATAATTTACCTAATGAATCAGAAACGAAAGATAAATATGGGAGAGTTTTGTTTCCTTCCTGAAAACTTAGTAGTTTTTACATCAGACTTATTGTAGTTACCTCGACGATTCTTTCTTCACACACTAAACAAGGCAAATAAAACAACATAATTATTAACGACTCATGAAAAAATGTTCATAGAACATATTTTTATTATTAACGTTATATTATTCGTCCATTATACTAACAATTTTATTTTTTAGGTTAAACATTCATCACAAACGTACGATATTATAGTTAAAAACTTTTTGGAACTGCTTTCAAAAAGCTTCAACATGAATTTACGACTATTAAGCGTAAGATTGAGTTTTAATAACTTTTACAACGTTGCATGACCTGAGCATCATGGAGCTATGACTGTAACCTGCAAATTAGAGCCACACGAAGGTGATATTAGTATATGTTCCAATACTTCTCGTGAAGCTTTCGATACTAATCACAGTAACTCAAGCACTTCCAATGGTTCCAACGCTTCTCCCGATGGTGTAAATATTCTTCCTACCAATTGTAATTTTAATAATAGCTTTGCGTCTCGAAGCTTTAATGATACAAATGAAAACGACTTGACAAGTAAATATGGTAGTCTTACTTCTTTGTTAGACAATCGAAAAAAGAAACGTAAGCAAGTTTGATGTTGTGTCGGGTGAAAAGTGAAAAGGGTTTGTAAAAATCTGCACCTTCAATGTAATCTTGAATCATTTTAATTGGAATTTACGCCATCTGTAATTATGACTAAATACTTAAAACTATTTGAATGAATAATTTTCAATGACAGAAAATATCTTTTTAAAAAGAGAAGAATAGTACATAATCAAAGAAATCTTAACCTTCACAAGTGGTGCTATTAGAATTGACAACGTTGCAGTGGCGGTTTAAGGTGAGCCGATCTGCCGTGGGTCGATCGCGGTGCATCCGGGCAAATTTTGATTTGTCAGAGGCACTGCATAATAATTCGAGTGCTTATATGTTTCCTTACCTTTATGTATCACATATAGATACACTTTGACCTATAAAATATATTTATTTTATTTTATATTTTGTTTCTTTACAGGATCTCCGATTTTTAAAAGATACAAAAGAAAAATTACAATTAAATGCCAAAAGCAATAAACAAAAATGAACTTTACGCTCCCGATCCTACATTTTTTTGAATTTGCAGATCAAATTTTACCTTAGTACTTATTAATACCTTATTAGAAATCCTAATTTTTCTTAGAAACAACAATTGACGTTAGACAGAATTTCAGGGACGCTCACGATTGTGCTATATGGGAGTCAAAATAATACTAGCACAAATGTTATAACAATGAAAATATATTGAAAACGTTTTGTTTTAGGTAAAAAAGTTATTAAATGTTAACCTTTTTAAAGCACTTTTGATTTGTCTGCAAACATAAGTATACATTGCACTCAATGCACTTGATCCTTGGTGGACTTGATTTCTAGAAGTGTTGAAAGTTTTCTTATCTTTATGTACCGGCCAGTGATCAAATCCATCGAATATTTTATCCTTAAAAGATAGCGGCGTATATCTTATCTTCTTAGCAGACGGTTCTTCAGTTTCATCCACAGGAGAGTTTTCATAATTTAGATTTGTTTTCGTTCCGCAAACCATAAATTCTCCTATTGCTACTACTACTACTAAGGATTTCCACAGTTTTCACTGTCTTCCTTCACTCAACCGTTTTCTCCAATTTTCCCTGTCATTCCAGTCTCCATCTCGCAGAGTTCTTTTCTCCATAGCCTCGTCGATTTCATCTCTGAATGACCTTCGGGGTCTTCCTCTCTTTCTTCTTCCAATCGGGCTCCATTCTGTGATTTTATTTATCCAGCGTCCTCTGTCCGCTCTTCTGACGTGGCCGTACCAGGATAGTCTCTTCTCCTCTATATAGTCGGTTATGTCTGATTGCACTCCTATTCTCCGCTTAATCTCTGCGTTTTCAATTCTGTCTCTTTTTGTAAGTCTACAGCTTCTCCTCAGGAACTCCATTTCTACTGCTCTTATTCTACCTCTATTTCTCTTGTTTATTGTCCAGTTTTCGGACCCATATGTCAGGATACTTCTTGTCAGGGTATTATATATTCTCTTATTGCTAGTGTTATTATATTTCAGTTAATGCCATATTCCATCCAACTTTACAGTAGCAATGTCAAATAGATGTAGAATGTTTTTGAAAGTCTATTTTCGGGTTTTAAAATATGTTCGGTAGGTCTCAGTCATTTGATCACAGGGATCAACTCCGCCCATCTTTGCATTGTAAACTTTAATTATATTTGAACAGGATATTTGTATATGTTTTTGATCGTTTTTGTTCCACGTCTGAGCAGTTTTTACTGGCTCTATTTCAAAAGCAGTTGATGTAATGATTCTCTTGTCTATTAAGACAAGAGTAGCGTCGGTCGACCACCACACGACGGGGTTAGAAACACGGGGAAGAGGGCTATGTTCAGCAGTGGACTTTTGAGGCTGGATGATGATGATGTAATGATAACTGGTTTGTTATCTTTTCACTTTGTCAAATACACTTTTTTGTCATTTATAACGTGCAGTGCTATGCTATAATTGTTGCAAGTAGTACTAAGAAGTTAACGCTGCCTCCATTTCAAAGAGCTCATCATTTAAGTATCTACTAAAATAACCTGTTCTCCTCAAAACTGGCCCCGGTTCATCTTTTCGCACAAAGGAGGAATTTCTTTACCTTCAAATGACTGGTATACCCATATTAGGGCTGTACTAGACTTTTTTGGCTGGTGCTAAACCTTGGTACTTCATCGCGTTAAAAGTCATTTGGAGGGGCCAACAATTCATCGTCGTTATCAATTTCCACCTTAAAATCGGAATCCAGTTTATCGAGGAGTCCAGTGCTCTCTTCTTCTTCTTCTAGTCCCATGACCGTTATCGATCGTTGGATATCATGTTGGCTACCCTTACCCATATTCGCTATCGTGACTTTATTGACAGCAGCTCTAAATAACGATGTAGTTGATTTTCCATACCATTGCCTTAGATTTTTCAGCCATGATGTTCTTCTTCTACCAGGACCACGATTACCTTGGATCTTTCCCTGAATGATCAGATGTAAAAGATCATATTTTTCAGGGTGTCTCATAATGTGACCGAAGTATTCCAGCTTGCGTTTCTTTATTATATTGACCAGTTGTGTTGTTAGGTTTAGCCGTCTAAGGACCTCCTCATTTCTAACTCTGTCGACCCAGCTTATTTTCAGTAATCGCCTGTATACCCACATCTCAAAGGCTGTCAAGCGTGTAAGGATAGCCTCAGTTAGAGTCCACGCTTCCACTCCATACAGCAGGATAGGAAAGATGTAACAAGATGTCATTCGAACTCTAAGGTCAATGCTAAGATCGTGACTGCAAAGTACGTTTCTCATTTTTACAAAGGCAGCTCGGGCTTGTTCTATTCGGCTTTTAATTTCTGCGGTTGGATCCCAGCTCTCATTGATATTACTGCCGAGATACACGAGTTTCTCTACTCTGTCCAGTGTGACATCTCCGACTTTTATACCGTCATCCTGTATATAATTTTATTTGCTAACTATCATATATTTAGTTTTCTTAACGTTGAGTTTTAATCCATACTGATCACAAGTCTGTTTTATTTTGTTCATTAGATTTTGAAGGTCTTCTCCGCATTTAGCAAGTGCTCTCTTGGACCTCCCATAAATCAATATTATTAAATTACTAACCTCTTCTTTTCTGTGTGTGTGTTGATTCCCAGCTGTTACATTTGTGATACCGAGTCAAAGTATGCGCATTAAATAACATTTTGGAATATTTTTGAGGTTATCATGTAAAACAATTCGTTTTCTAAGTAAATTTCCATTCAGAACCCTGTTTAAATTAATTTTAGGTGAAACATATCTTTATTCGCCATCACAGTTCGCAAAAACACAGAAAAACAATAAAGCTGGTATTGCAACCTCTAATGCCAACGTAAATATGAGAACTAAACAAACCACGTGCAGTGAAACCCATAATAGATGTCCAACACTATCGTGTCGTATCGGTGCAAACACGTTAATATATAATTTTGATTCATATTTACTTGTTAATCAGACCGACACAATTGTGACGTCTTGGAGCGTAAAGGTAATGGCCACATATCGGAAAATATGGTACGCCATATATAGATTATAAATCATATGGTAATAATGATTTATAATCTAATAATGATACTCTAATGTTCCACTTACTTGACCTAAAAAACAATGAATGTTAAGTATCTATTTTTATATGCGAACCTAAAAATGATATTTTTATTACAAAATTTTTTATTTCAAATCCTTTATAAAATGTATATAATAAAATACCCAAACGGGCTATATCACAATTACATTACAGAACGTTTTCGGAATGTAAATTCCATCATCAGTGTAACGAAGTATACATGCTATGAGCCACTAAGATATATGGGTGAAAACCCGTTAAATATTGTTAATGTATAGTTATGGTACATTATACATTATTACAAATTAGGATGTTCAAGTTACCGTTGGAATTGGTAACATGGCGACGTATGGCTCTACATAGGTTACATGGTCCTGAGACAAAGTGTCTTCGAGGACCTGTTAATAACAACTTGATAAAAACAAAGTTGTTATCAACAGGTCCTCGAAGACACTTTGTCTCAGGACCATGTAACCTATGTAGAGCCATACGTCGCCATGTTACCAATTCCAATGGTAACATTCTAATTTGTAATAATATATAATGTAACATAACTATAAATTAACAACATTTAACGCGTTTTCACCCATATATTTTAGTGGCTCATAGCATGTATACTTCGTTACACTGATGATGGAATTTACCTTCCGAAAACGTTCAGTAATGTAATTGTGATATAGCCCGTTTGGGTATTGTATTATATACCTTTTATAAAGGATTTGAAATAAAAATTTTTGTGATACATGGTATACAGCCCAGCTACAGGAACTTAGTTTCCTAGTGGATATTTTTATTACTCTTTTTTATCTCAATAGATATATTTTAAGATATTAAGGGTACAGTCGGTCAACTCTCAGTATCTATTTATTCGCTGATAATTTGCATTTTTAAGACGGCATCAGTAAATATTCGGATGGCCCGAAACACGGATTATACTGACGTGCGTCTCTTAGGTGATCCGGCTCCGTTGATCTGGACCTTCAAAAAGACTAATCTTTCTCAAGACTAAATACCTCATATATCTTTTCTGGTTAGATATAATATAAAAGTAAATAATTCCAGTGATTGACATTGCTTCTGGAACTCTGAGGGCAATGAGATTTTTTAATATGCCTGTGTACTGCCAGATATCAATCGAATCTATCTATCGAATGACCACGTTTCAAACTTTTAACCTTTTAGTTCGTGGGAAATTTGAATGTGTCCAGATTCCGGTGTCCAAACCCTCCCCGTCTCCCCTCCCACTTTTTCGCTTAGTAGGGCAGTGTACAACTACAATCAGCTAATTTATTGTTATCTCTACTAGGTCTATATTTCAGATCACGTTTTGTTTACCATTTACCCTTTACAAAAACGGCTACAGTAAGTTGTTCACATTACTTCCACTTCCGTTACTCCGATATATGGTAAATTTTTAAAATTGTCAAAATACCCCTACTAATAGCGAATAGAAATGATGTTCGGCTATAGTAGTTTGGCTATTTCGTGCTTGTTTAACAAAATAGTGTGTATATTTGTTGATAAAAGTACGGAACTGTTGTATACGCTTATGAACAAAATGTGGTTCTGGCACTTCTGCTATTTAGGACTTACTTCTACTTTTCTCATTTTATGGCTTCGGCTTTTATTTTATTTTTTGACATCCGTTTTTTACGTATTGTGGCTGATTTCTTTATGTATTGAAACCCCTTCCCATGAGATTCTTTATTTTCTTGTGTTAACTTGGATATGTCATTTGCCTTGTCAATATTTTCGAATTGAAAATGAATGAAATGAAATACGCATTTATGAGTTTTAATGAAACTAGTTATTTTGAACTATCATAACAGATTATTACTTGTCATGATTTGTTATTTTCTATTCGAATACAACGCAATATTTATGATTGAGTGATAGAGGTAGAGCTTAATGTAAAAATGTTTCGTCTTGTAATACATAATGGTTGGGCAGGATCACCATATAATAATCCATCCACTTCCATCTTTATTTAGAACACAAATGGTTAACACTTTTACATACTAATTGTTAAAAATTAAAATAGTATTAATTAAAGTCGAAGAGAGCTACATCTCGACCTCAAAGTTATCGGCCCTACTTATTAGCCCAATTTAATAGTCCAATTCTACGACCCAACTCTACAACTCAACTCTCAATTTTATTTTCAATTCATTGTTTACCCTTTTTATATTCGTACTTGCATGATGACGTGATCAAACAATATTGTGTATAGGTAAGCAAGGCCACCACGGATTACATTGGATTACTTGCAACTATGCAAAAATGATGTGTTCGCTAAAGTTCTGTATTTACTTAACTTGACCCAGTTAGGGCGTCCCTGATTCTTGATTAAAAACAATTCCAATATACAATGAAAAATGTAAAAATATGACTAACATTATTTAAGAATTTTAGTATATTAGGAATAATATCACAGCTTCCTAGGACAAGACAGTCAAAATACATCACATAATTTTCAGGTATTTTCAAGAATTCATTTTCCCCAAATTCCCCTATGGTGTTAACAGATATTTGTATATAGTTTATATTTGCAATGCGTACTTGCTTAGTCGCGACAAATATACTTACTAAAGCAAAGGAGCTATTTTTCATGCTCTTGTCATAGACGTTTAAATGTTTAGTGAAACGTAGTGATATTTAGTGACTGCTCAGTAAATTGGAAATTATTTTTCTATTGAAAGAACAACACCAAGAGTCATTGTTTTTACCATATTTAAAAAGGAGCAAAAAAGCAAAGGAGTTTTTGATGCTTGTGACATAGACGTTTAGATGTTTAGTGAAACGTAGTGACGTTTAGTGACTGCTCAGTTAAATTGGAAATTATTTTTCTATTGAAAGAACAACACAAAGAATCATTGTTTTTACCATATTTAGCTGTCTGTGTTACATATTTAAGATTTTAAATTTTTACATTGTGTTTCATTACTAAATACTACTATCTAAATGCCGACGTACCAAGTCTCGCTGCTCTATTTCTTCTGGAAACTAGCAACTTTTTAGCCGGGCGTCTACTGAACACCTTTGCTTCTACCAATTTCCTCTGAACTGCCCGAAGATCAACCACAATTTCTTGGATTTCAGTAATAATTCGGAATGCAGACTTCCAAAGATCATACTTTCATTGTAAACTTCCTTTTTTTTTAATATTCAAAATGTTGCTTTACTTTTGACAGCTTGCTGCATTCAAAATGTAAAAATGAATTCATATTATTTATTTATTCGAAAACGCTCTTATCGCCAATAGTAGCAGCCTCTTGTTGTTTTTAAAATATAATGCTGAATATTCTAATAATATATTTGGTATATATAAAACCGATTTAAAAAATTGAAAACTTTTGAAACTTTGAACTATTTTGAAATTTTATCATATTTTTAGCATCGGCATAGTTTGACAAGATAAGTACATATATTGAGTTTTGAGATACTCTGGAATAAATATTTGTATGTCGAAAAACGATGTGTAATATATTAAATAATGAGATCAAGTGGTTTTTAAAAATACTATTTGTACGGTAGATTTAGAAATGGTGCAGATTAGTTGTATAGTAATATTGTAAAGTAACTTTTCACCCGAGTGATTGTTTTAAAAAGTTCTTCTTAAATATCTCAAATGTTTTTATATACATGTTAAGATTAAGATTGTTTTGTTACATCTAAATAAGACTGTTGATTTTGTTATTAGTCGTTAATTTTTAATGTTAGTGCCGTATTAATGATTAAATTGCCATATAGGAACAAATTAAAAAATTATCAGGTATAAATAAAGGTTTTTACTAAATTTTATGTTTTACTTATTTATTCAATAAACCCATTAATACCACTTGGTATTATAATTCATTTTTCTTCTTTGTGTGTCAAGCACGCAAGCAATTTAAGTAAACCCAGCCTGTGAGAAATGTCTACCCCTAAGAATTACGTTCGGGTGTAGCAATTCATTGAAGCGAGGTGTTATTGACTCGAGTTAAAAACAAGAGTCACTCCACTGCACTCCAATGCTCCAGACCATCCCTTTCTCCCCTATAGCACTCTGATGCGTGATAGGGGCACAACTATCAGCCAAATGCTCTTCATGTGGGAGTCACGGGTAATAACATGGTTCCTTTCTTCTTCTTGTGCCACTCCTATCGGAGATTGGAAATCATCAAGGCTATGCTGACCTTGTTTACAGCTGACCTAAAGATTTGATTAGTGGTACAGCCAAACCACTCTCTCAAATTACGCAACCAGGTCATTCTTCTACGGCCAGGATTCCGTTTTCCTTCTATTTTTCCTTGCATTATATTTTGAAGTAATGCGTATTTATGTCCTCTCATCAGGTGACCCAAATATTCGAGTTTTCTTCGTTTGATCTTTGACAAAATTTCTGGGTCTTTTCCTATCCTTCGCATTACTTCAAAGTTTGTGACTCTTTCAACCCAACTTATTTTCAGCATTCGACAATAGCACCACATATCGAAACTTTCAATATTTTTTATGTTGTTCTGTTTGAGAGTCCAGGCCTCTACACCGTATAATAGCGTGTTAAATACGTAGCCCCTTAGCATTCTTAATCGTAGAGTGATGCTTATATCTCTGTTGCCGTAGAATTTCCTCATCTTTATGAAAGTGGTCCTGGCAATTTCGATACGTCTTTTTATTTCATTGTTTTGGTTTCCAGTTTCGTTTATTGAAGTCCCCAAGTATTTGTAACTTGATACTTTTTCAATTTGAATGCCGTTTATACTAATATGTGCTGGTTGTGTCATGTTCTTACTGAAGACCATATACTTGGTTCCCTAACCGATTCAAATTCAGGACAGCGTGACGCGCTTTGTTCCTGATATCCTCTAGTGACTTGTCCGCGGATCTAAAATTGCTTGCTTGGGCCCCAAGTCTCCCCACCGGTCTACGTCCAGTCCGGAGACTTGTTGCTCACGTGTTTGGGCCCTACTTGCCCGGGTTTTTTGTTTTTATAAATTTTTTTGGTTGACTTTCGCCGGATTTTTATGTTTTAAGTTTTTTTGTTGGCCTAGGCCGTTTTTTAATGTTTTTTATTATTTTTATTGAAGGATGTCGTAGTGAGGGTCCTATTGATGTTGATTGGTCCTCATCCCTTAGGGCTCACCTAGCGCAGAAATTAGCAGTGTTTGTCGACTTGTAGATCTACGAACTATCCTCTGTTAGTATCTTCGTGTGTTGTGCTTGTTTTTAAGCGTTGGCTATTGTGGTATTAACAAGCTGATGAAATGTTTTTCGATCGGCAGCTAGATGAAACAATTCGTCGACCGTTCGACCTGTCCATTGTCCAATGTCACGCAGTCAGGACAATTTTATTGTTTTCTGACCCGAATAACTTATTACAGTTATAATATTTATACAACACTTATTTACTTTTAACACAAATTTGTTTCATAAATTCATTCTTGCGGTGCTTATCTAATATTTATTTTCTATAATTTTCTAGTTTGAACCAATTGTCTTATCTCGTTTTATTGCAGTTCTCTCTTCTCTGCTTCTTCTCTGACTTTATCCTCATATTTGATTCTTGGACTTCTTTTCCTCTTTTTCCCTCGTACTCTGGCTTAGTATACTTTTCTTTTGGTTATTCTTTAACTTTGGCTTTTGTATTATTGTGTTATTTCCTATTTTATATCTTATTGTGACACTCTCTATTTTTCTTAGGAATCTCATTTCTGTAGGTTTGGTTTTACTTTTGTTATTTTTTGTTAGTGTCGATAACTCACTTCCATAGTTTATTGAAGGTCTTACCACGTTTTGATTAACATGGATTTTTACTTCCTAGTATCTCTTTCTTTTCAAAAAATGTATTTCTTATTGTATTGTATATTTTCAAAGCTTTCCCTATTCTATTGTTTATTTCTTTGTCATCAGTCATCATCATCATTCTGGCTTTACAACCTTGCACCCGTACTCTACATCGCATTACTCAGCCAAGCACGTATTCCCATATTTCTCATGCCTGGGTCTTCCTCGTTTTCTCTGACCAATGGGTCTATCATGGAGCGTTTTTCTAGCTGGGTTATTTTGTTACATCTGCATTACATACCCTACCTACCTCAAACGTTATATCATAATAACATTTTACGGTATCTGGTTCCTTGTATATTATATAAAGTTGTATCGTCTTCTCCACACTCCATTGTCATTCACCGCTTTACAGTTTCGCCTTAGTACTTTTCTTTCGAAATATCCTAACATGTTTTCATTACTTTTTGTTAGAGTCCAGGTCTCTGAACAATATGTTAGGACTGGGCGTATTATTGTTTTGTAGTTTTATTTTTGTATTTCTCGATGTAATGGAGGGTTTAAGAAGGAGATTGAGCCCAAAATAGCATCTGTTGTCCGTGAAAATTCTTAGCCATGGCAAAGTATTTGGCACAAGGGTACCGAGACGCTGTCGTATTTCCTGGATGAAAAACCTCCGACAATGGTTTGAAATGGAACTGTTTCGAAGAGCGGTCAAGAAAACCATGATAGACTTGATGATCGTCAACAGCCGGATCGGATAGGACATTAAAAAAGAAGAATGTAGATAATACTCAGCCTTATAGTCAGCTCCAGATGTTAGCTACTCATATATAAAAAAATACTAAATAATCTTTTTGTTTGTCTTCTTTCCTCATTTTAGATAAATTATCTATTTTATTTTTATATAGCTGTCTCCTCCATATTTAGGCTATCGCTACACCGATTTCGGAGATGACTTACGCTTGAATGTTTAATTATTAATATCTCCAGGCTTGTGTGTGTTATGCTTTTCATTCTTTTTTTATTTAGAACTGTTTTTCATATCTATTCAATGAAGTATCCTGATATCGATTGTTTACAGTAGTAGTTTGGATTTTGGTATTTTTAATCTAGTTTTTGCATTACATGTCCGACATATCTTATAATTGATATATCTTACAGGTATATTGAGATTCGGAAATTATCATTTTAAAATATTTGGCTGTTTTATTATTTATTGTATAAAAAATCGAGAGAAGTTTTTAAAACGATGTCCACTATTTATTGTATTATCTTGTGGGTAATTTATACAATTTCTGATTCGTTTATACAATTTATTAAAAAAATATGTGTTTATAACATTTTGACATACAGTTAACACTGAGGAAAACATAACCACATAAAATAAACTACAATTCATAATAACAAATTAGGAAGCTTTTTGTAAATACATGTTTCATGAAATAGTTACCATTAATAAATTAGTTCCACTACAAGGGTTCTTTGAAACAAAAATTCGTGAGATTGAATTTTATGTTGCTCCCGTTGGATGCTAAATACACGAATTTCATTTTAAAAACGTATCTACAAAAATAAAGAACGAGAAATGTCTGACTTTATTGACTTTGTTGATTTCTCATGAAAATTATGTGCCTATGTCACTCGCACGGTACTCACGAATCTAACGGCACGTCTTATATATATATATATATATATATATATATATATATATATATATATATATATAAATATATATATATATATATATATATATATATATATATATATATATATATATATATATATATTCCGAAAGATTTCCGCGGTTAGTACAATTAAACCTAAGCTAAGATTAATACTATTACAAGAAATAATATTAAACTCGACAGTCTTTCGGATTCAACAGCGTCGTTTATCATTGCGCCGAGCTTTCGACATTCTCTTTGATCTCTTCTTCAGAGCTTGCGAGGTCTCAGTCTAAGGCCAAGATTTTAATTCTATGAAGAATATTGAAGCAGCAATTACAAAGAGGAAACAAACGAACAGGTATCATGGCTCAAAATGCAATGGATTAGATTAGTGAAGGAAAAATTTCCATTTTCCGTTCTATGTCTAAAGTCAATAAAACCAGGAATGCCATTTCATTCAGACAAATTGATATGAAACATTAATACCCTGGACCAAAACCTGTGGCTAAGGAAAAGAAGAGGACATGTTAGATTTGCTTTCATACATTCCACCTATGAACCATGCTTACTTTCAGGGACTTGTTGAAACAACAGAAACACATGATATATGCCCACTGAATTTAGTTAATATTCAACATGATTTAGATGTTTTATTGCAAAGAAAGAACTTTATGATTGAATTAGTGTAGTTATTTGAGTAAAACATAAAACTTCTGCTTAATTTTTTTCTATTTTTAAACTTTCAATTTACAAATTCAGTTTTTTCAAATGCAGTGACGTAGGTACGTCACTTTAACCCTAAACTACATAAATGATTATCCTATTTAGACAAAGATATCTTCCTGCAATGTACAAGAAAAAAGTGCTAATAATCTGTTGTGTAATTTATTATAAAGTTTCTGACAAAACTTTCTGTGTCTCATAATGCACAAAACATAACTTACACCATTTTGGGTTTAACACCCTAACATGCATATATAAGGTAGGTGTAGGTATTATGGCCATGTGCGGTAATATGGCCATCTAACAAATTTCCCACTATTTTTATGTTTAAACGATAGAAATCTTAATACAAGCATAGTAATACAAAGTTAGCATCGAAATTGTTAAACAGATGGTCCCATATTCACTATAAGTCAGCGCAGTAGGTCATTGTTTTGAAAAGTCTCCATTGTAGAAGCTGGTTATTAATTCCATAATTAAAAAAAATCACAACTCGTTCTAATAGGTAAGTTTTTATTATATTAATTGAACTTAAATGTTTCGTAGACCTTAATAATCGTGTACTTATTGTGTGTCTTATTTTAGTGTATACTTTTTGATTTATTACATTTTTTCGTAGACAAAAGACAAATATCAAAATACAGTGTTGATTAATATGGCCAGGTGAAAAGTATTGTTATATGGCCATGGCCATATTTATCTTCCTGTGGCCATATTACTCTACAATAAATATTTTGCATGCTGTATTGATATGATTTATTTTGTTACAGAAATCAAAAATGCCTCAGTATCAGTGCAGAGGCCTACGAGGCAACTGGACCAAAGAAAATTTGTCAGCAGCTTTAAGAGATGGAAAATGGAACCGCAGTTAACACAGCTAGTCGTACATATCACATCCCTAGGCGGACACTTCGACGATATTTAGAAGAGGGAAAGCAAGTAAAGTCTTGTCTAGGGCGAAAAACTATACTTACGAATGTCCAAGAAGCAGAATTAGTTCAACGTATTATCCATCTTTCACAAATTGGATATCCACTTACTGCAAGGGTACTTTGTAAGTGTGTATATCGGTATACAGAACTCAATAAAATCCCAAATCCTTTTCAAGACACAAAAGGAATAGCTGGTCGTTACTGGCTACGTGGTTTTATGTAAGTAAAGTACAAAACTTAAATCTGGCTAGGGCACAAAAGCTTAATAAATTTATTGTAAAAGATCATTTTACTAAGCCTGAAGGTATTGTTAGGAATTTATTAATTGTTATGTCTTTAATTTATAATGTCTTTACTAATTTATTATATTGTTCCTACTTTAATTTATTAAAAGGCACGATAATTTATATAAGTTTATTTATCACTAAATATACAATAATTTATTAGTAGGCGAGCGTAACAATAATAATATCGCGAGCGCGAATCTTCTTTATTAACTGTCCCTTCCAAATAAAGTTCCGTTATTATATACCAGTGCCGTTATCTCGAATAGTCTAAAACCTTCGATGGCGAAACGGTAAAGGCAAACTGGATTTCCCTCATATCGGTTCTGGAAGGTCGCTCAGGTAAATCGAGGCCTCTCGTAAACTCTACAACATATTAGATTAAAAACATGTTTTAAAGGTTAAAACTATGACTCATATTTTTACGTAACATTGCCCCCCTCTCAAAAGATGGTTCCTCCTGGAACCTTGTTGGGACTAGAACTGGAACGGTATGCTGGTATCGGCAACTGGACCCTCTTTTACAACTTCCAGTTGTATAAAAATGACAAGGGACGGTTTTCTCTCCGCACCAGTAACTATGCGGATTGCAACAGACTAACACCTGGACTTCGGTGTCTTTAAAGATCTCCTCCACCATATTTCGGATAACCCTCCAATCTAATTGGCGGCACTCCAACTTTGGCATGGCTAACTTTTGCACGTCGGACTCTAGTACGTGCCCTCTCAATTGAAGTAAGGCTTCCCATACATCTCGGTAGGTAGGTTGGTCACGGGCAGTGTCTTTTGTTACCAGGTAGAAAAGGTAACGTGATGCATCTTGGAGTTTCAAGGTTTTACCGGGAGCTGGCACTTGGCATTGAAGTTCTGCAACTCGACCAAACTTCCTTCGAAAGACGGATGCCAACCCTGGTGCGTCTTTGATACTGGCCGGGATGGTAAGGGCCAGCGAGTAGTCATCGGGGAGCTCGAGTAGATCTTGCTTTTCTTCAGTGGTAACACCATGTCTCGCTTTACCGGTACCTCCATAGGCACCCATGAATTCCTCAAACGTGAGGTCAGACACATCGTGGATTTGGTTTACTTCCACTTCTTCATCTACGTTGTGGTCACCTTCAAAAGACGCCAACCGGTTATGGTGTACTATCATCGGCTTTCCCCTCGGAATCTTGCTTATTCGGTAGATGACATCGTTGATCTTCTCCATAATGAGGTATGGACCTTCCCAAAACTGCTGCAATTTGGGAGAACAACCTTTTCGCTTCTTGGGATTATACAGCCATACTTTGTCGTTCTTCTTAAAGCAACCCTTTTCGGCTTGTGTATCGTACCGTTTCTTCATTCTGTCGCTAGCGATCTGAAGGTGGGAACGGACCAACTCATGCACATCGTCCATTCTTCTTCGTAATTCGATCACATAATCTTCACCTGCTACATCTTCTCCAGGTTTACATCCAAACTCGAGATCACAAGGTAGTCGCATTTCGCGTCCGAATAGGACTTTGGCTGGTGTCTGGCCTGTTGATTCGTTAACAGCAGATCTGTAGGCCATTGTGAAGAACGGAAGGTATTGGTCCCAGTCTCGCTGATGATCGGACACCATCTTTGTCAAATACTTGCCAACTGTCCTATTCATTCGTTCTACCATACCATCCGATTGCGGATGATACGCGGTAGTTCTTGTTTTCTTCATGCCTAGTCTATCACATATTCCTTGGAATAGATCGCTTTCGAAGTTCCTGCCTTGGTCACTATGTATCTCCAAAGGCACTCCAAATCGGCTGATATATTCTTGGATCAACTTATCTGCAACGGTGGCGGCCTTCTGGTCGGGAAGTGCGTAAATCTCGACCCACTTAGTAAAGTAATCCATTACTACCAGCATGTACTTGCCTCCATTTTCACTTTCTGGAAATGGCCCAGCGATGTCCAAAGCTATTCTTTCAAACGGGCTTCCAACATTATATTGTCTCATAGGAGCTCTCCTTTTTCGGTGAGGCCCGTTACTCGTAGCACAAATAGTACATTTCTTACACCAGTCTTTTACGTCGTCGGAACTGTTCATCCAATAAAACCGTTCCCGAATTCGCTGAAGGGTTTTTCTTACACCAAAATGCCCTCCCGATGGACTGTCGTGTAACTGACGAAGTACTTCGGCTATTCTGCTCTTTGGGATCACCAACTGTCTTCTCTTCTCTGAACCGTCATCATTTTCCAGGACTCGTTTGAGCAAGCCATCTTCGATGATAAATGAGTCCCACTGGGCCCAATACGTCTTAACTACTGAGCATAGGTTTGATATTTCCTGCCAAGGTGGTCGACGGTTTTCCTCTTTCCATTTTCGGATTTTCTGTATAACTGGATCTCTCTCTTGTTCTTCCCTGATTTTAGTAGGCGTCCAGTCGTCGTTGACAATCGTCGTTCTTAGCACTGCTGCTTCCTTGGATTCCGTTTTGTTGCAGTGGGAACACTCTGCTGGGCATGGCCTTCTGGAAAGAGAATCAGCGTTTCTGTGGCTAACTCCGGCCCGGTGCTCAATCTTAAAATCGTATTCTTGGAGTCGTTCGATCCACCTGGCTATCTGACCCTCTGGATTCTTGAACTGCATCAACCACTTAAGGGCGGCATGGTCGGTTCGGATTAGAAACTTTCTGCCATAGAGGTATTGATAGAAGTGCTCTACTGATTTAACTACTGCTAGAAGTTCTCTTCTCGTGACGCAATAATTCCGCTCAGGTTTTGAAAGAACTTTACTAAAATATCCGAGGACTCGTTCCTGTCCTCCTTGAATCTGAGACAGCACTCCTCCAATTCCCACATTACTTGCATCCGTATCTAAGATGAACTCTCCTTCTGGCAGTGGATACCCTAAAATTGGTGCTGTTATTAAATGCTTTTTCAACGTTTCAAAGGCATTTTGGCAGTCTATATCCCAGCGGTATTCTCTTGCTTCCTCTGTAAGTCGCGTTAATGGCTTAGCGATATCTGCAAACTTCTTAATAAACCTCCGGTAGTAAGTACATAGTCCAAGAAAACTTCTCACTTGATGTTTGTCAGTTGGTTTTGGCCATTCCTTAATGGAATCGATTTTTCCCTTATCCACGGCCACTCCTTCTTTACTGACTATATGACCCAGATAATTGACTTTACCTTGAAATAGCTGGCACTTCTTGGGGTTTAGCATCAATTGGGCAGCTTTAAGTCGATTAAAAACGTTTTCTAAATTCCTCAAATGATCTTCGAATGTCTCCCCCAAGACGATTATGTCATCTAAATAAACCAGGCATGTTTTCCAAGATAACCCTCTCAACACATTTTCCATAAGCCTCTCAAATGTCGCAGGAGCATTACAGAGTCCAAATGGCATAACGTTGAATTGCCACAATCCAGATCCTGTGGTGAAGGCTGTCTTTTCTTTATCTACTGGGTCCATTTCTACCTGCCAGTATCCAGACTTCAAATCCAAAGTAGAAAACAATTTACTTCCAGCCAATGTGTCCAATGTGTCATCGATCCGAGGCAGAGGATAACTATCTTTCTTGGTAACGTTGTTCAACAAACGGTAATCCACACAGAACCTCGTCGTTCCGTCTTTCTTCTTAACCAGGACCACCGGAGAGACCCATGGACTCGTAGAAGGTTCTATCACCCCGTCTTTCTTCATTTCCTGAACAATCGTTTCAGCTTCCTCTCTCTTCGCCTGTGGTAATCGTCGAGCTGTTTGACGAATTGGCTTAGCATTACCAGTATCAATTTTATGCTTAACAACGGTAGTTCTTCCCGTCTTTCCTCCTTTCGGTACGAAAATATCACGATACTGCCGAAGAAATTCCCTTAATTTCCTTTTCTCCATCTGATTTAGAGACTGTCCTGCAACTGCAACCATTTGGTCGAATTTGTCGTTGGAATTATCAGATGTTGTCGCCTGACGAATTATGGATGTCACAGGTACACAAGTTCCTACTTTTGTCTCTTTCTTTATGGTCACTGGGTAGTCGTTGACATTGATAAGTCTCACAGGAATTTCTTTAGCCGAAATCACCAATTCCTTTCCAATTATGATTCCACGGCCAACCTCATCGTCGTGGTTCCAAGGCTCCATCATAACAGGTCTCCCTTCGTCTACAATTCCCTGTAGTCGCGCTACTATGATCGTTTCGCTTCTCGCAGGCACGACTGTATCTTCTGTAATGGCTGCTTGCACAGTGTTGTCATTATGTGGATGGAGAAATACCTCCTCGTTGCCAACTTTGATTACCTTATTCTTAAAATCCAATTGGAATCCATGCATATTCATTACGTCCATTCCTAATATAACATCCTCTTCGATGTCAGCAACTATAACAGTATGGACAAACTTTTCTGCCCCAATTCCCAATTGTACCTGGATTTCTCCATGAATGTTGGCATTTTCACCTGTAGCGGTCCGAAGTCGTAACCTCGTTGGTAACAGTTTCTTTCGGCTGTTTATAACTGTCGGGCGTATAATGGTTCTGGTCGCTCCGGTATCCACCAACAACGTATGCTTTTTACCATTTATGTCTCCATCTACATATACACTATCTTCACGACATTTCAAAGAAGCTATTAGTATGAGAGGGTCTTTGGAAAAGTTCTGGGTCGAAGCTGCCCCCCTAAGGCTGACCCGTTCTAGTTTTCCTGATGGTGAGTTTCTTGATTTGCGTCGTACCTAGGGTGCTTACAGGAGCTTCGTACGTGTCCTATTTCGCCACAATTCCAGCATCTGATGGTCTTCGTTTTCTTGTATGTCATGCTTTTTATCATATTAACGAGCTGGTCAAGTTTATCTTCATCTTCTTCCTCTTTTACAGTCCTAACTTTACTGTAACCGCCAGAGGCCTGCGTAGCTGACTCATATTCGAGGGCGGCGGATAAGACATCAACCAGCGTCTTGTGACGAGCTAATCGTAGTGTTCTCTGCATTTCATGATCACGAAGACCATCAATAAACGTTTGAACGGCCAACTTTTCCATCATGTCTTCGGGAGCTGTTGGATAAGCATATCGTACTAATCTGGCAATATCTACTTCATATTCTTGAAGAGCCTCATCTTTCTTCTGTCTACGATTTTTAAGCTGCGACTGATATACATGCTCCAAATGTTCGTGGCCATATCGCATATTTAACCTCTTCTTCAGTTGTTCGAAATCATCGGTCTCCTCTACGGCTATGGTCTGAAGCACATCTAAGGCATCTCCTCGAAGAGCGATAGTCAGGTTTACAGCCTTTTCTTTTTCAGACCATCCATTCGCTCTTGCAGCTGATTCGAACTGTTTCATGTAGTTGTTCCATGACGATTTTCCGTCGAAAGTTGGGACTTTGACATGCACAGAACTTCCACTTCCTTCAAATTTCGGCCGTGTTTCCAACTTACATTTCGTCTCGTCTTCTTTTATCTCTGCTGTAATTGGATTGTTTCCTCTCTCTGCTGTCCCTGTTTCCTCCAGCTTCTTTTCCATCTCTTTCATCTTTTCTTCGAAGGCCGACATATCGGCAGCAACTTGGTTTTTTAACGAAGATATTCTATCGTCGAGGGCAGACATCTCAGAAGTGACTTTAGAGATTTCCGAAGAGATGTTAGCAGAAACTTTGCTTTCCAGGGACGAAATCTCGTTAGAAACTTTGTTTTCTAATGACGCGATGTCACCAGAAACTTTGGCTACATCAGAAGAAACTTTCGAAATATCGTCAGAAACTTTGTTCTCTAATGATGCGATGTCACCAGAAACTTTTGAAATCGACGAGAGGACAGCATCTTCAAATATATAAGTCTCTGGATCTAGTCCTTCTTCTAGCAAAGCGTTCTTTAGTCGTTGGACTAACTCAGCCTTTTTTCCGGTAGAAGCTAATTCTCTGTCTTCAAGATGTCTTCTTAAATTAGTCACTGTCAGCTCATAAATCGTAGCCATTTTCACAATTTATTTTATATCACACTTCTGCACCACTGTTAGGAATTTATTAATTGTTATGTCTTTAATTTATAATGTCTTTACTAATTTATTATATTGTTCCTACTTTAATTTATTAAAAGGCACGATAATTTATATAAGTTTATTTATCACTAAATATACAATAATTTATTAGTAGGCGAGCGTAACAATAATAATATCGCGAGCGCGAATCTTCTTTATTAACTGTCCCTTCCAAATAAAGTTCCGTTATTATATACCAGTGCCGTTATCTCGAATAGTCTAAAACCTTCGATGGCGAAACGGTAAAGGCAAACTGGATTTCCCTCATATCGGTTCTGGAAGGTCGCTCAGGTAAATCGAGGCCTCTCGTAAACTCTACAACATATTAGATTAAAAACATGTTTTAAAGGTTAAAACTATGACTCATATTTTTACGTAACAGTATTTTAAGAGAAATGGACATAATCTATAAACTCGAACGGATATATGATGTAGACGAGAAAGTTTGCAAGTTAACAGTTCACCATCAGTAGAAAGTTTTGGCAGAAAAAGGCGCAAGAAGTGTACATGTTGCAAATGAACATGGACAAAGTGTTACCACAGAATAAATAACAATCAGAATGCCCACTCTCAGATGCCGCCTTTGAAGTGTGTCAGCACGCGATCGCCATATTTTAAACGGAAACACAGGCTTGGATTAAGTAATTTGTGACAAGCTACGACAAAACCATAATTAAAATTTTTAGAAATTAATAATTTAGTAAATTTTAAATAATTTAATCTATTCTTCAACTAAAAGTACGAATAAAATAGTGCATATTATGTCTATGGTTGCCGTAAATAAATTAAACCGGGTTAATTTTTCTATGCACACAAGATAAAAGTTCACTGAACAGCACTAGTTCCGTTTAAAACATGGCTGATTCAGTCTGCGCGAACAAGGTGCGCGTACCTATCTATACAAGCAAAGTGGGCATTCTGATTGTTTATTATTCTGTGATGTTATCATCGTTTCTTTTGGTAATGTTCTTACTACAGCAATCCCTTCAATGGTGCTTTTTAAGGGTAAACGTAGTAAGCCAGAATGATTTGACTCATTACCTCCATGTGCTGTTTTTTAAATGACTGCAAAAGGCAGCATAAATATTGAAACTTTTTCAGTTTGGCTTCAACACTTTGCAAAATTTAAGACTGCTGGTCCGTGCATTATCATATTTGATGATGCAATATGTTACTTGGATTACACTATTGTAGAAACTGCCGAAAGATACGAAATCACTTTATACTGTTTAACTGGTAATACTACTCACGAGCTCCAACCAATGGACAAAGCTGTATTTAGAGCATTTGAATAATACTGGGATGATGAAGTTATGAAATATTATTCTATCCATAGGGATCGTGTTATTACTAAACATATATTTGAGGCAATTATTTCGACTGTTTGGGACAAAACAATGACACCATTTAATATAAAATCGGAGTTTTCTTCAACAGAAATTTATCCATTCAACCCAGAAGCTATCCCAGAGATAGCGTTTCCTCCTAGTACTATCACGTACCAACACCAGGAAGATAAGGAGAATGTACCATTGTCAGAAACTAACGTTGGTAATAAAGCAGATGATTGTATCCCGTCAACTTCCGGCATGCAACAAAAAGATTACCGTTGTCATTCTACTTTGGGATTACAATCGAAAAATAGCTCAAAAGAAGTATGTCTGGACACTGATAATAGCAACTCTTGTCGTCCCTCCACTTCGGATATTCAACCGAAAAATCGCCCAAAATAACCCCTTTTAAACACTGATAGTAACAACTCTGACTCAACCTTCAGTTTGCATGATTCTAGCAGCGATGAAGTTATTGATTCAGAAGACGATCAGAGTGATTCCTCAAACATCCACAATACTTCATTCAAAGTATGCTCGAAACTCCTGAAAATACATCAATCAAGAACAATAACAAAAAACCAAGAAAACTAGCTATCAATAGTCGAGCCCAAGTTATTACTAAAGATTTATTCGTTAGCTGCATTAAAATAAGCGATTCAAAATATATTGAAGCCAACACGTATATTACAGGTGGTAAAAAAGTCTCGTCAAAGCTACGAAAATTACCTAATCCAATAGAAAAATTCTTTGCCTGCTAAGAAAAAGGTAACAAGAATATTGGTTCTGCAAATTATGCAAGGAAGGCTATATGAGATATATGTAGATATGAGACTATGTAACGTGTGTAGCACTTATGTCCACGAAGAGTGCATAAGTCTCACAGCCAACGACAAAATTGATACATTCTTATGCCTTGATTGTGAAAAATAAGATAATATTAAGTTTTTGTACTGTATTTGCTTAACATTTAATAAAACTGTTAAAAATTCTGAAACTACTTTATTGTTTTATGTGTTAAGTTTCATAGTTAGAGATAAAAATTTACTTATTGTAGAGTGGCCATATTGCCGACACCATGTTGGTAATATGGTCAATAGCAGTATTTTTTTAATTACGCCATAAATATCGTATTTTTATTAATTTTTGAAATATTATAAAACAAATATATATTTAGATAACCCATATAACTGTAATAAGAGTTACTTTTCAATAGACTTATATTTAGCCACAAATACAGACAAATGTTCTTGAGGTGGCCATATTACCTGCACATACCTTACATACACTCGAAAAGTATTACTCTCCCGTTGGTTCAGTAGGTAAAAAATATTCATTTTTTTAATGTACGAGGCGTTTTTTAAGTAAGTACCGTTTTGGAATTAAAAAAAGACGTGCAAAGATATGGCAATAATTTTATTTTTACATGAAAGCCTCTACCTTAATCTACTTTTCTACATAATTTCCGTGAATATTGAGGTACTTGTCATAACGTGGCACCAGTTTTTGAATACCCTCCTGATAAAATTCTGCCGCCTGACTTGTTAACCACTGCATCACAAATATTTTGACTTCGTTATCGTCTTGAAAACGCTGACCGCCCAGGTGTTTCTTCAAGTGCTGGAACAAATGGTAGTCGCTGGGCGCCAGATCAGGGCTATATGGAGGATGATCTAGAGTTTCCCATTTAAATGGTTTGATGAGATCTTTGGTCTCATTAGCCACATGTGGACGGGCATTGTCATGCAGTAAAACGATACCCTTACTCAACTTGCCACGTCTTTTGTTCTGGATTGCACGACGCAGATTTTTCAATGTCTCACAATAAGACGCTGCATTGATTGTCTCATTACGAGGCAGAAACTTCACTAGCAATACTCCTTTTCTGTCCCAAAAAACTGTGCACATGATTTTCCGGGCAGAAATTGTTTGCTTAAACTTCACTCTTTTGGGTGATGATGAATGTCGCCATTCCATGGATTGTTGTTTCGATTCTGGTGTGACGTAGGCCACCCACATTTCGTCACCAGTAACAATTTGGTCTAAAAAATCTTCACCTTCACTGTGGTACCGCTCAAGGAAAGTCAATGCACTGCCTAAACGTTGGGTTTTGTGCAAATCCGTCAACATTTTTGGAACCCAACGTGGACACAATTTCCGGTAATTCAAGTTCTTGGTAACAATGCGATACAAAACACTACGAGAATACTGAGGAAAGCAGTCGGACAATGATGAAATTGTAAAGCGTCTGTTTTCTCTCACCTTTTCGTCCACTTTCTGCACCAAATGTGCATTAACGACCGAAGGACGCCCACTCCGTTCTTCATCATGCACATTTGTGCGACCATCTTTAAATGCTCTCACCCATTTCCTTACCATTCCATCACTCATAATGTTTTGTCCGTAAACTTCAACGATCTCACGATGAATATTGATCGGTTTTACGCCTTTAGCACTAAGAAATCGTATAACAGCCCGTACTTCACAATCAGCGTGACTCACGATTGTTGGAGGCATCTTAAACACTGGAGTAAACAAGTATACGATGAAGAATCAGACTGTACTGGCGTCAGTGCGTAGACACGAGATGTAGGTAACCAGCGCTCATGCGCGGAACGCCGACCGTAGCGCTACGGCGGCGGAATCGCAAAACGGTACTTACTTAAAAACATGCCTCGTACTTTCTTTCCGGACAGTGGGATGAAATTGTACTCGCTTACACCTCGCTACGGCGCCTATGTTGCTAGTAATCGTTAAAATTCCTATTGACCATTAGTTATTACTCCTCTGAATTGACTTACATGACAGCAGAGTGCAGAATATAATAATCAATTAAAATGGTACTGCATAAAAGTAGACCTTTTCGTTGATATCATTAACGAGTTAAAGTAAAAAATAGAATATGGATTATTTCATATTTATAGATGAAAAATGCGGACATTATCAATATTTTACACAAACAAAAATAAACATTGTAGTGAAAAATTACAATTTGAGAAATGTATAACATATCTAACAATGTATTTAAAAATTACATCTATGAAGTAATATACAAAAAGAAGGACATATAAACTACTTTTGGCTTTTACAAGCCTGCTTTTTACTACAATAAAATTTTAATTAATTTAAAACATATAACTTCTTTATAAAAATAAATAAAATAAAATTATTTACTATGAATAAACATAGTAATCTTGAAACACACACTACTTAATACACATTAAAACTTAAATTATCATTATAGTAAAACAGTACAATCATAAACAACAATAATTGATTAAAACATCAATAACAACAAAAACTATAAATAATATTTCCTTTCGCAATAAAAGCACAATTTGCTGATTTAGTTATATCTGTTTTTACGGTTTGTGCGATATGTTTATTTTGCTCAATTTTTTATATTAATAAAATTTAAGAGAGATCAGAGCTCTACAATTCAGAACATAATGGTTATAGAGATGTAAATAAAAGGGACAACGTGTGGGAAATAATAGCAGCCCGCTTTGAAAACAATAAAACAGGTGTTTAGATAAATTATAAATATATAAATTTTTATCGAGCCACACAAAAAATAAAAATACTGAGTATAAAATATTGTAGATCATAAATGAACTAACTATTTGTATGTCAATAGGTTAGCTTGTTATTCAGAAAAAATATGATGAAAATTTCGAAAATCTGTCTGTGATGATAGATAAGTACACTACGACGAAATATATAACGGGAATGGACAATGAGAATGGCTAAATGGGGTATACAAGGGATACGAATCAAAGAACGAGAGAGTATAGAAGAGATAGAACGAACTACGAATGACATTTGAGGCGGTTAAAATAAAAGTGGTGTAAGTCAGTTATTTGTCATTATTGAGTTATGCTCATATTCGTTTTGTCTATATACAAATCTATTAGCAAGAAAAATGGTGTAGGTCAAAAGTCTTCTCTTGTCTCATAGATGGCAGCATCGGTTTGAAGCGAAACTACTCATATCGTAGTTAAATTGTGGTGTTTTTGTGGATGCTGTTATTGACTGTTGAGTGCTGTATGGCTGACGACGTTTTCATTGTATTAAGTGAAAGAAATAGTGAACCTAGTGCATCGAGTTAGAATCTATGAAGAGGGCATCACGTGACTAAAAACGACCTCACTTCGGCCATATTGTTATGATTGTTTTGACAGATTGTGTATGATTGTTTACGTTTGTTCTTTTTCGAATATTTTTAGTTTTATAATACTTTTATAAAAAACTGTAATATTATATTGTGATAGTGAATAATAGTGGTTTCTTGTTCTCAACGTAGTTGCAGTAGCAGAAGCAATGTTAATAAAAAATCTTCAGGAATAATGTCCCCTGTAAATATGTAAACAAAGTAATGGCCCGTCCTTCAGAAAATAAATTAAAAGTATTCATAAAAAATCTTAAGTAAGGTAGATCGTGCTATTCTTGAGAATATTCAAATATCTTCATCCTAAATATCTTAAAATTTCTTGTTAACTACTGCAATATAATTATTTTTAATTCTACACAGTATTTCCATTGTAATATTCGGCAGATATTCAATTTTGTTTTTTAATAATAACTTTTCTAACTTTGTTAATTGAACTAAATTTTTAAGTATCAGTTAATTTGTAGTTATAAAATTAATATATAAGTTGTAAAACGAACGTATTTCTTTTATTTTATACCGTATATTCATTTTACCCTTTAAAGTATTATTTATATTATTATCTCTTTCAGATACAACTTGTTATTTGACTGTATTAATTTATCTTTATGTATAATATGTCGTGTTTTTAGTGTTTACCGCGGGATAAATAAATCATAGTTTATTTAAAATGTATTGCACTTTTTTAGATTATGATTAAATCTTCTTAATAACTAGTCATATTTGTATAGTAGTTTTAATATTATTGAGTCAGGCCCTGATCCCACCGCCATATTGGTATGATCTTTAACCACACCTACTGACGCCGTTTTTAATACACACGTTAATATGCTCATAGCTTCTCCATAGATTCTAACTCGATGACCTAGTGTTCATTCTTACTCAGGATCGGACGAATGGCTACCATCGGACTCAGAAAATACAGGTAAGTCACATTATATTTACGTATACCTACCTGATGAAAAGTGTAACATAACCACAAAATTGGTATTTAAACTTTAGTTCTAAAGTTAGCGATTAGTACATGCATTGTTTTTAGGCAAAATTGTCGTAATCTGTATTTACTTTTCATGTAGACGTACAATTGCAACGCCTGAAAGATGTTGTAGGTTGTCGCTAACAATGTTTTTTTATTTCAGAAACTGATGTTGAGAACAGTATACCTAATATGTCTATAATACAAGACACACCGGAGGTACAACAAGAACATGAAAAACCACCTCGGACTCGGAAAAGGCAGATGAATGGTAGTGTAGTAAAAAAACGAGCAATACTAAGAAATACAGGTAAATAATTAACGACTAAACGTGGTAAATTGTAGCAGGAAAGGTATTTACTAACACGGACTGTTTTTGCAAAAAGAAATGTTTGCAACAAATACCAGAAGAAGCACGTGCTCATGCTTTTAAATCATTTTGGAAGTTAGGTTCCTTTAGTACACAAAATGCCTTTATATGTGGTTTAATAAAACAAAGCATTCATTCCCCAACAAAAAGACGTCCCAAAGATCAATCACGTTCTGCAAAGTCGGTTAGTAATCAATATTACATACAAGCACAAGGGCAAACCATCAATGTCTGTAAAAAGTTCTTTTCTCAGACATTTAAGATATCTGATGGGCGCATGTCGAGGGCTATTAAAAAATTGCAAAATGGAAACGAACCCGGATCTGATTGCAGAGGTCGTCGCGCTTCTTTCAAAAAAATTCCTATCGAACGCATGAACATAGTTCGAGAACACATCAATATCTTCCCAGCATATCAGTCACATTACAGGAGAGCTAAAGATCGCAACCGAAAATATTTATCATCATAACTTAATGTTACTCTTATGTATAATTTGTACAAGGAATTCTGTGACGACAGAAATATCATTCCTGTTTCTATCGACATTTATCGCAGGACATTTAACAATGAATTTAATCTTCATTTCCCTGTACCACATACAGACACTTGTAGTAAATATGATAGCTATAAAATCAGAAAACCGATCTTAACCGACGACATAGAATTACGTAATCTGGAAAAAGCCCAGAATGATGAATCCTATTACTCTTTTACGTTTGACCTAGAAAAGGCCCTCGCTTTTCCCAAGCTCAGTACGTCCACAGCGTACTATAAACGCAATATGTACGTTTACAACTTTGGCTGTCACGAACTTTCAACTGGTTTAGGCTTCATGTATGGGTGGCATGAGACGCTTGCCTTTCGAGGTTCGCAGGAAATCGCATTGTGTATAGTTAAGCACATTGAAACACGCGCATCGCACTTTAAGCATATTGTTGCCTACAGTGATACTTGCACCGGACAAAATAGGAACTGGAACATTGCCTTATCCTTATTAAAGATAGTACGTAGTGACACCAATCCGGCGGAAACAATTGATCTAAAGTTTATGGTGAGTGGTCATTCCTACCTACCCAACGATGCAGACTTTGGATCAATAGAAACTTACTCCAGAGGAAAGACAATTTATGTCCCAAACGATTGGTATTCTATCATAATGAAGTCACGAAGATATAAATCGTTCCACTTTTCACAGATGGTTAGCGAAGATTTTAAAAGTGCCTGCAATCTCAAAAAAGCAATCACACAGAGAAAAGTGAATTGCGATAATAAGCCAGTATCGTGGTTAAGAATACAGTGGCTTAGGTGCAATCGAGACGAACCCTTTAGTTATTTTGTAAAGAATCGCTAAATGAAGAATTGGACTTTTTCAGCATCAATCTTGTGCTAGGCACACAAAAAGGAAGGCCGAGATTATTGAAAAACATTCTACAAGAATGACTTTATGACAGTTCTCGACGAGTGACTATGATGAAAAAACGAGATATGTCTGACTTGTTGCCATTTATTCCACCTGTGCATCATAGTTATTTCAATAATCTTATAACATTTGATTCTCTTGGGCGCGATGATGATTCAGGACCACTCACAGATGACAAGTTTCCAGCGAGTAACGAATCTGGGGCATAAAACCTGCAATGTTGTTTGTATACGATGTTGATTTGATTTTCTGTATCTTTCTCTGTCCTATAAACTTTTGATGAAATAGTGATGTAAGTCATTTTAACCCTTGTTCTAAGTCTCCCCTGTATAAATTAATTCAATATATCTCCATCAAGAGTTTCACATACGCATTGCTGACAAAGGTAAGGGATAATTAATACGATTTGTTTGTCGTGTATTTAATGATAGTGATCTTAGTAAAAGTTTCTGTTTTACAAAATGAAGTTAAACTGACATACACCACTGTTATTTTAACCGCCTCATTTAAATTTTGACAAAAACCAAACAGAAGTGAAAAGGAAACGGAATAATTGGTAATTATGTTAAATTCTACAGAGTGTCCAAAGATTGAAAAGAGGAGACTTTATCCCTGGAAGTCACGAACGTATAAAAATTAAAAATTTTAGATGTAAGGATAAATCGTGGTGCGATCAGGAACAGTACTTGCTTTTGGTGAAAATAGTAAAAAACGTGCACGTGCAGCACGTGCATCATTCATTAAACTTAACAAGTTTCTTTGTTGTCGGGATATAAGGTTAGAACTACGCCTGAGAATGCTTCGATGTTACGTGTACTCCACTCTTCTTTATGGCTTGGAAGCGTGGACACTAAAACAAGTCCATCTGAATAAGTTGGCCGCCTTTGAATTTTGGTGTTACAGAAGAATCGTCCGAATATCATGGATTCAAAGAATGTCAAACGTGGAAGTAACTAGAAGGATAGGAAATGAGGCGGAAATAATACTAATTATTAAAAGACGAAAACTTGAGTACTTAGGACATGTGATGAGAGGGCAAAAATACGCATTATTACAACTTATTATGCAAGGCAAAATCCGAGGAAAGCGAAATGTGGGAAGACGAAGAATATCCTGGCTTAAGAACTTAAGGGAATGGTTTGAATGCAGTCGTGCAGAACTTTTTAGAGCGGCAGTCAACAGAGTCCGCATAGCCATGATGATTTCCAACCTTCGATAGAAGATGGAACTTAAAGAAGAAGAAGTAATAAACTATCGAAAAATACTCAAAATCAAACGGAGGAGACTAAACTAGTTCAGTATATAAAAGAGTTCCCTCCGTTCTTATACAAAATAAGATTGGCCAAAAACTGCATAACGTTCAAAGGAAAAATGAAACTGCAAAAAGTTTGGTGAGAATATTTAAAGTAAGTATTGACCGACTCTGTTTGTCTCGGTGTTTGTACCTAACTTCACTATACATAAAAGTTGTCCGTTGCCGTTTACCATTAAACTTTAATCAAAATATATGAAGCGTATAAAAGCAAAATGAGACATTTGACATTTAAAAAAAAATGAGCTATATATGGATTCAATATGTAAACATTGATACTAATCCGTTTTTCTGACGCTTATGTTCATAAACAGACATTTGAATTGCATTATTCGCAGTTGAAATTTAGCCTTAGATGCAAAAGCAGACATTTGTGTACACTTGTTACGTGCAAAGGTAGAAATTGGCCTTTAACCCAATCTGGATGCGACTTCTTAGTCACGTGATGTCGTGTTTGCACTGTTTGTTAGTAAACTCGTATTTCGTTCATACTTTGTACTCACATTAAGATCAAACGTGCTAAACATACGTTCTGAATTAGTGCTCATGAAAATAAACAATAATTAAACATTGCAAACATGAATAACATTATTATTGAACCAAGTCCAGCTGGTAAAGGGTCCAGCCGGTAAACGAGAAATAGCAAAAAAACAAAGGTATGTTCACATTGAAGTTTTTGTTTAACAACTGATCGGATTATATCATTTTACTTTTTTAGGTATTCTCGGCGATGCCTTCCTGAATTTCCCAGGTGCGCTCATAACACTAAAGTTCTTCAACGTTCCTCGTTGACAGTGACCGATATCAGAAAATTCAACGAAAGCCTTTATAGCAAACCATCGAAATTCTATCAAGACATGTTTGTATTAAAGCACTGCGTGACAAATAATCCAAAAAGACCTGGTACGAAAATTAAAGAAAACGTTCTAAATAAACCAAAAACAGTCAGTGTGAAGTACACCATCAACACTTTAAGAGGATCAATTCCTGTTTGTAAAAAAACATTCGTAGCGATACTGGGTATTGGAAAAAACCGAATTGAAAGGATATTAAAGGAGTATCACAAAACAGCAGTTTTGCCAGCAGAAAGAAGAAGAAGTGACAGAACTTCACAAAAATCAATTTGTAGAAAGCACGCTATAACACATTTCATTAAATTTATTATTTGCTGCGAAACTCATTATGCCAGGAATAAAACAGTTGTTACGATATTTGCCTTGTGAACTAAATATATCGAAACTGTGGAAGATGTAGAATTCTACAACAGAGGAACATCTAAAAGTAAGACAGTGCTTCTTCAGAAATATTTTTGTACCACAATACAACATTGGTTTTGAATCACCAAAAGTCGATGTATGTTCACAATGTCTCCAATTTTCAGAAAAAAATGAAAAAAATAAATCACAAATCCACAAGAAAAAATAAAGATAATGCAAATAAATTTGTACAATTTTATAGTTGTAAATGGAAATTCAAAGTCCCCACTTAATCCTGAATCAGTAAAATCGTTTATATGGACAAAAACTGATCACAAGAGGAGTTTAAATGAGATTGTTTCCGCTGTTTATTACACATTGACAAACTTTAACTTTGATAAAGGGGTAGAGAAAGTGCGTTTAGTGGCTGATAGTTGTGGGGGCCAGAATAAGAATATCACAATGGTTGGAATGCTTCAATACTGGCTACAATGCTGTGCTCCACTTCATATAAAGTGTATGGAACTCATATATCCCGTAGTCGGTCATTCTTTCGTTTCCCCTGATCGAGTATTTGCTCCAATAGAAAAAAGTTAAAAAATGTGCCGCCGTAATTAATCTAGAAACGTATATTAATTTTATTAAAGATTCCACGGTGCTGAAGATAAGAGAAGATTACACAGTTTTTGATTGGAAAGGTGATGTGCAAAAAGTTCTTAAAAGTTCTGGATCCTGGCATTTTCGTTTTCAACCATTTACGATTATTTTCAAAAAACAAGAAGGGGTGTGTTTAAGCTACAGGCGAACCGTTTTATAAAAATGTGCTTTCTAACCCCAAGAAGAATTTCTAACCCCAAATCCAGTTACAACCGTTGAGTATAGGGAGACGTTTAAAACCAGATACAATAAAAAGCATATTAACTTTGTTAACGAAACACTATCGGTGAATTGGGCGGCTGATGAACGTCTTCATTTCTTCACAAAAGCTTTTAACTACTTGGAAAACACTAACCAGGTGGAAAATCATCCTGAGGGTACGGAAGATTATCCTGAAGGTGCAGAAGACGAAAGTATGATTAATTCATCTGATACTGAAGATATTAACTTAATAATTTAGTTTTTAATAAAAAGAGAAATCAAACGATTTCTACCTAGCGAAACCGAATTTAAATTTTTACCACTGTGTTTCCTAAAATTTGCGAAACAAACAGCTGGATAAATTACTCGGCAAGGGAATCTAAAATTGCATTCCACATGCCGTTCATCCTGGTAAAAAATTCGTAGTGAATTCAGTTTCTGGTACTCCAAACGAAGTAAGTAATAAAACATAATGACGGTATGACCAGGATGAACGGCATGTGGAATGCAATTTTAGATTCCCTTGCCGAGTAATTTATCCAGCTGTTTGTTTCGCAAATTTTAGGAAACACAGTGGTAAAAATTTGAATTCGGTTTCTCTAGGTAGAAATCGTTTGATTTCTCTTTTTGTTTTTAGATGGCGTAGTTACGTCCGTATAGAGTTATTTTAATAACTATTGTCTATTGTCTAGGACGGGAGAGATTTTTGTTTTGATTCAGAGCAGTGGCTATACCGTTCTGACGAGACCTAAGGAGGTCGAAATACGTATCAGCGGTTGTCGCTGCCCTGTATCAAAACAAAAATCTAATACCGTCATTATGTTTTATTACTTACTTCGTTTGGAGTACCAGAAACTGAATTCACTACGAATTTTGACCAGGATGAACGGCATGTGGAATGCAATTTTAGATTCCCTTGCCGGTAATTTATCCAGCTGTTTGTTTCGCAAATTTTAGGAAACACAGTGGTAAAAATTTGAATTCGGTTTCGCTAGGTAGAAATCGTTTGATTTCTCTTTTTGTTTTTAGATGGCGTAGTTACGTCCGTATATAGTTATTTTAATAACTATTGTCTAGGACGGGAGAGATTTTTGTTTTGGTTCAGAGCAGTGGCTATACCGTTCTGACGAGACGTAAGGATGTCGAAATACGTATCAGCGGTTGTCGCTGCCCTGTATCAAAACAAAAATCTAATACCGTCATTATGATAAATTTAGTTTTTGTTTATATATTCATTAAAAGCAATATTTTTCAAATTTAGTTTTATTTTATTACGACCCTTTTTTGTTAGTATCAATCGGATGGGGGCCTTCTTCAAGAGTCACAACCTCTCTCTTGATATAAAAGTAGGAATGCTGCGATGCTACATCTTCTCTGTCCTTTTTTATAGTGTTGAATCATGGACCTTGAACGAAGATATGTGCAGAAAACTGGAAGCATTTGAGATGTGGTCGGAGAATGCTTAAGATCCCGTGGACTGACCGAGTCACAAATAAGGAGGTCCTCAGAAGAATGAATAAGAACCGAGAGGTACTGACCACCATCAAATCTCGAAAGTTACAGTTCTTTGGACATATTATGCGAAATGAATCCAGATATGCTCTCCCCATCCTGCAAGGAAAAATATTTGGAAAAAGAGGTTCAGGAGGAAGAAGAACATCTTGGTTAAAGAACCTCAGAATCTGGTTCAATACAACATCTGTGCAGCTTTTCAGCGCTGCTGCAGATAAGATAAAGATTTCCATGATGATCGCCAACATTCGTATCGGATAGGCACATCAAGAAGAAGAATCACGAGGGTATCAATGTTATAAGAAATACAAAGTCGGTTGAGGTTCATTTAGATGCATAAGCAGACATGTCCAACTCTCACGTGCAAAACAAGACATGTCTAATTTTTAAACCAAAATATCTTTTTACTAACAAGTCTAATTTATGTTTTGTTTATTAGTAACTATTTTATCAAAGGTAAAAGATTTTGGTTAAAACACGATATTCATTGGTGTCAAATTAAGATTTTGGTAGGTTTTTTGCGATTTACTAAAAACAACTTATAGGTCAAATGTCTGGTTTTGCATTTATACGCTTCATATAACATTTCCATTTCTACTTCCGAAGTGAAAATCTGAAGATCAAATATAAAGTAATTGTAATAAAAATTATGGTTTATTCCTTTTAACGCAGAAGTTAATAAAGAAAGTTTATATCAACAAATAAATGATAGATTGAGGATTGTATAAATTTGGCTTTTAGGTTTTAATGTAGAAACAGATATAGATCTAAATATTGCAACACCAAAATAATTGTAAAGTACATTGGGCTCAACATACATATTGTTGACGCAAATATAAAAAGTGTTAAATATTGTAACGTTTAACATACCTATAATGTAGATTTTAGTTAATATATTATCACTATAAGAATCGTTTGTATATACCATTATTATACTATACCATTTTTATTAACGTTTGCATTTTAGATGTCTATAAAACAACTGTGTAATTTTATTCTAATTTTAAACTGTAATTTAATCACTAATAATTTCATCTATTAAGGTATAATCGAACAGCCTTATCACAGCCAAGCTAATGTAGAATTCATCTTAGTTATTTCGATTAGTCAGGTCACTGTAATATTTACCAACATAAGTCAGGGTTCTACTTCATTCTAAGATTTACCCACTTTTCCATCCTAAAAAACTCAAAATTCTTTCTTTAATCGGAGGTTGGAAATCTGGACCAACAAATTCTCTTTCTTTCAAAAGCGCGCTTCTATTTTATCTTTCAGTCCATTATTTGGTTGGAACATCTGATTCCACTTATTAGATGACAAAGGACAAAGAAGTTTCCTTTTTCAACTATTCGTATTACTTTTTACTCTCTATTCATTCTTCGTCATAATTTTCATTTGTGATATACTCCTTTCATGGTATATACCTATTACATTATACAAGAATAGCACCTTTCAAATACTCTCAATTTCTATAAATCAGATTTTATAGCATTCATGGATATAGGTTATTCATGGTTCTTAGTTTTAGCGTTATATCTCTATAACTTATTCTTGACTTCTTTGCATTTTTTGTGGAACAGTTGTCATCGTCCTTACCTATCATGATAAAATGTAATGAACGTGTGCGACAATCTTAGCAATGGCACGTGGACTATTAACATAGCCTATAAATATAGGCTTTACTTATAAAAACTATTTTATTAATTCTAATACTTGATTATTTAGTAATACCCGTATGTCCTGGAGTTGATACCCAATTTCAAATACTTTACAACTTTTTTCTTTACACATAAAATATTGACCTAGAATCTAATTAAAACAAATCACGCAATTTTGTCAGTACCATTCAAAACCAATACCACTTTATCATCCTCGTCACTAACACACATCCTGGTTAAGTCTGATGCCACAGAGGCTGTATCACAGTTACTAATTCTTTCATCACTGAGCACCAAGTCACTGTCTGTTACGTGAATTGGCGAACATTCCATTTCCACTGAGTTTCTTGTTGGACATCCATTCGATATGCTAACAATGGCAAGTTCAGGTGGTGGAATGTTGCAAGATATTATCTCGTTATCGGGAATTGCGATTGAGAGCTGGCTAGTACTGAAACATATATCAAATAAAATAATTAATTATGTATCGAAAATCCTAGAGAATTTATTTAAAACACTATAAATATTATAAACTAATGATATACGACAATTAAATGATATGTTCTAAGGGGAATAAAATAATTGATTATGAGAATATCAAACAAAGTTCTGTCATTGCGTTTACTGTATTAGATCTTAAGAGAAGTACCTATATAGATTTAATCATTTCTTTGTAAAAATTGGAGGTTTCATTACCCATACGACATATAAAAATAACCAATATCATAAGTAAAATGCGGCAGAATGATCTTGGTAAAACCTTGGAAGTCTATGTACAAAAAGATTTTACTGAATTTTTGTTTATTAAATTATGGCCGCCAAAAATGAGCCATTGAAATCAAGGAGGAAAAAATGGGAACGTATACAAGTTGAAAAAGTGGCTGGATGCTGAAGAAGATCGAAATTACTTGAGGAAAGGACACTTACTTCAATGGTTTTAAAAACTCAAGATATAATGAGGATAATCAAATACAAATATGATGTTAAAAATAATTAAAACAGTTTAAAAATTATGCGATTTAATAAGATACACTAACAAAAGACCACAATACCAAACCCGATAGAAATTAACCAGTAGGAGAAACAATTCTGAAAAACTGCTAACAGAAGAACGACATCAATGCAGACACATCAATAATCAACAGACATGTTGCAAACAAACAGGTAAATATGTATCTTTACAAGAAGTAGAAAGTAAGAATGAAATATTTATAAATATGGGAGTTTACATCCACGAGGAATATCCAGAGAACTAATAAAGTATTTTTTTGTTCGCGGTGATAGAGATATTGACTTCAATTTTAATGACCACTTATTTAAGATTAGTTTATAAATATTGGAACTTAGCGTTTCGCTAATATTAAAAAAAAAGAGAACAAAAATATACCAATTACATGTAAAACAACATCAAATAGATTAATAATGAATATAACAATTTGAGGAATTAGAAGAACAGGGTCGTTTTAGATAGGATAGATCTTGCATAGGTAATATCATCTCTTAACATTAAAAAAATTAAATCTATGTAAGAAAATTACATACCATGTACATTCAAGTCTTCCCCCAAGTAGTTCCTTTACTATAAATCCTAAATTAATATATTTTTGGTTAACTGAACTGAGACACCTATCCATAGTTTATGTTTTCTTCCCTGGACCCGTGTGAACCGAAAGATCTCCGTTATCAGTGAAACTGATGTTTATTTTTGTACCCAGTCTAGAATTTTTACCCTATAGAAGTTTGTATAGGTATTTTGTTTTATGTGTCCTAATCCAGCACATCGCAATCGCATAATACATGTTTTACAGTTTCTAGTTCCTTGTCACAGAGTCTGCAGTTAAGGTCTCCATTGAAAATACATATTTGATTCAAGAATTCTTTTATTGGTGCATGCCCGGTCATTATTCCTGTTACTTTTCTTAGTTTGATACTGACCATATGAAGCAGTTCCTCTCTTCTTTTACTACATGGCCCAGCAATAAAGATTTTCCATGTGTTTGTTTTGGGATGTCCTCCCAATATCGCTCATGATTATCTCAGATCCAGTCATTTACAGCCTTACGAACTGCAGCCTTTGGTACTCCCAGAGTTACAGCCGGTTCGATGCCCTTATGTCCTGCTACCTAGACAAGCTCAACCTTGTTCTGGTCTCCCAGTTTGTTCAGTTTTTTTATGCAGTCTCACACCAGTCTAGATATCCCTTCCTGACACGTCAATGCCTTCACCACTTGACTGTCAGACAATATGTCGATCTGGTCTTTTTCAAGAGATCTCTCATTATTTCCTTCTGCACATTGTAGTATCGCATAAATCTCCGCTTGAAAAACGGTGCAGTTCCTTCCCAAGGGAAAGCTTTCGCTAATTCTTGGATTATTGGAGCAAATTTCTACGCGGACACAGTTTGTAGTTTTGGATCTATCTGTATACCAGATTTTACCCTGTTGGTTATGGTACTCCTTGTTTTTACATATATTTCTGTCTGGAATATACACCCTACATAAATTCTTAAAATTTATTACAAGTACTTTTTGTCATGTGATCTGGTTTTTCATTAAAAATATCCTTTGTCACAGTCCTTGTTATACTCATATGCCCTGTCCCTTTATTGCAAAGTTTCAGTGACTGTTTTATTCTGTAAACGCCCAATCTTGCTTCTCCTTGTATTTTTAAATGCAGGGAAGGCAGGTCTAGTAGAGCCTCTATAGCTGCTGTTATAAACGCAAGTCTTTGCGTTTGCAAACTTGCTGAGTTTGGCTGTTGCAACGTCTTAGTTTACCACATCGTCGCTGCATACGTAATTGAGGGTTTAATCACCATGGTGTACACCCAGTGCATCATGTCCGGTTTTAATCCACATTCTTCCCATACATACGCCTGATTCTCATAGGTTTTGTAACTGCATTGTTTTTTATTTTTTCTAATTTCCGGTTCCAGGTAAGTTTCGAGTCTAGTATAACCCCGAGATACTTTATCTTCCCCTTTGGCTGAATTTCTTGTCTCTGCAGCTTTAGAGGACCTAATCTCCTAGTTTATGTTTTAGTGACGTAATTATTAAAAATGACGAATATACTCCACTTTGTAAAATCATTTCAAATTGGATAATATGGCAAGTAATAGTAATCTGTGTCACTCAATCTATTCACAGACTTTAATGCTATTCTATCGCGTTGTTTCTAATTGATGATCAGTGAATATTGAAAATTATTTTAAATTTAACTTCCCGTGAATGAACAATTCGTTATTTATAGAAACGTGTTACAAGAACTTTCAAATGATAAAGCTTCTTCTTCTTCTTCCTTTGCCCTATTCGTTTCGGACGTTGGCTATTAACAAGGCTATTTTGACTTTGTTTACGGCACCTCTGAACAGTTCGGTCGATGTTAGTCCGAACCATTGTCGCAGGTTATGCATCCATGAGCGTCGTCTTCTTCCCGGTCCCCTCCTACTGTCGATTCTTCCTTGGACTATTAACTGTAGCAGCCGGTACTTAGTATGCCTCATGACATGTCCGAAGTACTCAAGCTTCCGTTTCTTTACGGTGAAGATTATTTCTTTACTTTTGCCTATTCTCTGCATTACTTCCACGTTAGTGATGTGGTCTGTCCAGGATATCCGAAGAATACGGCGATATATCCACAGCTCAAAGGATTCTAGTTTCTTCAGGGTGGCTTCCGTTGTGGTCCATGCCTCTGCTCCATAGAACAAGATCGGGAAGACATAACACTTGACCAGTCTTAATTTTAGTTCCATTGAGATTTTGCTTGTGAACCACTTTTTCATATTGTTGAACGCGTTTCGCGCTTTTTCAATTCGTGATCTTATTTCTGTTGACTGGTCCCATTTTGTGTTGACTGTGGTTCCAAGGTATGTGTATGTCTCCACTTGTTCTATTTTTCGGTTGTTTAATGTCAATTGCATCGGAGGTTGTTGTGTTCTGCTGATGAGCATGCATTTAGTTTTGGTTGTATTGAGTTCTAAACCATATTCTTGACTTGCTGTGTGTATGCTTTGCATGAGTCTTTGAAGCTCGTTGCAGTCATTTGCGATAATAACTGTGTCGTCAGCATATCTAATATTATTGATTACCTCTCCGTTTACTTTGATACCCTCCGAAACTTCTCCCAGTGCTTCTCTGAAGATTTGTTCAGAGTATATATTGAACAGGAGCGGCGAGAGGACGCATCCCTGTCGTACACCCTTTTTAATATCTATCTTCCCACTGTGTAAGTTGTCCATCTTTATCTCAGCACTTTGGTTCCAATAGAGACTGGTTATTATGCGCAGATCCTTGCCATCAATGATAAAGCACATGCTATTATTAAGAAAAGACTAAATTTAGTCATCTAGTTGTAATTTATTTATGAATATATGCCATTTAGTTTATATTTAGTCACTTAATGACAAGTGTCTTAGTTTAGTTAATCGCAAATTTATTACTTAAATTAATTTTCGTTTTATGGTTCAGAAAATAGTTCGGTAGGGGGTAAGGAGAGATTTTAGACACGCACTGTATAATTTTTATAATTATGAAATGTGACAATGTTCTAATTGAAAAATTTATTACAGTGGATATCAAAAACCAATCTTCAAAAAGAAATTATAAAATCAAAATTATTGCAGAAGATATATCATCATAGAACAATTTATTTTTAATATAAAGATTCGCTAATAGAGGATATTTTACTTGAATGATTGTAATGTATTGATGAAGATTTTGAATATTGAAAAGTGTAAAATAGTGCGAATACAAATAAATGATGAAATTCTATAGTCTTTTAACTACAGATGATTATGGCTGACGAGTTAGCTGAAAAGTTTGAGAATGGAAGTTACAAATAACCAACCTAAAATTAGTGCAACATGACAAAATCTACGAGTAAAATGAATAATTAAACATAAAAAGATTACACAGACTAACGATGAAAAAACATTTTTACTTAAAATAAATTTTTGATAAAAATTGTATTTGGTTCATTTATTTTCTAAATAAAATACGCTGCTTATGACGTATATGCATGTTTTTATATCAAATTAAAGCTAATTTTTTTATTAATATGATGATACAAGGTTGCCTGACAAAAATGATCGCAAATTAGGATGTTCAGCTGTTAAAAACAAAAAAGTAGAGTTAGGGCACAACGACACTGGTTTTACAAGTGGTAATATGTATATTATTATATATCTATCAATGCATGCTTTAAAAACTCACACAACTGACTCTTCAGACCAGTAGTATTGCGCGCTAGCTGTGTTTTATTTTTACCTTTGATACCTCGCATTTTTAACAGCTGACAACCCTAATTTTCGACCATCTTTTCTCATGCAAACTTATATTATTATATTAACAAAAAAATAGCTTTAATTGATATAAAAAACATACATAGACGTCATAAACAGCGTATTTTATTTAAAAAATAAATGAACAAAATACAATTTTTATCAAAAATTAATTACTGTTAATTGAATTAAAAATATTTGCGGCCACTTTTTGACCGGAAACCTATTATCAATGTATTCTATATTATATTTGAAGAATAAGCTGGAGTAAATTCTCAGAAAAAAAACTAAATTGTTAAGCATATTTTAGTACGTGTGCTTTTCGTACAACGTCAATATTTTAGCTTATTTTACGTTGGGTTTGACTATTTAGATAGAAATTTTTCCATGTCACATGGACTATCGTAAAATTTAAATACCTGATATTGTTAGAACTGTGTAGGCTAGGGTTTTTTCAGCTGGTCATAGACGTACTTTAAGGGTATTACATTATTGGTTTCGGTTTTTTAGATATTTAAACCATTTTCAAAGCATATTATATTTATATAAATCTGTTTATTTTAGTAACGTTATTTATGGTTATTTTTGTCGCTATGATAATGATCCATTAAATAACAAGATATAAAGAAACTCTTAAAATACATAGGTATTTAGTTAATGGTCTTTTGATAGTTTAGATAGAAAAAGTCGATTAGCGAAATATGGTTTCTGATAAATGTGAACGCTATCACGTTTATAAATAGTATAAATTTCGATTTTGTTTCGAAAACCAATGATTAATAAAATGGTTAATGGTCTTTAAATAGCCATTCATTAGTATCAGAAAATTTTTGTTTAGTCGATTATAAGCGAGTGAAGAGATCTGACACAGTTGTTTTTTGCAAGAGTGAATAGTGAGTTTATAGAATATGGAATTAACGTGTGATTATACACCAGTTAAAAAATTAAAGTTAAATCATTTATCACTTAACGAAAAGAGTGTTATTCTTAACGTCTACAATTATTTTAAGCAACACAATCCTTCCAATACTGTTGATACTATAGTTGAAATTTCGTCTAAAGTAATGGGATATTCAAAATCAACTGTATATAACGTTTTAAAAGAGGAAAAATCAGCTGGGATAACGTTACCCAAACCGAGACCAGGAAAACCAAAATTGTCAAAAATGAATGTGGATGAATTTTTCAAAAATGCAATTCGTAGAATGGTCCACTAATTTTTTTTTTTAACAAACAAATACCAACTTTAGATAAAGTTTTACAAGCCATTACCGACGATCTCGATTTATCCACAATAAGTAGAGACAAACTTTGGAGAGTTTTGCATGAGTTAAACTTTAAGTATGAAAAAGGGGGCAGACAGTCAATGCTTATCGATTCCGAAGAAATTGAGTGTTTTACACGAGACTACCTCAGAAAAATAAAAAAAATGAGGACAGAAAATAAGAACATTTATTATTTAGATGAAACGTGGGTTAATGAGGGGCATACTGTAGGGAGAGTTTGGAAAGACAAAACTATAAAAACATGTCGACAAGCATTTCTAGAAGGATATTCACCTGGTTTCAAGGAACCAACAGGTAAAGGTCGACGAATAATTGTTACCCATATAGGTAGTATGAATGGATTTCTTAAGGAGGGTTTACTTTTGTTTGAATAAAAAAAGACCTGTGATTATCACGAAGAGATGAAGGGAGACGTGTTTGAAGAATATTTCGAACAGATTATTGAATTCATACCTAAAAATTCAGTTATTGTAATGGACAATGCAAGTCACCACTCTAGATTAGTTGAACGTTTACCAACTACTCAATGGAGGAAAGATGAAATTGCAATGTGGTTAACTTCTAAGAATTTAATCTTTGACGATACAATGACAAAAGCAGAATTATTAGAGCTTGCTAGAATTAATAAACAAAATTAGAAAAAATATGTCATTGAGGATATTGCCGAAAAACGAGGAATTGAAATACTTCGCCTACCACCGTATCATAGCGAGCTAAATCCGATTGAATTACTATGGGCCGAAGTTAAAAGTAACGTTGCTCGAAATATTTCAACTTTTAAATTGCCAGATGTTACTATTCTTTTTCATAAATCTATATCCGAAATAACGACTGAACATTGGCAAAAATGTATTAATCACGTTATGGATATTGAGAAAAATATGTGGGAGCTTGATCATATACATAATAGATAGCAGTATAGAACCTATAATAATTCATCCCGGATCGGATAACACTTCGTCTGAAACAGAATATGAGGAAGCTTAACTTTAACCCATTAGCGCCCAATGTACTCATTTAAGTACAGCTGCTATTTTGACATACTAGTGCCATCTACAATAAAATAGTTGCCATTCTTAGTAATTACAGGAAACTAAATACCCCTAAGATGACAACTTTAACAGATTTTGTTGAATGATTCAGCTTGGTTTGTTAGTTTTGATTTATTGTTTATGAGGTCAACACGTGAGTTGTTTATTTTCTCGACATTGACGTTGTAAATTTACAGTAAGTTTCTTTCATTTACTTCTTTTTACTATCAACAGGTTTACGTTAGTTCATAATAAGTTTAGTAAAGTGCTTAAGTGATTAATTTTTCGTAATTTTAATTATAACGTGATTTATTTGTTGTTAAAATTAAGTGTACTCATATGAGTACAATGGGCGTTTGGGAGTATGTTTGATATTTTGCAATTCTGTTACAGATATGGCATCTGTAGACGATTTTGAGAGGTATTAGTGTTCGAATTTTTTATGGAAAGAGATACGAAGGTTTACCTTCTGCTTTAGAAGATATTCATGCTTCTAATTCGCGGTATGAAGTGGATATGGTTATTATTCCTCCAGACCCAGATATGCTTACTGATGAGGAAGACATTGAGGATGTTAACCTTATAGAAGGAAATTTGACACTACCTAAAGATGTTGTAGGAGAAATTGAAATGTATTGCTCTTCAGATGAAGACGAAGACTTAGAGGATGTCCCTTTGGCACTGCAGTTAAAAAGAGTACGAGAACAAAAGAGTTTAGGTCCTCAATGGACAAAAACTTGTACAAATAATAGTATGGTAGGAACATCAGGGTGGAATGAGCGGTTTGAAATCGTTCGTTAAACATGAATTACAAGACTTAAATGAATTTGAGATATTTGAAAAATTATTCACTGACGACATATTTGATAACATAGTTACACAAACTAATTTATATTCTTCTCAATGCAACAACCATAGTTTCTTTGTGGCCAAGGCAGATATACAAACGTTTTTCGGTGTATTATTATTAACAGGATATTACCAACTACCCAGTGAAAGAATGTACTGGAGTCTTTCCGAAGATTTAAATGTGCCGTTTGTTTGTGCATCTATGTCTAGAAATAGATTTCTAGATATAAAGCGTTACATTCACCTTGCCGACAATACATCATTACCAGCACATGATAAAATGGCAAAAGTTCGACCTCTGCTAACAAAGCTGAATCAGAATTACAGATAGTGGGGTATTTTTCATGAATATTTATGTGTTGATGAATCTATGGTTAAACTTTTTGGGAGACATACCAGTAAACAATTTATAAAAAGTAAACCTATTTGATTCGGCTACAAAAATTGGTTGTTATGTAGTGCCAATGGTTATTGTTATGCCGTAGATATTTATTGTGGAGCCAAAAATATTGATAAGGAAAATAGCCTACCATTAGGATCACAGGTAGTTCTGGATATGGTAGACCACATCGCTTGCCCATCTGACCATATATTATTTTTTGATAACTTTTTTACAAGTTACGATCTGTTGGAAAAATTAAAAAAAAAATAGGAATAATTAGAGCTACTGGAACTGTAAGAGACAATAGAACAAAAAAATGTCCCCTATCAAAATGTGAAACAATTAAAAAATGAAGACAGAGGTTATTTTGAACATCAATATGACAAGGCTCAAGGTATATTATTTGTTAGATGAAAAGATAATAACATAGTAATTATGGCTACAAAGTACGACTCTATGGAACTTGTAGCACAAGTAAAACGATGGTCAACCACTGCTAAGGCCAAAGTGAATGTTTCTCAACCTGCTTTATATAAAAATTATAATAAGTCCATGGGTGGTGTGGACTTACATGATCAGCAACTAAACTGTTACCGCATCGGAATAAGAGGGAACAATGGTGGTGGATGCTTTTTACTAATCTTATAAACATGACTGTTGTAAATAGTTGGAGATTGTATCAGCTGGCTAAAGGTCAACAAACTAGTCTTCTTGATTTTCAAAGAGTACTTGTACAAAAAAAAAAGACATTATTTAGGTTGTAATGCTAAATCAATGTATACGAAATCAATTATTAAACAATTAAGGTGTGCTCAGTATCATCAAAGAGCCAGATGGAGTTGTGAAAAGTGTAGTATAACCCTTTGTATTGGGAGATACTGTTTCAAAACTTTTAATTTCAATTAATTTTTTGTTAAGTACATTATTTATTAAGTCTCTGTAGTGCCCAGTGTACTCATTTGAGTACATATCTATATCTAAGTAATTCTGTTTTTTTCAAATAGTTACATTTGAAGTTTTGTTACAAATCATATTACTAATAAATATCTAATGCAAAATATATTAATTCTTAAAATAATATACCGTGGGCGCTAATGGGTTAAACTGTAGCTCAGAAGTTTATTTTACATTTGAACTAATTGCCGACAACTTCATTGTTTATTTTTTATTTATTTTTTATTGCTAATATAATTTTCATTCTTATTTCCAATATTATTAGTATTAAGAATATTATTATTTATTAATAGGAATATATAAAAACTTACAGTTTTTGTGTATGTATTTTACGTTTCAGTATAATTTATTATTAATAAATGTATATAATAATTTATTTTATTATTTTATATTAACTGTATGTTTCACAAATAATAGAATTTTTATTCTTTTTATGTATATCTTTTTATTTTAAACCAGTATTGGATTGGATTAATTACTTTGTTCTAAATATCCAAATAAATTTAACCCAAATTTTTCTTTTAAGATTACGTTTTAGTTAGAAGATGTGCACGCCTATGTATTTCGAGGTGCGAAGATTAGTATTCTGAGAATTTACTCCAGCTTATTCTTCAAATATACTATAATTTTAAATGTATCTATAAATGTGAGTTTGATTAACTATGTTATGAACGTAGTGATCCTACAGTGGGATCTTAGGCTGTAACCTATTATTGTATTTTAAGGTAACTAGATTATTCAACTACAAGCATGCTGCTAATAGACGTTCACATGCAATGTATTATTACCTAGGGATTGGCTCATAAGAATCCAAGGCAGATGTAGGTATTCTAATTCTTAAAATATTTTGGAACCATTCAGTAGAGTTTGGTCTAAAATAATTAATGTTTACATATTGTTAAAACTTTATGCTGCAAGTAGAACCAAAACTCAAGTCAACATAAACGAAACTAACATAAATAAAAAATAATAACATAGGAAACAAAATAGGAAACAAAAAAGACACTGAGTGCTACTGTTTTCTAAATTTTATCAAAAGTTATTAACCATATTAGGAATCGTGTTGGGTTGTTGGTGAATAAATTTTGAAGGTGAGAATTACTTGCCACAATAACGTCATTATACAATATGCATTACACATACAAGATCATTATTAAAACCAATTTAAGCCTAGTCGCATTTTGTCTCTGTACACAATACAACACATCTAACTCTTCTTGATTCTCTCTCTCCTGATGCCAACCAACATGTAGCTTCGTCCATTTTTAAAAAAATTTAAACTGTTTGTCTTTGTGTCATGTGGTGTTAATGTATAATTTTTAATATTGTTCTGAAGCTATTTTCTTGTGGAATGTTAGACTAATTACTATTTAAATGGGAATAAGCCACAATTAAAGGTTAAAGTAAGTTTATTGACGTTTCAATCTCCACTTCAGAAATTGAAATTCCACTCCGAAGTGGAAATTGAAACGTCAATAAACGTACTTTAACCTTTAATTGTGGCTTATTCCCATTTAAATAGTAATTACTATAATTTTTAATGTTTATGACATTCTCAATATATTGTTGGATAGCCCAAATTTAACGAAACGCTCCTGAAGATGCTCTAGGAGCGAAAGTACTTGGGCAAGATTTAATAAATAAACTGTGCTCGATATCTGCCTTTTATTTGATTAAAAAAAATATAAGTATCCCCTAAGTTAATCGTAGATACAGATATTCAGAAAAATCATTCCAATTAGTGTATTTATTGGCCATTTATAGCTATTGTAGTCTTGCTTAGCTCTGAATCAGGTATTCGATTCAGTAGACTAAGCTCTTCGTACGACCGCCATACTCGTTGCATACTCGAGATTATACTAGATATACATTGCAATCACGAATAAAACCACAGAAAAAACTGTGCTAATAATGGTTTTTAGGAATTCTGGCGAGAGTCCCCTTTTTGGCAAAACGCTTACCAAAACAAAAACAACAATTTTTTTTAAGTAATTGGTGAACTTTGTTACAAAGTTTTTTAAAATAACTTAAAATTATAAGGTAACCCTAATTTTATGCCCGGAATAAAAAAATAGGTTCTTAATATACTTTATTATTAACTTAATTATGTCAGTTAATTTCGAATATAAGTGCATTGCCAAGTACGAGTGCAAGTTGTTGTTTGGTTATATTTTGATAGAGATAGTCTTTTATGCTCAGTCAAACGTTACAAACATGTACCACTGCAAAAGTCTGTTAAAAAAAGAAGAAATTGAGCTTTTATAAAAAACAAACAAACAGATTTTAGAGAAGAATCTGAAGAGTTTTTACCTGTTTTACATATCTCTGGTTTTTACTTACTGTTTTGCTGTGTTTGTGTTACTGTTACACAGGTTAGAAACTGGTGAAAATTTAGAAAACGGTAATTTTTACTGTGGCATTTATAAAATAAATTTTTATTAACAGTATTAGTTTAGGTGTATTAAAACATACTTACAATGGCGTGTAACGAACAACAGATGGTGTTAACTTCAGATCTGGAATAGAAAATCTTCCAGGATCAAAGAACGTGGCAGATACATGTGGCTTTATTTCGAAAGCATTACAGTTCTCTATTCCTTTTAGTAGATCAACATCAAATTTAAGCTTATCTGTAAATAAAAAACAAAAATGTAATATTATTTTTGATCAATAGAGTTAATAAATCCTTTAAGAGCATTGATTGTGTCAGAGTTACTAAAATTTGGGAATATATAATTATTTAAAATTTGGAAAAAAGGATACCTAGCGATTGTCATGAAAGAAAAAATAAACGAATAGTGGAAAAATAGGTCTAAAATCCAGGATAAAAATAGTAAGCAGCTTTACAAAGCGTATGGTTTCGTTTTTTACATTATAATGTGTTCAATCCTCCTCATTTCTTGTATGGTAGATGTTTATTTCGTATCTATTTTGTTAGTTTAGGAGATTTTGGAGAGCTACTAATCTATACAAGGTTCAAATATTTTATATCGCAACCACAAAGTGTGTTCCTTTTTATCGCACATTCGTCGTCATTTACTTAGTCCGGCTTTTCTTGCCTTGAAATTAGTATTTCCACCACCAGAAAAAACCCATTACCTTCTGCTCGATTACATATACAGGCAAGATATCAACAAAAATAGCCAAACACATAAAAATGAAAGGAATAACACCTGTTTCCGAACAAACAACAACTTAAGCAAATATATTAAAAACAACAAGAGTCAAAATAAAAAGCACTTACACAGTGGTGTATACAAACTTAAATGTGGCTTCTGCCCAAAAACTTACATCGGTCAAACTGGTAGAACTTTTCACAATTGTATAGCAGAACATAAAAACCCGAACTAACCAGAAGTGATGATCTCGCCTACAAAATTAACATAACTAAAACTAAGGTCATGTACATAGGCCGAAACTTCAACTTTCAGATAATCATGACTATCTACGACAAGCCAATAGAACAAGTAACAAAATTAAAGTACTTGGACTGCTGGGCAATGGACAACCTAGATCCAGACCTGGATCTTTTCTTGAAATGAAGACTTTGCTGAGCTGTTACATTCTCATAATAAGTATCAGGTTCAGATATGTCAATTGCTGTTTTGCTTAATGTCTACTCTATCTTGTTGTACGTAACTGGGACCATGAAAGTCGGTTCAATAAACCATATTGAAGCCTTCTAAGTATGCTTAGAATATTTTTGGTGCATCACGTCACAAGACACAGATAATTGTTAACATTTCAACATAAGAAAGACCGCGTACCAAGGACGTATATCTCCGCAGCATATATAAAATTCCCAAAACTAATCATAGAAGGAATAGAAAGCCGGGGAGGACCTGGCTATAGGTAGTGTTCCTGGTTAAAGAACATTCGTAATTGGATGGGACTCACGTCACATACACTCCTGAGAACAGCACACAACCGCTCACGGTTCACCGAAATTGTTACCAACCTCCACTGATGAAGATGGCAGTTGAAGAAGAAAATAATGAATGGAGATAATGAAAAAGTATACATTACCTTTATTTATTGGTCCCAATAGTTGGGCTATTCTGAATACGTAATCTGGTGTCCAGAAGTTTGGTATTCGAACGAAGATCTTTCCGGTATCGGCAGGTAAGTAGAATCCAAGTTTGTGCAGTAGTAGTATAAAAGGCTGATGCTTCAAAATATTGGCTTGATCGACAGTCCATGGGATAAGTGGAATAGGCAAATTAGATACTACAATAATTAAACAAATAAATTATTTATAGAATGTGACTTAGGAATGAAATTAGGTTCAACATTCTTTTACTTTTAAAAATATGAGATATACATGAGAAAAAGAATTAGAAATATACTTACATGCAAAATAATATACGGTCGGTTCTAATAAATTTACATTCTCCTTGAACTGCTCGGGATTTCCAAGAACTAACTTGACATAGCAAACCTCCAGTAAGACTTTTTGTAGCCAGATTAAAAATTTTCCTTTGTTTTCTTTGTACAAATACTCCTTAATAACCTTTGTGTCACTATCTATTAAACTATCATCGCACCCTAACTCATCTTCCATTATATCTTTGGTTTCTTCATCTTCGGATAAAGAATCTATCCTTTCGATTCTATGCTGTCTTCTCAAATCATTATACTCGTTTTCGCTGATAATATTTTGTTCTAGAAGTTCCTCTATAATCGATATTTGTGATTTAAACTTAAATCCACCTGCTTCATAACTTTCAATGATTTTGGCAATCGTCTCCGAGGATTCTTTGTTTTGATTGTAATACTTTAGAAGATTATCTTTTTCTTCTTTAGTCCACCTAAATAATATTAGTATTTCATCGAGAGAGCTATACCTGGGCAGAAAAAAACAGTAATTTTTAAAATGTGTACCGGGTGACGCAGATTTTTGATGACCCCCTGTAATTTTATCTTTAAAATAATGTAAAATATATATACGTATTATATTGGATTTAACTTTAAAATAAATGGTAAAATCTGAGAAAATGTTTTAAGATTTCGTAATTTTAATATTGTTTTAAGTATATATTTTTTATCTTATTTTGTACCACTCAAAGTCTATCCCTGAAAATAATAAATGGAGGATTCTCTTTCCGCATAATGAAGTAAGGATATTTTGTTTAGATCTGACCACCATTTGGTAATAGTGAAAGTAAAATTAAACTACCGACGGATAAAACATAAAAATGAAGAAATTAATGATAAAGATAATGGGTTAAAAGCGAGACATATAATTTGAACAGCCTCAAGCAGCCGTTAACACAATTCCTGTTTAAACTTTGTTTGGTTGCAAAACTGCGGGACATAGTGTATAAAAGACGATAGATATAAATGAAATACGAATCTATTGAAGACTGAATTCATCAAGCGAACAAAGAAGCTCTGTGATATAAAGCGGTATATCACAGTGACAATCCAAAATGGTGGTCATCAGGAAATAAAAGAATTAGGAGAGAAAAAAAAAGAAAGCCTATCAAACGTGACTAGTTACTAAAGACTCCGACAATAGAAGAATATATGTAAGATTCAACAGACAAGTTAAAAGAGTGATACCAAATATGTGATAAGATAGGGATATGTCTAGGAGAAATAAGAGTGAAAATAACGGTAGATGAGATTAAAGTGGTGTTAAGAGGAATGAAAAATGGCAAATCTTCGAGGCTAGAAAATATCCCCATTAAACTGGTAAACTATGGACCAGACATTTTACTGGAACTGTAAGTAGATTTATTTAATGACTGCTTGATTAAGGACGACAACATCTCATACGACCGAAACGTATCTTATATAATATGAATCTACGTGGCAGAAAGGTCACAGAAAGATTTGTGGGAACTACAAAGGAATTAGCATCACCAGTGCAATAGGGAGATTGCACGGCAAAATAATAAAGATTAGAATTGCATCAGATATTGAGAAAAATGGGAGAACAAAATGGTTTCCAGGCAGAAAAATCGTGCATGGATAAAATATTTACTGTTCAACCGATAATAAGAAAAACGTAAAGCTCAAAATCTACCTAGTCATCTTGTATTTATAGATATGGAAAAAGCTTACGTTACTGTGATAAGAATTAACGATTTTTAAAAATTATTTCATATTCCAACCTCGAAACAAACAGCACATCTAATTGATATTGAAAATTTAATATTTTTTTTATTTAAACATAGAGAACCCACATCAACCACCAAGGGTTATTAGTGGGGGGACATACACAGTAGTACAGTTTGATAAATTAATGTTTATTATAAATGTTTATGTCTTTTAGAAACTGCAATCAATCAGAGATATTTGTCGTAAGCGCACTTCTCAGGTTTCCACTAATTCCTCGGCATGTTCTCTGAGGTTGGAACTGCGGACAGTCGATTATCAGATGCTTCACGGTGAGTTGAGTAGAGCAGTAGGTACAAACCGGAGCTGGTTCTTTATTTAGAAGGTGTTGGTGTGTTAGTATTGTGTGGCCGATTCGAAGACGATTTACGATTACTTGATCTGTTCTTTTTCCTTGTTGTGGTAGACTGGCGTCTACTCGTGACTTTATTGTTTTCAATTTAGAGTCTGTTGCGTCCCAGGTTGCTTGCCATACATTTATTATATGATTCATGGACTATCGTTTATGGTCGGTGTGGGGATATTTAGTGATTTCTGGAACAATTTCATTTCTGATGGATTTTAATGCCAATTGATCAACTTCCTCGTTGCCTTTAATGCCAATGTGTAAAGATATCCAGATAAATGTAATCTTTTTATTTATATGGTGTAGTGCATTAAGTTCATTTCTTATATTTTGTGCAATAGTATGGCTAGGAAAAAGAGTGAGAAGAAGAAGAATAGAAGAGTGAATCTGTGATGATTAAAATATTATTTTCAGTAATTGAAGAGGAGTTTTTGATAGCTTCTAATATCGCTGCGGTTTCCCCGGTGTAAATGCTGCAGTGCTGTGGAATTCTAATGGCATATTTGTAATTTTTATTTGTGAAGGCTGCGGCATGACCATTTTCAGTTTTTGATGCATCTGTGTATATTATGTGGTGATTTGGACACCTCTCCATAATTTCTTTGAATGCATTAATGATAAGGTTAGGATTTGTGGTATTTTTTGGGTACTGTGTTAAAGTTAAATCGGTAATAGATATGGGGGTAAGCCATGGAGGGAAGTCTAATTTTGTGGTTATGGATAATTTGAATTCATTGCAATTTAATCCTTTTTGATTGATTCTTTCCCTAAAGGGTTTGTAAGATGTTTTGGGAACAGAGACGACGTGATGTGGAAATATCAGAAACATCTGGAGAGTTTGATAATTGTCTTTTGGCCTTATCTTTATTTAAAGGTGAGTTATGGTTGCTAGTTATAGATAGGGTAGGAGCTGGAGGGTTATAGGAATGTTTACTTCAGAAAGAGTTTTATTGGTGGTTTCAGTTAACTGTATATTGGTTTGGTTATTTAAATTAGGATTTTCAGGCACTTTTGTTTCCATTTGTTCACTGGGCGAATCCGTTTTATGAATGCAATCAACTTCTCGGTGTCCTATTGTTCGACATTTAGAACAATTAAATTCATCTATAGAAAGGTATATTCGATATGTTGTAGAATCAAAAAAAAATGTTGAAAGAGTCTGTTATGGATAAGTTTTCTAATGGATTGATGTAGATTTGCCGCCGAAAACTCAGAACATGGTTATATTCTGTCTCAGACATACCCACTCGAAGAAATGTCATTTTTGATATGCATATAATTCCCATTTTCTTGAGTTCGTCTTCTATAACTTCGTTTGGAATGGTTGGACAAACATTCGAGATGACTAATCTTAATGCTGGAGTTATTAATCTGCGGACTTCTACTTGCACGTTGCTAATTTTAACGTGCTTATGTGAATCAATGAGTTGGTCTACTATTCTTTTAGAAGATAAATAAATGCAAATGCGGTTGTTTGCAATTTTCGAGGCAAAAACTATGTTCTTTGGAAGGACAAGTGATCCAATCATGAATTTTATTTCCTTCTATGGCAGATATTACAATAGCTTGGTCTTTTGCCGGATATTTGAATGTAGGTAGTATGTTTGAGTATGTAGACGGTGTGGTATTTTGTGAAGGATTATTTTCCTTTGGATTCATTTTTAGTTAATAATTTTTAAATTTATTTATCATAGTCAATTTTTTACCCGTGCCAATCCGGCTCTGTATTACCAGCAGACTTTTAAATAAACCGGTCGTAGCGGCCTTTGTAATAATTTTGTTGATTTTCAGAATATGTTGTATTATGTATTATTGAACATATTAATTGTACTCACTGGAATTTCACGCCAATCGATGAGGCACTCTAGATTTTCTAGTAAACACTTTTAACTATTTTTGTTCACTTTAATCTATTAGATTTAAACGATATTATCGGAGCTAACCTAAATGTGGTTTGTTAAACCAAGGTCAGAGCCATCTCTCTATTTAATATTTTATATATAATATTTGAATAATAAGTAAGTAAGTAAGTAATACTACTGTTAAAATTACTGTTTTAAATTTAAAATATACTCCAGTCCGATTAGACGAAAAAAAGGCCCAACCTTACAGGACGACCTGCCCCAAATTTTATTATTTTTACCTTTAGCGGGCATCAACAGTAGTTTCAATTTAAAATCGCGACTAAATCCAACTGTTGCCTTAGCCGACATCTTGAATTTCAAAATGAAAAAGGAGAACCATTTTCCTCTATATCTCCACTATTTTTAACTTTTCGACAAAAATGGTATAAAGTAAAATTGTTGCAAATGCGATTTCCTACAATTTTTTTTACACATTTTTTCGCGTGGTCGATATTTTCCAGGTTAAGGGGGAAAATATTGGAAGGGGGATGGAAGCATAATTTTCGAATTATCTAGTTTATTATTATCTTAACGACATGAATGTACATAAACAAAAATGGAGAGAATCACATTTTATACAATTTTGATTTTTCCCATTTTTTGCTGAAATCAATATTTAAGGTCCTAAGTCTAACGAACCCTAGACGGTGACGTCATTAGCAGTAAACCATAAACAGCAACGAACCTACGACGACTTTTAATATTGATTTTAATAAAAAAAAAAAATGAAAAGAACAACATTGTATAAAATATAATTTTTGCTAAGGCCAATTTATGTCGTAAAGGTAATAATAAACGAAATAATTTAATAATTATGCTTTCCCCTTCCACTTTTTTCCCGTAACTGGAAAAATATTGACAGCCCGATAAAAAATATAAAAAAGAAATTGTAGGTAATCGTATTTGCAACAATTTCAGTTATTATTATTTTTGTTGAGAAGTCAAAATTGGCGGAGATATTGAGCAAAACCGTTCTTCTTATTCGTGATAGCCAATACCGACAGGGGGCGCTCAAGATTTCAAAGATGGACGATATCTTCGGATAAACAAATCATTTTGTCATTTGATCTCGAAGCTATAAAACGTTTAATATAAATCATTTACATGTGTGTTTTGCCAAAGTAAAAGTTGGAGTACGTTCTTCAAAGTTTATTTGTTTGCGATTCGGGTTTATACATGCGGTAATTGACTCTCAAACCTGAATAAAAATTGAATTAAATGTTTGTTTTTTACAGTATGTCTGAAACACGGAAAGTAAAATTTACATTATCTCAATTATTTTTGTGGTTGCAAGGTCGGCAGAGATCTTTAGTTGAGGGTGAGGCAGTTTTTGGAGCTGGCCACGTTATATTTTGTAAATTACCCCTTACGTTTTTTACTAATAACTTCATGAGACCTTTGGGGCTATTTAGCAGATGGAACAGCATTTTTCAGTCTTCTCAATTTAGTTTCAGGTGTTACTATAAAGTAAATTAGATATAAATATATTAAAATATAAATAATATTTTAATCAACACTTATTTAGAAAGTAATCGTTCTCAGTAAAATGTAAACTGCACAGTCATGTACTTGGTTACAGGTCTGCCAAATTTTTCTCATATTCTCGTCCAGCGGAAACTTATGTATGGAATTTTCTTTGTGAATTATAATAGGATGAACATTGAGGAACACTGCAATAGTTTTTTGAAGTCAAAGTCATTGTTAATTACAATATAAATCGGTCGCTAATATGTATACAAATTAATGACAATTTCAATGTTTTCCCGAAGTGGATGCTTTTGAAATCTACCACCAGGCGTCGCCCACTTTGCGGTTCCTCGCGAATAATCAAGATGGCGACTGACGCGACGCAACGTCGGAATTAGAGGTTAGAGGTTAGAATAATAAAATTTGGGGCAGCTTGCCATGCATAGTCAAATGCTATCCCGACTGGACTAAAAGTACAGTTATCCTACTGTCTGCGCTGTAAACCATTTCTTATAATTTCCCGTCACTGGATTTGAATTTGAATGGAGGACTCTAAAAAATAGAACCGAAGGAAAGAGAAGATAACCTAAAATTTTTTATTATCCGGAAACTGACGTTCAAACAGAAGAAAACGATTAATTTAAACTAATCAAATTAATAACTTAAAATCTTAATTTTATTTGGGTACTGTGTTTGATATATATTAAAATTATATAAAAAATATTTTCCTTTTTTCTTGTATACTAAATTAATATTAAATTCGAAGCTACTTATAGTAGTGAAGTTAAAAAATACAGTATTAAATAACATCCATAAAATTTGAAAGATTTTAAATGTGTTTAAATTTAATTGTTTTATGTAATCTTAATTCGTAAACTACAGGGAGTAGGTCAAAAATCTGAGCCACCCTATTACTATTTTATCAAAACTTCTAGTATTCACCAAATGTCACCATAAGTCCACAAGCGGAAGGGTTAATCGCTTAATCGCTTAATAAAAAAAGCGGTTATTCGCTTAGTAAAAATTAGTGTTTTTCTGTACCTAAAATAAAGCCAATGTCTTCGCAATCACTTAATTAGGGTACTTACTCGGATGGGGTTTTTTCAGATTTAGAATTATTATCACTGCCCAAATGTACTTGGTTGCTGGCGTTCTCGACACAATGTGTGCCAGGAGTATTTATAAATTTATGAATGATGTATTCTATAAGGTCGGACCAGTCCTGTAATAATAAACATACAAATAATGATATGTGGTATTACGATATATATTATAGATACAAAATGAACAAATAATATTTTTTCTTACAGAAACTGTTGCAAGTCATCATCTAGATGTAGTCACAGCAGAACAATCAGCATAGAAATTCTTTATTGTGACAATTAACTGACAAAAGAGTAGCTACCAATGTTTTAACCATAACACTAACAAATCCATATTATAATTCTCAAAAAAATATGGTCGACCGGTCTGTGGTCTATAAATCCTCTTTTAAAGAAAGGAAACAAGACACATGACCCAAAATTAATTACTTCAATTCGAAACCTTAACCGAAACTACTTCCACCTTGACCCACTCAAAATAACTTATTTGGTCAGTGAAACTTAAAACAGGCCATATGGCTAAGCAACTCATTATTCATTGTAAAGATATTTTTAATGTAACAAAGCGATTAACTTTAAAACTTGCAATATTTACCGCGCTATATACTGGACGGTAAAAACGTCAATAGAAATAGATTTTGGGAAAGAAAGATACCGCATGATCAAAAAGAAGCCTGCACCTACCTGGAAAAAGCCTAATAAAATAAATGCATTTGAAGAACACATCAACAGAATTCTCGAAAGCAATAAGAATACAGGCCTAAATGTCAACACCCTGAATGACATTATAATAAAAGCTATAGAGACAAGCCAGAAGATACACTGCCACTGCCAAAAGAAATCATATAACGAAAGAATACGTTCCCAAACAGAAGCAATAATGGAAGAGAGGAGAAACATGCAAAGTAATAGAAGCAAAGTACATGAACAATGAACTTGAAGAGATAAGTAAAAAAATACAAAAATCTATTAGAATGGACAACCGAAAGCATAAAAAGAACAAATTCAACAAACGATTGAAAATCACAAGAGTCTCAGAGTTCTAAGGAGAAAAGCGACAAGAGGCACAAAAGAAATAATGACATTAAAGGACAAAGATGGGAATATCATCACCAACAGAGATAAATTACCAAGGGTAGTAGAATATTTCTGTACTGAATTAAACATAAATCAACTAAATCATGATTAGCATCTAAGAGAAAATTCATGAAAAATATTACTCAACTGAGAATCGGAATTAATGCCTGATATATCAGCATACGAAATAGGGAACGCTCACCTCTAATGGTTAAACCAGAAGAGAAATACATAAAGCGATGAACAACGGACAGAATTGAGCGAATACTTAAAAAAGCCAATGTAAAGACCATTTTCAAGCCTACAAAGAAAATCAAGGACTGTTTAAGATCGGTGAAGGACAAATGCGACTCATTAGCAATGGTCGGAGTATATCGAATACCATGCACATGTGGAATGGTATATGTGGGAACCACGAAAAGACACACAAACACCAGGATAACCGAACATAAAAGTCATTGTCGTTTAGGGCATATCAACAAATCTGCCGTTGCCAAACACGCTTTGGGAAGCGGAGAACATCGGATACTGTTTGAAGAAACGCAGATGCTGGAAGCTGGATTACAGTGCTACCTACGGTTGTATCGGGAAGCGGTGGAGATATATAAGCACCCAAATAATTTTAATCGGATAGAAGAAGGACTAAAAATCAACAAAACATGGATACCAACATTAAAATCCACAAAAACCCTTCCCGCAAGACACGAAGAAAGAAAAGCTACTACAAACGACGACACGCCCCCTCACGCGGAAACCAGTGCAGGGGAAGCGAGTAGAAAATATAAATATGGCCTCCGCAGTACAACGCGGCGTCAATTTCATCTTACAAGCAAAGCAGTAACATCTCCAGAAGATGCCAACCCCTAGTGTTGGCGAAACGTGAAGAACTAATCTCAGAAGACAACAGCCCGAATAAACAGATTAACAAGTTGACGATGGCCGTATAAGCCTAACGCATTTTATCAAAATGTGTTTAATTTATTATTGTTTGTAATTTGAGAATGATTTTTGAAGTGGAAATCGAAATATCAAAAATAAACATATTTTAAACTTATATTGTGGCTTATTCTCAACGAAAATAGTAATTACTTATGATAAATTTCTATTTAATAGTCTGAAACATTTGACTCTTTGTAGTGCTCGGCAGGTGTTCAGTTGTTATACTAAAGAATACCCTGGGAGAATAACAATCGCTGACTGAAATATTAAAACTCTACCAAGAGCAGCAAACTGATAAATGTGAAAATATAAATGAAGAGAATGGAGTAAAACATATTTGGGATAAGCAAGCTGAGATGCTGTAATCAGTTAGGAGATGACGTGCATCAGGATAAATATTAGTTACAGTTATGCGAAACACTACAAAAACGTTTTTTACCAACCGAAAATAGAATAATGATAAAGAAGCTAAATAGATAACCATTCGATATCAACCTAATAAATATATATGCACCAACGTCAGATTAACAAGATAACCAACGAGACTGTATTACGAAGAGTGGGCAAAGAAAGAGAGGTGATGTATACCATTAAAAGGAGAAAGTTGGAATATCTCGGACATATAATGAGAAACAGCACTAAATACAGATTACTGAAGGTAATCCTACAGGGTAAAGTATTCGGAAAGCGAGGAATTGGGAGAAGGAGAATATCATGGTTGAAGAACCTGAGGAAATGGTTCTCCACAACAACAACGAATCTATTTAAAGCATCAGTCAATAAAATAATTATAGCCAGAATGATTGCCAATATTCGGAACGAATAGGCACTGAAAGAAGAAGAAGAACGTCAGATTGTACATCAGTAGTTAATATTAGAACTTCAGTAGTCAGAAAGATTTTTTTAATCTGTAATTGAGTATAAAAGCATTTAAATCAAATATTTTACCTAAATCTAGATCGTTGTCTTGAAGACTCTTTAAAACTGTCAGATATTTAATACTTACATCACATATCTCGTAATCGGTTTCCCAAATTTGTGAAAATGTCTTCAGGATACTTGGTTGAAACAATGTCTCCACGTGGTTAAGATCGCCGCCCATATGGTGCATCATTGTAAAAATACAATTATTGACAAATTCGCCGTTTTGCTTGAAGTTCTCCAATAAAATTCCATACTGGCGCATGATTTCGACTGTTGCAAAACTAGAAAAATATTTCATTAATAAAAAAAGGATAAAATAAATGGTGGTTGAGGTTTGGGTCTTAGAGATAGCAAAGACTGCCGAGATCTTTGCTATGCTAAAACTCTTAGAAATACCCGCAGTTCTTTTAACAGAACATCCCAGCAAATTATATTCCTATGTCCACATTTATGACTTCTGCACAATGCATTGTGTGTACGCTATGTAGCTAACGGGAGGGGGTGATGGCGAGTTTCCGACTCCAAAAAACTAAAACAAAATCGGCTAAGGTATGGTTACCCTTACAGAAGAGTCCCCGGTCCTCCAACTTAAGGGGTTGAGAGGTAAAGCCACCACCCCTATCTGATAAAAAAGTTACACTCTAAAATTCTTAGTAAGAGAAGATACCGGATGGACTTAACAGAAGACGACTAGGCAAACAAAGTATTATGAATTGTGGCATCTGGAATATTAATGGAGTAAGTACTAAACACAAGAAGGTTATAAATGAGCTAATACGCTTCCTAATGCACATAACAGTTCTTATTGAAATGAAAAAGTAAGGCAGGAGAAGTGAGCAGATATATGAGTACATACGTCTATACAGTGGTGCAAATAAGGATTAAAGAGCAAGGGCAGGATTTTCTATACTCATTAAAACGAAAATAGCCAGATGTATCAACGATTGAGATGTTGTAAATGGACGCATAATAAAAGTCGAGCTTATAGTAAAAGGTTATAAAATAGTGATAATAGGGGTGTATGCACGATCTACGATGAAAAACTAAGTCAACTTTTAGATAATATCAGCAGCAAAAAGACAATTTTTATTGTTGGAAGACTTTATTGGGCACACAGGATCTATAACCTATTGGGCATATAGGACTATAGAACAAATATGGACATGGACTTAGCCTAGACTCCAGCACAAATCAATAATCGACTATATTATATCCAGATAGACTTTCCGGCTACGTATGTATGAAGTCATAGTTTACAGAAGGACAAAATGTGGAATGGACCATTATCTTCTAAAGGCACAAACCTTATTAGCTACGCATTATAAGAGTAGATAGATAGATAATAGTAGATCTACATTATTGAGAAATCTATAAAAAAGGTACAATATAAATAATTTAAAAGATGAGTCAACAGCATTCCTCTATCGAATGATATTAAAGTTAATAATGTGGCGTATTAGTAGTAAGGAGTTCAAAAGAATGGTAAGGTGAAAATAGTAGATTAAAGGTAGTAAAGAAAAACCGGGTACATAACATAAGGTTAATAACAAAAGGCACAGAAGATCGAAAATATTACACAAGATGCTGTAAAGATAAGCAGTGCTGAGTGGCAAAACATAAAATATGGGACAATAAATGTAAACAAATAGACCAGAGTATAGGCCTTAGCAGAGCAAGCAAAGCATGGAGTACAATAAGAAAATTTCATATCAGATTAATACCGCTAAAAGATTGGAAAGATTATTATCAGAATCTATCGTCTGAAGATCATACACAAGTTCTTACTGAAGATAGTGACAAGTTCTTTTATTCAAAGACATCTTTTAAAGAAGAAAACTGAATAATACCAACTGAGGTAAAGAAAGCCCCAATGACAATAAAAAATGGGCGAGCTTCTGGACCTATAGGTCTCCTCATTGCACTTATATGGATTGGACTCGTTACTAAAATTACTCGCTTTTGTGTTTGTTTTTTGTGAAGTTGGTAGTAGAATTGTAGGGAGAATCAATAAGAAGAAGGATAGCTCAAACACGACAAAAATTATAAGAAGACAAAACTGCATTAAAAAACAGGAGATTATGTCTATATAAGAGAATTGGATTAGTTATTTGATCTTATTTAAGTAAAAAAAAATGAAAATATTGTCCGCTCAGTAAATCAGCTTGTTATTTAAACAAAAGTTCTTCTCAGAGCCTCCTTTTAGTGCGCCACAGTTTTTCGATTTCTTTCTAACGCATTACGTTGGATGTGACGGAAAAAGCAGTAGTTCCGTGATTAAACACAAAAATATAGGATCGTTACATACATAAGCGGTCTATTCCTAACCTAGATTTGATTCGTTGATATTTAAAATGCGCGCTTTCTAAAGCCAATCAATTAGCCGAATTACGAACATTTGACGTAAAAATTCATTCATGTTGGTCATCCTTTCGAAGTGTAAAAGACTGAAGTGATCGTTGTTGTTCAGGTCAGTATTTGACATTATTTCACAGTACTATGCATGATTATGTGTTTTGGATTATTTATTTTTTTACTAAAATAAATGCCAAGATATACGGAACTGGAACAAGTACTGATACTCAAATTACTTTAGTATTTTCAATTCGAACAGGAAGTTGGACAAACTTGATTAATAAGTTCTGCTGTGCGTGAAGTAAGTTTAAAATTATGCTGAAAATAAAATTATTTTACGCCCTCTTACAAATCCCTCAGATGAGACACAGCACGAAACAAAACAGTGATTACTCTGACAAAAATTGACAAATTACATTCGAGTATAATTCACTTTTTTACAAAAAAATTTGCCGGTTTCTTTAGGCCACCCACGCCGCGTCTTCTCTTTTCAAAAACTTCTCCCAACCTCAACTTGAACTCCACATTGCTACAATACACTATATTTCCATGACAAAAACGAAAAGCCATTACGACTTTTAAAAAAATCCGAACTCGAAACAATGAAGTGACCACTTCGGTGATCTATTGCAGAGTGACATCATTCGCCCAACTCGATAAAAACCAAACGTAAACGAAAATATTCTGTTTATTTGACGCGCAAAATATCCTAAAGCGGCTTTACGATCAAAGAAATACCCAGGAAATACGCATCTGTGATATATAAACAAACTTTAAAATGTGTTTATTATCAATTCCAGCAATGCAAAAGAATTGAAATAATATTTCGGTGTTTAAGTTTAAAAAAATTAATTTTGGTAAAGAATTCAATACCATGGAACAGTCAAATAGATGGCTTTATCCAAGTGATATTTAATATTTAAAGCACGAATTTTAGATAATTTGAAATATTTAGACATAAAAACACGGTTTCTCTTTTTATACTTACTTCTTCAAATGATTCATCATACTCGAATTATGTTTTGGCTTGGTGGAAGCGTTATCCAAAAATAGAAAAAAATTGTGATTGGTCAAAATGAGATCTTGTAAATACTGTTTACTTTGTAAATTTACTTTATAATGTCTCAATAACAGTACAAACAACATTTTTAGGTCTTTAAGTTTGACTATTTGAGATTGTAATTTTGCTAAATGGTCCTTGTCGTTATCATTAAGATGAATCATCTTTTGATAAGCTTCGACTCCCTGAAGAAATTCTCGAATGGCAGTCACAACCTAAAAATTCGAAGACATTGAAAATAATATTAGTTAATTAAATTATATTAAATAAATTTACGTGTTTAGAAAGCTGTCCACTCAGAATTTTAAATTTTATTGTTATTTTTTAGAAAATATACGTCAAATCTAAATAAAACGTGAAAAGTGTAAGAGATATTTATTTTACTTTAATCATCCTCGTTCTATTTGCCTTTATCTGTTATCCATAAGTTTCTATCTCTCCATTAAATTCTCTAAGCGTCTCACCCAGGTCTTCTTTATTTATTTTTTGAAGTGCTTTAGTCCATTGAAATGTTACATTTTTTAGGCCTTAGCATGCATTTCTTGCAGAACGCAATTTTATTTTTTATGTGTTGGGAGGGTAAGTATAAGCTTAAGTTCAAGTTTGTGGAGTCGCCACCCCTGTCCCCCTCGTCGGCCTCAATCTTGAAAAAGGGGCGCAAATGGTTTTCGCGCTGTAGATCGAAAACTAGCAACACTACAGACAATTTTGTAAGACATTATTTTTAGCAAATTAAATTGTCTACAACATTATTTATATTACTTTTAATCTTAAAATAAAAATTAAAAAAGTTATAAACAAAAAGTTTCTTTCTGATATCTTATAACTTTTTTTCTAGCAATTTTACAAAAAAAATGATACCAAAACAATATTATAGCAGGTTTAAAAAAAATTATTTTCACTACAAATTTGTTTAATTTTATTAATTTCTCTGGATTTTACAGCGCTCCGAAATCGAGTGGGTTCTTGAATACTCGCCATCTTGGAATAAGGGGTGTAAAGGGTTTTTTTGCGCTGTATCTTAAACTAGTAACCCTAGAGAAAATTGTGTCCAACATTGGGTTAATGCTTTGCTTTGAACTAAAAGATTTTCTCTCAGAAAATGATTTGTATTTTGAAGACAACTATAATAAGAAACAGTTACTTGAAGTGCTTCGTACTAAAACTTATAAGAAACAATATATACTGGACACTATTGCAATACAACATGGCCATAATGTTTTGAGGTTACCACCTTATTTTTGCATATTCAATCCTATCGAACTTATTTGGGGACAAGTAAAAAAACGGATTCGGAGGAAAAATAGTTTTCAAAAATTTGACGCGAAAGTGGTCGATTTAATTCGATATGAACTATCAGAGATTACAAGTGCCGACTGGAAAAAAGCAGTAAACCGTGTAGTGAAAGTAGAAAATGAGTACAGAAGACTAGGACAATTATTTTCAAACAGTGGACAATTTATTATTAATCTGGTGGATAGTGACGATGATGAGAGCTCGCTGCAGGAGAAATATTTTAGGCAAGGTACGGTAACATGATGATTATTTCAGTTAAAACAACTCAGTTTTTCATTATAAATTGCTAACTTTGTTTAAAACAATATTTTCTTAAATGTAAAATACTTTTTTACAGTTTCGTCTATGTACATCATCGTTAAACGCTAATAGAGATTTTCAACGCTTCTCATATATTTCAGGCACTTATGGTATTTCGTATAATTTTAATATATCTACGTCATACGTTATTGGTATATAGTATATACCAATAACTATACATACAAAAGACGTATGACGTAGATATCTTAAAATTGTATGACATATAACAAGTGCCTGAAACAAATGGGAAGCGTTAAAAAGCCCTATACAAGATGCCGTTGTATCACCTAGTATTTTTTCCGACAGGGTGGTAGAGTGATATTTTTTTTTACGTTTCACTTTTAACCATTTAAAAAACAAAGAAATATAACGTTTTGCTTGTTTTTACAAAATCAGATTTTCTGCTCTTTGACTATAATATACACAGTACACATTGTTATTTTATGATTTAATACTTGTATCAAAAAATTTGTGTCGTTGAAACAACCAATATTGCGATACGTCCCTGAACATCGGTTACTCGAATTTTATAACATACAAATATTATCTGTTTGAATTTGCCGACGGACGAAATATCGTTGGACTCGACTATACAACTTTATAACTATTATCTTTTATAGTAAAATACAAAATAGAAAAGTTAACAAAAATAACTGTACATTTTTGAACAAATTTTCTTTTGGGCCTTAGTTTTTCTGGCCATTTATCAATAAAAAGACATCAAAGCAATATTAAAGAGGGTTTTTTAACGAATAATTTTCACTACAAATATGTATAATAATTGTATAATTTCATTAATTTTTCTGGGTTTTACAGTGCTCCGAAGTTTTTTATTCATATTATTTTAAATCAATTTAGAATTTTCTTAATATTTCTATATTATTATTAATTTATTATCGACCCTTTCCGCCACCACAAAACTTAAACTACCTTGTGTGCTTGCGTTGTACGAAAGTGCACCAATCGACAGAGATAAAGTTTAATAAGAAAAATTACCTCAAGATAAATTTGTTGGTAATGAAAAGAACAAAACAAACTTAATAGAGCTTCTCAAAACTGCTCTATCAGAAGTGAGTTTTAGTGTCGACCAGGCTGAATCTGATCTAGATTCAGTCATCATCCTTTCTGCGCTTGCTACATTCCAATCCTATGATTCTGTGACTGTCGTAGCAGGAGACATTGACAATCTTGTCTTGTTCACTGCATTAGAAAGAAAGCAGTTCAATGTTGTGTGTCCAATTTTTTAAACTTTCAAAAGGGTGTAAGTCACTTCAATTATACTGTCCTTAAATTTTTATATATGGAGACGTCATTTTCCATGCTTTTTCAGGATGCAACACAACAGTATCAGCTTACAAGATCGGCAAATTTACATTTGTCAAAAGCTAGCGCAACAGCATTTTTTTTCTGAACAGAGCCAATTAGCCAGACTTGTTTTTTTTTTGTTATTAAAGTCGACTAAATTTTAATTATTATTGATTGCAGATTCACAGCCAAAATTTTCTTGTTATCAGAATGTTAGTACCACATACACCTAGTATTTTTATGGATACATAAATTTTGTTTTAATATATTTTTATTTTGTTTTTTTATTCTTTGATTATCTTACTGTTTTTCCTTTTTTTACGTTTTTTTGTTTTTTTTGTTTTATTTTTGCCTTTTTTTTGTATTTTTAGCTTTTTTTTGTTTTTTGGTTGTATTTTTGTTTTGTTTTTTGTTCTATTTCTATTTTCTTAATTCTTTTATGTTTTTTTTTTAAATTTGTAATATACATTTTTTTTTGTTTTTTTGTTTTATTTACAACTTATATTTATATATTTTAACATGTTTGTAAATGCAATGAAGAATTTCCATATTATTTGAAAATATTAAAAGATTAAGGTTTATTGGAAAACAATACTTAGAATTTATTAATTCGTTATAAAGTTCGTTTATCTTATTAATTTGTTAATCACATTCTAATATAATATGTGTTCGATCGCCTATTTGACCACATGTACAATTGGGAGTATTTGATAAGCCGATTCCATGCATGTAAGATGGTATAAGAGCATCATTTGCTCTCAGCCGATTAATGGTCTTTATAAAATGTCGATTAGATTCTGTGTAAAACCATCTTCTTGAGGGTATCCTAGGGTTACAATTATATAAGTTTAAGCCAGTCTTACATTCTCTGTAATGTAAATGCCAATTATTTTTAGTTTTCGTCTACTAACAGTGTCAATATCTGTCGCTGGAATTAAATTTCTCTGAGCATATATGCTGATTTAGCCAAATTGTCAATGATTTCATTGCCTTTTATTACCGAATAGCAATTGATCCATGTTATTGTTACATTTAATCCTAATTGTATATTTTCATACAGAATTTTAAGAATTTTCAGTTCAATGTAGTTTATGTGTTTGACTGTTTGAATGTTGTTAAATCTGTCGACCACGCTTATACTGTCAGTAAATATAACATAATTGCTACTCGGATTCAGTAGTACTACTGAAGAGCAAACATTACTGCCACCATTTCTGCTGTGTATATTGAGCATTAACTGGGTAAGCTATACTGGTGATGGTAATTTTTATTTTCGTGAAACATTGCACAGCCCGTTTCATTTGCATCTTTCGACCCATCGGTAAAGATGTACTGATAATTTGTCCATTTTTCTTTAAGTGTTATAAAATAGTGTTTTTGCCATTTCACCGTAGTAGGGCGGAATTTGGCGTTTATAGGTGTAAATTGAAGGTATTTACAATTTTTGGATATAATTCGGGTTGTAAATTTGTCGCTAAGAAATTGGCGGCGTAAATGCAATGGAGGTTCCACCGCTTCATTTTCCATTATTTGGACTGGAGTGGATTTTAAATAACCTAGGAATAATCTCAGGCATTTATTTTTTTGAACTTCAAGTTTGTTTAGATGTGTATTGGCCGCTAATCCAAATAAATGACAGCTGCAGTCGAAAATCGGCCTGATCATGTTTCGGTAAAACATCAAAGCAATATTTGGGTCTGCTCCCCAATTTGCTTTACAAAAAGCTCTTAAAATTTTCATTGAGTTTTCTGATTTTTTAACAATTTGACGAATGTGATCTTTCCATAACAATTTCCTGTCTAGATCGGTACCGAGATACTTAATACAGTTTTTTATAGGGAAATTAAATTTTCCCTCATTAAGATTGCTTTGTGGAACTATGTTTTTCTGAAAAGTAAAATACCTCAGTTTTTGTGTCAGAAATTGATAATCCTATTTTTTTATAGCACTGATTTACGATTTCTAATGTGAATTTCAAATTATCCTTACAGGTACTTAACAATCTTTCTGCTGTATATAAAACAACATCATCAGCATATTGAAGAATTTTTGTATGGTTGGGTACACTAACTTCATGATTTAACAGCATTATTTCTCAGTGAGAAAGCCGAGCTATCTTTGCTCACTGTCGTTGGCGAACGTTTTTTCGTTGCTTTATATAGCGGAAATAAAGATGATTCTCTGACAGCATGAGATACAAACGATTCGCCAGGACAGTGACCAAAAATACATTTTACTTATTATCGCTTTCGCCAACACAAGATGCCGCTCATTTCCACAGTCTTAGAGTTTATCACATAATAAAAAAATAAAATTGCGTCCTCTTAAAAATGAAAACCTAATGAAACTTTTCAATGGACTACTTCCCTGTTTGTTATTTTGGTAACCATTACTGTTACTGTCTCCGTTAGCTCAACTGGTTTTCTGCCAAATTCTTCATTTAATAAACTGTCGAAGTTCTTTTTCCGTCGGTTTTTGATATCCCTGTCTTGAACTAGTATTTTATTATTTTCATATTAGATACAAATAATCTGATTAAAATCTTTTGTTTTCTTTGCTTTGCCTGTTTGGCTATTTCATATATCTTTATTTCCTCTTTCTTGATATCAAGTTGATCATATAGATTTGTATACGCTGCTGCTTTAGATTTTGCTGCTGCTACTTTTGCTTCCTTTTTGGCGACTTTACAGCTTTGAAGATTTGTGTCCGACCTATTTTCTTGCCAGTTTTAATGTAATTTCCTCTTCTCCTTTATTTCTTCTTCAACTTCGTTTAACCACTAACTTACAAGTATTTTAATAACAGTATCTTTAATAATATTGGCGATAATACCCCAAGTTATATTAAGACATCCTTTTACGTTCCAGCACATTTTTTTTACTATTTTTGCCCTGAATAAATTTTCTTTGTAATTTTTCAACACTTGATTTTTTGTGGTCCTCTTCGATATTTTAGTTTTAGGTTTAGTTTAACTTTTTAGTTCGATGTCCAGAACAAGCGCTTTATGTTGTTGGCTCACAATCTCACTATTACCTTGCAGTCCTTAAATTCCCGTATATCTTCTTTACTTATCATGAAATAATTTATTTGGGAGTGATTTTGGCGACTTTTATATATGATACGTCGATTTTGCCTCTATTGAAAGAATGTAAGAATGTATTTACAATTACCAGGCTGTTGCTAATTCCAACATATCATCACCAGCTTCATTTCTAGTTCCAAAGCTTAGCATTATCCGCTTATTGCTGCATATCCGCTCTTGGATTGACCCATATGTGCATTAAAATTACCTTCAATTATGACTCTCTCCTCTAATGAAATGTCAGTATGACACCGAGCGTGACTAGTGCTTCATTGCATATTAAGATCGTTAAGGAAGTTCATGTATTATCTTATATCGGCTATAATAGTTCAGGAGAATATTGCAGAAGTTGTATTATAGGTTATGGGGTCGTTGGCATGCAGTCCCAACCTAAATTTAAGCTAAATTTAATTCCAATCGAGCCTTTATTCGATGAGCTATAAATGAGATGATGATCTAAGATTCCTGTCCAAACATCGATCCTCTATTTCGTTATTGATGTAGAAGAAGAGCGGTGCAGCACACCAGAAGAAATAATATTGAACCTTATTAGGTCTATGCCTAAACATATGGAAGCTGTTATGCTAGTCACAGGAAAAATGATAATTTGTTTTTTCATTTAATTATCTACATAATAATTATTATTACCTATTATCATTTAACTTATCTTAACTATTACACTTTCCAAGCTTTACTTTATTTTGAGGTATAATTTCTAAAAATAATTCTCTAAAATTGTAAAGTGGGCCGATTTCTATTCACCATAGTATATGCCCATAATACATCTATTAACATCAAAAAGTATTCTTCTACATTTGCATAAAATATTTATGTGAAAAGATAATATATTTTAAAATGATTTTAAAAATTGAATGGTAATGCAATTTATTTCTTTTACAGATTTGTCGACTTAACCCCTATTAGGAGTTATTAGCGACATATTAGTGATTCATACATATATAGGGTGTGATAAAAGAAACGGGACGGTCACATATTAAATACTTTTAAATCTTAAATAAGAATCCCAATTTTTTATTTCAGATTTTAATTACTCATAAAAAATAAGTAACTGTTATAGGGAACTTTTTTTCGAATTATTGATAGATGGCATTATAATCGGAAAAAACTATTTATCGTGGTATCCTGGGAAATTTGTGTAAACGGTTTAATATCTCAAAAAATACACTTCCAACTGAAATAGCAAAAAACAAATGTTTAATATTTTTCCAAAATCTATCGAATGGCACTAAACACGACCCCGAACCATTCCCCCTGGCGGTGGGCAACTTTGCAATTTAAAACGAAAAAACAGTTTTTGAAGTTATACTTCTATACGCGCGCTTCTATACCGAAAGTGGTTGGACGACCACGTAGGCTTCGGCACACTGGTACTCTACGAAACCCCGTTGGATATGGCAGATGGGATCTGGACGACCGAGAAGAGGACGAGCACGTTGAAGAAGTTGGCACACCGACCGAGGATTTACCTGTAGGAGCTTGAGATGCCGTCATCACCACCGATCTCCCCCTGTAAGTAGTGCAGTGTTGTGTGAATTTCTTTTTGAACATTTTATGAACATTTTACTTGTATTTTTATGCATATTTTCTTGTGTATTTTCACATTTGTATTTTTTAATCAACAAATTTTTTTTCCCAGCCGCAGAGTCTCCAGAGGAGGGGGGATGTCATCGAATGCCATAGTCTGTGCACTAGTACGCATTTCGATGCGCATCGCCCCGCCTCGAATTTTCCCATTGGCTCTTGACCTGGAAATCCCTATTTATCGCTCGAACAGCGCATATAAATATTGGCGATTTTCAGGTCAGCCAAGTCAGTCCCTCACGGGCTCTCCGAGAGCTTATTGCTCTCGGGGCTCTGCTTCCTGCATTTATTTACCATACTCTGTGGCTGAGAATTGTTTCAACTTAACTTGGTGTTTTATTTCGACGAAGAAATTGTCATGTAAGAAATATCTTGCCTTTTTCAAGGTACCGAAGATAAATATTTTCCAAGTCCATAACCCGAAAATGGACTTAAGTAGGGGAGCACTCGACAGTATATTCGAAGCCCTCTACAGAGCAACCGGAGACAACAGAAGGTGGTTAGACCCTTATTTGTTCCCCCGAGGTGACAGTATCCCCGCTTGTCACGCGGGAGACCGGGGTTCGATTCCCAGTCGGGGAGGAGTTTTTTATTAATATTATTACATGGTAAATTAAACATATGCGTAAGTAGAAAAGTTATGTATATTATTGTCATTTTTAAATATTTATGAATATTGCATTTTAATTTGTATTGTATTATTATATTGAATTATGTTGCAGTGTATTGTATTGTATTTTTATATTAATAACAAAATAAACAATGAATTTTACTGCAGAGTATGTGTAAAAAAATTTTTGCATTCAACTCCTTTTATACATATATGAAAATAAAAATATATATTTTCATCAAAATATTGATTCAATCCTTCATTTACTATACTCCTATTACAGGTCAAATGTTGTTTATTAATTGTTAGTAAGTTGTTATTAATTCTGTTTCTCTTTCTGCTATGTCTTACCTATAGCATTACATATGTAATGATTTTGCAGAATGACTCCCAAATAAATTTGTAACGGCGAATGCGTGTATAGAAGTGTAACTTCTACCGGCAGTCCCACTGGACTGCCACACCCGTTTTTTTTATTACATATTAGGATTCTACGTGAAAAAGTAAACATGTATTATATAAATTTTTTTTTTCGATTCGTGATAGACGGCGCTCTAATCACAGAACAACAAATATAGATCAGGAGTCTCCAAACTAATTTTAATGGTGCCGAGTACAGTTTGTACACGATACGATGTTTTGTAGAATCAGAATCTGCAAGAAAAAATGAAGGTAGGGGAAAGGTGGGCAAAATGGGGTACGTAAGATTTGAACTTACATATTTCATACACGGTATTAAAAATTATTTGTTTCAAGCTGTAAGCGTAATCTCTATGAAATAATAAGTAAAAAAATAATATTGCGTGACATAGTAGTTTTGACGTTTCTGATGTATACTAATATTTTGACGCATGTGTCATTTGCCCCATTTTGCCCCACCTATGGGGCAGAACAGGGTACCTCCTAAAAGCTAAAGTCAGAAGGTAAAAAATATCTTTATTTTTGTATTCATAAGTATTGAACAATAAAATACATATGTATCTTTAATTATTTTCGCATAGAGCGCATAAGTGTGTAGCATCATCGTCATCTTCATCAACTCCTGCACACGAATTATGTGCCCATTTGGAGCATGATCGGCAACGAATCCACCCTTCTTCAGAGAAGTCATGGCAGTATAGACACTCATCTTCTGCAGCCTCTTCTTCACTATCAGATGAAGCAGGAGTAGGAATTGGCATTTTTTTCTGAATAGTAGATGATGTTTTTTGTTGTTTGGCTGGTTTAACAGTGCCTTTTTTATTTTTAAGCAGATTTCTTTTTACGGTTTGGTCTGATTTTCCTTGCCTTTGATTTTCAGCATTCCGCAACTCGTCCTTATATGGCGATGATGTCAAAATCACAGTTTTTCCACGTTTTCTGGTAGTCCTTTTACTTGTCTGTGATACTTTGGGAATTGGCAAAATGATTTGGGGACTAGCACCTTTAAAACTACTACAATTCAGATCTGGTTGAGAAGTTGAGTAAATGGAAGATTGTGCCGAAGTCGATGGACTGAAAATATTTTGTACAATCATGGATGGTTGGGACGAAGTTAGATGGATGGAAGTTAGATGTTGCTGGCCTGGAGGTGACTGGGCAGAATCTTTGAAAGCTGTAGTACTCTGGACTTGCATCTCCCTTGTATCATTGAGAGAAAGTTCAATGTTTGTCGTTGCAGAAGGTAAGAAATCTTCATCTTTAAAAACATTCATGTCACATGGCCAGATTCCAGTTTTTCGAAAACCATTTATAGCTGTGCTCATCGCTGCAGCCTGTATAAAAGCGGCCCCAAATAACGAAGCTATCTGAAACAAGGTAACGACTTTTCCAGGATTACATCTCAACCATTTACGTACTTCATCCTCGTAGTACTTACTTAACGGTTTCATAAATGCCACGTCTAGTGGTTGAAGTCGGTGAGAACAATGGGGCGGAAAACACAACAAAATTACCCCATTATCTCGTGCAAGATCAATTAATTCCAAGCTCTTGGTATGGGTGGAGTGTCCATCTAAAACAAGCAGAATTGGTTTCTCTTTTTTGGCTTCGGTAAAAGAAATAAATCTTTGAAACCAAACAACAAACAGTTCCTTGGTCATCCACCCAGTCTCCTGAACCTCAGCAAACGCACCCGATGGAAGTCCAGTCTGGAATTCTTGCTGCATGCGTTTTCTGGGAAAAATTAACATTGGGGGAACATATGTCCCGCTAGCGGAGAAACAAATTTCAGCGGTAACAATTTGACCTCGTTCAGCTGAAGGTAAAATTCCGACCTGACGACGTCCTTTCTTGGAAATTACTTTAGAATGACCTTTAGGATTTACTGTTAAGCCCGTTTCGTCGCAGTTATATATTCTATCCCCTGTTAACTGATGGGTATCCAAAATATTTAAAAGAAGGTCGAAAAATTGTTTTACTGCGACTTTATTAAACCCCATTGCTCTAGCTGACGAGGTAGCTTCTGGCTTTCGTAAGCTAAGATTAGGATGCCTATTCAAGAATCCTTTTACCCAGTCTAAACCTGCTTTTGAATTTTTAAACGGATGAACAATATTGTTGCGTTCTGCTAAATCAAAAGCAAGTTCTCTTAATTCATTCATGGTCACACCAAATAGTTGAGCTTCCACGGTGGTCAAATAAACTGCTAGTTCTGCTTCTTGTTCTATTGAAAAGATACATTTATAACGTCCAAGCGTTTTCTGAATTTTGTATTCGGAATTGTTTCGCTTTTTTTTAACGTAGCGCTCTAATGTTGTTTGGGGTATATTAAATTGCTCAGCCGCTTTCTTATATCCCATGAAACCATCTATAACTAGTTGCACTGCCTCGTGCATCTGTTGTTCACTCCAACTTTGTTGTCGATCTGTTTTTCTTTTATAATTTCTTACCATTATTATCTGAAGAAAAATAAAATGTAATTAGAATAATCAAACACCAAACATATCAATTCATGGGGCAAAATGGGGTAGTACCCCATTTTGCCCTACCCCGTTTTGCCCCAGCTGCATATTTGTGATTATAGTGCAATAATAAATCTAATAACACTTGAAACGTAATAATACTAACAAAATTATAAGTTCACACCTTAGACAATGACATGAAATAAATAGCTATTGAGTGAATATAGTTCCAGTCTACTTACTTTTGTAAACGAAATATGTAAATATTGCAATACCACTATCAATCCTCACTATTCAACGAATTCATCGACTTTGGCGCGCTGTACAGCCAAACGGCGGCATCAGGTGATGCCACGAGTGAGTACCACGTGAACACGAAATTCCTGGAGATGTAGCTCAATTGCACTAGTGGTTTGGAAAATAAGAGGGGTACCCCGTTTTGCCACACTACCCCGTTTTGCCCCCCCTTCCCCTACTTATTTAAGATTTCAAATTTGCAGCCCTCTACACCCCCAGGGCGTGGGGATGCAGGATTACGTCTGGTGCCATTCGATAGATTTTTAAAAAATATTAAAGACGTTTTTTTTGGTTTTTAATTTGGAAGTCAATTTCTCGAGATGTTAAACCGTTTTCATAATTTTTCTAGGGTACAGTCTCTACTCAATTATTTATTAGACTAACCATAAAAATTTAATTTTTTTGATTTCAATCGCACTGAAAGTATGTTCACTTGGATACTAAGGTGTTGAATGGGTTGCATAACTATTGGATACATAGTTACGTAGAAAATGGTATAAATCTTTTTTTAAATTATCAACAATTTACAGATGACAGTAGCATGTGCTCAGTTTATTTAAAATTTACCCTAGTAAGTATTGACATTATTACATAATAGTGTTACTTTTGATTTTGGTTAATTCGAAATCATAAAACAAGACGATTAATCTTGGATTGGAATTTTTAGATGGGTAAATCTAAAGATCTTTGTGTTGAGAAAATCTCGTACATTACTGCTCTATTAGAGAATACAGCATTTAGTCAGAGAGAGATAGCACGAAAATGTGGTGTATCCCAGTCGTCAGTGAGAAGATTGAGTCAAAAAGTCAAAGAGAAGCTGTAACCTATGACTTCGGTTTGAAAGGGCCAGTGTGGCAAACAACCTTCAGTCACCCCTAGGGCGCAACGAATTTTAAAAAAATTAGCTGTAACACACAGAAGGGCCACCCATAGAGATTTAAGAAATAAGTTGGAAGAAGCAGGATGCTGAGTATCGGTGGCCACCGTACGCCGAAATTTGTTTGGCATGGGCTATAAATGTCACAGGCCTGTTAAGAAGCCAAAACTAACACCACAAATGCTCAAACCACTCTTAGCTTGGGTCAAGATCGATAAAGACGGGTCTATTGATGGTTGGCGTAAGGTAAATTATTAAAAATCATTTTATTTTCGGACTTTATAATTGTTATTCACATTCACAGGTTTGCTTCAGCGATGAAGCCACATTTCTAATTATGTATGACAAGGCCCAGTTTGTCCGAAGACAAACCTATTCCTGGGGAAAAATATAAAAGGGGTGTGTAATAAATAAGGGTTTTGCAGACAAGATTGCTTCCACAAGTAAACGAATGGTTTGGTAACAGCCATAAGAAATTTATACAGGATGGAGCACCTTGCCATACGGCTAAAAAATTTATTAGAACAAAAAATTCCGTTCGAACCATGGCCCTGCAACTCACCACACATGAACCCTAATAAAAATGTCTGGGAGTGCCTAAAAAGAGAGTTAGCCAAGGAAATAATTACCAACAAGGTTCAGTTGATAGAAAGAATCATTTTCCATTGGAATCACACCGAAAATTGATTAGAATTCGCAGGAAAATGGATAAACAACATGCGTAAGAGAGTGGCTGCACTGCCAACCCAGCTAAGGGTGGTTTAACAAAATATTATTGTTATAGTAAAATATTGTCATAATTTACGTTGTTTTTGTTCAATAAATATGCAAAAAGGTTACTACTATCATTTGTGTTATATTTCTTATTTATAGCTAACATAGTTATAATTATAGTTGATTATAAAACACAGAAAACTAGAATTTGCTGAGTCTAACAAATTGAGCACTGAGGACTGTAAATAATTTTTCCGATTATAACGCCATCTATCAACAATTCGAAAAAAATGTCGCTTATAAAAGTTACTTATTTTTTATGAGGAATCAAAATCTGCAATAAAAAAATGGGGGTTCCCATTTAAGATTTTCCTCCTAATTTTCCTCCTCTGCGCTTTAGGGGGTGTGTCTAGAGGGTCATTTCTAGTGTCATTCGATAGATTTTTGAAACATTAAACATTTTTAAGTTTTTCGATCCGCTGTTTAATTCGCGAAATATTCGAAAATCCTGCTTCTTTTATCACACCTTGTATAAATATCAAATTTACTTTAAAGTATTAAGATCTTTGAGATCGATATTTTATTAAAAATGTTCGATCGTTAGATTTCACTCGACCTTCACTTTAAAAAACGATTTTAAATCACTCAGCGCTACATTTCTCATTCTCATTACACTCACGATTTCACTAATTCTTGCATATTGGGCATGTTTCATGAGTTTAAACTGAGACATCTTTGATGTTTGATCTAAGGGGAAAGTGATTGGATTTCAAGAGTATTACTAACAGATCTGACCACTAGGTCTTCTATCTATATCACAAACCCCTTTTTTTATTACGCCCATATTACGTTTACATTATTTTTTAAATATTATCTTAAAATGTGACTTACCAAATGTAATCTCCTAAGACACGGTTTGAGATCGTAATCAGGTTTTGTATAACTAATTTCTAACTCTTCACAAACCCAAATACCTTGAAAAACTAAATAGGACAAAATACGATAACTCAAGACTGGACTGATATGCTCAGGATCTAGTTCTAGTTGAACTGCAAACTTTAAAAAATATGTTACAAGCCAGAAAAAGTGAGAAGTATCTATCTGTATGTGAATATTTGATATCAATTCATTGTGCAAATCGTTGACCAAAGTACCATAACCTTTTAAAAGAAAATCTACTGTAAACTCTTTCAGAATATTAGCAATATCTTCGTCCGTAGGAAGATGATGAATAAGTCCTTTCATGTTAATGCTAAAAAATAAAACACATATTAAACTATCAAATAGAGATTACGCTATTTAATATCATAATGGATATATTTATTGTAAAACATTGTGTACTTCTATAAACAAACAAAATAGCCCAGTCTGGTTATGAAAAAATCATCGATTTCACGGCAAAATTTTTCTCAGATATCTGAAGCTTTAAAGACATAGGTGGGGGTTACTAGATGACGAATAGATGAAAAAGTACTCGTATTTTTACCTTGAGTTTTTTAAAACAATAATTTTCCACCGATCGGTCAAATAGTTTAAAAGTTCTTTAATTTATTTATCCCTGAGGCTAAATATTTAAACTATTGAACTTGCTTTATTAATGATGCTAGACACATTTAGCAAATTTCATAGGTTTCTTTAAGACTTCAACTAACTCTAAAGTTAAATGCATATTGCGTTTTCATCGAAATTATTTATGTATGTTTTTTACTTATAAACAATTATAATAACTTCTATATTTTTCAAGCTACTGACTTGTACGTACAACCATTGGATAGCTGGTAAAAAAATTCCTATTAAAAAAAAACCTTCTATGATCAATAGAAACGAAGTTAGGGACTATTTTTAAAAAAATTATATCTCCATTGTTTATAAAGATTAAGAAGTAAAATTTGCCCAAATTTTGAATGAAAGTCTAAACTTTATATTGAAACTTATAGCTATAAAATTCATTCAATTTTTCGAAACTTACATCTCTTCGAAACGAAGGTGATTTCGAAAGATCGACATAGGAAAGTGTAGGGGATAACTGTTTCAGCTCCGTTTTTTTTTCGAGATCAGAACTTCAAATTGAAACACGTAGGAAAAATTTACATTATCTCAACTTTCATTGCAGCTAGAAGCCTCTTTTTTTAATCTGGGGCAGCTCGTCGGAATATAAATAACTACATAGTTTTCACTGGCCGGGAAATATGGGAAACCTCGGAAAAATTCAGTCCATTTGAAATTCACCGTAAAAACTTACTTTTTTTTTTAAATTTGGCTGAAATAGTCTCTCGCAGTATTAATAATGATGACATAATTTTTACCCCTCCGGAAATCTCGGAAAATCCCGGAAAATCAACATATATTTTTTTTCATTTTATATCAATGATGTAATAATACTTATACATTTTATAAATTAAATTTCAGGTAATTTTTTACACATTATATTATATTCCTTATATTAATTATAAATATGTTAATTTTCCGGGATTTTTCGAGATTTCCGGGGGGTGAAACTTATGTCATCATTATTAATACTGCGACAGACTATTCCAGCCAAATTAGAAAAAAGTGAGTTTTTACGGCGAATTTCAAATGGACTCACTTTTTCCGAGCTTTCCCATATTTCCCGGCCAGTGAAAACTATGTAGTTATTCATATTTCGACGAACTACCCCAGATTAAAAAAAAAAACGCTTCTAGCTGCAATGGAAGTCGAGATAATGTAAATTTTTCTTACGTGTTTCAATTTGAAGTTCCGATCTCGAAAAAAAAAAAATGAAGTTTTATGGAAAAAACAGAAAAAATAGTCCCTAACGTCGTTTCTATTGATCATAGAGGGTTTTTTTTAATGTGAGTTTTTTTACCAGCTATCCAATGGTTGTACGTACAAGTCTGTAGCTTGAAAAATATAGAAGTTATAAGAATTGTTTAAAAGTAAAAAACATACCCCTTTTTCAAACGTTTATTTTGTAAACTATTTCGATGAAAACGCAATATGCCTTTAACTTCTGAGATAGTTTAAGTCTTAAAGAATCCTATGAAATTTGCTAAATGTGTCTAGGATCATTAATAGAGCAAGTTCACTAGTTTAAATATTTAGCCTGAGGGATAAAAAAATTAAATAACTTTTTCCGTCGACCGTCCATTTATGATCAATTTTAACACCCTCAAAATCATTGATTGACCTATTAATGAATGATTTTCTATTAATGAACGATTTTATTATAGGCAACACAACATACATTGCTTGCATAAATTAATTAAACGCTCTGTGATTGGCAGTGACCTGTGGTGTAGGCAACCAAACATATACCTATTTATATTCCCATTAAAAATTAATTTAAAATGAACTAGCCGCTGTTAGTACTATCTGTCATTGTATATGATTATTTACTTTATTGTTTAAAATTCTGTGTATTTAAAGAATCAAAGGATGGATATTGACGAAGAGTTTAATTTAACTCCACCAGAATTTAACTTCTTCTATCACAGAATTTACAGAGGTCCAAGAAGACTTAAATATACATTTTTTGACAAATATAAATATTTGTCAAAATGCTATACAGCAGATAATCATTTATCAATATCTTCCTTTAATTTCAGTAATTGCACCATTTCGAATATTAATGTTTACTATAATAAAACTACCACTAAGGAAACTTTGAATAAAGTCAATGAAAGCTGAAAAAATTGTTGTTTATCGTTAAGTAAATAAATATTTAAACTAAGATATCTTTATTTCTGAAAAGTACGGCCGACGGAAAAGTTTTGTAACGAACTCGTGAATTAAAATGGCGATTAACAATCTCAAACATTAACGCGTGAGCGAAGCGAGCTAAAGCGATCTCTAAAAATATCTCAATTGTTAATCGCCCTTATTAATACACTTGTTGGTTAAATAACTATTAAACTATTTGACCGATCAGGGGAAAATTTTGCACAAATTTAAAAGACGGTAATTCCTCGATGTTCAAATGTATTAATAACATTTTATTTTGTTAATAAAAAAATTAATAAAATTTATAAATTAGTGCAAAAAAACTGCTTTTTTTTTTTTGCAAAAATCTCCGTAAATTATTTATCAATTTTAATTTAAAAAACGGGAAAATAAACATATTCTTGTTATAAAAAAATGATATAAATATTGTTTATGTAAAATATAAGGGAAAAAACTTATCTATTCATCATTTAGTTATCCCCATCTATGTCTTAAAAGTTTCAGATATCTGCGAAAAATTTTTCGACCTTTTTTTTTAACCAGACTGGGCTAAAAATCAAGTCGTATATAACTTTGAAAAATCACACAGTACAATAGTATTGACATTTAAAAAGGATGTCTGCACATAGATGTCCTAAGAAAATTATAACAAGGCCATAACTGGATAGAAAAGGACGAGGTAAACATACAACAAAATATAGACACAAAGAATAAGATAAATCTTAATTAAGGAGATATGAATTATCGTGAACTTACAGGTTGGTTTTCCTTCTTTTTACAAGCTTCTTTCTTCTCAGTTCCTTTTTATCTAAAGTAGTTGTAGTTCTATTTTTGCTACTGTTATATCTAGTCTTTTGAAAACTAGGTGGCTTTTGATGTACTGGTTTTTGATGGGGCTGATCATCTTCATTACTTGAGGTTGAAATTGATTCTTGATTTTCCATTTGTGTTACATATCCACAATCCGAAATTTCACTTTGATTTGACTGGCACATGGAAGTAGATCTTTTTGAGTTTTGTGACGCTTGTTGAATTTGAGTAGATTGCATAGATCCATCATTGGACTGAAATAATAATGTTTAAAGGATTGTAATAATATGACAACTAAAACTTCAGACATGATTTTAATAATCTATTTAGCTCTTATATTATAGAGTCCGTCCGCTGGTTCTTTGCCCAAGTATGACACTATTCACGACTTATTTTTTATCCCCTTTCTGTCCATACACAAATGCATACATCGAACAAAGTTGTATAAACACAGCAATATGAAGATGGTTGGTGATTGATTTACCTTTGGCCAATGCAAGTTTTGTTTTGACAGCATTTGGAGTATGTTTATTAATTATTTCCGTGTTATTTAAATATTCAATCCATTTTCTTACTTTAATTATATATATATATATATACATATATATATATATATATATATATATATATATATATATATATATATATATATATTAACAATTGTTAAAACGCCTAATCGATTCGTTTGTGTTCGATTTATTAGGGTTAGTGATTATTTATTAGATAATGACGAGAAATAATATATTCTGACCCCTAAATTTCCATTAAGGTATTTAAATCTGGCTAAAAGCACGTCTACGGAGTAATATGAAATATTTTTTAAAGGTTTTTATTTGTAAAATATGCCTAGTAAACCATTATATTCTCAAGCATAATAAGTTGTGTTAAATGTATGTAGTATTTTGAATTAGAAAAAATTAACGCAGCGCCTTTGGAGCATATTTCATCTGTTCAACAGAAATAAATTGAAATGTATGTTCATTTTCCAAAATACTTATTATTGAGAGATATATTTCTTTATCTAAGAGATTAGCTGCTGCGTTAAAAATATCGCGACGGACAGTATGTACAAATGTACAATTATAACATAAAAAAAAATAATCATAATCTTTTAAAATCAGGCAAAAGTAGACCTTTATCGAAAAACAAGAAAACCAATCTTCTAAGGCATCAGAAATTGCAGTACGAAATACAGTATACGACATGTACCAACAAAGTAAGTACCAATTTCTTTAATATGAATGAAATTTTCACAGTAATGTATCACAAAAATTTTGGGAAATGTGTAAGACATACTTAAGCAGAGTATGCGGCACTTGGGCATGGGAAAATTTTGACAGCGTCGAAAAAAACGGCATCCTTTGATGTGGAGGCGAAACGGCTTGTCAGATTATGACGTGTGTGGTATCTTCGGAAAGGAGAGCGGGTAGCGAATACGTTAATACAAAAAACAAAGATGGCTGCATATCCCAAAAAGACACTAAGCTTGTAACGTCTAAACGGCTCAACGTACAACAACATCCAAGGTATCAATGGAAAGGGGAGGGGCCAACGAATACGTAGACACAGAAAAAAACATGGCGGCATTGCCAAAAGGACACTAAGCTTGTAACGTCTAAACGGATTAACATACAACAACGTGCAAGGTATCGATGGAAAGAAGAGGTCGTAACGAATATGTTAAGACAAAAATCAAGCGCAAAGACTGTGTCAAAATGGTCAGATGGCGGCATTGTTAACAATAACGTAATCTGCAAATATCCTGTATAACTATATATTTCGTACCGTATTATTTCTATTTCTTGTGATACCTCACATGTCGTTCTACAAACTTAATGCCTGTTTGACCGGTCGCCATGTTTGATTTTTGTTATTGTATTCTTTACGTTTTATCCTTTCCAGCGATACATGAATTGCTTAGCCTTTCTAACTATACTCTGTATATTACAAGAAGTAATAGATGGAAAGAAGAAGAAAGATGATACGTCGTACTGTCTTTGTGGTATGACGCTAGTCTATTTTAAAATAACCTACTTGTATGCTTATGAGTAATAATTTTACTTAATATATACGCTGTTCTGTACATTGTCTTTTCTCTGTTAGCCTCAGTGACTACTCTCCTTTTCTTCAACGTCTATTATGATAAAATCCGACCAATAGCAACGAAGATCCAATATAGTGCCGTTTTGGTAATTCTACCATCTTTGTTTTTTGCGATGGCATATTCGATATCTCCTCCTCTTTCCAAAGCATTCCTCATTCGCAAAGATCGGACCAATAGAAACGGAGATATGGTATAGTGCCGTTTTGGCAATGTCTTTGCCTTTGTTTTTTGTGTTATCGTATTTAATATTTCCTCCTCTTTTATTTAACGTGCTACACGTAGTAATCTGACCAACAATAACGGAGATACGATATAGGACCGTTTTGACACAGACTTTGTGCTTGATTTTTGTCTTAACATATTCGTTACGACCTCTCCTTTCCATCGACACCTTGAACGTTGTTGTACGTTAAGCCATTTAGACGTTACAAGCTTAGTGTCCTTTTGGCAATACCGCCATGTTTTTTTCTGTGTCTACGTATTCGTTGGCCCCTCCCCTTTCCATTGATACGTTCGATGTTGTTGTACGTTGAGCCGTTTGGAAGTTACAAGCTTAGTGTCTTTTTGGCGACATGCAGCCATCTTTATTTTATGTGTTAACGTATTCGTTACCCCCTCCCCTTTCTGACAATACCTCACAAGTCACGATATGACGAGCCGTTGCACCTCCACACCAAAGGATGCCGTTTTTTCCCACGCTGTCAAAATTTTCCCATGCCCAAGTGCCACATACTCTGCTCTCAAAATTAATAAAATGTGGTATATCCGAGACAAAAACATAACATGAGTTGGTGAGATTCTGACAGTGAAGAAATCTAAATTTGGTATTGTATACGATGCTTAAATAAATATTTAAAATTAATTGTTTTTTATCCTGCATCTAATTTTATTACATTTATTACCGTTATAAGGCATAAAGCTCTTCGATCTTGAATCCATCAATCGTCTCAAAGAAGAGTTTCAAAGATTCTCAAAGGAGTTTTATATACGAGTACCTAATTAAGTATTTAAATTGCAGTCTATTTACTGCCATATAATATTAATATATTTGTTCAACATTTGTCATAAACTTTCATTCTATCGTCGGCGGTTCACATACTACGATAAATCGGTGTCAAATTTTTTTTTAAACATGAATGTTTGGGAGCTAATCAATGAATATCCTTCTACAAAATACATTGTTGTTGATTAAAAACATCATATAAAGGTGCATGCACAGTGTGGCGGAAACCCGTTGAAGTAAATTGCAGTTATCAGGTGAGAATAGATAAAAAAATGTTTTCCAAAAGCACAGACCAAACTAACAATTTTTCTGGATACTGTGAGTCAGTTTTCCCATAATTACAGGATTCGAATTAGAATCATTATGTTCGTTTACATATCCATTTTAGAAAATAATGTGTATTCATTAAAAAAATTAATAGAATATATTACTTTTTCATTAATCTTAGAGAATCGTCTTCAGTGGGGTCATGCGCAACATTAATATTATAAGGATAGAATTGATGCTATTTCAAGATTACCCAAAGATTATTGCGCGAATTTACTGAACTTTATTCTAATTTTCTGGTGCTTGAGTTACATTTCAACCTGAGCTACTTCATTAGGCTTTTGTTTTTTTTTTGTTAGCAATCGATTCTCATGAATCATGACAATAATCCCCATGAACTTAGAATAAATTTCTCAAGAAATGATGGATGCGATTATTGCATTGTTTTAAAATAAAGGAGCACTATGATTTTGAAAGAAAGTAACGTTTAACTAGTTAACAAGTACTCTCACTACCTAGACCTAGACTACTTTAAACTACAGAACCCTACAGAATATTTCCACAAAACACATCAATTTTTGCAGTTGAATTTGTCAGTTAGATCTTTACTTCAAGTCACTTTTCCACTTATTTTAGCTTTGTAAAAATAATCACAAATCTACGTAAAATATGTATTACAGCTACCTCAGTACTATGTCCCATTGATGAAACTCCACTGCTTGTACTAGTTTCTGTTTCAGTACTTTTATTTCTTTTTACTGTATTGATATTTTTGTTTCTTATTTGTGACGTTCTAATAGTCTCAGTAGAAGTGTTTTTAGTTCTATCTATAGTAACCTGAAATAGAGAGTTATCGTTAAACATTTTCGGAAATATCGGATGATATTTCACAGGCAAACATATGTGTAAAAAGCATCGAAACAAAAACGGACGATTTTAAAACAATAAAATGAAAAAATAATGAAAGAACTATAAATATTTTTTGCAATAAGCTAAATAAGGATGAATATATAAAAGAAAAAATAATTAGGCCGATTACTTTCAAGGGTTACTGGCTGGAACATTCATAAAAGATAACTAAAAAACTACTTGTAAAAAGTACGTCAAAATAAAAGAGTGAAGACTACGTATTATGAATAAAAGAAAATAATTATGTAAGTTTCTAAAACTACTGCATACATAATTATCTATTGCGCAGAGGTAAGATGTATGTAAAACATAGACATAAAAGAATAGACTATTTTAGGCTTAGTGAGCAAAATCGTGAAACGCGGAGCACTCGATCGCTGGTCTATCTATCTTTCTTTAGCACCTATATAGTATAATAAATGCACCTCTCACTTCCAGCGTTTCATTACTCCCACCTATATTAGTTTGGTAGATAACGCGTGTCTAACAGACAAAGAGAGCTGGACCACTTAAAGTGAATATTGTCGTTTCACCTCTATTCACAGAGCGGTCCATACCTGACCTAACCTATTCTTTTTGTGTCTATGATGTGAACACTGCAAATAAGGTAAGGACATAGTTGACACACGAGGGTTTGATGAAAGACGAAAGTACGAGTATAAGAGATGACATGATGACTGTAGATGATCTGGTTAAATTAATGCTCTGTAGCGAGATTTAGTGGAACGTTGTGAATTCTACGATTGCGATAGTGAAAGGGGAAGAGAGGTTGAAGAGAGGTTAAAGAGAAATAGAGTGTAATCATTGGGACAAATATTTTAATAGTAGAATACTAGAGTAGATGCGATAGAGAACGTATAATGGAGTGAAGGGGACGTGGTGAAGTAATACAACACATGTTTTATACCATTCCCTTCTTGAAGGGTGAAGCTTTTTACTCGATAGAAAGCCCATATTACCATTGGATGGTACCTTTTCAAGATACTCCTCTATAGCTGTATCTTTTTCTGTTAGTGTTAGATCAGAGTACTTAGTTCAGTGCATCTATTATTGTTTCCCTTTTATAATTTGTTTTTAGATTTTTATTTCAGTGCACCCATTTTTTATCTTTGCCCCCAACTATTCGGAATAAGATGAAATTACCTTTCCATCTTCTGATCATCGGCGAAATGACGTGTATATAAGGTATGGTATATAAGGTATAATGTATAATGGTATGCCCATTCAAGAACATGATCTCCATTTCTTTAGTGTCTCATTCAAGTAGATTTTAAAAAGTGTTCGTGATAGAGTGCAGAATGACCTTAGTCCCTTATTTACCATAAAATTCTTGCAGATTGTTGTTAATAATTTAATATTAATAGATGAGCTTTCCAATATTTGCCAAGTTATTGTATCATAAGTTTTTATTAAGTCCACAAATAATAGATGAGTTGGTCTAAAGTTGAGCTAAAGTGTATATATGGTCGATACAAGATCGTCCAACTCGAAAACCTGCTTGTCCTTTAAGGTCAAGTAGTTATAGTAGTCAAGTAGTATATATATATATATATATATATATATATATATATATATATATATATATATTATACATGAAATGTGAGACGCCATGCGAATCCGAGAGATGGAACAAAACGACTGGCACGACCGACGATACAAAGCATTGTATGTGGAATACTACAGTTCGGTATTGGATCCTAAACTTTTTCTTATTTTTATAAATGACATCACTAATCTATGGAAAAATTTTTCTTATTGCTGATGATACCAGTATCACCAGGAGAAACTCTAATATTGCAACTCTTCATGCAACTATAACTTCTAATCTACTTAAAATAAAAACTTGGCACGACTCTAATTTACTATCTTTTAACATGGATAAGACAGTAGCATTATCCTATAGAGGAGCTCTTTAACCCTTGCTTCTTAATAACAGCTAGATCAGTATCGTTGATTCTATAAAATTTTATGGTATTTTTATAGAAAGCAACCTTAGAAACTAGCCTATGCTATGAAATAAGATTTGTTTTGAAAGAAATCAATTTAGCATTTTCCAAAATCCCAGTCTTCCCAATCTGATGTTATTTTTAAATTACCAAAAAAAGCAATACGGTATCTTTTTGGCCTCAGCGGCCACATTGCAGAAGCTACTTTAAAAATCACGGGATTTTAACTCTTCCCCTTTTTGTACATTTTAGAATCTGTTTGCTTAATTCGTAAACACCTACATGTTTTTCGAGCAAGACCTAATCATGACTACTCCACGAGAAATTCAAGCTAAGCTTTAATGTCTAGTTGCCGATCCCGTCCACTGAGTTAGTAAAGAAATCTATATTATATTCCGCAGTTATCAGTTGAAGAAGTTAGATATTGAAAATAGAAGACATGGAGTATCACTTGACAGAATTGATTTAAAGTTTCACTTGTAAATATGTATGGTGATTTTTTACTGAAGAGCGTTCAAGATGATCTACGAGAAGTATTGAGAACTGAAACCATCCCGGAAATCTACAATGTACATGATATAATTTTGGAAGATCGACATATAAACGTATGTGAAATTGATAATGATGTAAGAATATTAAAAGAACGTGTTGGTCATATTACATAAAAAATTTAACGTAAACTAGCTTGCAAAAAATACGTATTCTGTGAGCACAATGAGAATCACAAAAGCATTTTCATTACATTTTCCGAAAAGTGCGTCACGCGTTAAAAAAAAACAAAAGTGACTTTTTGAGATACGTTACAAAGAATGAAACCTGGATTCTAGATAGTAAATATAAGCTGGTTATTTAGCTCCAAAGAAATCGAGGACGATACTATCGGCGGAAAATGTCATGACGTCCGTGTTTTTTGAAATGCGATGGGAATTTTACATATTGAATATCTTAAAAATAGTAAAACCACAACTGGAGAATACTACATTTAACTTCTAATGAAACTGGATGTAAACCTTCGTGAAAACAGACCAGTTTTTAAGGAGAAAACAATTTTTTTCTATCTGAACAATGCACTTGCCCATAAAAGTGTTATGACAATGCAGACATTAAGTGATATGCACCACTATGCTGTGTTAGAAAATTCATCCCATTTCCTCGAGTTGTCTCCTTCGGACTTTCTATTCTCAAAACTCAAGACAGGGTTTTTCGTCTAATAAAAAGTATACGAGTACTTTGCAGCGCTGGATGAAATATATTGATATTACAGATTATGTTGAAAAATAAAACTTCTTTAAAAACATGAATTGTCGCTTACTCTGTTAGGCCACAAACTTTTCAGAGGCTGGCAAAAAAATAATATATCACTAAACAGAATGATATGAGAATCGCCCAATACGAAAAGTTGCTTACTGATCTCTAGTAAACAGATAAAGGGAGTTCTGAGGAAAAAATGGACTTTATCTATGTAAATATGTTTATAGGAACAAGTTTTTTATTATCTAAATATAAAATAACTGAAAAGAAAAAAATAATGAACTAAAAATTAAATAAACAATAATTTATGATATGGGGGCAATATAAAATGTAAAATACAAAAATATATATTAATCTAATAAATTATGTACCGTAAACATGGCCTACTTTGCCCAGTGGGTTCAACGTTGCCCACTGTAAAGATTATAAAATTTGTAAAAAAAAATACTTGGCAACATAGCAAAGTACCACAGACGTTTACGCGCGCATTAAGAAACATGTAGAAATCAAGACAGTGTGAACTAAACTGCGAGACTGAAGTGTAACGCTGGTAGTAAGGTAAGAAATTTGAACACGTTTTTGTAGTTTTTTTAGGTTAAAAGCTAAGCACTGCTGAGTATACAGTAATAATAGGTATATTGACTTTGAATATTGATTTTTTGTTTGTACGTCTTATTTAGTATTTCCTTAACTGATTTTGTGATGGAACGTTTACCAGGGATTACATGTAATTTCTTTATAAAACAAAATACAAGTGGGCAATGTTGTCCTGCCATTTATCTTTAATATTTTTTTTTTATTTTTCTATATAAAATGGTTTATAGTCATTTAAAAGGAAACTAAAGTGTGCTTTTAAGTTTAACGCCATAAAGTAATAATTATTACGTAAAACAGAATGTCGGTATTTATCTAATTATTTTTTTTTCTTTCAAGGAAAAAATCAAAATGCCAAGAAAAATCAGAAAAAAATTGGGAGCAAGGCAGTATGTAAACTACTCTGACGCCGTGCTTGAACGAGCCGTGGAAGCAGTGAGAGCAGGTTTAAGTTCTCGTCAGGCAGAGGAACGTTTTAAGGTGCCACGCCGAACCATTCTCAACAAAATTAAACAAACGCATGTTTACTCCATTGGCCATCCCCTTACAGTCACTAAAATAGAAGAACGTCATTTAGTGGATGTTGTTATATCAAGTGCAGAATATGGCGCTCCTTTAACAAGCCTAGAGATTAGAATACTTGTCAAACAATATTTAGATGCCAGAGGAACTCGAGTTGTTTATTTCTCTAATAACAACCTTCCTAGTTGTGACTGGGTCAAGGCTTTTTTGTCACGACATAAGCACATTTTAACTCAAAGGCACTACCAAAACGTTAAACGCTCCAGGACAGCCAATACTGAAGAAATCATAGAAGAATATTTTAATAATTTAAAAATAAACTTGAAAACATCGAACCTCAAAATATCCTGAATTATGACGAGACAAATCTGTCAGATGACCCTGGTACCCAAAAATGTGTATTTCGACGTGGGACAAAATACCCGGAAAGATACATGAATGCCACTAAAAGCGCAGTGTCACTAATGTTCGCAGCTACCGCAACAGGAGAACGCCTATCACTTTATGTTGTTTATATAGAGCTGAAAGACTATATGATAGATGGATAACGGGTGGCCCCCTCGTACATTGTATAATAGAACAAAATCTGGATGGTTTAATGCATCAACTTTCCAAGACTGGTTTTTTAAAGTTGCTTTACCGTGGTCAAAACGGGATAACAGCACCAAGGTTTTGATTGGGGACAACTTGTCCTCACATCTCAATATTGAGATAATAAGGGCTTGTCAAATATAAGATTTGTATTTCTGCCACCTTATTCTACAGGGCTTACACAACCACTTGATGTTGGATTTTTTCGGCCTTTAATGGGAGCCTGGAAAAAGATCCTTACTGATTTAAAAACTAGTCAGCCTAACTTAAACTCAGTTGAAAAAACCATCTTTCCTCAATTTCTAACAAAACTAATAGACGCGATTGAACCAAACTTAAAAAAAAAATCTTCAAAGTTCATTTCGCGCAACTGGAATGTGTCCCTTTGACCCAGATGAAGTGCTAAAAAAGATGCCAAATGAGAGATTTGCGAAAAGAGTAAGCTCTGAAATTGATAACGCATTATTAATTTTTTTACAACAAAAAAAGAAAGGAGATACCATTAAAAAAGGAAAAAAAAGTTGCTTAATACTGAACCCGGTCAATCAGTTCAATTTGAAGAATTAGATCAGAATCAGGAGGGAAGTGGGATCGCGGATTCAGAAGAAGAAATAGAGATAGAGACGAATGCGGACGAAAATTTAGCAGAAGGAATGGAGATGGAGATGAATAACAGTGACGATGATAATGTTGAGAAGGCAGATGAATTACATGAAGAAGAGCAGGATGAAATGGTTGAAAATATCGAGTCTGATGAAAATATCGAAGTAGATGGAAATAATCTAAAAATTGGTACTTTTGTGGTGGTCCAATTTCTTACAAAAAAAAACCGTTAAACATTTCATCGGGATCATAGTAGAAATAATAAACGAAGACAATATGTACTACACCGTAAAATTTTTAAGAGAAAATACGAATGGTTTTGTTTATCCAAACATATCAGACATATCGGACGTCAATTTTGAAGGCATTAGAAAAATATTAAAGAAACCTTTCCAAAGTAGAAGAGGATATTTTTCTTTTAAAGAAAATTTAAGTTGTTTTCAGTTATAATTTGTCTTGTGTTTTTTTAATAAAAATTTAATAATTTTTCTTGTATTTTTTTATAAAAAGTTCTGAAAAATAGAGTTTTTTTTCTAGTTTTATTAAAAAATAAAATTCAAAAGTGTATGGTGGGCAAAGTAGTCAAATCAAAACGTATGCCTCGGGCAAAGTAGTCCTAATACGTTCCAATTTTGCCCTACAGTGAATTTAAAATAGGTGGGCAATGTTGAACTTTTCCGGGGCAACTTTGCCCACCTTGCCTTTAATTTTTTTTCTCGGCTGTGTTAAAGATTGTGATAAAAAATGATAAGTACATTCTCTGTTAACATCTCGCAAGTTCTCAAAATAAATTTTGTATGTATTTATATGTGCTAAGAAAAGAAATATTTAAACAAAACTGAAATTTGCTGGGCAAAGTAGGCCATATATACGGTATATTAAAGTATTTAAAATTAATTAAATACTTACCCTGTTGTTGATATTGTTATTGTTTGATTTATTTCGACTATTACTTCCAGTATCACTGGAATCAGAGGTAGGATCTGATGTTATGACTGGAGATGAATCATCGCTACCTTGATCAGGTGGCGAAGTATTACTTTCATTATCCTCAGAGCTGTCACTGTAACAAGCCTCCAACCAAAGATTAAGCAGCTTCTGCAGTGTTCCCACATGCTGGTCTTTGTACATCAGAGCGATTAATTGAACTAATGTTACGCTCCAATAAACCTAAGACAAGATTGTAAAAAAATTTTTGTAAACTTTGCTTTAAATATCGCCCGTTGAAACTTTAGCACTTTCAGATATAAGAATGTGTAATTACTTATTAATTATAGCAAATTTGTAATTTTATCAGTCATATTATCAAATCGAAATATTTACAGAAAAAGTAAACTGTTTATTAAAAAAGTTTATTTAGTGCAGCGAACCAACGTCTTTAACTCACAATTTTATCAAAATGTATCGATTTTGTTGAAATTTTAAACGGTAGGTAGGGAATACCTTAACAAGCAAAATTTAGCCTATGAAGAAGTGTGCTTCTATTTTTGGGGTCAAATTCCTTCGAACTGTGTAACGTATCAAAAATCCAGTAACTATATCCTGTCGAATTTTAGTTATTTTATTATAAAATAACAAAATCCTAAATCACCCTGTACATACGTTTTATTTCTTATAAACATCTTCCCACGAAACAATTTTGTTAAAACATCTATTTTGAGTAACAATTTTAGATCCACAAACTTTTTAGAATACCGCTTACTGAAATAATATTCTTTTATAATCCCTTAGAGGTTTCTACTGAAGATCTACCAATAATATTCTGTGTTTTATGATTGTTTTGTAAAGTCTTTTTTTTTTTTTTTTATTTTTTTTATTTACAAAATTGCTTCAACCACTAGGGGTTATTAGCATGGTACAATAAATTACATAAATGTTAATAATGTTACACTATATTTTGTGAACTAGTCTTGCATTTTGTAAAAAATTTATAGTTTTGTCATTATTGAAGCCATTTAAGCACTCTTTGGATGAAGTGGGTAATCCAGCTTGAAGTCGTTCTAGGGTGTACAAAGGGCAGTTTTGTAAAGTCTCTGTAAAAATAGCGGTAAGATTATAACCTTTTTAAGTCCTGTTAAGGTTGTCGATAGTTTTTTTTTTGTTTGCAAATATAGTAACAATACTCTTTTGAACCTTTTATTGTCAATTAAAAGGTCCGGATGAAACAACCATTAATTAAGTGAATTTCTGTACTACTTAGACTCAAACAAAGTAAAATGACCGAACCTCCTGTTTGAGTATTTCTTTCTATAAAAAGGAATATTGCTTAACCGTATTACATTGAGCAGTACTATGAGGTTGAAGTTCGTGTTGTAATATTGAGGCCCTTATACAGGGTAAGCTATTTTTTCGTATATCTGCATCTTTTGTTTTCTTTGCTATTTTGATATTATTATTTTCTCATTTAAATAGGGTCCACCGTTAGTCCAAAGCCGGTCTTTGGTTTACTCCAAAGTGGATTCTATTTTTATTTCAATGTGTTGTGTTTGAAGTTGAGTCCAATATCAGTCCAATATTGGTCTAAATAAATCCATGTAGTCCCAGTCTATCTCATGTTTTGCCATGATTGGCAATCGAGTTTACCTTCAGCTAAATATAGAGCCACAAATGTATCCAAGAATTGGCTGCACAGCAGGTCAACGTTCAGCCGATTCATTTATAGCTCAAAAATTATGAGTATTGTTCCCCTTATACAGAGTGGCCCAAAAGTCTGGAAACGACCAGTTATCTCGTAAATTGTTAGCCATAATTTTACAAAATTTGAGGTACACCTATTTTGGGATACAAAGATTCCATAATTGATATTTGCAATGTTGCCAGATTCATCGTTTCTCTTATATTATAGTAAGTTAAAAGAGTTAAGGAAGTTAAGAGTAAGTAACTTTGGTTTTTCAAATTCATCACCCTATATATTGAGTCATTATTGGAATCCCCTATTCAATATTAGTTCAACCATATGTAACACTTATGATTTTATGTACTCTCGAAGGTCTTAAATACATAAAACTGCACAATATGATTTTAATATTTAAATGTAGAATGCTGTGATTTTAACATTTTTTCACCATTTACATTATTAACTAAAACTGACAATTGTTGTGTTTCGAAAAGTTCTGCAAGATAAATTGCTTCTCTAAAATGACTCTTAACGAAAAAGAACCAATTACTATTCTGATGAGAGGTTACGGTGACAGAAAAAGATCTTATTGTGAAGTAGCCAACTTGTTTAATGATACTCTTACACACCGTTTTCCTATTCATAAAGCGACGGTACAAAAAACTGTAAAGCGATTAGAGGAACCTGGAGAAGTAAAAGATGGATACCGATCAGGTAGACCGAAAAGTGTTATGAATGACAACAAACTTTAGATGTAATGCAAAGTTTTGTTGAAGATCCACATACATTATCACTCCCAAGTCCATGTGTATTACGTAAGAATAAATTTAAACCATACAAGATTAACTTGCAAGATAACTTGCAATAGAATTGCAAGAATTCAGTGAAGATGACTTCGATCGTAGATTAGAGTTTACTAAGGTAATGACAGATAAAATTGAAAATAATGAAAATTTCGTTAGCAAAATATGTTTTTCCGATGAAGCAACCTTTACACTGTGTGGAAGTTTATATCGACACAATTTAAGGTACTGAAGTGACGTAAATCCACACTGGATGTGTGAAAACCACACTCAAAGACCACAAAAATTAAATATATGGTCAGGTATAGTAGGTACTCAGTTAATTGGGCCATTTTTCATCGAAAGAAATTTTACGTCAGATAGTTACGAAATGTAAAAATGAAATTGTACCTACACTGAGAAACTAGCTCGGGGCCAATTTTAATCAGATATGGTTTTAGCAAGATGGAGCTCCAGCTGATTTTGGTGTAAATGTTCGACGTTATTTAGATGAGATATTTCCCGGACGATGGATTGGTAGACTAGGTAGAATTGAATGGCCTCCACGTTCACCTGATTTCAATCCTAAAGATTATTTTTATTGGGGATACTTCAAAAATTCAGTTTAAAAAACTAAATTAGCAAGTCTTGCAGAGCTAAGGCAATAAATTATCGATGAATCTCGAATAATTTATAGACAATCATGGAGAAATGTGGTAGATGTATTTTACCATCGATTAGGGTACTGTCAATTCACAAATGGAGCGCATTTTGAACACTTGATAAAGTAACCATTATGTTAAAAAATGTTGTAATCTATCAATTGTTACATTTTAATGTAGTTGAAAATAATTAGTATTAAAAAATTTGTTGAGACAACTAGGTGTTGCCAGACACGTTCTGTTTTATGTATTTAAGAGCTTCCAGACTACATAAAATCATAAGTGTTATATATAGTTAAATTCGTACTGAATAGGAGATTTCAGTAATGACTGAATATACAAGGCGATGAATTTGGAACACTAAAGTTACTAATAATATAAGGGATACGGGAAATCTGGCAACATTGCAAATATCAAATATGGAATTTCCATATCCCAAAATAGATGTACATCAAATTTTGTACAATTATGACTAGCAATTTACGAAATAATTCCCCCAACTCAAGTGTTGGCAGTTACAAGTAAAGTTACAAATAAAACGAGAGACTCTATAAAGACATTATTTTTTTTAATTGTCGTGTTATATGTGGTGATAATTATATCATGATTCTGTTTGTTACATATTTAATTTTAATTCATAATTGTAGTAAAGGTCGCTCATGTTAAACATATGTTTAAATCAGTATGGATTAACGAATTAGTAAATGTTTTAGGGTATAACTCATATAGGCTATAATGAGTTATGACTTATTAAAGCGTAAATTTTTGTATTTAATGAAAAATGTTTACAAACTTAACATAGAATTTGCTGTAACTAAATAATACCGGAAATTTTACGTATCTTCGATAGTTTTGTACTTATTTTGAATACTTGGTATGGTAGGTATTTTTAAATATGTTAAAAATATTTTTTCCTTTAACCATAATTTTTTTCAAAATTATTCATTTTCAAACTTTTGGATTCCATGACTGATGTTTAAATAAATTGAAGTTAAGATGGATAACGTTTAATTGCAATTAGGGGTTAGTATTAATGTTGTTTTTCACATGAAAAAAAAAAAAAAAAAATAGAAATCGATCTTATTGTTATCATAGCTGCCTTAGTTCATATGCTAGAGATTTCCACAAAGTCTCACTTTAATGCTTTTTTAGTACTCTAAAAACATCTTCAAGACCTCTTTCCTCTTATTTTCCTCTTTACTCCTATTTTATGTAGTTTATGTAGTTTAAAATTTAAAATAGCAGATAGCCTAGCCAAATCTGCCCTAGACATAGGCGGAGAAGCTCCCTTGAACTTACTCCCCTTTTCAGACATTGATATAATTAGTAAACGGCATCAAAAAGAAAAATGACAAACATAATATCGAAACACGAGAACTGGAAATAATTACAAACAAATGCAGCCTGAAATACCCATAAAAAGATGGTTTCATACTCTATCAAATCGCCATTTCATAAGGGTTATAAACAGATTAAGATCTAATCATGCTCTTACCCCCCTTCATATGTACAAGTTGGGTCTCACGGAGTCACCTAATTGCAAGTGTGGAAAAGAAGGTAACCTATTACATATTTTCCTTGAATGTTCTCACGAATCAGTAAATATAAACAAATTATATGATAATCTTATTATATTAAAAATTCCACTTCCCGTCTACCTGAACAATTTGATTTTCTCTAGAGATATCAATATATTAAAAACGATTTACGAACATATCAAAAACTGTAAATATAAATTGTAGCTTAAAACTAACTCTTATATTTAAGTAAATATTGTATTATAGCAGAAAAAAAAATAAAAAAAAATAATAAAATATATATATATATATATATATATATATATATATAAAAAATAAATAAAATAAAAAAAAATATATAAAGAATTAAAAAAAAATAAAAAGGAAGATGTAAATCTCCGAGATGTTGAATCGGGTTATGTCTTAGCGCAGGAAAAAAAAAGAAATAAAAAATAAAATTGCACGTTAGATTGTACGGATGATTGCATGTTTATTCCTCTGATTGTAAAAATTGTTTGTCTTTAAATTTGTCTGGCTAATTAGCTCGGCCAAGGCCATCAAACTAAAATAAACTCGCTTTGCATTAGACTAACAGCAAAAATAAAAAGAAGCAACATCTTTGATTTTTATAAGCTACATTTTATCCACTATCAGGTTTTTAGATAACGTGTAAAGTTTTTGAGTCATTCATAAAAAATCCAATGAAAACATAAGAAAAAATCTAAAAGTATTGATTTTTCACAAAAACTCATAAAACAAGAACAAATTTTGCTTAGAATATATTATTCTCTCGATTTTTGAGGTTATTTTTAATATAAAGCTTTCAACCCTCCGGTTGGAGTCGATTCCACCACCAAGGTAAAAGCACACTTTGACATATGGTCGATTTAAAGGGTAGAAGTTAAGCTTAAGTAGAGGTTAATTCCAAAATTTCATTAAAATCATAGACACATAGTATAAATAGACTGACTGTTGCAATTAAGACCCGTTCTTCCAGTGCGACAGAGAAAACTGGCGCAAAGCAGTCCCTACATCTGTTTCTAATGGACCGGGTTTATCAACCACGCAACCTAAATGACCAATGGGAAGGTCACACATAATGCAATTAATGCAACAATGATTTCTGTAAACAACATTTCAAAGGAAATCATTCAATATTTGTAGGAACCGTGGCAACCCTGTAATTTAAGCCCCCAAATGAATTCCGCATTCCTTCTACGGTTCACTATTATGGTTATTCTAGGCCTAGTGTAAAAATATTTGATTTTGACTTATTTTTTTAGAAATCGTGATTAAGAATTTTTTTTAAACAATTAATATTTATTTTCTAAATTCGTCTGTGTAGCCACTAATTACTACTTCCTTCTTTTCTTAAAGTTCTTCGCCTTGTACTCTTAAATTGTGTATTTTATATTAACATTTTAAATTTAAGAAAAGTGTTTTGAAATTGAAATAGTGAATTTTGCAAGAAATTTTATGAAAATATAAATTATAATAGCTTTGGAAACTAAAAAATATTAATAAAAATTCTTACCCTTTGAGGACAGGACATTAGGTAAATGATAATTTTGTCAATACTTTGAGTAAACAAATTCCACATAATTTGATTTTGCATGCTGGTGTGGTTGAATCCATTAGAAGATGGTTCTCGATTTTCAGGAATATGAAGGATATTTCGTAGAAGTAATAAACAGTTGTTAATGTTATCACATTGCTCTAAATTTAGTTGTGAGTCAGATTCCACTATAAACTTCATATGGTCAACAACTGCCTTAGTACTTTTGCTTTCCGCAAAAACTTCTTTGCTAGATGTTAATAGTTTGTTGAGTTCAAAGATTGTGTGTTTTTCAACATCTGTGTTGGACTTCACTTCGACAGAAACAAGATATTCTAAAAATATTTATAAAATTAAAATTATACAATCAATAAACAATATTAAGAATCAGAAAAAACTTTTCAAGATAATATAAATAGTCATCTTTACTGTATTGTCGTCATCTTTATTTTTTTAAATAGCGATGTAGGTTGATAATACAGTACGTTAAGTGTTAAATTAGATATACATCCTATAAATGGCAACACTGCGTGCAGTCGACTTTTCACGAACCTCCGTTGCCCCGTCGCCAATAATTTGTCAATATACAGTGGTTGTTTAAAGCAATAAGAGCGTGGATTTTTAATTTATTTTTGTAAACATGTCAGTTTATACGCTTGCAGAAAAGGTTCAAATAATAAATTGGTTTTGTGGTGCTAATTCTGGACACCAGTGTGTAGATTTATTTTCTGTGTTTTTGAGCGCAGACCAATTTCTTGCGTACAGTCAGTTCATAATATTGTTAAAAATTTTGACAGTTGTTATTGCCTTAAAAGTTGCAGAAAATGTCAGGCTCAAGAAGTGTCACCAGAAAAAGTTAAGGAAAGAGAATACCGGAATACACACATTTGTGCAACAATCGAGGTAGATTCAACACGTTCAAGTAGAAGTGTTGCTAGAGAGTTAGATGTTACTTTAACGAAAGTATAGGAAAAGTACGGTTACAAGAATTTTAACTATTCGAAAACGCAGGAGCTTTATCCAGACGACTACTTTCGAAGAATGGAGTTTTGTGAAACTCTATAACGAAGGCTAATGATGAACCCAATTTTATTAAAAACATTTTATTTACTGATGAATCTTCTGGTTCGTTAGTAGGGAGACACAATCCTTCCATTACTAGGTATTGGGCGCGGGAAAACCAGCACAAAAGTGTTCTTTACCGAACTCAACGTCCTCAAAAAGTTATCGTCTGGTCTGACATTTTAGGAGACCACATAATAGGTTCATTTTTTAGTGAGGGCAACTTAAATAGTAGAATATACATCGATTTGTTACAGAATCATGTTCTTCCTGCTATTCTCAATCTTCCTGATGTAAATCTGGAGAATATTTGGTTTCATCAAGACGGATGTTCAGTTCACAACGCTCAAATAATTAGGGAAACAATACTTTCCCGAATCGAGTTATCAGTAGAATAGGCGATATTAAGTGGCCTGCGCGATCTCCAGATCTTACACCAATGGACTTCTTTTTTTGGGGACATTTAAAAAGCATTATCCACGATAATCCTGAGGCTAGAGCGCAAAATTTGAATGAATTAAGAAACCGAAGTAAAGAAGTCTGCAATTCTGGTACAGCAGAAACTCTTACATCTGTCTGCAGCAGTTTTTATGACAGATTGGTATACTGTTCAGCAATACTGTACTATTGGGGGATGTTAATCAATATCTATATACTATATCGTATCCCACAATTTAATAATAATTATAAGTACTTATATTCATTTTAAAAATAGCATCTTGTTGCCAGACTTGTATGTAAAATATAGAAATGTCACGTTGCTGCTATTGCGACAACTTTTTATATCTTTATTTAAATAACTGTTTTGTTTTCTAAATAAATGTTGAATTTTAAATTGCAATTTTTGGTGTTAAATTTTTAATGGCGTATATAATTTTCACTACATCACCATGAGTTTTGTGCAAATACCTTGTTTATTGATAAAATTCAATAAAACAATAAAAACAACTACGTGCCAACTATTATATGATAACGAAAGTATTAAATACTACTTACCAACTGGTATCGTAAGATTAACTAGAATTTTAATGATAGTGTCAATGATTTTTGTTGAATCAGTGATTTTAGCATCGTTTTTGACATGAATCAAGAGTGGGATGAGATTTTTTCTGATATTCTGTCCAAAACCAATTGCCCTCCGAAAAGTTCTTAAGGAACAATCTTCTGAAGCTAGCTTACGTAGAATTTCCTCCAGTATAGCTAAAACACACCAAATAGTAATTTAGACCTTAAATTTAAACATATATTAATCAATAAAATGTACATGATTTTCCGAAGAATATTAAATTAAAACTATCTCGACAATCATATTGTGAGATAGAATCGTATGGTGAACATTGAATAAGAAAGCAGTTTCCGCTAATTATGTGAAAATTTGTAAAGGGCGGGCACGATGGAATAATAACTATTGTTTTAGATGGTGAAAATTCAACAGATTCTTGTCTCTATTGGAAAAAAACCTTCAAACCATTTAGAGAAAACAGAAAACCTTGGATGCCAGCAGAAATATTTGAACTTAAACTTGAAAGAAAAAAAAAACATAAAGCATAAGACCTGAATAAATACAGTGGTACCTCGACATACGAGTGTAATTCGTTCCGTAATCTTGATCGTACGTCAAATTGCTCGTATGTTAAAGCAATTTTCCCCATTGAAACAAACTGAAATGTCATTAATCCGTTCCAGTCCCCAAAAAACACGTTATTTGTTTTTGTTAAGTGTTTTTAAATAAGAAAAATATATTTAAAAGAAGAAAAATTTATTTATAAGTAACAAATAATACATACATATTCTGTAAAAACACAAGAAAAAGTGACGCGCTAAATTTTCGTCAGTGGTCTTCGCTTTTTTGGTTGCTCTTACACTTTGCTCATTTTCATCTGCAGATCGTTTAAAAAAACTGTCCAAGGAGGTTTGCTTCTTCCTCCCTTTCAGAATATTGCGGAAATGTGTTAGGCAAGTTTCCTTGAACAACACCGATGCACGACCAGTTATAACTTTTTCGGGGTGATTTTTATCCACGAACTCTGCAACTTTCTTTCACATTCCCAGGACCTCCTTTATATCTCTCGTAGAGACAACTTCTTCCAATTCTGGCCCCTCTTCAAAACTAATGTTTCGTTGAACCACCGTATGCTGCTGCGAATGTAGTTCGTTTAACTCCTCGGTTTGTCAGCTCCTGAGACTGTTCCTCGACAAGTTCGTTCACATCTCTTTCATCCACCTCCAGATTCATGAATTTTACAAGAGAAACAACCTCATCTACCTCTGACAATTCAGGTTCCAGTCCTTTGCAGGCCCTTTCATCTACAGCCTCAGGCCACAGCTTCTTCCATGCAGAGGCTAAGGTCCTTGTTGTAACACGTAGCTAGGACTGCTCAATAATTCTTAGGTATATTACTATGTTCTTGTGATGGCGCTGCTTTCAGGTGATGGATTGTGTTCTCCATCACCTCAAAGCAGCGCCAAATAATGTGCTTGGTATTCAACTTTTTAAAATCAGAAATCACTTGCTGATCCATGGGCTGCAAGGCATCTTTTTAAACTTGGAGAACTCTTGGAGTAAATCATCTTCGAGATTTGGTGAATGAAAAGGGGCATTATCAAGATCAAGAAGGATTTGCATGGGTATGTTGTTTTGCTGTAGATATTTTTTAACAGAAGGGGCAAACACCAGGTTTATTCACTCCACAAAGAATTTCCTGGTGACTCACGACTTGGATTTGCCCTCCACAGAGCTGGTAGTTTTTCTTTTAAAATCTTATGTGACTTAAAGGTTCTGGGATTTTATGAATGGTACACTAGAAGAGGTTTGATTTTATAGTCACCACTCGCATTGGCGCAAAGTAGTAGAGTTAATCTATCTTTACGGAGTGAATGCCGGTCCTTTTTCTAAAGTTGTCAAACCAGCCCCGACTGGCTTTAAACGAGTCTTATCAACAATACTTTGAAAATGAGGGAAACAAGCAAAGCAGACAGACTGAGATCTATAGTAAAAATTTACACAGTGTAAATTACACTGACATCGAGAGTGCAATATGGTTAGTAATAGAATCCGAATTTTTGTCGAATTTAACTTCCAATGACCATCTAATTTGTCGGTCGAAGTAATAGTCACGTACAGACCCGTAAAATGATCTTTACAGGTCTTTACCAGTAAAGTGTATTTTATTTTTATTTACAAAGCAAATTAGAAGTAGTCAAATTATAGGTATGAATTTGAATAAAAACCGATTCCTCTTATCTCAAATCTTGCTCTCATCTCAAAGCAAAATATCGCTCGCTCCGCGGCTCGTATCTAACACTCGTGTATTAGGGCGCTCGTATATCGAGGTACCACTGTACTTAGAAATTCAGGGAAACATCAGAAAGAAAATTGTAGAGGAAAAGAGAGTTAGCTGTCCAATATTTACAAGAAAATTTAATATATAGATAAAAAGTATGATAGCTATAATTTATACAAAAAAATCAAAGAAATTTTAGCTTTCAGAAATAACACAAGAACAAAAAGCCTAATAAATCGTAAAGGTGATATAATTATTTAAATTAAAAAAATATTGCTCCAATGGACCAATTACATTCAACTATTCAATAATGAAAGAGAAATCATACAGTATACCATAGATTTATAGACCTTAAAATAATGATGATTCTGCCCAACATGTCTTATACAAATTAAAGTAATTAAAGTAAAAAAACAAAAAACTTTAAAGTAAAGTGATGAATGATAAAATGGTTGCGCTATGAGCACATATTCATGAATGTTAGGGAAATAAGTCTTCTACTCACAATCCGAAATAGGTTTTTATTAAAATTGGGCCCAATCTTTTTTCAATTTTAATAAAACCTATTACGGATTTTGAGTAGAAAACTTCTGGCTGTTTTTTTGACTAAAAAACAGTCAAAAAACTACAGAGCTATAAACTAGTTAAATACTACGCTAAAACTTACAACTAAAATTTTACAAGTGCTAATAAATCAGAGGATAAGTTTAGCAGATGAATAACAGGGTTTTCGTAGCGGAAGATCGTATACAGATGCAATATTCCTTATAAAGCAAATTACTGAGAAATCACTAGAGTATAATAAACCAACATTTCTGTGTCTGATTGATCTAAAGAAAGCATTTGACAGAGTAAGACTCAAAGATATAATCCATCTTCTGTGTAATAGAGAACTTCCCCTAAATATTACAAAAACTATCGAAAACATCTACCCAAACCACGAAATGGAAGTCAGAATAGATGGACAACTTACAGAGCCTATAGAAATAGGCAGCTGAATAAGACAAGGGGATTCATTAAGCCCCGTGCTCTTCAATTTGATCATGGACGAAGTCATCAAAAAGCATTAACAAAGGAAGAGGATACAGAATGGGCACCACCACAATAATGTGGTGGTGCTCCGGCATGTTTTGTCTTAAGGCAAGAGGTATATCCTCTAGTAAGTCTTCTTGAAGATAATCTTAATATAAAGTTCCATTTAAATTAGTTGGCAGTTCAAACTGATCTATTAAGAAGGCACATATTACACCACTCCAAATGTTAACCTTAAAGTTGTGCTGAAAACGGATTTCTCTCTTAGTATAAAGATTTTCAAAATCTTACAAATGATTATTTTTCCAATTACATATTCCTCGTCTGGTAAATGTTGCTTCATCAGTAAAAATAATTGTATCCAAAAAATCTGGATTAATATTTTATTTTTTGTTGTAAAAATTTCGAAATAGTTTGTAGTTAGGTTGCCTTCGATTTGAGTTTAGGGATAATTGTGAATCTGTTCGTCAATACTTAAACCCACAGTTTTCACATCGATGTATTGGCCATGAAAGTGAGTTTGCTTGGCCACCAAGAAGCCCTGATTTAAATCCTTTGAATTTTTCAATTTGGTTGGATTTGGTCAAATGAAGGCATTAGTTTACAAAAAAAGAAATATTTTTTTTTAGAATTGCGACAAAAAATAGAAGAAGCCGCGAATGTGATAGAAAATAAAAGACAAGGGTAACTTGATATTAAGAGATCTTTGCCAAACCGGATCATATAGGGTATTGGAGTAAATGGTGGACATGTAAAACATTTCCTTTAAAGTTCTTGACATCAATAAAACAAGAGTAACTGTTTTCTAGAACATAACGCATCTTCATACTTTTCTAGCATTTCGATTTTTTGATTTTGATTATTTGATTTTTTGACTTTGATTTACTAAACACAACTATTATAAGTACACAACTATTATAAGTGTAACTAGCGCCTCTACCAGCTATGTTAAATTAGAGTCTAAATTAGCAACTTTTATGCCAAAAAACGTAAAATTGCCAATTTTTAAATAGAGATTGTGAAAATATACAAAGTTATTGCGAAAATTAAAATCCATATTTGCACTTTAAATACTCGGCTTCTCGGAAACTAGCAGTATTTGTATAAGGCATGGTGGGCAGAATCATCATATTTTAAGGTCTAGAAGTCAGACAATTTTACAATTAATTAAAATCATATATCATACGCGCTAATCCGTATAATTAATATTACAAATTCATTAAAATTCCTATTTACATTATCAATAATTGTTTGGAGGTATTAAAATAAAAGATCTCTTCTACGTGTTTTCTTTTTTCAATTAAATCAAGACAAAAATTTTTTTTCAAAAAATATTACTTCTTTTAATTTTTTTTTATATCTGAATTAAAAGATTATATTTATTATGAAATAAAATCACTAAATAGAATATAAAAAAAAATTAATTATGATCTAGTTATGATCGTGGTTGAAAGTCTTTGTTGATTGTATGGCAAACTAACCTTTTATTTCCAAGAATTCTCTACTGGCACCTTTTCTTCTTACGACTGTGATCTGCTCACCTTTTTCTCGTACTCTCAGTTGCTCGTCTCTCGCACACACTATCGCCGCAACAGTCTCTCTAAAAGCTCCTGGACCAAACTCCTATCTCACAGGAATCAATTTCTTTCTAGTCGAAAGGATTTTCACTTAATAGACTAGTACCAAATATACTATGCACCTGTTTGTTTATTACAGGATATACTTTCGTTGTCCACTGCTACCAATCTTTGAGGCTCGTTCCACAGACACCAAACACCTTTCACAATTCTTATTTGACAAGAACTCTGCTAATTTTCATTGTAGGATATGAAACAAAAACAACTTGCTTCCTTTTCCCGGGCAAATAGTGACTTCCTTCACTTCAATTCCAACTTCTCCTTTTCACCTATCAGACATACACATTTTAAATACCACGCCATCCCTTTCGACGAATTCTGTGACTTGTCAAACACAAGCTCAATGCTATTATGATATTATGATTTGGTGTTTCCAAATTTTACATAAACAAGATCTTTTCTTTGTTTCCAAGTTTCTAGAGACAATACAGCTAATACTTCTTTGGTTATTGTATACTTATCTCTGACCACAAAACTTTCTTATTTTTTGTCCAATTTCTTTGTAAACAAAAGACTTAAACCTTATATTCTAAAATTGCTATCTTTGGGCTATTAACATTAATCGTTTATGAGAATTCCTCTATTGTTATCATATATTAACGTACAAATATCTATTCTCCTATCTGCCTACTTTCTACTAAATTAGAAAAATTACTCCTATATATATATATTCGAATCTCAAAAATCTAATACTCCTATTTAATTTTTTATTAGATTTTAATAAATTTAAACCATAACAATATATATATATATATATATATATATATATATATATATACATATATATATATATATATATATATATATATATATATATATATATATATATATAGTTATATATATATATTAAATGAACTATATATATATATATATATATATATATATATATATATATATATATATATATATATATATATATATATATATATATAGTTCATTTAATTTTAACCGATGGCTTCATTTGAATGTTGGTTTAAGCTCTTTCGAGGGTCAAACCACACTAATCTTTTCGATTGTTTTGGATCAGCTCGTCATAATTTTCACATGTGGCTTGTTTTCGTCCATGTGTTTCTTTGGAATGCATGGTGCGGATTACGATTCTTAAGGGAATTAGTAAGCGGAACAGGGACGGACCTTTTTTTTTAAAAAAAGGATTCATTTATTCCTTTTTCTTTAAAAAACAAACAAACAAAAAAAATTGGAACGAAAAATGGGATTGAAGTTACTGTCTTGTAAGGGGTTTTTTATTTATTTTGAATGATGGGGGAGTGATATATCTGACTCAAGTTGTCGATGTCGGTTCTCTTATTTAGGGAGGATGGATGTTTAAGAATTTGACACATTTCAAGGATGGATCGCTTATGATGATTTTGTTGTTTGCACAGTATTTTGGTATTCGTGAAGTCGATACTGTGTTTGGTTAAAATAGCATGCTGTGCAAGGGCACAAGATGGTTTAGAAATTCTAATGTCGCTTTTGTGGGACGTTAGTCGACCTTGAAGGGAGCGGCTGGTCTGGCCAATGTAGCAGGAGTTGCACACGTTTCGTTTCTCTCGTTTAGTTTTTAATCTTTAATGTTAAGTTATCGTAGAGTTTATATATATATATATATATATATATATATATATATATATATATATATATATATATATATATATATATATATAATTTAGCTCTCCAGGCCTAGAAGGCCCATGGCTTGGGTTACTATTCTTTTCCATTCTTTTCTGTTTGTTGCTTTATTTTTCCAGTTTGGTATTTTAAGTTTTTCTATGTCTTTTTCAACATCCTTCTTCTACCTGGTTTTCGGTCTGCCATTCTTACTTTTCCCTCCTATTCCTCCCATTAGCATTCTTTTTGGCAGTCTCGTGTTTTCCATCCTTTGGATGTGTCCCAACCATCTCAGTCTTTGTGACTTTATGATCCCTACGATATTCGGCTCTCCATATATCTCCTCTAATTCCATATTTGGTCTTTTTATCCATATACCATTCCATAATTTACCTCCAAATATTTTCCTGAGGACTTTTCTTTCCCAGACTTGCAGCAAGACTTGCTCGGATTTGTTCATTGTCCATGTTTCACTGGCATATAATACAATAGGTCTTATTACTGTCTTATATATTCTTATCTTAGCCCTTCTAGATATGTTTTTGCTTCTTAATAAATTGTTAAGTGCAAAAATACAACGGTTACCGGCCATAATTCTTGCTTGGATTTCTTCCTTCATATTTGGTCTTCTCGTGAATGTCGCTCCTAAATACTGGAATATTTCTACTTCTTCGAATTTATATGTTTTTTCATCTGTTATTACTGTCAGATATTGTTCTTGTAGGTAATCTCTTTCTGTCCATTCCATATATTTGGTCTTTTCTTCATTTATGTACATCCCTTTCTTTCTCGCTTTTATTTCTAATCTTTTTATTATTTCTTTTAATTCTTGCTTACTTCTGGCTATCAGTACAATGTCGTCAGCGAATGCTAAGCATTGGTGTTTTCTTTGATATATAAGTCCTGACCTGTTGATTCCAGCTTCTCTGATGGTAACTTCGAGGACGATACTGAACAACAGCGATGACAGTGGGTCTTCTTGTCGCACCCCCTCACTGACCTCAAACTTATCTGTTTCTTCGCCATTTATTTTAACCCTATTCTCTGTTTTTCGGAGTGTCACTTTTACCATTCTTATCAGTTTTTCACTAATTCCCATTTCACGTAGTGCTTTGTATATTTCTTTGCGCTTTATCCTATCGAACGCTTGTTTAAAGTCGATGAATAGGGCCATTGTAGGTTTCCCATATTCGTAGCTTTCTGCTTGTATTTCGCGTAGTAGGAAAATTTGATCCACTGTGCTGCGCCCTCTTCTGAATCCACATTGATATTCCCCTATGTAATTATCTATATTTTGAGATAGCTTATCTTTTATATATACTGCAAGTATTTTATATGCAACATTTAGTAGGGCTATAAAGTTTTTATAACATCTATAAAAAAAAGACCCTACAAATTGTTTTTGTAAGTATGAACCCTGTTGGTTTGTTTACTTATATTCTAAAATCTTTTTTATTTGTAGTGAACTGATGATGCTTTTAAAAATAAAAGCGAAACGTATTCGAATAAATCAATAAAGTAGTTGACGACTTTTATTTGCCAATTATTGACCGATAAAACCTCTGCTATTCAACCATTGAATATATTCCAAATATTATATATATATATATATATATATATATATATATATATATATGTATATAATAAATTAAGATATAATGGCTGAACGACGTCCCAAAAGTACTACATGTTGCTCAAATCACATACTGGTTTTAATGAGTCACACATTTCTTGAAAATAATACATAGAATTTTTAAAACTCTTGAATATGAAATTAATGACACACAATTTGGGTTTAGGAGTAGTATGGCCAGAAGAAAAGTTTAATTTGATTTAAATGTGCTAGCCCAGATATGCATAAACATGAATCATGACATGTACTTATATATTTTAAAAAGGCATTGGATAAGGTTCAATGTAAACAGTTGGTAGATATATCAAAAAGCAAAAGTATTTACAGTCGTGATATAAAAATTATATCTGATCTATATTGGAATCAAACTGCCAATGTAGGAGTTGACAACCAGAACTTTAGGGAAGAGTCCGCCCCATGTTTGCATGCTTTCCCGCTAGTTTTTAATGTCTACAAAAAAGCAGTTATAACTAAAAAATGCTTTCAGATTCAATACAAATTTATATCTATCAATGTATACATTTTTAATGTAAATGTCCGCCATTTTGTTTCTTAGGAATTTCCAATTTTGCTGGTAAATTATCACGTAAACACACTTCTCTCGACTTTTATTTTTTTTTGGACGAAAAATTTTTGGTGCCATCGTTAAAATACTGGAAGAATGGAAAAAATTGTAATCTTCAAAAGTTGTATAATATTATAAAAAATGTTTGATTTTCATATATAATAGATAAGATACAAAAAAAAATATTGAAAATGTGTCATTTTTTAGCATTTTAGACGATAATAGTCGCTTAAAGAAGAAGCATACGAATAATAGAATCAAATAGGAAAATTATGTATTGTAGTGAGCCAAGTATGTATCCAGAAAAGGTATCTAAGTCTCGAATTTTATAGAAAGAATGGGTACATGAAAGCGAAAACTAAAAAAGAATAAAACTATATTTATATAAAGAAAGATAACCGCCAAACAACTTTGGTTATAATATCACCTCCTTAATTTAAAATAATCTTTTTTAAAAATTATTTCCGAAGTAAAAGTCAAAACGTCAAACAACTATTATAAAATTTAATTTTTATTACAATCAATTGTGGCTTAATCCCATATAAATATAAATATATTTAACCTAGACATGCCACAAGAAAACAGTTTCAGAACCTTGTCTAATTTTTTAAGAAGTATCTGTTAAAGATATTACGGAATAGTAATTTGATGTTAACTTACCTAAACAATCCTCGCTGATGATTATATTGTCTCCATTTTGCACAAATAAAGAGGAAAATGTACTGTGAATGGGATTTGAAGTCATAACCCATGCCATACCTAAATTAATCTAGGCTCATTGACCCTGCAACAAAATTTATATTATATATATATATATATATATATATATATATATATATATATATATATATATATATTGTTATGCTATGTAAAATTGAGAATAATATTGGTTTGTTTTTTTTTTAAATATTTCAAAATACAAAATATAAGTCAAATAATTCACCTAATAAACTATAAAAGATATTTCGAAGAAATGAAAGTCCATTATCTTTGGATTACCTGTAGTAAACAAAATTTAAAGATATGCATAAATTATTTTATTTGTAAAATATATTCGAGTGACGGAGCTTAAGTGAATTGAACAATACGATCGGGTTTTCCAAATGGACTTGTACTGTGAATAAAGACAATAAGGTAGAATTTAGAAATTATATTTCTCCGTTAGTTCTTAAGAATTTGTAGAAACCGATTAGCATGTTAATAGTTTTTAGGAAATTTATAATTGTAGGTAAAATTGTTGTTTGTCATCTAAATGGTAGATGGTGGGAAGTATGAGGAACTCTGATTGGAGGACATTGAAAAAGAGGGAGATAGCTATGTAGGAATGAGAGTTTAGCTGGATTTTTAAGGGAGAAAATATAATCAGTTGTTTTCCAAGGGTGCAAGGCGAACAGTCGTTGTTCTTTGGTGGTTCCCAAGTGATAGTAAGCATTAGAAGTGAATGTTTGTGAGTTTTAGTGGACTAAGTGTATCCTGACGGAAGCTGATCCAGTAAAATATTGTAAGTCATACTTTTCTACTTATATATTCCAAGAGTCACTGTTCAGGCCGGAACGAGAGATTCAGTTTATCGAGTGGAGAAGAGGCTAGCGTCTTTTGAACGATACGTGCATCTGAAGGAGATCATTGAAGACGAGAGGCTCGCAATAATTTGTTGTAAGATTGCTGATTACCTAGGGAACTGCGAAGAATAGATAGTGTAGGCTACAAGGAACAAGGATTTGGACAACTCATCTTCAGAGAGATAGTTTTTTTTTATTCGTCAGTTTTTCTTTATCAACAAAGTTTTTTCTTTTAATTGCTTCAGAAAAGATAGAAATATTTATCAGGAGATATAGAACAACAATTTTGATTTGAAATTTTAAATTATATAGTATATAACAATAATTTTTGAAGGTTTACGTACGTAGAACAAAATTTTGATAATCATTGTATGAGATATTTTTTGTTTAAGATATTTGAGTGTGAATTTTATTTCAATATATAATTTTGTATCATATATGACTATTATTCCGATATTCCTTAGACCTTACCTATCATATGTAAAGCATAGATATTGAAATTGAAGCACGAATATAACCCTGAGATAAGAGAATTAAATAGTGTGATAAAATCATAATTGCATCATTTAAATAAGTTTAATTAATTAATTAATTAATTAGCTAATTAATTGTTTGGCGCACCTCTGACTTTTAATATCACATTAATATATATATATATATATATATATATATATATATATATATATATATATATATATATATATATAATGACAGAAAAAAACACCCAGTATTACTGAATTTTTTAGAATAACTTTTTGTACCTATGTCTTTTAGAGTTAGTTAAGCAATTCAACATTTCAGAAAAATCCAATCATTGGACAAAATGTAAAGAATTAATAACATGTTGGCATTCATGATGTCTTCTTCGATCAGAAATACGTTTAATCACACTCCTAATGAGATGATTAATTTCCTCCTGTAGTATTTCATCTCTAGTTACTTCGATATAATCTCTGGTTAATGAGGAAAGTGGAGTAGTCACCACAATGTCCCAGATATATTCAATGGTTGAAAAATCGGGAGATCTAGGCGGCCAAGGCAACAAATTAGCTTAATTGTCTTCAAGATAAACCAACTCAGTTCTGTCTGTATGTGGTCGGTAATTATCTTGTTGCAAAAGTGGGTTTACTACGTCCTAGATGTAAGCAGGAGAGTTATCCTGTTTCTGAGAAACACCAAAGATGACCGGCTTCTCTAAGCAATAGCCCCTCCCATATTATAGTTCCATATTTCTAACAGTGTGGTGCACATGCCTTTCCATAGAAAATTAAGGATTTCTCATCACGTCGCCTTCTCACCCTTGCACGGCTATTATGTATACCTAAACAGAATCTAAATTCATCACATAAGCCAATGGTATTCTATTCAAGGTCCCAGTTCACCCATCCTCTGCACCATGGCAGTCGATCATTTTGGTGAGTACTTTTAGAGGTAGGAAAAACTGAGGACTGTATGAAATAAGTCCAAAACTTCTGATACGGCGATAAATAGTTTACATTGTAGTAGGCCTTTCATGCTTTTCAAACTGTTGGTCTACAATTGACCAGCAAAGAGTGATTCTTTGGGAGTTCTAATTAGACGTTTTAAGAGAAACTTGACTTAATAATAGCTGAAAATTTAGTACGTGGGGTTTTTGTATGTGACCAATTATTCTAAAATATTTAGAGTCTCCGACTGCATCATTATAAAATAAGATTTCAAATATTCTGTTTAGTACACATTTTTTTATTGTTGTCTATTTGCTTGACACGGTGCTTATTCCATGACTAATAACAGCGCATAAGTTATTGGTATTATTTTTCTTATGACCAGTCAGTTTTAGGACTTATTTCTAGTGCTAGGGTTTACGTATATTGATTCAGACACAAATTTACAATCACTAAAACCATTTAAACTACAAAAGTTATGTCGATATTTAAAAATTCAACATAGAGAGCACGTAGCAAAGTCTATTTTTAAATAAAAAGACTGCTTAAGGTTGCTCTATTCAAAAAACACTATTTTTTTTAGTAAGAATTGAAATAATACAACTGATTTGGATGCTACCAGGATTATTCTTTGGCAGAATATTAGTAACATAAACTGCATTATTGTTTTATCATCGTTCCTTGTTTATTCTAATAACAATGCTCTTTGTTCACTTGTTTGATAAAGGTTCTGATAAACCAATATAATATTTGACAATGGCATTGCTTGCCTTTAGTTTTCAGCAATATTGCAGTTCCTTTTTATCAAATGCTACAGGTACATCTTGATGGCAAAAATTGCCTCTCGAAATATAATACCTAGGTTTTCAGCCTTTCGGTAAACCTTAGCTTTGATTTCCCTCCGTATACCCCAACTTTAACTGCTTCATCTATTTTAGAGCTGGCTGTATATCAGCATTGATCTGTAATTATGAGATTCGTTTTATTCGACTTCCATTCGCCCTCCCTTGAAAAGGACGAACAACGGCCTTTTAAAATTATATTTAGGTCGCACTGCATCTAGTACCATTTCCAACTCTGGCTGATTTTTAATTATCTCACTAGATTTGATCCAGGTATATTTTTTCCCTGCTTACTGGCTTCTTACCTGCCTTCTGCATCCATATATGTAATGGAAGAAGGCAAACATGACATCCATAACGGGGGTTGGGGTAGTGGATATCGCTTCTGTTATGATTAAGCATGCTTTTCTACTTCTTCTTCTTCTTTTTATGTAGACATGACTCTGTCTGTCGCATTTTAATACAATGGTCTTCTTCTTCTTCTTTTTATGTAAACATGACTCTGTCTGTTTTTCAATGCGCCTGCAGTAAGTTGTCGTTCCATCGTTTTCGTTGTCTTCCTGTTGATCGTCTTCCTATTGAAGAACTGTCTCTTGCCGTCTTTACTAATCTATTTGTTGTCATTCTGCTTATATGATCGTTTCATTCTACTCTTCTATTTCTTACCCAGTTCTTGATGTTCTCCACCTTGCATCTACGTCATATATCTGTACTTCTAGCTCTGTCCCATAGTGTCTTACCGTCAATTTTTCTAAGTGTTTCCATCTGTGCTGTTTCTAACATCCTTTGTGTTCTCTCTGTATTAGGTTGTGTTTCTGCCGCGTATGTCATTATTGGTCTAATGACTGTTTTGTAAATTCTGCCTTTCATTTATTTCCCGATATTGTTATTTCTCCATATTGTTTCATTCAGGCAACCTGCAGCACTGTTTGCTCTATTCATTTTATCTTTAACTTCAGTTTCGAGGTTTCCTTAGCTAGATAATGTGATGCCTAGATATTAAAACTCTATCACTTGTTCTATTATCTGACCTTCCAGCTCCAATTAAGTTCTCCTTCTACTTTTACTTTTATTGTGCTGTTTTGGTAGATATTTTCGATCATTTTGATTATTCCTAGAGGTATCTCTCTTGGGTACAATAAGTGGATCATCATCATCAGCCGTATTAAGTCCACTGCTGGATATAGGCCTCCCATAAATAATTCCAATGCATTATATCTTGAGCACCGTGAATCCAGTTGTGCTGAATGCGCTTGATGTCATCTGACCACCTTGTTGGAGGACGTCTTCGATTTAGATAAGCATCGTGTTTAGGTCTCCATCTGACAACATGCCCCGCCCAGTTCAATTTCAATGTTGTAATCCTTTGAACTGCGTTAGTAACACCAGTTTTTCTCCTAATTATTGTATTTGATACTCTGTCTCTGAGGGATATATTCAGCATTGACCTCTCCATCGTTCTCTGTGCCGCTTGTATTTTATTGATTACTTTTCTGGTAAGGGTCAATGTTTCTGCTCCATACGTTAGAACTGGGAGTACACAATGATCAAAGACCTTCCTTTTCAAGCACATGGGAATATCTGATCTAAAGACTTCTCTCAGTTTTCCGTAAGCCGCCCATGCCAGTCCTATTCTCCTGTTTAGCTCCGTTGTTTGATTATCTCTTAGTAATTTAATCTCGTGGCCCAGATATTTATAGCTATACACATGTTCAATTTGCATGCCTTTAGTTGAAATGTTTTTCGCCAGTACTAGGTTGGTCATATATTGTATTTTGGAGAAATTAATTTTAATTCCAACTCGTGTACACGAGCTCTGAAGGTGTTGAAGAAGCTGGCAGGCATGATCTACCCGGTCTGCAATAAGGACTATGTCGTCTGCAAATCTCAAGTTGTTCAGAAATTCTCCATTTATGTTGACTCCAATATTCTCCCAATTAATGTTTCTCATAGCACTCTGCAACAAAGCGGTGAATAGCTTAGGAGAGATGGTATCTCCTTGCCTAATACCCTTCTCGAAGGGTATTGTATTTGTGTTGCCACAATACATTCTAATTGCAGCAGTTGCGCTATCATATATATTCCGAAAAAAAGTTGTGTACCTATGATCAATACTGCACTCTGTAAGAGCTCTTAACATGGAGCTATGCTGAACTGACGCTTTCTCAAAGTCTACAAATATTAATATCAATGGCTTGTTGTATTCTGTAACTTTATCTATTAAGGATTTTATTACTTGTAGGTGGTCATTCGTTCCAAAGCCACTCCTAAATCCGGCCTGCTCTAATGTTTGGTAAAAATCCAGCTTAGGTTCCAGTCTGTTAGTAATTATTCTCATAAAGAGCTTATATAAATGAGATAACAAGCTGATATGTCTGTAGTTTCCAATTTCTGTTACATCTTCTTTTTTGTGCAATATTATCATAATGGCACTCTTCCATTTTTCTGGTGTAACTTCTTTAAAGAGGCAGGCATTATAAAGCGTTTTTAAAGCTTTTATGACGCATTCGACTCCTAATTTTAGCATTTTACTTACAATGCCATCTTCTCCAGGTGATTTGCTGTTCTTCATACTTTTCAACGCTGAATCGATTTCCTCTTCGGTTATATCTGGAAGTTCCTCTGATCCTTGATTTTGTATGGCTGACATTTTCACCTCTGGAATGTGAGCATAAGAGATTTCCACCTCTGAAATGTGAATATCTCGACGATATAAGGTTCTATATCCTTGTTGTTGATATACAGGATATCCTTGTCTATTTTTAGCTTATAAATGTTTCTGGTTCCTGTCTTCAACTTTCGTTTTAAACCTTTAAGGCTTTTATTTTGTTCTACGATATTAGTTGTTTCTTTAGTGTTAGAATCCCTTATGTCTTTCCTAACAGCTTTTAAAATGGTTTTATTTAAATTCCTCAGCTCTGCGATGTTCACTGTGTGCTTATTTTTCATTTTCCTTATTTTTTACATTAGGTTCCTTGTACCTTCTGTAAGTGGATAACGTATTTTAATTTTACCCGGTCAAATGCCTTCTTAAGGTTCACGAAACATAGATATGCCAGTTTGTTGTATTCTAACGATTTCTCTTGCACTTCTCTTGCACCATTCCTGACGAATTTTGTTTTGTTTGATTATTTCTTAGATTAGTTTTAATAGTTGTTTTGTCAGATTTGGTCCTCCGTACTTTAGGAGTTGGGTACCAACTTAACTCCTAACTCCAACTCCAATTTGGTACCCAACCAGAACATCAGTATTGGTGGGAAAGAAATAGAACTAGTAGATAGATATAAATACCTGGGACATGAAATTATGATTGGCAGGGATAACCAGACTCATGAACTGAAGAGAAGAATCGGCCTTGGGTGGGCAGCATTTGAAAAACTGAGAGAAACTTTTAAAAGTGAGCTGCCCACATGCCTAAAGAGAAAGGTATTTGATCAGTGCGTCCTCCCAGTCTTGACGTACGGAGCAGAAACACTTACCTTAACAAAAGCAGCAGCTACCAAACTGAGAGTCACGCAAAGAAGAATGGAGCGGTCCATGTTAGGAATAACTCCGCGAGACAGAATAACCAACGAAGACATCAGGAGAAGAACCGGAGTGACTGACATCATCGAGAAGATAGCCAGACTAAAATGGAGATGGGCAGGACACATAGCCAGAATGACAGATGGGCGATGGAAAAAGAGGTTATTGGAATGGAGGCCAAGGGAAGACAAGAGAAGTGTCGGTCGACCACCTACAAGATGGACTGACGATTTAAGAAGACTCAATAAAAACTGGATAAGAGCGGCGCAAGATAGACGGGGTTGGAAACATGAGGAAGAGGCCTATGTTCAGCAGTGGACTCTTGAGGCTGGATGATGATGATGATGATGACTTTAGGAATTCGTTCTGTATTCTTTCGTTGAATGCTTGTCATTAAAGCTTATTCAGCTTATCTTTGGTGGTCTTTGATTGGCATTTAGACCACCATATTAGTGCACAATATGTAACCATAGGTATGACTACAGTAATATATAGCCAGTAGTACATCTGTTTGGATTCCACACCCCATGTTTTCCCATTTTTCCAGTTAATAATTCTTACAAAATGGGCGTACCAGGTCACTTATCTACTATTAGTCCTAGATATTTGATCTTATTCGCCTGTTTGGCAGTTTTTACATACAGAGTGGGCATCCAGATGTTATCTAGGTTCCGTCTCCTTGTGAAACTGAGTACTACTGTTAACCCATACGATAAATAAATATATTATACGGTATTTTATTTAAAGGAATATCCCTTTTCATTGTGAACAAATAACTTCGTATGTTTACAGAAAAAGGGTAAGCGTTATTTATAAACTGTGTTAAAGTTCTCGAAAACATTTTTGCCAATGATCGTAAATGATTAATTTCTAAGAAAATATTTTACAAATATTCCTTTGTGATTTTAAAAATATTCAGTAGGTATGAATAGCCTTATAAACAATGTGTTCTGGGAAATGCCAGACGGAAGAAGGTCTGTAGGGCGGCCTAGAAAAAGGTGGAAAGATGCAGTCAAAGACTATCTAGAGAAAATCTAGGGAAAATGGGAGTGCGACAATGGGAATTACTGGCACAGGACCGACAAACATGGAAGGCAATAGTAAACGTGGCAAAGCCTCACGAAGAGTTGTAGCGCCATTGATGATGATGAGGTATGAATGAAATATTCAAAAAATATAAGTATAAATATAAACGTATATAATAATTCAATGAAAATATGAATCATTCCGTATATATCCGTATATTGCGCTTGTATAAAAAAGCGGGCCTCTTGTTGTTGCTTACTAGAAAAAGTTAACGGTATATTTTCCTATTAATTGAATTGTAACCAGTTAATATTCACTTTTATAAACTCATTCCTCCACGTGAAATAAATCAGTTATTATCATATCACGTTTCTTAGTTAAATGCTGGAATTATAAAACCATTTCAATTGACCTTTGTTCATGATACAATAAAGGCATTTGAATTTCAAATATTGATTGTATTATTGCTAGGATTTTGTATTACATGTAATATTTTGGAGACTAAGGTATAAATGTACAGAGTGTATCAAGCTCAAGATTTTCACCCGCCGAGGTAAACAAATAACAATATTAAAGATTGCTAATTATTAAAAAAATATATAATTCTATAAACGTTTACGAGGTGTCTCAAATATGACAATAATAATAAGGTAAGTGTTAATGCTCGTTGGTACTACTATATGTAGTATTAAAGTAGTGAAAAAGACGTATCTTAAAAATATTAAGATAAATACAGTGATGCAAAAATATTAGACGTATCAAAAAATATTTTATTGCAATAAATAATTATTTTTTTTAGGGAATTATTGATTCTTGATTAGATTCGATAATCGATTCGATTTGATTTAATTCGATAATCGATTTGAGTATATTCGATTAGATTAGATTCGATATTTGATTCGATTCGATGCGATGTGTCGTTACAGTCGTTATAGTTTCCTTTTCTTTCACACCTTAGTGTGATCCACTGCTCCATCCGTAGCCTGCGATAAGAAAGCTGTCTTCTTCTTCCTATGCCGTCCCCATTAACGTAGGTTGCCGACCACATTTCTAAAAGTTTCTCTGCCTTTTGTAACGTGGAATAATTCGTCTACAGTCATGTTTGTCCAGTCTCGAATTCACTATTTATTGCATCTAGTAAAGTTTGTAATTACTATTTAAATGGGAATAAGCCATAATTAAAGGTTAAAGTACGTTTATTGACGTTTTATAAAAATTATAAGAAACGTCAATAAACGTTCTTTAACCTTTAATTGCGGCTCATTCCCATTTAAATAGTAATTACTTTAACATGCCACAAGAAAACAGCTTCAGAACAATATTAGTAAAGGTTACAGTTCTTCTATATTCTCAGGCATAATTACCGTGTCATCTGCAAATCTTATGGTGTTTACGATTTCTCCACCAATTCTTATTCCCGCTTTTCTTTCCCATAAGGCTTTTCTGAATATGACCTGTGAGTACGCGTTGAAAAGCGTCGGAGACAAGACGCATCCTTGCCGACCCCTCTCGCAATCGGTATATTATTTGTTTCTGTATCGTTCACCTTTGCTACTGCTATCTGGTTCCAATATATAGTCTTAATAAACTCAATGTCTTTTTTGTCAAAATTGATGTTTTTTAATTCATTTATTAACTTCATATGCTGCACTCGGTCAAAGGCCTTCCTAAAGTCTATGAAGCATACATATGCACTCTTGTTATATTCCCGACATTTCTGCAAGAGTACCGTCAAAGCAAATAACGCCTTTCTTGTACCCATGCCTCCTCTGAAGCCAAACTGCGTTTGATCTATCCGATCCTCACATTTCTTATAAATTCGGTTTTGCACAATTTCCAAGAGAATCTTTAAAGGGTAGCACATTAGGCTTATTAATCTATAGTCATTACATGATTTGGGATTGTTGTTTTTTGGCAGAGGTAAAAATATCGATTTAATCCATTCCTCTGGGATGTTGCCCTCTACATATATGTGGTTGAGAATTCGGGTGATATATTACCGTCATCTAAGGCTTTTAACAGTTCAACTGGAATTTGATCAGGACTCGGTGCTTTTTCTTGTTTTGCATTCTGTAGGGCATTCTTTACTTCTGAGGGTAAAATTTGTAGGTATTGTTCTTCCCGGTATATTGTTCCCATACTTCCTTTATTTTGCTCTCTTCAGTAAGTATTCCTCCATTATTCTCTTGTTATGAGTGTTCTTCTTTGTCTGATGTTGCCTGTAAGTTCTTTCATTTTTTTATGTAAGTTTGAGGTGTCATGTTTGTTGCTGAGTTCTTCCAGTTCCTGTCATTCCTTGTTCATCCATTCCTCCTTAGCTTTTCTGATTTCATATTTGATTTTATTCTTGATGGTGTTATATTTATTTTCACCTTTATTTTTGTTTTTTTTTCAGTTATTAGCTCAACTATTTCCGGTGTCATCCAGTCTTTTTTAGTGGTTTTCTCTTCTTCGCCTAGGACCTCTTTTCCCGCTTTTAGTATGGCTTTTTTTATATCTGCCCATTCCACGCTTCCTTCAGTTAATTTATTTATATCTGCGTTTAGTTGCTGTTGGCAGTTGTCGTCTTTTAGGTTTTTGATGTTTATTTTGGTGGTTTTAACTTTTTTCTCCGGATTTCTGAATTAATGTTGACGTTTGCTAGTAATAGATTATGGTCCGTATCTGCATCTGCGCTTAGATAGGTATTTGCACTTTGCACTCCATTACAAAACCTTTTGTTAATCGTTATAAAATCTATTTGGTTTCTGATTATATTGTTGGTGTTATTTTTTGGAGAAGCCCACGTGTATAATCTTCGTGAGGGTAGGTCGTAGTATGCATTTGTTATGACTAATTCATACTCCTGGCAGTACTGGACTAGTCTATCACCTCTTTCGTTTGTTTTACCCAACCCAAAATTTTCTACAATATTTCCAGTTTTTTCTCGACCGACTTAAGCATTAAAGTCGCCTGAATTATTTTTACCTCCTGCTTCTTTATGTTTTTTGTTAACAGGTCTAAGTCCGCGTAGAATTTTTCGACCTCACCATCATTGCAATCAGATGTTGGAGCATACACTTGGATTAGATTTATGTTTAGAGGTTTGGCTCTGGTAGAAAAATAGAAAAGTAGGTATTATTATCCTTGGCGTAGTTTCCAGAATTTGGCCATCAAACTTCTGAAAGGCCCAATACTTGTATGTCTAATCTCTCCATTTCTAGCATGACTGTTGGTTATTTTCCTGCTTCATAAAGTGTTCTTATATTCCACGTTGCTATGCGTTTTAAATCGTTTACACTAAATTTGTTTTTCCGCCCGGGGATTCTTCGCACCCCTGTCCCATTAAAGAAAGTTATGCTTTCAGAAAAAGGTAAATTTACATTTAGCTGAGTCTGCCTACGAGAGGAAACGAAGAGATAAAGAAAAATGCCCGAATAATCCAGTTTTTATTTCCACGGCCTGGAAAAATGCTTGCCGACTCCCTTTCTAAGAAGTCGATTGAGTTTGTGTAAACGTCAACGGTAAACGTTTAACCTTACCATTTACCAAACCATAGGAAAAAAATTATCAAAAAAATATTACCAAAAATTCTTTGTGCCACCTATGAAATAAAACAGTGGCTTGCCAAGGTGGGTAGTAAATCGGTTCCTATATTTACCATTATCTATTCAACCTTATAAAAGAAAATAATAACATATACAGTGACCATGCACATTTTTTTCTACAATGTTGCTGCAAACTGTTTTCGAATTAAACTCCAAAGATAAAAAATTGACTACAAACTACAAATTTATTGAAGCTGGTCATACGAATGTGGGGGCAGACAGTATTCATTCAGCAATAGAAAAAAAAATAAAAAAAAAACGTATTACTGCTGGTATGAGTTGCCACGATATTGGGCAAATTTGATACGTTTAGTGACTAGAAAACTGTCTGTAAAAGTCATAGAATTAAAACAAAATGACTTTTTAAACTTTATATCATATTTAAATACGTATTATTTGCATCATAAAAAACACTTTAAACTAAACAGTTCATTGGTTGCAAATTAAATGGACGCATTATTCAACCCAGATCCAAACGATTTTATACAAAGAAAAACTAACAGATTATACAGGCACTTTTACCTTATACCAGTAATACAAATCGCACATACTACAACTATTTTATTGAACAAATAATTGCAAATGAAAATAAAGTGGAACATTTTCCAGATGTATTGTTTGATAGTGTTAGATGAGGTAATTTAAAAGATAATTACGTTTTTTTATTAATTTTGTAGGCAAAATTACACCCTGTATAATTTTAGAGATTTGACATAAAATACTTTGACGAATGTTTAAAAGATTTCTAATATAGTCTAATATTTTCTAAAATTATTAACATGGCGAAAGATTTAATTTTAATATACAGGATTAGTCGAACTTTGGAATGAGTATTTTCTTTAATTGAAGACCCTGTATTCTAGTATTGTAATTAAATAATATTTTGTGAGACTTTCTTATTCGTTTGAGCATTCCCTATATCTAACTGCTTTAATTTGTTAGTTATTCTTGATTTTTTGAGCCAAACATTAATTGCAACAAAAAATTCGTGAAATTTTATCAGGCTGGCCTTGAAAATATTCAATCAAAAATAATTTTGCAAAAAAATACATAATAATCTAGACTGATCGTTAATTGGTTAGTAGTGGATGAGATATCAAAATACCTAAGAAGTTAAGAATGTTGGTGTGTAAAATATTAATAAAAACACAATATTCTACCTACATAGTTGCTTAATAAAAGTTTAACTTTGGACTATTTTTATAGTTTCTGTTGCTTTGTTACTATTACCAATAGAGTAGAGTAAATTTTTAAACATAATTGAGCAAATAACGTCACATTATTAATCACATATTAAATATATATATATATATATATATATATATATATATATATATATTGTATATATATATATGTATATATATATTGTATATATATACATATATATATATATACATACATATGTATATATATATATATATATATATTTATATATATATTGACATTACAAATTAAATATGCTGATCAGGGAGAAGGATAGGCCAGGCACTCCGCCACAGTATAGGGCTCAATGTTAACTAGGTGTTGAAAAACCTTTCTTTTAAAAGCTCTAGAGTATGTTTCCTGTTGAATGTCAGATGGTAGAATATTTATAAAATTTAACACACGCATAGATAGGACTTCTCTCTGTTATAGACAATCTGTGAAGTGGCAAATTCAAATAAGGCTTCTTGTATTATAATCATGATTGGGAAGCAGCTAATAAAACATAGTAAAATTTTTAAAAAGCAACATAATACATTCAAATATATAGATGGCTGAGAAAGTGAGTATATTAAGTGATTTGAATCGGCCTCGACAGGATTCTCCCGCCTTTAGTTCTAAGATCACCCGGACTGCCTTTTTTGGACTATAAAGACAGTTGAGCTATCTATTGCAGCACCCCAGAAGATTACTCCTTATCGCATAACAGAATAAAAGTTTGCATAAGATACTGATAGTAAAATCCCCTGGTCTAGATAGCTCTTTAACACTCTTAATGAATAGCAGGCTTTATTCACTTTTTTTGTTTTATTTTATATTTGTTTCCCCCAATTCAGATTCTGGTCAATATAAAGACCAAGAAATTTAACTAATCTTAGCAGGTTCCGTGTTTTGTGATAGAAAATTGATTGTATCTGAAAACTGTTCTCATGACTGGCTGGTTCTTAAGTAAACAAAAACTGTCGTATCAGTATTAAGCAACAACCGATTTTCATTGAACCACTGTTCAGCCTTGCTTAGAATTTGCACTGCCACTGTGAGGAGTGTTTCTAAAGTTTTTCGCAGAAAAGCACATTAGAGTCATCAGCAAAATTTACAAGGTTTGAGGAACTACTAACCACCGCATTTGGAAGGTCGTTTATGTAGACCGAAAAGAGAAAAGGCCCAAGACACTCCCCTATGGTATGCCTAATTTTAAATTGATCAGTTCAGAGTAAACCTTACATCCATCCCCTTTTCTCCAGGTATACCTTTTGCGACCTATCAGTGAGAAATGATTTTATCCATTTTAATGCTGGTCCCTGTATTCCATAAAGATATAATTTTTGTAATAAAAGAACATGATCTAGGCTATCGAAAGCCTTAGATAGGTCCACAAAAGCACCTTGTGTTTTTATCTTTACCTCTAGTTTTTCTAAAATTTTTGATGTAAAATCATAGATAGTTGTCTTAAGAGATCTCTTATGCTGTGAACTACTAAATAAGTTGATTGTAGCAAAAAAGTTTTGTAGTCTGAAATATATTGCTTTTTGCAGCATTTTTTACCTACATGGAATTTTTTGATAACTTCTTCTCTATGCTTTCTATTTTTTCCCATAGCAGCTTATTATTTTCCTGATTTTATTTTTACTTCTTAACTCACAAATTAGTTCATTTAGCAGATAAATTATTGTATTTTCCATGCCATCCCCACTATTTAAGGTTATGTTAGAATCACAACAAATCACACGCGTTTCATCTAAAATTTGAAGTTTTTCGGTTCAATCCCGTGCCGTGCATAATTTATGGAACGCTTTTTCACACTTTACATATTATTATGCTTATTTTCTTAGTTTTGAAACAAGGAAAACTTGGCTTGTTTGCTCTCGCTGTCCCGATCATCCTTATCGGACGCCATCTTTTTATTGGTGATCTTTTTATTTGTGCTGTTGAATATTGAATATTCAACAGAATGGAAACCGTGAACCCTTTAATAAAGATAAGTCACGTCACTCTAATATGCATTTTTTATCGAAGAACGTATTGATATGACCTTTTTGTGAGGAGGGCGATATGACAAAAATGTGTTACTAGCAACAAGAATTTATTATTAGTAATTCCCAGATAGACAGATAGATGACAACCAAGAAAGAAGCTTTTCAAAATTTACTAAAATAGTTTCAATGTAGATACGTAAATTACGAAAAATCTGATTAAACAAAAATTATTGTAAATGAAGAATGTACTCCTTAATGTCATTGAGAATACGCATAACAGTACCAGGGATATTGCACATGCTACTAAAATTAGCGGTCGTGATTATGTAAGAAGAATTTTAAAAAAGAACAAGATGCATCTATATAATGCACAGTTGCACCAAGAGCTCAATGAGGATAACTAGAATAAAAGAGAAAACTTTTGTATATGGGCGCAGGAACAAATTCAGAATACATATTTTTTGAAATACGTTTTATTTGGAGACGAAGCTACTTTCCAAAAGTTACCATGTCGGGATAGTATTATGAGGTTTTTTCGTGGTTTTTTGCTTATGATTTAAAATAGAATCACTAACAGAAGAATTTTACTGTCATCATTGCGTATCTTTTAAAAGACGAATCACATGCTATAATTTTTCTGACGGATATTCTCAAGTTAAAGTTGATTTCATGTAATCGAATGAACTATCTTACAATAAAGTCGTCCCAGCAACGTAACTCAGCAATATTGGCAATATTATTTTAAAGTCGGCTACTTTAAAATCTATAATATATGTCTGAATTGTCAATATGAATGATTAAGGTAAAATTAAATTATTAGAAGAATTTTTCACAAAGTAACAAAAGTTAAAATTTGTTTAATTTATTAATGTTTTGTATTTAGAAACCAATTTTTGAAGTGAAAATGGAAACGCCAATAAACTTATTTTACTAAAAATAGTAACTATTTACGTTTTATGTAAAAATACTGATGTATAAGAAAAAATATTCAAATTAAATGTTGTGCAAAAACTGAAAGAAGTATTACTAATAATAAGCCTAAGGGTCAAGAGTTAATCTTTATTTACAGTAAGGTTTAAAAAGAACTAAAACTAATTGATTTAATTAGAAGTTTTAATTATGGAAGATAAACTAAAAATATTGTTAAAGAAGACCAAGAGCTGATAAACGTCACTTTCATACGAGAACGCGAAGAATACTGTGGAAATAGAACAAATCAATCTTCTTCTTAGAGTGCCGTCTTCCGGAGGTTCTTCCGTAGACTCTTCAACCAAGAATTCTACCTTCGACCAACAGATCTTTCTTGAATCTTTCTCTGTACTAAGTCTGAAAATTTGATATCCTAGCCTCCTTATCACGTGGCCTAGGTATTCCAGTTTTCTTGTTTGTATAGTGGTGATTAGTTCTGTTTCTTTACCAACTCCTACTTCTTTATTTGTAATTCTATCAGTCCATGATATTTTTAAAACTCTGCCGTATAACCAGACTTCGAAAGCCTCGATTCTTCTTAAATTGATTTTTTTAATATCGAAGTCTCAGCTGAAGCATAATACTGAAAATATAATATATTTTATATTATAACATCTAATCGTGCGCAGTCTGATTTCCAAATTAAGATTTCTTCACGTTAGGGATGACTTCATTAGTATAAATGCTGGAAATCTCTATTCGCCTGTTTATTTCTGTAGTATGATCATTTCAAGTATGATCGAAAGAGGGGATAACTTTGATGATAAATCACCAATCGGTAGAAGTATACGACGACCGGACAAAAGATGGAGTGACCACCTTCCATAGAAGTATCAATCCGTCAATAAACAAGCAGAATTGTTTATAAAGACGAAGAAGAAAAAGAAGAATTTTAGATAATACGTAATCTCCCATTAGATTTTTGCCGTTCTATCATTTGAATAAACTATAGATAAGCTTGTATATCGTGTTTTCGCGCTTCGAAATCATTTATTTTAGTTTTTATTGTCTATTGCATATTAATATTAGATATATTAATATAAACTTGAAGAACACAAAGATATTCTTTTACACATGTAATTTCCAATATTTTCCAATAAATTACGGTTGATTAAGTTATGGATGGATGATTATCTAGTGCACTGTCAAGAACATATTCACAGTGACCTACTTTTTATAAAATTATTTATCCTATTTAGACATTATTCATCCAAAAGAAAAATGCTATTAATAATTATATTGTGTAATAAACTAAGATAAATTTCAAGGTTATGTTAAATGCATTTATATGCATTATGTACTTATCTATACCAGTAAAACAAAAACAGACAGTTTAAATTTTTTTATTTATTGTTATTTTGAAGTTTAATATTATAGCAATTATTCAAATTAATATTAGTTAGTAGATTTTAATGAACTTCGTTTTCTACTAGGCACATATGATCATATATGTAGATAAACGTATATAGACAGTAATTCAAAAGACAAAAAATAGATATGGAGATTAGGGGCAGTAAAAGATGGTACTGGAACCAATGCCAGAATCCAATGACGACATCTTGGTAAATTTGACCTGAAATGAAGCACAAGAAAGAAGAAGAGAATACTTCTAAAATATTTCATAATAGCAGGTCATTAGTACGTCCAATAAAGGACAAACCTTACATCCTAAAGGTCAGTGGTCTAATGTAAGAAGACGATGAAGAAAGCAAGAACAAACATAAATAAAAACAAATATCACACATATACTCCAGTCGTCAGAGACGAAAATGCCACCCAACCTCTAAAAATCTTACGAATAAGCTGAATTTTACCGAGAATATTACCTCAAAAAAGATCTGGGGGATCTGGGCTTCCCCCTAAAACCTCCCTCGTAGTGGGGTAAAAACGCAAAAAATCGATTTAATAAAAATCGGTACGCCGTAGAAAAGAATGTTTCAAATAAAAAGTGTAGCTGAGATAATTTTAAACAAAAATGTTTGGTGGCACTTTTTGTGTAGGATGAACCGTTCTCTCAGAAACAGCGCTTGAAGCAACCGTCGATTTTGAATGTCAGTCAAGTGCGCGAAATCAATGTTCAATAAAATTTGTATCAGCTCGACGATAAAGAGGTATGCGTTTTAAAGGTAAAGAGTGCAGATTTCGTATACAGTTTCTGTATTTGGCCGCGAATAAACTCAGTTTTTATAAAGGTGTTAAATAAATAAACGCAAATCAGCTAAATACCTATGTAAACAAGGGGTTTTTAAAAACTCGAAAAGTAGTATATTTCTCAAAATATTAAGATAAGAATTTAAAAAGAATGTAATAACATCCTTACTAATACATATTTCTGAAATATCGCCAGTGTACATACTACAAAAGAAGGTAGTAATATATCTAAAAATTTAAAATATACATCAGAGTTACAGATAAAGTATTCCAAGTATAAAAAATTTTCTTCAAGAAGACATTAACTATCAACAATAGGATTATTTTTAAAACAAATAAAAGAAAGGTAAGCAAGGTTGTTTATTAACAGATCGACGGTAAAAACCTCTTCTTCTTCTTACGGTGCCTATTCGTTCCGGACGTTGGCGATCAGCATAGCTATCCTAACTTTACTTGCAGCTATTCGGAATAGTCCGGCTGTAGACATATTGAACAACTTTCTTAGGTTTTGAAGCCAAGATATTTTTCTTCTCCCTGGTCCTCTCTTTCCAAATACCTTGCCCTGAAGAATGAGTTGCAATAAGCCATATCTGTGTTCATTTCTCATAACATGGCCAAGATATTCTAATTTGCGCTCTTTGATTGTGTTAGTGATCTCGAATTCCTTGCCCATTCTACGTAGGACTTCAATATTAGTCACACAATCCACTCATGAAATTCGTAAGATGCCCCTGTAACATCACATCTCGAAGGCCTCGAGCTTTCCAAAAGCTCTTCCATTGACTGTTTATGTTAGTACCAAGATATGTGTAGCTATTTACCCTGTCAATTGGCTATTGGTTTACCAAAAGATGTGTATTAAATATTTCGCGCTTACTAACTACCATGTACTTTGTTTTGTTCCTATTGAGATCCAGCCCTTATTCTCGACTTATATCTGATATGCGCGACATTATTGCTTGCAAATCATCTAGGCTATCTGTAAAAACTACTGCGTCGTCAGCATATCTAATGTTGTTTAGACGCACACCGTTAACTAAGCTTCTACGCCTTACTGTAGTTGTCCCAGTGCTTGCTCGAAGATACGTTCCGAGTACATATTAAATAGCACTGGAGACAGAATGCATCCTCGTCTCACTCCGCTATCTAGGGGAAGACATGGGAAACAAAAAATGATCAAAGAAAGAAAAATCACGTCAATTCATTTCCAAGGCAGAAATCACATTACTGCCGAGATCGAACAAGCAAAGAATCTCTAGATGAAAGTCTGAACATTTCTACCACATACCGCCTTTACGTGAAAGCTGCACGATAAATAAAAAACAGGTTCCCAAGACTTCTATGTATTCAAAAATATTAAATACAAAGACTAACACATTCCTAAAAGACCAATGCAGCTTATTGTTGCGTATTAGTTACACAAAATAAATGGCAATGATGAACAGAAAAATGAACTGAGATGCAGAAATGAAGCATATTTAAGTGAAAAAGATTAAAGCCGACAAGAGAAGATGCAAGATCTATAATCAGATGAAAACGTTCAAGTGTTGTGTTTCGATCTTCAATCCGTTCTCATTACCCGGTGGTGAAATTAGTAGTTTCTACTATAAACGGTCTAGGTACAACTTTACCATCATCATCATCATCATCATGTGCAGCTTTATCAACCGTTTCCAATTACGGTGCAGCCTCCCTTATTTCAATGTTATTTTATGTTCTTATTATTATTCGACGATGTCTTAGTTATACGTTGTTCTAATAATTTGCGCTCATTTGCGCCCATATTTTTCTATCTTGTGCTATTCGAGACCACGTTGTTCCTGTTAATTTTCTAATATCATAATCCCATCTGAGATTTGGGCGCCCCTTTGGTCTCTTAGCGTTCCTGGGGTACCACATAGTTGTTCTAGTGGTCCATCTGTTATCTGTTCTTCTTGCCATATGTCCTGCCCATTGCCATTTCAGGGATTTTATTCTTTGGATTACATCAGTCACCTGGGTTTGCCTCCGTATCCATTCAATTCTTTTACGATCCCTCTTTGTTATCCCTAGCATACATCTTTCCATTGCTCTTTGAGTTACTTGGAGTTTCGACGTTATTTCTCTCTTTAATATCCAAGTTTCACATCCATATGTCAAGACGGGTAATATGCATTGATCAAATACTCTCTTCTTGAGGTATAGTGGCATTTTGGACTTGAAGACTATGGAATTTCGTCCGAATGCTGACCACGCTTGTTTTATTCGTCTGTTGATTTCCGGAAGTAGTGATCCCGATTTATGTATGAGCTGTCCCAGGTATATGTATTCATCTACTACTTCTAGCGAGGTTTCATTAATTTTTATTTCACGTTGGCGATCAGATCATTGCACATTATTTTAGTCTTTGCTAGGTTCATTTTTAGGCCTACCTCATTGCTGGCTGTATTAAGGTCATTAATTTGCAGTTGTAATTCTTCAGGACTTCTAGCAATTAGAATGATGTCATCAGCGAATCTAAGATGGTTTAGGTATTCTCCATCTATACATAGACCTTGGTTGTTCCAGTCTAATTTCCGGAAAATATTTTCTAAGGTTGCATTGAAGAGCTTAGGGGATATGGTGTCTCCTTGTCGGACTCCTATCTGAGTGGGAAATTCTGGGGTATTTTCATATATGCTTACTCTAGCTGTGGCCTCTTTGTATATATTTGCTAGCGTTTCGACATATGGTTTATCTACTCCTTGGTCGACAAGAGCTTCTATGACTGCTCTTGGGTATACGGAGTCAAATAAAGTATACAACTTTACCATATTTGACATAAAATGAAAAATGGGATACTGCTTTTTTTAGCAATAAGGAATTGCAAAAAAGTGGCAATGAAATTGGTAGCTGTACCTATAATTTTTTGAAAATTAAAGCATGTCATTTTATACTCTGATAACTACGCAGAGCAAAAAAAAAATAAATTTTTGGTTTGTTTGTATCTGTCCTCTGTGATACATGTCAACAAAATCAAGGCAATTACACATAAATTTTTAAAGATAAGTCACACACAAAATGAAGGTGATTACATGCATGCCACAATAGAAAAAGAGAAAAGCGTGTTATTAAAAGTTATCCTATATACGTTCCTGCACAATGGGCAAGTATACTCAAATCAGCAATAAAAAACTGAAAATCTCTAAATATGAATGAAATTTGCACTAAGGATATTTATGATTTAAAGTCACTAAGTGGCGAAATTGGTAAAAATTTCAGTAAAAATACAGAAAAAGGAAAACTTATTTGGAATGAATTAAAAATTATTAGAATAGAAAAAATACACCTGAATATAACTTTTTATAAAACTTCTTATGCACAAGATAAAACTAGCCTTCAAAAAAAGCCCTTCAATCGTTAAAAATAAAAAGAAAGATCCACTTGATCTTTGTAAGGATGGTGCCATTAGAAAGGTTTATTGGTCAGTTAATATATAGCACAGCTTTTTGAAGACCAAGAGAACAGAAGCACCAAAAGAATTTAAAGACGATACTGGGCCTGACATTATACGAGAAGAAATGGAATATGTAATGAAGCAAGCTAAAAGTGGTAAACCTCCTGTGCCTAATGAAGTTCCCATCGAACTACTCAAAATTGTGAATCCAACACGGAATGCACTGTTTGCAGTGAGTGTTCTTTCGCACCCAGAGCTCCTTAGATATAAATCAGGAAGTTGATGTTTTATTAATTTTGAAAAGGCATTTAATAGAGTGAAGCATAATCGGCTCAAAAAAATCTTGTTAAATAAAATCATAGAAAGTACAGACATTATAATTATATGTAACCTATATTGGAATCAAACAGCTAAAGTGAAAGATGAACTGATTGAGGATATCCAGATTCGCCGTGAGCTGCGCCAAGGGTGTATTTTATCATCATTGTTGTTTCATCATCATCAATTTTGGAGATGTTACGGAGATGTTAAAGAAGAAGTACGACAACAAAGCTTAAAAGCAAGTGAAGCGGCGGGATCTTTTAATGACATAATCTAGAAGAACAAACACCTAAGACAAGACACAAAAACAAGAATCTATAAAGCAGCAGTTAAACCTATATTAATATACACGGCGGAGACAAGATCTGACACATCTAAAATGAGACGGCTACTAGAAACAACAGAGATGAAAACACTTCGACGAATATCAGGGAAAAGTCTGTTGGATAGAGAGAGAAGCGAAAACATAAAAAGAGCATGTAATATACAAGACATAAATGGATGGGTGACAAAACGGAAACAGGAGTGGAACGAACACATTAGTAGAATGGCAGAGGATAGGATAGTACGAATAGCGTGAGATAAGTCACCAAATGGACGAAAAAGTATTGGCAGAACAAAAAAAGATGGTGCGATAATTTAAACAATTTATTAGGCTAATATTGAAGAAACATGCTTTAGAGCCTTCATACAAAAAGGAAGAAGAAGAAGTTGTTTAATTTATACAGTGAAACCATCTCAGAATTAGCATTGGCTGAAGTCAATGAGGACTTAATATTAAACGGTGAGCCACTTAAATAACATAAAATATGTTGACGATACCATCCTACTGGCGGGAACACTAGAAGAACTGCAACACCTTGCTCAACAACTAAATATAGATTGCGACGATTATGGACTAAAAATAAATTTGAAGAAAACTAAGTTCATTGAATTTACAAAAATCTAGTACTAGACAATACAGAAATTGAACAAATATCTTTATACAAATACTTTAAAGCATGGATCACAGAAGATACTGATCAAACAAAAGAAATACGATGCCTCATTGAAATTGCATGGTCAACTTTTAATAAAATGAGGGCGTATTCTGAAAATATCATGGATGGATCGCAAAACCAACGCACAAGCTCTTGAACAACTAGAAAAACAATGCGAAGTTTTAAATTCCATCAAATTTAGGAAGTTGGAATACTTAAGGCACATCATGAGAGGCAAAAAACACGAACTATTAAGGAATAAAATGCAGCGCACCACTCGCAACGAACACTCCTCTTTAGCGACCAACTTTTGTTATTTCCGATGGTAATCTCTATTTCCACTTTTTTGTTTTTTTTTTCGCAGATTCTATATAATATATTCCAGTTAAAATCATTTTTCGATGAAAGTACTGTTTTCTTATTTGGAAATGCCAGTGTACAAAAATTTTCGTGTATGTTTTTTCGAAGGAGTTTGCTAATATTCTTAGAAAGTAATAAGCAGTATTAAAATTTACATCCTTTAAATTTACTCTATCATTAGCTAAACAATTTTTTAATAACATTCTTAAAATCTAGGAATGATAAACTATTATGCCATACCTTAATTTCAAACAATGCAGCCCAAGAATAGTTGAAAACTAGTCACCGGAAAATATATTTCAGTAACGCACCTACCACTTACTTGCACTATCTATACAATCTACTTAATTCGCATTTAGAGACTAGTGCATGCATTTTGCCGTAATCCTAACCAGAAAAGATTCAATCATCGTCCTTGATCCTTCAAGATCACTTTCTCTCATTCTATCGTTTACCGTTAAACCGTTAGAATGCGATTAGCGGTACATTTATGCAATACTGTTTATAATTGTTTATAATGAAAATATAACGTTTATGCAAAATAAAAGTACTGTTAGGAATATATTAAAACGTAGGTCATTGCAAAAACTGAAACGTACATGTAAATACTGACGTCAAAATCTTAACCGGCGAAATTAGCTATATTTTTAGTAGAAGAGATTTAAAAGCAGAATACAATATTCTACTAGAATTTAACAATGTCTGGTTTATTTTAAATCTTTTCAATATTTTGTTATTTTAGATACTACTTTATTTATTTATTAGATAATTATTTTTGTGATCAGTCAAACAGCTGAGACATCAATAGATAGCAACAAACAAGCTTATGGATTGTAACGTTTATTTCGTTGAACGAAAACGTTGAACTTTTGGTTCAATTTATATACACTGTTTATTTACAACTTTATTTACTTGTAGAGTTGCTTTATAAAATATATTTACATGATAATCCTAAAACTAAAAGCACGCTGAGCTTTTATGTGTACCAAAATATTCGTGTACTGAAGATATCGCCAAATCATGCAATTTTAGTTGAAGTACCCGTTATCCCACACGGGATAACGGGTACGATTTCATTTCCCCGGTACCATGGGTGGTACCAGGGAAATGAAATACCCGGCGTGGACCAAAAACTAGCAAAACAGTAGCGTCTGATCCAGAGTGGACGGCTACGAACAGCGTCTGACCCAGAATGGGCGGCAGATATAAAACTCACCAACCCGTCTGGCAAGCGAGGTGTTTTAATGCCAAAAAACCATCTTCAGGAAACATGTCGAATTATGAAACAAACGGAATAGGACCCCAGGTGGGTAGAATTATTAACTAGGAATCCCACACCGGGAAACCGGTCCGCCTCAAAGATTCTGGGGAAGGCAAATATTCGACAAAAATAAATGTAGGAACGTATAACATCAGATCCATGAACGAAGATACTAAAATCTACGAACTAGAGGAAGAACTGACTAAAATACATTGGGAAATTATCGGCATATCCGAAGTAAGAAGACAAGGAGAACAAAAAATACAGCTAAAATCAGGAAATTTGCTATACTATAAAGGTAATGAAGAAAACACCAACAATGGAGTAGGATTTATAATAAATAAAAAAGTAGTTAAACACATACAATCTACCAAGGGCATATCAGATAGAGTAGAATACACGACACTTAAATTAAAAAGAACGTCCTCAAAAATCATACAGCTGTACGCTCCAACAAGTACCTACAGCGATGAAGATATTGAACATTTCAACGAAGACATAACAACAGCTATGGAAGAAAAAAAATCAAAATTAACGCTAATAATGGGGGACTTCAATGCCAAAATACGAGAAGAACTATATAAAGAAGAAGACACCATGGATACGGCAAAAGAAATAAAGGACACACAGTGATGAATTACTTGGAGGAGAAGCAACTATATGCAATAAATACATTCTTTAAGAAAAAACCCCAAAGAAAATGGACATGGATTGGATAAAGAATATGGAAAATATTCAGAAATTAGACAATAATCAGGAAAAACTAAAACAAGAAAAACAGACTTACAAAGAGAGAATAAAGGAAATATTGCTGACCAAGGAAGATATAGAACACAAACATATCGATGAAATAAACATGATATTTACTGAAACTTTAATGAAAGTGGGTAAAAAAATAGCACAGACAACAACAAAAAAAGAAAGTTTCATATACCAGGAAACAAAGATTCTTATGAACACAAGGAAAACATTACTAGAACAAGGGGACAGAAATAAAATGGAATACAAAGAAATAAACAAAACTATTAGAGAAAAAATATCAAGGAGTGTAAACGGAGGGTACACGAAGAAAAGATAGAGAAAACAATTGAAAAAAATAGAATCATGAAGTTCTTAAAGCAGAACCTGGGAACACAAATTAATAGTATAAAAAACAAAGAAGGAGTGGAGACCAACAATATAAAAGAAATTTTACAGATATTGCACGAATATTATACAAATCTCCATAAAACAGAACAAAAACCAACCCAAGAAATACGTAATCAGTTACAACTGAAAATAAAGAACAATAACTCTGATCTACAACCAGAAATCAGTAAAAATGAAATTAAAAAGGCACTCAAAGAAATGAAGAATTACAAATCTCCTGGGAAAGATGGAATAACTAAAAAATGGGGGAAAACTACAGCGGAAGTCCTTTATATACTAATAAATAAAATATTGAACACAAAACAAATAACCACATAAAACGAGGCAATAATACTATTACTAGTTAAGAAAGGCGATAGAAAGGATCTGAAAAACTATAGGCCCATAACGCTACTGAATGTAATGTACAAACTGTTAACTAAACTACTAACAAACAGATTAACAACTAAGTTAAATAATTACCAGTCAAAAGAGCAAGCCAGTTTTAGAAAAGGATTCAGTACAAGTAACCATCTGCTTACGATAAAAATATGAATTGAAAAGGCTAATGAATATCAAATTTCAATGTATATGGCATTTGTAGACTTTGAAAAAGAATTCAAAGCAAAGTAAGGTGGAGCATCGGACAGTAAAGAAGTCTTTACAAAATGGGAGAATAGACTATAGATATACGGACTCAATTTCCAATATATATGATCAAGCAACAACATTCCATCAAAATAGTTGAACAAACGGAGCCCATTAAGATACGGAGGAGTCAGACAAGGTGACACTATATCACCCAAACTATTCAATCAAGCTTTGGAAGACGCTATGAGGAAATTACAATGGGAAAAACGGGGTATTAACATAAATAGCCAATACTTGAATCTCTTGAGATATGCAGACGACATTGTATTAATAACAGATAAAAGGGAAGAATTACAAAACATGATGGATAAATTAAATAGCGAATCAACAAAAATAGGTCTACAAATTAATTATAATAAAACGAAAATTATGACCAAACAACCAGAAGAATTAATAATTACAATAGCATAAACAACTATAGAATAAGTAAAAGAATATGTATATTTGGGACCACTAGTTAAATTAAATAAAGAAATTCAGACCGGAGAAATAAAGTGAGGGATACGGTTGGCTTAGGTATCCTTCTGAAAACTTTCCTCTATAATAAAAAATAAAAAATACCCCCAATATTTAAAAACAAGAGTCTTCAACCAATGTATACTTCCTGTTCTCACCAACGGTTCTCAATCTTGGACGTTTACATAGGAAAACATGAAAAAAATATCAAAGACCCAAAGAGCAATGGAAAGGCAAATGCTGAACATCAGGCTATCAGACAGGAAAAGAAATACGTGGATCCGCAACAAAACAAAAGTGACCAATGTATTAACGCAAATAGCAAAACTTAAGTGGAAGTTCGCTGGACATACCATAACACAGAAAGACGACAGATGGAATAAGATGATTATACGATACGGAATATATATGGAATACGATGGAATATGATAAGAAGGAAGAGAAGTCCAAATGTCCTATGTCCTATGTCCAAAATTGGACAGCAAGGGCTGTATAGATAGATAGAAAGACCCGTTATCTATCCGAAGATAAATTTCTAAAATACATGGTTAATAAAATACAGAACATAATGCCATAATGCATTTTTAATAAACAAAGAAGCAACGATTCACTGGGCCAACTTAATCAAATCAATCCTTACCGAATTTCGGAAAATCAATTAACAGACTTTGATTGCATTGAAGATAATCATCCTAATATAACATTGAACATGGAGCTTAATCACTCTTTAAGTACCAGCAAAAAATCGGCACCAGGAAGATTTCTGCTAGTTTCTGATAAAATCTATCAGATAATGGAATAAATATCTTCTTAACCTATACAACAAAATTTTGACAAATAATGAGTTTTCCACAAAATGGACGCAGGCGAAAATAATTCCATTACTAAAACCAAATAAATTACGAACTGACCCTGATTCCTATAGAGTCAATTTCTCTTACCAATATAATGTGCCACATCGTTCGAACAAAGCAGCTTTCGCAGTAATTAATTTAATAGACCTGGAGTCCGAAATACGTGAATCATTTGCAATTGGACAGGAATGTCTTGCTGTATTTTCGATATAACAAAAGAGTTTGACATGGCTTGGAGATAGGACATTCTCAACAAACTTAGTCATTGGGGTGTCAAAGGTAACATGCTATATTTTATTCATAATTTTCTTAATAAGAGACAATTTAAAGTTAAGACAAATGGTACAATATGAAGCACTAAGGACCAAACACATGTAACACCTTAAGGATCCGGTATTAGTTCAACGCTATTCTTAGTAGCGATAAACAAAATCTTAGAAAACTTTCCAAAACTTATTAAGGCGAGATTATACAATGATGATTTAATTATATATTCAAGAGGAACAAATATTTTTTTTATGCAGAAAAACTTACAATGTGCATTAAATCACCTTGAAAACTTGTCAAAAGCTGTGGGATTGCAATTTTCTATAACCAAAACTAAATGTATTTATTTTCAAAAAAAACGGGACTCTACAAATCCAGATCTTCAGTTATATGGAAACAACTTAACTTATGTGGAACACTTAAAATTTTTAGTAATGATCTTTGATAAGAAACTATCCTGGAAATACCATATTATGCAAATCAAGCAATCTTGTCAATCTGGTCTCAATTTAATGCGAACACTGTGAAATGGTAATTGGAGCTCAGATTTCGAAAGTCTGATTTATATTTAAAAATCACGTACGATCAAAACTCGATTATGGATCAGTTGTATACTCATCTGCAAAGAAGACTCTTCTTGCTCAACTAAAAGTCATACAAAATACAGCACTAAGAATAGCTACAGGAGCATTTTGTACTTGCCCCACTAAAAGTCTACAATGTTTAACCGAGGAATCATCTTCAACTTTTAGAAGAATGTACTTGTCCTTAACATACGCATCATCCATATGTGTGATAAAATCGCATCCCACTTTCCATCATATTGTCGCTGAACGTTTCAAAGAAACTTATATAAATAAAAAAGGACGAACTCTCCCTTTACGAGAAAATCAGAAGATATCTCTCTCTCCACAATATTCAATTCCCAAAATTTTTTGATAAGATAAATACAGTCACGCCTCCCCCTCAACCTTTTCTCCTGCAATATGTGATCTAACTCTTTTAAATGAAATAAGCTTGAGACCCTCCATGCAACAATTATTAAATCCACAAGGAATCTACGTTCCTGTAGTTGTCTGTATACCATATATTAAAAAATGTATTAAAATCCTTTGTAAAAAGGTATATATTTATATATTTAAATAATATACCTTTTACAAAGGATTTTAATAAATTAATTATTAAATCATTTTACAACATACTTGCTTCTTTCCCAGATCATTATCATATCTATACAGATTCATAAAAAATTATTGATGGTGTGGAATCAGCAGTTATAACTTCGAATATTGTATTACAGTTTAAATTATCTTCCAGTTTCAGTATTTACTCTGGAGAAATATACTCAATTCTGCAAGCCCTCATTTATATACGTACCCAAAAAATTCGAAATTCAGGAGAGATCCAAAGGCATAATTATAGGAGAAGAAGAAGAAAAATTGCTGAGCACATATTTACAAGGGTCGTTTCTTATATTATTTTAATTAAATATATGCGATAGAAAATAAAACAATAATAACACATGACGTAAAATATAGACTTGATAGATCTTAGTCCGATTTCGCTTTTAGTGTTACACAAACATCAAATAGGAAGAAAGTGAATTTTTTTGTTATAAGTACCTACACGTGTATTTTAGTAGTTATATAAATGTAGATAATTTAAGAAAATATTGATACCGAAATGAGTTTAAAATCAAGCAAAACAAGCTTTAATAACTCCGCGTGAAGTAGTTAAGCAGTCTAAACGCCCATAGAAATATTATTCTTTATATTTTCATAAATATACAGCTGCGTATCATTTTTCACAATGAAGTTAGATAATTATCGATTCGTGGAGTCACGTTTATTACCCACCTAGTCGGCAACAGTAACTATCTTCAGTTTACCGTTAGACGCAGTTTCGTTTGACGTCACGGAAACCTTTAGAATGTACTCATATCGTTATATAAAGGGTTGTTTACATAGGTGAAAATATTGTTGAATAAACACACATCAGAAACACTACCTATCATAATTAGTATAATGTTGTTTAAAAATGGTTATTTCTGGAAAAGTCAAGCTTCAAATCAAGCATTTCTTAGAAAATAAAAGTATTTGTTAACCCGAGAGAACTTTTTTCCAAAAAGGAATAACGAAGAATCTCGTATGAGTAACGTCTTCAAATTCCAACACTTTTGATCCATAAATAATTTTCAGATTGTCTTTGTTTTTATATCTACCTATACAAAATATGATAAAGATATTTTTGCGTCTTTCCCTTTTAATACCTTACGATTACAACTATTATTACTTACCTTATATAATTACGATTAGAAAACTATTCAAATTCAAAATAAATAGGATCAACTTCGGAATCCGAGTCATCTTGACGGTTAATAATTAGTGGTTGTGTCTCTACGGTCGCATCAATTATGTTATCAAAATCCCACATGTTTTGTTCTTCTTCTATTACATGCCTTACTGCATCTTTCCAGTTTTGTTCTGTAATATGTTGCAAAGACTCGTATAACAATTCACGTACAGCTTGTATTTTATATAACGTATTTTTTTCTAGCCACATAACTTTTCATTTGTGCCCAAATGAGTTCAATTGGATTTATTTCGCAGTGGTAGGGTGGAAGTCTAAGGACTGTAATGTTTCGCCTTTCCGCCATTTTGTCAACTACGTATTCCTTGAACTTAGATTTGTGTTGCCGGGCAATTTTTAGAAGTTATGCTTTTACCATTCCATCTTCGTAAGGCAGATACTTATTCCGCAGCCAGTCAAGAATATCCTGTTTCTTCCACGCAGTCGTTGGAAGTCTTTCTACTAGTCGTGAATGATAAGGTGCATTATCTAATACTATAATTGAATTTGGTGGTATGTGTTCAATCATCTGCTCAAAATACTCTTTGAAAACATCAGCTGTCATCTCCTCGTGATAGTCTTTTGTGCTTTTGGACTGAAATTCCAACAAACCATGCTTAACAAATCCTTTTTCACTGCCAATGTGAGAAATTATTAATCTACTGCCTTTACCAGAAGGTGGGGAGATACCAGTAGACCAACCTTCCATAAAGGCTTGCCTGGAGCTTAATATATTTTTATCTGACCAAATTTTTTTTAGAGTATGACCTGAGTTTACCCACGTTTCATCCTGGTAGAAGATGGGCCTTCCTTAAGCCCGGAATTTTCGTATGGATCTTAGATAATTTCTTCTCCAACATATTATCTCCTCCCGGTCAATCAAATTGATTTTCGGTCTGATTTCTCCCACCGGAAATTTAATTCTTTTAAAACTTGCCACAATTTAATTCGTCCGATATGAGGCAAATCCGGGTCGTCTCTAGCTTCTTGTAAAATTTTGTTTAGGTTTGGTATTTCTTTTTTGAAAAAAAAATCCATGGATTTTCCTTCGAATACCATTTTTGGCAAATTCATCAATTTTAATAGGCTTTTTCCCTCTCTTTATGTGTTCGTTTGTGTTTGGGTTAGCTATACCGTGTTTTTTTCCTTCTGATAGGAACCTATATATAGTTGACTCTCCTACGCCAATCATGTTGGCACAACTTTCGACTATGTTGCGAACAGTGTTTGTGGGATTCTGAGAAACCAGAGCATCGTGAACATTCAGGACAATAGTCTTCTCTCTTGGTGAATAGACAGACTTACTGACTGTACGCAACAGTACCGGTGTAAAACTTAATGATGTTGATGATGAAGCCATCACAAACAATCCAACAAAACGAGCACGAGCGAAAGGTACGTATATGTTCGTAGGTATATGGAATAAAAAATTACTCACGCACTGCATATAATTCGCAAAAGAAATATTCGAGACGCTAATTACTGCCGTAGACGCGGACACACCGACGAGCCGTAAATTACATGCGATCAAAAACGTACTACACAAAAAAATTGTTTTCGTTCGTAATAACTTCACCCTTTTAAGTTAAGTTTCGAATATAAACTGAACAAACGAGGCACGTGGCCAAAGCATACCCATTATATTATTAAAAATCTGGGGAATTCTATCCTAATTATCTTGCAACGAATAGTACCTTCGGATATGAATTCTAGGTTTTCTAGTAAAGTGATTAAACGCGAAGATTAGTATTGAAATATCCAAAGAGATAAGGTATTCTTATTTACAAAATTGTTAATGGTTAAATTCTTATTTTTATTAATATAATATAATTACATTAGCCGTGAAAGTTGTAATTGTTTTTTTGCTAAATATATTAGTATTAAAATATTATTAATATTATATATATATATATATATATATATATATATATATATATATATATATATATATATATATATATATAACAGTATTTAAAAATATTATATTATTATTTAATGAATAAACACCTCAGGAACGCCTATGGTTTATGACCGTTTTATGAGTTTGAGGATAATTTCGTGCTCTCAACAATTTATGAACGAAGAATAGGGATTGGAACATTTTACTGAAAATAATTTCAAGAATCCATAGAAAAATATATTCTTAGCGAAGTAGTGTTTCATTCGATTTTTTACGAGTAACTCTTTAAAACTGTACATATTTTATCAAAACAACTATCAAGTGATACACAACAAAAACTTATATGCCTTTTTAAATTTAAGGGCTCAAAATTCAAAAGAAATTCTCAACTTTCATGAGCATGTAGGCCATAAAATTCCCTTTAAAATGATTTCTAGATCGTCTCTAGATTGAAAATTAAGCGAGTGTCTTCAAAAAATAAAACATTTTTTTTTTAAATTTCGGGCAGGTAGATTTTTGAGTATAGGACAATGTATATGTCGTAGGCAATCGGTGTAACACGTCATTCCGTGAAAATTCTAGTCATTACACGTATTTTTGGCAAATGCTGTATTACAATCATTATTACTTTGTTTGACTGAAATTATGGGCCATTTCACGGACTGCCGTCTACGCTTTAGGCAAACGGTTTACAGCCCGAAAGATTGAAAGTTACAGCGTCTGACGGTTGTATGTTCAGTCATTTATTAAATAAATTGCAGAGTTGTTAGTCCAGTCAATCTGAAGACAAAAAAAAAACGAAACAGAGAAGAATGTTAGCAGGATAATGAAAGATATTTGTAGGTAGTTTGATGATCATAGTTAGTAAAATTAAATAGAAAGAAAGAAAAAGAAATGGAAGAACGAATCAAAATAATGTTTGTTTTTCAATAAAATAATGAATGAATTCTGATGGTAGTACCAACTACATTTTTTCCTAAAATATTCTCTTACCTATTTTATTATTTGAAGGCCTGAAATGCTAATCGATCTAAGTGCCGTATTTATCAATTGCATTTTATTACTGCAAAATGATCTATGCGCTGACGCCAATGCACTGCTGAATGCAATACATCAGTGCATTTCTCCCCGGTTAGTAATTGTGTTAGATACTATGTCTCTTAGTTCATGGTTCATTTTTTCCATTCTTATTTATTCCATAATTCTTCTGAGAATTTTTCTTTCGAATATTATTATCTCAGCTGATTTTGCGTTTGATTAAAAACGTCATGAACTTTTACCAAAACCATTTAAAGAGATTGCAAACCCATGAAATTTTACGACTTCCAACACTTCTTCCTTTGATTTTACCCTACCTTATATTTCTCAGCAATTCGTATTTTTCACCTCTCATACTGTGTCCCAAGTATTCCAACTTCTTGATTTTTTTGAGTTTAAAATTTGACATTATTTTCCTAGTTGTGCGAAAACTTGCGATCCGCCCATGATATTTTCAGAATACGTCAGTAACACGACATTTCGAATGTTTCTTGGTTTTTCATGATCGATTGTCTCTGCATCCAAGCTTTAACTCCATATAAAAGGTTGAAGAAAATATAGCATCGTAGTATTCTGATGGATCTCATCTTATCTAAAGCGTTATATTAATATTGCAATCAGAAATTTATACGAAAATTCTTTTGTAAAGTTTTTTTAAAGATGTTTAGCGATAAAAATGGTAAAGTAATTTTTGCTGCTTTTGTAGGTAAGGATAAAAAAGCTAAATACGCAATTTTTTTTATTTATTCATTCTGTCATGGTTTCCTTATTATTTACATACATTTTTGATTACCATACTATTATTTAAAAACCAAATTTATATAACTGTTTATGTCGAACGCAATCTAACATAAATATGATTGAAATAGACAAGCACAACATAAATTTTACCAGAAATAATCACGTTTTCTGTAGCGTGATCGTAGAATTTTATTGCGAAATTGTGTGGGTTTAGATTCGGCAATCATTGCCTGTAATTGACATCATTGTCAATTTCATTTTGTATATAAAACTAATTGCAGAATTTAGTAATACATTTTTAGATTAGGGAAATAAGCAAAAAAAGTACCCTGTTTGTGACACTGATCCCGCCAGGCAAACGACAACTGTTTTGAGTAGTATGCACTCATATGTAAGAAGAACCTATATGATTCCTGCAGTCCATTTTTTGGACTTAACTAGTTATTAATAATCTAAGGTAAAAAAACCGTAAATTTTTGCTTATTTTGTCTATCATTACAAAGTAAAGCATTTGAAACAAGTTTGAGAGTAAGAAACTTAAGTCATATAAAAATTTTTCAAACTAAATATCAAATTAAATCAAAAATCAAAAATTTTTAACATAAATCATCTTGCAACAATATAAGTCAGAAAATAATGAAGTTACGGAATTGTACGGATAGTTTGAATAGAGAAAAACAAGTTTAAATATTGCAAAATCACTTTGCAAGAAAAAGTCGATTTTTTGCTTATAAACAATTAGAATAATTTTTTAATCATTGCCCGCAGGAAAATTATTTTATCATATTTGGCAACTTGTATTTTTTCACATATATATATATAAAAGAAAAAGTTGCCCTAGGACAATTTGGGACGAAGTTCGTCCCTCTTTTTAATTTTATTCCAGCTTAGTTTATAACAAGAGATCTAATACGGTCATTTAAAAAAAACAAACACTTAAGTTTTGATGTGCCAAAATTTGAAAAAGATATTTCAAAATCGCCCGGTTTTGAAATTGGCGGGAGCGATAAGGGCGAAGGAGCTGTTAGGTTTTACTCTTATTTTTGCTTATGGATCTATCCGTTTCTCTTTTAATTTGCATGTATTTTTTACGTACGTTACAGCAATATTTTAATAAATACATTGTTAAATAAACTATCTAATTTTTTTTCAATTTTTAGAAATAATTGAATAAAATAAAATCTTTTTTTTCAAATATTACAATATGAAAAGTTTTTTCAAATATAACTAAAAAAACCCAATTAAAAAAAATTGTTAAACAAATTACATTTTATTATTTTATTTGTCAATTGGACCCCGTTATACAATAAGGAACCAACTGACACTTTATTGAAAATGAAGTTATTGATTCAAATAGGTAGATTGTAAATAATATGATTAACGCTCTATGATAGCTAACCAAATATTCTCATACCTCGCACCATTTACTGGACGATATAACCATATTGCAGATTAATAAATTCCGTCGTACAGATTTTCCATTTTGTAATATCGTATATTGAAAAGAATTTTCATATTCTTTTGTCCATTTAAATTTTTTAATTTTTCCTAATAACTCATACAACGGTTTTAATTTCCCTTTTCACAAAAACGACAATATTAATTTATTATTCCTGCAAAAGCCCTAACTTTTGCAATATTCTTGGGTCTAGGAACACTTATGATTGCCCTTACATTTTTTTCTTGTTTTTCTTGCTCCTTTTGTGATATTTTGTGTTTCAAATAAATAAATGTTTTCTTTATAAAATTCACATCGTTTTTTCATTTAATCTAAACTCTGCTATTTTTAGTCGCTTTAAACCTTCTTTAAGTTATTTAAATGCTCTCTTAAGTTTTTGACCTGTACTACAACATCGTCTAGAAAATTTACCGTGCCCCGACATCCCTGCAAAACCTTTTCAATTACATTTTGAAAAATAGAATAGGCTGGCTTCGTACCATATGGTAATCGCTTTATTCTGTATAAACCTAGAAGTATGCTCTACGATAATAACTCAATAGTTTTATCATCTAGTACCAACTGGTTATAAGCATTAAGAAAATCGAGTTTTGAATATTTTTGTCCTCCTTGTATGTGACAAAAATGTCCTCAATACGGGCATTGTATGGCTTAAGTTTTTCCAATATTTATTTACGGTGATTTTATACTAAGTGCAAGCTGCACAGCGTGTTTTTATGGACAAACTGATGAATAGAGTCGAAGATAAATTTGTGACAGGTATGAACACAGGTCAAATATTGGATCGTTTGTTTGAGGAGCGTCCGTACAAAATTTTTCAAGAACTGTTAGAGATAGCTTTGAGCAAAGAAGCAGGCTTGAGAGAACAGCCGAGAAATAATGCTGAAGTGAATAAGCTGCAAGGAGAATACAGGGACGAAAGAAAATTAAAAACTATAAAACAATATGGAATATTACTCATCAAGAGAAAAGCTAGAAAGCTAACAGTTTTTCGAACACTACTAGTATTTAGTTAATTATAATCTACAAACCATATATATATAAACATCCGTTGGAGAATATCCTACACAAAGAAATAATTTACAGGTCACAAATCCTGTAGCACGATGGTTTTTAAGAAAATACTTATTATGTGGAGCGACTCTTCTTCTTCATGTGCCTTGTCCGTTCCGAACGTTGGCTATTCAACGTGGATATTCTGACTTTGTTTACGGCAGATCTGAATAGTTCAGCAGATGACAATCCGAACCATTGCCGCAAGTTTTGGAGCCACGAGTGTCTTCTCCTCCCTGGACCCCTTCTGCTGTCTATTTTCCCTTGAACGATCAGCTGTAGTACTCTATATTTATTATGTCTCATAACGTGACTCAAGTATTCCAACTTTCTTTTCTTTATACTTATTCCTACCTCTCTCTCTTTACCTATCCGGTGTAGTACCTCTTCGTTGGTCACGTGCTCAGTCCAGGATATACGTAATATACGTCGGTAAGCCCACATTTCGAAGGCCTCTACTTTTTTCATCAATGTTGCGGTCATTGTCCACGCCTCCATTCCATATAACAAAACCGGGAATACATAAAATTTCAGAAGTCGAATTTTGAGAGGTAGGGTGAGACTTTTAGAGGTGAAAATTTGCTTCATGCTAGTGAACGATGCTCTTGCCTTTTCTACTCTTATACGTATTTCCTTCGCTTGATCCCAATTTGAGTTAACTGTTGTTCCCAAGTAGATGTACGAATCCACGTGTTCAATTCTTTCATTGTCTAATATCAGTTGCTGTGGTGGTTGTTGGGTTTTGCTTACTAACATCCATTTGGTTTTTGTGATATTTAGTCAGAGTCCATATTGTGCACTTGTTTTTTGTATCTTACTCATTAGGCAACTCAGTTCCTCCATGCTACTTGCTAGAATCACAGTGTCATCAGCATACCTTATGTAATTATTACTCATTAGGCAACTCAGTTCCTCCATGCTACTTGCTAGAATCACAGTGTCATCAGCATACCTTATGTTATTAATTATTTCTCCATTTATCTTTATGCCTTCTGTGCTTTCCTCCAGCGCTGTCTTAAATACTTCGTCTGAGTATATATTAAAGAGAATAGGAGACAGGATACAGTCCTGTCGTGCCCCTTTCTTGATCTCAATTTTATTGGTCAATGTAGATCCTACTTTCACTTTAGCTGTTTGACCCCAATAGAGACTCGCTGTTGTTCTAATGTCTCTGTAGTCGACTCCGATCTTATGGACAACGAACTTCAATTATCCTTTCGTGCTTTACGTTATCAAATGCTTTTGCGTAGTCTATAAAGCATATGTACACGTCTTTGTTCATATCTCTGCAGGGCTGGATGAGTACCTGTAGACTAAAAAGTGCTTCTCTTGTCCCAAGAGAATTCCGAAACCCAAACTGAGAGAATTCCGAAACCCAAAACGGCGAATCTCCAATGTTATCCTCGCATTTTTTGCTTATTCTGTTGTAAATAACGTTGGTGTATGCCTTCGAAATGTGGTTGATTAGACTAGATTAGATCATCCGATGTTGATCACAAGACTTTGCTTTTGGTTTTTTCGGTATGGCAACAAAAGTTGACTCTAGCCAGTCTTCAGGAAACTACCCGCTGTTATAAATATTGTTAAAGAGTCTGACGAGTGAGTCTAGAAATTGACTGTTTGTTTCGCACAGCATTTTCAATACTTCCCCGTATACGTTATCGTTGCCTGGTCTTTTGTTATTTTTAAGACCCTTTATAGCATTCTCCACTTCTGATTTTAGAATAGAAGGTCCAGTATCATCATTGCTCAGTGTATACCCACTAGGACGGTCATCATTAAACAGTTGTTCCACATAAGTTTCCCAGATTCTAACTATTTTGTCGGGGTCTAGTTGTAGATTTCCATTATCATCGCACAGCCCTTTCGATAAAATATTGTAGCTTTTCTAGGGCATTCGAATATCAATAAACACAAATATGGTATCGGAATGATATTTATTAATATTTCCTGTTAAAAACAAAGTGGGATGTCCTTGGTACGATACTCCGTGGATATCTCCTGAAAAATGGACTGAGGAAAGGACACTTTGAGGCTCTATAACTGAAAAACAATTAATTTCTGAGTCTTGTGGCAATGAAAACTTTTGCTCAGCACAACCGAAGCTACTTCTCTGCAAAGTTTTAGCCAGTTATATATATATATATATATATATATATATATATATATATATATATATATATATATATATATATATAGAAATGGCCAGGAATATTTGCACGACTACGACAAACAAGACTGAGTTATATCTTGTGTCATGTTTCAGGGTGATCATTTTAAACATTGTTTGTAGCTTTGCACCGATTTAAAAGTTTACTAGTGGTACTTTCTGTCATTGTTCTGGTTTAATGTTATTGTATCAGACAGTTCTTTAGAATGTATTAAAGCCATGAAAAAACGCGTTAATGTGTTTTATTCTTGTTTGCATAAAAACAGAGCCACATATGAAAAAAAAACAAAGAAAAATGACTTTTTGTCACAAATTAAATTTAGAATTCAAAAGTGATTTTTATTTTGAGAATTTCAGTGACGTACTATTTTTTCTTTAAAAAAATTTAGACCCTTACCTGTATGCACGCCTATGATGAATATAAAATTCATCATTGATATATGGTGGATAGAATCAGTTCCTGAAGTAAATTGCATGTTTATATTGTTTACAAATAGTTATTATTTAAAAGGACTAAAAATCGACACTTTGAACCTCAGTAACTCAAAAACAATTGCTTTCTGAGTCTTGGCGCACTAATAACTTTTGATCAGCATGACCAAAGCTACCTGTATGACCATTTCAGCCAATTTACCTAAAACCACTTTTGCATAAGAAAATTTACAGTTTTTAACCTTAATTTGTTACCAATTAAGTCCAAAAAATAGACAGCAGGAAACATTTAAGTTCTTAAAATTTAAAAGGGAAATTGCCAGTATTTGGCTGTTGAAAGTAGTTAAAAAAATTACAATGAAGTAAAAACTTTTTTTTGTAAAATGATATAAAATTTTATTATTATTTTATTATATTAATATATTTTAAAATTTTAAAACTTATTTCATTTTTTTTTATTAATTTATAGAACATTTTCGATCCTAGCAGATCATCATCAATGAAACATGTCTATAAAGGGAACGTACGTTCTATGTCTATAAAGGGAACGTTTTTTAAGGGAACGTACAATGTCACAGCTCACACATTATGCCCTAAAAGAAAACATTATGCCCTGAGAGGTAAAAACCAACTTTAGTCAGTTGGTTATTATTAGTTATTAAAAGTTCCATATCTTGGTCAAAAACTAACATAAAATATTTACCAAATCTTAAACTATTTGTTTTGACTAGTATATAGGAAATGAGTTAATGCTCAAAATCTTAAATAGTTTTACAATATTATATACTTACAACATATGTTCCATCATCAGGCCCTAGTACGTTAGTCTTTGTTTAGTAAAAATTCAAGATATCAGATACAGAAAAGCTCTATAAACTAAGGTATTTCTGACAACCACCTTACCCCTCAAGGAATCCATTCAATCAAACCCCGGAATGTATAACTTTTATATTTGATGTATATTATCAAGATTATAAAATTAAAATTTATGGACGTCACATAAACGTCGTACATAAACATATGAACACATTTTATTAAAATTTAAACAGCTTTTGAAATTAAAATCCACATTTTATCTGGCGTATATTATTTTAGCTCAGCCCATACTAATTCAATTGGATTTAAGTCTGGGCTTTAAGGTGGCAAATAAAATGACCTGCATTATTAATAATCTGATCTATCTCATAAATAGATACAAGTTTGTAAATTTTTTTAGAGACTATATATTCTGCCTTTAATATTTCTCCTGAAAATGAAATGTTCCGGTGTCTTAACAACTTCTTCATAAGCATTTTCACCCACTTTTATAGTGTAACATTTTTAAATTTCAAAATTGAGCATTATCTATAACTAATACACTACCGACTGGTATGTTAGAAATAATCTTTTTATGAGTCCATTTTTTATAATTATTATATTTTATTTTGCTATGATAATCTTCCGACTTAGTACCAGATTTAAAATTTAAATACGCGTTTTTTATGACAATAATTCAGCCAGTTGCGTAAACAATAATCATTATATGCCATTTTAAAACGATTTGCGCAAACCTTCGGTGGTATTGTCTACCCAGTTTTTGCCATTAGAGGAATGTATCATCCATTTAAATATCCATGAGTGTATAAGTTTCATCCATGTAAATTATGGGCCGATTTTTTTCCCCACAATGTTTAATATTCCTAAGAAAATTTCTTCGAAGCACATATATATATATATATATATATATATATATATATATATATATATATATATATATATATATATATATATATATATATAAGGAAAAGAAGTCTTTGCTGACAACGTTAGAAAACGGAGCTTTGAGGTTTATTGGGATTTGCAGCGGTGAAATAAGTGTACTCTTTTAACTAAGTTTTAAGCTTTTGAAAATGTTTATTTTCATCATCAGTAAAAAATGAAATAAAGTGCTACTGTTAGTAAAGCATCCTCGAAACCTATTAAGAATGTAAAAGGTTATAAAAACTTACGTTAATGAGATTTGTCTTTCGTGGATGTTCTACTCACATGTGACAATATCACGCACCACTCATTGATTGAGTCAATAATTAAATAATCTATAATGGTGCATGGTGCAATATAATTGTCAAGTTTGGTCTTTTACACCATGCAATTTATAGATTATTTAATTATTGACTCAATCAATGAGTGGTGCGTGATATTGTCACATGTGAGTAGAACATCCACGAAAGACAAATCTCATTAACGTAAGTTTTTATAACCTTTTACATTTTTAATAGGTTTCGAGGATGCTTTACTAACAGTAGCACTTTATTTCATTTTTTCCTGATGATGAAAATAAACATTTTCGAAAGCTTGAAACTTAGTTAAAAGAGTACACTTATTTCACCGCTGCAAATATATATATATATATATATATATATATATATATATATATATATATATATATATATATATATATATATATATATGTATATCTCAAGTTTTTCCATTTGAGTTTTCGCTCATCATATTCATCATCACTTTCACATCACTTCTCCTTATCACAAGTTTTATGTGACCCTGTATAAATGCCTTCAATAAACTTTTTATTATGTTTCGCAAGGTAGAAACTATTTTTTTCGTGACATATGTCTGTAATGAAATATTTTATTGTAATAGTTTAAGTTGGAATTTGGAGCAGATTTAATTTTTTGTTTTTAGGCGTCGAAAATTATGTAGAAGCAGCATCTATATTTTTTATTTCACGAGAGATCCGTTTTAGAGTAGGTACTTAAACTTACTTTATGCAGTTGATAAGGTAGCACGAGCTTGTACTTTTTTAAAATTTTTAACAGGCTGATTTTAAACCACATCTAGCTGTATAAAAACAATCACATTTAGTATTACCTCCCCTGTTTGTTCAGACAAGATTTTGCCTTCTAACCTTAATTCAGTTCAATCAGAAATCAATTAGAATAACAAGTCTTCGAATACAGGTAAAAAAACAATATTTTTTGTCCCAAACGATAAGAGCACCTAACTTTTAGCGATCATGAAATAATAATAAATTTTAATGTTGTCCATTGCGCATCGGAAGTGCAGTCTTATATCAAAAACACCAAGTTTCAAGCTATAATATTGAGGAGTAGTGTATTTGTTTTTAAAACTTCCAGATTATCGCCATCTACAGTAATTCTCCTTAATTAGCACTCAGTTGACTTTGGTAATTTTTTTACGTTTATTATATATTTAATACCCAATTTAACTATTATGCATTCTCACCGAAATACATGCCAACTATGTATAATAAAATTTCAACGATTGTCAAGAAGTACCTACTAAGTACACTTCCAAAAATATTCCTATTATATAATAATATAGTAACTGCCCTATTAACAAATACGTGCAGTACTACTCTGTATATGCTGATGTAAAATTTCACAGTACATACATATTCAATTAGCAATCAATGATCAAGTCATAAATTAGGGTTAAAATCCATTGAAATAACACATTGACCTTCACGAACTTCTAGATGCACTATTATCACGTATTATATAAAATAATAAATATATGTGAATTTAAGATATTTAAATAATATAACTTTTTTTCATTTGTTTTTACATGGAATCTATATAGAAACTTTTGTTTGCTAAAATCTTGGATATTTTATATTGTCTTTTATATCCAGCTGTCATGCGTCATTTATTGTTATTATACTTTTGGCACATTTATAAATTTTTGGATACCAAATAGGTATATATATATATATATATATATATATATATATATATATATGTATATATATGTATATATACATATTATATATATATATATATTAATATATATATATATATATATATATATATATATATATATATATATATATATATATATAAATTCGTTAAAGTGCAGAGACTTAGATGGGCTGGACACATTGCTAGGATGTCAGATCACGAATACACGAAGAGATTAACATTTTCAAAACCAGAGGGCACAAGAAGCAGAGGACGACCACGAATGAGATGGATTGATGATGTGGAAGAAGACCTACAGATTCTAGGGGTTAGAAGATGGAGGGAAGTTGCCAGGAATCGACAGGAGTGGCGACTTCTTTGTGAGCAGGCCAAGATCCACAACGGATTGTCAAGCCACTTGATGATGATATATATATATATATATATATATATATATATATATATATATATATATTTATTTATTTATATAATATATTCCCACTATCCCAGTATCTAATTTGATTTTCTTCACAGTCTTCATTAATCATTTTTTTCCTGGTAGAATGGCATAAGACGAGTGTACCGATCATTTTTGTGAAACAGTACGTGCGATCCCACTACTCGATATTAAATATTCTAAATATTATAAATGTTGTTAGTGTGAAGACCTTACAAGGCTGTGGTATCCAGAACTCGGAGAAGAAAAACCAAAAGCATCATCCTATATAAAGGGACCCCTCTAAAGGTTGTGGAAGCCCATTAATAGGATAGCGCTAAATGATGAGCTTTAAGTGACAATATGAATTACGTATTGCCAGTTCTGACGTATGGAACTGAAACCTGGACCTATAACCACAACATAGTCCACAAACTTAAAATGACTCGGAGACCTATGGGACGGGGAATGCTCAACATTAATCTTAGCGATCGAAAATTAAATAAAGAAATAAGAAGACGATCAAAACTAACAGATGTATTAACATGTCAACATGGAATGGAAGACAACCGATGGACAAGGTGAATTATTGAATGGTGCTCACGAGCAAATAAGAGAACTAGAGGCAGACCTCAAACCAGATGGACTGATGACATGCGATGGATGGAATAGCTGTTTTTTGTGTTGATGATTTCAATAGCACAAAGTATATTATATCAGACGTAAGAGAAGATGGTATCTGGACACTCCCATTAGATATCAACCAATATTAGGCATATATCAATAATAAGCTACTATTGCATGAAACCTCTGGGAACGATCTTAACGAATTGAATAATTGCATCATAAACGCCTTACAATAATTCCATATATTTAAAAGCTGCTAAATCAAAGAAGACAAATGAGAAGCGATAAGAATGTAGACAGACACACTCTAAGGGAGATGAATAAAACTGTTTCGAAGGCAATCAGGAGAGATTTAAAGAAATTTAAAACCGATAATATTAAACGTACTATACAGGAAAATAACAGCCTAAAAGTTCTACGTAGAAAGCTGTGGAAAACGAATGGGAAATGCAAAATTCATAAATTAATAAACAAGCAAAATGAAATAATACCACGTAGAGATGAGTTAATACAGATCGTCAAAGAGTTTTACGAGGAATTATATGAGAGTAGACGAGAAGATCAAACAGGAATACAAACAGCCATTTTAAAGATCATGAATCAAGGTTCCGAACTAATGCCAGAAATATAGGTAGATGAGATTCGGCAAGCGTTAAGAAAAATGAAAAATAACAAAGCCTCAGGAAAGGATGGAATTGTAATAGAAGCTATCGTGAATGGAGAAGATAAGCTATTTAATCAATTAAGGAAACTGTTTAATCTATGTTTGCAGTAAAGAGAGGTACTCAGGGCATGGGACAATGCTATAACCATCCTTTTGCATAAAGAAGGACGGACCTAGAAAATTATAGACCTATTAGCCTGTTGAACCACATATACAAGTTCTTCATTAGGTTAGTGACATCAAGATTGGAGAAAAGATTAGATTTCTAAGGGAGCAGGCTGGATTTCGATCAAATTATGGTACCAATATTGACCTCCATACAGTAAAGACACTCAATGAAAAATCTATAGAATATAACAAAACTCTTGTCCTCACCTTCATAGATTTTCATAAAGCGTTCGACACGATCGAAATAGACAGCTTTATAGAAGCAATGAATGACAGCAGGATTGACCATAGGTACAGTAAACTTATTTACAATATTTAAAAAAATGCCACTATGACTGTTAAGAGACACGATAAAACCCGACCAATAAAAACAAAACGTGGGATAAGGCAAGGACACACATTGTCACCGAAATTATTCATAACGGCATTTGAGTATCCCTTTAAGGTGGTCCATTGGGACCACAGAGAAGTAACAATAGACGGCAAAAAACTTAACCATCTCCGTTTCGCAGATGACATTGTCCTTATCACAGATAATTTAGGAGAAGCCACAGATATGTTAAATGAATTGGACTTTGCATGTTCGAAGGTGGATCTCAGAATGAACTTGACCAAAACTAAGTTTATGACAAATATGGTCCCCAATAACCATTTAACTATTCAAAACAAAGTGGTAGAACTGGTGGAGAAATATACGTATTTGGGTAATGAAATAAGAATCAGCAGAGATAACCAAACATGCGAAATCCAAAGACGAATTACTTTAGCGTGGGCAGCCCTTGGAAAACTGCAGGACACACTTAGGACCAACATACCAATTAGCCTCAAAAGAAAAGTATTTGACCAATGCTTATTACTGGTCATGACCTATACGGCGGAAACTATGACTCTAACCAAGACTACGGCTTCGAAATTCGACTCTGGCACAGAGTCGAATGGAACGGTCTATGCTAGGAGTGACGTTACGCGACCGAAAAAAAAACGAAGATCTGCGAAGGTATTGCTGATGTTGTGGAACGCATAGCGGAACTAAAATGGAATTGGGCAGGACATATAGCGAGAATGCATGAATCACGAAGGACGAGCAAAATTACACATTGAAGGCCAAGAGCAGACAAACGTAGTAGAGGAAGACCACCTACACGTTGGGCTGACAATATCAGGCGTTTCACCAAAAATTGGCCACAAAGAGCACAAAATCGCAAAGAATGGAGGAGTTTAAGGGAGGCCTATGTCCAGCAGTGGACGTGATAAATGAAGGCTGGATGATGATGATGATGATGATGGTGATGATGATGATGATGATGATAATGATGATGATGATGATGATGATGATGATGATGATGATGATGATGATGATGATGATAATGAACGGTAATTTAGAGACGTCTTAATGTGCTATGTCTTTTAATTTTTTCATGGTACTTTTATGGCACATTAAAAAGCAGATTTAACAGCAGTTTGTAGGTTTACAAAATATATGCTACAGTATTACTTTTATATTATTTATTCAATTACACTTTGGTACACATCAAATAGATCATCCGAGTTAAGCAAAAATGCTTTAATTTCGATTAATTGTGTCAAAGTTATATATTTATTTAACTCCTTCAAAAGAGGCATTATATCTAACCATTTTTCTAGCAGAAATTTTAAGACAAACACATGTTTTGGATTATCTAGTAAGGACATAATGCATTTATCAAGGTTAAAAGTTAAACCATACATAGCGTTACAATAATATTTCAATAAATATTTAAATACGATGTGGTCAAATTTTTTCATTTTATGATAAGAAAAGTAAATTATATTTTTAAGAGATTTATACTTGTTTTTCTGTTGTACTGTGGACATATATCTCCAATTATACATTAATGAAGCAAAGTACTTAGCAGAATACATTTTAGTTCTTAAAATAAAATGTGATCGTTTACTTTTTTTCATCTTATTTTCATTCAGTAAGTTAAATAGATTCCTTTTGATTTCTAGTACTTCAACATGTTGCATGTTTTTAAAATTAACTTTATAACAGCCGGAACGTTGAAATTTTCTTTTCAAAAATGGCTTTATGATAAATTGGCTAGTTTTTATTATGTGATCGAATATGTACGAAGGTATACTTAAATAACATGAAAACATAATAAAATATTTTGACATGTGTCAATTATTACCTGACTCACAAAAATTACTCCAAAATTAAGGATAGGAGATTCTGATATTTTCCGCCTGCTTGGCTGTGGTTGGTTGAAAACAGTTTTACACAAAAGCAATGTAATTCGTTGAATGGCAAGTTTCGCGAATTAAATTTTGAATTAAATTGATTGCCAGATTTTTTCAAAATTTCATAAGCGAAAATTGCCAAAAGGCAACAAACTTAAATAAAGCCAGAAGAAAATTTTGCCGGTAAATAATTTTCTCTCGAATGATATTCGACAAGACTATTTCACGAGACAATTAATGCACCATATCAACGAAACATAATCTTTATTTATTTGTTAACAATATTAAAATTTCAAACTATTATAAGCTATAGTAGTTTCCCCCTTTTTTTCTACCAAAGCACGATTTAGTGTATTACTAACCTGTAGCATTTAGGAACTCGAAGGTCCAGCTTCCTTTATTGTTCTTAGATTTTCAATCAACTTCTAATGGTGACTGGAATCCAGCTGCAGATATGGTTTTAGAGAGCTTGTATTTGAGAGACCAGTTAATTTAATTAACTTCTGTTCAGAAACACCTTCCTTGAACAAGGCTGACACAGCTGAAGATCGATGAGAATGGTTTGTTATTTTATGTCTTTTGTGTCTATTCCAATTTTTCCAGCTGATATTTTTGTCCACTTAGATACGGTGTTGATTTCAAGTGGACAGTTTTTGAACCAAGATCCATCCTTTCAGTTGGGGTGAACGGTAAGAAAGAATCTGTGTGATAAAATCTTTGGTCCTCTTTTTTCCATTAATAAAAATAATCTAACTGGGTATAAATTGCCTTTTTTCATGTTAAAGGAATAATCCTCGAAAATTATTGCCAGTTCCGTTATGGTAGTTCATCTTTCAAGCGTAAAATTTCTCACCCGTAGGAACTCCGAAAATTGAGTTCCAATAGAGCTTCTGGACCTCTGCGTGTTCAATGGGACATTTTCCAAAGCCAATTTTTTGATTTCTTCACCTGTGGCATCCAAATCTTGATTTTTCGTCTGGATTCATTATATATGTCCAAAATTGGTTACGCCTCAATGATAATGGCCAAACTGACAACAATAGAATTAGCAGACACCTTTTTGACGGATCTGTCATAATTTTGTCGCTGAGAAATTACGGCCAGGAAGGAGTTTTGTCAGTAGGAAACGTGGCGTTGCTATGACGTTTTTTCACTTAAAAATAGTCTAGTCAAATAATCATTTTTAAATTAGGTTTTACTCAATATTTCTAAATAACGTAGGTCGTCGGTAACTATGTGGGCTAAAGCGAGGTTTGAACTCAAAGTTTGTTGAGTTTTAAAGTGTGTAAAGATAATATTAACTATAGATACTTATTTGGGTATTATACAAATACTTATGAAGTGTGTTTTCGTAGCAGTAATGTAAAGGTTAGTCCAACAATTTTAATATGTAGTTTTGTATGTTATAATAATAAAATATTTTTTTGATGAGCGGCTGTAACATTTGTAACACAGCTACATGTAAAAGCAACTCCAAAATTTCTAATCCAGATTTAAACAAAATATTGCTTTTTATGTTTTCAAAAGACCCCAATATTATTATACAATTAGTAGAAAAATATTCCCGTAAAGATAAATGGGAAAATCAACATAAGAAAATATGAAACACTTCCTCGTGTTCGATCATGAAGATGAAAACTCAGTATTGAATCAATCTTATATACTAAAACGCTAAGCCCTTTTCTTGTCCACCACTTTACTCAAAAACCATATTAGATAATTAAAATATTTTTTCGGAATATTATTAGTATTACGTATGAGATTGTCAAGATATACTTTTGGTACAAAAATTCACTTCCGGTTTTGAGATGACCGGAAGTTAAAATTTACTTTAAGTTTTAGACCCCACAATGTATATATGGATCGAAAGGTCTCGCCGAGACGAATCTAAATATGTACTTCCTGTTGCGATCAGACACCCGAAGTGACCCAAAACGCGCATAAAACGTCAAGATAGAGCAAATCTGACACCGGATTCGTGATCAGAATGCAAAATTAACTGCTAAATAATATCCATGTCGACATTTGATGAACTAAAAATTGCATTCCGGTTTTGAGGTCGACTTCCATAATCACCTTTTTATTACTTGCATTATTATTGATAAATGTTATGTATATTCTTGCTTATATTGTTTGTATTGATCTCTTAATTTTTCTAGCAAAATAAAAATTTCATTTAAAAAACTCGATGTCGAGTTGGTCCGCTAGTGTATACTATGCAAGTTTGTGTGTTAATTTATAAATGTAAGTTTTCTTAAGTACTTACAAATATTGCTCTAATACTAACTGAAGATGTACATGACTATCGTACTTTTCGTACAGTGCGAACTTCTGGTGCACAAAGAAGCATATACTCAAATGGCCTGATCTTGTATACTAAGCTGCCCAGTAATAGGAAGGAAAGTCAACTAAAAGGACTTTATCAACTGACGAGGAAAAAAAGAAAATTCAATACATAAATTAAATTCGTTATGTTAGGTTACGCTAGTAGTTTTAGTATAACATCTTCAGGGTAAGGTTGTATATTAATAACAACTGTATTTTTATAATGTAGTTATTATTTTTAGTACGTTTTTGATAATGAGCTAAATAAACTTAAAATCTTAAACAGACCTTAAATAGTTTTACGTAAAGCTCAATCGATGACTACAAAACCCAATACGATTAATTAAATACGATTAATGCTCACCTAGTCACAAAACCCTATAAAGGAAAATACTATATATATATATATATATATATATATATATATATATATATATATATATATATATATATATATATATATATATATATGTTAGATCACTAATCACTTATTTGACTTTTTAAAAAAAGAACTTTATTTGTTACAAATTAAATATTAAATAATAGTACAAAATTAAATTAATTTAAAATGACTACATTAACTGGACTGGTCGAAGTTGCAGCTAAGAGTGATTCCGGCATCTGAGAATGGTAATTTATAGGTTTGGTATGAAGTGCTGAATTGCTGTTCCCATGAATGTTGGCCAACGGTTCGTATAAAGTTCTAATGCGTGCTCAGCGGTTTCTATGGGAATGGGATGATGAAATCTGAAGTCGGCGAACTTAAGCTAGTTCAAGGTTAATATTTTCTCATATAACAGCTCCCCTTATTAGTGAAAAGTCAATGCCATTGCTTTGACTTTTACAGAGTAATTGGTGTTTCTGCTTCGCTTTCCTGTTGGACATTGGGTCTTCTTCTGAAGGAGGTTAAGCTTTGAAGTTTCTGTCTAATGGAATTTCTGCGTGGTAGTGGGGTTGGAGGCTGATCCTGGGACAAGGAGATTGCAATTTTTGGGAATATTTTGGTTCGGTATTTGCAGAAAAGGTATAAGATAACTAGGATAATAATCAGGGATAAGGTTGATATAGTGAATAAGGGTAGATGTTCCTCAATGAATGATTGGCTCATAATATGGTCCAGTTCTTCTGAATATTGGTCCAATTTGTGTTGTGCAATATTTAAGTCATCTACGTTGATTTTACTGAGTTTTAGTGGTTTCAATTTTGATAGGTGACTCTTTGTCTCAAAATGGTCACAGCATCTGTAGGGTACGTTAACTGGGTGACTTCTATACGTGATATTTGTATATTTCTCAATTTGGTCTCTAGCATGAATTCTGGTACTGCCAATGAATGCAATACATTCGGGAATTAATCTTAAGATTGAATTTGTTTTTATTATTTGTGTAGTGACGTCTTTCCTTGCACATTTGATTGTTACTGGTAATGGATCGGAAATGGTTAGTAACCATAAATTTCGGTCAATTTCTTGTACATTGTAACCTTGTGCCAAAAGCATGGACATCTGGCAAGTTTTTGGTAAGTTGCTGAGAGGTTTCAAAAGCTGGGCTTCACATATAGCATCTGTGTCTATGGGATACGGAAGAATGTCTGTACACATTCTTTGGTTTTGACTGATTTGTTTGCATTTTTCGGTGTCCATGGGTAAAACATATGAAATTGAATCATCATCTCGCGCTATGTATTTATGAACAGTTGAAAGTAAATGATGAAAACCAGTTTGATTATCTAATATTGGTATTGAATATAATTGATACAAGGTGAATATTTCGGGATCAACTAACGGAATTTCGAGAACGAAAACAATTTTTGAATCAAGCTGATAAGCTTGTAGTTTTATTATGTCAATATACTGAGCTATATTTGACATATAAGTGGGTAGAGGCAATACGTTATTTTGTAATGACTGTGAGATTTCTTTTAATGCCTCCATTAAGTCTATGGGCGAAATAATAGAACTATGTAGAATTTGCAGGCGAGAGAATGTGATAGAATTTAGTATATCATTTAAATAATTTTCTAAAAATACGTAGCTTTCCATTAAGGACTCACATAAATCTAGTATTTGTAATTGTGCTTGGTAAAAGGAGATGTCATTATTAATGTCCAGAAGTGTAGTCTCGATAGTTTTTAAGTCTTTGTTAAAAGTTTCTTCGTCTATTTGCAATTTTTGAATTGTAGTGTTGAAAGTTCTTATAACTAAAGTGGTAACAGATATTTGATTTTTTAGGAGATTTTCAATTTGAGTTTCATCGGAATTTATCTTATTTATACATTTATTAAAGTATTCGCCATCAGAGGCGTCTAAATTTCCAGTAATAGATTTCCAGATTGTTCCAATACCATTTACTAAACCGCGTTTTAGGCGTTTATTATAAGGTACTGTGTCAGAGGTTATTTCTTTATATTTTAAATTAACGGAGTTTGAGATTTGTTTTAGCAGACTAACATGTGTCTGTACTTCGGCTTGAAAGGCAAGTTTTCTCGGTGTATCCACGTTAATAAATTTTTCTAACAGGTTTTCCAAAATTCTGTCATTATTGGATATTGTAGTTTTGATAGGTAATAATTCTTTGTAAACAAGTAAAGTCCATTTGTCATTAGATATTCGTATAGTTCCTTTTTCATGGAAAAATATTCCAATTGTGTTATTAATTGGAGTGAGGAGAATTTGGGATTGGACGATAGGAAGGAGTCCATAGAATCTGTAAAGGAAAATTATTCAAAATAAGGTTTCAGTCTGTCAAAATTTACTTTAGAGGTTTGGTTAGTTTTGGGGTTAAGGATAATTGCGGAATTTGTAAAAACTTCTTGAATTTCGAAAGGTCCATTAAAAAGATTATCCGATTTTGATTTAATTTGGGATTCTTTTACATAAACTTTGTCACCAATTTTAAAATCAGGTCTTCGTTCTGAAATATTCTCGTCAAATCTTACTTTCGCCTTTTCTTTCTGTCTTTCTGTTTTAGCTCTGGCTACTTTATAAAAATATTCCATGCGATTATTCAGGTCTCGAATATATTTACTCATTAGTGTTTTTTGATTGTATAGAGTTTCTGGTGGTCGCCCTGCAGTATGCCCAAATATAAGTTCATATGGTGTGAAACCGTGGGTCTTATTCTTTGTGTTGTTATAGCATATTATTGCATAAGGAAGTATAGTGAAGGGATGATCGTTTGGGTTCTCGGCTTGATTTGCTCTAATCATTTCTGAGAGTGTGGCATGAAACCTTTCTATAGATCCATTAGATTGCGGATGGTTAACGCTAGAAAATGTTAGTTTAATGTCGTATAATTCGCATAGATCTTTGATTATAGCATTCTCGAATTCTCGACCGCAGTCACAATGAATTCTTAGTGGTGTTCCATAGTGTTGAAAAAAGAGTAGGAGTGTCTTGACTACTGTTACTGCCTTTTTGTCTTCCAAAGGATAGGCTTGCGTGAATTTTGTCAATTCGTCACGAATAGTTAAAGCGTAGTTCCTAGTAGGGTATTCGAATATGTCCATATTTATTCTTTCGAATGGTGTTTTTGGAGTTTCTGTTATGACTAGTGGTCCACTTAAGTTTTTCCTGCAAATCTTAACTTTTTGGCAAATTTCACATGCTTTTACAAATTTCTCTACATCTTTTGGTAAATTCTTCCAATTGTATTTCTGCTTTATTCTTCTGACAGTTTCGTTTATTCCTCGATGTAAGTTGTTTTTACCACAATGGTAATGATCTAAAATTTGAGGGATTTCGTCTTCGCTGGCTGTTTTAATTATATTTTGACAGATTCTTAATTTTAATTCTTTGTCAGCAAAAATATAAGAAAATATTTCTAGGATAGGTAGTTCGAGATTATTTTCGACGCAATATATTTTTGATTCATCGAATTGATCTTTATTTGCAAAAAGTACAAGAAACAAGTGTGATATTACTCGTTCGGGATCAAACGGTAATGGTATAATAAAATATTTTCGATCTTTTACAGTTTTGCTGTGTACAATATTAATTCTTCGGTTACTATATTCCATGTTTTCTTCGAATATGTCATTCATTATTTTCTCGTGGAGTTCTTCAAGTTTATTTTGCCAAAAAAATGTAACAATATTTTTGTTGGATTTGTCTAATAAGTCCGTATTCGATGTTTCAATTTTAGAATAATCGATTATTGACTTAGTTCTATACAGTTCGATAAACTTGTCAAGTTCTTCGGACATTTTTTCTATATTTTCTTCATCGTCGTCTTCGTTTTCTTGAGTTTCCGTGTCATCTTCATTCGATGCATGTAATGAGATTTTTGATTGAAAGTTTGCACAATCCTTGAAATGGTTAATCTTTATCCTTGAGAGGGCATCTGCATTTCTGTTTATTTTTCCTGCGCGATGTTCTATTTTATAATTGTATTCTTCGAGTTTTAGGCGCCAACGCGCTAATCGGCTTCCGGGATCTTTTATCGAGAAAAGCCATGTAAGGGGTCGATGATCGGTAATCAGGGTGAATTTTCGGCCAAAAAGATATGGTCTAAAATGTTTGACTGCCCATACGATAGCTAATAGTTCTCTCTCTATAGTCGAATATTTTGTTTCGGCACCGCATAATGTTCTGGAGGCATAAGCTATGGGTAAATCTTTTCCAATAGGGCCTTGCGATAGAACAGCTCCAATTGCGAATGCACTAGCGTCAGTTGTTAGTAAAAATGGTTCCTCAAAATTGGGATATATAAGTATTGGATCTGAAGTTAGAATATTTTTGAGTTCGTTAAAGGCTTCTTTGCAATCAGAATTAAAAATAAAAGGTACGTCTTTCTGAAGTAGTTTCGTAAGTGGTTTAGAAATTTTGGCAAAATTTGGAATAAATCTTCTATAGTAACCGGCTAAGCCTAAGAATGACTTTATTTCTTTGGTGTTCTTTGGTTCCGGGAAGTTTTTGATACAAGATATTTTAGCTGGATTTGTTTTTACACCATTTTCTGTTACAAGGTGGCCCAAATATGCTACTTCTTTTCTTAAAAATTCGCACTTGTCTGGCTGTATTTTTAAATTTGCTTTTCGTAACCTTTTAAAAACTTCTGTTAGTCGTGACATGTGATCATGAATAGTGGGTGAGTAGATAATTATGTCATCCATATACACTAAGCATCTTTCGTTTTGTATTCCTAAGAGGATGTTGTCCATTACTCTTTGGAAAGTAGATGGAGCATTCATTAGTCCGAATGGCATGCGAACAAATTCGTAATGTCCATTTTCGACAGAAAAGGCCGTTTTCTGGATGTCTTGTGGCTCGATTTCAATCTGGTGAAATCCAGACGCTAAATCTAGTGTTGTGAAGTATTGGCATCTTCCTAGTTGGTCCAATAGTTCTGATATTTGTGGTAGAGGATAACGGTCTTGTACTGTGAGTTCGTTGAGTTTTCGATAATCAATAACAACTCGCCATTTTTGTTTTCCTGACGCATCTAATTTCTTCGGTACGACCCAGACTGGACTCGACCAGGGCGAGACACTTTTCTGGATTATTCCTTCTTCTAACATTTTATTAATTTGCGTCTTTACCTCTTCCTTATGTATTTGAGGATATCTATAGGATTTAGTGAAGACAGGTTTAGCGTTGTTTGTTTCGATTTTGTGCTTGATTTCGTTTGTGAAGGTCAGTTTGTCGCCTTCGACATAAAATATATCTGCGTATTCAGTACATATATCTAGAATAAGTTCTTGTTCTTCGCAATTTAGATGATCAATTCTTAGTTGTTCTTTAATTATTCGTGTTCTATCTACTACGGGTTCTTCAAAATCATTTCCGTTGTAGGATAGGATTGTCTCAGAATTTTTGAAAGGTTCGATTGAAATGTTTGAAAATTCGATTGTCTTCGGCATAGCATTAGCATTTAGTACGGAAGTTAAGAATTCTCCATTTTCATCTACATGGACTAATGCATGAGGTAATCTAACTTTTTCTATTTCTTGAGCTGATAATATGGCATCTGTATTTGATAAGTTGCATTTTAGTCTGCATATTTGTTCGGTCCGGCTGTCAATGGTAATTCTGTTTTTTCCTTTTATTCGTTTTCTCTCTGGTCTTTCAAGATTTTTGTCTTGATCTCGGTTTTTTACGATAGTATATTTTTCATTTATAGGGTTTTGATATTTTAAATTTGATTCCTGTTTAGAATCTGATTTAATTTTTATTTTAGGTTCGTTTTGTCTTATTTCTGTAGGGTGTGTCGGTGTTTTGTCTTTAGGAGGTGTGTTTGTCTCGTGTCCTACTTTGTGAAGGGTGACAGTTTTAAAATTTGTATGCAACTGTCGGGATTTGAGATCTATTACGCATTCATAATGATCTAGAAAGTCTAGGCCTATTATGCCATCGAAATCAATGTCTAGATTGAAAATAAAGACTTTGTGAGGATTATCGGCAGTGAAGGGAATCAGGACAGATTCTGTTATTAACAATTTTTGATCGGTTATACCTTGAATAGTAACGTTTTCAGGAAATCTATTATGATAATTGCGTGCTGTGTTTTCTTTGAAAACAGTGATTCCAGCACCTGTGTCGATTAAAAGTTTAAAAGTGTTGGTAGCATCGTTAATGTAATATAAATTTTTGGAACTCATTGTATGAAATGGGGTTACATGAATGTCTGTTCGGGAAAATTGAGATTCGGGTGAAAGTTGTCCAAGTTGAGTGCTTGGATTTGTTCTTGGATATTCGTAATATCCGTTGAGGGGTTCGTATGATTGGGAGGATGATTTCGATTCTGAAGTGAAAGAAAATCCTGATAATTTTGTGTGTTATTGGTTTCGTAAATGTTATCAGTTTGTGGATTATTTTCTGTATAATAATCTGTTTCATAGTTTTCATAATTATCGGTATTATAATAATTATCTGTATAGTAATCGTCTGTATAATAGTTAGTCGTCATTTCATCAGGGTATTCGTTTAAAACATGTGCTCTTTGGAAGTTTGGGTTTCTTTGAATAACAGATGGACGATTTTGATTTTGAGATGAAAAGGAAGGTCTCTGTTGGTTGAAATTTGGATTGTTGGACGAATATTGATTCCTATTAGGGTTCTGATTGTTTTGATAGTTGTTAGGTCCATTATTATATTGGTTTTGGTAACCGTGTGGCCTAGAAAAAGTTTGGTTTGGCTGTACGAAACGTGAAGAGCGGCATTCACTATTTAGATGACCAATGCGGCCACAATTTGTACATTTTGTAAACTGAGATGAGGGTCTTCTCATTGGTTGAGAGGGTTTAGGAATAGTTGATCTAGAATTAGATTTTTGTTCTTCAAAATATGACAATTGAAGTTCGCGTCTAATACGATTGCTTGCTTCAATGAGGTCTTTTGGATTACTAGCCCTAATAATTTGTCCTAGACGGGGTTCTAAACCGGTTAAAAGTGTGTTTAGGGCCATGGTATCGATTAAGTCACATTGGGCAGTTTTTTGATCTGGGGATAAATTTGCTACTTGGATCGAGGCGTGCATTTTTGCATTCAGAACTTGTAAACGGTTAAAGAAAGTTAGAGGAGATTCGTTAGATAGTTGTCTTAGTCTTTGTAAGTCTTGTATTAAGGAGGTCAGGTCTCTACTGTCTCCGAAATGTAGATTTAGTAATTGTTTTATTTCTGAATAAGAAATTGGTTTTCTAGAATTAATAAGCTGTGCAGCTTTACCTTTGAGTTTATTTTTTACGTGAATCGTTAATAGAACGCGCTGATCGCCTGTGGCCATTTTAAAAGCACAGTCGCACGCATCTAAAAATGTAGAAAGAGAAATCGGATCGCCTTCAAATTCTGGGATAATAGAAAATATTTCCGAAAGCTTGTATGGTTCGATTTCTTGTTGAGTCTGGGAACGTGTCTCAGGCATTTTTCGAGATATTTTTAAACGAAAATGAAAAATAGAAGTATGGAGAAATATAAAATGTATCAGTATGTAAGGGAGAAAAAAAATGTGGTGGTATATAAAGGGCAAAAATGTATCAATATAAAAATATCAAATAATATATCAACAAAAATGTATCAAATATACCAAATAAAAATATATCAAGAGAAAATATACCAAAATATAGCAAGTAAAAAAAAATATGTCAATAAAATATCAGTATAAAATAGTATGTAAAGAAATATCAATAATTTCAAATATTAGATAATCAACTTGTATTTTTTTTTATGTGTCTTGATTAATTGACTTGCAGTATAGTCAATTTCGTAAATAATATAACAAAATTATTAACGAGATGATTCAAAATCCACTTACATAAAGAAGAACATCGGGACGCCTTGTTCTCTCTGCTCAGCTACCAGGGGCTTCACTAGGTGTTCCTTCCGTAGATTACAGGAGTGAGGTTGTTCGGAGATGCTTTCTTCTTTAAGGGTTGTCTTGTTCTCTCTGCTCGGCTACCAGGGGCTTCACTAGGTGTTCCTTCCGTAGGTCACAGGAGTGAGGACTTCCGTAGATTCTTTGTTCCGTTAAGGGATGAGAATCCGCCGCTGCCAGTGAGTATACACGTGTTCTAGCAACGTTAACCGGATCCTACTGACTTTGCGCCAATTGTTAGATCACTAATCACTTATTTGACTTTTTAAAAAAAGAACTTTATTTGTTACAAATTAAATATTAAATAATAGTACAAAATTAAATTAATTTAAAATGACTACATTAACTGGACTGGTCGAAGTTGCAGCTAAGAGTGATTCCGGCATCTGAGAATGGTAATTTATAGGTTTGGTATGAAGTGCTGAATTGCTGTTCCCATGAATGTTGGCCAACGGTTCGTACAAAGTTCTAATGCGTGCTCAGCGGTTTCTATGGGAATGGGATGATGAAATCTGAAGTCGGCGAACTTAAGCTAGTTCAAGGTTAATATTTTCTCATATAACATATATATATATCGAGAAAAGGAGTACGACCGTTAATCCAATCTAAATTAAGGCCGGAGTGTCTAATGAAGCAGGGATATGCTGAAATGAGTCATAACACTCTACTAATACCGATTCGAGCACGGGAAGTTCATTTGTCCTCCTAGGCCATAATATTTGGCCATTTAATTCAACAAATATATATATATATATATATATATATATATATATATATATATATATATATATATATATATATATGTGTGTGTGTGTGTGTGTGTAGTAAGATCACTAAGATACTGTAAAATTGTAATATTCATGATGGTGAATGAGGATGTCTTTAATTTTATTAGTTATTTCACCCGAGGTTGCTCAACCTCGTGTCAACTCCCTAGTGAAATTTAGCATTGTGGTTTCTGGTTCTTGTCATATCACAGATAAAAGCTGCTTTAAAAATCAATTTCTTGCTACCATTTTTTTATCGCTTGGAAACGCGTCGCAAAACGTGTTTCTTATTTAGATTATTTAACTGACAATGAGGTATTTCTTATTGAAGCTTTGAGGGAGGGGAGCGGTTTTAACTTATGTTAGAAGACACATCTTCAAGTGACAGTAGTGATGCAATAAATAGTAATGAAAAAAGGCAGAGAAATATATTCGGGAAGCAATTAATGCCGACACGGTGATCCTTGCCAGTACCATAGACGAATTACAGCAGGTAATGAAGAGAGTTTATTCAGTTAGTGAGGAATACGGCCTGAGCCTCAACTTCAAGAAGACAAAGTGGATGCTAATAAGCAGGAAGCAACAGCCTGCTCGACAGTTACGGATAAGTAACATACTAATTGACCATGTAGAACCTTATGTGTACCTTGGCACCAACGTAAATGCAAAATGGGGCGCCACAGAAATTAAGGCGAGAATAGAACGAGCTAGAGCAATATGAAAAAGCTCCTCATAAGCAGGGATTTGTCTCTTCCCCTAAAACTACGTGTAGTTAAATGCTACATTTTTCCGATCTTACTGTATGGTGTGGAGGCCTGGACGCTGACGGAGACGCTCACGAGAAAACTAGAAGCATTCGAAATGTGGGTGTACCGACGCATTCTTCGTATATCCTGGACCGAACATGTCACCAACATAGAGGTAATCCAAAGAATCGGAAAGGAGAAAGAAATCGTGAATACAATTAAACAAAGAAAGCTTGAATATCTAGGCCACATATTAAATCACGATAAGTACCGTCTACTGCAATTGATTGTTTAGGGAAAAATAGACAGTAAGGGTCAGACAGGAGAAGACACTCGTGGCTCCAAAATCTGAGGAAGTGGTTCGTACTCACATCGGTCGAACTATTCAGAAGCGCCGCAAACAAGATCAGAATTACCATGTTAATAGCCAACGTTCGCAACGGACAGGGCACTTGAAGAAGAAGAATTAATGCCAAACAGTTTAAACATCGAACATAGAACACATTGCTACAGGCTACATATATTGAAACAAAAGTAACGAAAATAAACCAGCGGAATATTAATCAAGAAGCAAGACAATCTGGTAAACGTTACAAAAAATTAAATGAAGAAAAAATGCAAGCAAATGAAAATCCATAGAAAAATAAAAAATGTGGCAAGAATTGTCAAGAAATTACAAATGATCAAAGAAAATAAATATTCACAAATATTGTGGTCTTAATATAGATCGCAGAAACTGAATTATTAGTAGGTTTTAAGAAGCAGCTGGTCAAAAGGAGAAAGATTGACTATTGGAAATAAAATGCCTTGGAATTACACTTTTTAGCTATGGAGACCTGGACCAAGAAGTGATAGATCGAGTACAAAATGCAAATAGACTGACGGGATGCCAAAATAATACTATATGGCAAAATCGACTTATTCACATTGAGATGATCAATAATGACATTCATGATCAGAAACAAGACCCTACATAGCCACAACACAAAGACTACTGGAAACAGCGGAGTTGAGAGTACTGACAATAATTACAGGAAACACGCTGAGAGATCAAGAGAGGAGTTAAGATATCAGAAAAAAATGTAACATACAGTGTATAAACGAATGGACCCTATACAGAAAAAAGAATGAAATGATTGCATAAGCAGAATGAAAGAGACCCGTGTGGTCAAAATAGCAAGAGATTAATAACCAATCGTAAGAAGAAGTGTCAGACGACCTCGCAAAAGATGGAGTGACAACCTTCTATATAGCTATTAAACGGCTAATGAATAAGCAGAATTGCTGATAAAGGGGAAGAAGAAGAAAAATATTAAAAATTCGTTCGTTACAAATCAATCAACCTCGAAGGATGTCATTAGCAAATGCTCCCAAAAAACTGTTGTTTTACAAGTAAATATTAACAATTAATTAATAAGTTACTTCAAGATATGCATAATTACTACAAGGTATATGAAGATCATTTTTCTTTTTTGAAAAAACAATTTGTTTGTTTGTAAATCGCAATAACTGCAATGAGAGGTTTACAGCTTTAGTTCTTATCTTTCAAACAAAAACTTAGGTAAGTAATTAGGACACATTGAAAGCAATAGATAAGTAATCTACTAGTGACGTGAGGTATAATAAGGTATTAGTACGTATAAAGGTATTATAAATTAAATATTCAAATATGGGTAAACGCTTGATATGCAAGAAAAATGCGCCAGAAGATAAGACTTTATTTAAGTGTGATGGATGTAAGAGAGCTTTACATATTAATTGCGTCAGTGTAACAGCCACAGAAGTAAGACGTCTTCAATTAGCAGCAGATACTAGGAAACTAAAATATTTCTGTGAGGATTGTGAGCAAGGTTTACTGTTAGTACCAATTTTGGAGTCTATTTAAAGATTGAAGTAGAGAAACTTAAATGTGCCAATGAAAAATCCTTACACGAAAAAAAAACCAGGTTTTTGTGATCTAAGGAAGACTATTGATGAACTGAAATGCAGCTCCAATGCGTCAGGTTTGTCCTTTGAAGAAATGTTTATATAAATAAACGAGAGATTTGTTAAATATAACAATGTAATGTTGTTTAATGTTCCCGAATTAAATTCTTTGAATATTGAAGATAGGATAAAACATGACAGAACTAAAGGCGAGCAAATTATGGAGCAAATTATGGAGCAAATACGAAAAGATGAAGCAATGGATGATGTATTAAAATTTATTCGAGTAGAGAAGAACACAGGTACTAAGCCTCGTTCTCTAAGAGTTATTTTTTGCAATAATATTGTTGTTAAGGACATTTTAAGGAATAAAAAAAGAATACAGAACTCAACAATCAAAATAAATAGTGATCAAACAACTATCCAAAGGGATAAGTTCAGTAAAGCTTGAAAAGGATTAAGACAGACAAAATAAATGCGAAAAAATACAGAAATGGTGTACCAAAAATTGAATCATTCAAGAGAGAAGGAAAAAACTAATTTCATCCCCATTACAAGTTTATTGTCAGAACGTCGGAGGACTTCGTAAAAAAATTCAAGATCTTATTAGTTCTGTTTTATGTTCTGATTATGACATATTTATATTTGTTTAAAGTTGTTTATCCGAGCATATTTTAAACTATGAAATTAAAATACCTTCATATAGAACTTTTAGATGTGATTCTTAGTTATAATTCAAGGGGAGAGGGTATTTTGATTGTTAAAGACTACATTAAGGCAACTGTGCTGAAACCTTTGTACAAATCTATCAAACAACTTTTTCTTTTATGTTCATTTGGTAAAGAAAATTTTATAATTGAGGGGGTATACATTCCTTCAAAATCTGTAAAACGAATATATGAAGATCGCTGTTTATCAGTCGAAGATATATCTCAAAAGGTATAGTCATCATAAGACATATACACTGTACACTGTACACTGTACACTGTATATTATACAGTACGGTGGAAATGAAAGGAATAAATTCGTTATTTCGTAAACCGGAGACTTTAAGGAAAAATCCTGAAACCGGTCGATTTTTATTTTTAAATAAGCTATTCGTAAGAATACATTTTTATTTTTGACGTCATCTATGTGAGCGTGATGACGTCATTGCTAAAATTTTTAAATAGAAAGGGGGTATTGTAATACATCATTTGAAAGGTCTTTTAAATACCTATTCAGCCATATCAATATGTTTGAGTATTTGATGTTTGTAATTGTTTAAAAAAATTATTAAATATTTATTATTACAATAAATATTTATTAAGTATTGATATGATGTATTATTGACACCCAAAAATAAATTTTATAAAGGCCATCACTGGTAATGAAATGTCTTTTTTATCTACTTTTTACCTTTTTAAAAAAACTAGTTACCTTATCAATATGAACATTGATAGTTGGACATTCAAACTTAATAATCTTCCTGTCAAGTGATTAATAGTATTATTGTAGTAAACGTATTCAAAAAGTCTTTGTATCTTTGAACATGAAGCTAACTGAAACGCAAAGAATTGAAATTCTCATAATGATTGGTTATGGAGATAAAACACGTACGCAGAAAGAAGTATGTGCGTTATTTAATAACAAATACCCCCGTCGAGAACCAATTTCACAATCCACTGTAAGCAAAATTGAGAAAAAATTTAGACAAACGGGTCATGGTAAAGACCTTCCTAAAGGTAGTAAAAAACCAATATTTGAAAACCAACAAGTAGACGTTCTGTTAGCTTTTCAAGATAATCCTCATAACAGTTCACGGCAAGTAGCATTAGATAATGACATGGACCATTCAACAGTTCTTAAACAGCTAAAGAAGGAAAAGTGGCATCCCTACAAAGTAAGTTTAGAACAAGAACTTATGGAAGATGATTTTGATAGACGAATTGAATTTTGTGACATTATAATGGAAAGAAATAACAGAGATCCGATGTTTTTAAAAAAGATTATTTTCTCTGATGAAGCTACATTTCTACTAAACGGTCATGTCAATCGTCAAACTTATCGGTACTGGGCTACGGAAAATCCACACTGGATGCAAGAGTACCGTACTCAATACCCAGAGGAAATTAATGTTTGGGTGGGAATAATAGATAATAGGTGTATTGGACCATACTTTTTCGAAGAAAACTTAACAGGTCCTCGATATTTAGAATTTTTTCAAAATTTCTTGCTTCCAGAATTGAACCGGTTGTTTCCAAACAGAAATGATTTATGGCTACAGCAAGATGGTGCGCCTCCACACTATGCTGTCTTGGTACGCAACTACTTAAACAACGTCTTTCCAAATCGGTGGATAAGTCGAAGAAGAACAATAGAATAGCCGCCTAGGTCACCTGATTTGACTCCTCTTGATTTCTTTTTATAGGGATATTTAAAAAGTAAGGTGTATCAAAATAGACCACAAAATATTAATGAACTGAAAGAAAGAATACGTACTGAGGTTGTTCAAATAACTCCGGAAGTTTTAGAGAATGTTAGAGAAGAGTTCGCGGCACGCCTTTCTCATTGTATTTTAGCTAAAGGTAAACAATTTGAGCACTTAATTTAGGTTTCGTTGTATTTATTGAATAATACTTAATAAATATTTATTGTAATTATAAAAATTTAATTATTTTTTTAAACAATTACAAACTTTAATTACTTAGACATATTGATATAGCTGAACAGGTATTTAAAAGACATTTCAAATGATGTATTACAATACCCTCCTTTCTATTCAAAAATTTTAGCAATGACGTCATCATGCTCACATAGATGACGTCAAAAATAAAAATGTATTCTTACGAATAGCTTATTTAAAAATAGAAATCGACGGGTTTCAGGATTTTTCCTTAAAGTCTCCGGTTTACGAAATAACGAATGTATTCCTTTCATTTCCACCATACTATATATATATATATATATATATATATATATATATATATATATATATATATATATATATATATATATATATATATATATATTCGGAGACTTTAAACTTCCTGACGCTTCATGGGATAACAATGAATTAGGTGTCCTGGTGAATTGTCCTCTAGGTTAACATGCATTGTACTTAGCTTTCTTTTTAGAGTTCTCTGGTTTCTTGAATTTTTTCAAATTATTAATATTCCAAATGAAAGAAATGTGTTTTTAGACTTACTATTTACAAATGTTTGTAATTTACAAGTAGCAAAAGCTTCAAATCCGATTTTTAAAAATAGCTATCATAACATAACTTACACTAAACAATATTAGTTTACTTGAATCTAGAGGTAAGTCATTAGAATATACTGAATTTTATCATGATTTTTTAAACGCAGACTATGAAGATCTCAAAAACTATCTTTCGATGATACTTTGGGAAGACCATTTGAATTTGTCAAATATTGAAGATGCTCTAACAGAATTTTACAACATACTTAATATCTCATTATCATTGTTTGTACCAGTGAAGTGAAGATTTAGAACATCTAGTTATCCAAAATGGTTTAAAATGGTTTAATGCCAACTTACGTTATTTATTTTTATTTTATCCTTACCTAACAAGTTAAGCAGTGATCCAGATGGTATTCCTGATTATTTTCTAAAGTTTTCTTTACACCTTCTTTTTGAGTCATCATTAAAGACATCAGTTTTTCCAACTAAATGGAATCCTTCTTATATCTGCTCAATCTGATCAATTAAAATTTTATTGTAAAGAGTGCCTAATATACAACCAACATGGATTTTCTCAGAATAAATCAACGATAACAAATTTAGTACTCTGAACAAAAATATTGAACGGAGAATAACAGTCAGATAGTTACTATTTATATTGACTTCTCCAAGGCATTTGACAGAGTCATCAGATCAGAGACATCATAACATCCTATTAGAAAAATTAAATGGCTTTGGCTTCAGTTATTAATCCTTACAATGGTTTAGCAGCTTTTTAAGAGACCGCACACAAGTGTGAATAGGTTGTTTTAATTCAAATATTGTTCATGTAAAGGCAGGAGTAACCCAAGGAGCTCACTGTTCACCCTTGTAATTTAATATGTTTGTGAACGATATATCAGAATGTTTTAGAAACTGTGATTTCCTGATGTTTGCAGATGATTTGAAATTATTTAAATCCGTAGATTCAAATGATGACATAACTTTAATTCAAGAAGATTTAGACCGGAGAAGTATTTGGTGTGAGAATAATATTTCTGTCATATAAGTTTTTGTAGAAGTTAAAAAATATGATACTTCTTATACAATTAATGATAATGAATTGTCTTATGTCAAAACAATAAAAGACTTAGGAGTCACATTTGATGAACATCATTTTTTACAACATATAAATGATGTAACAGTTAATTCATTAAAATCTTTAGGCTTTATCTTATGCACTGTCTGAGACTTTTTGAGGTTTAAGAACGATTTATTATGCTTTGGTCGTATCTAAAGTGGAATATGCATCTATTGTATGGTCTCCATAATACCAAATTATGGTGAGATGTATGATATTATCTTCATAATAGAGAGAGAACATAAACAAGAACATAAACCACCTTGCAAGGTTACAGCAAACCAAGTCGCTGCTCAACTCCTTATGAGTGGAAGAACTTCGAACCGATATAAGGGCCCAAACACTGGAAGAAGATTGAAGTCGGAGACAAACCACCTAGGTACTCCTTTTACACTAAAAGAACTCCACGACGGTATGAATAGGTTTAAAAACGGGAAATCTGCAGGTGTGGATGATATATGCAGTGAACAAATAAAACATCTAGGCGAAGGAGCAAAAAACTGGATCTTGCAATTTTATAACACGTGCTGCAAAATCTACGAAATTCCAAAATCATGGACGAAATTTAAAGTAATAGCCTTGTTAAAATCACCAAAGGACCCAGAAAACCCCAGTAGCTACAGATCTATCTCGCTGTTGTGTCACTTTTTCAAACTATACGAGAGACTCATACTCGCCAGAATAGAAAAAAATGTCGACAAGCACCTCATCCCACAACCAGGTGGATTCAGACCCGGCAAATCTTGCACCGGTCAAGTCCTCGCACTAACAGAACACATTGAAGAGGGCTTTCAAGAAAAATTTATAACTGGGGCTGCTTTCGTAGATTTGACAGCAGCCTATGACATAGTAAGGCACAAAACATTGCTCCGCAAATTATACGACACTCTCAATGACCACCATCTGGGTAAGGTCGTATATTCCTTACTGCAAAACAGACGTTTTTTCGTTATGCTGGAGGGTCAAGTAAGTAGGTGGAGAGTTCAAAAAATGGCCTCCCATAGGGAAGTGTTTTAACACCAATGCTCTTCAATATATACACAAACGACCAACCTACTCCGACCGAAACCAAGCACTTCCTCTATGCTGATGATCTTGCAATATGCGCTCAAGGAAATAATTTTAAAGAAGTGGAGAAGAAACTCGAAACTGTTTTAAAAACAATGGCAACGTACTACCTGCAGAATTCCCAATCCCAATTCCTCTAAAACCCAAGTCTGGGCTTTCCACCTTCGCGCAAAGGAAGCCAAGCGAAAACTCCAAATTGTGTGGAATGGTAATACATAAGAACACATAAACCAACCTATATATTTTGGAGTAACTCTGGACCGGTCCCTCACCTACAGACAATATTGCATAAAAACGAGAGAGAAAGTAACAACTAGGAACAGCATACTCAGAAAGCTGCAGATCTGCCCACACCAAACAAGTTGATACTGCGCTAAATGAGACATACATGATAGTAACGGAGTGGATGAAACCAAAGCCACTCTCAATTCTATATAAAGCAGTGGATTTTGCAGAACCCTCAACACGCAGAGGCGTTGCAGAGCACATAGAGAAAATTAAACAGATCGCAAATTGCGACTAAAATCTAGGAAAAGCTTCCTTGGGACAGTGCAGGATGAACCGCCTGAGTATTTTCCTCTTCCCCAGGTTCAATGGACCCGCCAGTCTCTAGACTTTAAAACGTGGAAAACTATGAATAGGATAAGAACGGGGGTGGCTACAGTAAAATCAAACATGGCAAAATGGGGAAAAACTGACCAAGATGATGTGAACTGTGACTGTGGAGAAACACAGAATATGGAACATCTTCTTACATACAGAAACTGTCCTCATCGCTGTACTCTCGAAGATTTATGGCTCACCAACCAAGATGGAATCGACGTAGCCCGATACTAGGCCTAAATTTTATGAATGGCATGTCCGGACACGATAAAGTAAAGTAAGTTCATAATACCATACATTGGGGAGATTTCAGAACAAATTTTTATAATGTGATTAAACATACTCATTACTAATCATAATTATACCGATATTTTAAAAACACTCAACATGAATTTATTAAAAGCCCTACGAGATAACTCTGATTTAGTATTTGTTTTTAAATTAATAAATGGTTTAATTTGTTGTCCTGAACTTCTAAAATCTATTGGCTTATATGTTCCCTCCAGAAGTCTCAGATATGTTAATCTGTTTTATATACCTTTTCATCGTACAAATTATGGTATGCACTCACCCGTTGAGCGAACATTGAAAATTATAAATAGGAACAATTTAGAAATATTTGGTGTCTCCTTGACTTCATTTAAAAATCGGATAAAAAGAGCTTGAAAAATAGGAACTTTTTTTGTTTATTTTAATTCATGTTGTTTCATATATAATTAATATTTTGTTTGATTTATTAATTAAGATTTTAATTTCACTTAGTTTGTAAGCGATTACGTGATTGATTTTAATACTGTATGTTAACATATATATTTTTTGTAATGGAGGTAATCCCGTATATTAATAAATAAATAAATAAATAATTAAAAATTAAGAAAATAAAGAGATTATTAAATTTTCCTTCATTAATGAAAAACTAATGGTATTCTCATATTATTCACCTATTAACGTATATTCTACAAGAATGAAAAAATGTATTAAAGTTTTATAAAATTTAAAAAAAAGAACACCTTGAAATAGATATTTTGAAGAAATAATTCAGTACTATATAGTTTTCATGTATCAGAAAGGTGCATTATTTGGTTTGAGCGCACTGAAAAAAAAGATACCTCTGTTCAAGCAGCAAAATTAAAGGATAAAAAGGAATAAACTTTTCACTGCCTTAAAACACATTAAAATATCCACAACGTGGATTACAATACTTTATGCATATGCTTAAAGCTTTCGGCGTGGACCTCAGAGTTTTTTTTGGTTACAATTTACAATTGGTAAAATTTACAATATTAATTTTAAACACATATACCTATCAATATTACATTTAATAACAAAATCAATTATTATTAGGTATACCTACTGTGTTGTCACTGTGGTTCCGAGCAAAATAAGAACACAATTTTAAAATTGATTTGATAATTATTAAATTTAATTTGTTATTCAGGGGTCACATTTAATAAGTAAATTATTTGTCATTCCTTTATCACCAAAATAAATGCCAATAATTTAGCTACGATTAGACTATTAGAAAATTAAAGAGAAATATATTGAAAAAACTTTTAATCAATTTATTTTTATTTTTATTAATTTATTTTATTTTAATTTATTTTTATTCACTGAGAAATCAATATTCTTGAAAATGATTTTGATATCTTAAAATATTCAATATGATCTATGATAAATAATATCTTAAAAAAAGTTTAAATTAAATCCATTAGTACTTACCCAATAATACTTATGAATGTAAATAAAATATCAAAGTTTTTTAATTAATATTTAAAAATTATAAATCACAGTAAAAGCACATTAACTAACACCAAACAGTATATCAAAACGCGTAAAAATAATCAGACTTAAAAATAATACAACGAAAAACTAGGGAACACACACAAACACATCCATAACGTTTTAAGTTTGTTGGTTATTTGGCAAACTAAATCCTTGCTTTTGAAGATGAAGACGCACGTGCGTAGTCAACGTGTTTCGGTTTTGCTGATAAGCATGTGAATATGCAACCCGTGTTTTCTTTTTCGCAGGCGCTCTGGCAAGGAAACTCCGCAATTGTTAAACACTTTATTTTCCTTATAGTCCGAGAGCCATCCGTACCATTTTCACGAGAAAAAAAATAGCTCGAGATTAGGGATCCATTTAAAAAAATTAATTTTATATATTTTGGCATCTCAATCTAATTTTAGGTATAAAACGGTAGTTATTAATTTTAACTTTACTAAGTCATTTTCTGTTTAACTTCATTATGGTCAAAATGATCAACAAGGTCAGAAATATAGGTCGGTATTAGGCTAACGCGAACTCGTACCCCCTCCACATTGCCAAAATGTCTACCGTCATGTCTACCGTCGAGTCCTACTCTACTGCAGTTGACTTGTATTATATAAAAAAGTTCGGTCTTTGTCGAGAATTCTGTTTTTTAATGAAATAGTAGGTACATAATACCAATGAAAAAATCAACTTGCTAAGAAATTTAAATATTTTAAATGTGCTGCAATTGGATACAACAGTAAAAGTCGTATAAATAAAGACCTGTTTATCTGCTACAAAAAGGTTCAGTGATTTTAACTGATTATTTTAATAATAAAAAAAAGGTTATTTTGATTAATTAAAAGGCTAAAAATATTTTCCTAACATAAGAGTTAGACCTTTTCATAAACTTCTATAATTCTGGGACCATTCAACCATGTATGCAACCATTTACGTAAAATGGGGTGTAGTTGACCGTTGGGGTGAATTTGACTGAAAAGTTCGAAAATGTTTCCAACATGCGCATTTCTTTTTTGTTATTAATATTAGTAAAGTTTATGCTAATTATGTTCATTGTCAATTATGCTAATTATTTTCATGTTGAACATATTTTATGTAAAAATTAAGAGTTCTTTTCTTGTATGTACTAAAAACGCTGCCTCGAAATTATTAACCTTTAATTTATAAGAAAATGAATATTCTTAAACTTTGATATAAAAATCATTATACGTAAAATATTATTGGCAACTGTTGGTAATATTTCAACGATTCATTAAATGTAGATAAAAATACCAGTTACTAATTTTGAATAAGTTTTTAAGTTTTGTTATAATCTTAAAATTTGTCAACTTATGAACTTTTCGCTTGAATTTGGGGCGAAGTTGACCGCCGGGGTGAAGATGTCCATCAGGTCAAAAGTTGCAGGATCTTGCATCGTACCTAGATTGAATCCGCGCTGCTTATTGTTTCATTGTTAGTTTAGTTTGAAACGCGGATGGGAGCTGACGCTATAAATATTTTTAAAGATAATTACGAACTTATCGACAATAAATTTGTAAAATGCCGAGGGTGTATAAGCGTAAGGAAGGTGCATTAAATGCACCATGATGGTCCATGGTAGTTCTTAAACGATACAGTGCGGAAACGCTAGAAGAGTGTTTCAACAGAAGTTTTAGATGGCAAAATAAGTGCTAATGCAGCATGGAAAAAATACAAAATTCCAAAGGGTACGTTAATGAACAGAATACATGGGCGATGCATTAAACAACATGGTGGTCAAACTGTTTTTACCAAAGTTGAAGAAGATGATTTTGTGGATGCAATGATTACTTGTGCGAATTGGGGAATCTCATTAAATACATTGGATCTTCGTTTAACTGCAAAACCTTACCTAGACCGTCTTGGTAAAAACTCACTCTTTAAAAATAATTTTCCTGGGTACAATTGGTCTAAGGGGTTTCTAGAGAGACATCAATAAACTTAAAGTGAACGCTAAAGCAACAACATAAAAAGAGCTTGTGCTGCCGTAGATGCTAAAACAACAATTTTTTTTTTAAGAATTAAGCAAAACACTTAAAGGTGTCGACCTTGCTGCAATATTTAATCACGACTAAAGTAATTTAAGTGATGATTCGAGGAAAAAGAAACTAATTTATTAAAGAGGTGTCAAATATCCAGACAATATAATAAATTAATCTAAAAGTGCTGTGACAATTATGTTATGTGGTTCGGCAACTGGAGATATATTACCGCGTTATGTAGTTTATAAGGCTACAAATTTGTGGGGTTCTTGGCGCCAAGGAGGCACTGGGGGCACCCCATGTTGTGAAAAGAAATGCTGCAGTAAAGGTACGCGTTATAATCGATCTAATCATGGATGGTTTGATGCAATTTGTTTTACCGATTGGTTTAAGACTATATTTTTGGGAATTGAATTAAGAAAACCATGAAGTTGCAGACATTCAACTTAATATTGCTGAGGAAACAGAATACTTTCACAATAATGATATAAAAGCAAATTCATGGGTTGTAATAGAATATCAAACTAAGAAAAATATTAAATATTTTGTAGGACAAATTTCAGAGATTAAAGATGATGAAGCCAATTTCAAGTATCTGAAACTATCAAAATTGGAAAAATTATATGGCCTGATATTTTTCACGAAGACAATGTTTCTCTAAATAACATAAAAAAGTATTATTAATTCCGCCAAAAATTTACCGAAGAGGCGAGCTGTGTTTTGTTTTGGACTTGTCTGCATATAATTTAAAATAAGTAACTTTACTTTTGTAATAAAAAGTTTTTACTAAAATGTTTATTATCATATTTAAAATCATTTTAGCGTGTTTATCTTCACCCCAGTTAACTAAAAATCATTTTTATTAAGTAAAACCATAGTCAGTCAACTTCACCCCTTTTGGAGTGAAGTTGGCCAAACAAGCAATTTATTTTTTCTGGGTTCGGTTTTTTAAAATACCCGATGTTTTTCAACTAAAATTAAAGTTAGGACTTATACACATAATATACAAAAATATATGATACATTTTATTTTGTTCTCTAGGAAATATCTTTAGTTAAAGCAGAAAAACGGTCAACTACACCCCACTTTACGGTAGCTCTCAAGAGACTCAACTTTTAAATTGGTTCTTGTAGCAGACTGACAGACAAATGTTTTTAATTAAAAGCTCTGCTTTTTTTAGCTTTACTCAATCAGTACTTAATCAGTAACAAATCCAATTTGTATATTCAAGTAGCATTTGTATACAACATAAATCTAATTATATTTTTAATCATTTTATGACTTGGTGCGCTTGCTTTATATATATATATATATATATATATATATATATATATATATATATATATTTATATATATATATATATATATATATATATATTTATATATATATATATATATATATATATATATATATATATATATATTTATATATAAATATATATATATATATATATATATATATATATATATATATATAAATATATATATATATATATATATATTTATATATATATATATATATATATTTATATATATATATATATATATATATATATATTTATATATATATATATTTATATATATATATATATATAAATATATATATATATATATATATAAATATATATATATATATATATATATATATATATATATATATAAATATATATATATATAAATATATATATATTTATATATATATATATATATATATATTTATATATATATATATTTATATATATACATCCCGCTATCATTTAGAGCTCTTTTCACGTTGCAGTAGTTTAGCATCACCAAGAAATGCTATCATTTCCTATTTATAAGTCGTGTATGTTCGTTTAGAGCACCTTTGTAGGCTTGGCACCGTTGTCGGTTTTTCAATAATCCGATTTTTTTATATATTAAATTTTTTACATCAAACCATCATTGTAACCTCGGAAGGTAAAATTATTGTATTTGGTATCATTTTAAAGCCAATAGATGTTGCCAGTATTAATACTTAAAATTATATTTGAAAACATAAAAATATCGATCGGTTTGGTCGGTCGGTCAAGTTCAAATAATAAAGACATTGAATCTACCTGCCAGCCGGCTGATTTCAGCCGGCTGGGGTCAACTAACAGGTTTTTTTATATCAATGTTCAGTTGTTATATCTATTTATTTAGATATTTTTTCCCAGAGAGTTGTGTCGGGGAATATTTTACATATTTTAATTTCCAACCTGTTTTATCGAAGCTATCAGTGAATAGTTTAAGATAAATATTAGGTTTTTATGGGATTAAGTCAAAAATATTGGTTGTGATTGTGATGAGAATTACATTTTTAATTATTTAATGTTTGACATTTTGATTTCCATTCAGGAAATCGTTCTCAAAAAACGTTTTTTGTACAAAATGTGTATACACATTTTTACATAATTTGTACAATAAACAAGGTTAAATATTGGAAAACATATCGTTAAATATTAGTTAATTAAAAATGTAATTTTCATCTCAATATCGACCAATAATTGTGGCTTAATCACATAGAAAAATAATATTTGACTTTGCCATAAGAAAGTAGTTCACGGAACCTCGCTAAATAGTTTAAAAAAATCTTATACAGAAATATAAATTCTAAATAGTATGAGGGGTAGCCGACGAAAAATTCGTAAAGACTGAGTTGACTAAAGTTGATTTTGCTTTGTTTTTTTAAACAATCTTAAAAGGCAAAAAGAAAATAATTGTTTGCTTATAAAACGTTTTGTATACATTCTAAAGAAAAACAATTCAAATAAATGTTGTAGACCATAAAAAGTTTTTTATGTAGACAAATACCAAATTTAAATACATAAATAATTGAGATAAGAAAAAACGAAAAAACCGTAAACTGTAAGATATTATGTTTGTAGTAATTTATAAATGTTAATAACTTTGTTTTTTGCCTAACGACAGGTAATATAGCTACTTGAAATTATGGCAATTGATGAGTTATTAAAGTGTGCTAAATATCAAGCAGATCAAAAAATATTTTACAATTTATTCAATTTGTTTATCACAGAAACCGATTATTTAAACAACTGTACTTGTCCAAACAGTATGACTACAAGTATTTTGTAACTTGCAATCGATTCTTTGCGCTTTCAGTTTTAGGGTATATTAAAAAAACTTTAACATATTATTAAATTTTTTATTAAAAACCAGTTTGAATAGGGGACTTTTTAGTTTTTAGACCACTTCACGTTTTTTTAGTTTCTTTGACAAGTGAGGATTGTCTATTCGGTTATTTCTTAATATGGGCTATGATCAATTGTCTAGTCAAGTCAACACTATTATAGAAGTTACCCATACTTTTTCAGTAGTCATTCAGACGGTTCATCTTAATTGTACCCATATGGAACATAAGCCCGAGAAAAGTCTTAAATTCTGTTTGTGTTGTCTCTTTCCAAAACGCAATCCTCGATTTTTCTGAACGACTTTGTGCAAATATTTCATCAGAGTCAATCAGGGTCACTTTCACCATTCGTTTAATCTACATTGTCTTCGCGAGATGCTTCTAACAATGATTGTAATTCAGCAGTGGTCAATCTACGTTTATGTTCAAATCTAGCTTTTTTAGATGTCGAAGGTATATTATTTACATCCATTTTTTTATAAATACTATAACTCACTTTTACGGAGGTAATTAACAATAAAAACGTTCTACTAGAAACTATCAACTTATCCAATATTATAAGGCCACTTGAGGCACAATACGTTTTTACTCAATAATAGTTCCTGTATAAGTAAAATTGTTTTTTAATGTGATTCAATAAAGCACACTAGACATATTGCAGTTTTGCCATCACATTCTTCAGAGTATGTTTTAACTTTTTTAACTTTTCTATCGGCTTTTCTACTAATCATGCTTCTTCTTAAAAATTTGTAACATCTTGTACACTTTCTTCTCTTTGTATTATCTACATCGCTTTGCCTGAGATGGTATTTTTGGATGTAACTTGTCGTGAAGGTTACAACATTTCTTTATTTGCAAATGCCTTCGCGAACTCCAGTCTGAACTCAAGGATAGGTTGTCACTTTTTTACGTTTTCTGTTATTTAGCAACTAAGCATTGACTACTGTGGTATTAAATCAGGTATTAAATATTAATTTCACTGCCACTTTTCGGTACCACTTCAGAATTTTGCGTATTGGGCTTTGGTAAGAAGCCACTTGATCACTAAAATCAACACTCTTTTTCACCAAGTTATAATCGAGAATAGTTTGTGGTTTTAGTACTTGTGTATAATTTTTCTTTTCATTTGATTAAACCAAGATACAACTATTATGTTTAAATGATGTAAGGAATAAAACTGGTTTTTTGTCGACCCATTTTATCACTTGTAAAATCAATAATGGGGTTAAGTTCCATCCTGAGTAACTGGTTGCAACTTTTTTAATCGAGATTTTGGTTCTACATGTTTTTATAGTAAAACATCTGCACATGAATAATTCGTTTCTTGAACAATGATTTCAATTCATCGACCAATATTCTAAAATAAGGTCGTCCTTTTTTTCTTCTACATGTGCCGAGCTCGATTATCGAGCGTTGGCTATCAAATTGGCTATAGTAATTTTGTTGACGGCAGCTCGGAAAAGAGATGCAGAGGATCTGTTAAGCCAATCTCTCAGGTTTCTAAGCCATGACGTTCTTCTTCGACCTGGCCCTCTTCTTCCGTCTACCTTGCCTTGTATTATTAAATGGAGTATATTATATCTCTCTGGGTGGCGCATAACATGGCCAAAATATTCAAGTTTGCGATTTTTAACTGTTTTGACGACTTCCGTAACTTTTCCCATCCGATGCAAAACAACTTCGTTACGAACTCTATCCACCCAACTTATTCGTAGGGTTCTCCGATACACCCAGATTTCAAAGGCTTCCAGTTTCTTGAGAAGTGTATCCGTCAAAGTCCAACCTTCGACACCATACAAAAGAGTAGGGAACACATAACATCTCACTAATCAAATTTTCAGACTTAAAGTAATATTGTTTCCACATAACAGATTCTTCATCTTAAAGAATGCAGCTCTGGCCTTCTCTATCCGTATTCTAATTTCTTTGCTCATATCCCAGTTCTCATTTAGATTACAACCAAGGTAAGTGATACTGTTAGTTCTCTCCAGTTGTTCACCATAAGCTGTTACCACTTCCGGTTGTGTTGGCGTTTTACTGACGACCATCACCTTTGTCTTTGCGGTGTTTAGCTAAGGCCATATTCATCACACATTGTGGTAATCCTATTAATTAGATGTTGAAGTCCTTCGTCGTCCGGTATATTATAAACTGGTTCTCTTTCACAAAGCATTGGGAATATGGTTTACATTCTATATTTAGAAAAATCTTTTACTGCAAGTCTTGTTCAAACTAAACTAAATTAATACACAAAACAAATTAATCTACATATTCTTTTTTTATAGAAATACAGATTCCTGTCGGATTTTTATCAGTGCGGCATGAGTCACTGGTGTCTCGTATATCCGGACCTCTTATCGCATTACAAACATAATTCTCAATTAGCAGTGCGGTACAAGATACATTTGGGTCGAATAATCTTAAAGCCGTAATAAGACCATAAGACCGTATGTTATAAATACATATATCCCTATAAGAATTATCTTGAAAGATGAAAAAATACAATAAACAAGTGCAATATTAAGTGTTACTTAAAAAATGGTAAGTCATTCATGGGCGTACAGTTAAAAATAAAAGTTTTCAGTGTTCTATTGCTTGACTATTATTATGTGGTATTCTGAAAATGTTGACATTTTTTCCTGGTCTGATCTTCCTCAACTAACGTCATCTTTCTTAAATGGTGAGTTGTGTTGTTCAGGTCTCTTTAAGTGTTTTTGTTGCTATTCATACTTAATGATCTTCTTTAGACAATGTACTAATGTAGTGTTCAAATGTGGCATTGCCTTCATCATGTAGCGCTGATCTTAATTGTCTGATTAGTCGATTATATTTGTGTTCGTCATTAAGATTTCGGCTTCTTGGCCATCTACCTCTTGCTCTTCATTTTTGAACTATTAGTTGTATAATATAATTCGAAGTGTTATTTATGTTTTCTTGATTTGGAATTGTTAATCGTGTAGCTCCATATGAAATAGTAGAAGATGAAAACGGCAGAATATTCATCCATAAAAAAAGGAAACGCGATAAAGATATCTGAAACAACTGTTTTATGTTATAAGAGATGAAATAGTCCGAAATTACCAAAACAGGTGAACAGGGCACTATAAAGAGGAAGTAGAATTAGCTATGAAACAGCTTGAATGGGGAAAAGAAGTAAGCTTAGACCAAATACCAGCAGGAATTATTCAACTGAGAAAAAATATTAAATGGAAAACAATATTCACTCCATTTACAGAAAAGGCGGTGACCGGTGAATAACTTCTAATACCTCTTCATTTGTAATTATATCCACCCAACTTATTTTTAGTATACGGCGGTAGCACCACATCTCAAAGCTTTCAAGATTTTTAACATTCTTCTGTTTAAGAGTCCATGCCTCAACACCGTAAAGCAAAGTACTGAATAGATACTAAGTAGTTAACTAAAAGTGGACGTATGCAAAGAGATGTATGACGTAATTGTATGGTATTCGCTAAATCCTGTCACGTAATATGCCACACATCTCTGTGCGGTAATTCGTTTTATTGCTGCCAGTTTAAGGTGTTATTAGATGCCGCCATGTTTAATTTCTCTCTACCATCGTATTATCTCGGTTAAATCCTATCATTTTAGGCTTCATGTCATGATTAGACCTATAGGACCGGAGATACGCAACTAAGGCTCTTTTGACATAACATATATAGGAGCAAAGATATATACCTAAGGTCGTTTTGACGTGTTGATGTATTTGATTTCTACGTCGTAGTACTCTATTGGTTAAATGGTACCATTTGAGGTACTGTACGTCACAATTGGACAAATAGGAACGAAGATACATAACTAAAGCCCTTTTGCCAGACTTCTTCGTCTTCTAGTTCCATGACCGTTATCGATCGTTGGATATCATGTTGGCTACCATATTTGCCATCGTGACTTTATTGACAGCAGCTCTAAATAACGATGTAGTTGATTTTTCATACCATTGCCTTAGATTTTTCAGCCATGGTGTTCTTCTTCTACCAGGACCACGATTACCTTGGATCTTTCCCTGAATGATCAGATGTAAAAGATTATATTTTTCAGGGTGTCTCATAATATGACCTAAGTATTCCAGCTTGCGTTTCTTTATTATATTAACCAGTTGTGTAGTTTGGTTCAGCCGTCTAAGGACCTCCTCATTTCTAACTCTGTCGACCCAGCTTATTTTCAGTAGTCGTCTGTATACCCACAGCCCTATAATATAATATAACTGTATAGCCTCAGTTAGAGTCCACGCTTCCACTCCATACAGCAGGACAGGAAAGATGTAGCAAATGTCACTCGAACTCTAAGGTCAATACTAAGATCGTGACTGCAAAGTACGTTTCTCATTTTTACAAAGGCAGCTCGGGCTTGTCTAGTCGGCTTTTAATTTCTGCGGTTGGATCCCAGCTCTCATTGATATTACTGCCGAGATACACGAGTTTCTCTACTCTGTCCAGTGTGGCATCTCCAACTTTTATTCCGTCATCCTGTATATAATTATGTTTGTCTTCGGTTGTCTCCATTAAGGCTTCCTTAAATATTTCCTCCGAATATAAGTTAAAAAGTAAAGGCGACAATATACAGCATTGTCTCACTATTCTTTTTATATTTATTTCATCCGACAGTTCTTGTTCAACCTTTATTATTGCCACTTGATGCCAGTATAGATTTGTAATTATTCGTAGATCTTTATCGATCAATCCCGCTGTTTCCAATATTTCTAGCATTTTGTTATGTCAGATTTTGTCAAAAGCCTTTTGCCAGGCTACTGTATTTAAGTTTTATATCTCATAGTATTCTACTAGTTAAATTCTATTATTTGAGGTACGAAACGTCACGATTTTACTAATAAGACCGCAGATACATAACTAAGGCCCTTTTGACAAGCTGATGTATTTTACATTTCTATCTTATTGTATTCGATTGGTTAAATCCTGTCATTTGCGGTACTGTACGTTATGATTGGGCCACTAAAAACGAAGATACGTAACTAAGGCCCTTTTGACGTGATGCTGTATTTGATTTCTATGTCATTGTATTCTATTGGTTAAGTGGTATCATTTGAGGTATCGTACGTCACGATTGGACTAGTAGGACCGAAGATACATAACTACGGCCATTTTGACATGCTACTCCATTTAATTCCTATACCTCATTGTATTTTATTTGTTAAATCCTTTCATTTGAGGTACTGCACGTCATGATTGGACTAATAGAACTAAAGATACACAACTAAGGCCCTTTTGACATTGCTCTGCATTTGATATTTCTATCCCATTGTATTCTTTATGTTAAATCCTATCATTAGAGGTACTATACGTCACGATTGGACTAATAGAACCGAAGATACGTGACTACGGCCCTTTTGACATGTTGCTGTATTTAATTTTTTTATTTCATTGTTTTCACTTGGTTAAATCCTGTCATTTGAGATACTGTACGTCACGATTGGACTTATAGAAACGAAGATATATAATTAAAGCCTTTTTGACATGCTGCTATATTTGATTTTTCTGTCTTATTGTATTTTATTGGTTAAATCCTATTATTTGAGGGGCTGTACGTCGCGACTGGACCAATTGGAGCGAATATACAATAGGTAGTTGCAATATATAATAACCCGTTACTTTTAACTAAACATGATGCCAGAATGATTTGTGGGTGAAAAAAATATATATATATTCTTAAATTTACTATTTCGTTGTGGGTAATATTATATTCAACAGCGATGCCAAATTTCTGATGCTAAAATGATTGATAATGAAAGTGGGATATACATTTTCATGTATATAATGGCAGCGAGTAAACGGTAAAACCCTGAACTAAATATATATAATATTTTCACTGTACCATCATTTTAGACTCAAACATTTTCTGGAATAAACTTATATAACTCAGTAAGGGATAAAGAGAGAAAGCAGATATTTTAAAATACCAACACGGTATCAAAACTCTAATCAATGAGATGGTTAAAATTCTTGTAACAGGTACAGGAAAAAAGTTATTAAGGTCTTGTAAAGTAGCGTCGATATACAGATGCTACTTTGCAAGACGATGCTAAATTGATGGTAAAAGCATAATGTATCGATGCGAAAATGATAGTAGGATGTATATATATATATATATATATATATATATTTATATATATATATATATATATATATATATATATATAAATATATACAAGCTATACGCTCCTGAAGAAGCTGAAGCTGAAACTTGAAGATCTTTTTGTGTGGAGAATCATCCCATTCTGGGATTGGTTTTACAGTTTTTGGTATGACTTCGCTATTTCCCCTACTTTTCTCCATTCTTTTCTCTTTTTGACTGCCCTCTCTATATTTCTAATTTCCATATTTCTTAAGTCTTCTTTCACTTGTTGTTTTCATCTCTGTTTAGGTCTGCCTCTGTTTTTTTTTACCTGGTGGTATATATTCCATTGTAACTCTTTACTGACTGATCTTCTCTCTTCTCATTATGTGTCCATACCTTAACTCTTTGTGTTTTCATTGCTCTAACTATGTTTTTTTGACCCATCCATTCTTGTATTTCGTAATTCATCCATTATCTTGATTCCTTTTCGTTTTCCCTCTTTGGTCCCAGTATTTTTCTGATAATCTTCCTCTCAAAAACTTTCAACTGCTCTTCTTCTCTTGCTGTTAATCTAAACGTTTCTGCGGCATATACTATTATTGGTCTTATGGTTCGTTTTGTAGATTTTCATTTTTGTGTTTCGGCTAATTTTCTTACCTCTAAACATTTTTTTATTCCTATAAAACGCTGTATTTCCCGCTTGAATTCTTCTTTTAGTATCTACACTTCCATTTCTTCTGTTGACTAGTACTCCCAAATATTTGAATGTTTCAACCTCTTCAAAACCGTGTGTATCTATTGTCAGCTATGTCATTTGTGTCTTCTTTTTCTTGCTTACGTTTATGTATTTTGTTTTATTTTCAATCCTGTCAGTTTGACTTCGTTTTCTATTTCTTCGAAGGGTTTCTTTAATGAATTTTAATCTGTTGCTCCTTTGTTTGTACTTTTTTTAATTGGTTTTGCTCTCACGTTTTTTTCAGATACAAATGTAGAGTGTTTTACATCTTTGGGCATTCACCATTTTTATAATAACGATTTAAAAACACGTGCAACAATCCATTTATAAACTAAAAATATCGTTCACGTTAGTAGGCGTGCAATTCTATCTATTAAAATGAAATGCATGCTTTTCTCATGAAGGTGTTCTTCACCTTTTGAAATTTAGCAGCTCTTAATGTTTTACGTTTTCTGGTCCAGATTCCATCGTCTTCAGGTAGCCCAACACACGACAAACTCCATTTTCTTTTGCCAATTTGCACATGTGTTCTTTGCTATTTAACTCCTTTAAAATGTCTATTTTATGTTTCAAAGCTAAAGTCTTGTATTTTGATGACGACATTTTTGACTACAATATTTTCACTTAACCTTCCAGAGTTAACATGTGAATTTAATGCCACGAAAGCCAAAAATTGTCGATATTTTCCGATTGCGTAGCAATATAGGATCACAGCGCTTAATAGTTTACTCTAAAAAGGTCTTCTATTTAGTAGTATTTCAGTGTTCGTAATAGAGAATATTATTTTTTTATTTGCAGACTTTTTTTCTACGCGTTATCCTTTATGTTTCATATTTTTAAGTACGTTTTGTATTGAATTATGAAAAAAGGTTTAAGAAAATGCTGGTCGTCAGGAAAAAGTCGTCATTATGGATTACGAAAAAGAACAGGAGCGTCTTTTACGATTTTACAACGATATTGACACTTAGGAAATCGAAATGGAGGCTGATGATGATGATTGCAGTCTATATGTATGGTAACTAGATTGAAGAGCAAGAACAATACGATATGAAAGAAAATATTGATGACGTTCTAGGTATTCCACATGAAAATATTAAACCAGATGTTTTGACAAAACCTTGTTCTATAAGTAAGAATAAATAAACTCAGTGTAAAAAAACATTATTTAAAAAATCTTCGGGTATGCACGAGGGATGAAAATATTAAATTTTTACCGGTAGTCAAGGGACCCACACGAGGAAAAAAATCCTTTGGAATATTTTTCTGGTTGTTTTTTATAGACGGTATGTTGTTTGATATTATAGAAAATACCAATGTATGTATTTAGTGAAATGTCTGCACCAGATCCAGAAAACAAAAATGCTAGAAAAACAGACCTTTTAGAAATAAAGACACTTGGGTTTTTTGTAATGTAGCTGCAATGACAACAGAACAATAGAAATACAAAAAATGTATTCAGAGTAGATGGGATAAATGGAAATTTTTCGCCTAACAATGCCTTTAGTATGGTTTAAATTCCTGCTAAGACATATACGTTTCGATGACAAGCGAAAACGTCAGGAACGGAGGGAAATTGACAAATTGGCCCCAATGAGAGGATTTTTCGAAACCTTTAACTATAGTTTACCAAAACATTTAACTTTATGTGAGTTTCACTTCATGAAAAATTAGAAGCATTTAGTTGAAGGTGTAAATTTAAAGTATCTTCTGAAGGTGCTTTCTCCATTACTGAAGGTTGGCTATAACTACAGCAAATTGCGCTTTATCTTGAGCTGTTATTAGTATCGAATGTGTGCCCATGCCTGTCCAGTCTCTTACATTATTCAACCATTGAACCAGGAGCATTTTCTTCTTCCTGGACCTCTTCTTCCTTCCACTTTCCCTTCCATTATAAGTCGTAGGAAATTGTATTTTTCTCCTCTGTAAATATGTCCTAGATAACTTGTTTTTCTGTGTTTTACAATATTTAGGAGTTCTCTCTCAGTACCCAATCTTCTTAGCACCTCGTTGTTGGTCACGTGCTCTGTCCAAGAGATCTTCAGTATCCTTCGAAAAATCCACATCTTAAAGGCTTCTATACGCCTCATACTTGCAATTCTGAGAGTCCATGTTTCCACTACGTATAGCAATATGGAGTAAATAAACGTTTTTACAAATTGGTAGCGGATATCCAACGATTTAAAGTATACATGCCCCAAAAGCCAAATAAATGTGGGATAAAGACATATGTTCTGAAGCTATTTTTATGTGAAATCTTAAAGTAATTACTATTTTATTGGGAATAAGCCACAATTGAAAATTTAAAATAAGTTTATTGACTTTTCAATTTACACTTCGGAAATCGTGCTCAAAATACAAACATTAATAAATTAAACAAATTTTGTTTTCTTTTATTACTTGGTAAAAAATTATTCTAATAATTTAATTTTATCTGATTCATTTATATTGACAAATATAAAACAGATCACTTAAAAATTAGGACGACTTTATTGCCGTCGATTACATGAAATCAACTTTGGAATATCCGTTAGAAAAAATCATAGCATGTGATTCGTCTTTAAAATTACAACCACATACCATGATGACAGTAAAATTCTCCTGTAATTCCATAGTAAATCACGAGGAAAATCCAGGAAAACACTTCTTAAAAACCCAAATACTATCCCGTCATGGTAAGTATTTGGTGTTACATTTAGTTTAATCTTAATAAACACCAAATTCTGATTTTATATGTATATTATTTCTTCTTCTTCTTTTTATGTAGACATGACTGTCTGTTTTTCAATGTGCCTTCAGTAAGTTGTCGTTTCATCGTTTTTGTGGTTTTCCTACTGACCTTCTTCCTATTGGAACCATCTCCTGCCGTGCTAGTTCTTCAGTAGACCTTCCACCTCCAATTTACATCTTAGTAAATTTGCTGTTATAACCATACATTTTGTCTATTTTGTGGAAATTATCATGTTAAATTTTCTGGTGGTTATATTAGATTAGTGCAGCATAAGTTGTAAATCGTCTTCACTTTGAGTGAGTAGTATTGCATCGGCTGCATAGCAGATTGTTTTAAGTTGTTTTTTTCCCATTTAGTATCCTTCTTTAGTTCTTACTTTTTTATTATTTTATCCATAATCAGGTTAAAAAACAGTGGAATTTCCCTATCTTATCCCATTGCCAGCTTCAATAGGGCCGTTTAGTTCTTGTACTACTTTTACTTTTATTGTGTTGTTTTGGTAGATATTTTCGATCGTTTTAATTATTCCTAGAGGTGTATCTCTTGCGTACAATAAGTGGATAACGTTCGTTAATTTGACCCGGTCAAATGCCTTATTAAGGTCCACGAAACATAAAAGATATGCTGGTTTTGTTGTATTCTAATGATTTCTCTTGCACTTGCCTTATTATAAATGTATGCATAATTTTCCCGACCTAAAACCTTGTGGTTTTTCTGCTAGTATTATAATTTCATTCAGTTTATTTGCTATTACTTTGGTGGTTAATTTTAGTGTTGTGTTTAACAAGTTAATTCCTCTGTAATTTTCCAGGTCCGATTTGTCTCCCTTTTTGATGAGAGGTATTAGGTGCTTGATCTCCATTATTGGGGAATTCTGTTTTGTTCTATTATTCTTTAGATTAGTTTTAATAGTTGTTTGGTCAGATCTGGTCCTCGGTACTTTAGGAGTTCGTTCGGTGTTCTGTCCTTTTTTGGCGATTTTCTATTTTCTAATTTCCTTAATGTTTTCTTTACCTCTTCCTCCTCAATATTTATTTTTTCGTTTGTCGTCACCTCTGGTGATTCATTATTGTCCTTTAGCAAATGGGGATCGAAAGTATTCTGACTTACTAATAGTGGTATGTTTCTTTTATTAACTTCCTTTTCTACTATGGGTAACCAGATCCCACTGCATTCTGCCAGGAAATTACCATCTGTCTCTTTTAGGACTATACTTAAACCATTCCATTGAACCCTATGTTCATTTTCCCATGCGTGTTTACATATTTGAGATCTATTGACTTTTATATTTTTAATATAATATTTTTGTTGACTTATTCTAACATTAATGATCTTGATGTTTCACCAAAATAAAACTGATCGCATTTGTAAGGTATTTTATAAATACAATTCTTTGTCCTTTCTTGTTCATTGTTAGGTTTAGTTTTAGACAAAATGGATATCAATGTGTTTTTTGTTTTGAATGTTGTTGAAATATTAAATTTATTTTATCTCTAGTTGTATAATTGTATGTATTATTTTAGCTTGACAGTTAAAAAATTGGCTGTATTTTCTAAACTAATGATTTTACAAACAAATACCAACAAACAAAAAAGTTGTAAAATATATATGTATTTCATACAATTGACGTCCCTTTTTTAAACCAATAATATTTTCCAGAAAAGTTGGAAGGGTGGAAAGATTTGTAGACCCCCTAAAATCTAGAAAAATCGTGAAAAACATATTTCGCCACTTCGTGTTTATAATAAAAAATTCGTTTTTATTTTGTAAATTTAACACCCCGTAACTTTTTTTGGTGCACTTTTGCATATAGATAAGTTAGGCCAAATCGACTTATTTTCATCCCTAAAAATCGTGGTATAATTTATGACCAATATTTTTGTGACACCCTGTACATTTCGTCTTGAATGTAGAATATCTAAGGCGACATCTTTAATAAGTCATTGATTTAGTTATCGTACTTAGTTAATTCTTTAAGAAAAATATATTGTTTTTGGGCCTTAATGGGACTTATTAAATCGGCAAGCTCTTACTCTATTGGGTTTATCTTTAAGGGTCGTTCAGGACGGATGTCTTTGACAGTAAACGCATTATATAACTTGTACAATTGGCGCCTGTTGTTGAAATGAATCGTAAATGTTTTAATTAAAAAATATTTAAGTTAATTAATACGTTTTATTTTTGTATAGCATATTATTACGGGGGCGGTTGTTGACAGAAAATGTAGACGTAAGTTCTCATACCAACATAACAAATTTAATAGTTATGTTTTTAATAAAGCAAAATGATTTTAATATACATCCGTTTTATCATTAACATTCTTTTTTACTTTGTCGCCATGCTGTGTCAGAAATATTTAGTTACATTTGCCCGTTTGTTTGTCTTTTGAGTAATACCAATACTAATTCTCTTCAGACAAAGGTAGACGCTGTCTCTTACTAGGTATTTTTGTTCTTTTCTCTGATATTTATTACACTCAATATAACAAAGTTAAAAATAGAACAAAAAGACAAAAAACTCATAAAATAGTTAAGGAATGTTACAAATGATAAGATTAGGGTAAACTTGTCCATAGTGGGACGTTTTTTTTTTCAAAAGTCTATAGCACCTTGATTAAGCGTTTGTAAATTATAGTACCTATGCATGGGTAGGGATGTAAAAAAACAAATTAATAATAATTTCAAGTAATCTTTTATTTATAATAAATGTTATTTAACAAGTCCCAGGGTTTCCTGGGTAGATAGAGTTACGAACAATGAAGTAGTGAGAAGAATAGGTAAAGAGAAGGAAGTTGAACTTATAATTAAAGAAAGAAAGCTACAGTATCTCGGACATGTGATGAGGGGCGAGAAGTATGGCATCCTGCGACTCATAATGAAAGGAAATATAGATGGCAGAAGAAGCATCGGAAGAAGACGAATTTCATGGCTCAAGAACCTGAGAGAATGGTTTGGATGCAGCCCAAAACAACTTTTTAGAGCTACTGCCTCAAAAATTAAAATAGCTATGATGATTGCCAACCTCCGTAGCGGAGATGGTACCTGAAGAAGAAGAAGAAGAACAAGTCCCACGATGGACCACTCGTCCCACTATGAACCACTATATGGTCCACTGTGAAAATCATTGTGGTACATAGTAAGATTTTTAATAAAAAACACTTTTACTCTATTTTAAATTAGAAAAAATTCACAGGTAACATAAACTGGCCAGCAGCCCTAGCTGTATTTCCACTAATGGCAGGAGAGGGCAGCTTTAGTAAAATATCTTTTGCTCCTACGGTACCTGCATCATGTTTGTCGGGGAAAACAAATTTGCCGGCCATAATTCTCTTCATTATAGAGATATTATATTCATCTCAACTTATCTTAATAACCTGAGCGACATAATGTTTAATAGTTTTTTTGGCATATATCTTACTATAACATAGTCCTGATTTTGAATAGACAAATCTTGATTTTCTGATGTAAAGCTTTCTAAATCGCTAGAATCGTTGCAATCTCTTCTCTAACGTCACTGTTCGAACTAATGTCGTCATTAAAAACTTGACGTTTAACTTTTTTAGCCATCTGATTTTTCGCCTCTGAAAGTGTTTTTTTAGCCAATCTTTCTTTATGCTGTTTCTATATGGCATCTTTTATGGGGCTATCTGTTATTATTGCTGACTTTAGCTTCTCTCTACTTTTCCTGAGGTTTTTCCTAGGTACAGCTTCGGCATGTGGCCTAATTTGCTAAGGGTTTATTATATTAGATGGGCCATTAATTGGGCTGACATGTCGTGGTTTTTCTACATTCTAATTATTTTCTACATTCTGAACATCTTCCACATCCTCAACACCTTCATTATTTTCGTTACCATTTTTATTTTTATTTTCTTTGGGCCTATCAGTGACAGAAGATGACATAAAATCACTCTATGAAAAAAATTCTGAATTCAGGGGTGCTATACCTGTTTTTTTAAATCCGTTGAGAATGTTTACAGGGGTGAATGTTTTAGGTAGGCGGTACCAACAACACTATAAACATCATAAATGCTCATAAGTATGGCAGAATGATTTAGCATCCAGTCATCAACTCCTCCGTTAAAGTAGCTTTTGCATGGAAAGAAGCAGCCCACGTCGACCGGTTATAATTTATGACTGCAATGGGGTGACAATGTCAATAAAATAATCCCATTATCTTTACATAGATTCAGCACACGAAAATCGTAACGGCTCTCATGGTTGTCAACAACTAATAGAACTGGGAATTCGTTACTGCATCGCGAGTGTTTGATAAAGTGCTCTATATACTTCAAAAATTGTCTTCCGTCATCCAACCAGAGGGAGACGTTGCACCGTTAATTCTAGAGGAGCCCCAGTAAACATGAAAGGCTTAAATATTTTCCTCGGGACTACAAAGAATGTAGGCACATAAGTTCCATTAGGTCATATTGCAGTGCACATTGTTATTAATGTGATTTTTGCAGCGCTAGTCACTTTTCCAATTTGTTTTTGTTTAATGCTAGTAAGCACCTTCCCGAGGTTATGCACATTGGTGACACCAGTCTCATCACAATTGTATATTTCGTTCGACTGGATATTATGTTTCGTTATCACACTTCTCAAGTTTGTGAAACATGTAGCCACATTATGCTTGTTGAAGCTTGTGGCCCTGCCAAGGCTGGTTGCTTCTGGTTTTCGAAACGGTAACATAGGGTGTCGTTTCCTAAAATTATTCAAACATTCGACTTCAGCTTGTTTCTTCTCATGCCAAGTTCGAGGCACCGTTTTATTACTAAGCCGTAGCACAGTTTACAAGCCTGAATTATGTACTCGCATAATAGCTGTTTCTCTCTACCTGTAAATATTGTTTTAAAACTATGGGTTCATGCATATTCAAAATCAATTGTGTTTTGTTCATTAGCTTCATTAGCTAATTTGAACTTCTTCGCTTTCCGCTGTAGAGCCGACTTGCTTACACCATGCTTTTTGGATGCCCTCATCAATGACATTTGATTTTCTACAACATCTTCTACTGCAGAATGCATAGACTTTGCATTGTACTTTGTGATTCTCTAGGCCTACGCTTTTTCCGAAAACTGCTGACAGTTTGGATCTTTGATGTCTCGGCATATTTAATTCTGCAAAGAATGAAAATGTTTAGCATGTTTTAGTATATTTAAGCATGGACCGCATTATGTTACCATATCCCAGTATGGACCGCTTTTTTATTCCCACCATGGACCATGATGCATCAAAATACATATGACCAAAAATTTTATCAAAGTGGTAGAGCTGGGTTTTAACAAAAGAAGACCATATTAAGGTTATGTATATTTTAGATATCCATACCAAATTCAAGTTAAAAAGGATACATTTCGGCGGATTCTTCGAAAAATCGGAACATGGAAATAAAAATGTTTAGCTGATCACCTCGTCTGAATTTTCAAAATATCGAAATGCACAGTACTAATTAAAGAACTGACACAAGATTCGGAGGCGGCACTTTTAGGATAGCACACATACTAATATATAGCTCTGTTGCGACGATGATAAAATAGCCAGGAGAGTGAAATTCTCACTATGGACCGCGTCACACTATGGACCAGTTTACCCTACTCTTTGTATATCTTATACATATACCTACCTACTTTTATAGACATACAGTAGAATATCACGAATCTGGTACTTTAATAAACGGACACATCTCATAAGCCGGCACCCTTTGCCAGTACCTCCCTCATCACTACTTCCACTATACCGCGTATCATTTTCTTTATTGCACTGGAACCTTTTTAAAAGATTTTATTGGTTTTTTAAAACCTAAACAAATATTTCTAATATTAAACCTTAACTGACCTAACTATAAGTAAATAAATGAAATATTATTCTAAATTAAATATTCTAAATCCAAATGAAATATTATTCTATAACAGAGCTTTGTAAATAGTCTTGGTCATTTTGTGGCATTGACGGCATCATTTTCTTTATGGCACTGATTTTTTCCTTTGAAATTTCTTTTTTTGCGGACAGAATTTTATGTACAACATTTGGTGGAACTTTCACTTTTGCAGTTTTTTTGCTGCGGCGTGGGAGTACTGGATTAGCCGGCCTTATTGACACTTTAGTAAATTCATTTTTCAGTGTGACTTTCTTTAAAACATACTTCGGTTAAGTCATGTTTTGAAAATTTTAGAGAACATACTTTGTTAAATGGAATGTTTTCAAATTTAAGTTGTTTTGAACACTGTTCATAATCCCTAAATTCTGACTCTTTCATTTGAATTATTTGAAAGGGTTTTTTTTGTTAATTTGTTTCAGTTCCCTTATAAAGCCAACAGGTAAGCAACATTCTGTTTTAGAGATTGTTGTGAGAATATTGTCTACCTCCTGTACGCTACCGAGTCCAGGAATGGAATACTTCATTGTTAAAACCTCCAGGTCTGGATGATTTTTAAGTACATCTAAAACACCCTGGAATCGCTACAAGAATTGGTAAATAGAATTAACGATTATTGCATTAGATACGGACTAAAAATAAATAAGAGAAAAACTAAATTTATGATTGTCTCAAAAACGCAACATGGAAATGAAAGATTAATGATAGAGCAAACCCAAATAGAAAAAGTAGAGACATATAAATATCTGGGAACCTGGGTTGATGACAAAAATGACCAAAGCAGAGAAATCAAAGTCCGAATTGAAACTGCAAGGCAAGCATTTGTGAAAATGAAGACAATGCTTACCAACAGAGACCTTCAGTTGCATCTCAGACTGAGGGGTCTAAGGTGTTACATATTTTCTATCTTACTATACGGAATGGAAGCTTGGACATTGAAGAAACAACACATAAGAAAAATAGAAGCGTTCGAAATGTGGTGTTACAGAAGAATATTAAAAATTCAGTGGGTTCAAAGTATTACCAATGCTGAGGTACTACGACGTCTAAATAAGGAGTTAGAAATTATGAACAGCATAAAAAGGAGAAAACTAGAATATTTGGGTCACATAACCAGAGGAGAAAAATATGAGCTGCTGAGAATTATTATGCAAGGAAGGATCCAAGGAAGAAGTAGCATAGGAAGAAGACGCATCTCCTGGCTGAAGAACCTTAGAGAGTGGTTTAACTGTAGTTCACTAAAACTTTTCAGAGCAGCAGCCAACAAAGTGACCATAGCCGTAATGATATCTAACCTCCGATAGGAGATAGAACTTTAAGAAGAAGAAGAAAAATACAAAAAGAAATGTGGGAGTTTCGATTTTGGGGGACGCAGCTGTCACTCTAAGTGATAAGTTGTCTAAGATGATTTTCTTCTAAAACCTTTTCTATAATTTTTCTGAACGCACTGGCTAGGTAGTTTCCACTTCGTCCCTGGAGAGTTTCTATCCATATTGCACAATATGCCTTATTTGTTGTGGATGAATGCCGTTTAAATTTTACATAATAAGTTTTGGTAAAAAAAAGTAATTACCAATGGAAGATTTTGGGCAAGTTATTACATTTTCCAAGTCAAAACATAAAACTGGAATGTCACTTTTTTTATCATTTTGTTTTTCTTTTCGCATACCTTCCTTTTCTTTAGTATGTTTTTCCATAGATTCGGCTTCAGTATTATTTAGTCTTTTTTTATTTTCTTTAAGTAAAAGGTGGAGCAGGTTTCACACATGTTTTTTTTGGTTTGTGAAAACTATAATTAAAATTAGTACAAAATATATACCTGTACATTGAAAGTCTAACTGTTTCTATGTTATTTTCGGCACAATAATTAAGATATAAATCGTACATTTTTGGAATTGTTAAAACTGCTTCCAGATATTTTTACAGTAATGAGATTCAACCACATTAAATTTCTTAATATGATCGATAACTACCTGCTTTTTCTCATAACTAATTTTTCTAGTACCAGTTTTTCCTCTCATATCTTTTTTTGGAACTTCACGATCAACAGAATGTACAGTGTATACTGGTTTTTGAATAATATTTAGAGTTCCCAAGAAAACATTTTTGCATACATTTATTTTCTCCTTTTCAACTTTAAAAATGTATTTAAATGAATAGGTAAGATGAGAAGCACCTTTTGTAGTTTTGCGCCATTTAATATATTTTTCAGTTACTTGCTTAAGAAACACATACCTACTTTTCATTTTGATTTAATTCATAATAATAATTAAACAATCTTTTTCGGACATTTCCACCAATTTTTTTGGCTTATTGGAGTTTGCATCTATTAACATGTTCTTTACCTGCTTGGCAAAGCTTTTTTCGTAAATTGTTTTTCTAAGATTTTGTTTTTCATAATTTCTTTGTCACAAGCGTTTTCTCGACCTTTTTTGACTTATTTACCTTTTTTTGATTGCAAATTCTCTTTCGTAATTACTTCACTCTCTTTCTCATCGTCTGTCTTTTAAGTCTCGTTAATTTCTAACCCAGGAGGCTCAAAAAATATAATTTAAATTAGTTTTATTTTTATGATAATAAAATTTTACTACATGTACTTCATTACTTGTTCCAATTTCGACTTCTTGAACTATTTCTTCTAAATGGTCACCTTCGTTTGTAAATTCGGAAATTATTGTCGTGATTTCTGTAGATTCTATTATTATTTAATCTGAAACTTGGGAAGGAACGATTGTAGATCTAACGGAAGCATCGCCAGAGTCGTTAATTATTTCCGGGTTTTCTATCATATCTTCTATTGTGTGTATCTAAAGGGGTATTATTTTCCCTAATAATAATATTATCACTTGTAGTGTTTTGCGGCGTTTCAGATATATTGCCTTTGTCAGCAAGCAGAACATCATCACATTTCTCACGAGCTAAAAGTAATGACACTACTTAATGGAACTAAAGTTCTTAAAATATTATAGTATATTTTTATGTATGAGAGAGTAATAAAACAATAAATTATGTATGCAAATCCCTAAACTGTTGATACGGGTGACTCAATGAAAAACAGATATTTGTCAACAAGTTTACAGAAGTATATAGGAAAACAATTTTAAATTGAGTATGACCACCAGGTATAAAGGTTGGAGCAGAATAGAATACAATAGTTGTGAGGGTTACTAATCCCTAAATAAGGTTGCCAGTGTCGGAGTGATGAAGGTTAACAGGTACTAATGAATTTGCAAGAAATGTAAGATGTTTATTTTATTGGTTATATATAACCAATAAAAGTTTAATAAGTACCTACCTATTTGCAAAATAAAGTTTAATTCTTTAGATAAAATAAAACGTTTTATTTTATCTGAAATGAGTGCATTCCACGAAGTAAGGGTTTCAACAATCAAACATTTAATTCTTTAATTCCTGGAATCTACGACAGTAATTGACTAGATAATTACCTTTTAAACTTATTCCACAGAAAATGTGATAGTGGGTTTTTCCATTTTGTAGGAAGGTCCAAGTGGCGTATTCAAAATTCTTAACAGTTCACTAAAAGTAGGTACTTCAGTTGCAAGGTGCAGTTTATTGTGTATACTAGTGTTATGGAAAATTTGGAAGTGAACCCCATTTACAGACAAACGTTTATGTGAAAGTGTTGATGAGACCGTTGAGTTAGTTAGCAGTACACTTGGTGTTGGGAAATCTACGATTTACAGAGTTATTAAAGAAGAGAAATGTGGTAGTTTTGAAATGCCACGTAATGCTCCAGGGAAACCAAAATTTCAAATAGAATATCATTTTAAAGAAGGACTTCGACGGAAAGTGCATGAATTCTTCTTTAGACAAGAATTTCCAACATTGGATAAAGTTCTTGTCTCAGTTCGAGATGATAAGGATTACCCAGAAATGAGTCGAAGTACGTTATGGCAACTTTTAAAAGAAATAGGCTTCCGCTGGAAAAAGAATCCCAGAAAGTCTATTTTATTAGAAAGAAGCGATATTGTCATATAAAAAAGACATTTTCTAAGAACCATAAAGGAAATGAGAAACCAAAAAAGAAAAATATTTTATCTTGATGAAACATTGATCAACGAGGGTCATACACCAAATAAATTTTGGCAGGATGAAACTGTTACAAGTCAAAGGCACGCTTTTGTAAATAACTTATCTACTGGTTTAAACCCACCATCAGGAAAGGGACGCAGGCTGATAATAGTACACATTGGCAGTTCAGACGGTTTTGTTGAAGGTGGTTTATTAACTTTTGAATCAACTCGTACCGGTGACTACCATGAAGACATGAACGCTGATGTCTTTCAAGAATGGTTCGAACAAATGATAGATCTTCTTCCTAAGAACTGTGTAATAGTAATGGATAATGCAAGTTATCACTCCAGACTTATAGAAGGACTGCCCACAACCAAGTGGTTAAAAAAAGACTTGCAGAATTGGCTGAGTTCAAAAAATATTACGTACCATCCCGGATCTATCAGAAAGGAACTTTATTCGTTGTGTGCCCTTCATAAAGAAAAATTTAAAAAATACGAAATTGATGAAATTGCCAAAAATCGTTGAATGACAGTACTTAGATCCCCACCATATCATTGTGAATTAAACCCGATTGAACTGGTATGGGCACAGATAAAGAGTGAAGTTTCAAGAAAAAATACCACTTTTAAAATTTATGATGTTAAACAGTTGTTTTTGGAGGCCGTAAATAATGTAAAACCTGAAAACTGGGAAAAGGCAGTAAATCACACTATTAAAGAAGAGGAAAAAATGTGGAAGCTGGACAATATTACTGATAAAATGATCGAGCCAGTTATTATAAATCTTGGTTCTGAAAGTTCATCTTCTGAATCTGATTTGGATTTGTAACAAGTAGCTGTAAGTTTTATATTAATATTTTTATTCATCTATTTAACATACCTTAGACGGTTTTAAAAACTATTTTTCTCTTTTGTAATTTTTAAAAATTAAAAAAAATGTGAATTTTTTAAAACCCTTTTTAATGTAGACCAGTCAGTTCTAATATAGTGTGTGATAAAAGAGGTCACTTTTGTTTACATACACATAACACTTTATAACATTGAAATAATTCATTTATTTTTTACAATTATTCAAAGTAATTTTTCAATTAATCTTGAGCACGCCCATGGAGTGGTCGGAGGTACCAGTTAAAATTATGCTAATTACTCTCTCGTTCATAAAAATAAACTATAGTCATAATTTTAGGTAATTGATAGGTATTTACATATTTTTAATATTAAAGTTTTTCTATTCATGGTAGTTTAAGTGTAAATTGGCACCCAATTTTTATAACAACGGTGTAACTACTGCTTGGGAATTACAACGCTGAAGATAGAACTCTGTGCGATTTTTCTAAAACATCTTCCCGTGGTTAGATGGCGCTACGGTTTATTATTTTCGATGAAAAAGAACACTTAGAACCTTATTAGGCTAAAACTTACAATTTGAGAAAAGGTGCAATTAGGACTTACTATTGTAAGTGGACGATTTGTTAAGATGTATAGATTGGAAGGATTTACATTTTTATTGTTCCAAATAATGCTCTAAATAATTAGCTAATTAATACAACAAAGTTCTTTTGGGCCTTTATTAAAACAATTGAGTTTAACATAATTACATTAACTTAAAAAATCAATTAGTTCTTTGAACTTCCTAGAATTGGTTTTAGAATAAATTAGTTGTTCCTTAACTTTACGCATATTAGTTCAACATGTTTAACATATTGTTAATACTATTTTTTATTATTTAAAACGATAACAATCTAAAAATATCAATAATTTTTAAATTAATTTAGGGACAATTTTACCATGTATAGTAAATATCAAACAAGTATTAAAAATTACTTTAATGCTATATTTTCGGCTTACTACTGTATCAAACATTATTATTTGTAAAGAAGCAAGGATTCTTTCTTGGCGTATGATGCCCGAGTTCCAGTCCCACTGGGGTGGAAAATTTAAGAAACAGATTCCAAAGCCAATAAAGCCGAAAAATATTGATAAAAGTTAAGGTATCTTATTTGTATTCTTATTATATTAAATGTATATTGTAGAACACCAAAGAACCTTATACAAGTAACCTTATATTGCACTCTTATATTGACGTATTTCATGTTTCAAAATAGGACAATCCTAAAGGTTTTTGTCGTTATTTAATCTTATTGTTATGTTATTCGTTGCGTTACGTTACAAGTTTATATTTTATTCTGCTAAGACGAGTAGTCTTTATTCTATTCTAAATAATATTTGTTTATTCTTGTTATCACCTGTAACTGGCTTAAGTTATCAACCAATAAAATAAGATGTGGTTAACCATTATCCCTTGTGTGCATACCCAACTTTACCAACGTTGTTACATACCCGGGTACCCCGGTGCCCATCTCTCAATTTATCGATTTTTTCATTATTTATGCAATTGAAATTGTATCCTTAACGTTTATCGCAGTAAATAAACATCAAAAATGAGTGTCCAAAGAATTTGTAAATGAATTGGCATGATATAGCTCGCGGAGGTAATGGATATTCTGCGAAAGACAGGTATTGACGACAAGGACATTCGAATTGTGGCAAACCTATACTGGGGTCAAACAGCAAGAGCAAAAATTGGCAACGAACTCACTGAAAGTGTGCAGATCAAAAGAGGTGTCCGTCAGGGGTGTATATTATCCCCACTCATATTCAATATTTATTCCGAAGAAATATTTAACAAATGTATGGAAAATGCAAATGAGGGCATAAAAATAAACGGCGAGTTAAACAATATAAGATATGCCGACGACACGGTGATCCTTGACAGTACCATAGACGAATTACAGCAGGTAATGGAAAGAGTTGGAGCCTGCTCGACAGTTAAGGATCAGTAACATACTAATTGACCATCTTATGTGTACCTTGGCACCAACGTAAATGCAAAATGGGAACAGGCCACAGAAATTAAGGCGAGAATAGAACGAGCTAGAGCATTTAGCAATATGAAAAAGCTCCTCATAAGCAGGGATTTGTCTCTTCCCCTAAAACTACGTCTAGTTAAATGCTACATTTTTCCGATCTTACTGTATGGTGTGGAGGCCTGGACGCTGACGGAGACGCTCACGAGAAAACTAGAAGTATTCGAAATGTGGGTGTACCGACGCATTCTTCGTATATCCTGGACCGAACATGTCACCAACATAGAGGTAATCCAAAGAATCGGAAAGGAGAAAGAAATCGTGAATACGTCCAGGCAAAAATTGACAGTAAGCGAGGGCCAGGCAGGAGAAGACACTCGTGGCTCCAAAATCTGAGGAAGTGGTTCGGGCTCACATCGATCGAACTATTCAGAAGCGCCGCGAACAAGATCAGAATTGCCATGTTAATAGCCAACGTTCGCAACGGACAGGGCACTTGAAGAAGAAGAAGACGTTGCCTCACTTGTTTCATACCTCATTTATTATGAAAATAATAAGATGTTGCCAAAAAAAACCAACCAGCGACGGCTATTTATACGTAAATTGAGCGAAGAGCTTGCAATGCCAACAATTGAAGATCGATATCGTACCTTTAAAATAATGAGAAATTATAGCACCAAAATCACTATTGAAAGTGTTATCGGTCGGCCAGTAAATCCTGTGGAGGCTGCTCTAGGTCCGGCGATTTAAAAAGATGCATCAGAAAAAAGAAAGTTATCGGTTCCTGCCATATTTGTTACAAACAAGCAATCAAGAAGAGAAGGAAAACCCGAAAGGCTTGCTTCGAATGTGATAAGCCTATCTGCGATGAGCATGCAGTAACTTTTGCCAAGTGTCTAGAATGCAATAAATAAATCTTTAATTTGGTTTTTTACATAAATTTTCTTTATTATTATTATTACCCAATCAATTTCATATGCATGAACCAAATAAATTACTTAAAATTAAATTTTTCTATGGTGGGTACCCAGGCACCCGGGTGTGTCCGCGTCATATGTACAATTTGAACTTAATTATTTGTGCTAAAAAAAATTCTGAAATATCTCAAAATGCACCATTACCTTACAATTTAGTTAAATAACGACGATTCGGGCGTTCAAAGCCAAATTTTAATTTTTAATCAACTTACATGAAAAATGACCCGGGTAACCGGGTAGCACACAAGGATTAAGCTGAAATATCCAAAATTCTAAGTTATATTTAAGGCGTCTATTAGACAAGGCCTCTGGTGGTACAACTAATAGATAAGGTGAAAGTAAAAGGAAGACTTTACAAAATATCGATCAGACCAATAAAGACATACTCGACAGAAACAAAACCTGACACAGAGAATAAAAATAATGCTAGAAATAGCAGAGATGAAAACCCTTAGAAAAATCGATGGTAAGACACTATGGGACAGAGATAGAAGTACAAATATACGACGGAGATGCAATGTAGAGAACATTAAGGACGAGGTAAGAAATAGAAGAGTAGAATGGAATGATCATATAAGCCGAATGGCAACAAATAGAGTAGTAAAGACTTGTCAAAAATGTAAAAAATCCAATACTTAACGAATTTATTCTAAGACGCAACTATACAAAAACTGAAGTAGCATATAATTGGAAAAAGATACTGTTGCTTGTATACCTTTATGTGATAGCAATGTAGATGAATGCAAAAATATGAATTTCAAATAAATTTTGTTACACATGTGTAAAAGTTCGAACGCTTTACTAATTTGTTAATTATTGTTTATACCTTCAGAAATTATAATAAACATCAAAAAATCATATTGTAATATAAAAACAAAAAATCATGGTTGCCAAAACGTACATTCAAATGTACAAAAGCGCCGAGAACGCCTGAGCTGTCAGTGCTTCATTAACAATTAAAAACAATATTTTAAATTAACATTGAATTTAGGTATTTGGTGATTTTAAAAATAATATTTTTTACTTGTTTTTTAGCCTTAATAAATTGTTTATAATTCGATTTTCTCGATTAATGGCGAAAAATGTATTTTCAATGGCCTTGAAGCTGTAGTATATGTGAGAGGTTAATTTGGGGTAACAAAAGATTGCCACCTATGATTTAGACAGAAAATCCACTAAATGGTGGTGTAAAATTTTCTACAAATTGTTTAAAGAAAGGAAGTTCCTCTTTTTAATTATTTAGCCCCTGCTGATAACAGCTGAGCAGTTGATACTTTTGGGGAGATCCAAAGCCAAAATTAAAAAAAAAACACGTCCTCCAGTCAGGCACACTAAAATGCAAAAACATAAAAACTGATGACAAATATAAGAGATCACCTTTCAAGAAAAATCATTTACAATAAAACAAGATGTTTCAGTTGCTCCCAACAAAAGGAAAGCCATACAAAAACTTTATGTGTCGGATGCAATCTTTATGCGAAAAAAATGTAGGTACTCATTTATACGCAATTATACCTTATTTTTAATAAACATTTCTGTTGTAAGTATTCTTTTTATTATTGATGAGACCTTAAAACCCCAATCAAAATTTCTGTTGGGGCCAATAGTTCCCACCTCCTTAAAATCGACAAAGGAGAATCGTGATTATAAAAGTGCACAGTTTCAGTCTCTAGCATGTAAAAATGAATTCAGTGGTGAAAGGGTTATGTATGTTTATTTTATCTACAATATGTTTTTGTTTTGTTTTGATTTATTTTCTTTCATTTTTAATTTACTCTTCCATCATCATTATCATATTTATACATAGAATTTTGAAAACCCCATATTTTTGATACGTTTAACGTCTCACTTTATTGCACATGCCTTATCTTAGAGAAATCAATAGCAAAACGGGCAATGTTACAGACTGTAGAGTGAATAATACATATTGCATATTTCAAAGTTAACTTAAAACGCTTAACACTGCATAAGTATTTAAAAATAATCAAATTAGAAACCATGCTATTAAATTTTTATCTCAAATTAGCTAACAATAGTCTAGTTGATTAAGTCCACTTAAAAAAAACATACAACAAACCCTTTAGCTAGTAAACCCATTAGATAATTGAGATGCAATAAGGTGTTAATCTGCAATTAGAAGGCTAAAAGTCAATATTTAGTGAAATGTTGGAAAAATGAAGTATTAATATTTTTAGAATGTTATATTTATTTATAAGTTCTGGCAGAGTTATGATCTTTCTTTATTAGAGGCTCTGTTTGCCATAACAATAAGTCAGAAACTACTTATATTTTTAATACATAAATTCGTAATATACAATTTACATATGTTTTATGTTCATTTTTACAAAATATTAAGCCACTACTAACTGTATAAATCTTAAGTCTTTCTAACATATTAAAGCTGTTCTATAATAATACAAGCTAAAATGTGTTTACACTATTTAATTTCAAATACTGTTATTTCCACTGATAGTTTATTTAGTATTCAAAATATAATATAAAAAGAAGGGAAAACAAATTCGTTCTATTTTTACTTTTTAAAATCTCAATAAAAGTTATTAACGTATTTTAATTATCTGTAAATCATAACACAAAATCTTTTAATTACAGCAAATCATAATGTTAACCTGAATTTTTAAATTTAATATATAAAAAAATGGGATTTGTTTGAAATATTTAAATTTATAACTTAAAAATACGAAATTGATTTTAAACGAGCAATACACCTCATAAATTTACCGCGATTAAATTATTTAGAAACAGAGAAACAAGAAAACAAAGCGCTCCCTTTTAAATAGGTTCTGCAATTAGTAAGTGAAGCATTCCAAGATTAATTTGTCTGTCAAGAGGACAAATTGATTTAAAATTAAAATAGTACTAACTGTTGGTAACCGATTTCAGAAAATTGGTAATCATAAAGAAACTTTGCTAGGTTTCACTATTGCAGCACGACTTAAACATATTTATCGGAGTTTTAACTGTAAATTTTAGTGCAGAATTTCTAAGGTGATCTACCTTGGAAACAATTTAGATAACAAAAAAGTCCTCATGTGAAGGCGGCCACTCAAGTAGAATACCTTCACAGCTTCTCCTGCTTGTCGTAATAGGCGACTAAAAATGGAGTAGCTGTCCCCTGTTCATTACCCAAAATACTAACCTGTCCCCGTATCAAATACTCCCAACTATAATACAAAAATACCCAAGACAATACCCAAGAGATTAAATGTCGCATCGGAAAGACAAAAAGTGCATTCTTGACTATAAGGCTCCTTAAATGTTACGTGTACTCAGTGCTTGTGTACTCAGACAAAGTCACCAATGAAGAAGTACTGCGGATGATGAACACAATCGCGGATTTGGTCAACATCGTGAAGGGCCGTAAGCTGTAGTACTTGGGACATATAATGAGAAATCACGGCAGATACGAGCTACTTCAATGCATTTTGCAAGGTAAAATTAAAGGAAAAAGGGCCCCAGGACGAAGAAGAATATCCTGGGTTGCTAACCTGAGATCATGGTATAGAAAGACCTCAACACAGCTATTTCGTATAGCAACCAACAAAGTCATCATAGCCAGAATGATCGGCAACGTTCGGAATAGACAGGCACCCTAAAAAGATAATACAACATCCACTTCTACCCATCAGACAAGTCCTAATACTCAAAACTATACCCTAGGAGGAAACCTCCAGTATTACAAAAACCAGTGGAAGAAAACACTGATTCATATGCATGGGACAGACGGCTATGCATCATTCTTATATACCGCCACCCCAACCTCAAAGTGTAAGACCATCGTGCCAAAGGGGTGCATGGCTCAAGGGAAAACGTTGGGTCTCAAGCGATGCTCAAAGGAGGGTAAAAACCGGATTATAGCCTTGGTGGAGTATGGGCGCACTGTACCGCTAGACCGAAGAACGGACCCAACTCGTGCGAAGAAAAATGGGCAAATATTTAATAAAAAAGAAGGTAAATATAGGGGTAGGAGAGTCTAGGGAGGATATAGGGGAAGAGAGAAAAAAGATGAGACAAAAGAGAAGAACAAAAAGGAAAACGAAAACATGGGTGAAACAGTGTAGAAGAATGGCAGTGAAGAAGAAACGGGAGATCGGAAACGGGAGATCGGAACTCGCAGAGAGAAAAATATAGATGCCGGTAGAAATTAGATTGAAAGTAAAATCAGTTTAAAAAGAAGTGAAACAGAAGGAAATGTCAAAAATGAAGTTATCCTTCGAGGAGTTATTGAACGCAACATAGGTGGTGGCAAATAAGAAGAACGAAATTAAACAGGGAGCCGCAAGAGTACGGCAGATTTGGTGCGAAATGAAAAGAAACATTAGAGAGTTGTAATATAGTGCTATAGATAACAAAAACATTATGATGATTTGTCAATTCAAATACTTTTAGTCAATTTTTGATAGTTAGCCAATAATTCACCGTCGGAGTGACAGTTCATGTACCTATTTAGACTGGATTTATAATTCCATATTTTGGTGTATATGTTCAAGATATGATTTTATGGAGGCAATTTGAGATTGATCATAATGAATATACAAGATGCTGTACTAGTATAATCGTGTAATCATCAACGAACAAAGAGAAAATTGGCACGTGGCTTTATAAAGTGAGGAACACCGAGCAGCAAGACACCATTGCTTGCCTTACTGCTTATCGATGGATATATTTGATATAACAGCAGTTTCTAGTCTAAGTAGCAGATCCGTTTAGTTCTTATACAACTATGTTACTGCAGTTGATCCACTCGAACGTTAACAGTGAAGTGAATGCGTTTTGTGTGCCTGATCGGCTTAGGTATCTGACCAATAAAAAAATAATACTTAAATATAATTTTACCAAATCCAAACTTTTAAACTACTGTACGGATCTACTAAACTGGAAAGAGATAACAAAGTGTATCTAATGTAGGTGCCGTGAGATGAAGGAATCCAAGGCAATAAACTAGCAGACCTCTTACCAAAGGGACGTTTTCGTGAAATATTCCAAGGGCAGAACCATTCTACTACATCATGAAAGATATTGTAAGAAATTAAATTTAAATTTGACTAGAAAGAAGTCCTAACAGCAAACTAGAGAAGACTGATAGAGACAAACATTTAAAACATTAAGAGGAGGCTTTGACGAACTTTAGATCTTTTGTTAACTAAGAAAACTCATCACATAAATGAGCTGAGTAAACCACGATTCAGAAAATAGACAATGGATGTTGCCCTTTTCTAGCTTCTATAGAAACCAAAAAAGTTTACGTTAAATAAGGCCATTTTAAAAGAGCTTAATTTACAACGATTAGATTACAACGAATTAAATTCATTTGGAGTAATCATGTACACAAAGTATGTGGAAAATATGGCTACAGTTTTATATCTCAAAGTTTTGTTAATACAATTATAGAAGAAAGATGTAGAAAATGGAGCTTTTACTATGCTTGGTGTTATCAAAGCTTTCTTGTGTTTAATCTAAAAATGTCTGGATTAAGAGCTCACAGTGACGACTGAATTAATATACTTATATTTCAGTTTTTTTATGGTCAGTGTTGTCTCTCATCAGTTTTAATCCAGAGTTCCGCTACAATATTTATAGTTATACATAGAGCCATTAAAAAACAGCTCGAAATAGCTGCTTTATACCGTTTCTGCTTTCTTGTTGATCTAACTTAAGCTCCGCAACCTCCAACAAGCAATCACTTCAAAAGTGCACGATTATTGTTCCACCAACTGTTTTGAACTTAGGTTTATGCAGGCGATACTTAAAGGGGCCATAATCAGGCACCAACAAGCTATACTACATTAACTTTGCTGCTTTTAAACAAATCTCTGTTTCAGTTCAAATCAGAGAAATCCCTTGCATTGTGTTAGCTTAACTTAGTTATTTTAAAAAGTGAAAATAGATTAACGATTACAATAATTATTATCAGACGCAATTCATAATAATTCATAATTGTACGTATTTTTTTTAAATAAAGAACAAAAACAGAAACACTTTTACCTAGACTAAAAAATAGTTACAAAAAAACCTAAAAAATTCAGCCTTACAACTAATTTTATACTGGTTTGGAGGTATTTTAAAATCATACAAAGCTAATTGTAATTATAATTTTAAAGCTAAACTAAAAATAAAATAGGATGGAAAATTAAATTCAGTCTTTAATATATTAGGATTTTGAATTTATAATTGCATTATATTGTACTCAGTACATCAGTTATATATTATTTTTAAGATGTGCGTTAATAGATTTGAACACATATTTATCATTTATGTGCAAAGAACAAATCTTTTATTATGAACTACAGTCAAATAGGGTTGGGCGAATTAAAACATAGGTTTCGCAGTCAATATCCCAACAACACACACAAGAACAAATATTGATTTTAATATACTTTTTATTTAATTCTTTGATATCGATTTTCCGAGGCATAATCCTGTTTTGTGTGGTTTGAAAGTCTATGAGTAGGGTGCTACTCATAGACTAAAAAAAAAAAAAGCTCTTGAGGGTGAAACAGCTGGAATAAAGGTAAATGGAGTTCCCATTAACAACATTAGATATGCGGACGACACTGTGATTTTAGCCGAAAACATTTCCGAGTACGGAAAAGAGTATGGTCTAACAATGAATGTCAAGAAGACGAAATTTATGAGAATATCGAAAACTCAAAGAAATAACGAGAGTCTTCTAATAAACGAAACCAACGTCGAACAAGTGGACAAATATGCATACCTGGAAACAATGATTAACTCCACAAATGATTACAATCAGGAGATAAAAATAAGAATAGAAAAGGCTAGAGCAAATTTCAACAAAATGAGAAGAGTTCTATGTACCAGGGATTTAAAACTGGAACTAAGAGTTAGGTTGGCGAGGTGCTATGTTTTTTCGACCTTATTTTATGGAATGGAATCTTGGACCTTGAATGCTACATCAATGAAAAAACTGGAATCATTTGAGCTGTGGGTGTACAGAAGAATTCTGAAAATATCATGGACAGAACACGTCACAAACAAAGAGGTTCTAAGAAGGATGAACAAAGAAATGGAAATTTTAAATTCAATAAAAACAAAAAAATTGGAATATCTCGGACATATTACACGTGGAGAGAAATACACCTTGCTCCAACTGATCATGCAGGGAAAGATCCAAGGAAAGAGAAGCATAGGGAGGCGTAGAATGTCATGGCTGCGCAACCTGAGAGAGTGGTACGGATGTACATCAAATGAACTTTTCAGAGCAGCCGTCTCAAAAGTTCGAATAGCTATGATGATTGCCGACCTCCGCCGCGGAGATGGCACTTGAAGAAGAAGAGTAGGGTGCTAACCTGGCTGTAGACCCCTCCTTCTTTATCCGGGATTGGAACAGGCAACAGTCTAGTAGTTCTGTCAAACTACTCTACAATCGGCAATATAAGTATCGGACCATTGCATAGTATCATCTAAACAAAATCAATTTTGTAAAATTATGGATAACGGAATAATTGGTATAGTTGTACAACGGACCAAGCAACATATTGAAAGTATTAAATCACTTTTCGGACATGTTCACAGAGGTAACAGACAAAGTTTGGAAGACCTGTGGGGATCCGACGGAGATGGCAATGAAAAATTTCGACTGGTTGTGAACATCTAAAGATTAAAACTCATTATGCGTTGTATGTTATTTGACGATCGGAACACCAGGAATAAAAAGAGAAAAAACAGATAAAGTTGCAGAAATTCAAGACATTTTTATAATTTGCACAATGAAAACTTCACAGAATTCCGACAGTTTGGGACAAAATGTAACGATTGATGAGAAACTGTAAGGATTTGAACACTACAATAAGACACCGAATAAACCTTATCAATATGGAGGTAAAATCTACGCACTTGTTAATTTATCAGCTTACTATTTACTTCGAATGTGCTCTTCGAATGAACCTCTTTATCAGATCAGACGAAATGTAACTGCAAATAGCTGGTTTAAAATCAAATCGAAATTCCCTCTGAGTTCCAGCCAAATAAGATGAGAGCTGCTAGCAGGTGCTTGTTTGCCTTCAAAGAAGGGTACCTACACTTTGTTTTCTTAGGTTCCTAAAAAAGGAAAATATTTGATATTGGCTTCAAGTTCACATGAAGATAACTCTATTGATCTTGATACTGGAGATGAAAAGAAGAAATGTTTCATTACTTCCTACAATGGTACTAAAGGCGTAGTTAACACTACAGGTAGATTGTGTACATAATTCAACGTGGCTATAAATATTCACTGCTGGCACATGGCAGTATTTTTTGCCCTGCTTAGTATTAGCAGAATGAATGCTATGGTAATGACAATGCTTAGTAATGACCAAAATGTTATTCGAAAAAAAAATTAAAAACTTGCATAAAACTAATGCATGTGATAGCATTAGTTTTGCCTCATATAGCTCGATGAAGCTTAAAGACATCTGAATCAGAAGAACAACATAAAAAAGAAAATAAAAATTAGGGAAAACGCAAAAGATGTCATATTTACATTGGACAAAGGCGTTTAACAAAATATAATTGCAAAAAACCCATATATCTTATGCAGATAGAAGGCTTTTGCAATAATTTCAGTCAAGTATTATCAGGAATACTACAAGATAACATAAGTATGTCTGGATGAGTACATAAGATGAAGTGCTAGGAAAAGATAATCCTCTAAGCAATCGTAAATATGCATACCAACCTGATAAATTTACAGACTCAGCTTTGGATGATCTAAATAGTGTTAACTTTAAGTCAATAGAAGACAAAAAATAGCAATATCTGCTTGTTTAGATGTTGAAGGGGCATTTAATAATGTTACTACCAACTCTTTAATAAAATCAATGAGTAGACGAGGCACACCTGAATTAATATGCAGATAGAAAAAGGCAACTCTGGAGTATAGGATAGTAATATCCACGCAGGTTGAAGCAACCATAGATAGATAGATAGACATTTATTGTTTTTAAAAACTACAGCTTTTTAACAACGAGTTTAGAAAGTTCAAATTATAACAACTACTCTGTATATGTATAAGTATTAAAAAAATGACGCAGACGACACCGTCATTATTGCGGACAGTTCTGAGGATTTACAACTACTTTTGAATGTCATAACCAGAGAGGGAGATAGCTTGGGACTAAATATAAACACAAATAAAACAAAAGTAATGGCTGTTACATGTGCACCAAATGTCGACTTTAATATTTTTATCTATAGCAAACATATAGAACTAGTACAAAGATTCCAGTATCTTGGTAGCTGAATAACAAACGATCTTGACCACGAGGTCGAAATACGTGCTCGTATAGAATATGCTAAGTCTGCATTTCAACGAATGAAAAAATTCCTAATAAACTCTACGTTATCGTTGAATTCCCGATACCAATTTGTAAAAACGTTTATTTATTCCATATTGCTATACGGAGTGGAAACATGGACTCTCGAAATTACAAGTATGAGGCGTATAGAAGCCTTTGAGAAGTGGGTTTTTCGAAGGATGCTGAAGATCTCTTGGACAGAGCACGTGACCAACAACGAGGTGGTAAGAAGAATGGGTACTGAGAGAGAACTCCTAAATATTGTAAAAAACAGAAAAACGAGTTATCTAGGACATATTTACAGAGGAAAAAATACAACTTCCTACGACTTATAATGGAAGGGAAAGTGAAAGGAAGATGTCCAGGAAGAAGAAAATGCCCTTGGTTGAAGAATATAAGAGACTGAACAGGCATGGACACACATTCGATACTAAGAACAGCTCAAGATAGAGAGCAATTTGCTTTAGTTATAGCCAATCTTCAGTAATAGAGAAGGCACCTTAAGGCGAAGAGAAGAAGATTAAAAAAAAATAACAAACAGATCGAAAAACATCACTTAGACAACGGATAGGATCGGACAACCATCAAACCAAGAGCAGGTGGAGGCTGTCTATAAGGAAGAGTTCTGTTACCTCTATTTTGGGCAACCTTGGTAGATGATGTTTTCTCTGCCGTCAAAACATTTTTTACTGATGCAGCAGATGCAAAAGAATGTGCGGTTAGAATTGCAAGAGTTATTAGACTAATAATAACCTATGAGGCTTCGACGTGGTGTACAAAGACGTAGCAAGTAAGAGCAATAAAGCTGCTAAGTAATACACAATTGGCAGCGACATTGGAAGTGCTGCTGAATATACCACCTATATACAGGGCGAAGCCAGATCTGTGATGCACATATTATTCATAGTCAACAACAGATAACATAGGCGCATAGTGCTGACAATAGAAAACTAATTAAGGAGCTAAAAGCAGATATTGTAATAGGGCAACCCACTGATGCAATAGCTACGAGATATAGTTTTGACAATAAATTCAAAATTAATATACCAGACAGGAAGCACTGAAAGGAAGGTGTATCCATACAAGCTGAAGCAATCTAGTACACTTATGGCTCAAAAACATCGGACGGTGTAGGAGCCGGTATATTAGTTATAAAACAACACGACAACAGAAATAACGGCAATCTATCAGTGCGTGGAAAAAATAGAAAGACAGAAAAGAACACACCGTTCAATTGCCATATTCACAGATAGCCAGGTAGCGCTTAAGGCACTCAATTCTGTAGAGGTCAATTCTAAGCTAGTATGGGATTGTGTGGGTACCCTAATTTAACTAGAAGAGAGCTTAGAGTAGCCTGGATACCAAAGTACGAGGGTCATAATGGCAATGAAGAAGCAGACGAAATGGCCCAACAAGGCTCATCAATGCCAACATCTACAAAGAACAAGGGACGCTGATAAATCTCTGGAATGGTGGAAAAATTCACCAGGACAAAGAACAAAAATAAGCAAAACAGATCATTACACAACATTCGCCAAAATTTAGGGCATACCTTATAAGCAAAGACAGAAAAACTGACATTAACTAACAAAAAATTTTTGTTAAAATGGTAAGTCATTCACCACATGAATCTAGTCGAAAAGTTTTCTGTAGATTTATGTAGTATCTGTATGTCACTAAAACACAACAATTTGTTAATCTTTGTATCAAATGTCAAACACAGTACTTTATTATAATTTTAAGTTACTTGCCTAACATAAACATTTACAAGTATCACCTCAGAGACCTTTATTATAATTATACTGGTAGCTTACAAAGGTACCATCTACTCTGAAATGAAATTATTATTTCATGCAATATTGATATTTAAATCATAATTTGTTCTTTGCGAAAAAAACATAGGTAGTTACGCTGTCATAATTTTGTGTACAATATATGCAATCTAGAATGTATGAAGTACTTAAGCTTAAATTAAACGTGTCCAGTTTCCTACATCGTTATAAAATATTAGTACTATTCCATATTTCCAACTTCCTTTCATAAAAAAGAAGTTATTTATACAAAAATGTATTCTTTGTGTATGTATAAACCATATGTTAATAAGAATGTTATCAGAAGAGTCTCTGGATAAATTTGAAGAACAAAACAAAGAATTATTAATTACAATATCCAGTACAAACTGTATGCTATTATTTTCGAGCTATTTATTAGATGAAATGTTAACAAATACTGACAGTTTTTGCCAATATGTTATATATAGTATCTAAAAATTTGTACAAACAATTTTAACTACCTTATAGGTGATCTTAACCGATGCTTTTTACCACATCATCTCTTCTGAAGATTGGCAATTATAATAAAAAGTTTTAACTTATGTATGAAAGGGAAGCATTGCATCCCTAAAATCTAAAATTTATTTTCATTAGTCAAAACTACTTAATCATATTTCAAATTCATTTGTAATATATCAAATATTTGAAGATAAAATAGGTATGCTTTTCAAAAAATTATTAAATTACGTTACGAATGACAATTACTGACAACAGCGGACAGTGATTGGTGTATGGATGGATGTAATTTCAGCAACCATCGGCCTACCATCGGTCAATTCGTTAGCACTCGTCAACAGTCGTCAAATCTGTACTCAATTTTTAAGAGTTTGGATCGGCAGTTTAAGTACATCATTAAATAATTTGCGCAAATCTATAAAAAGACACATTTTAAGTAAAACCCATTTAGGAGCAGTTATAAAAGAAAATACTTTTGGGAAAACACGAATGGACCACGTTCTAGATAATCAGCTTCTAATAAGCCACCGCTTGCATAATAAGCAAGTAAAAAAATCGTGAAATAGTAGAGACTGATTCACATTACATGTTTCCTTGGAGAACATGAACTTACTTAGTTTCCGAGAGTATAATAAAAGTTATGAATCTGAAAATATGGGTAAATTTTTGTGGATTTAGCAAGTTTTGTCTGAATATGATGAACTATAAACAATTTAGATCATCCTACCATATTTCGAGGTACCTCAAATAGAATACAAAATGATTTCATCAAGTCTGTGGCAAATACTGTTCTGCATAAGAAAAGCACAATTTATTTCCATTGTTCTAGATGAAACTACAGATATCGTCAATTTGAGTCAATTATTGTCGGTTGTTCTGCGTTACATAAAAAATAATGTGAAAATACAACGATTTTGGGGATTTTTGGATATAACTGCTGATACATACGCAGAAGGTATATATATAATGTTTGTAATATAGTTAAAAAACTGGATTGTGGCTCCAAACTTTTCGCTCAAAGTTATTATGGAGCTGCCGTAATGGCTAGGCACTTGGGGGGACTTGAAACCAAAGTTAAGGAGAAGTTTCAAAACGCAATTTTTGTGCACTGCTTTGCACCTAGGCTAAATTTTGTTCTAGCGCAATCGGTCATTTAATAAGACTTGCAAAGAATTTTTCAAACCTTCAGCAGAATTACTGCTTTTTTTCCAAATCGTCCAAAAGGACTCTTGCTTTGGATGTCATTCTTTAGAAAAAGTTTCTCCGAGCAGCTCCCACTAGCTGGAACTACAATGGGAGGTTAGTAGAAACAGTTTCCCAATATCGACAATATCTAATAGAGTTAATTGAAAGCATTTTGGAACAAAAACACCGTTGAGACCCCGAAACTATGAATTCGTCAAGAAGCTATTTGGAACTACTTAAACGAGGTTTTGATTTTTTGCTTCAAGTATTTTTTGAAATATTTCAGAAATATTATATATATACATATATATAAATATATATATGTATATATATATATATATATATATATATATATATATATATATATAAACCTTTGTGAGTTAAGATTTGTAGAGTTATAAAATTTTAATTAATATACCAACTCTAATTTCCCGGAAGAGGCTTTTAATTGCCTCAAAAAACGTTATGCAAAGTTTTTTGACATTCTGTGCGTTTTGTATACTTCTCAACACTCTGTACAAAGTGATACTAGTTCTAAAATGTTGACATTTCTCAAACAAACAAAACTGGATGAAGCATATGGTGAGGTTTTAAAATTATGTGATTTACTGATGACAATATCTGTACAAGTGCATCTGTAGAACGAGGTTTTTAGCGATAATGTCAATTGAAAAAGAACTTATTAAAGAAATGTCTAAAAATCACAGTTTTTATGAATGTGTCATAAACGAGTTTGCCAAGAATGACAGAAGAATAGACTGCACTACAAGTAAAAAGTTTAGTAAGTCTTTTTATAATTTCATTTAATTTGCATTCCTTTCTTTAATTGTCACGGCACGCCATTGCACAAATATGATATTCTTCTTTTTCTAATTTCATAGTCAATCTGTGTCTTATTTACATTTTGCTTCCAGTACAAGTAAACGAGTGACAAGGGACTGAATGATGTACTTGTTGTAACATGACCCAGATAGTAAAGTTTTGTATTTTAAGATAAATACATTAATGAGGATAATTTTTGTATAACTATTTGCAAAACAAACAAAAAATCACTTTTAATAATAATTTGCCATTCTGTCTTTATTCAATCGAAATTTATATGATAAATTTATTTTCAGTTTCTTTTTCTATTTATAAAATATTTAACTTTATCCTACTCATTTTCTACCTAGTCATCTCTAATTCTCCATTCTTTGTGATACTATTCACAATATCCCTAGTATGTAATGTACATATTCATCAATAATACTTTTATTATTGATATATTTTTGGTTTTATCAATACTTATTAAAATTATGTAAAATTATTATCTTGCCCACTAGTTTACTTTTATTTTCATTGTGGGCTCTCTTTTACTTGACTTTTTATAAATCTTTCACTATGGATTTAGCCCAGTCTGGTTAAAAAAAAGGTCGAAAAATTTTTCGCAGATATCTGAAGCTTTTAAGACATAGGTGGGATTTACTAGATGACGAATATATGAAAAACTACTCGTATTTTTACCTTGCGTTTTTTTAAACAATAATTTATGGTCACAATTTGATTTTTTGTCTATAACTTTTTTCCCTTAATTTTACATAAACAATATTTATATAATTTTTTTGTATCAAATATATCTTTATTTTTTCGTTTTTTAAATTAAAATTAATAAATAATTTACGGAGATATTTGCACAAAAGCAGTTTCTTCGCACCAATTTATAAATTTTATTAATTTTTTATTCACAAAATAAAATGTTATTAATACATTTGAACATCGAGGAATTACCGCCTTTTAAATTTATACGAAATTTTATAGGATTCTTTAAGACATAAACTTACTCAGAAGTATGCATATTGCGTTTTCATCGAAACTATTTACAAAATAAACGTTTGAAAAAGGGGTATGTTTTTTACTTATAAATAATTGTAATAACTTCTATAGTTTTCAAGCTAGAAACTTATATGTACAACCATTGGATAGCTGGTAAAAAACTCACATTAAAAAAAAAATCCTTCTATAACCAATGGAAACGAAGTTAGACACTATCTTTAAAAAATTATATCTCCATTGTTTATAAACATTAAGAAGTAAAATTTGCACAAATTTTGAATAAAAATCTAAACTTTATATTGAAACTTATAGCTATAAAATTCATCCAATTTTTCGAATCTTACAGACCTTCGAAACGAAGGTACTTTCGAAAGATCGACATAGGAAAGTGGAGGGGATAACTGTTTCAGTTCCGTTTTTTTTTTCGAGATCGGAACTTCAAATTAAAACACGTAGGAAAAATTTACATTATCTCGGCTTCCATTGCAGCTAGAAGCCTCTTTTTTTATCTATTAAATATGAGATATATGAAATATCTATTTTATTTTATTACATATGAGAAACCTCGGAAAAATTGAGTACCTACATTTAAAATTCACCGTAAAAACTTTTTTTTTCAATGTCATCATTATTAATACTGCTACAGACTATTCCAGCCAAATTAAAAAAAAGTAAGTTTTTACGGTGAATTTCAAATGGACTCAATTTTTCCGTGGTTTCCGATATTTCCCGGCCAGTGAAAACTATGTAGTTATTCCTATTTTAACGAGTTACCCCAGTTTATAAAAAGAGGCTTCTAGCTGCAATGGAAGCCGTTTCAATTCGAAGTTCCGATCTCGAAAAAAAAAACGGAGCTGAAACAGTTATCTTCTCCACTTTCCTATGTCGATCTTTCGAAAGTACCTTCGTTTCTTACTTTGTTGGGGATTTTAGGGATGTTAGGGACTATAGTCCCTAACTTTGTTCCTATTGGTCATAGAAGATTCTTTTTTAAATGTGAGTTTTTACCAGCTGTTCAATGGTTGTACATACAAGTCTGTAGCTTGGAAAATAAAGAAGTTATTACAATTGTTTATAAGTAAAAAACATACCCCTTTTTCAAATGTTTATTTTATAAATAATTTCGATGAAAACTCAATACGCTTTTTACTTCTGAGATAGTTTAAGTCTTAAAGAATCCTATGAAATTTGCTAAATGTGTCTAGCATCATTAATAGAGCAAGTTCAATAGTTTAAATATTTAGCCTCAGGGAAAAACAAATTAAATAACTTTTAAACTATTTGACCGTCGGGGAGAAATTTCGCACAAATTTAAAAGACGGTAATTCCTCGATGTTCAAATGTATTAATAACATTTTATTTTGTTAATAAAAAAAATTAATAAAAGTTATAAATTAGAGCAAAAAAACTGCTTTTTGCAAGTATCTCCGTAAATTATTTATCAATTTTAATTTAAAAACCGGAAAATAAAGATATTCCTGAATATAAAAAAATAATATAAATATTGTTTATGTAAAATATGAGGGGAAAAACTTATAGACAAAAAAACAAATTGTGACCATAAATTATTGTTTAAAAAAAAACGCAAAGGTAAAAATACGAGTACTTTTTCATCTATTCGTCATCTAGTAACCCCCACCTATGTCTTAAAAGCTTCAGATATCTGCGAAAAATTTTGCCGTGAAATCGATGATTTTTGCATAACCAGACTGGGCTAATTGGTTATAAAGTAGATGATATATTTACTTATTTCAAGTTCAGAAATTATTCAGATATATTATTAAATATTTTTTCTTGTGCACTTTTTATCTTTATCTAATTGCTCATTCCATACATCTCTTTTAGGTAGGTCTAAAAATGAAATACTATCGTTTTTCGTATTGCGTGTTTAACTTAATATTCAATTTGTATACGTTAACATTTCATTTTTGAATAAAACATATTTTATATACAGACTTTAGTATATATGAAATAGTACATATTTTCGTCTACCCCTGCAATTCCTTTTACAACATGTCCAGTAAATTTTAAATTTACAAACAATGATCTGTTCAATAAATAATTTCATATTAACCATAACATTTATTATTATAACATAATGCTTTGACACGGACCGTTTATTAAAATATATCTTTCCCTTCATCTCTACTTTTCAATTGCGCTTGTGCCTTACGGTAAAATCACAAAATAAAATTAATTTAGATAAAAGTCTCTTTCAAGGATACTTCACAAATATTGTAATTTTTGAAAAGCAGTGTTGCAAGTTGGTTCAATGTCTGCAAGTCTGGCAGCATTGTTGTTGGTACCTCATTACCTTGCACATGTTCATCATCTTGACGTTGGGGCAAAACATGGAATGGTCCTTACAGATTGGTTCTAAAAATTAAAAAAGCGGTAAATGATCTTTTCTGTAATGTTGTAAAATATTGTTCATGTTATAATAGGTTTACAAAAAGAATATATTTTTATTATTAATTTAACTAGTGCAGCGAACGAGAAACTTAAAAGCTTAATTCCTTTAGTAAATCTTGGCCCTGATTCTATTTCATTTTGATGTCGAAATTTAAAAGCGACTACGCCATGACAGTCGCAATCGCTAGAGATTCTCATTCATTTCGATTGTAGTTAAAACTGGGGATATTTACTTTATCATTTTGACACTGCTGAAAATTTGGGTTGGCCCTCTTGTTTATTGGCTGCACGCTGCACTACGCTTGTTGAATGTTTGTTTTGTTTACGTTACGGAACGTCTTTTTTTTCTTGTTTGAGTTGTTAAATCATAAATAGTGGCAATTCTCAATTATATTTTGAATTGAAAGATGGCAAGGAAAGAAAAAAGGCGATGTGGGAGATCCTTAAGTTATAACCACTAAGATTTGACTTAGTGGTTATATTCTAATATATTTTTAAATTTACTGCAGCTTAGTAATACTTACCCTAAACATTTTGGGTATTCTAGAGGCATAAACACCCTCCTCCATATATGGTTCTAATACCCTTATCAAATAATTTGCAGCTTGTTTATTAAGCCGGAATTGCTGCCTAAATTGAGCATCACTTAGTAAAAAAAGATTTTGAGTATCCCGTAACATTATTCTTATCCTCCATTGTGAGCGTCGGATATCTATCCTCTCTAATTCCTCCAAAACCAGCAAATGTCCGAAAAACGCAGCCATATTATTACTTTTTGCCTCAGTTTTCCTTGCAAGAATCAAAACACAACACCGCCTACCTAAACTGAACCTAAGTTCACTTCTCCCAGTCATGTCAGATTAATTTCGACTCGAAATGAAATTTCAACCACTTTCTTTAAGTTGAAATTAATTTCGATAAATCGAAAATTACTGACGTCGTTTGGTTAGTTCAGCTGAAATCCACAAGGCTCGCAAAGTCGCATTTCGACGTCGCCATATTAATTTCGACATGTTTTGAGTCGAAATCTCAATTAGAATCAGGGCCCTGGTGTCCTTACAAAGTTTATTTATAGTGGTTTTTCGCATGAGGTGCTTGTTCTTAAAAAAAAAAAATATATTTTTAGTTGTGTTGTTTACGTAAAGTCAGATAGATGCAATTTTATTTGCAGAAATGATGTTTCCTTAATGAGTGGCTACAATTTTCGTCACAGAAATGATTTGGTGACCCCTGTTCGTCACTTGAACGTTGTGGGCAAGGGTCCTTATCCAACATGCGTTCGTTTGTATAATAAATTACCTAATTATGTTAAAGATTCAAATATTTATGTATTTAAGAGAACAGTTAAGGTCTTACTTCTGGTAAACAGTTTCTATTCGTTAGATGAATACTTGCCGGCATCCTTTGTGCTCAAATCAACCAACAGTCAACCAAATGATAACGTTTGATAATTATCAACAACAATATCAGGTATAGCCACCAAAAAAAACTTTTTTCATTCTACATTAAACTGTCAAGTTAACTTAAACTTAAAAAACAATCCAGAAACACAGTAAGAAAAAGACTTAAACGTGAATATTCAAAAGAAAAAGAAGCTCCAATTACACTCTCAAATAGGTTTCAGTCACTTTCACATGAAAACTATAGCAAAATTATAGATAATTTAGCTTAAGTAGTAGAAGTAAAAACTTACTTTACTAAAGCCTTAACAAACAACGCAATAAAAAATTTACCAAAGACACCGGAATCCTACAGAAAACTAATACATCACGTACGAGAGGAAAACATTGTCCACCATACATACCAACCTCAGGAAGAGATGAAATAAAAGCGGACATCCAGAAGACGGGTCGTAAGGCAAAGGGTCATCACATTACAAATTTCAGACACAGATGTCAAGTGTGAGCTGTAGTAAGTCGGTAACTGCTGCAACCATTACCAACCATTACATTTCTGATTAGTTTATTCGATTGTGTTGTGTTGAGGTGTGTTGTTTAATCTCTTTCTTAGAGTTTTGATCAATTATTACGATATGAATCATAATGAGGAACAACGAAGGCGAAAAAGAGAGGAAGGGTCATGGCAAACAGTACGTAAAAAGATGCGATTAGCAAGAATGGCCTACAAAACTAAAGAAAACAAAATAGTGGATGCTAAACAGCCACCATCTGAACAAGTAAGTGTTTTATTTATAGTATAAGTACTTTAAATTCAGCTTGATGTTATACTGTAACGTAACCCAAGTTGTTCATAGTAATAAAAGGTTAGGATTACAGGTTATGTCGGCTTTAAAATCATGCTTAGTGAAGGTGCAATATCGCGAATAGATGTTTGAAGGGTTGGAGATATAAATGGATTGCCAAGTGTCCTTTAGTAGGTAAGCGTATCATTAATTTATATTTTTACATTTAGGTTTTATGCAAATTTAAAAATAACTGCAAGCAGTTGGAACATACACAGAAACTGAAGTTATTTGTTGACTTTTATAAAATAGAAGATTCTGATGAACAAAATACTTGCCTAATGCGGTTGATAAATCTCTTACTCATAAACCATCAGCGTAAAAGTGTAATAGCCGAATCCAGTCATAAACAAACATCTATTTCATTTAGTGTTCCAAATGGATCAGGTAATATTGTAAAAGTGTGCAAGAGGACCTTTCAAGACGTGTTTGCAGTAACTAAAAGGCGGATTGAAACTCAGTAAATATTTAAAATCAAGAGAAACTTCTTACATGGAAAAAGGGGCAATAAGGGAAGAAACACAAAGTACTCCACTGCAGACAAACAACGGGTTGTTGACCTCACTACTCGAGGGCTAAGAGTGAAAAGGAGTACTGATTTAAATAAAAGTAGGCTGCACCTTGCTTTTAATGAAAAACATCCCGAAAACAAAGTAGGAAGAAAATATTTTGTTCAAATATTTAAACTTTAATTCCCGATACTATCATTTCGCCAACCACGCAGTGATACGTGTGACACCTGCGTTATGTTACAAGCTGCAATCAAGAGCAATACAGCAGAGCAAAATAATAACAAACGACGCTTAGAATTCCACCATCGTAAGGCAGAAAAAGCTAGTCAGGTTATGAAAAATGATACTCTCAAATGCCCAGAAGCGACGTTTGCACTCTTAGTATGGACCTTCAACAAGTGTTTTCTTTGCCAGCTCTTACTCACAGCAAGATGTCTTACCCAAGACAGCTCAGTGTTTACAATTTTGGTATAAAACAATGAAGTTTTTACTTTTATGTGGCATGAAGGGCAAACAGGTAGGAGCGGTAACGAAATTACCTCGGCTATTTTAAAAGCTATAAAATATAAAGTTACGCCAAAACGGAAACTTATGCTTTGGAGTGATAACTGCGCTGCACAAAATAAAAACAAGATGCTTTTGTACTTATGGTTTTATATAATTGCTAAAGATCTCATGGATGAAGTTAAGCAAAAGTACCTTATTCCAGGTCACTCTTTTTTGAGTTGTGACAGAGACTTCGCACAGATAGAAAAAAGAAAACGGAGTCACATTGTGAGGTGCCACTAGATTTGCTGAGAGTTATTGTATCAGCACGGCTAGAATATCCTTATTTGGCACCCATAACGGAAAATAAAGATTTTTTTAATTTTAAATCAGCAGCTGAAAACATGATTACTACCAATAATGTGCAAATTTCTAGAGTGGAATGTATTAAAATTGAAAAATTTAAACCCGGAAAGGTTATGACCAAAACAACTCTGAATGATATAGAGGAATTAATGGAAATTACAGTGTTCAAGAAAAACATTACAATGGAAAACTTGACATCGTATTTTACTGCACTCGAATGTAAAAGCAGATTGACTGCGGACAAGTAAAAGGATTTGAGGGGCGTTTTAAACTACTTCTTCTTAAAGTTCCATCTCCTATCGGAGGTTGGATATCATAACGGCTATGGTCACTTTGTTGGCTGCTGCTCTGAAAAGTTGTAGTGAACTACAGTTAAACCATTCTCTAAGGTTCCTCAGCCAGGAGATGCGTCTTCTTCCTATGCTTCTTCTTCCTTGGATCCTTCCTTGCATAATAATTCTCAGCAGCTCATATTTTTCTCCTCTGGTTATGTGACCCAAATACTCTAGTTTTCTTCTTTTTATGCTGTTTATAATTTCTAACTTCTTATTTAGACGTCGTAGTACCTCAGCATTGGTAATCGTTTGAACCCACTGAATTTTTAATATTCTTCTGTAACACCACATTTCGAACACTTCTATTTTTCTTATGTGTTGTTTCTTCAATGTCCAAGCTTCCATTCCGTATAGCAAGATAGAAAATATGTAACATCTTAGAGCCCTCAATCTGAGATGCAACTGAAGGTCTCTGTTGGTAAGCATTGTCTTCATTTTCACAAATGCTTGCCTTGCAGTTTCAATTCGGACTTTGATTTCTCTGCTTTGGTCATTTTTGCCATCAACCCAGGTTCCCAGATATTTGTATGTCTCTACTTTTTCTATTTGGGTTTGCTCTATCATTAATCATTCATTTCCATGTTGCGTTTTTGAGACAATCATAAATTTAGTGTTTCTCTTATTTATTTTTAGTCCGTATCTAATGCAATAATCGTTAATTCTATTTACCAATTCTTGTAGCGATTCCAGGGTGTCTGCCATTATAACGGTGTCACCAGCGAATCTTATGTTATTTACTATTCTTTCGTTTACAGAGATTCCATCACCCAGATCCGCTATCGCTTCCTGGAATATGGCTTCACTGTACACGTTAAACACTAATGGTGACAGAACACAGCCCTGTCTTACTCCTCTCTTTATATCTATATTTTCGGACTTTTGTTCTTCTATCTTTATATTGGCCTTGTGATTTCAATACAGATTGATAATGATTCGTAAGTCTCGTCTGTCTATAGTCGATGAAACAGGAATAAATATCTAGGTTCATATCTAAGCATCTTTGAGAGAGGACATTAAAAGCAAACAATGCCTCTCTCGTTCCCAGTCCCTTGCGGAACCCAAACTGAGTATCATCCATATCATCTTCTAGTTTTCTATATAATCTTCCATGAATCACCTTTAGAAATATTTTGAGGGTATGGCGTATTAGTGATATTGTCCTATAGTCTGAACAATCTTTGGCATATACTGTTTTTGGTATTGCTACAAAGGTGGACACCAACCATTCCTGTTTGATTTTTCTAGTTTTATATACTTCATTAAATAGGTCCAGAAGTACAGGTAGAGTTTCATCGTCTAGACATTTCAGTAGTTCCGCAGGTATTTCGTCTGGACCTACAGTTTTTCCGTTTTTTGCGTTTCGTATTGCTTGTTCGATTTCCTCTCTCCAGATCTGTTATGTATGTCTTCCATTTTTTTAATTTCTCTTTAATTTCTATAATGATTTTTCCATTTGTGTCTTTCAGAAGGGCATCTTTCTTTTTTCTCAGTGTATTTGTCATTTCCTTTATTTTCTTATGCATGTTAAAGCTATCATACTGTTTAGCATATGCCTCTATTTCACTGCATTGATTAGCAAGCCAGGTGGATTTGGCCTGTTTTATTTTCTTTCCTATCAATCTCTGTAGTTCCTTGTATTTTGCCTTACTCCTGCCTTTATGTTTTCTTCTTTCCTCCATTAGATCTAAGATTTCTGAAGTCATCCATCTCTGTTTTTTTCTTATTTTTGTCTGCAGTAGCTTTTCTGCAGACTTTTAAACTACTTAAAAGATGAAAATGAAGAATTTTATGAGAACTTGGTAGAATAAAACATTTTAATGTGTTAACATACTTTTGTGAATAATTATTAATTTTAATTAATGGAAATATTAAGTATTTTTATGCTAGTTTAGTATGGATATTTTCTTTAATGAAATTTTTACATGTACACCTGACCCATTTTATAAGAATATTCTTCGGTACATGGCCGATATAGGTACCTATAGGGAAACATTGTTTGACATACCTTGTTTTACTTTTTGAAACTTAGAGATTTTATTTTTGTCATAGTTAAGTGTAACAAAATATGAAACAAAATTGTTGACTTACGTAAACCATGTTAAATTATGTAATAAACATGTTTTTAATTTTTTTTTTTGGTATTTTTACTACAATTTCTAAAAAAACTCATTTTTCTCGATTGTGCATGATTGTCACTTGGCCCGTTATATTTATCTCCACTCTTCAATATGTGTATTCGTTTACCTGTTTTGGTACAAGACGCTCCGATACAAGGCTTCATAATTGGTGGTCTAGGAATGTCCTTGCAAGCAGTACCTGCTGGCTTTTTTGTACCATACCAAACACATTGGATAATTCTATATTTTAATCCCTTGGTTTCGCATGTCGCAGCACACTAAAATACATAAAATACAGAATATAAATATTATGTTCTAGGAATTGATGTTTTTAAAAAACATTCTAATATTAAAAAAACATCTTTTATTATATTAACTATAAGTTTAGGAAGGCTTTAAAATACCAAAAACGAATTATCATACGGGAAATGAATTGTCATAATTACCAACATACGACACGCCGACGATACTGTGATTCTAGCTAAAAATATCGACTGTGCTAAGGTTTTAACCCCTAAGTATTAAAACGCAAAAGACTTATAAGATAACATATACATATACACAACATAAACACCTCAAGTGTGATCTTGAACTTACAAGTAGAATAAACATTTTCAGAACTTTAGAAAATCACGACTAATTGGATATAAATACGCTGTAGTGATTACTTTAGTATTATTATTGTTATAGATCTTGGAATAGCATTTCGCAAAGTTAGCGTAGGTCGTTAGTCAATAGTTACAGTTTATAATTACCGGACGATATTGTAAACAAAGCAATAACCTATTTGTACAGAAATAAATATAGTGTTAAAATAAAAGTAGTGCCAAATATTTATTAAACCCTCTAACATCTCTTAAATACCACGTAACGACCTTTTATAATAGACGATGACCTGCAAGAACTAATCAAAAGAGTTGATATAAAATGTAGAAATTCAGAATTATCAATAAACATTTACAAAATAAATATATGGTGACCAGTAAAGAGAATATCGGCCTAACCTTATTGGTATTAAAGCAACAAACGCTGGAAAGAGTACAATAATTCAAATACCTTGAATCTTGGGTGACCTAAAATTAGATCCGTCCTTCGAAATCAGATGTCGAATTAAACAGGCAACAAGCACATTTCAAAAATGCAAGCGCTTAACAGCATTACATCAGCCAAGACATACCCAGGAGCCGATATCAAGTCTGACCAAACCCACTGATTTGCAAAATGAGGATCAGGCTAAAGAAGATTCCACGTAGTGTCAACCTAAAATACGACATTAGGCCACTCAAAGACCAACGCACAGAACAGAGTGTAAAACGGTATATACATAGCAATTTGAATACCGTTATTCAAACTATTTTAATATACCAGGAGCTTGAAAAATTGTATAGAGTTTCACAAGACAAACAAGAAAAAATCCTCAAACCACCAAAAATTCAGAAAAAATCATGGATGATAAATAAGATTCTAGATATGATGTAGAACAGGCGAAAGGTCAAAGACCAGGACAAGACATTATACCTACAAAAGAATAGACAAAGATATCAAAAAAGCAATCAGAATCGCTAAGGACACACAGCTGAGAGAACAATGTGCGGAGATACAGCTATTACAACAGAAACACGATTCATTCAATATGCACAAAAAAGTTAAAGAAGATACAGACTCATACAAGCCTAGAAGGGTTGGATGTTTGGCAAACAACTAAGGTAATCCACTACTAAATATGGAAGAGAGATTAGACACTTGGAAGAAATATGTGAAAGTAACATTTGCAGAAGAAAGACATATTGCCATTGAAGACATAGAATGTCAAACAGGAGCCCCGATTACCATTGAAGAAGTCACGGCAACTATTAGAAAAACTAAAGATGGTAAAGCTGTAGGGCCTGACAAATTTTATACAGAATTCCTGAAACTTATGGACGAACAAGGAATACAATGGATAACGACTATATTTAACAAAATATATATAACTGGAAATATTCCCCAAAACTGGTTAAAGTTGACCTTCGTAACTATACCAAAAAAATTAAATGCAAAAACATGTGAAGACTACAGAATAATTAGTCTAATGAGCCACTTACTTAAAACGTTTTTAAAAGTGATACATAACAGAATATAATATAAAAAATGTGAAGAAATAGTGTCATGGACACAATTTGGATTCCGCGATACTTTAGGCATCCGAGAAGCTCTATTCGCTATACAAGTGCTTATCTAGAGGTGCAGGGATGTCAACTGTGACGTATATATTTATTTTATCGCCTACAAAAGGCATTTGATAGAGTAAAACATAGCAGGCTCATATCCATCTTGAAAGAAGCGGGCTTGGTACTAACATAAACAGTCAATGAGACCACTCTACTAAAATAAAACAACGTAGAGGGAAAGCAAGATCAGCGTTCGTAAAGATGTCTCTTTTTAGAAGTTACGATTTACCACTTAGTACCAAAATCTCTATCATCAGATGCTATGTATTTTCTACATTATTATACAAGTAAAGGCAGGGACGCTCTTAGAAGTTTCTTTAGGAAAGCTCGAGGCCTTCAAGAGGCCTCGAGCCTTCAAGAGGATCGTGTGACCAATATTGAGGTACTACGTAGAATGGACAAGGAATGTGAGATCAATAACACAATCAAAGAGCACAAATTAGAATATCTTGGCCATGTTATGAGAAATGAACACAGATATGGCTTATTGCAACTCATTCTTCAGGGCAAGGTATATGGAAAGAGAGGACCAGGGAGAATAAGAATATCTTGGCTTCAAAACCAAAGGAAGTGGTTTAATACGTATACAACAGGACTATTCCGAAAAGCTGCAAGTAAAGTTAGGATAGCTATGCTGATAGCCAACATCCGGAACGGATAGGCACCGTAAGAAGAAGAAGCTCCTATCCAATAATTCATTAAATTTGCAAATACGTTAACAGCTTACAAGATGCTATATATGGTGTGTACTTTTATATGGATGTGAAATATGCAGCTTAAACGTCGATACCATAAATAAAATCAAAGCATTTGACATGTGATTGTATTGAACAAGAATACTCAAGGGACCAACTCAATACCAGCAGAACCAGAAACGAAGAAGTTTTTCTTCTAGAAGAAGTAAACTAGAATATCTTGGATATATAATCAAGAAATCAAGATATGAATCGTAAAATTTGGCTAATTCTGAATTGTAAAATTGAAGGAAAGAAATGGATAAGAAATTCTTCTGGTTGAGAAATTTGCGACAACGGACAGGTTTAACAGCAGCTATACAATGAATATGGTCACCATGGTAGACGCTGAAGTAGATAGGCTACCTATATCCTGGCTCATCCCCTAAATTGCAACCCCTAAAATCGCAACCCCCGGTCGTAAGTTCCAAACGGCTTAACGTAGGATGACGTACGAGGGCTCGTTGGAAAGGGGATGAAAAATGGGGTTGAACGCAGTATGTGCCGTGCGCATCGGAGCATGCCAAAAGGTCATTACGTCATATCTTTGTTTCTATTGGTCCGATTGGGGCGTACGAGGGCTCGTTGGAACGGGGAGAAGGCAGGGAGACAAAAAACAAAGATGGCGACGTTGCCAAATGGGCGCTAAAACGTATCTTCGTTGCTATTGGCCTGATGTTGACGTATGAGGTGTCAAATGAAAGCGTTGGTAACACACACACACACACAGAAGCCATGTCAACGATCAGTATGAACATTATTCTTCTTCTTTTTCTTTTCCGTACAGTGCCTAAGAGAACGTGACATCCGACGTAGAACGTGACATTCGACGCAGAACGTGAAATGTCGCGTGAAATGACGTGACATTCGACGTAGAACGTGAAATGTCACGTGACATTCAACGCAGAACGTGACATCCGACGTAGAACGTGACATTCGACGCAGAACGTGAAATGTCACGTGACATTCGACGTAGAACGTGACAGCTATGTGACATTCAACGCAGGACGTGACATTCGACGCAGAACGTGAAATGTCGCGTGAAATGACGTGACATTCGACGTAGAACGTGAAATGTCACGTGACATTCAACGCAGGACGTGACATTCGACGTAGGACGTGAAATGTCACGTGACATTCAACGCAGGACATGACATTCGACGCAGGACGTGACATTCGACGCAGGACGTGACATTCGACGCAGAACGTGAAATGTCGCGTGAAACGACGTGACATTTGACGCAGGACGTGACATTCGACGTAGAACGTGAAATGTCACGTGACATTCAACGTAGGACGTGACATTCGACGTAGAACGTGACATTCGACGCAGGACGTGACATTCGACGCAGAACGTGACAGTTATGTGTTAGTCAAGATGTTGCTTGACATAAAATGTGACATTCTACATAGGATCCTGGACACACATATAAAAAGCATTGAAAACGGAAAGTCTACCTTGGACAGTGGAGTCCTGTGGTGGACATTTGAGTCAACCTTGGACGAAAATTCAATACAAATTAAATGAGTCAATTCTCTGTTAGACATGATACAGTCTAGCTTGGACTGAGCTATTCTAAATAAAATTGTAATGATTACCACATTAAAAACTGTTTTTTTTGTTATTAAATAAAATACCAAAATGTTACGTATTATTTATTAAAAATTATAATAGATCTAACAATTTTAAAATAGTTTCTCTTTGCAGTTCGGCCTTTTTGTTTAAACCTAAATTCATTAGTTCAGCAATTATGTTACGTTTTTTAACCATTTTTTCTTTGTATGATTTTCGTATCGCCATCCCACGTTCTGTTTTGTAAAATTTTCTTCTCTTTTCATTTGCTTCATCTTTTTTTCTAATACCTTCCTCACCTCTTTCACACTTGCAGGTTGATTTTACGTGTAGTTCATGCTCTGATGTATATTTTTCTAAATTGTTAACGCCTCTGCTCGCTAGGGTAGAAATTTCATTACGTATACCTGCACAGAACTTTCCTCTCGAATGCAACCATTCTGATTTAAATACTCTTCTCTCGTAATGGGAGTGAGGTTTACCCAAAAGTCCATCTCCATCTCGACGAAGGGGTTTTTGACCATCAGCACAGGCAATGTATCTCAAAACACCAACACAATGGTCTAAACAAATAATTTTTCTAAAGGTAGTTTTTGGATGTAGTCTTTTCCCTGCACGTTGTATTTTCTTCTTGTAAGCCAACATTGTGGATCCACCTTTAAAGTGAATTAATGCATGGAGGTGTTCGTGTGCAGTACTTCCGTCGTCTGCTACTAAATGACATCGGCAAATAGAATACCATTTTACATTAGGAGCACATACTAGAAGAGAAAAGTCACTCTCATTTAAGATTAAATGATACCATTCTCTTGGTGACGCTTCGTAATCCTTTGCCATATCCTGTGGCGAAAGAGCATTAATGTCGTTGACACTCAAAAGAGCCAGATAGTCGCTTTTTGACAAAATAGACATATTTTAACTGAATGCTTAAGAGCAAAGAACTAAACTCTCGAAACTGTCTCACTAGACTAAAAGAGTCCTTAAGAAGTCATTAAATTTATCTACCAGTACAGCTTCCCCCACCCTAATTGATTATTTCACGCATGCCCCATTAACACGGTCAAAGGTCAAAGTTTGCCTTAAGATGGTAAATGTATTAGGTTAGATTGTCTCTGCACGTCTCTGCGTACCTCTGTCTACGTGTCACAGATGGCTCTGTGTGTCTCTGCACGTCTCTGCGTACCTCTGTGTACATGACGTGTGACGTTTTTACGTAACGTGTGACGTTTTTCGTGTGACGTTTTTACGTAACGTGTGACGTTCTATGACACGTAGGCAGAGGTACGCAGAGACGTGCAGAGATACACAGAGCCATCTGTGACACGTAGGCAGAGGTACGCAGAGACGTGCAGAGACAATCTAACCTAATACATTTACCATCTTAAGGCAAACTTTGACCTTTGACCGTGTTAATGGGGCATGCGTGAAATAATCAATTAGAGACAGTTTCGAGAGTTTAGTTCTTTGCTCTTAAGCATTCAGTTAAAATATGTCTATTTTGTCAAAAAGCGACTATCTGGCTCTTTTGAGTGTCAACGACATTAATGCTCTTTCGCCACAGGATATGGCAAAGGATTACGAAGCGTCACCAAGAGAATGGTATCATTTAATCTTAAATGAGAGTGACTTTTCTCTTCTAGTATGTGCTCCTAATGTAAAATGGTATTCTATTTGCCGATGTCATTTAGTAGCAGACGACGGAAGTACTGCACACGAACACCTCCATGCATTAATTCACTTTAAAGGTGGATCCACAATGTTGGCTTACAAGAAGAAAATACAACGTGCAGGGAAAAGACTACATCCAAAAACTACCTTTAGAAAAATTATTTGTTTAGACCATTGTGTTGGTGTTTTGAGATACATTGCCTGTGCTGATGGTCAAAAACCCCTTCGTCGAGATGGAGATGGACTTTTGGGTAAACCTCACTCCCATTACGAGAGAAGAGTATTTAAATCAGAATGGTTGCATTCGAGAGGAAAGTTCTGTGCAGGTATACGTAATGAAATTTCTACCCTAGCGAGCAGAGGCGTTAACAATTTAGAAAAATATACATCAGAGCATGAACTACACGTAAAATCAACCTGCAAGTGTGAAAGAGGTGAGGAAGGTATTAGAAAAAAAGATGAAGCAAATGAAAAGAGAAGAAAATTTTACAAAACAGAACGTGGGATGGCGATACGAAAATCATACAAAGAAAAAATGGTTAAAAAACGTAACATAATTGCTGAACTAATGAATTTAGGTTTAAACAAAAAGGCCGAACTGCAAAGAGAAACTATTTTAAAATTGTTAGATCTATTATAATTTTTAATAAATAATACGTAACATTTTGGTATTTTATTTAATAACAAAAAAAACAGTTTTTAATGTGGTAATCATTACAATTTTATTTAGAATAGCTCAGTCCAAGCTAGACTGTATCATGTCTAACAGAGAATTGACTCATTTAATTTGTATTGAATTTTCGTCCAAGGTTGACTCAAATGTCCACCACAGGACTCCACTGTCCAAGGTAGACTTTCCGTTTTCAATGCTTTTTATATGTGTGTCCAGGATCCTATGTAGAATGTCACATTTTATGTCAAGCAACATCTTGACTAACACATAACTGTCACGTTCTGCGTCGAATGTCACGTCCTGCGTCGAATGTCACGTTCTACGTCGAATGTCACGTCCTGCGTTGAATGTCACGTGACATTTCACGTTCTACGTCGAATGTCACGTCCTGCGTCAAATGTCACGTCGTTTCACGCGACATTTCACGTTCTGCGTCGAATGTCACGTCCTGCGTCGAATGTCACGTCCTGCGTCGAATGTCATGTCCTGCGTTGAATGTCACGTGACATTTCACGTCCTACGTCGAATGTCACGTCCTGCGTTGAATGTCACGTGACATTTCACGTTCTACGTCGAATGTCACGTCATTTCACGCGACATTTCACGTTCTGCGTCGAATGTCACGTCCTGCGTTGAATGTCACATAGCTGTCACGTTCTACGTCGAATGTCACGTGACATTTCACGTTCTGCGTCGAATGTCACGTCCAGCGTCGAATGTCACGTGGCATTTCACGTTCTACGTCGAATGTCACGTCATTTCACGCGACATTTCACGTTCTGCGTCGAATGTCACGTTCTACGTCGGATGTCACGTTCTGCGTTGAATGTCACGTGACATTTCACGTTCTACGTCGAATGTCACGTCATTTCACGCGACATTTCACGTTCTGCGTCGAATGTCACGTTCTACGTCGGATGTCACGTTCTCTTAGGCACTGTACGGAAAAGAAAAAGAAGAAGAATAATGTTCATACTGATCGTTGACATGGCTTCTGTGTGTGTGTGTGTGTTACCAACGCTTTCATTTGACACCTCATACGTCAACATCAGGCCAATAGCAACGAAGATACGTTTTAGCGCCCATTTGGCAACGTCGCCATCTTTGTTTTTTGTCTCCCTGCCTTCTCCCCGTTCCAACGAGCCCTCGTACGCCCCGATCGGACCAATAGAAACAAAGATATGACGTAATGACCTTTTGGCATGCTCCGATGCGCACGGCACATACTGCGTTCAACCCCATTTTTCATCCCCTTTCCAACGAGCCCTCGTACGTCATCCTACGTTAAGCCGTTTGGAACTTACGACCGGGGGTTGCGATTTTAGGGGTTGCAATTTAGGGGATGAGCCAGGATATAGGTAGCCTATCTACTCGCTGACGTACCTAGGAACAGGACACCCTAAGATGAAGATATTAACAAATGCATTCTTGTAGTTAACTTCATTAAGAATGAGTGGTGCCGACCCACCTTTTCCGAGGGGTGTTGGCTGAACTGAGTAGGCCGTTAACCTCGGATACAATGGTGGGCACGATACATTCTTATACCCCAACAACCCGTCTGGCCAGCGTGGTGGGTTATGGCCAAAACCTTAAAAATCAAACATGTCGATTGCAACAGAAGCACGAAAGGTACCCTAGGTGGGTAGGAATTCTATTCTACAGTCCCACACTGTAACAATGGTCTGCCCCGAGGGTTCTGAGGGGGGGGGCGAGTCAACATTAAAAAAGAAGAAGAACAAACAACTCCATATAGCAACATACAATATCCGCTCCATGGCAAAAGATGAAAAACTCTACGAACTAGAAGAGGAATTGGGGAACTTGAATTGGGACATAATGGGACTGTCAGAAGTTAAAAGAAGAGGTGAAGGAAATGTGGACTTACGTTCAGACAGCAGACTCTATTAAGGCAGGGAAGACTACACATACGGTGGAGTAGGTTTCTTAATCAACAAGAAGAGAAAATCTCAAATTCAAATAATTGACAGCATATCAGACAGAGTTACATACATAGTCTTATCTTAAGTCCAAAAACTAAAAGATCGTGCAAGTTTATGCTCGAACTGAAAAAATAACCGACAACAACAAAGAATCCAAAATAATAATAATGGGAGACTTTAACACCAAAATTGAAAGTAAGATTGAAGACTCTGAAAGCAAGATTAGAAATTTTGGATTCGGCACAAGAAACACAAGAGGAGAAAAACTCATGGAATTCTTGAAACAAGAAAACATGTATGTTATGAATACCTTCTACAAAAAGAAACCTAACATAAAGTGGACATGGGTCGCACCTAACGGAACTACCAAAAATGAAATAGACTATTTTCTGTCAAACAACAAAGGAATATTTGCAGACGTCACAACAATAAACAACGTAACAACGGGTAGTGACCATCGTATAGTTAGAGCAAAAATAAATATTAACATGAAAGAAGAGAGAAAAAGGATTTAAAAAAAAACAACGAGGATAGATGCCTTTAAACTAAGAACAAATGAAGAGCAATTCCGAGAGGTCTTAGCGAATAAGTTCGATTCTGATCCTTCACATAATCAAGACCAAATTGACGAGAATAATAAAAACATAAATAAAAACCTTCACGCAGCAGGACTACAGGTCGCAAAGATAACGAGGACTAAAGAAGACAAAATAAGCAAAGAAACTAAACAGCTAATGACTGAAAGAAGACAACTACTAGCGCAAAACAAACGCCATACTCAAGAATACAGAGACCTTAATAAAACAATTAGAAAAGAACTAAAACGCGACATACAAAAATGGAACGAGAACTTAATAGAGCGAGTCATTGATAACAATAGAGGCTTTAATGTCTAAGACCTGAACTGGGAGTTCAAAAAATCATCAAAATTAAAGACACCAACAATAAGAAGAGAAGGACAAATATAAAATAACAAATATTTTCGAAGACTTCTACACATCCTTGTACAGCTCGTAAGGCCAGCCTAATGAAACAACAAAGGAGAACGTCAAAAGAAAAATAAAGAACGTGGGATCAGAAGTACTACCAAATATAAAGGGATTCGAAATAGAAAGAGCTTTAAAAGAGCTAAAAAATAATAAAGCTCCAGGACACGACGGTATAATTGCCGAGCTCTTGAAAACAAGCAAGACATTAACAATCCCTGTACTAACAGCGTTATTTAATAGATGTCTCCAGAATAGCAAGATCCCTAAAGACTGGAACGAGAGTCTAGTAATACTCTTATACAAAAAAGGGGACAAATGTGATCTACAGAATTATAGACCTATATCGTTGCTCAGTCAAGTATACAAACTATTTATGAGAATTATTAACAACCGGTTAACCTACAAAATGGACAATTACCAACCGGTTGAACAGGCTGGCTTTCGCAAAGAATATAGTACATCAGACCATCTGCTGACAATGAGAACATTGATAGAGAAGGCAAATGAATACCAACTACCCGTATTTCTTGCCTTTGTCGACTATGAAAAGGCGTTTGATAGTATCGAGATGTGGGCCATAGAACAAGCTATTAATAATTGTAGAATAGATTCGAGATATAGGCAACTAATACATAATATATATGAAAATGCAACTATGATAGTACAACTAGACGAAAATACAAATCCCATCCCCATTAAAAGAGGAGTGAGACAAGGAGATGTAATATCGCCAAAGTTTTTCAACCTAGCCCTAGAAGACGTCTTCAAAACTACAAATTGGTCAACCTATGGCATTAACGTTAATGGCAACAAGTTAAACCACCTCAGATTCGCTGACGACATAGTGATTATAGCGAGCACATTCGAGGAACTGCAAATTACGATAGGGGAACTAGCAGCCAGCTCCCAATACGTCGGCCTAAAAATGAATATAAAAAAAACAAAAATAATGACAAACACAGATGAACCCAGACGTATAACTATAAATGGCAGTAAGATAGAACAAATCCAGGAATATATCTACCTAGGCCAAATCCTGAGACTTGACAAAGAGAACCAAAGTGCGAAAATTACTAAAAGAGCAAGATAGCATGGGCAGGATTTGGAAAACTTAGTTGGATACTTAAGAACCGCAAAATACCTCAATTCTTGAGGAGCAAAGTGTTCAACCAATGCATCCTTCCTATCATGACATATGGATGTCAAACCTGGACCCTAACCAAGGCAAAACATAAATAAACTAGCCATAACAGAAAGAACAATGGAAAGAGCAATGTTAGGTATACGACTGTCAGATAAAAAGAGGAACGACTGGGTAAGATCCAAAACAAAAGTCGAGGACATAGCAACTAAAATTGTCAAACTTAAATGGAGCTTCGCGGGCCACTCTGCTAGACGAAAAGACCAACGTTGGAATACTACAATACAACATTGGAGACCTTACGAAAGTAAACGACCAAGAGGAAGACCACAGAAAAGATGGGTTGATGATATTAAAAGAATAGCCGGAACAAATTGGAAATATGTTGCTCAGGATAGAGACCGATGGAAGGAGTTGGGAGAGGCCTATGTCCAAACATGGACGACAGAAAGCTAAGAAGAAGAAGAAGGATGTATGTATTCTTGTAATTTTTAGAGATCATGCGTTTTATTTAAAATGGCAAAAGTAGAAATAAGGGTAGATAACCATTATGTAATAAAATATATCACATTCACATTTTAAAGTTAATATATAAATATAATAAAGTTAAGTAAGTAGTCATATATGAGGAGGACTAGGGGGCGTCAACTCTATAAGACGAAAAATATATGTTGCGATACGTAGTCATATTTAGGAAGTAACCACTTTTGCGTAGGTCGTGTAGCTTATAGAAACGACTTCATGAAATTTAATCTCATATTCGAAGCAAAGGAGAAGGCCAAAAATTAAAAAAAAAATAAGTTAGTACCAGTGAGTAATGTCGGATGGTTTAAAAAATCTTAGTATATTTAAAACAAAATAAATTAAGTGAACAACAAAAGAGAAGCATGTACCAGATTGTAGAAGTTCAAAGATTATATTTTGAAAGAAATGAATACAATTAGTCTCTTATTGACTGAAAAAAAATTTCGTTTCTAGACGAAACATTAAATCCAACGATAAACATTCGACTGTTGGGTGTAGAACAGGAACAAAGAATATTTGTCTCATGTAATATACATACAATATGTTCTATTGTTTTTATATTCTATATAAATTTAATTATACCTTAACATCTGAAGAAGACACAAAATTTTTTAGTTTATTACATAAATGTTTATAATTTTATTTCCATTAAGTTAACTATTTAATTTTAAATAAATTTATTTAATATTTGTAATTGAAATTATTTCTGCAATTTTTTTACCTCCGACCAACGACCAACTTTCCATTTTCCTACGCATCTGTGGTTAATGCACTCCTGCTTGTCGACTGGTTTTTTATCTGCCTCGCATTTAGCTGGATCTAGTGTTAAGTTAGCAGCTATTTCACATCGTACAACTCGCCTTTGAAGTGCTAAAAAAGATTTGCATTATATTATTTAAGTTATTACCCTAAAAAGAATGTTGTGTACAAGCTTTTGCACATCATTGCTGAGACATAGCCTGTCTTATGTACATCTAAGCTACAGAGAGTTTTTCTGGAAAATTTGTTTTGCACATTTTGACTATATATTATGAAATTGTTTTTTTCATGGCCGTCAGTGCAGATCTCAGTCTCTTAACTCTCTAGATCACTTTATTGCCCACTGAACAACTGCTGCTTCGGAGACGCTAAGTCCATACCATCGATAGTAAAGTGGTTTGATGGAAGGTGGGCAAAGATTTTTGTGTTTTATTGTTACTAAGTATAGACCTTCATGTTGAAAGTAACGTAGTGTGGTCATCCGTTTTATTGAGGAAATTAGGGCTCGTGATTGAGATGAGGTCTTCATATTTAAGATAACCAAGTGTCTTCATCAGTTCTATTAAGACGATTAGGGCTCTTCTCGGACAATTATTTGTTTATAGAAAAAGAAATCTCCATACAAGTTACAAAATTTAACTTTCAAAATTCTAGAAATAGCCCCATCTCCGGCTTCGGCTTCATTCTGTCTCCGGCTTCGGCACACAATGTAGCTTTTCTTTAATAATTTTAAAGTGTTTGTTTGTCCTTTTGTAGTGTAGTGTAATGTACAATTATATGTTTATGACATTTTGTTCTTGTCAGATAGGCCGCAATTGACGAAATTTCCCTGAAGATGATCTAGGGATCGAAAGTACTTGGGCAAGATTAAATTAAACTGTGCTCGATATATGCCTTTTATTTGATCAAAGTTCAATTATAGTAAGTCATATATCTATTTTGTTTTATTTCTAAATTATCTAATTTCTTAATTTCTTAGTAAGAATATAAACATAAAACCATTATTCGAGACATATTAATTAATACTAAATTATTGTGTTATGATTTCTGATATAAATATTAGTGGCGCCCATCTTAAAAATAAATCATTAAAACGATTTAGATTTATAGAAGGATTTATATTCATACCTTTGTGCCAGTCAAAACATTTGGACTTTTCGCAAGTACTCCAGTCATGAACGGTCCATTCGGGACATTGGTCAAATCCACATTTTCTTTTCGACGGTGGCATTTCCAATCCTGCATCGTCACAGAGTATATCGTCAACAGGCTGAGTAGCATTGTATAACCTGAGAAAGAAACAATCATTAATAAGCGAACAATTCGAGCATATACAACGAGCAATATCATGAAATTTCAGTGTATATATATACACACACACATACACACACACACACACACACACACACACACACACACACATATATATATATATATATATATATATATATATATATATATATATATATATATATATATATATATATATATATATAGCCGTCCCCGCCGTCCCCTTCCTGATGGAGCTTTTAATCCTGTAGATCAGCCTTCTATAAATGCTTCGCGTTTACTTTTGACATTTAAATCTTGCCAAACTTTTCCAACTGTATGACCTTCGTTAATCTCCAAATAACATATTTTGCGTCCAGTGCTGCGAATTTTGCGTATTTCTTCGAAATATTTTCTTCCCCACACAATAATTTAATTTTTTTTTAATAGCATACTTTTTTTGTTGAGTTTTACATATCGAAAGTTCATTTCGCGCATGGGTCTGATTAAGACTCTACGAGATATCTTGGGTAAGGAGTCATCGTTTTCGAGCTCTTGAGAAATATTTTTAAGTGTTTTAATTTCACTCCGAATATAAAATGAATGAAATTTTTCGACGTATAATATTCCTTGTCTCGTCATCCAAAACAATGCTTTTCCTACCTCTAGTTTTACCTTTTTCTTGCCTTTTATTTTCCGATGTATTTTTAAGTACACGATAAATACAGCTACCGGATACTTTTGTTAAACTGCTACAATGTCGACCGCTTGGCTAACATTTATTGCCATTTTTCTGCCGACAATTCCTTCATAAACGTTTCATATCATTACCTTCCCTTCGGACGTTAACATTTTCCGTCTCTTTTGCGGCTTTTCATTTTTGGAATCAACATCAGAATTTTGCTGTCTTCTCTTGGAACAACTCGGTTTTTCGTCCAACTCCAATAAAATTCAAACCAAATATTCACAGAATATATCTAAAAATTTACTATAAAATGACAAACTATAACACTCGTATTATCAATAACACGTTTTATCAATAACACAAACGTATCGCATAAAATATATTCACAGAATGCAACACATGCCCTACCCTCAGAAACGTCAATGTAAATGAACTATTGTTGATGGGCAATTGCTCTAAAAAACTAGTTTTACGGCTTTGTGTGGGTCGGAATTGAAACGGAGTTCCGTCGCTAATTCCAAAGTTGCCAAACGATTGAAAAATATTGTTTTAAAATATCGATTTTTATTTTATAAATTTAAATATGTAACAAAACGGAACATATAAATAAAATTTATTTAATTACAATTTTGTGCTTAATTTTTACTATTGAAAAAATAATGTTTTTTGGTATTTTTATGACGGTATTAATCGCTGCGTGGAAAAATACAGGTTTTGTATGACTATAATTACTACTTGTGAACAAGAACTGGCTACACTGTACGACAACTCCTGGTCAGTTTTTCTATAGAGAAGCACAAATAAATATACTACTTATATATTGTGTAATTTCTTATGAGAAAACGCAAATTGCAATTGAGAAAACGGGTAGTTTCCGAGGGCCGCTGTGTATAGTTAAATTTGAGGATATTCAGCGTTTAAACGATGAATCACTCTCCCAAACAGTGAAATTTTACAATAGTTTTTTGATTTATTCATTTATATTTATTATTGTTTTAGAGGCGATTTTGTCAATTCCCGGAGACTTCTTATTTTTTTAAGTTGTTTATAATGCTTTCTATTTTACTTTCTAAGACCGCGGTTAAGTATATTAAATGGTTTGAAGATTTGTATGTAGGAGTATAACTGATAGTAATGGTATTATTTTTAGCATATGTTTCTTAAATTTCTGTGAAATAACGAACAGAATTATTTGAAATAGTTTTATTGTCTTTAATAATAATTTCATTTTATGTGATTATATCTGGAATATTTCATTCTTCTTTTGTATTTTTCAAATATTTTATTATATTCCGTAAATTTTTAGATACATTTTTGTTTTTATCATTATCTCATATTCTAATTATTTAATGATAAGTTTATTTTGGTTTGTATTCTGAAAAGTTTTAATTTTTTTGTTCCCTTTAACCTTTTTGTATTATAATTAACTATCTGATCAGATATCAAAAGGGTCGCAGGACCAATGTGGAAACGCCTAGCACACAACAGGGATGAATGGCGAGAAATGGGAGAGGCCTTTATTCGACAATTCGGATAGAAAAAGGGCTAAAAAAAAAAATCCGATCAGAAATTTTAATGGTCTGCCAATTTACTCAGTAATAGAATATAACTGTTTTCCATAAATTTTAAAAACAGCTTTTTTCATGCTCACTAAATAGCATAGACATTTGTTGAGAAATTATTACACAGTTAAATTAAAATGCTCACCTTACAATACAGCTGACTTTTCTTTGTTGAATTCCACTTCCTCCGCAAGTTTCGGTACATCGTGACCAAGGTCCAGTAGTCCAATCGAATTCCAGATTTTCTTTCTTGCCTTTTCCTAGAACTACTATATGATCCTCGTCATTTTCATCGCTGGGTGCGTCCTCTTCAACTTCCTCGAGGGTGTCATCGGTAAAAAATGGTGGACTGTCATGGTTCTGATGATCCCCAGGAAAGTCGATCATTCGATGGCCTCGAGAGTTGCTGAATGCCTGGAAAGGCCATAATAGCTACGTTTCTTATTAATAATGTTCGTGATAGAGAAAAAATAATCTAATTCAGCTTATAAATAAGGATGCACTTATTGTGTAACAAAATTAACTAAGTGGATTGGTTAAAGTTTTTTTGTTCCTAAAAGGCCAAGTTAAAAAGCGCAACAAAACAATATAAAGTAAAAGCAGTATTTAAGTTATCTTATTAATTTAATACAAAAATTAGTAATATCACTCTAGAACTATGTTTATTGTACCTATTTTCTTCCAAAATATAATTTATTAGCAAAAACATGCTACGGATTATGTTATACCTACAGGGATTGTGTAATTGATTTTTCTTATTTAGAACGCAGACTTGTTTTATTTACCAAAATCATGTTATATATCCTGGACTAAAAAAAGCATAAAATATGCAAAAATATTAAAAGCAAAATCAATAAATATTACAAAAGCCATTATAGGGAAAGAACAACACATTTAACGAAAATACAGGTCTCTTAACTACAAAAGATTTTATTATAAAATAAATTATTGCTTAAAACATTTTAAAAAGCCTTCGACCGAAACTATAGACACACTATTTAAAATTACGACAAAAATGATACCCAATACACCTGGTCAGAGCAATTAAAATGGAAACACTAAGAACGAAATTGACTTCATTCTAACCAAAAAGATTTCTAAAGTAAAATATAAAATATGCCAGTGTAAAAAATACATTTCAAACAGACAGCGACCATAGATTAATCAGATAAAAAATTGTTCTAGATCTCAAACTAGAAATAATAAAATTAATCACAAAACCAGCAGTAACAGGTATAAATATTAACAATCTATAAGCAAGAATATGTATATATGTATATATATATATATATATATATATATATATATATATATATATATATATATATATATATATATATATATATATATATATATATATATTTATACCTAGAGCTAAGATTAATATTATTACAGGAATTAATATGAAACTAAGCGTTCTTCCAGGTTGAACCACGTCAATTATCATTGCGCCGAGCTTTCGGCATCCTCTGCGATGTCTTCTTCAGGGCTTTCGAGGTCGCAGTCTCTTGAGCTCCCAGACACCACTATACTGATTACTAACCAATGCATTACTGATGCTGGGAATAGAGGACGGTTTATTTATACCATCAATGGTGACGTGGTTTCGGTGGAGGTTAGTGTGAAGGTTAGCGTGGGATTGGCGCGGGGGGATAAATATTGCCTTTATTCCTCTTGATTTAAGAATTTTGTCGATTTTCCAAAATATTTAAAAAGTTTATTTGGATAATAAAAACGAAAACCTACTATATTTGTTGGTCATGGATTGGTAGATGAGCTGTTAGCTAGATACAGCTACGACACATATCATGTCATGGGCTAGACAGATGAGCTGTCATTTTAGCGCACGAAAAAGCCTGGATCTGAACAAAACATAACTCTCACTGCGACCATATATCTAGTCAAAAATAGTTCAAAACCTACATTTAACAGACATGTATTAATAGAGCTGCAGTACAGCAGAAAACATGCAGAAATCGGATCAGAGTCATAACCATCTGTTGCATTACTGTGAGACATTAGATCATAGGTTGACTTTTTATCTTTGGTTTTTTGAAGACTATCAAATGACTCCAAAACATGTGGTACTCATATTCTAGATCTGTGTAAGCTGGTACAGGCTTGCAGAATCATGAAATGGGTATCATGAAGGCCAACTGACTAGACTACAACAGGTCTTTAAAAAAGCCTATATTTCTTGATAATGAGCCACAATTATAATTAAAATATTTTCATTTTACGAAAGACGGATTTCCAGATCGGAAATCATTCTGAAAAATATTTTCAATCAATTTGATCGGTCTCCATTTTATTTTGAATAGAAAATATTATTTTAATTGTAATATATTCTCAAGAAATATAATAGTTTATGTAACAATGTAATCATATTCATAAAAATGATGGGAATCTTGATACACAGAGTTATTCTTTAGGAGTTTTTACTTTATTTCTTAACGTTTTAGAAAAACTTCGGTAATTTATATCTGAAAATTTAGAATTTAGGGGTTTTGGATATGACCATTTATTCTAAAATATTTAGAGCCTCCTACCTACATTAAAATCTACCAACTAAAACTTCCTTATTTTAAATATAATGCCCTATATATTATTACGGACATCATTAGAACAGTTATTGATAATTCTCTAAATATAAAATTATGCTACCTTATAGCTAGTATTTTACAAGATATGACTAATTTTAATTATAAATAAAATTGCAAACATTTTTTTAATAAAAATGTGTTTTATAATCTCTTTTAGTGAAACTTTAACATTTTGTACATACAATAATATTTAATAGAATAGAATATAAAATAGAAATATGCTTTATTGTCATTAAAAATTGTACAATTTTATGGACAAAGCTTACAAAAAGTCATAAAATAACAATAATAAATTTAATTTACTAAAATCGTCAATGCCAAAAAACAAAAGATAATAAAATAAACAATCTATTGCAAATTTTAAATAAATTTCAAATTGCATAATAAAATCTTACGAACTAATAATAGACTATAAAAGGGCTGATCTGTTTTGAGGTGGATGTGAGAGGTGGCATTCGGATTTTTGCAAAAAAAGTTAGCTTATAACTTTAGTAATAATAATTGACTTATATTTCCTCTCAAATAGGTCGATAACATTAATAATCAAATTAAAATATTAAAAAAATACTAAGAACACTGATTTTTTCTACTTTGCTTTTTCAATATCTACCTTTTTCTAGATTTTTGGGGTCCCAAAATTGACATTCTCAGAATAATTCAGCTTGTTCGTATGATTTTTAAAGAATCAGTGGCATTTTCGTCTCTGACAACTGGAGTATAAGTAAATTAATTAATACCAAATTAATAACAAAACTAAAGCATCTGTGGCATTTTAGCCCAGTATGGTTATGCAAATTCCGGAAAATCAACATATATTTTTTTCATTTTATATCAATGATGTAATAATACTTATATATTTTATAAATTAAATTTCAGGGGATTTTCCGAGATTTCCGAAAGGGGGTGGGAGGGGGTGAAAATTATGTCATCATTATTAATACTGCGACATACTATTCCAGCCAAATTAAAAAAAGTAAGTTTTTACGGTGAATTTCAAATGGACTTTATTTTTCCGAGATTTCTCATATTTCCCGGCCAGTGAAAATATTTCGACGAGCTACCCAGATTAAAAAAAAGAGGTTTCTAGCTGCAATGGAAGCCGAGATAAAATTCTTCCTGCGTGTTTTAATTTAAAGTTCCGATCTCGAATAAAAACGGAGCTGAAACAGTTACCTTCATTTCGAAGGGCTGTAAGTTTCGAAAAATTTGATGAATTTTATAGCTATAAATTTCAATATAAAGTTTAGATTTTCATTCAAAATTTGTGCAAATTTTATTTCTTAATGTTTAGAAACAATGGAGATATGATTTTTAAAAAAATCCTATCTTCCCTATCTTCGTTCCTATTGATCATAGAAGTTTTTTTTTTAAATGTGAGTTTTTTTACCATCTATTCAATGGTTGTACGTACAAGTCTGTAGCTTGAAAAATATAAAAGTTATTACAATTGTTTATAAGTAAAAAACATACTCCTTTTTCAAACGTTTATTTCGTAAATAATTTCGATGAAAACGAATATGTATTTAACTTCTGAGATAGTTTAAGTCTTAAACAATCCTATGAAATTTGCTAAATATGTCTAGCATCATTAATAGAGCAAGTTCAATAGTTTAAATATTTAGCCTCAGGCATAAATAAATTAAATAAAAGTAAATTAAACAATTTTTTTTTAAATAAATAAAATAACTTTTAAACTATTTGACCGATCGGGGGGAAATTTCGCAAAAATTTAAAAGATGGTAATTCCTCGATGTTCAAAATGTATTAATAACATTTTATTTTGTTAATAAAAAAATTAATAAAATTTATAAATTAGTGCCAAAAACTGCTTTTTGCAAATATCTCAAAGATATTATTGATATAAAAAAAATATAAATATTGTTTATGTAAAATATAAGGGAAAAAACTATGTCTTAAAAGCTTCAGATACATGTGAAAAATTTTTCGACCTCTTTTTAACAAGACCGGGCTATTTGGTAATGCGTCTTTTAAGGAGAAAGAGTTCCGAAATAAAAAGGTAAAGGTAAAGCTAAAGCTAAAGTAAAGGTAAAGAGAGAGAGAGAGAGAGAGAGAGAGAGAGAGAGAGAGAGAGAGAGAGAGAGAGAGAGAGAGAGAGAGAGAGAGAGAGAGAGAGAGAGAGAGAGAGAGAGAGAGAGAGAGAGAGAGAGAGAGAGAGAGAGAGAGAGAGAGAGAGAGAGAGAGAGATAATGGAGTGCCATAGAGAATGGGCAAATGATAGCGGAAAGGCAAGGTGGACGAAGAAGCTTATTCCTGATCTGAGGCCGTGGTGGAAATGTAGGAAACTAGACTACTTCCTGACCCAGTTTCTGACCGGACATGGTAGTTTTGGCACCTTTACAAATAGAACAACTCTAGTTGTTGTTAGTTGTTATCAACAGGTCCTCGAAGACACTTTGTCTCAGGACCAAGTAACCGATGTAGAGCCAGCCATACATTGCCATGTTACCAATTCCAACGGTAACTTAAACATCCTAATTTTTAATAACATATAATGTAACATATTTTTTAAAGGGATTTCACCCATATATTGTAGTGGCTCATAGCATGTATACTTTGTTACACTGATGATAGAATTTACATTCCGAAAACGTTCTGTATTTGTGATATAGCCCGTTTGTCTATTTTATTTATACCTTTTACTAACGATTTGAAATAAAAAATTTTTAATAAATAATTGTTTTATATTTTATCTTATTTTTACCTATTTTAGACATTTGTGCTAATAATATAATAATACTTTTTTCAAACAGTTAAGTATTTTATTTTTAAAAAATTCATAATACCTTACATGCCAACGTTTCTAAAATGGGAACAACATGGAGAAGACAAAATACAGCAGCAATATTTTTTTACTTCAAAATCTATTAAAATATGTCAAAATCAAAAAACCTTTTACATATTATCTGTTTATTCCAAATATTTCATAAAGCTGTCATTAAAAGGTTAATGAAAATAGGTATTGCAAGGGGCGGTGATCTGAAATGTTTTAAATCTGAAAGTATGTTAAATTTCCTTCCAAATAAGTAGGGTCGGAAATACTTAGTTGCCCACACTATTGCTAACATTTACTCAAAATCATGGAACTATAGCCATAACCATTTTTGGATGACTCCTGTATATATATTTATTACAATAATCTGCCTTTATTTAATGTAAAAGGTACAAAAGAAGTAATAGAGAAACAAATTCTAGCAACAAAACTCCAGAAGAAGCTACTGCAAAGGTTTTTTTTCGTCCCTCACAAAATTTCTTCAGAGGATGGAGTAGTCATAGTATAATGACCGCTAGAATCCAGTATATTCGATCACGCGAATTCAATCAATTACGACGTACTATAAAACAGCAAATTCAGAGATCCTCGTCACTTTTAAGTATTTGTCCACTATTCCAAGAATCAGCCCTAGGAAAACCTTCCTATAGATAAATTCACATTCAGATGGCAGCGTTCCAGAGATAGGCCTGTACTTTCTATATGCCAGAAATAACTACATTGTTGTCAGTTTTTAATCGTACCTACAATCGTACGTTATGGGCCGGCTCCTATAAAAGAATTATAATTTCGGAAATATTTATGAATGTGAAACGGAAAAATACTACATTTTTTTAATTATATAATTTTTCTGTTGGTATTTTAAAAATAGAAAGTTATATTTCGGTCTTTTCGGAATTATATCTTCTGTTCAAAATTGTTTACAATTCGTGGAAATGAAAAAATTATTTGTATAATCCGTTTTTGATCTTAATGTCCTTTTAATGACACACTTTCTCTACCTGCATTTACAGTTACAGACATTAAAAAATAATTTAGAATTAAAAAAATATACCTATTTATAAATTCAAAATTATTGTCTAATGCCAGCAATTATAAATTCAGGTAAATACTTGAGAGTCATTAAAAGAATTTTCAGTTGATATCAGACGTTTGTGTCGTGTCAGTGTCAAAATGGCCGCGAGTGTAATAAAATTCAAAAACGGTAATTTGTTAAATAGTGAATGCAAAAAATAGTGTTAAATGTTTTTAACTATTTATCAAACAGTAATAATGATAAAAGTGTATCAACAATAGTGCGGGAAGTTTCTGCTATGACTGGAGTCTCTGAGCGAACGATATTCCGATATAGAAGTGAAAGTAAAAATGGTCCACTCGTAACTCCTATAAGAAAAAAAAGAACCGGTTATTTGAATAGTCGTGAGAATAGATATGATGAAGCAACTCGGTCTAGAATAAGACAAGTAGTGCACGGTTTTTTTATGGACAATATTCCTCCAACCCTTGACGTAGTACTAGAAAAAATTAAGCAAATGGAGCATCTTCCGAATTTTTCCAAGAGTACGTTGAGAAGACTATTGCACGACATGGGTTTTATATATAGCAAACAAGGTAGAAATTCAATATTAATAGAAAAGCAAGAAATAGTCGCTTGGAGGCGTCACTATCTCCGGGAAATAAAGAAACTGAGGAACGAAGGAGCCAATATCATTTATATGGACGAATCATGGGTTAATACTGGAATAACCAATGGGCAAGTATGGCAAGATACAACAATAAAAAATAGCCGACAGGCTTTCGTAAATGGACTTACCACAGGTTTAAAAACTCCGACCGGAAAAGGACCAAGATTTGTTTTAGTCCATGCAGGAAACAAAGACGGATTTGTTGAAGGTGCTGACATCACTTTTCTTGCCAAAAAAGGTGCTGAAGATTACCATGAAGAGATGGACGGAGATCTATTTGAAAAATGGTTTGAAGAGATGTTAATACCGAATCTCCCAAAAAATAAAAAGAATGTCATTATCTTGGACAATGCATCTTATCACTCTAGGAAATTAAATTTTCCCAAACAATATTGGGTGAAACGTCAAATTAAGGAGTAGCTCTATGAAAAGGACATTTATTTTGAAGAAGATTACTTCAAAAATAAACTTCTGGAAACTGCTAATGTATTTAAAAATATTTATGACAAATACAAAATTGATTGTATTGGTGAAAAATACAGGAATCACAGTGACGAACAATGCCGCGTAGATGTACATATCTTAAGACTTCCGCCTTATCACTGTGAACTGAACCCAATAGAAATGGTGTGGAGAAAAGTGAAACGGTACGTGTCCTCTAAGAATTCAAGTTTCAAACAAAACGACGTTAAAACATTGATTTATGAAGGTTATGATAAAGTACAGAACAATGGACAGTCATTTGTTTATGTATTTTAATTTACAAACTAAAAAATTAAAAAACTGTTTAAGATCTGCAACATTTATTTGAAACATTTTTCCCTAAAATGCACGAGGAACAAAATAGGCAAAAAAATGATTTTTTCCAAACTTCATCTTTCTTTAAAAAATAAACAAAGCAAAATTGGCTGTAATTCTTCAAGGAATTATCATCAGTTATCCCTTATCTACCGTTTAGAACATTAAAAAACCTGTAGAATATTTTTCATATTTTTTTCCCTATTAACTGCGGTATTATGTATAAAAGCATTTTAGGAATTATTACCATTTATTTCATTCACGAATTTTCTATTAACAACTTTAGCTTACCTAAACATATCTTAGTTTACCGTGAGTTTGGCCCTGCTTATTTTACAAAAGTAGCAAAACTTACAATGGCAGTAGAATTGGCAACGCTGTTATCCTATATCCGTACACTGCCATCTCAACGTGACTTTATCTATAGAAGGTATCGTAATTGGTTGAATAACAATTTTTCAAATCGATAGATTGGTAGAAGTATAGAAGCTCCGATTTATTGACCTCTTCGGTCATGCGATTTTAATCCTTTGGACTACACAGTTTCGTCGTATGTTAAGGAAAAAGTCAAGGCTACAGAGGTAAATTCATGTCAAGAATAAGAAGACAGAATTTAAGGTCACTACTGACATTATAGCTGATCCCCAACCTTCTTCAGCTTTTTCTAGATAATTACATCATCATTACTTTATACCAGCATCGGTTATTACTTTATAATTTTTAAATTAAAATATTTCAAAAACGGTACACAGTATTTAGATTTACCAAGAGTACGTTTTTGGTATAAAATTGTATATCTAGTGTTTAATATTATATGCAATTTTGCTTAATAATTTTACCCTTAAAAAAGTTATGTTGAATAATACTTGGTACGGACCTTGTAAATATCCTCTATGAGAGTCAGATATAAAAACAAATTCATCGGATGTATTAGCTTCCAAAACATATTCGTATAAAATTACATTACAATGTTGACAGTTGTTTGGGCAAAATCGTAAAAAATGTGTAATTTTTTTTTACAACGCCCTTTATTTTGAAAACGGATGGCGTTATAAATTTTTTTTACTAATCAGACTCCGATTATTTTTCAGTTTTTTACCTATCCTTAAGACGGTGTTACCTTTTTTTGAAACCGAATAGTTTATAATAATTGGGCATATCCAAAAACCGCATAATTCTAAATTTTTAGATATTAATTATATTAAGTTTTTCTAAATCGTCTAATTGGAACTCCCAAAGAATCATCCTGTATATCAATCTTATAATACACTACATTAAATACCTACTTTTAATTTCTAATAAAAGTTTTAAAAAAGCCTAACTTACAAAGAAGCTTATAATCTATTGTCTACATTAGCACATGCAAGTATTTTCTGGATATGTTTACCTAAAAGAGTGCGGTGTAGTGTCAGATGTGTGAAAAATATAAATGTTATTATTTAATGATACTGTATAAATTTTGTAGTATCTTGATGAAAACTATACCAAATATTAGAATAATATTTTTGGACAATGTATTGGTAAAATTATTTTTTTATATATAGAAATTAATTTTTTAGGCGAGATTCACGCAAAATTATTGTCGACCCTTTCCACCACCAAAAAAGTTACCCCATATCGACAATTATGTGCGTTTGCATCGTACCAAAAGGCACCAATCGACAGAGATAAAGTTTAATTAGAGCACTGTACCAACATTATCTCAAGATAAATTTCATGGTAATCAAAAGAACAAAACAAACTTAATAGACCTCAAAACTGTTCTATCAGCAGTCGTTTTTAGTGCCGACCAGGCTGAATCTGAAGCAGTCCAATGTTGTATATCTAAAGTATACAATTTTTTAAACCTTCAAACGTGCATACGAACGTCACTAGAAATTGGGACCATTTCCTAGAAATAAAATGTAGGATAGAGAAAGCAAGATCTGCATTTCAAAAAATGGTTAAACTATTCAACTGCCATGATTTATCAGTACCCATAAACATCAGGTTACTATGATTGTATATCTTTCCTATACTGTTGTACGAAGTTGAGTCGTGGACTCTCACAGACGCTACCTGCAACAATATTGAGGCTTTTGAAATGTGGCTTTATCGTCGAATCCTGAAGATATCCTACATCGACCGAAAATGCAAGAGTTGTTAACTACAATAAAAACAGCCAAAATCGAATACCTCAGTCACATCATGAGAAACAGCGAAAGAAATGGGTTGCTGCAATTAATTATAAAAGGAAAAGTAGAAGAAAAACGTTTTTATTATTGGTGATTTTAACGTTAAAGTCGACCAAGAGACTATTTACAAACCCACGATCGGCGGGCATAGTCTTCATGCTGTCAGCAACCAAAATGATTTAAACCTGATTGAACTCGCAGCATCATTGGGAACGGTGGTAGTAAGTACATGTTTTCCTCACAAAAATATTCACAAAGCCACGTGGCAATCACCAGATGGTCAAACAAAAAATCAAATTGACCATGTACTAATTTGACAGGTGCTAATATAGACTCTGACCGTGTAAGCACAAAACTCAGGGCTCGTATATCAAACGCTAAGAAGAGCCAGTGCACAAAATCTACGAAATATAATACTGATGTGCTAAAATCTGAAGACGCTAGGGATAACTACAGGAAAATTTTAAATGAAGAACTGACAAGAATTAGAATGTAGATCCATTAAGCAACAGAAAAATTAGGCATATAAGAGACTTCAGCAGCGCAGAACGAGATCAAACCTGGAAGACTATGAAAATCTTAGACGAGAAGAAAAAAAGACGTTTAGAAGGAAAAAGAAAGAGAAGAAGAAGAAGAGAAAGATTGTTAACCACCATAATAGAAAAGACTCGCAAAAATTCTACCAGAAGATAAACAGCTGCAGAAAAGAATTCAAACCCAGAATAACAGCATGTAAAGACAGAGATGGTTCCATAATTAGTGACAAAGAACAGATACTAAACAGGTGGGCGAATCATTTTGAAAAACTGCTTAGCGACAGTCGTAAAGAAGACCAAATAGAAATTACTTTGCCTGAAATGGATAAAAACGCTCAAGAGCTGCCCCCCACTGAAGAAGAAATTAGAGAAGCCCTTTCAAAACTGAAAAATAACAAAGCCCCCGGTTTGGACAATCTTCCTGCCGAACTCTTTAAAAATGGTGTTGCCACCCTTTTTAAACATAATGCATAAATTAGTAACCGAAATCTGGCAACGGAAGGAAACGCCCGCGGACTGGAAATTAGGTGTAATGCACACTCTTCACAAAAAGGGAGATATGATGGTGTGTGATAATTATAGAGGCATTACCCTACTTAACGTGGCATATAAAGTATTGTCCAACGTATTGTACAGAAGATTGATCCCCTATGCTGAGCAAATAGTTAGGAACTACCAGTGCGGTTTCCGACCCAATAAATCAACAACGGATCAAATCTTCACAGTTAGGCAGATTCTTGAGAAAACGCTTGAGTTCAGAGTCGACACCCACCACATATTCGTGGATTTCAAAGCCGCATACGACTCAGTCAACAGACAAAAACTTCTACAGGCTATGGTGGAATGTCAAATGCCGCTTCATCTTGTTCAACTAACGGAACTTACACTCACAGGTGTAGAGAGTGTAGTCAGAATCCAAAAGATTTTTCAAGACCCTTCCATTGTAAAAATGGACTGAGACAGGGAGATGGACTGTCGTGTCTCTTATTTAACCTTGCAGAAGAAAAAGTAATTCGAGAGTGCCGAATTACTTTTTCTTCTATTAATACGAATGGCACCATCCTTAATCAATCTGTACAAGTGGTCTGATATGCAGATGACATAGACATTATTGATCGGTCCACAGAATCTCTGATCGAAGCATTTCGATCACTAAGGGCGCCTGCACTGAGAATGCAGTGCAGGCATTCTCAGTGCAGGAAAAAAAATGCTAAAAATAAACGCAAAGAAAAACCAAGTATATGTATTGTACTAGATCAGGCAACCAGATACCTAGACTATTAATTGATGATCTGGAACTGGAAGGTGTGGACACCTTCGCCTACCTGGGCTCGCTGCTGACTAAAGACAACAATGTCAGCGAAGAAATTAAAAGAAGAATAGTGGTTGCCAATAAGTGCTATTATGGCTTGAGGAAAGAGATGGCCTCAAAACTACCCAGAAAACATACGGCTTAGAAACGTGGTCACTTACACAGAGCGACCAAGAATTGCTTAAACGTTTCGAGAGAAAAATTTAAAAAAAAATATATGGAGCAGTCCAAGAATAGGGTTTGTGGCGTAGGCGCTACAACTTTTAGTTATACAGAAGTTTTGGGGAACCTGACGTTATAAAATGTATTAAATTAGTACGCCTTCGATGGATAGAACATGTAATTAGGCGAGATGAAGATGCAACGATCAGAAAAATTTTCGACAGAAGAGGACCAGTGGGAAGACAAGCCAGAGGAAGACCAAAACTTAGGTATTAAGATAACATAGAGGATGATCTAAAATCCATCTGAGTTAAAGCATGAAGAAAAGTTGCCAGAGACAGGGGCGAATGGAAGATGGTTCTGAAGAAGGTTTTGGCTCATAACGGGCTATAATACCAATGTGATGATGATAAGAAGAAACACGAGGTCCGGAAATTCGAAGGATTTCCTGGCTGAAAAATCTACATAGATACGTGGTTCAGATGATACAATGGATATTTCAGAAAGCCATAACCCATAAATGGGGAACAGCTCCCAAAGGAATGGACAGAGGCATATGTGACATATATATTTAAGAAAGGAGATAAATAGAAAACGATGCAAAAACTACAGAGGAATAAGCGTAATATCATCAATAGCAAGATTATATGGGAAGATACTGCGAAAAAAGATAGAGCAAGCGATAAAAGGCAAAATTGGGGAGAATCAGGCAGGCTTCACGGCAGGAAGATCATGTATAGACCACATATACACACTGAAACAACTGTTAAAAAAAAAAGCAAAAATAGAGATATACACTTGGCATTTGTGGACTTGAGAAAGGCGTATGACTCTGTACCAAGTTCAGAACTATGGGAGGCAATGTACAAATTAGAAATACAGACGGAACTTATAGAAGCTACAAAAGCTCTGTATAAAGAAAATAAAGTGTCCATTAAAATGGGAACAAGAATCATAGGAGACTTCACCACAACAAAAGGGCTCCTTCAGGGTTGTTCCACATCTCCAACCTTATTCAAAATATAGAGAAAGCCTTGACTACATGGAAAAGAAAATGCGAAGGCATGGGAGTACCGGTACGGAACGAATACCTATATATGTTAAGCTTTGCAGACGATCAAGTAGTGATTGCACAAGACCAAGACGACCTCAGCTACATAATGAAGAATATACCAAGGCTGGCCTAGATATTAACCTCGCGAAAACATAGTACCTATCTACAAGTAAATAAGACATAGAAGATCTACAGATTGATGACAACGTAACAATCAAAGGAAAGGATAAATTCAAATACTTGGGGTTTATAATCACGAAAAAGGCAACAACAGAGGAAGAAATTACACAAAGATTAGGACAAAGAAGAACAGCAATCCGACAACTTAACTCAGTATGAAGAAATAGACACCTAAATATGAAGACAAAAACACAGATTTATAAAACATTAGTGCGAAGTATTATGACATATGGGGCTGAAAATTGGATCATAAACAAGAAAAACAGCAGTAAGATAGTAGCAACATAGATGGAATGCCTGCGAAGATGCTGCAGAGTAACATGAATGGATAGGAGAAGTAATGACGAAATAAAGCAAAGAACATCAATAGAAACAGACATACTAACATATATAGAACAAAAAAGACTAAAGTGGTATGGACATGTAAGAAGAACTAGCAACAGCAGATGGATAAAAGGAGGACGACCCCGAAAATCCTGGCGAAACGAAGTAGACGAAGCCATAAGTAAGAGAGGCCTAAACGATGGAAAATGGGACAACAGAGAGAGATGGAAACGGTTGAGCGAGGGAAGGCAGTGAATACTGTAGAATCCCATAAACTGAACAACCACAAATCTTTTCAGAGCAGCAGTTTGAAAAATACAGATTGCCAAGATGGTCGCCAACATCCAAAACAGATAGGCACTACAAGAAGAAGAAAAGGTTGTAAGTCGCATCGATTATACTGTCCTTCAAGTTTAATCTATGGCAACGTCATAACAGAGAATTTATTGCCTCTCCATGCTTTTTCAAGATGCGACACAACATCGGCAGCCTTTCACGATCGGCAAACTTAAATTCATCAAAATTTTACAGAAACAGAGTTAGCTAGCGGAACAGTATTATTTTTTAGTAAGAATGTCAAGCCATCTTCGCTTACTGTCATTGACGAACGTTTTTTATCTCTTTATATGGTGGAAATAAAAATGATTCTCTGACAGCATTAGATACAAACGATTCGCTAAGACAGTCAAAAATACATTTAACTTATCATCGCTTTCGCCCATGTAAGATGCATCTCGTGCCCGCAGTCTTAGAGTTTATCACCAAAAAACACTGCGATCCTGAAGATTGGAGCTAGAAACAGCATGGAAAAATTTGTATAAGTAACAATCAAAACTTTCAGAACTCCGGTACTCCCCTAACTTCATAATTTAATTTTCTGCAGATGCAAGGGAAACTGTGGAAGTATGTATGGTGACCGAAAAGTAGGCCCCAAATGCTCGGCAGTGTGCCTAGTTTGTTGTTCTGGTAAAACCTGCAGTAACATCATCGAAATATCAAAATTAATCGAAAAAATCGAAGAATTCGACGGTAAATTATCCACAATGACGTATCTTGTTCCTCCGCAAACATTCGCCTTCGATACTGAATTGGATCCTGATGACTGCAAGGAGGATGTACCCATACAAGCGCAAGCTACCTGGTACACTAATGGCTCAAAAACATCGGAAGGTGTAGGCGCTGATACAGTAGGGACAAAGCAAGGGATACATTTCCCGGTAAGTCTATCTAAGGATGTTTTCCCAAGGAAAATTTTCCAGGCGGAAATAACGGCAATCCATCATGGCGTGGAAGAAAAAGAAAGGCAAAAAACAACGTACCGTTCAATTGTCATCTTCACAAATAGCCAGGCAGCGCTTAAAGCACTCACTTCTATAGAGGTCAATTCTAAGCCCTAAATAAAGTATAAGACCGTAGCAAGGTGACGGTAGCCTAGGTACCGGGGCACGTGAGCCATGGTAGCAATGAAAAAGCAGATTAAGTGGCCAAGCAAGGCTAATCAATACCATTCATTAGGGTAAAGGCTACAAGAAAGTAGATAGCTCACAAATCTCTGGAATGGTGAAGGAATTTACCAGAACAAAGACAGGCGAAACAGTTAATTAAAGATCATTCGCCAAAATTTACGGCAGACCTAATAAGCAAAGACAGGAAAAGAGCCAAAGCCATGGTTGGTGTGCTTAAGTGTAGTGTTAGCTGAATAGGTAGTTGAAGCTGATGGGATTGGCAGATTCTGCAGATTCTGTTACGTGCAGAATATGCCAAAAGCCACCTCCTAGAATCTATCTACCTACACTCTAGTTAAATATTGTCTTTTAGCGTATTGTTAGTCGCTGCCCAAGTCATGAGCCGCCTTTATATTTCTATATTCTAGGAGTTTCATTTATGCTTGTCCTAGTCTTTCTTTTAGTGGTTATCACACACCAATATATTACGGGTGTTAAAAGCTTTAAATATTGTCTTTTTTAAATATATTTCTCTATTGTATAACGAAAAGTTTTAAAACATATTTACATAAAAGATTTTATAAATCAAGTTCATTTATGTCCAAAAATATTTACTCATATTGTAAAAATAATTATTATTCATGTACCAAAAACTTGAATGTTTCTATTATAAGGCCAACTAACAGAAACTATTACCCAGGTACCTATACATTTTTCCATCGACTGATTTTGGTGAGTTCGAAATAAATATAAATGCTCATAAGAAAAAACAATTCTTAATTTATTAACTTTATTTTAATATTTCGAAATTAATCAAAATTTTTATTTCAATTTATTTTTTTACGAATATAGAAAATAATTACTTTGTTTTGTAAATAATGTGCTAAGTTTTTAACAAACTTAGTATTATTCTTTTAATATAAAGAAAACAAAAATTATATACATAGTAAGTTAGCTGTAGGTTTGACTCAATTTCTGCACATTACTTTCAGGTAGTTATACGCTAGTATTGGTAAATAACTCACGAGAGTCCTTTAACGAGAATTATTTGTATCGTCTATTAAAATAGTATCGTCTATTAAAATAGTTAAAACTCGTATTTACGTAAATATAGCTATTTTATTAAATTAAATCAAACTCGTTCACAATGGTCATAATTAAATCACACCAAATTATTATCTCTCGTTCCGCTGTGTTTATGTGTCATCACCGAACTACTCGTGACCATATAAGTCAATTAGTGACCCAAGCCAATCACCGTATTAGAAGTTGAGTGTGACTTCACAATGTCATAACAGAACTACCAGTATTCCATCTTAAGCTGATTAAGACATTAGGAAGTTAGTGACTTAAGCTGATCAGAGTATTAGGATAATAGTGTGACTGCATTTGGTATAATGCCTAGAGTGGTCATTCTTTATAGTTCTTACAGCAACTTATTTTTTAGATATATGGCTTCGACTTTTATTATTGGTTTTTTTTTTGGTTATTTAATTGTTATTATTTAAAAGATAAATAAAGGAATACTTAACGATTACGAATACGACTTAAACGAAAATGTGATCGGTTTTTTCGGTCGGACTGTACAAAATGCTTTTTTTTCTCAAGACAAATTCTAGAAGGTAAGGCGAAGACAATCTTGAAACATACAATGTTCGGAGAACAGAAATACGCAAAAATTAGAGTAAGGCGGCTAATGAGAGGATTTCATATTGTTGACAAAATTATTAACATAAAAAAATAATTGTATTCAATCACCACAAAAAATAAAAATATTAAAATAAATGACACAAAATACTATATTGAATAGAGGACGAGATTTATTATTCGGAAATGGTGTTTCAAAAATATGTTATGGAATTAAAATTGGAGATGTGATTGAATTGCCTGCTTTTTGTTGACAATAATGTTTAATTTTTACTAATAATGATCAAGACGTTTAAAAATTTAGTAAGAAATTTAACAGGACAGTGTCAAATATCGGGAATTTTTTTTTATTTAGCTTTACGCGTTTCGACAGCGTACGTCTCTGACACAGGTACAATTTTATTACATTACATAACAAGAATATACAGTAAATCGATACAGAAATACATTAAATACATTAAATATTCGTACAATTACTATTCTTCTTCTTCTTTCTTCTTGTATCTAGGCTCTAAAGTCTGTTTCTTCTTCAATATTAGCCTCCTAAATTGTTTAAATTATCGCACCATCTTTTTCTTGGTCTGCCAATACTTCTTCGTCCATTTGGTGGCTTATTTCGTGCTATTCGTACTATCCTATCCTCTGCCATTCTACTAATGTGTTTGTTCCACTCCTGTTTTCGTTTTTTCACCCATCCATTTATGTCTTCTATATTGCATGCTCTTCTTATGTTTTCGCTTCTCTCCCTATCCAACAGACTTTTCCCTGATATTCGTCGGAGTATTTTCATCTCCGTTGTTTCTAGTAGTCGTCTCGTTTTAGATGTGTCAGGTCTTGTCTCCGCCGTGTATGTTAATATAGGTCTAATTGCTGCTTTATAGATTCTTGTTTTTGTGTCTTGTCTTAGGTGTTTGTTCTTCCAGATTGTGTCATTAAGAGATCCCGCCGCTTTACTTGCTTTTAAGCTTTGTTGTCGTACTTCTTTAACATCTCCGTAACTAGTTATATCTATTCCCAGATATCTAAACCTTGCTTCCTTCTTTATTATCTTCCCATCAATTTCGATTTTACATCGTAGTGGGTATTTAGATGTTGTCATATATTTGGCTTTTTCTGCTGATATTATCATATTGTATTTCTTGGCTGTTGTATTGAAGATGTGTGCTAATCTTTGGAGTTCGTCTTCTGTCTCGGCGATTAATGAGGCGTCGTCTGCATAACATAATATTTGGATTTCTTTGTTCCCCATTCTGTAGCCATGACCTTTACGTACTGCCTGTATTATTTCATCCATTATTATATTAAAGAGAAGTGAGTTTAACGAGTCACCCTGCCTGACTCCGCTTTGTATTGGTATACACTGTGTTAGTTTTCCATTTACCTTTGTCTATATTCGATTATGGAAGTAGATGTTTTCGATGGTTTGTATAATATTGATTGGTATGTTTCTTTTATATAGTAGGTGTAAGACGTCTTCGACTTGGATGCGATCGAAAGCCTTTGTTAGGTCTACAAAACATAGATATGCTGGTTTATTGTACTCCATGGCCTTTTCTGTGATTTGTCTTAGTACAAGTCTGTACGCAGGATCTTCCGGATCTGAATCCTTGTTCATCTGATAAAGTTGTTAGTTAATTGATTTTGTTGGTTAGGGCTCTTATGGCTAGCTTTAGTGCGGTGTTCAGTAGATTTATACCTCTATAATTGTTGGGGTCTTTTTTATCTAGTTTCTTGAACATTGGTATCATTATGCTGTTTCTCCATGCGTCTGGTATCTTGCAGTGCAATATTAGTTTTGTATAAGTTTTGTCATCTCTAGGGTTATACTTTCTCCTCCGTGTTTTACAAGCTTATTGGTTATTCCGTCTGGTCCTGGCGACTTTCTATTTTTGGGTGAATTTATGGCTATTTCTACTTCCTGAATATTGATTTCTATTTCTTATCTTAATTCAGGTACGTTATTGTGTTGATTATTATTTTCCTTTGCTTTAAACAGTTCCGTCAGATATCTTTCCCATTCGTTTGCTGGTATGTTATTGTATTCCTTCAATTCTGCCATTTCGTTTCGTTGGTTTCTTATCAATTTCCATGTTTGTTTTTGTGTACCGTAGAAGTCGTTTTCCATCCTTTTTGTAAACTGTTCCCAGTGTTCATTTTTTATTTTTCTTACCAACTGCTTTGTTTAATTTCGTATTCTTTTATAGGTGTCTCGGGATTCTGGGATATTTGATGTTTTGTAGTTTTGTACTTCGTGTAGGCCTCTCGTTTCTCTTTACATTTCTCTTTTATTTTTTTTCTGAACCATGGTGTATTGTTGTTGTTTCCTTTGTTCAGTATGACTTTGCGTTTTCCTAGAGCTTCTGTTGCTGCTTCTTCAATGTTGGTTTTAATTTTCTCTCAGCTCGCGTTTATATCTTCGATGTCGTCTATTTGTTTTAGCTGTATCTTCTGTGCTAGCCTTCTTTGGTACATTTCTCTTGTAGAGTCGTTCCACAGTGGTTCTACATTGAATTTTTCTTTGGTGATTTCCTGTAAAAAATGTTTTGGTGTTATTTTCATTCTTATCTTTGCTAGTAATAGTTTGTGTTCACTCCCTGCATCTGCTGAGTTTAAAGTTCGGATATCTAGAATTTGCTTTGGGTGGATATTTTTATTAGTGACTATAAAATCAATCATAGGAGTTTTCAAATGAATGGAGCTTATGGTCGAAAAATGTATTATTGATTCTCAGTTCGTTAAAAGCACAGATATTAGCCGTGAGTTCTCCATTTGCGTTGATATGGTTTTCATTAAATTACAATTAATAATTATCAAATTCTAAACTACGTTTTTTCTTCTAAATTTCCTGGTAAAGCTTGGTTTGATAGAGGAAATTAGTAAGGTTTTGGAATTGATCTGGCGAGCTGAGAATATTTTGTAGGTTTCGACTCAAAAGATTCTTTTTTCTTTCGTTGTTAAAGTGGGGACAGTCCACGAGAATATGTTTAACAGATATAATATTACTATAGTATGTACATGTATGTACAAGATCAGACCTTAGTCTACAGCTTAGAATCCGAATGATCCGATGTTACGTTTTTTCTGTCTTACTGTATGGCTGTGAAAGTTGGACAATGGACTCTGAAATAGAAAAAAGAATAGATGCCTTTGAGATGTATATATACAGACGAATGTTGAGGATTCCATGGGTACAAAGAGTTACTAATGTTGAGGTACTTCGTCGCATGTGTAAACAAAAAGAATTACTAAGAATAATCAAAGAGAGGAAAATGCAATACTTGGGTCATGTGCTGAGAGGCGAAATATATGAATTACTTTAAGTTATACTGGAAGGAAAAGTACGGGGCAAAAGATCAGTAGGAAGACGCCAGAACTCGTGGCTGAAAGACCTAAGGAGATGGTTCGACCGCTCATCCGCAGAGATCTTTCGCGCAGCAGTTTCCAAAACTACAATTGCTATTTGGATCGCCAACCTTCGAAAGGAGACGGCGCAATGAGAAGAAGAAGATGTACATGTAGGTGGATATTGGGAAGTCATTAAATATTTATAAGTTAGTCTTGTATGGCCGATTCTAAGTCGGCGAATTAAGATTTTGTTTTTTCGTGTCATGGAAGGAAACTCAAGCTTTTTAACGCTGGGATGATATCACGAAGCTTGGAAGGGATTTTATTCCAGTGATCTTGCCAAAACATTTGGATGATATTTTTAAAATACGACTGTAAATCTGTACCAGTGTAGTTTCATGTTTTCAGTCTGCATATTAGAAGACGAGGCTTGTTTTGCAAAGAGGTCGGCCAGTTCGTTACCAGGGATTCCTACATGAGACGGAATCCAGATTATGGTTATGGATACTCCCATTAAGATTAAACTATCGAAACAGTTTTGAATAGCTTGAACCAAAGAATGTACCGTGTACATACTTTTGAGAGAATAGATAGACGCTAAAGAGTCTGTACTTATATGGATGTACCTCATATAAGTACTTAGGACATGAGATATGCATAGGAAGAGATAATCAAACGTGCGAACTAAGCCGCCGCATAGGACTCACTTGGGTGGCATTCGGCAATCTAAGCTATGTTCTTAAATCAGAACTGCCTATGTGTCTTAAAAGAAAAGTCTTTAATCAGTGCGTGTTGCCAGTACTTACATATGGTGCAGAGACATTAACACTAACCAAGAAAGTAAGAAATAAAATTTGTGTTACCCAAAGAGCCATGGAACGATCGATGTTAGGCATTTCTCGTAGGGATTGGATCACAAATAAGGAAATAAGACGGAGAACAGGAGTGACAGATGCCATAGAAAGAAGTATGACCTTAAGTGGAACTGGGCGGGGCACATAGCTAGAATATCGGATAACAGATGGACACAGCGAATAATACAGTGGAGACCGAGACAAGAAGCACATCGAAGTAGAGGTCGTCCACCAACAAGATGGTATGATGACATAAAACGGATCGACAAAAATTGGATGCAAACAGCACAAAACCGAAATACATGGAAAAGACTGAGGGAGACCTATATCCAGCAGTGGATAGATCCGGGTTAAATGATGAAAGGGTCTGTACATATTGCTACTTTTTTATATTCTGGAGATAATAAGTTTGTAACTTGGAGAAGGTTTGCCTTAGAAGTGTTACAGGACTTTTTTTTATTCCAAATTGTGTATTATATCCATACCTTAAAGGAACGCGCTATTTTTGGGGACACCCTGTATAAGAGTACCTCAAATCAATATTATTCTACGTGCAATTAGAATTTACCAAGAAAAAAAAAAGGAAATTTCTCGGTAAATCGCAACATTTCGTCAGCAACTAAAAAATCAATACTGAGAAAAACTTATACATTTCTTGTTTATTGTAATATTGAGTATACCTTATACGTATATGTCAAATACAGAAGGTTACATTTTTAGAGAGCTATACGTAATATAAAACTGTTGAGATGGAATGAAAATGTCGATGGAAAAATGTATTTATATTTCGGGCACAATAAATTAAACACCAATAAACATTGACATAATTGCAATGCTATCTAACCTGCAAATTAAATATTAGCCTTTGAAAATTTGGTAAAACTCTACTGGCAGAGCTTGTTGAATCCCCAGGTTCCTCTGGGTTGTAGAATTCGGATGTGCTTGAAGGCAAATACGATAAGCGATCCTTAGCAGCGTAAAGAAAAAAATAATATAGGTAATGGAGGACAATGTAGATATAATGACAGGTTAGTGTTACTTACATAAAAGTAACTTTTTATTATAATTATCTTTTTAAATGACGTTATGTAATTAAATATACCTTTCTTATAACGTGGTGCTACAAAGTAGCTACTGTTGTAGCACGTAATACTTCAGATTAAGTCCCGTAAACTGCTTGTGTCAATAACTAATCCTAAAGGCGGCAACTCACCACGCGATACTCGACAGGTACTTGCCAAATATCAAGTAGAGCATATGAAGATGACAAGAAACTCAACATGTTACTTCTTGTACTTGCTAAATTTCGGTAAACTACTCGTCTACGTTAATGGGAGAAGAAAAAATAGTAGCGCCCAAATAGTAGCGCTCCAAATAGTAGCACCGCATTAATTCTTAATGTTTTGATGAAGTGATGTAAGTATATATCATAATGATTAAGTAAAAGTACTTATTAAGTAGCGCATAATAAGTAGACGTCTTAAAATAAATAAATGGTAGGCCGCAACAATGTTGTAAGCGACAGATTGGGTCAAAGTGAGGTTTTAATGCAATATGGTTGTATATCCAAAGGCCAATGCGAGCATCTTTCAATCTGGCTAAAAACATTTTACCTTCCCTGAGTTTTTCGTACCGCAATGTTGGTATCAGTGCAAAAACGTTGTGTGTACGACACTGTCAAACTACTATCACTGTAAAAATGGAAGTTAACGTGTCGCTGTACCCTTTTGCACATAAATAAAGAGAAAAAACGCAAAATCAATATTAACCAGTGGAAGAGAAACATCCATAAGCGTCAGAAAAATGCAGGTAAAACATATGTATCTGCTAGAAACAAGAATGTACCAGCAATACCCCGTCCACATGAGGTGAGGGCAACAATGTTGATATTTTGTTAGGAGCCGCAACGTAGACGGACTCTAGAAGACATCTTCAGACGACAATGTACTGTACGATACCACATCCGGATTGGACTAAAGAAATTACCAGTGTTCCAAAAAACTATATGTCAAGTATTTGGAATAACACCTCGAAAAATCCAACACATTCAGCAGAAGATAAAAACAGATATGCCGCTACGTGACCAACTTAGAAAACACAATAATAGGCCTAATAAAATCAACGAAACCGACAAAGAACGTATAAGAGAATACATAAAGTCGTTTTCACATCAAGAAAACCATTATAGTCGCGCCGCATCTACGAAGAACTGCCTTCGTGCTGAATTAAACTTAAAAAAAAATGTACAAACTGTTTTGTGAAAAGTATCCGCAATGTAATGTTTCCCGGTGCACTTTGACATATTTCAATCAGACTTTAATCTTGGCTTTGGTCTTCCTTGCTTAGATATGTGTACGTTTTGTAATGAAATGTATATCAAGCTTGTGGTTACTCCAGACGATCCAGAAAGAAATGCTATTCTTGTTGATACAAAGCATTGAAGTTGGATGCTGAAAAGGCTAATCCACATCTCGTCGTACTCTTCACTGATCTTCAGCAAGTGTTGTACTGACCAACATTGACTCATTTTCAGTGTTCTACCAACGTCAGTATACCACTTACAACTATGATATTCACAATGCAGGTTAAAACGATGCCACTATGATATTGTGGCATGAATCAATTGGTAATCATGGTTCTACAGATATCGCCTCAGCGTTACATAAAACTTAACTTTCGTCCATTGAACTCAGGAGAAATAAAAAAACTCATAGTTTGGTCTGACCGATACGTCGGTCAAAATAATAACTGAAGAATGCTGCTCATGTTCCATTTGCTGATTGTGAATAAATATTTCACTCAAGTAGAAAAAAAGTTCTTAACTAGCGATCACAGCTTCTTACCTTCGACCGTGACTTCTCGTTCATAGAGAGAAAGAAAAAAGAGCAATCGTATATGTACCCTTTGACTGGGTGGCAGTGACCAACTCACGTCCCAGCAACCCCTTCAATGTGTACTACATGGAGCCAAAAGACTTTTTAGTATGTGAGAACTACTGATGGAAAGATCCCAAATGTAAGATCACTGAGTACCGTTTGTTTGAATTCGACAGCGATGATCCCACGAGAATAATGGCTAGAACTTCTCACAACGTCATGCAACCTTTGCAAACATTCTCACTTGTGAATAAAAAATAGGGTGCACAAGCCATCAGAGCATTCAACTACCAAATTGAATAGAATAAGATGGAACATTATTATTAAGTTTAAATTTAATGAGCATTAAACTGTGTACTTAGCATATAAAACATATTAATAAACATTTTGAATTGATTATAGTATATTATTATTATTATTAGATACTTTTTTCAAAACCTAAATAAGCCAAAACATCGCATAGTAATCAGGTGCAACACTGTTATATATCCAGTATACGGATTATGTACAACATTGTTGCTGGAATATTTTTTTGAAATAAATTTTTTTTTGCTTACTTTGTGTAAACCTGCATAATTTGTTGACACATCTATAACTTTATCTTGTTGTTAAGTGAAATTGATTTTTTTTCAGTGCTTATTTTCATAAATAAGTTGTCAATATGTTTTTTTCACCTCTTGCACAATCTCAATTCTGTCGCTTACAACATTGTTGCGGCCCACCATTCAAATGTTATATCGCATATTTTAGGAGTATCAATTATGCAAATATTAAATAAGCTTGATGATATACAGCATTATTTAACAATATCTTTGGATATTATTATCCATCTTAATTCTACTTTCCAAATCTTAACATCGATAAAGCACAAGCCTTAACAAAGCTTAAACTTTAAAAAATAAATATTAAATAAGTTTAAAAATATATAAATAATATTTCAAGTACATTGTTGCTTTCGCCTATAAGTATATATAGACTAAACCAGACATTCTGTACAAAGTATCAATATATTTTTATTGGTGTAAACGTGTACCGGCTGTCCAACAAAGAACGGCTCTATGCTATATTTCGAAATAAAAAAAAAAATGAAAATAAATAAAATAATACCAGCTCGGGATAAAATTTTTTTCCAAAAGTGGTCTCTGGAAAAAACCGGGAAATTATTTAGAGTTGTAGATCGCTAGACCGTTGCTAGAGTAGTAAGTCCATCGCTACATGGCATAATTAACTACCCAAAGATAAAACAAAATTTTCCAAAGTAAAAAAATAAAATTAATATTTTATTTTTATTATATATATATATATATATATATATATATATATATATATATATATATATATATATATATATATATATATATAGGACCAATAAAAATTAATGAAAACCAATATAGACAAAGAACGAATCATGAACTACTAAACGAAATTAAAGAGGATATAGTTTGTAAAATAAAACAGCAAGGGGCAAAATGGCTAGGTCATATATGGAGATCAGGACCATCTACGACAATATTTTTAATATTGGAATGGACACCAGCTGGTAAAAGAAGACGTGAAAGACCAAGATCTACATGGCTACAAGAAGTAACAAATTATCTCAACAGGGCGGACGTACGGCAATGGAGAGAAAAAACCAGAGATAGGAAACGGTAGGGGAAAATATCAGGAAAAATTAAATAAAGAAAATGAGGACTAATCTACCTCGTAACATAGATCTAGAGAGCTTAAGCGGCGTAACCCAGTGTGGGGTGTTTAGCCACTATATATATATATATATATATATATATATATATATATATATATATATATATATATATATATATATACACATATATACTAAGTGGCATAGAAATCTGAACATCCAGTTTAAATGATTTTATTTTAATAAAATTTTGTATAAGTACTTAATGAAGCATAATAAGTAAATGATTAAAATTTCAAAATGATTGCATTGTTTTAAAGCCCTTTTATCTTTAATAATGTGTGCATGCACCCCGATGTGTTACGCATTCTCCAACGCGCCTAGGCATGCTTCTGATCAGGTGGTCAATGTCCTCTTGTGGTATCTCATTCCAGGCAACCACCAACTCCTCTCGAAGTGCTTGTAGAGTCTGAGGAGGACGTTGAGCAATCTCCTCCCATCATATCCCACACGTGCTCAATTGGTGATAAGTCGGGAGATCTTGGTAGCCACGCTAACAATGTGACATCATTATGTTGAAAGAAGTCTATTGCAACATGTGGTCAGGCATTATCTTGTTGGAAAGTTGGATTTGCCAGGGTGTCAAGATAGGGTAAAAGGTGGGGTTCTAGAACTTCTTGGATATAACGCTGCGCGTTCATGTTACCTTTGATGAAGATTAAGGGTGACCTGGAACCATAAGCTATAGCACCCCAAACCATAACTCCAACAGTGTGATGAACATGTCTTTCAACAAAAAACTGTGGATTCCTCCTTTCACCACGTCGCCTTCTAACCCTCGCTCGACCATCGTGCATGCCTAAACAAAATCGAGACTCACCACTAAAGACAATACTGTTCCATTCCTGATTCCAGAGTGACCGTTCTCTGCACCACTGAAGGCGACTACGGCGGTGTTCTGCAGTTAAAGGGAGGAACCCGTGTGGTCGGTATGAAAACAGGCCAAAACTTCTCATTTGTCGGTAAACACTTCGCATGCCAATAGGTCTTCCGTGTTCTGCAAACCATTCATTTGCAATGAAGCTGGTAGTGGAGAAACAATACCTTTTGAAGCAATACCTGACAACACCTAACCACGGTGTCTACACTTCTTTGCACTCTAACTGCAACTTCCCGAAAAGAAAGTCCAGCTTCCCGAAGTCCCATTATACGGCCCCTATCAAACTCACTAAGTTGACGAAATCGTACAGGTCTCCGTACTCTAGGCATCGTAACCAATCGTAAAGAATGTCAAGAACCACAATCCGCCAAATTTGGATCTTTACTGTGGCTGAAATATTCGTTTTTAGATTGTTAGTGAATTTAAAAACAAAAAGTATAAAAACCGGAATCTCCAACTGATAAGTAATATAAATTACACCAAATTTTATTGAAATAAAATCATTTAAACTGGGTGTTCGGATTTTTACGTCACTTAGTATATATATATATATATATATATATATATATATATATATATATATATATATATATATATATTATTATTAATACAATATTTTCTTAAGAGCTGTTGCGATAATTCTAAGAACAAATGTTTATTTTATATTTAGGACACGTGTTATAACTTTTTATTAAAAATATTTGAAATAAATTATTTGATATCAGTCTGTAATCTAGCATTTTGTTTTTGTCCCCTAGATTATTTTGATGTCTGTACAATAAAGAGTATTTTAGTCTCAAAAATTAAAACTTTAAACTTGTTCAATCGTCAGAAATTGAATTATTATTTAAAAATGATTTGTTGGTTTATTGTAACGCCATCTAGTTATTGACCTATAATTCGATAAATAGTTTCCAGATTTTTCTCTAGACCCTTTGGCTTAAAAATTTTTTAATATAACATTTTTAATATTTTTAAATTGCTTTTGTACATATTATTATATCCCGAAAAATGATCGAGAGCCGTTTATCTATTTTCTTGTAAATTGCACACAGATGTAAATTTTTGTAATGTTTGTAAATAAAATAAGCATACCTAAGGTTTTTTTGAAATAAATACATTTTGATTTATTTAAATCACAATCTTAACGAATTGAATATATTTTCGAAAAAATTTAACTTTTTTATTGATTATATTGTTCATAAATATTTTATTTGTGCGGAATCTACTCTCACGGTTTCTAGTTCAGATAACGGTTAAGAGGTGGCTTACGATATATTACTATTTAGATGAAATAATAATTATTTCTACTACAACAAAAACTATTGTTCAACTTTACCTAGCTAGGCAAATTTTATTTCTATTGAGTATACCGTACATAATACATCATGTTTAAAACATAGTGTCAAAAATAGTTTACATATTATGGTTAAACATATAGGTAAAAATAAATAAATATCGTATTCGTCAAAATAAACTACGTAGATATTGAATATGAAAATTATTTGTTAATTTTTGGAATACATTACCAACCCAAATACGTAGTTACCAAGATTACTGTAGATTTGCTTTTTAGTCATTAAAACCCACGAAATAAATTTTTTGCTTTTTAATAAAAGCTTTGAGACAAATGAGTCTGAAGGACTCCTGATTTAGTAAAGTATTTTAGTTGAGTGAATCAACTATTTAGATTAACTATTAGATTGGATGTTTTAATAAAACAATTTATCTAGTTAGGAACTAAAAAAGAATACATCGAAATAATTGGAAGGAATAGCCTACATAGAGACACGAATGAAAACCATATTTCCCCACAAAAATATACACAAAGGCACCTGACTATCCTCTCGAGGAGATATTGTGAACCAAATGGATCAAGTCTGGATAGAAAAACGATCAGCAACAATCATTCTGGACGTAAAAAGTAGAAGTGCATACTGAAAACTGGAATCGGAAACTGAAAAGACCCGAGATTCAAAAGAAATTTGAAGGAGACATAAAGAGGAAGATTATAAGAAGACAAAAGAATCTAATAAGTAGAACCACATCAACTGCAGCAAAATCGATGCTAGGAACTAAAAAAAGGAAAGATGGCCAATGGTTTGATGATGAGTGTAAGGCGGTAATTAAAAAATGAAATAAAGTACATAGAATATATATATATATATATATATATATATATATATATATATATATATATATATATATATATATATATATATATATATATATATATATACATATATCGACAGACAAACTAGAGAAAGAAAAATGGTATTTGAAAACATAAGACGAATAGCTAATAAACCGTTTAGACAAAAAAGAGAAAACACAAAAAAAATTAAGTATTGATTTAAAATTAAGAGCTTTAGAGAAGACAAAACACGGAATGCGTATAAATTTCTCAATTAAAGAAAACAGGGATACAAACTAAAAACTAATTTGTGAAGGAATAAAAACATCGAAATCTCCTGCAACACTAAAAAATTAAAGAAACTTGAAGAAGAATATAGTTTGATAAAGTGTCGACCGAAAACTCTTACAATAATGATGTAGAACACACAAAATATGAGCTATTGGAAGACGCAGGAAATGAAGAGAATGAAATAAAAAACCGCCAACAATTGAATAGGTTAAAAGGACAATCAAACTGCAGAAAAATAACAAGGCCTCTGAATGTCATGGAATACCAGTAGAATTCTTCAAGTTGGGGAGAAAGGGAAATAACGAACAGAATATATGAGGTTATACACAAAATATGGAGACAAGAGAAACTGCTAAAATGCTCTACCCAATCCATAAAAATGACGATAAAATCCTCTGTCAAAACTATAGGGGAATCTTCTTGCTGTCTTATGGATATAAAATATTTACCAGTATAATTAACCATAGACTACAACTCCTTGTAGAAAAGACCATTGGAGAATATCAGACAGGATTTAGGCAAGAAAAATTAACCATCGACCAACTATTCACGGTTAACCAGGTCTTAAGCAACGCCTGGGAATGGGGTGACGTAGATGTTTATAATATTTTTGTAAACTGATAACAGGCATTTCCTGAGTCCTCTATTATTCAACCTGATTATGGATAAAATAACAAAATAAGTAAGAACTAAAATAGGATAGCAAATGGGAGGAAAACAACTTAAAATAATCTGCTATGCAGACGACGCAATATTACTCTCTCAAAGTGAAGATGATTTAACTCCAGAAAATTTAACACGTTAATTTCCCCAAAAAAGACAAAATGCATGGTTACAACAGCAAATTTACTAAGATGTAAATTGGAGCTGGAAGGTCAGATAATAGAACAAGTGATGGAGTTTAAATATCTAAACATCACATTATCTAGCTACGGAAAGCTCGAAACTGAAGTGAAAGATCAAATGAATAGACCAAACAAAGCCGCAGACTGGCTAAATGAAACAATTTGGAGAAATAAAAATATCGGAAAAGAAACGAAAGGCAGAATTTACAAAACAGTCATCAGACCAATAATAACATACGCGACAGAAACAAGACCTAACACAGAGAGGACAAAAAGGACGTTAGAAACAGCAGAGATGAAAACACTTAGAAAAATCGGTGGTAAGACACTATGGGATAGAGATAGAAGTACAGATATACGACGTAAATGCAAGGCGGAGAACATCAAGAACTGGGTAAGAAATAGAAGAGTAGAATGAAACGATCATATAAGCCGAATGACAACAAAGAGAGTAGTAAAGACGGTAAGAGACGGTTCCCCAATAGAAAGACGATCAGTAGGAAGACCACGAAAACGATGGAACGACAACTTACTGGAGGCACGTTGAAAAACAGACAGAGTCATGTCTATATAAAAAAAAGAAGAAGAATAAGATAACAGGCATACGACTCAATAAACAGAGCACACTTATACAAAATATTAAGTGAATTTGAAATACCGACTAAATTCGTTAGGCTTATCCGAATGACGATGACGGACACAGTGGCTCAGATACAGATATAATATAAGATGATAGACTCATTTCAAATAACACAAGGATTAAAACAGGATAATGGGCTGACACCAAGATTGTTTAATTTAGCAATGGAATATGTAGTTAGCAAAACATCAGTAGAAACAACACACTTATCAATAAATCAGTCCAAATGGCAGCATAATGTAGATTACATAAATATCATGAGCAGAACTAAAGCAACAGGTAAGAATCCGTATCATCATCATCATCATCATCAGTAGCTCGACAACCCTTGCTGGATCCTGGCTTGTTCTAGGATTTTTCGTCATTCTGTTCTGTTCCTTGCTTTGTTTTGTCAGTTGGTAATGTTAAGTGTTCTCAGATCTTGTTCCACTTGTTCCATATATCTAAGTTTAGGTCTTTCCTTTGACCTTCTCCCTACTGGTGTTTGCCTCATTATATGTTTTGGTGTTTCAGTCTCAAACATCCTTTCAACATGACCCATCCAGCGCAGACGTCCGATCTTTATGGATGTTATGACCTCGGGTTCATTGTATGCTGTGTATAGTGTAAGAATACGTATACAGAACTTAAATCACATACTAGACAAATAGGTCAGGTCTAAATAAACAAAAAAAAGACTAAAATCCTAGTCCAAAATTGATCGGAGAGAGCCACACGACCCTACCTGATAGTTGACAACAATACGGCATACTTTGTTATGAGCCCGATAATATTAAACCCTATAAATAAGAGCAACAGCCTGTAGAGCTATAAGATAGATGAAACGGTGTTACGACAATGTCAAAACTGGCAATTCTCTGCATCAATCACCATTATATGATGTTCTCTAACGGATTACAAGGTCTAACATGGAGACGGTCGGTACATGTAGCACTATTGTGGGATGAAAGATGACCAAGAAAGATTCTGGAATGGAGGCTAAGAAATGATAAACACAGCCAAGTCAGACATCAAGAGAATTTAGACAAATTGGAATAGAAATAAATGGAAAAGAGAACCTTGAGCAAGCCTATGTCCAACTGTGGACGCAAACAGAAGCTATATGATGATGATGAATCACCATCCTTGGCCAAATCTTTATTTCCTATGTTTGTCCTAAGCAGACAAGTAGCTTAATTTTATGGTTTTAGTTAGTCTGAGAAAAGTAACGTTACATAAAAATAATTCGCGAATAATGTACAAAAAACCAACGGACCAAATTTTTTGTTTTTCAATATGTAATTTAATTTGGCGAATGCTGCTTACGCCAACCTCTTACGCATTTCAATTTTTTCGGGGTGTTCAACCATTTTATTATTTCCTAGGTATATTTCTTAGGCCCTGAATAATAAGCTATCATACAAATTAGGAAAGGCTTATTTAGTAAAATCACTTATATTATATTTCGTTAGTTTTTTTGATATCTCTAGAATAAACTAAAATATTATGTTTATTATATCAATTAGTTTTATAACCGGAGACCAAAAGCATAAATGTGAAGAAATTATTTAAATTTGATCGAATAAATGTAAAAAAGACATACCTTCTCCCCACTTTTATCATGCGTACTTTGTAGCTGTTCATTGTAGTTGGAATCCAACCTCAGGGAAGGCAAAGTTGGTGTAAATAATTTGGAACTTGGCTTCTTTCTTGCCCGATCTGGTCTTTGTTCATGGGAGTGGTCATCACTAAATATAGGAGTGCCATCTTCTCTATTCGCATGTACATCGGATGTTAAATCTACTTTATCAGTCTTGAACCCTTGCTTTTGAATTTCTTCTGACGTAGGAAACTCACCAGGTTTTGGTCTTACCGATATATGAATATTTGCTGTGGATTTTGCTGCCAAGCAGGTATATAATCCACTGTCTCGCAATGTAAGGTTAGAAACTCTTAAAGCTCCTTTCTTTGACGTTTTATACTTTTTATTTTTTGGAAGAAAGTTTTTGTCCTTCATCCACTCTATTTTAGTTCTATCAAATCTCTTTACGGGGCATTTAATTTTTATAGTAGTACCTAAAAAAACTGTAGCTGCGCCACCAACTTTTAAAGAAATCTTCTTTTTCTTAGGATCGTGTTGAATAAATGTACTGTTTGATACATCGATGTGCGGTTTATCACTCTCTACAATACAACTTTTTGTATTACATGGCTTAGATTCGGCAGGCTTAGGAACTGGGCACATAGAAGGTATTCGATCAACCGTATGATTTTGTGCCATTACTTGTTTACATTCAACTTTTCGAATTTTACTTCCACCACCACAGCTTTTTGAGCACCTTGACCATTCGCCAACCTTCCACCGAACTGGACAATCTAAGACATTACAATATTGTCTGTCAGGCGGTGGCGGTTGAGGACACATATTATTCGGCACTATAAGTGTATTACCCCCACCTTGGGTCACTTCATGTATACAATTTACTTCTCTAGTTTGAATACCAATACCACAGCTTTGAGAACATGGTGAAAATTCTGAATAGTTCCATCTAGGGGGACAAGGATGGTCATTACATGTCTGTACCCTAATTTCTGGTTTTAATTCTATAGGACACATATAAGGAGATGTTACTTTTTGTGTGTCATCTCTAACGCAGTTTACTATGAGTTCCTGTATGCCGCCCAGACATGTTGCGCTGCAATGTGTAAAACCTTGTTCCTTCCAAGAATACGACTTAGCTGAAAATAAATAAATACATAAAGAAATAATTTTATATATTAAATTAACTTAAATAGTTTTAAAAAAGTAGCTTAGTATTCTTAATTTTTTTCTTTTTTTTTAATGAATTAAAAATATCTGTATGATAAATCGACCGTAACGTTATGTCGTCTTTACACTATGACAACCGTCACCATTATATACATTTTTTAAGGTAATGGGAAATTAAAATGAAATCTATAGCATCTTCATTATATAATATATATAAATTTTAAAGGTATTCAATGTTGGTATAGGTATCGCAGGAGTTGTTCTTCAACCGATAAGAGCAAATCATTTAAATCCAATAAATGCCTAACTGATAGTGACGAATTGGTCACGGCAGATCTAAAAAGTTGACCAGCTCTACCAACGAATCCTACCTCTGTCCACGAAGACATAAGTCGCGTTATCATCATGGCGTATTATAAGATTACGTTATATAGCATAAGGAGGAGAGTGAAAGACAGGTTTCTGAGCACGTGGTAAGGTACGGCTTATAACCACTAACATAAAAGACACTCAAATCATAGCCACCAATCAAGGCCCCAATTGAGTAGCACAGGGTGCTAAGAATCTGCAGAGTCTAAACCGTTATCCAAGTAAAACAACGCTTTATATAGCAACATATACCTGTTGCTTGCTATTAAATCAATTCATACTCATAGAACTGGAAAAATAAACTGAAAATATAAAATTAGACATCATAGGAATTAGCCAAGCAAGCCGGAAAGATGAAGGGCAATTGGAATAAGCGCCAGGAAACACATTCTATTACTGAGGAACATCAACGGGCAGTACAGGCGATATTGCCTTCCCAGTCAACAAGAAATTGAAACAAAGAGTAGTACAAATATCTAGAGTAGCTAGAGTAGAGGTTAATACAAAATAATTACAAAGATCATCTATAACGAGTCAACAAAAGCATTAAATGATGCACAGCTAAGAGAGCAAGCTGGCTTTAGAAGTGGATTAAGTACCATGGATCATATCCACACGCTTCGAGAACTAATGCGTAGAACTAAAGAATATAAAATACTGCTATCATCAACCTTCAGCTATTTCGAGAAGGCTTTCGATTCTATATATCCCAAGGCAGTAGTTAAAGCTTTGACTAGACAAGGTAATAACAAACCGTACATGGAGTCTTTACCAAATATATAAAGACAAGCAAAAGCTAAGGTCGGACGCCTATATCTAGAAACTATATTAAGCAAAATTAACTGGCAGAGCAAAGGCAATCCATTGATTGAGAATACCTCAACCATCTTATTGTGGCTCATTAAGCTGATGGTCTAAAAATCATTGCAGGATACGGATTTTGTTTTCTTTAATACAGCAATAAACGTTGACTTCAGCCATGATCTTGGTATTACTCCCTTTAAATGTATGTCATTGAATATTTTTGTTAGTCGTTGAGTACCGGCGGATGAAACAAAATGACTCACCCAGAAAAACGCTCCTTGATAGACCCATTGGTGAGAGAAGAAGAGGAAGACTCAGAACAAGGTTCCTTGATAACATCGATGAAGACATAAGAAATATGGGAATAAGTGCTTGGGGAAGAAAGGTGATGAATAGGGACGACTGGAGAGAAATTCTTGAGGTGTCTAGGACCCACGCAGGGTTGTAAAGCCAGAATAATGTTGATCATGAGTACCGTCGGTGTTAAATAGCTTTATGAGTTCATCATATGCAGTATCAGGTCCAGGAGCTTTGCCATCTTTTAGTTGTAATATTGCGTTTTCCACTTCATCTAATGTGATTGGTAAGTGGTCATTACATATATGTAGGATGGAGGTTGTTCGGACCTGTTATCATCAAAGAGTTCTTGTATGTATTTGGTCTATATGCATATTTCTTGATTTTTATCTGTGATGATGTTCTCCTGTTGATCTTGCAGTTTGCTCGCTGTGTTGGATTTTTGAAGACCAGCTTCTTGTTGTACCTTTTTATGTATATTAATTGTAATAATTACTATCTAAATGGTAATAAGCCACAATTAAAGGTTAAAGTACGTTTATTGACGTTTCAATTTCCACTTCGGAAATCGTTCTCAAAATACAAACATTAGTAAATTAAACAAATTTTGTTTTTTTGTTACTTGGAGAAAAATTCTTCTAATAATTTAATTGTATCTGACTCATTTATATTGACAATTCAGACATACATTATACATTTTAAAGTAGACGACTTTAAAATGATATTGCGAATATTATTGCGTTGCGTGCCTGGGACGACTTTACTTGTAAGATAGTTCATTCGATTACATGAAATCAACTTTAACTTGAGAATATCCGTCAGAAAAAATCATAGCATGTAATTCGTCTTTAAAAAGACAAGCACATGCCATGATGATAGTAAAAATCTCCTGTTAGTGATTCCATAGTAAATTATGAGGAAAAAAACAGGAAAAAAACCTCATAATACTATCCCGACATGGTAAGTATTTGGTCGTGCATTTAGTTTACTTTCAATAAACACCAAATTCGGATTTTATATATTTGTCATTTAAAAAACATAAATGATGTATCCTCTATATGTTACCGACTTACTAATACTGGTATTTTCCTTTTAATAACTTCCAATTTAATAAAAATTTTGATAGATCACTACAAGGAGAGTTCATGTTCATTCGTTTTATGAACTTTCGGTACTCCATAAAAATGAGGGGTCTTACTGTAACGAGGTGTAATTAATCTTCTCTGATAACTTATTAAACAATCTTGTTAAATTTAAAAAAACTTAAAGGATAGAAAATAAATTCAACATTTCAACAACATTCAAAACAACAAACACATTGAGATCTATTTTGTCTAAAACCAAACCTAACAATGAACAACAAAGGACAGATAGTTGCATTTATAAAATACCTTGTGAATGCGATCAGTTTTATTTAGGTGAAACATCAAGGCCATTAAATGTTAGAATAAGTGAACATAAATCTTATATTAAAAATAGAAAATTTGATAGATATCAAATATGTAAACACGCATGGGATAATAAACATAGGGTTCAATGGAATAATTTAAATATAGTCCTAAAAGAAACGGATGGTAAAAAAAATCAAAGAAGCGGCTCTAATTATGCTAAATGAGACCAATTGTGTCGCAAATTCCTCGGCAGAATGTAGGTAGTAGGATCTGGTTACCCATATTAAAAGAGGAAGTTATTAAAAGGAAAATACCAGTATAAGTAAGTCGGTAACATATAGAGGATACATCATTTATGTTTTTTAAATGACAGACATATAAAATCAGAATTTGGTGTTTATTTAAAGTAAACTAAATGCACGACCAAATACTTACCATGTCGGGATAGTATTATGAGGTTTTTTTCCTGGTTTTTCCCTCATAATTTTGTATGGAATCACTAACAGGAGATTTTTACTGTCATCATGTGTTAGTCTTTTTAAAGACGAATTACTTGCTATGATTTTTCTGACGGATATTCTCAAGTTAAAGTTAATTTCATGTAATCGAATGAACTATCTTACAAGTAAAGTCGTCCCAGGAACGCAACTCAACAATATTGGCAATATCAATTTAAAGTCGTCTACTTTAAAATGTATGATGTATGTCTGAATTGTCAATATAAATGAGTCAGATAAAATTAAATTATTAAAAGAATTTTTCACCAAGTAACAAAAAAACAAAATATGTTTAATTTACTAATGTTTGTATTTTGAGAACGATTTCCGAAGTGGAAATTGAAACGTCAATAAACGTACTTTAACCTTTAATTGTGGCTTATTCCCATTTAAATAGTAATTACTTTAACATGCTACAAGAAAATAGCTTCAGAACAATATTAGTTGTAATATCTTTTATTCCAACAACTCTATTTCTTCACACTGTGTTTTTAACCAATTTTCTTTGGCCTTTCTTATTTCGGTTCTTATTTGTTTCTGAATATTTTTGTACATTATTTTGTTATTCCTTGATTGTCTTAGATGTTCTTCTCTGACCTTGTTAAAGGTTTCACATATATTTTGGATTGATTCTTCTGGATCATTTATTTCTATACTAGGTGATATTTTGCGACATTGTGTAAAGGTGATATGTTGAGATTGAGATTTATTCATCTTTATACGCTATCTCTTTGTCCACTTTATATTATTATCTGTGACTAACATAGCAGTGCCGTCTAAGAATATGGTGGTCGTTACATTTTCATTTGTTAATACGTCTTGCGTTAATATCAAATATAATATAGGACACAGAATACTACCTTGAGGGACTCCAGATCTTTTATGGTAGATTTCTGATTCATACTTAACACGGTAATATCTTCTTTTTTAATATGATTTTAGTAAACTAAACATTGACTCTGGAACGTTTATTTTATATGAAGAGCAACCCTTCATGTCAGACTTAATTAAATGCCTGACTGACGTCAAGAAATAGTGGAGAGCAGTATTTTTTCCCCAAAAGTTTTATTCACCATATCAACGACTCTATCTACTTGTTCTATTCTTGAGTCTTGTCTCAAGTCTTGGCGCTATTAGCTTCTCAAATAGTTTAGCAATCACCGGTAAGAGACTAATAGAACGATAATAGTTATATGTTCGTGAGGTGGTTTGCCAGGTTTATGGATCATTATTATATCAGCAATTTTCCATTGAGTTGGTATAATTTTAAGCCTTAGTGAGGCATTGAAAAATTGTGCTATCATAACTATTTCTTTATCTTTTAAGATAGTTTCAATTATATCATATTCTGGACCTTTTTTTTTGGTTTTTAAGCTAGGTATATTTAATAGCACTTTTTACTTTTTTTTAGATACTGGTTTAATTTACTCACCTGGCTGTTGGATTGTTGCCAGAATTTCGTAAATAGCTTTATCTTACTCAGCACTGACAGAGGGTAGAGGTTGGAAAAACTTCTTCAAGATATTTTTCAAATGTCTCTGCTTTTTCTTAATCTGTTCTCGCCCATGAGAAATCTGGGTTTCTCAATGCTTCGATGTGTTTAATTGGTTTTTTAACTTCCTGCTGGCATTCCAAAGTAAATAATCGGTATCTGCTGTTGGTGTTAAATTTAGAAGATAATTTTTAACGTAGGAGTTTTTGTGATATACTGTTGCATTTTTAGCTGTCTTGCGGCTCTATTGTAGTTTATTTTATCTTGCTTTTGCCCTGTGTTTTCCATATCTTCCTTAGTCGCTTCTTCTCTTTAACTTGGTTTCTAATATTGATGGGACAGTTTCTGTTATTCTGTATAGCTTTACAATCTAGAGTGGCATTACAGGCAGCTTTTTGGAGAAGTGTAGTATCTAAAGTCGTTTACTTTCATTTCAAGTTCATCTTTCGTTTTTAGTTAAATATTAAGGTTTATTATTTGATGTATTTCTTACCTAAACAGATTCCAATCAGTCTTGTGATTGTGCAGTTTCGCTGGACGTTCGTTCTCAATAAATCTTAAATTTAGCGTCGCTGTTACTGGGGTATGGTCTGAAGCAATTTCATAATTATGTATAATATTTAGATAATCTTTTCCAAAGCCTTTGCTTGCAAAGAATTGAAGATAGACAGAAAGTTTATTCGGATCAATAGTCCAGTAAGTAGGTGTGCACCTAGACAAGTGTTTGAGCGGTAGTTCCTACATCACTTGAAAAAGGATTCTACCTCTACCTGGTAGAGATAATTGGGAGCACCAACGTACATTTTGCATTATAGGTAGTACCGGCAAGAAATAAGGTAAATTTATCTGAATATTTTAGGTCAAATCCTCTTATTTTAAAAATTTTGTACTAATACAATAAATAAATAAGAAACATGCAAAAGATTTATTAGACAAAAAAAAAACAAAAAGAACTTTACCTGGAGACCCAGGAACAACTTTTATATCGGCTCGACTGTAAGGATCATCCTTAACATCCATTCCGATTTTTTCGGAAACGCAAGGCTCCATATAACAAGGCTCTGACTCTGTAGGTTTGGGTCCAGTACACTGTTTATCTGGAAGTTTTGCTATAGTTCTGGAAAATTCCAAAAATATTTTACAATGAACTTCCCTCTTTCGTATGCCTTCTCCGCATGTTACACTGCAAGGTCCCCATTCGTCGGGAATAAATCTGAAAAGTTTGCATTTAAAGTAAGATGTGTGTAAATACAAAGAAACAAGGTACGAGTCACAATGCAGAAATTACATGCCTAAAAGCATAAAATTCAGACTTTGGCTCTAAACTATTTTTTAGATTTTGATAATTATATTTGGAATATTAAATTTGTTTTGAAATGTATATTTTAAATTTGATTTTTGTTTTAATATCAATAATAACTTGTTTTAAGAGGTTATGAGAATTACATTTTACGTTTGTTTTTGATGTTTCGATTTCCACTTTGAAAATCGTTTCCAAAAACAAATTATTTTCAAATAAGAAGTTGTCATACCTATAGTTGTTGATAAATTGAACGTTTAAAAACAAACGCAGAATTAAGTTTTTATAACAATCGATTTACTCCAGTCGCCAGAGAGAAAATGCCACTCAACCTTTAAAAATCATACATACAAGGTGAACTTTGCTGAGGATGTCAGTTTAGGGACCTCAAAAATATGCAAAAAAATTTACCACTCCTACTCCCGGCTTCCCTCTAAAACCCAATTCGAAGGGAGGGGGGAAACGGAAAACATCGGTTTACTACGAATTTGTACGCCGTAGAAAAAAATGTTTTTAACAAGAATGCAGCTAAGATAATTTTGAACAAAAATTATAATAAGGACTTTTTCTGTAGAATAAGCCGTTCTCTCAAAAACAACGCTTAAAGCGACCGGCGATTATGAATGTCAGTTAGACGCGTAAAATCCATTTTTTAAATAAAAGTTTTATCCATATCGATATCTTTCGTATGGAACTTTTGCATTTTGCAGCAAATGAAGTCAGTTTTTTTGCCATCTTTTACGATTATAATAAAATTTTTCACTTCCATTGAACAGTCGCTATCGAATTTCTATTGTTAGAGCCTAGTCTTCAAAATCTATGGCATAAAATTTTGATTTTAAGTTTTAGAAACAAATATGAGGCATTTGAACTATGCCTAAAAAACGCTGAATTTAAACGTTTAATTTACAAAGAATCTTAAATATTTTCTTTTTTGTGGAAGCATTTTCCGTGACATGAGATCGTAATGCGAAAGTTTAAATTCAGCATTTTTAGGCATCTTTCAAATGCTTCATATTTATTGTCAATACTCAAAATCGAAATTTAGTGTTATACGTTTGGAAGATTAGACTCTAGCAATGGAAATTGCACAGCGACCGGTCAATGGAAGTGATAAATTTTATAAAAATCAGGCAAATTGTACTCATTTAACAGCTTTATAGAAACTGACTTTATTTGCCGCAAAACTACTGACAAACTGACTATTTTGCCGGTCGCCTCAAGCATTTTTTCTGAGAGAACAGTTTATTCTACAAAAACAGCGCTAATAAACATTTTTGTTCAAAATTATCTCAGCTACATTTTCTGGTTAACTACTACTTGGTACATCGATGTCTTCCGACCTACGGGTTAGGGGGAAGCTCGGGGTTAGGAGTGGCAAACTTTTTCGCATCTTTTTGGGGTCCCAAAATTGACATTATCAGCAAAAGTTAGCTTGTTCGTATGATTTCTAGAGGTTGAGTTGCATTTTCGCTGCAAAAATCAAATCTATGATGAATCTGATAATTGTCTAGTTTTCCATAATTTTTAGTTAACACATTATCGAAAGTGCAATTAAAAAAAATTAAAGTAATTGATCAAAATTAATTTAGTATTATGTTAATAATTGTGATCTGCGGCTAATGAACGTAGTTCAAAGCCACCACACACACTACCACTCGACTTGTTGATAGTGTAAGCTAGCAAATGTAAGTTATATTAATTTAAGTTGCTACCTCACTTATGTTTGGAAGTGGGAAGGTTACGTGGGCAATAAACCCTGCCCGTTAGAAAGAGATGCGGGGACTGCTTTGCATCATCTTTCTCTGTCGCACTGGGGAACAAATCTACATTGCAGCCCTCAGTCTAAGTATTATATGTCTATGAGCAATGTACATATGTGTGACTTCTTTCAAATAAATGATTACAGCACTTTTTTTCATTTATCATTACCTATTGGTTTTATTCAAAACTGGTTTTATTGGTGAGGAACTCACAACAAAGAAAAGCTACAATATTTTATCGAAAGGGCTGTGCGATGATAATGGAAATCTACAACTAGACCCCGATAAAATAGTTAGAATCTGGGAAACTTATGTGGAACAACTGTTTAATGATGACCGTCCTTGTGGGTATACACTGAGCAATGATGATACTGGCCCTTCTATTCTAAAATCAGAATTGGAGAATGCTATAAAGGGTCTTAAAAATAACAAAAGACCAGGCAACGATAACGTATACGGGGAAGTATTGAAAATGCTGTGCGAAACAAACAGTCAATTTCTAGACTCACTCGTCAGACCCTTTAACAATATTTATAACAGCGGGGAGTTTCCTGAAGACTGGCTAGAGTCAACTTTTGTTGCCATACCGAAAAAACCAAAAGCAAAGTCTTGTGATCAACATCGGATGATAAGTCTAATTAACCACATTTCGAAGGCATACACCAAGGTTATTTACAACAGAATAAGCAAAAAATGCGAGGATAAAATTGGAGATTCGCAGTTTGGGTTTCGGAATTCTCTTGGGACAAGAGAAGCACTTTTTAGTCTACAGGTACTCATCCAGCGCTGCAGAGATATCAACAAAGACGTGTACATATGCTTTATAGACTACGCAAAAGCATTCGATAACGTAAAGCACGAAAAGATAATTGAAGTTCTCCATAAGATCGGAGTCGACTACAGAGACATTCGAACAATAGCGAGTCTCTATTGGGGTCAAACAGCTAAAGTGAAAGTAGGATCTACATTGACCAATAAAATTGAGAGCAAGAAAGGGGTACGACAGGGTTGTATCTTGTCTCCTATTCTCTTTAATATATACTCAGAAGAAGTATTTAAGACAGCGCTGGAGGAAAGCACAGAAGGCATAAAGATAAATGGAGAAATAATTAATAACATAAGATATGCTGATGACACTGTGATTCTAGCAAGTAGCATGGAGGAACTGAGTTGCCTAATGAGTAAGATACAAAAAACCTAAATATCACAAAAACCAAATGGATGTTAGTAAGCAAAACCCAACAACCACCACAGCAACTGATATTAAACAAATAAAGAATTGAACACGTGGATTCGTACATCTACTTGGGAACAACAGTTTACTCAAATTGGGATCAAGCGAAGGAAATACGTATAAAAGTAGAAAAGGCAAGAGCATCGTTCACTAGCATGAAGCAAATTTTCACCTCTAAAAGCCTCACCCTACCTCTCAAAATTCGACTTCTGAAATGATATGTGTTCCCGGTTTTGTTATATGGAATGGAGGCGTGGACAATGACCGCAACATTGATGAAAAAAGTAAAGGCCTTCAAAATGTGGGCTTACCGACGTATATTACGTATATCCTGGACTGAAAACGTGACCAACGAAGAGGTACTACGCCGGATAGGTAAAGAAAAAGAGGTAGGAATAAGAATAAAGAAAAGAAAGTTGGAATACTTGGGTCACGTTATGAGACATAATAAATATAGAGTACTACAGCTGATCGTTCAAGGGAAAATAGACAGCAGAAGGGGTCCAGGGAGGAGAAGACACTCGTGGCTCCAAAACTTGCGGCAATGGTTCGGATTGTCATCTGCTGAACTATTCAGATCTGCCGTAAACAAAGTCAGAATAGCCATGTTGATTGCCAACGTTCGGAACGGACAAGGCACATGAAGAAGAAGAAGAAGAATTGGTTTTATTTACCTTCATATATAACAATAGTGCCTTAAATCTACTTAGCCCAGTCTGGTTGTGCAAAAATCATCGATTTCATGGCAAAATTTTTCGCAGATATTTGAAGCTTTTAAGACATAGCTGGGGGTTACTAGATGACGAATAGATGGAAAAGTATATTAAGCATTTTCATCGAAATTATTGACAACATAAACGTTTGAAAAAGGGTATGTTTTTTACTTATAAACATTTGTAATAACTTCTATATTTTTCAAGCTACTGACTTGTACGTACAACCATTAGATAGTTGGTATAAGAAGTAAAATTTACACAAATTTTGAATGAAAATCTAAACTTTAAATTGAAATTTATAGCTATAAAATTCATCCAATTTTTCGAAACTTACAGCCATTCGAAACGAAGGTACTTTTGAAAGATCAACATAGGTAAGTGGAGAGGATAACAGTGTCAGTATAAAGTTTAGATTCCCATTAAAAATTTGTACAAATTTTACTTCTTAATATTTATAACCAATGGAGATATGATTTTTGAAAAAATAATCCCTAACTTCGTTCCTATTGGTCATAGAAAGCTTTTTTTAATGTGAGTTTTTTTACCAGCTATCCAATAGTTGTACGTACAAGTCTGTAGCTTGAAAAATATAGAAGTTATTACAATTGTTTACAAGTAAAAAACATACTCATTTTTCAAACGTTTATTTTGTAAAAATAATTTCGATGAAAACGCAATATGCATTTAACTTCTGAGATAGTTTAAGTCTTAAAGAATCCTATAAAATTTGCTAAATGTGTCCAGCATCAATAATAGAGCAAGTTCAATAGTTTAAATATTTAGCTTCAGGCGTAAATAACTTAAGTAACTTTTAAACTATTTGCCCGATCGGGGGAAAATTTCGCACAAATTTAAAAGACGGTAATTCCTCGATGTTCAAATGTATTAATAACATTTTATTTTGTGAATTAAAAATTAATAAAATTTATAAATTAATGCAAAAAACTGCTTTTTTGCAAATATCTCTGTACATTATTTATCAATTTTAATTTAATAACCGGAAAAAAGATATTCTTGATATAAAAAAATGATATAAATATTGTTTATGTAAAATATGAGGGGAAAAACTTATAAACAAAGAATAGAATTGTGAATAAATTATTGTTTAAAAAAAACGCAAGGTAAAAATAGAGTACTTTTTCATCTATTCCCATAGTAACCCCCACCTATGTCTTAAAAGCTTTAGATATCTGCGAAAAATTTTTCAACCTTTTTTTTAACCAGACTGAGCTAACTAGACAACACAAATTTTAGAATGGACGTGGTCAACACGTAATAATTAGAGTTACCCTTAGTTATCGTATTGCGATTTATATTTTGTGTATTAATAGTCTACAGTCCATCCAGTAGAACAAAAACAATAGGCTGTAACTTCTTGGATTAATTAACAATGACATGACGCATGGCGGCCAAATTTTTTATGGTAGGAAAAGGGGCGTTTTCTTTGAGACGCTGTGAAAAGTATCAATTTGGAAATAATGATAATAAATATATGAACGGCACTATATTCTTACGTCGGATTAGGATGCACTAAAAGGTAAACGCAAGGAAAATGTTGGCGCATCAGACTCCCGTAATACGTTACTCTGCTGACTAATTTTAAATTATTAACAAAAGTATATTTTTGTCAAAAATAATGCTTGATAAAATATCAATAAAGTATATAATATTTAACAATAATAAATTGTCTACTCTATAAATTATGATTATTATCATTCATAATTAATAACTTTAATTATAAACTATACCTAAATTAATATAAAATTTTATTACATAATTTGTAAAATTATAATTACCAAATTAATAATTAATAGACTAGTTACTAGTGAAACAAATTATAAACACGCTAAAAGTTTGTTTAGAACCAAAAATCTGAAAACCTACCAAGGCATCTAGCTCTATAGCTTCATAAAAACAATAAATGCTTTATCTTTTCAGCAATCTAAAAATTGTTTATAATACTATATTTGGAGTTAGTTTTTTTCTGTAATTAAAAGAAAATTTGTGTTCTCAGAAATTTAAAAATAGTAGAATACTAAGGTATATATGTATTTTTTTCGTTTCAGTTTTTCATATTATACAGGTTGGATAACTACCAGCCTAATGGACTACAAGCCCATGAGACATTTTTCATGGGTCACTGGACCCAGCATGAATCACACATAAATCAATACTACAATACGTACTAACAACTTTAGAAACTATGCCGCCAATTTCTATCGATACACAAAGCATGGGGGTTTAGCCCCTTAGATTTCTTATTGCTGTCCCAGCCAACTTGTACGGCCTGCAAAAAAATTAATCTATATACCGATTTCGAACTCTGTGTATAAATGCCGCACTGTGTCAAATTGCCGAAAATGGACAATTTCCCTGCTCTTGGTACCAATATTTTTGTACAGAATTAGGTCGCAGGTCACTATTTTTGTATTACCTACCTAAGTTATAAATGCCGTATAAAAACGTTTGGTAAAAAAAAACTTACCCCCCCGTGTAGTAAGTTTATCTTACCTGTGACTCACATGTACCGATAAGAATTGGTAGTAATTGTAGTATTGTTTTATATGTAATTCATGCTGGGTCTTATTAATTAATCCATTAAAAATCTTCCATAGGCTTGCAGACTATAAACGCAATGATAGGTTTCCAAATGTTGATCACTAGAGAGAGGAATATATGAAAAGTTCATATAGATACATATTTTTCTCATTTCAATAAAAATTGCATATTTAAGCTAAACAAGATTTATTTTGCCAATTTTAAAAACATATTATACAAAACTTTAACATTTTTCTCTCTTAGTTGTGAATCAGATTTCTTGATTGGAATTTTGTTGCGACTGTTGCCAAAGAGAAGGAAATTCTTGGCTTGTCCAATCCATATAATGTTATATAGTTCAAGTAGTTTCAATTGTGTATTTTGATGTAAATTTTTGAGAAAAATTCAGGGGATCATATCGGGTCCTGCTGCCGAATTCTTTAAAGTTGAAATGCCAAATTCGAGTTCTGACAAAGAAAATCGAAGATTTATGCACTCTATCTGACTGGAATTTATAGCGTATGTTTTTGTGGATGTTTGGTGTTCTAAGAATATATTATTTACTACTGAGGCTCTTCTACGCGCTACCTGGAACGACACTGGAAGCCTCCTTGCTGATGAATTGAGTGCAGATGAGGATGAATGGAGAATGAATGAATAAAGGTAGTGCTTCAGAAGTGATGCCGGCCTTATAGCGACCATTCCGCTTTCAGATCGCTGGAAGACAGAGGAGGGTCTGGTTTAGCAGGTAGGCATTCGGCGTAGACTCGGCGACGCGAGGGCATTTTAAAGTACCTTGGGAACTATCGCCGAGTGTACAAACAACGAATCCTGCACTAAGGTCAGTCAGGCGGCGTCCTGGACTGAGATGTATTTTGAAGATTCCAGACCCCCCTTCTATAAAGACAAAAAAAAAAAGATTTCTCACCCTTGTACCAGCCAATATGTACGGCACTGCAGTTATAAGTTATATCTGCCACACAAATATATTTGACTTAAATACCCCCCACCCCTTGAGTGGTAAGTTTACCTTACTTAAGTAGCCACCTGTACCGATAAACATTGACGGCATAGTTTCTAAAGTTGTTATTACATATTGCAGTATTGATTTATATGTCATTCATGCTGGGTCAAATGACCCCTTAAAAATATCCTATGGGCTTGTAGTCTATAATACCTGCAATATGATGACATTCTAAATTATCTTACAAAATAAAACCTTTTTACCATATATATTATTATTGTCACTGAATCCTATCAATAACTGTTAAGAGTGTAGGCGCAAAATTTCGGGCCAATGCTTTTAAATGCATTCATTTTTTTCGAATTTTGAGAAAACTTATTATATTATATATTATATAAAATAAGTATTTTTAAAAAATTTAAACGCAGAATGAAAGACTACATTATTACCGAGGGCCGAAAGTTCCTTAAAACTTTTATAATGTTTGTTTTAGTAAGTTACAGGGGTGAAAAAAAAAAAAAAGAAAATTAAGTGTGATTTTTAATTTCAAATATCTCATTTAAAAGAAACTTTGGCTTATTATTTTTATTCTAAGGGACTTTCGGCCGTCGGTAATGATGTAGTCTTTCATTCTGCATTTAAATTTTTCAAAAATATTTATTACTTTTCTCAGGATTTGAAAAAAAAATGAATGCATTTAAAAAGCGTTGGCTAGAAATTTTGCGCCTACGCTCTTAAAAGAAATTATTTAAGTTACCCAAAAAATTGTGCATTGAAATCAATCGTGCAGTCTTTACCAATCAACTTATTTTTTATATACTTTTTTTGTATCTAAGTCTTATGCGATTTTAATTTAATCTTTTTGATTATTATTTTTCTTATTATTTTCTTATTTATTTTTTTTTATTACTATTTTTCTTTACTTTTCTTTTTTTATAAATTGGTGTATTTGATTTTATTACCTAAGCCTATTGACAATCTAAATTTATAGGGGGTTATATATTTGTAGATATATTTTAACGTCTGATAAGCAGGATTATTATTTTTACTGGGGAAAGGCCACACTTTTAGTTTAAAAGCTTCATTTTTGACGTTTCGATTTCCAGTTCGGAAATCGATCTCAAAATACAAATTAAACAAGTTTTTTAATAAGTAAGTGTCTTAAAAAAGTTATCCGAAAAGATGTTAGGTTTTATGGTAAAAAAAATTACTAGTGGGAGTGAAGAGGAGAGTTTTTAGATGCAAATCTTTATAACATAACGTAAATAATGAAGAGCACTTGAATAATGTTTTTATTTCTGAGCCTTCAGAAGTATTGTGGACTGTATTCCTTGTATAAAAAATATTTATTCTGACTTTACACCTTTATTATAATTATTTTATAAGAACTTAAAATTAACAAAACCAAAAAAGGAATGTCTTATTTCTGCTTGACAGCTACGCGCCGTCGTTGTCGCTAGTATTCGATCCATGCGCCCTGTGGTCCGTGCAGGGACGGCTCTTGCACTGTTGACTGCTGAACATGCCGCCCCCCTTGAAAGGCTTAAGTGATGCCTTTCAAACAACGCTTCTTGTAAACCATAACCATTATTGTTCATCCATTGGCAGGACGGCTAACTTTACACAAGGCCTTTTGAATTCACCTTTAGAAGTACGCACAGTCACAACCCGCACAACATTATCTGTCCCAGCATGTAGTTGCAATATTCTACCCAATTCCCATTTAGTAGGAGGAAGACCATCCTCTTGAATAATAACCAATGATCCAATTTTCACGTTGTCAGCTGTTGTTCTCCATTTGGTTCGCTGCTGAAGTGAAGAGAGGTACTCACGTGACCAGCGTACCCAAAAACTCTGAATTATCTGAGTCAGGTGATGATACCGTTTCAACTTATTCGGATTTATTTCAGTTAGCTCTTCTTGTGGCAGTGCTACAAGTGGTGCTCCAATTAGAAAATGTCCAGGGGTGAGTACACCAAGGTCTTCTGGACTTTCCGACAGAGGTAATAAAGGACGGGAATTTAGGAGAGACTCAATTTGCGTCAACAAAGTATACATTTCGTCATATGTAAATTTATTATTACACATTACCCTTCGTATATGAAACTTTACCGATTTTACAGTTGATTCCCAGATGCCACCAAAATGTGGTGAGTGAGCTGGAATAAAATGCCAATGAATCTTATGTTCCGAAAAATAATCTAAAAAATTTGATTTTACCGTTGCATCATTCATAAATGAATATAACTCCTGCAAATGATTATTTGCCCCAACGAAGTTAGTTCCATTATCAGAATACATATTTTTACATAGACCTCTTCTAGCAATGAAACGTTTAAATGAATTTAAGAATGAATTAGTACTTAAATCATATACAAGTTCAATATGTGTCGCCCTTGTTGTAAAACATGTAAAAATACATATATAGCATTTAACTACTTTACAATTCCGTAAATAGCTTGTTTTCAATTCAAAGGGACCCCCATAATCTACACCACAATTATAAAATGGCCTTGTAGGCAGAAGTCTAGATTTAGGTAAATCTCCCATAAGAGGTACAAGCAATGTAGGTTTGACACGAAAGCAAGTAACACATTTATGCAGAATGTGCCTAACCGTGCTACGTCCAGATAATAACCAAAATTTTAAACGAATTATTGATAGCAATGCTTGTGGACCTGCATGCAAGTATTTATGATGATACGATATCACTATAAGTTTAGTTAATGCATGACCGTTCGGGAGTATGATTGGATGCTTCTGGTCAAAAGACAATTCTGACTTTTGAAGACGTCCACCAACTCGTAATAGTCCTGTATCATCAAGAAAAGGATTTAATGATAAGATTTTACTCGATTTATGTATTGGTTTTGATTTTTTTATTGTTTGTATTTCCTGATGAAATACTTCATTTTGTGCCATATATACCAAACAGAAAAAACTTCTTTCTTTTTCATCTACAGTAAAAGGACCCGTTGTCTTATTATTAGATGATTTACAATTGGTGACAAACCGAAGTATATATGCAAAAACACGCTGCAATTTAGCTAAGCTGGAAAATCGGTTCCAAATTTCGGCAAATTGCACAGTTAATATAAATGTTTGAATTACCTTCTGGTCAGGTATGATAGAAATGTGTGAATTTGACAAAGCCTTAGTAGGCCAAGACAATTTATGAGAAGCTAACCATGGTGGCCCATTCCACCACAATTTTGAAGTGTTTAATAACTTTGGTTCATATCCGCGCGTAATTATGTCGGCTGGGTTATCATGCGAGTCAACATGATGCCAGCTATATCCATTAGAAAGCCTTTGTATTTCCGACACCCTATTTCCAACGAAGGTTTTCCATTGTGACGGTTCACCCAAAATCCAATGAAGAGTTATCATTGAATCAGACCAAAAATGTACCTCATCAAAGCTAACACCTATTGTTGCGATAACCGCCGATGCCAATTTGGCAGCCAATAAAGCACCACACAATTCCAATCTAGGCAAAGATATTGTTTTTAAGGGTGCTACTCTTGATTTCGCACATAATAAATGAACTAAGCAAGAACCACCTTGATCCAGTGACCGAATGTAGAGTGCTGCTCCATAAGCAGACTCTGAAGCGTCACTGAAACAATGTAATTGTCTATTAATTGGATTAGAACACAAAACTTGCCTGCTAATGTGAGTTTTCTCCAAATCTGCAATTGATTCCCTAAACTGGTTCCAAGCTGTGTGTAAATCTAAAGGTAAAGACTCATCCCAATTTAATTTTAATTGCCATAGTGATTGCATTATTAATTTAGCTTTAATTATAACTGGCCCTACTAGTCCAAGAGGATCAAATATCTGTGAAACTAAAGACAGAACTGTTCTTTTGCTAACCTTTGTGTAATTAGAAAAATTGATTTTATATTGAAGCGAATCTATCTTTGAGTTCCAATAAAGCCCTAATGTTTTTGTTGTAACATCATCTGCAAGATAATGTTCAATGTCTCCCTTTATTTGAATATCCTCATCAAAAATTTCAGGTTTGTTTGATACCCATTTTCTAAGTGAAAATCCTGCTGTGCACAAAATATTATTTAATTCATCCTTTAATGATTTTACTTCTTCAATTGAACTCCCTCCTGTAAGCAAATCATCAACATAAAAATCCTTTAAAATCACCTGGGAAGCTAGAGGCAGGTTCAATTGATTCTCATGAGCTAATTGTTGTAAGCTTCTTATAGCCAAAAATGCTGCTGGAGCGGTCCCATATGTTAGCGTTTTCAGCTTGTATGTCTCAATTGGTTGCTCATCCGAAAACCTCCATAATATTTGTTGTAGTTTTTGCTGAGTTTTGCAAACAAAAACCTGTCGATACATCTTTTCGATGTCTGAAGCTATAACTACATTATGTTTTCGAAAACGAAGAAGAATGCACATTAAATCATCTTGTAATTTTGGTCCGACCATTAGAACATCATTTAATGACAAACCACTGTCAGTTCTAGCTGACCCATCAAACACTACCCTTAATTTTGTAGTTAAAGACGTTTCTTTTAAAACTCCATGACGTGGAAGATAGTAGTTGGGTGTTTCTGAATTGAAATCAGTTTTATCTTCAACCTTTGACATGTGACCCAACTGGATATATTCCTGCATAAACTCATGGTATTTAATTTTCATTTCCAAATTTTTATTTAATTTATTTTCCAATAATTGAAATCTTTTTAGTGCATTACTATAAGAATCTCCTAAGTCAGAAATGTTTGACCTTGTTGGTAATTTAACAACAAAATCACCGTTTTCATTTTTAATTGTGCTAGCTTCAAACAACTCTTGACAATAAATGTCCTCCTTGGACATAACCTTTTTTGCACCAAATTCTTCTATTAACCAAAATTTTTCAATTTGGTTTTCCAAAACATTAGACGAAAAATTACATACCACTGAATTGTTGCTAACCTTAATTGATTGACTAACTGGCCCTGAAATAACCCATCCCAACTTAGTTTTTTGGAGAATTGGTTGATCTTTGCCAAGTTTTATCTGACCCACACATAATAATTGCCAAAAAACTGATGCTCCCAGTAATACATCAATTTGTTTTGAAACCCCAAATGTTTCATCTGCAAGTACAATGTTTTTAGGAATATTTATAAAATCCAAGTTTAAATCCGAAGTTGGTAAATTGTCAGAAATTTTATCAATTACCAATAAAAATGCATTTGTTTGATAATTGCTAAACTTTGATAAAAGTGTCCCATTTAATGCCTGAGAAATGTTTGTTATACCTTGACCTAAACCTTTAACCGGAATGTGTACCTTATCTGCCCGTAATTGTAATTTTTCAAAAAATGAACGTGATATAAAATTTGACTGTGAACCTGAGTCCAATAAAACTCTACATTCATGCAAAATTCCATATTTGTCTTGCATATATACTAAGGCCGTTGAAAGTAAAATATCAGTTTTTAATCTGTATGATATACCTTGCTTAGAATGATTTAAAAAATTAATTGAATCCTGACCTATATCACCCGAATGTGATTCTAAAAAACATGTCTGACCTATATCACCCGAATGTGATTCCAAAAAACCTGTCTGACCCAAAAAGTTTAATTGAGATGTACCTTCCATTGAATTATTATGGAATGCACCTTGTCCCTGAATATGTACTTCCTTTCCCTGTTTAGATATGCCATTTCCCTGTGTGTGTGTTTCTTTCTGGGTAGATATACCACAAATTTGTGATTCAACCTTTGATCCGTTGAGTTGAGTTGCATTTGTTTGTAAATGAGAATTGTTTATAAATTTACCATCCATATGTAAAAGAGTATTGTGTCGTTTTCCACAAAGTTTACAACCTCCCCATGTACAATGTTGTACTAAGTGTCCATCCTTTAGACAGTTCCAACATGCTTTTGATTTTGTTACCTCTTGTCTTCTAGCTGACACTGATAAATTATGAAATTTTTTACATGAATAAAAATAGTGCGGTAAATTACAAAGTGCACATTGTTTGGACGTTGCAATGAATGACTTTGATAATGTCATTTTTTGCACCCTTTTTTTTGTTTCCTTTGATATTTGCTCTATATCTTGTTTATCCCTTTCTGAATTTTGTAAGTGTTGTACTTTATGATCTATAAATGCTAAGAATTCCTGTATCGTAGAAAATTCGTTAACTGGACCCTTTTCTTGCCATTCCTTATTTGTGTAATAATCAAGCTTTTTCTCTATGGTACAAAGTAAAAGAACATCCCAATGTTCAACTGGATAACCTAACATACCTAGTGACTTTAAATTTCTTTTTATACAACCTGACAATTTCTTTAATTCTAAACTATTTACCCGAGTTATTTTTGGATATTCATATATAGCTTCAATATGATCACGTGCAATAAGTTTTTTCTTTTCATATGTTTCAGATAAAAGTTGCCATGCAATAGTAAAATTTTTGCTAGTAGTTTTTAGCTGCTCCAGTTCATCCTGGGCATCCCCTATCAAAGCCCTTTTTAAATAGTGAAGCTTGTCAACATCATTTAAATCAGAATTTTCTATGACCATACTAGTAAAACTATCTCTAAATTCTAACCAATGTTGATAACAACCATTAAAAGTTGGAACCTCCAGTGGTGGTAACCGTACATTTTTTAAGCTATTTCGATCTAAACTAGTATTGTGACCTGAGTTTGCTATAGTCTCGTTTAAATTAACTTCATTCTTTAATATAATTTCTGCAGAGGCTATTAGTTTAAAATATGCATCCTGAAAATCTAACCTTTCTTGTAATTGTTCCTCTGATGTGTCTAATAAGTCAATTTCACTTTGTATTTGATCAAAATCATTCCACCATTCTTTGCATTTGTCAACCCTAACTTGTAATTCTACTATTTTATCGTGAGTAAAACTGCTTATAAATGAATCAAATTTTGTAATTTGTGCCTTAAAGATACCACGCTTTCTTTTTAAAACTGTTAACTGATCCATTGCATCGACTATGTATAATATTAATAAAGTTTAAAGCTTGCTATTAATAAATCCTAACAAACCGAAATTATAATAACCTCGTGACACAAATTAATATCTCTCTTATTCCAGGATAGGTATTATAGGAATGAAAAAATGTGTACTCACCACATACCATGCCATATAAACTTTTTCACTTTCCGATAAAAAATACACTAACTTGCTTGTTGATAAAATCCGTTCGAATGACCATGAATAATGTTTTTATTTCTGAGCCTTCAGAAGTATTGTGGACTGTATTCCTTGTATAAAAAATATTTATTCTGACTTTACACCTTTATTATAATTATTTTATAAGAACTTAAAATTAACAAAACCAAAAAAGGAATGTCTTATTTCTGCTTGACAGCTACGCGCCGTCGTTGTCGCTAGTATTCGATCCATGCGCCCTGTGGTCCGTGCAGGGACGGCTCTTGCACTGTTGACTGCTGAACAGCACTATTCCTGATTATTCAAAAGTTGACTAGTTAACTATAAGAAAAATCTAGCTTTGTGAAATTGTCTACATACTCATACGTTTTAAAGTGCATATAGGTGCAAAAGTATATCAATGTACAAAAAAGAGTGTATATAATAGCTGAAAATAATTTAAATTTGTTTACAGTGTATAACTCATGTGCACAACAATAAACGTGATCAAATCAGAAACACAAATAAAAAAACAGAAGCTATTAAACAATTAAGTAAGCAGATATAATTAGTTTCACTATATATTTAAAGACTTTAAAATAGAATTGGCATACACTATACTGGGTGTAAAGTCCTACCAAAGATCTAAGAGAGTCATTAATATTTATTATCGATAAGTGTCTACCGCAAGGCAGCGCAGCGGGGGATGGCCTCTGGACAAGATCATACTTTTATTTTCGAATTGCATTACTTATTCGATTGTTAGGTGCGTTTAAAAGCCGGTCTTCAAAAAAATTACATGGACAAGTCAGTTTCACTATCACTGTCGTTATCTAGATCTATATTAATTGTTTCTTTGAGCAACCTATCTGTATTTTTTCAGCTGTCATTGGTTATTTTCTCCATTTCCAATTCAACTAGACGAACCACAGATGAGTTTAGGGTAAGCGAAACATTACTTTTCCTTACCGAAGCTTTGCAATTGAACATGCAATAGTAAAGAGGAAGTCTTCATACTGTATGATCCATTTCTTCCGCCAAACTGTCGCAATAATATTGTTTCCTGATGGAAAATAATTTTAAAATTTCAAGTAATTGTTTTTCAGAATAATCATCTTCATAATATATATCATTTTCCAGCATATATTCATCGATTCTAAGTTTGGTGTCATTAGAACATGGAACTTTATTTGACCAACGACTGCGATAGCTGGCATTGTCCATCACAATTACACTTTTTGGTGCTATATTTGTAAATATCTTCGTTGAAAACCAGTTCTCAAATAATTCTGACGTGGTGTTATCATGATAGTCGACACGAGAGTCCTTAATGTTTTTGCATGACAAGGCTGAAGCATTAGGTATAAAACCATTTTTTCCTGCATGGGTTATTGTAATACATTTTCTTTTATTTGATGAAGCTTTTGTTGTACAGCGACAAGAAGAATCTGCCCAAGCACATTTTGGAACGTCATGGGTGTCAAACCACGTCCCATCTAGATAAACAATTTCTCTTCCACTTTCTCTGTATTTATGAATTTGAATTAAAAATTCCTTCCTCCTTATTTGTAGACAAGCAGATTCCATAATCACTTGGCGTTTATCGATCGTTTTTATTTTAAAGCCGATTTTTAAGAGACATTGCATTACTGTCAGGAGAGCGACGGAATTATTATTTCAAATTCATAAATACAAAGAAAGTGGAAGAGAAATTGTTTATCTGGATGAGACGTGGTTTGACACCCATAACGTTCCAAAATATGGTTGAGCAGATTCTTATAGTGGTTGTACAACGAAAGCTTCATCAAATAAAGGAAAACGTATTACAGTAATTCATGCAGGAACAAAAAATGGTTTTATACCTATTACTTTAGCCTTGTCATGCAAAAACAATAAGGACTCCCGTATCGACTACCATCATGACAATACGTCAGAATCATTTGAAAACTAGTTTTAAACGAAGTTATTGCCAATTATACCAGCAAACAGTGTAATTTTGATGGACAATGCCAGCTACAACAGTCGTAGGATGAATGAAGTTTCATATTCTAATGACACCAAACTTATAATCCAGGAATATATGCTAGAAAATGATATATTATATTTTGAAGATAATTATTATAAAAAACGATTACTTGCAACTTTAAAATCATTTTCTATCAGAAAACAATATTATTGTGACAGTTTGGTGGAAGAAATGGGTCATACAGTATTAAAACTTCCTTCTTACTATTGCATGTTCAATCCAATTGAACACATATGGCATGAGCTAAGAGCATCGGTAAGGAGAAGTAATGTTTTGCCCACCCTAAATTCATCTGTGGTTCGTCTAATCGAATTAGAAATAAAGAAAACAGCCAATGACAGCTGGAAAAATAGTGTTGCCCATGTTCTAAAGATGGAAAGATCTTATATAAATACAGATAGGTTGCTCAAATAAACAAGTAGTATATATCTAGATGACGACAGTGATAGTGAAACAGACTTGTCCATGTAATTTTTTTTTGAAATGTAAGTACTTTTTGAATTGTATTTATAAATGGTAAACTTTCTATATATACATAATTGATGTTAATATTTATAAATTTAGTTAATAACGGTATAATACCAGCTTTTAGACAAACCTTAATTTTGAAAATAATTTTCTAAAATATTTTTGCCTCTGTTCTTTTTGTACTATATTTAGAAATGATAAAGTTTTGTAAATATGTGAATGTAGTGTATGTAAATATTATTGCAACTATTGTAACTTTAGTAAATAATGATAAAGACCAGCTTTTAAACACACTTAACAATCGAATAAGTAATGCAAATCGAAAATAAAAGTACCGATCTTGTCCAGAGGCGATCCTCCGCTGCCTTGCGGTAGACTTATCAAAAATAAATATTAATGACTCTCTTAGATCTGTGGTACTACTGTACCAAAAGAATGGGGGCGGCTAAAAAACATACAAAAATCAAACAGGACCCCCAGTCTCACCTCTTCTGGGTGGGGAAATTTCGATTCTTTATGAAAAAATAAGTAACTTTGATTGAAAACTTTTTTGTCGAATTGTTGATAGATTGCGCTATAATAGGAAAAAACGATTTATCCTGATGCCCTAGGAATATTATGAAAACGGTCAAATATCTCGAGAAATAATACACTCCTAAATAAAAAACCAAAAAACACTTATTTTTCAAAAATCTATCGAATGACACCAAACACGGTCCTCGACCACCATCCTTCTGGGGGTGGGGTGAAAGCAACTTTGAAATCTTAAATGGAAAACCACATATTTTATTGTAGATTCCAGTTAACCGCAGAAAAACAAATAAAGTATCAGAAGTCAGCAAACCAATTTTTATGGTACTGATAACAGTTTTTATGTAGAATCTAATTCTGCAATAAAAATGGGGGTTTTTATTTAAAATTTTAGAAGTTGCAATCCGCCCCACGCTCAGGGAGTAGAAGTGAGGAGTTATGTTTGGTGTTATTCGATAGATTTTTAAAAAATATTAAACATTTTTTTTTGGTTTTTTATTTAACAGTGTATTTCTCGACTAATTCCATAATTTTCCTACCAGGAAAGGGAGCCTAGGATAAGTGGTAAGGGAGGCTGCACAATAATCGGTGAAATATACTAAGAATCATGATGGTAGTAAATTATATATATATATATATATATATATATATATATATATATATATATATATAAATATAATATATATATATCTATATGTATATATATGCAAGAAAGACTCTAATGCGTATCAATTGTTTCGCCGAACGTTTTCGCCAAAGAGAATTAATTTGGCTTCTTCAGGGCTGAAAGGGAATAAATTATAATTAGCTACCATATATTATATAATAAAAACATTATTGATCTTACCGTAACTTAGAATTATAGAGTTAGAATGTTAAAAAACTTAGCTAGTAACAACATAGTGGTGTTTTTTGTTACTATGTGCAAAAAAAAAATTTTTTTTTTAACGTTGGAAATGTATGGTAGCTTTGAACTTAAAACGCAAAGGTTTACCCAAGGTTAATCGAAAAACCCATGTAACTACATTTAAAAGGAGGTAATTCTTTGAATTGTCGGCAATAAGTAAATTTGTGATTGTTAGAAAGTTTAAATGTGAGGTTCTGTTTTACCAGAACGCATGTGCTGACAATTCAAGTAGTTCTTTTGAATCTTTATGTCGTTAAGGTTCATTGGTAAAACCATTTTATTATATTATATTGTTCATATATTATTATATTAATATCTTATTAAGATATATCTAAGAAAAGCAAGGGAATATTATCTTTTTTAGTTAATGAAAATTAATTATTAAAGTAGGTTAGTTGTTAATGGATATATCAGCCAAGTTGGTTATCTGTGATGTTGTATTGTTCTTGGTATCTGATTAAAGTAAGAAGTGATATATATCGTTTAGATTCTTAATGTCACTCTTAACATTGATGGAGAAATCGTTAAGGAAAATATAAGACATTTCAATGAATCTCTTTTAGATTTATTGTTCTCACGGTGGAGAATTGTAGTGTTAGTATAGTCCATGAGATGAACAGTGGAATGGACATGTTTGGCTAATGCACAGCGGTCAGGGTGAAGTCGAGAATCACTTTTGTGTAGTGTAATACGTGATTTCAATAATTGAGATGTTTGGCCGATGTAGGAATTGCTGCAAGAGAGGCACGGATTGTTGTAGACAATGTTACTAAGCCTATCTATGGGAGTCTTATCTTTTATCTTAGAATAAAGATTAATAATTGTTAGAGCTGATCTACAAGCCACATTAAGTTAAATGTTGTTATTATTATTACCAAAGCTATTTTCAACACTTTTCAGAATCCTTGTTAACCCCAGAGTGATATCTCTGAAATATGGTAATGAAAATTTTTTATTGCCGACAATTCAAAGAATTGCCTCCTTTTAAATGTAGATACATTTGGTTTTTCGATTAACCTTGGGCAAACCTTTGCGTTTTAAGTTCAAAGCTACCATACATTTCCAACGTTAAAATAACTTTTTTTTGCACATAGTAACAAAAAAACACCACTATGTCGTTACTAGCTAAGTTTTTTAACATTCTAACTCTATAATTCTAAGTTACGGTAAGATCAATAATGTTTTTATTATATAATATATGGTAGCTAATTATAATTTATTCTCTTTCAGCCCTGAAGAAGCCAAATTAATTCTCTTTGGCGAAAACGTTCGGCGAAACAATTGAGTCTTTCTTGCAGATTTCCCCAATATTTAAGAGTTTACTATATATATATATATATATATATATATATATATATATATATATATATATATATTGCCACAGAAATATTTTGTTAAAATGATTCACATTTATTAGATACTTTTTTAAATCCTATTATAAATAATATTATATTCTATATTTATATACGCGAGCTCTCGATTTTATATATTATTATACTCCATGACATGATTTATAAAAGCTTTAATTACATTAATAAATTGATTTAATTAACATCAAAAAGCTATTAAATATATAGAAACTATGGCTAAAATAATAGGACCAACCGACTAATAGATGAGCTGGTATAATATTAATTATTTTATATTAGTTAGGATGGCATAATGTATCAAAAAACATTTTAAGAGCATAATGCATATCAACAAATTGATAATTCTAAAAGCAGCCATATGGTGTGGAAATATTTAGAATCACTAAATATTAGAACGAGCTACATGACCAAAGATTATTATTGTAAAATATAATATTTTTATAATATTATTTATTGTTTTTGTATAAACATAAATATAAAAACTTGTAGGCACTGACATGTGGAAATTGAGATTTTTTTTATATTGCCCTAAAACTGATTCGTTATTGCATTTCAATTATATCAATTTACCTTTGCAAATAAACCATAACTCGTAACAAAACTATCAGACATTTTTACCTGTAGATAAAAAGTATACTATATTTACACATTGCATTACATTTACTGACCACAGATATCCAAGTAATAGCCTGGGAAACGAATAAGAGTCGACACTAAAGGGTGAGCGTCGGCTGTATTTAATAAAAGCCCCCAAATTCGCACTTGCACTTTAAACAAAAAGGACAGAATTTATTACTTAAGGAATACGTTGACAATCAAAAATGCACCTTTATTGTTGATACTGGTGCAACTTGATCCTTTATTCGAACTGGATTCCCGAATAGAAAATTACAGCCAACTAAAACAAATTTAGTTCTTGCAACAACTTCAGGTCACACTACCCAAATTTATGGGGAGATATCGACGACCATACATATTAGTAACAATTTGATAAAACACTTAAATTTTGTAACCAATGTTTAAGATGAATGCGTTCTTGGGATAGATATTATGCAGAACAAATTTATCATAAATCTTCAAAATAAAATTTTGTTTATTAAAAATGAAGAAGTTGTCTAAATTCTGGAATTCTGGAATTGGAGTCTAAAATTGGAAGAATTGATACCTTAAGTAAGAGTTATTATAGTGAGTGACGATATAGAAATTTCTCAAAATTCTGAAAGTATCGTCCTGGCGAGACTGAGTCAAAAACCTGAAGGTCTACATTTCGGCGTTGTGGAAAGCGAGGAACCCATTAGTGACGACGTTTTAATAGCTTGGTGTCTCGTCAAATGTAGATAAGATGGTTTCAGTAAAGGTTGCTAATTTGTCGAAAAATACTTTTAAATAAAGAAAGAACAGCAAATAGTATTCTCTACGACAGAGTTTCCCAAACTTATCTAAACCGCGACCCCTTTTTGCTAAAAAAATTGTTCGCGACCCCCCAATTTCCCCCCACTCATTTATTCAATATTATTTGACACAAATAGCGTGCCTAATTTACAATTATCTTATGGTTTCTCAAATTTAATTTTACTTTACTGTTTCAGTTTAAATCAAAAACAATTATTTTATTTTAATACAATTATTTTAATAATTGCGATCTGTCCCACTAGTAATTAGTAGTAGGTACTTCTGCCAGAATAGCATTTACAATAAAAATAAATAATAAGAAGTCGACTGCACATTGTACACCGCGACATATTAGCTTGTGTCTACATCGCAAAACTCTTCCATGATAATCGCGAAAGCGCTCGCTACTAGATGGCACTCTGGAACGTTCTCGTAGCCTCGTTTTGGCTTTATATAAGCGGCGATGCGCAACGAAACCTCAGTTAAATCAAGTCAAAGTTACTTCAACATTTAAATAGCAAACATCCAGATAAAAAAGACAAGCCCGTAGAATTCTTTGAAAGAAAGCTGAACGTCCTTCACAAACAGCAAGACAGTTTTCCCTTGGCAACCACTACTAATGAAAAAGCATTATTAGCAAGTTATAAAGTTGCTTATCGTGTTGCGAAAACTAGTAATCCGTACACAATTGCTGAAAATCTGATTTTTCCAGCAGCTGTTGAAATGGTACATATAATGTGTGGGGAAATAGAGGCTGCAAAATTAAATACAATACCTCTGTCAAATAATACTATACAAAGAAGAATTAGTGATATGGCAGAAGATATTTAAGCGCAAGTTGTGGAAAATCTTAATAAATGCACGTACTTCTCTCTTCAAATGGACGAATCCACAGATATATCTAACTGTGCCCAATTCATTACGTTTGTAAGATATGATACAAATAAGGGCATTCAAGAAGATATTTTATTTTGTTCCCCATTGGAGACCAATACCACTGGAAAATGTTTACTCGACACTTTTGTGAAACGTACAAGTAAATATGATATTGACTGGGGTAAATGTATTGCTATATGCACAGATGGCGCTAAAGCTATGACACGACATAAATCTGGTCTTGTCGTCAAATTACAAGAAATAATGCCTGATGCCAAATGGAGACATTGTTTTTTTACATCGAGAAGCTCTTGCGTCCAAAGCTTTACCTCCTGAAATGGACTATGTTATGAAAACCATCATTAAAGTTGTAAATTCCATTAAAGGAAAAGCTTTGCAGATCCCTATTTTTAGAAAAATTTGCGAAGACATGGGTGCTTTATTTGAAAATCTTCTCTATCACACCGAAGTAAGGTGGCTTTCAAGGAGCAACGTCTTAAAAAGAGTATTTCACTTAAGAGCACAGCTTTTAATGTATTTGAAAGATGAGAAGTCCACATATGAAAATCAATTTTCCGATCCTATTTGGCTTCTGAAACTAGGTTTCCTTGCTGATATTTTCGAGCAATTAAATATTTTGAACAGTAATTTACAAGGTCGCGACATTAATATAATTACAGCTACAGATAAAATTAAGGCGTTTCTAAGAAAAATCGATTTATGGTCGACCTCACTTGGCAAAAAACAACTTGATTCATTCCAGTGTCTTCAGGAAATTATGGAAAATGTATCCAATTACAGTGCTACAAATTTTGAACAAGTTTTTGCTGACATGCATGTTACTTTGCTCAATTTAAAACAACAGCTCTGTGATTATTTCCCCGAAGAAATTTAAAACAGTTACGACGGTTGCAGATGGATACTAAATCCGTTTTTAGCCGATTCCTTTCAGCATGTTTAAATACCAATAAACATGAAAGAAAAACTTGACATGAAATATCAAGTGATGGAATGTTGAAGCTCCAATTTTTTTCCCAGAACTCGGACCAATTTTGGACCGAAAAGATGCAGGAATACCCCCAGTTGGAGAGTGAAGCTGTAAAATGTTTGGTTCCATTTGTAACATCATATTTGTGTGAGTTAAGTTTCTCGTCTATGACTGCCATTAAAACAAGAGTTAGAAATCGTCTCGTACTTGAAAATGATATAATTGTGTGTGTCTCAAATACACAGCCTAGATTTGAAAGATTAGTTTCACAGAAACAGACATAGCTTTCATTAAGATTATAATATTTGACTTTGTTTTACTCTTTTATTTTTACGGACTTTAATATTTAGTTTTATATTTGTTAATATTCTTAATATAATTATAATAGATAGATAATTAATTGTTAATTTCTATTTACGGCGTTGTTAAAATAAAAATACATGATCTAACAAAGTGGTGCTTTTGTCTTATTTTGGAAATGTTCGGCGACCCCCCTAGTACCTCATGGCGACCCCCCAGGGGGTCGCGACTCCCACTTTGGGAAACATTGCTCTACGACAATAGAAAAAATCAAAAAGTGCGAAAAATATTAAAAAAAAAATACAGACTCAGGTTACCCAGTTGACGCTAGCTTCTTGAACCAACTGATCGAAAATGTTGATCACTTACTAAATGAAGAATTAGACAAAATTAATGAATTTATTAATGAAAACTATAACATTTTAAATCTAAGAAATCTACAAGGCGTACTAGTTTAGTTCAACATATAATTTATACTGGAAATTCGTCAAGCCCTACGAAGATTACCATTTGGTAGACAAAAAGAAGTTGAAAAAGCTTTGGTCCCTGGTAGTTTAAGTAACTAAGAGCCACGAATAGATGATACACTAAAGACTTAATCAAGTGCTAAATGATTTTCGATCCTAGATTTAAAAAGTGGCTACTGGCAAGTAGAAGTACATCCTGTTGATCAAGACAACACAGTATTTTTAACCAGCAGTGGTCTCTACAGGTTTCAGGTTCTACAATTTGGTCTTTGTAATGCTCCAGCTACGTTTAAACGTATAATGGAGATGATTATAAGAGGACGTATTTGAAAACATGTCTAGTATTGTCTAGTATATCTCGATGATATAATAATTATGTCCAAAACCTTTGATAAGCATCTGAAAAACTTAAGCGAGGTATTTGACAGATTGAGAAATGCCAATTCAAAGTTAAATTATAAGAAATGTTAAATATTTCAAAGAAACGCATACTATTTTAGACATATTGTTTCAGCAGAAGAAATTAAAACTGATCCAGAAAAGATTTCAGTTATTAAGGATTGGTCTGAACCAGGATATAAAAAGAAAATTGAAAGGTCTTTTGGACTCTGTTTATATTATCGAAAACGAATTAAAGATTTTATCCGCACTGGTGAGCCTCTTTATTGAATAACCGAAAACAACGTTAAATTTGACTGGACAATTTGACGGATTGTCAAAATGCCTTCATAGATTAAAAAAAACGACTTACAATAACACCTATCCTAGCCTATCCACGAAGAGATGCCAAATTTCTGTTAAATTGTGATGCATCTCAGTATGGTATTGTCGTGACAAAAACAGAAAGGCAAAAGAAAAATTATTGCATATTTTAGTAAAACAATGAGAAAGGCAAAAAAGAATTATTGCGTTACCAGAAAAGAGCTCCTAGCTATTAAAACAGCTCTAAAATATTTTTATACTTTCCTTTATACTAGAAATTTTATAATTAGAACTTACCATAGCGCTTAACAGTGGCTAATGAATTTTAAAAAGCCAGAAGGACAAGCTGCTCGGTGGATAGAGATACTCCAACAGTATAACTTTGACTTAGTACATCGAAAGAGCGTTTTAGCCGAGATATAGAAGATTGGTGTAATAAATGCGATTTCTGTAATGGTAGAAAAGATCCGAGAACAAAAAGTAGTGGTAAAAATGCACAATATCTTTCCAGAGAAAATGGTCTAAAATTGTAGTCCTTCCTAATAAAAAGCACAGTAGCAGAAGCATTCATAACACATATCGTATCAAAATATGGAGTTCCTTTAAAGTTACATTATGATCAAGGACGAAATTTTGAATCGGAATTATGACAAGAAATTAATAAAAATCTTGGATATTAAGAAAACTTATAGGTACTACGCCTTAATAGGGATGTTCACTAATTTTTAAATATTGTTAAATTCAATAGGTTATAACATATATAAAAACATAGCAAACATAAAATTGTTTAAAAATATATATTTCTTGAGACAAATCAATTCTTAATTTCAATTCTGATGGAGGCTAGAAAAACGGCTCCTCGCAGCGAGGCTACGGTGTGTGACGTCAGCAGTCGTATCGACAACTTGTTTTGTATACGTATTTACGAAGTGTGACCAGTTCTTTAATCACTGATAATGAAGCCAAATAAGTGGTGTTTTGTTCCTGGGTGTTTAAACACATCTAAAAACAATTCTGAGAAGATTTTTATTACAGTTCCAAACAATTTAACACCATATTCACATAAAATTGTCAAATCACAGGTTTTCATATCTGTACCTCGAAGGGATACAACACTATGTCCATTTTTTCAATTTTGACACTTTTACAGACTAATAATTAACTTTTTTAACTTTATTTAAAGGAATAGAGCACTAGGTCCTAAACCATTTGCTGATAAAGAAAGTGACCTTTAAAAGAACACCAAGTCAATTTTTACTTAGAGGGATAAAACACCATGTGGACTTAATGTTTTGTCCCTCTACGCATGTGAATTACCGCCGCGCATATCTCTATGATGAGAGGTAGACTGTTAGTGATCTAATAATAATACTTTTACCATTTATGGTGTGTTTACAGTGGTTTGTTACTAATAATAAGAACAATGAACCATAATTCTCGTAGGAAAAAGATTCTTAAAGTACCTACTAAAAAGTTCCGCGAATTCTTCTACTGCATTTACAGGTAAGCTACCTTTTTGCTCATTATTTTTAAATTATTAAAAAAACATAACCTCAAAAGGGTAATGTAGTGACTTGATACCAACCTTAGACTAGCAATATTATTAAATCTTTTACAACCAATATTATACGCCTTGTTTAATTTTAGAATCAAATAATACACCAAGCACTGATGTTTTAAATGAAGAGCATTTTATTAGAGATGCCTTGAGTTTTGATAATGAAGATCAGTCTGATATAGACAAAAGTTCTGATAAACTATTCGTAGTGGAAATGAAATAAGATCTGCATTACTAAAATGGGCAGATACCATCATTCCTGACAGTAACATAGAAGAAATCATACTCCGGTCTTACAAATGTTACGGCCAGAATAAAAATGGTAGCATTAATACTTGTTTAAAAAAGTAAAAATTATCAAGAGATAATTTTTTCTCAAAAGAGAAAAAACTTAACATTTCTATTTACACGCCCTGGGACTGGCAGCAATTAGTCAGACAAACCTCAATGAAATATACCGTACATACTATGAAACTAGATTTTAAAAATTTAAGGCCTTTGTATGATGTCAAAACATCTTAAAATCCGCCTTTGATTAATAGAAAAGAGACATTAACAAACAACAAGTTCTTCTGTCAAACTGTGTTTAACTGCAAGTTAAACAAAACAGCATCGGAACTCTGTTTTTAAAAAGTAATTTTCATGACGAAAACCAGGAGGTTGACCTTCTTAGGTTTCAAAGGCGACACCTTACATTGCCAAAAGATTTGCAACTGGTATCACAAAGTCCAATACTTATATCACAACAAAAGTATAACGATCTATTGGCAGTACTGTCAAATGTTCCTACATTTTGCCATCATTTTTATCAAAACTTAAAGCATACCTACTAGTAATACTAATAGTGACTATCCAGAAGGAGACTTACTTGAGGATGACTGAGTGGTTTGTACCTAGAATGCCATTTTTACAAAGATATTTGTATTTGTAAAGGAAAATTGTATGGTTAAATAAATTTTGTCAGTCAAAGTCAAATAGGATTGTAGTTGTTATTGAATACCCCATACTAACTCTTACAGTACAATAACTTTATTAGATGGATACAACACCATGTCCGTTAAAAGGGTTAAAAAACACAGGAACAAATTTGTTTTTGATTATAATAAATGTATTATGTAAATAACAATAAACAGAATGTTCTAGTAAAATATTGTTTCGATATCTCAATAAATAGCTGCAGCAATAATACTTTTTGGTGAAAAAAAGTTTAAAGCTGCTCTCCTGTAAAGTTTTAAAAATGAACATAGTGTTGATTCCTTCCGAGGTACAGATATTTGCATTTATTTTTTTTTCTAACTTGCATAATAACTGCCTTTTCTAGTTTTCCCTCTCTTTGTAGCAAACACCACTTATTTGGCTTCATTATCACTGTATAAATACTTAAAGAACTGGTTACACTTTGTAAATATACAACAAGTTATCGATACGACTGCTGACGTCACACACCGTAGCCTCGCTGCGAGGAGCCGTGTTTCTAGCCTCCATCAAAATTAAAATTAAGAATTGATTTATCTTAAAAAATATATATTTTGAAACAATTTCATGTTTACTATATTTTTATATAGTTTATAATCTATTGAATTTAATTGAATTTAACTATATTTAAAAATTTGTGAACATCCCTATTAGATGGAATGGTCGAAAGACATAATGGAACTGTCTGTCCAATACCTTTCAATGTTCGTCGCTGATAATTGAAAATATTGGGATACTTTAAATCCTCTATTACTGTTAGCCTATAGAAGTTCCGAACATAGCAACTGGTTATTCTCTATCGATGATGATCACCGAAAGAGAAATGAAGCTTCCTCAAGATCTTATTATTGGATGATCGTGTCCCTACGAAGAAGAACGTTCATCCCTAACGTACATTGAAAATTTGAAATAAAAATTGAAACAGTCTAAGAATTTGCTCGTAAAAGTTTGAAGCTTCAAATTGATAAAGCCAAGGCCAGGCTCGATATGCATTCTACAGGTAAAAAGTAAGAAAAAGGTAGTTCAGGATGGTTATCCTATCCCACAAGTAAGAAAGGGCTTTTTTAGAAACTTCAACAAAACTGGGAAGGCACGTACACCGTCCTGCAGAAATAAATGATCTAATCTACCACATCCAGTTTTCAGCTTAAAGTAAACTCAAGGTAGTTCATATCCAGAGACTATCTCCATACCATGGCACTGATCCAAATTGTTGGCTTCAATGGATCCCTGATAGTCCAGTTGTTCGAGGCAAATAACTATAAAGAAGGGAGCAGTGTAACGAAAGTTTCATAAGATTTATTCCACATAGAGAAAGTCCCTTGACGAAAAAGAAGAAGTAGTTCGATAACATTCAAGATCACATCGAAAATTCATGAAATGTCTAGTAAAGTTTGGAGCGTCAGAAAATATATCTAACCAGATGTTTTTGACAGTTTAGAACAGAAGTATTTTGAGTTTTGTCGGAACAGTAGTATTTTAAAAAGTTTATAGTATCAGTCCGTAAAACTATTGTAAACAAGTTGGTGTTCAATAAAGTTATTTTCAAGAAGTGTAAGAAAACAATAAATGATTTGTGGAAAAACATTTCAGCTCGTTTGAGAAATGTGCCTGATTTAGTAGCAATTAAAGCGCATTATCATACTGCTTGTAAACCTTTTTTTTTATAAAGAAAGAACTGAATAAAATAAGGGATTATTAAGCACTTAAAACATACAATTTTATTAATTAACTTTTTAATAACTCAACTTTTTTACCGAAAAAAAAATTGCAGCAGTCACATTTTATAGATAAAACCCCGTCCCAGTGTTTTATAACCCATTTTTAATATTTAAAAAATCAATTATTTTCGCATGTTGGAAATATCACATGGAATATTACGCTTCTCGAGTAAATAAACTGTAAATTTAGACAAACAGCTAAAAATGTTACATTATGATTAAAAAAATTTTTAGAGTTCGAATTGTTTTTGCATTTTCTGAAAAAATTCGCCAGAGTAATGTATATTTTTTTACACCATCAGAAAGTAGAGATTTCAACAAATAAAAAGCGCATAGAGTTTTTAAAAAAAAAGCAAATAGCTTTCGTAAAAATTTTCGATTGAAAATTAGAGTGGTTTTTTAATAATAAATCAAAATAAGGGGAAAAAGTAAATATTTTAAATAAAAAAATTACAGTGTGTTTGGTAGATAATTTTTTTTGGTGTTCTTCTTCTTTAGGTACCGTCTCCTTTAATGAGGTTGGTAATCATCACAGCTATTTTCACTTTTGAGATTGCAGCTCTGAACAAGTCGACGGAACTGCATTTATACCACTTTCTCAGATTGTTGTGCCAGGAGATGCGTCTTCTTCAAATACTTCGTTTTCCCTGTATTTTTCCCTGCATTATGGTTTGTAGCAACACATATTTATCCCCTCTCATAACGTGGCTGAGATATTGTAACTTTCTTATCTTAATCGTATTCATGATTTCTCATTTTTATACCGTCGCGACTGTAAATCTTTAGGAGTGGGAAAGAAACAACAAATGGATGTGCTCAAATTCCGCATTAAAATAGCAGAATCGTTGCGTTAAGAGGGAAAAGATATAGGTATTCGCAAAAGACGTCGACCATCTACTGAATCGTTACAAAAAGATTAGGAAAAAAGAAGAAGAAGGATCCACCTTCACTACTTCCTTCGTTAGAAGAGATGGAGTTTTTTATTGTGCTGTCGTCAGAGATGCAAGACAAAGATGCAAGAACTAAATTGTAGAGGCCAAACTAATGTGGCTGGTGAAAAGTGTAATGTGAATTCATGTCTAAATAACCATTCAAATTGTTTTAAACAATTTATTAACAATGCATTTTGATAAATAAATTCAAAGCTTTAATGACTATAGTAACGAATTTGCATCAATCACCCTAAAATATTCAAACATAACATTTTTTAATGTTTCATTACTACAACTACTTGATGTGGCAATTTTTAATAACATTAGTGAATTTTAATTTTTTCGTATGTATTTTTTATAAATTAAGGGGTTAATGTTAACAATATTAGTGGACAATATATTATTACCGTTATTTTGTAATTTTAATTTCAGTTTTTAATTTTTTCAATCTTTTCATAAATTTAAAACATAAAATTTAATAATCTCTGCTTTGGTAGTAAAATATTAAGCCAAAAAGAATCTAAAAGTAGAATTGAAATGGTAATGAACCATAAGGAGAGGAACAATTGCGAGAAAAAGCTCTTAAATCTTGAATAAAGTGAGATTGTGCTTGAAACAGCTGGTGCTCTATTAACAAGCTTATCACCTATTTATGCTCGTGTTACTTCTGGAATTTGCTCTCTGATTATGTAAACGACCATTTTGCTTTTTATTTCGGGTTAAAAGGCAAAAATGTTATACGCTCTTCTAGTTTTTGTTGAATAGGCTGCTTAGTACGGTTTTAAATGAATCGAAAAGTAGTTGTGGGATTTTAGTATATTTTTTGATTAAATTTAAAATATTTTCGTCTTACTTAAATATTTAATTTCCATAGAAATAAAACGCTTACTAAAAAACTATTAGGTAAGTACACTAAAAGATTCATTTAGATAAAGAAATATGGTAATATAATAAAAGAAAGAAACTCTAATGTAAAACATACACGAGAAAATAAGAAATTCCTAACACGAGACAAAAATACTTAAAATGCCCGGAAATACCGAACACAAAGACCAATAGTCCAGTCGTCAGAGAGTCGACCCCTAAAAATTATACGAACAAGTTGAATTTTGCCGAGAATATTAATTTTGGGACTCTAAAAAAGATGCAAAAAAGTTTATCACTTTTACCTTCGCCTTTTCCCTTTAATCCTCCTCGTGGGGGGCTAAAAACAGAAAAAAAAACGAATTACCAAGAATCTGTACGCCGTAGAAAAAAATGTCCCATTAAACTGGAAGATTGTAGTTGGGCCACGAGCAATAAGCAAAAGGCAGAGAGATTTGCTACATATTTAGAAAATACGTTTAAACCACATGAAGACCAAATTAATGATCAAATATGGATAGAACGTAATCAGATAGAAGAGACAATCAGACCATCATCATCAAAAGAAGTAGCTGATAAAATAAAAGAAAACATAAATCTGAAGAAAGCCCCAGGATACGATCTAATTACTAGAGAATTACTAAAAAAACCTGCCTCGAAAAGCCGTAGTAAAATTGACCAACCTAATTAATGCTGCTTTTAGATTAAGATGTCCTAAATTTACGGAAAATAGCTGAGGTAATCATGATAACAAAACCAGGAAAATCACCACCAGAAGTCTTTTCTTACAGGCCAATATTACTCTTACCAGTGATGTCAAAGCTGTTCGAGAAACTCTTGCTAAAAAGAATAAAACCGATAATAGAAAAGGAAAAACTGATTCCAAACGACCCATTTGGCCTCAGAAATAAACACTCTACTAGTAATCAAGTACAAAGAATTACTAACATAATTGAGCAATCGTTAGAGGAAAAGAAAGTCTGCTCTACAATATTTTTAGACGTAGCTAAGGCATTCGATAAAGAAGGTTTACTGTATAAACTGAAATCCTTTATGCCTAGACAATATTCAGAAATTCTACAGTCATACATATCTAAAAGATACTTCAGAATCAAACAAGAAGACGTTTACACAGATTTAAAAGAAATTAAAGCAGGAGTCCCTCAAGGAAGTGTATTAGGTCCGGTCCTCTACCTGTTATACACATGTGAGATACCTGACTTAGAAAATGATGCTATAGCCACCTTTGCAGATGAAACTGCCATTCCAGCAGTAGGTGATACCAGTGAAGAAGCAGCAGAAAAATTACAGTTGTCAATAGATAAAATCCATAAGTGAACAAAAAAATGGAAAATCAAACTAAACGAGTCTAAATCAATTCACGTTAATTTTACAAACAAAAAAATCCAAAACATTCCAATTAGAATAAATGATGCCCAAATACCGCACGCATCTTCTGCAAAATACTTGAATATCACACTCGATGCAAAGCTTCGCTGGAAAGCCCATATCAAAAAGAAAAGGGAAGAACTAGGTATCCGTTACAAGAAAATGTATTGGCTGATGGAAAGAAATTCAGTTTTGTCCACACATAATAAACAACTGATATACAAGCAAATACTGAGACCAGTATGGATGTATGGTTGCCAACTCTGGGGCTGTGCTAATAAAAGTAATATCCAGATCATCCAGAGAATTCAGAATAAAGTACTAAGGAACATCGTTGATGCTCCTTGGTACATCAGAAATGTCGACCTCCACAAGGATCTTAAGATGGAAGATGTAAATAAAATTATCAAGAAGATGGCAGGTAGTCACGAACAACGGCTCCATAAATACGTTAACATCGAGGCCATTCAGCTCCTCGGTAATACTGGGATAAAAAGAAGACTCAAACGAACAAAACCATTTGAGTTAGTGCAAAGTGTAATTAGAGTAAAAGCGGAGTATTAGTGCATAGTTTTTAGATAAAATAAGAGGACGCCATAGGGTAAGCTCTTAAAATGCATACTTTAGTAAATTAAGATAGATAAAAATTGATAATGGGTCAGCTTTGACCAGATTCCAATGGTATAAACACAGTAGGTGTTTAATATAAAAAAAAGAAAAAAATGTTTCCAATAAAAAATGTAGCTGAGATAATTTTGAATAAAAATGTTTATTACTACTTTTTGTGTAGAATAAACCGTTCTCTCGGAAACAACAAACAACTATGAAGTGACCGTCAATTTTGAATGTCAGTTACGTGCGCGAAATCATTGCTTAATAAAATTTGTATCAGCTCGACGGTAAAAATTCGATATCTTCTGATCCAAGTGTTCTATCGACAAAAGTCAAGATGCGTTTTAAAGGTAAAGAGTGCAGCTTTTGTATGCAGTTTTTGTATTTTGCCACGAATAAACTCTAAGTTTTTGTAAAGGTGGTAAATATATACATAAATGTGGCACGATTTTTGTCATTTGTTAAGATTTTCGTGAAATCAATAGAATTTATGTCTCTCATTGACTAGTCGTAGTAAAATTTCCATTTTTAGAGATCAATCTTTTAAACCTATGACATGAAATTTCATTTTTGAGTTGTGGCAACAAATATGAGCCATTTGAAATATGAATAAAAAACGCAGCAAGTTTTACATTTCAAACTATCGCACGTCATAAGGAATGCCTTTAAGAAGACGGTTTTGGGTGTAGTTTACAACAGAAATTTGGTTACTTTATAAAACGTACTAGTTTTATTAAAAAAATTTTTTATATGGTTTGTTATATGAAAGTTTAAATCCAGCCTTTTTTAAGAATATTTCAAATGCGTCACATTTGTCGCCAAAACTCAAAACTAAAATTTCATGCTATTGGTTTTGAAGGTTAGGGTCTAGTAATTAAAACTTTACATAGAGAAAATCGTAAAAAATGGCAAAAATCGAGCTACGTTTATTTATTTAACACCTTTGTAAAATTTAAGTTTACTTGCAGCAAAATACAAAAATTGAAAACGAAAGCTAAACCCTCTAACTTCTAAACGCATCTTGATTTTGTCGATAGGATACTTATGTATATCAAAAGATATCAAATTTTTACTGTCGAGCTGATACAAATTTTATTGAACACTGATTTCGCGCACCTAACTGACATTCAAAATCGACGGTCGTTCAAGCGAAGTTTCTAAGAAAACGGTTCATTCTGCACAAAAGTGCTTATAAACATTTTTGTTTAAAATTATCTCAGCTACATTTTTTAATCAAAATATTTTTTCTATTGCGTACAGATTCTTGGTTAATCGATTTTTTGCCTTTTCACCCCCCTACGAGAGGATTTTAGGGAGAAGCCCAGGGGTATAAGTGGTTAACTGTTTTGCATCTTTTTGGGATCCCAAAATTAATATTTCCGGCGAAATTCAGCTTATTCGTATGATTTTTAGAGGTTGAGTGACATTCTCGTCTCTGACGGCTGGAGTAAATATTTACATCCAGCTTAGTTGTTGCTAATTTCAGAAGATGCGGCACAGAATAATCTGTAAGTCGATTTCCGTGCTGATTTTTATCAAATTTTATGAAAGAAATAACATTTTCAGTTATGTACTTACTCTCAAACATTGAAATCTTAGTAAATAAATGGAAACTGTCTTAACATTGGATATTTTGTATTTAATAGCAGTTTAAAACAATATACCCCACAATATAAAATCTCAGCTACAGTTAAAATACACGGAATATATTCAAATTCGTTCTTCTTCGTCTTCTTGCACTCCTTACGCCCCATAAGAGAGTCGGAGTCAAATGCGTTTAAAACAAAAAAAAAGGAACCAGACAGGGTTGCACACTATCACCAATAATATACAACATATGTTCTAAATATATAATGAGGAAAGTACAAGACAAATAGAATGGAGCAATCTCTATAGGAAGCAAGAAATAAGTAATCTGCGATATGCAGACAGAGATCTCCAACAAGATAGACAACACCAAAAGAAGGCTCTGGTGGGAAAATCCCTACATGAAGACGTCAATCTGGCACAAGATCGCAGCTAATTGAGGCAGCAAGCAAACGATATTTCGAATGTCTCCAAGCCTTGTCAAAGGTTCAAAGAGTAAGGAGTATTGTCTCTCCCTTTAGATGTCTCGAAGAGACCAAACATCAAATATCTTCTTATTATTGCCAAGAACTCAATTACTCATTACATTTAATACATTTTATTTTTACTGCTGGACGTTAGTCTTTATTTCACGTCAGGTGTTCCTGCTATTCTGTAGGCATCGGTGCGCCCAATAATCCGGTCAATTTAGACATAAAAATAGCGATCAAGTAACAAAAATTCCGGAAAGCCAAATATTGGTGAAGAGCTGAGATTTACTATTATAAATAACGTTTTAAAAATCCCCATCTATCGTATGTGTGCTATAAAAGCTATGCAAGGCCAAGGGTCAAAATTTGAGGTTTTTTGGATTTTTCTCGAAAATGGTAAGTTTTATCAAAAAAAAAACCTCAAACCAAAGTTGTAAATCTTAAAATTATATATATTTTTTAAATCTTCTAAGAGTTACCATTCCTGAAATACCGCGATTCTCAGTCACATTATACATGATATGCACATATATACAGCCACATAAGCCACATATATACATATCAGGGGACTTCGGACAAGTATAAATACCTATTTGTGTCTCTTTATATATAGAGATATATACAGAGGAGTAGCCATCTATGTTAAAAACAACATAGAATGGAACCAAGTTTTGATGGAAACACACCAATTCGAAAGTGTTGGAATTAAAGTAGGTATAACTAATATCTTTTCAATTTACAGGAAGCAGTCAGAAGATCTAGCCATAGAAGAATTAGATGCCTTACTCAACTCAGCACCAACCGTAGTCGTAGCAGGAGACTTCAACGCCAAACACACAGCATGGGGATGTATGACGGACACAGCACCAGGAACAACTCTACTAAGATACTGTGAAGACAGAAATAGGATGTTATATGCCCCAGACGAACCAACAAGGATCAGCCCAATAAGAGGACACAACAACTCAACACTGGATCTTTTCATCACCAAAGAAGTAATAATAGAAGACGTCATGGCCTACTTTGAATGCAGTTCGGACCACAAACCAGTAATAGGAAGGATGACATCGAGAGTCGACTTGCCAAGGATAGAACCAGTGGAAAGATGGAGATGGAAAGATGCTAACTGGCCTAACTACAGAAGACAGCTAAACCAGATGAAAATGAAGAGAGAGTTCCAATCAACAGAAGAAGTAGAGGAAAAAATAAGAAGAAATCACAAGAAGAATTCAACGTGCCATGGAAGCCAACATTCCAAAATCCATGACGAACAACAGAGGACTGGTCATCCCAACAGAACTACAGGACATCATCAAGGACAGAAACAAGGCCAGAAGAGCATTCCAAAGGACTAGAAGACAGGAATTCAAAGATTACGGAGACATCCTATCTGAAGAAATAAGAGTAAGACTGAGAAGTCTCACAGAAAACCAGTGGCACAACAACATAAGAAGAGCTGAAGAAAACCATGGAAATGTTTGGAAAATGCTGAAGGCAAGAAGAAGAGGAAAACAAAAGATGCCACAAATCATAGACAACGAGGGAACACACTACGACACCGAAGGAAAAGTAGATGCAATATCAAGGAAGATGGCAGCCACACACAGACAAAACCAGGATATGTCGGATGCAAGAACAAGGAGGCAAGTCGAACAAGAATACAACAGGATCAAAAGAAGGAACGAGTTCCAAATAGACGAGGAAGACCATACCAGCCCAAGCGAAGTTGCAAAAATCATCAGGAAGCTGAAAGGAAGCAGAGCACCAGGACAAGAAGGAATCCAGAACATCACCCTCAAGTAACTTCCGAAGAAGATCATAGTACAGCTGTACTATATCTTCAAATACTGCCTGGAAAAAAGACATTTTCCGAACAACTGGAAACACGCCAAGATCATAGCTCTTCTGAAACCAAGGAAAGATGGAACAAGACCGGAAAGCTACAGGCCCATATCACTCCTGGAAACGATGGGAAAAATTTTAGAAAAAATAATCTACAAGAGACTGGTGAAGCACACAGTAAGAAGAAGAATCATTCAAGAAGACCAGTTCGGTTTCAGAAAAGGAAGAAACTGCGAACTCCAACTAGCAAGGATTATCAGCGACACGAAGATAAAATTCAACAGGAAACAGAATACAGGATTAGCCATGCTGGACATAGAGAAAGCATACGACACGGTTTGGAAGAAGGCACTAATCTTCAAGATGGACAAGGCTAGACTTTCACACTACCTCATCAACATCTGCGACATGTATCTATCCAATAGAACATTCCAAGTTTCAGCTGATCAAAAGATGTCGACGATTCAAGAAATCCAGGAAGGAATGCCTCAAGGCAGCATCTTATGACCCATATTATATAACATTTTTGTTTCAGACCTTCCAACAGATCCAAGGACTTCTACAGCCCTGTATGCAGACGACACAGCAGTGTATGCATCCGGAAAAGACGAAGGAACAATCATAGATAACATGGAGAATCACCTGGAAAAAATCACGGACTACACCGAAAAATGGAAAATCAAGATCAACGCCGAAAAGACGCAGTTCATCATATTCATCCAAGACAAACGACCACCACGGAACGAGATCACAGTAGGAGGCAACAAAATTCAGGAATCAGAGACGGTCAAATACTTAGAAGTACACCACGACAGAAGACTCAACTTCCGGGTACATACACAAAAAACAAAGGTAAAAGCTAATGCAGCTAAAAAACTAATACTTCCTTTCATTTTCAGGTCCAGTCCACTTTCGAAGGCGAAGAAAATTCAGCTCTACCAAGCATATGTTAGGTCGGTGATTCTCTATGCAATACCAGTGTGGAGCTCCATTGCGGAATCACACTGGAAAAAGTTAGAAGCAACTGAGACATCATGCTACCGAATCATCGACGGAGCATCATGGGAGGATAGAGTTACCAACGCGACGATTAGGAACAGATTAGGATACACGCCACTAAGTGAGGTGGCCGAGAACAGAACCAGGTGATTCTTCAACCAGGCCACACGAAGACTACGTAAGACCAGGGATATCCGCGAGGAGAACAAGATCTAGAGGATATTTAGATCCACCCACAGACTGATCGACCACCTGATCAGGGTCTAGAAAACCAGGCGTGCAGGGAAGTAGGTACGTTTGCCGATACAAGTACCTACAGAAGCAGACGAGGACACCACCAAGGAAAATCCAGGAGCCGAGAGGAAGAAACAACAAACGCTGGCGGTGCAAGAGCGGTACGCCGAAGAAAGAAGGCAAAAATTTTTTAAGTTTGACATGTAAATATATTTTGTAAGGCAATAAACGTTTTTATTTTTATTTTTATTTTTATTTATATATATATATATATATATATATATATATATATACATATTTATATATATATATATATATATATATATATATATATATATATAAATATGTATATATATATATATATATATATATATATATAAATATGTATATATATATATATATATATAAATATGTATATATATATATATATATATATATATATATATATATATATATATATATATATATATATATATATATATATAGTAGTTAGGTATTATTGACTGACACGTTATGTAAAATAAAGTTTTATTTTGAGGTTGCAGTCATTAATTATATTATATATATATATATATATATATATATATATATATATATACTCAGTGACATTAGAAGTGTTACACCCAGAAGGAATAATTTCTTAAACTTAATTTTTTGGTAACAGAAAGACTTTATTTAAAACATGCTATGATAACAATACCAATGATTTATCTTTTCTACTTTTTGTAAATATAAAGTTTTATCTTTCTTTGTGAAGAGACCGATTTGTGAAAACCGGTTCGTATAGAAATTTTTAGTTATTATGCCTCAGTCTAATTGTATTCAGTGTAAAAAAATGTCTCGAGTTCGAAGACACCAAAATTACCACCATGTTAGCGATTTTGGAAGGGGTAGAATTACTGCGTATAGAGATATGGGTTTGTCGTATCGCGAAATTGGCCATCGTGTTAATTTCCCGGCAATGACGGTTATTTGTGTTTGTCGTGTGTGGACAAACGAAGATAGAGGAACAGGAAAAAGACCAACTTGTCAAACCAGGCGTACCACATAGCGTGGCATTAATTTTGGGTATAATTTAGTCGCTGCTGATGCAAAATACCATGAAAATTGTTAGAAATCTTTCTTGTAATCTAATATTGGTGGTAAAATTGGCCATCCACGGGAGAAAACTGTAAACTCAGCGATCACAGAGAAGCCTTAAAAATTATTATTTGTTTGTTTTATTAGCAATTACCAAGATATTTAAAGTCAAGTCTGGTGTGATAAAAACACATGGATGAATAAAACAAGCAGTTGAAAACTGTCGATAATACTATGTACCCCCCACCAGGTAGAATGTTCGAGGATATAAATAAAGATATTCCCGAATCATTCCTGATATTTTTGGAACAAGTCATTTTAAAAAACAAGCGTCATAATGTAGATCATTTGTACAAATATTAGCCACGGCATCATGACTGCTGTTGAGTCTAGAAGCTTTAAATCTAAACTAGAGCTGAGTCTTTCAGTTTTTTTTCATTCAAAACGTCTTATACTGTATTTATCGAAATGTCAATCAAAATTGCTGGATAATACTCTGAAAAAAATTAAAACTTTACTTCCACCTGCTCCAGAAAAACTCCTCAACACTATTTTTTTGCAAATGCAAAAAAAGTTGTAGTGCCAAATGTGGCTATAAAAACGTCGGGTTGCTATGTTCTCCAGCGTGTACCAATTGCCAAGGTCAGTCTTGCTCAAATGACCAGTTAAGTACAACAGAGGAAGATTCCTGTGATTTTAATGAAGAGACCAATGACTCAGACAAATTTGAACAATTTATGAACATCCAGCAAGAGAAAGAAGAAGAAATCGAAGAAGACTTGATTGTTGAAGTAGAGTTTCAAGAGTATAAATCTGATTAAAATATCTAAAGAAACCAGGACAATAGTTAACCCAATAATCAATAGAAATATCAATAATCAATATCAATAATAAGGAAATATCTAGAACTTGACGGGAATTGTTCCCTTAAATTATCCTAAAATTCTGATGACAGTTAGTGGAATAGGCCTATAGGGGAAACCGCGGTATAAGAAACGTGCCGAGTACAATATCTCACAGGTGGCGGGGAAATGTGTGTATATCATGTATTGTGACTCTAGTGGGAGCTCATAACGAGGCGTCGCCCCTTGTTTCGAGCATAGGATCGTACTATATTATCGATTTTAGGTAAAATAATTGCATTATTTTAAATGCGAGCGTTCACTGTCAGTGTTATAATCTAGGCGAGGACACGATGCGATGGTATCCGTTATGAACGTACACTTAGAATCGCGATATCCCAAAAATGGTAACTCTTAGAAAAAAATCATAAGGAACATTTTTGTAGAGAATTACTTATGATCTACAACTTTTGTTTTGAGGTTTTTTTTGATAAAACTTAATGTTTTCGAGAAAACTCCTCAAAGTTTGGTCTTTGACCTCGAATACCTTTTGTAGCACATATACAATCGATGGGGATTTTTAAAACTTTATTTGTAATGGTAAACCCGAGCTCTTCACCAATATTTGGCTTTCCGGGAATTTTTGTTATTTTAAATGTCGGTTTTGACCGGAGTACAATATCCAAAGAGTATAAGTTAAGAGTTTAAGTATTTTAAAAGATTAGATAATGTTTGTAATTTAGAAAATAAATTCTGTCACTTTTTAAAATTTAAGTCATTTAAAAATTCCTTTTACATTCAAAAATATGTATTTTTAGTTTTTTTTTTGTTATTGTACTTATGTATAATTAGCTATTTGCTCCTTTAGTAATTTACATTTTGACTATTTTAGTTTATAATTAAAATATCAATATCTTTGTTTTTATTTTGAACTTTTTGCTTACCTCAAAAAAAAAAATAAAATCTTTTCATTAGAAACTAATTTGACCCACATACAACTACTGCATAGAACAAAAAAAGTAATATAGGTTCCGTCTCTTTATTACAAAAGCAAACTCCAGAAATACACAAGAAAACGAATCGTGTATAGTTCAAGGATACAGTGCATTGTGTGTTGTAAGATTGTTAAAAAAGAGTAGAAAGTTGTTGGAAAAGGATAAAACTGTTTTTTGAGTACCTCACGTATACCCAACCGCAGGCAAAGTACACTTTGTAATCACTGAAAAGACAATGAGCAAACATATGGAGTTGTCTTTAAAAAGAGACTAATCCTCCGAAGTGCGGGTATAATGTAAGAAAAATCTTTTTCTCCGATTTAAAGTTTTTTACAAAAGTGAAATATATTACAATCATTTTTAGCCCAATTCATGTCAGCATTAAAAACGAAAAAGGGTTTTCATAGAAACTTTAAATCTAAAACACTATTTGTAGTCAGACGGAATGTATTTTGAGGTGGACGTTTTTACATAGGAGGTAGGTTTTTGATGTCAAAGTTTTCGAAATAACTATAGGGAAAACAATATCTAGATGCACCTCACAAAAATTTAAAAATATGTACGTGAAAAATTAGACTATAAAAATTGCATAAAATAAACCGCATTTTTGTGAATTTTTCATTTATAACTTACATAAACTATGAACAAATTAAGAGAAAGTTTAATAGTTATGAAGTTATCTTATCATATGAAATATCAATAATTACCAAATATTGCAAAATCAGGCATATTTCTAAAACTATGTGAACAATTTAATTATATCTGCCACTTTCCTGTTAGCGAAAGCTAAATTTTTAAAATTAAAAATAAAAACATTCCTTACACCTTCCAGGTTATCGGATTTTAAAATATTTTATGAGGTTTGATTACTGGCGGAATAATTAAGTATATGAGTAAAAATGGGGAAAAGGTATTCGTACAAATGGCTTTATTTCAAATATGGAGCAAAGCCCGGAACGAAGAAATTGTACCAAAAGACTGGTAGATGGGAATGCTATAACGATGATCGTGGAATTAGTCTACTCAGTATAGTAGATAAAATATATGAGCAAATTTCAGATACAAAATTACTTTGCAGAAAGATCGATGACTAACGTACAAATAAAGTGGCTTCCACAAATATAGAATAGTCCAGCCGTCAGATATTTGATCCCTAAAAACTAGACGAACAAACTGAATTTTGCTACGAATGTTAATTTTGGGAGATGGAAAAAAGTTTACCACATCTTCTTCCCGGCTTCCCCCTAAAACCCCACACGTATTAGAGATAATAGAAACAGTCGGTTTACCAAGAATTTGTACGGCGTAGAAAAAATATTTTAAATAAGAAATATAGCAAAGATAAATTCGAATAAAAATGTTTATTAGGACTTTTTGTGTCGAATAAAATGTTCTCTTTAAAACAACGCTTGAAGCCATCGGCGATTTGGAATGTCAGTTACGCGGGCAAAATCAGAATCATATTCATGTACCGTGTCCTTTCAGAACGTTGATTACCATCATAGCTATCTTAATTTTATTCACTGCCACCCTAAATAGCATGCTTGTATTAACATCATACCAATCTCGCAAGTTCAACCATGAGGTTTTTCTTCGTCCTGGACTGCGCATGCCTACTATTTTTCCTTGCATTATATTTTGTAGCAACCTATATTTGGGACCTCTCATTACATGTCCGAAAGACTTCAGCTTTCTCTGCTTGATGCTTTTTATGATCTCAGTAGTCTTGCTGGGACGTTCTAGTATTGTGGAGTTCCGAATTTTCTCCACCCAGGAAACTTAAAATTCTTCTATAGCACCATATTTCGAATGCTTCAAGGCGATTTAGATCGATTTTATTCACAGTCCAGGACTCGACACCATAAATTAAGAACGAGAACACGTAGCAGGGGAGTAGGCGGATCCTTAATGCCAATTTTAGGTCTCTGTTACATAACACCTTGGACATCCTTCTAAAAGCTGCTCTATCCTAGATCTAATTTCGCCGTGACTTTCTGCGTTACAATTTAATTGCTGTCCAAGGTAAACGATTTTATCAACTTGCTCAAGTTTGGTATTATTTACATATATAGACGGTTTTATATGCTGTTGTTTATTACGAGTATTTTGGTTTTCCGTATGTTCAGATCCATACCTGCCTCCCTACAACCTTTCAACGACACTATCAAGTAGTGTTTGCCGATCTTCTTGACTAGAAGCTAGGAGTACTGCATCGTCCGCATATCGCAAATTATTGATGACTTCACCGTTCACAAGTATTCCTTCTTTTTTTTCAGAAAGTGCTTTTCTGAAATTTTTTTCGGAGTAAACGTTAAAAAGCGGAGGTGACAAGAGGCGTCCCTGCCGTACTGCTCTTTTATTATTAAGAGCCTGTGATTGTACAGCGTCTACTAAAACTGATGTTGTTTGATTCCAATTTGAATTTGCAATTATTCAAACATGTCTGCCGTCCAAGCAAATGTCTTTTAGAGCTTCGATCAATATAGAGTGCTTAACACGATCAAATGCCTTTTGGAAGTCAAGAAAACAGTATATGTCTACAGATATATCTCGGCATTTTTGAGCAAGTACGTTTATTCCAAATAGTGCCTCTCTCGTTCCAAACCCGTTACGGAAACCAAACTGTGTGTCATCCAGGTATTCCTCGCATTTATCGTAGATACGACCATGTATTACCTTCAGAAAAATTTTCAATAAGTGGTTTAACAAACTGATGGTTCTATAATCAGCACAGGTTTTTGCTGTTTTCTTCTAAGCTAGAACTATAAACAGTGAATTAGACAAACCATTAGGTAGTTGTCCGCTGGTATAAATGGTATTGAAAAACGAAGTTATAGCCTCTAAAACATTGCTATCATTTATAAGCTTGTATATTTCAGTTATAAGGATCCTACAGCAAATGAGGAATGGAAAACGGCATTTGGAAGTCATATCTTTGAACATGTTGACAGCTTCACACACCTTGGCTCGCTAGTAACTACTATCAATGAAACAAGCAAAGAAACTAAAATATGAATAAACCTTACAAATAGAGGACTTACAAATATGGACTCCAAAAATAATTCCACTTAAAAAATATTTAAAGAAAACTAAAATTATTATATACAAAATATTGCTGAGGCCGGTCCTCACATACGAGTGGAAACATGGACTCTAATGCAGAAGGATAAAAGACTTTTTGAAATATTCGAGCATGAGATACTCCGCAAAATTTTTTTTAAGCTAGAAATGATCAACCAGATGTTGTAACGTTCAGTAAAACAGAGAGACTTAGATGAGCCGGACACATAATATGAATGCCTGACAACACGATTGCTAAAAACCTAACGACGGTAATACCTATAAGAAGAAGCAGAGGCCGACCGCTAAAAGATGGTTAGATGGAGTTTTAGACCGACTTAGAGGTACTAGAGATCAGAAGATGGCAAGGTTGCCAGAAACCGAACAGAATGGCGACTAATCTTATAGCAGGCCAAGATCCACAGGTGATTATCAAGCTAAAGATGATGATGATGATAAAAACTGACATTATTTGCGACAAAATGCAAAAATTGCATATGAAATCTAAACTCTTCACCTTTAAAACATATTTGTCGAGAGGATACTATGATTAAAAGATATCGAATTTTTACCGTTGAGTTGATAAAAATTTTGGTTAAAAAATTGATTTCATGTGCGTAACTGACATTTAAAATCGCCGGTCGCTTCAATCGTTGTTTTTGGTTCATTTATTTTACACAAAAAGTGCTCATAATCTTTTTTATGTCAACTTATCATCATATACAAATAATTAGTAAATCAACGTGTTTCGTTTTTTTCTCCATACCAGCAGAGGTAGGGGAAGCCCGGGAGTAGAAGCAAACTTTTTTAAATCTTTTTTGGGCTAAAAACGCTAAAATGCTGAATTTTGTTGCAAATTGACATTTTCAGCAAAATTTAGCTTGTTCGTATGTTGTTTAAAGATTAAATGGTATTTTTGTCTTTGACGACAAAAGTAAAGCACACAATATTATATTAACGATAAAACAGACAATAGAAAACACGGTGCCCTTAACATTCTGCTCAGAGTCTCGTACACAAACTAATCAAGTTCAATAAAAACACGTGAAACATTAAAAATTACATAATTTTATAAAACTTTAAATCCTAATGATCTAGAATATTCAATAGATTAAGACAAGTAGGAAAATTAAGGCCGGCCCTCTTTGATATAGACATATATATGAAATAAACAAAAACTGATACAAAAAATAAAAAAAGTACATTTAGAATTTAGAAACCTACAGAAAATATCATTCCTCGAATGTTAATTTTCTGATAACTTATTGATAGTAAATAAGAATAAGGAAGAACTACAATGAAGTCAAAACATGGAACAAAAAACTAGAAAAGCGTAGAATGGAACCAAGTTAAATAAACATAAACGTATTAGCGGAAAAAGACGAAAAAATAGAGATGATAATTGAGGATACTGAAATAAAACAGGTAAATCAATACCAACACCTCTCTGGTCCTTGCTTTCTAGCTACTTTTCTTTGTAAAATTAGTTGCAGTAATCAATATATTTCCCTGTCTCTCATAATGTTACCGAGGTATTTGATTTGGCTGTTTTCATTAAGGTTAATAGTCCGTTTTCTTTTTAAAATATGCTGATTAGTAACGTGGTTGGTATAAGATATCTTTGGGATTCGACGATAAAGCCCCATTTCAAAAGCCTCAATTTTCTTGCAGGTAGCGTTTGTTAGAGTCCACGACTCCGTACGACAGTAAAGAAAAGATATATTATCATAGTAACCCGATCTTAATGTGTATTGATAAATGATGACATTTGAGTCAGTTTTTAGTCAGTTTTTAAAATGCAGATCTTGTTTCTCTATCCTACATTTGATTTCTAGGGAACGGTTCCAATTTTCATTGACGTTTGTACCAAGGTAGGTGTATGTTTTTACTCTCATTATGTATTGTGAAGATTTCTAGGGAACGGTTCCAATTTTCATTGACGTTTGTACCAAGGTAGGTGTATGTTTTTACTCTCATTATGCGTTGACCGTTTACACTGATTCGTCCAAATTGCTGTTCCTTTTTAGAGATCATCATATATTTTTTTTGTAATATTTAGTGAAACTACATATCTCTGACTTATTTCTGCTATTCTATTTATTAACTCCTGAAGGGGTTCATAACTGTGAGCGAATAGTATCGTGTCGTTCGCGTATTTGATGCTATTAATACATTATCCGTTAATTTAAATTCTGGATTCACCATCCTCTCCTTACCTTGAAAGATTTCCTTAGAGTATATATTGAACAGCAGGAGTGATAGTATTCATCCCTGTCGGACCCCACATTTGATTTTGATATTATCGGATTCTTTTGCCTGTGTACGGGTAGACGATGTTTTATTCCAGTAGAGATTGCTAATAATTCTTAGACCACAGGTGTTTATTCCAATATTTGTTAACATCTCCATCAGCTTGTGCTTTACTGTATCTAACATTTTATTGTAATTAATGAAGTATCAATGGAGCCTCTTTCGTACCCACTGTATTTCGAAAACCAAACTGTGTACGACTGATTTTTTCTTTGCACAGTCTATATTTCTTTTGATGTATGATTTTTAGAAATACCTTTAAAATATAGCTCATTCAGCATTGTTTCTGCTATTATTCCGCTTAAATATATGTCATAGTTTTATGAGTTCAGCATACGTCGAGGTTGTTTATATAATTAATCCATAGACCATTTGTACAACATATCTGCACATCGACCAAGTTGAGTTCTGATGCGGTTAAGTGTGCACCAGGTCTTACGTGCCAGGTCAAATCCTGGAGGTGTCTCTGTGATGTATGGCTGAATTTGGTTGAGCTGTCGACCATTCATGGATCCATTTGGTGATCATGTTGAACCCTGTAGCTGCGCCTGATTCTGCAGTTTGTATTGGAGATTTTCTGGAGTGCAGTCGACTTTTGGTTGCATCTTCTATATAGTTATGAATCGGCAGCGCCGTATTGATAAGGATCTTGTTATATTATTTGGTAAGCAGATTGAGTCAGCCAAGATATGGTGGTGGTATGTGTTGGTGTAGAGTTGATTACTCCAGCGATCATTCTCATGGTGTTATTTAGTTAGACATCTATCTTTTTAACGTGAGCACTGTTGATCCATATTGGCGCGCAGTATTCAGCTACGGAATAAACAAGAGCTTAGCCTGAAGACCTGAGTGAACGTTAAGAGTTTTTGAAGCCAGATTGTTGTTTAGGTAGAAGCAGGTTACTTCGATCTTGGAGGCATTGTGGCGAAGTCTCTATTTTTGAAAGTAATTTACCATAACCTCTAGGTCTTCCATAAGAATTTCTTCAGCTTCTTCTAGTGACTTTGTTTGGGTTAATAAAGCCCAGTCATCAGCATAGCCAAACTTTGTTGATGTTGTTGTCGGCATGTCTGTAATGTACAGGCTAAAAAGCAGTTGTGTGAGTACCGAGCCTTGTGGCAGACCTTTTTTGAGTTTTCTGTGGGTGCTTACTTCGGATTCTAGAGTTACTTACAGAAATATGTAAGTGGTCATTACATATGTAGGATGGACGTTCTTCGGACCTATTATAAGTGATCATTACATATGTAGGATGGAGGTTGTTCGGATCTATTATAAAAGGAGCTCAAGAAGCCGAAATAAATGAGGAAATTAGAAACACGATAAAAAAAGTATTACCTAATGAACAATAACTTTATAATAGAACAGAAATCTCAAAGATAACGAAAATGAACATATATAAAGAAATAAGAACTTACGGATGCGAGACATGGACATTGACCCAGATGCAGAAAAACAAGATGCAGGCCATAGAAATAAAGCTTCTAACGCGAGTTGGAGAAGTCACAAAAAGAGACCGATTAAAAAATTGTCAAATTAAAGATGACCTTAAAGTAGTAACTATCTTAGAACTTATGGAGAAAATATAATTGAACTGTTGGTGACACTTAATAAAGATTGGCAACCAAATAAGTTTTTTTTAATGTGAAGGTTGCAGGGTATGCATAACTACAGAGTTAAAAACATTGAGCTCTAGTGACTGTGTTAGTAATATTAATTATTATATTTTGCAACAAACGTAATTATTTTTAATGTTTCTATCTAACTTTATCTCGTGTAAAATATAATAATTAAAAATCTATTTTTGAAACATTTTTACTCTTCGATTGAATTTTTTATGAGGTGCATCTCGATATTATTATTATCATCTGAATAATGTTGGATATTTTCTACAAAAATCTATCTGTTAACTAAAAACATCCAAAACCTACTACTTGTACAGATCCCGACTGGTCTGTTGATTATTTACGGATTACTCAGATCCATAAATAACAAATTATGTTTACAATATTGCATTATTTACCCAATTACAAAACCGTAATTAAAAGTTTCTAAGAATTTCTATTACGCACTAATTATTCTAATTTAAAATCATTCTAGTCTTTATTACCCGGTAAACGGAAGTTTAGTCACTTCTTTGTTCTCGTTTAAAAAGATCAGAGGAATTGAAAATAACGTGCAAAATGAAAGAGACGTGATGAGTAAACGTAAAATCGCACAAGAGTTAAATTGGAATCTGGAGGTATATTACATTAGTCTGATTTTTCCGAAGTAGATCGGCAAAATGAGTGGAAAACCGCTTCCGGGTCATTAAATATAAATAAAGCGGTTCTCCTATTAGGTAACGAAAATCACTTCATTAGCGCAACAAAAAAATTTAAAAGAGTATTATGTTTCCAGTTAATAAAATGGTAGTAATAAAATTAAAGAATAATTCTTTATTATATCGTTTAGGTCGGTACAACGTACAACAATGTAAAGTAGAAGTCTGGTATTAAAAGCTTTGAATTTTATTTTAAATAACAGAAATTTTTTTATAAAATATTCCGATTAAGTAAATTCTTTAACAAAATTTTTAGCTACTCATTTGAGTTAAATCACAAATAAATATTGTTATTTGTTTACTTTTTAATTGTTACTAAAATAAAATAATATTAATAATTTATATTGTTAACGTTAATTGGATTTTTATTTTCCTTTGTTTTTTGATATATTTTATCCTGTTGTGTTAAATAAATATTCTGCTTTTCTTCTTTTTAATCTATTCTTCAAATGACATCCGATTTAAGAAGAGTAGACAATATCATTAGATCCTAATAAAAAGGATTTTAAAAAAGCAGATCCACAACTAATCAGATATTCGCCACAAGAAAACTAGAAACAATAATGTAATTTTACATAGCCTGCCACTATATCTTCGTTGAATAGTTGGTAGTTTATGATACTATTGACTAAGTCTATTTATATTCGATTTTAGCCTATGATCCAGTTTGGAATACAAAAAGTATTGATAGAGTTAATTAAAAAGATAATAAGGAAAGTCGAATGTAAACTTCGACCATATAGGGATTTTTCAGATCCGTTCAAAACTATTAGAGGACTTGGGTAAGAAAATGCCCTATCATTCATACTGTTTAACCTGCCGTTGGAAAAAATTGTCAGAGAGTGAGACTGGGGAAAAAAATTAAATCGCAGAGAAAGTACTGCGAATCGTTGAAAGAAAAGTATTGGAGACCACATATGGCAAAGTAAACTCTATAATTTTTTTGGTGTTAAAATCATCAAAATAAACTATGTGAGATGTCTGGACTACATGATATAAATGTATGAAAATGTCCCTGCTAAAATATACTAAGTGACATAGAAATCCGAACAACCTTTATACAAAAATCGAGAGGCACAGGGTAGAGCCGAAGAAAAACAGAGCATAAAGATCATAGTCTTAGGTTGATGGTTCTAAGAGACAGCTTCTCCATCAGCAGGTCTATTAAATCCAATGATTTGCAGAATATGGAAGACTAATTGTAATGCGAACAGTTTATTGTCAAATTCTTTCATTTCGGCCATACTGCTACCTCTTACTCCTCAACATCGACTTAATCGTCTTGAATGTTGCAAAAACGATGAGCTTGGGATCAGGAATGCAATAAAGTTTCATTCCTGGAATGTTGCTTAGAAAAATTATCGATGGAACGAGTTGGGAGACACCCATGTCCAAAAATTGTCGATAGACGGCTAAGAAGGAGAAGAATAAGTTAGGATTTCTACATCATTTAGTACAGTTATATTAAACAAGCCGTTGGAAAAGAGAAGAAGGGAATGACCTAAGTTCAGATATCTGGATGAGGTGAAGATAAGTTAGGGAGAAATTGTAACAATGAGATGGGAAAAACAGGCACTCGATAGGAACGATGTTTTGAGGCAGGCCAAGGCTGTAGCACTATATGACGATGATAAATTATATAAAAACCATCTTTCTCCATCCAAAGGAACCATAGAATAATTACCAAATTTTATTTGAACTTAATCAGGTATGATTCTTCCTCCTACATGGACTTTATATCAAAAATAAATTTTCTGACAAATGCATAAAACAGTTTCAAGCTTGAATTAAATTGATCTAAAACAAAAGTTATGTTATGTGAAGAGATAAATATTAACTTCTACGAAATATAATCCATGGAAAAATTGTAGGAGGAAAAAGTATAGGGAGACGAAAGATTTCTTGGCTGTAAAATTTAAGAGAATAGTTTGGTTCTAACTCCAATAAACCATTCTAAGGTTCTAAGATAGTTCTAAGAGACCGCTTCTCCATCACCAGGTCTATTGAATTCAATGATTTGCAAAATATGGAAGACTAATTGGAATGCGAATAATTTATCGTCGAATTCTTTCATTTCGGCCATACTGCTACTTCTTACTCCTGAACATCGACTTAATCGTCTTGAATGTTGCAAAAATGATTGGCTTGGAACCAGAAATGCAATTAAGTTCCATTCCTGGAATGTTGCTTAGAAAAAAGATCGATGCAACAAGTTGGGAGACACCCATGTCCAAAAACTGACGATAGACGGCTAAAAAGGAGAAGAATAAGTTAACTAAATGAAATGCCCCGGACCTACTTCCCATAGAAATCCTAAAAATTCTAGATAAGAAGCACATTGATGTTTTAGTGACACTCTCAAATTTATAGTTCAGGCGTATTAACCACGGAGTAGTTAACGTCGATGTTTATTTGTTTCCCCCAAGAGAAAAACGCAAGAGAATGCAGCGACTACCGCACCATTAGCTTGATGTCTCATGTGCTAAAGTTACTACTAAAAGTCATCAATTACTGAATATCACAAACTGGAAATAGACGTTATTAATACACAATTTGGTTTTCGCAAAGGCCTAGGAACGCGTGAAGCTCTTTTTTCACTTAATATACTGACACAAAGATGCCTAAAAGTCAATCAAGATATATACGCATGTTTTATTGACTATAATAAAGCATTCGATAAAGTACGACATAAACAATTAGTGAATGTCCTGAAATCATGTCAAGAAGATTGACTACAACGACCTCAGGATAATATCAAATTTATACTATAAACAGCAAGCAAAAGTACGTGTTAACGAACAGCTGTCAGAAGAAATTGAAATTAGACGTGGAGTGAGACAGGGATGCGTATTGTCGCCAATTCTTTTTAATGCCTACTCTGAAAAGATCCTGAAAAACGCTCTTAAGAGTGAAACAGCTGGAATAAAGGTAAATGGAATTCCCATTAACAACATTAGATATGTGGACGACACTGTGATCTTAGCCGAAAATATTGAAGATAATCAGAGACTGGTGACCAGAATAGCGGAGTATGGAAAAGAGTACGGTTTAACAATGAACGTCAATAAGACGAGATTTATGAGAATATCGAAAAAGAAATAACGAGAATCTTCTAATAAACGGAACCAACGTTTGGTGGCTCAGGCATGGTAACCTGTAAGTATAACCATTTTGCTTTTTTAACCTTAGTCAAAATTTTAAACCACGTTTACTTTAATTAAATGGTCTATACTTATTTTAGGTATTTTAACCTGATGATGGAACTGTTGTTCCGAAAACGTTCGTGTTTTTAATGTAGCCCTTTTTAGGGTTTTTATAAAATATACCCATATACAAAGATTAACCTCTTTTTGTGATACGTGGTATAGAGCCAGCTGCAGGAATTATTTTCCTTGTGGATTTTCTATATTTTTTCGACTTTGTTTTATGGAATGGAATCTTGGACCTTGAATGCGACAATAAATAAAAAAACTGAAATCATTCGAGCTGTGGGTGTATAGAAGAATTCTGAAAATACCGTGGACAGAACACGTCACAAACAAAGAGGTTCTGAGGATGAATAAAGAAATAGAAATTTTAAATACAATTAAAACAAGAAAATTGGAATATCTCGGACATATTACACGTGGAGAGAAATACACCTTGCTACAACTGATTATGCAGGGAAAGATCCAAGGAAAGAGAAGCATAGGGAGGCGTAGAATGTCATGGCTGCACAACCTGGGAGAGTGGTACGAATGTACATCAAATGAACTTTTCAGTGCAGCCGTCTCAAAAGTTCGAAGAGGTATGATGATTGCCAACCTACCCCGAGGAGATGGCACTTGAAGAAGAAGAATATTTATTTATATTTTATTATTAATTTATTAATTAGACTTGGATGGCTATGCCAGAAGTAAACCACGTTTACTTTATTAATAAGTTAGCAGGTGGCGCTAGAAGCAAACATAATTATTTATTAAAATCTTTTAATATAATAAAATTTGTTTAAAATATGAATAATAAATAAATAATAAAATTACTTTATTCAGTTATTAAAATATTATTTATATTCGAGTTTCGCGCTACTCTACTGTATCGCCTACTACCACCTTTTTTCAAGAAGATAACGTAGACTGATTGAAGTTATCTAAATACTTCTCTACATAAATATTGATTTAACTATTTTTAGTTAGACCACTGAAAAGTAAAGTTTTTTTTCTAAGATAATAGCAAAAAATATTTTAATTAGAATATTAGAAATAAAAAGATTATAATTTGCTGTCTTTTCTTAATACCTTCAAATTCCAAGTGCACTCAGCATGTATTCAAAATAGTGATAGGGACAATAGACAACGCAAATGCCAATTTGTATAAATGAACGAACAATAGTGAATAATGTGGGTACACAGAAGCTTTGGCCTGGTGCAAACATCACGTTCAGTCCAGATAACCAATCAAAATAGGATTTCATACCAATTTAAGCAGATTATCCAATAAATATTGAGGTTATCTGGTCTGCACAAATAGCTATTGGAAATACGTTCAATGTAAAACACATATAAAGAAACAATGATGTTCAATAGAGTGCACTTTAATTGTATTTTAATTTTATACCAGAACCGAACTCAACGTTGGAATTTGGAACGATAAAATGTACTTTGTAAGTGAAAATACCCTTTAATAGACTGCTATAATACTTTAATGGTCTACAAGCAAACATCTAGTAATAATACTATGTTTAAGAAATAATTATTGGATCCATTTATAAAAATTTTTAATACTTAACAGAAGATACAAATTGCATCAAATAGTATATAACAAAATTTATAGTACTGGAATTAAAGTGAAGTAAGTTCTAGAAGTTTATTATTGTTCCAAAGTATGTATTATATGTATATATATTACAATATATATATATATATATATATATATATATATATATATATATATATGTATATATATATATATATATATATATATATATATATATATATATATATATATATATATATATATATATAAATTAAGTAAAATATTGCATGTTAAAATTAAACTGTTTTAAGCACGTTGGTTACAGTAATAGGATAAAACAAGTAAAATTACTTCAAATGTAAAAAATAACAGTAAAAGAAATGTTAGAAGAATGATATTTCTTTGATTAATTATTAAGGTTAGTTGTCATTAAGGTAAGTGTTAGCTAATTTGAATATTTATAAATTTTGTTCAATATATTACAATACATGTTACTTATTTGTCCAGTGTCCGTTTTATAATTTAAACTGTTTTTATTTTTAGTAACGTTATACATCTCGAGAAATAATCTACTTCTGTAGTTATCAGTCTGTGCCAAAATACGCGCCTTGTTATAGTCTAGCCAATGACCGGTGTTTTCATAGTGCTCAACTACTGCACAAGTATTTTTTCCCAAGCGGTAATCACTTTTATATTGTGTGATGCGTTGTTTTAGCAACTGTGATGTTTAGCTAATGTAGCTTTTTAGACATCCTAGATACGGTATTTCATAAACAACATTACTTCTATATAAGGTGGGTCCTGGGTCTTTGATATTTGAAAACAGTTGTTTGCTCTTCATGGTATTATATTTAGCTATACTAATATTAGGAACATATTTGAATATTGATATGACAGAATGAGTAAGACCATTAATAAAGGGGAGTTTTTTTAAATTTAATTGATTTGTTGTTAGAATTATGGACTGGCCCATCATAGAAATTACTGCTAAGGTCCATTCGCTTAACTTGGGCATATTTTGACAGATTCATAGCTGGAAACCTACAATACAAAAGTTCCTAGCTCACAGTATTACCAGCTTAAATCAACTTTAATTACAGACTTCTTTCATTGAAAAAAGAGGAATTATTATAAATAGTGGAAGTGTATACTAAACCCATAAAATTTTGGGTAGTATATATTTAAAAATATATTTCAGTTGTTATAATTGAACATAACTATTCATTATATGGTGCAAATAAATAAACATTGATTTTCGATAATTCGTAAAGTTCTATTTAATTTACTATTTAGTTTGTTTACTATTAATATTGGCTATGAGTACGTAGGATATGGGAATGGGACTGGGAATAGCGAACCGACTATATAAATCAGTTTATTATAAACAACACCACATCTAGAGAAATCAAAACTTAATAAAAACCTTAAAAAACCAACATCAACTTACTAAACAAGTTGCAAAAAAGTTGATAATTTACATGACTCATGTTTGCCTAAACTTTATTGTTTGCCTAAAATCCATAAATTGGATGTTTCTCTCAGGCCTATTGTAATTTCTTTAAAATCCACTTTCACAACATTTCTAAATTCCTTGCTGCTACATTAAATGATGCCTTTGAATATCACAATAATTATAATTCCAAAGACACATTTACCTTTGTCAACGCTATTATAAGAATGCAGTTACTAAATGATTATGTTTTGAATTCTCTAGATGTAGTGTCGGTATTTACAAACATTCCACTAAGTATGGTCACGGATATTATAGAATCAAATTGGCACCTTATAAAAGACTACAAGATATTATCCAAACACAATTTTTTGCAAATTCTTAGGTTCATTTTTAACAACCATTACTTTAGTTTCAATGGTAAATTTTACTCTTAAATTTTGTAACAATAATGGGCTCACCAATTAGTCCAATCCTTGCAACTATTGTAACTGATCATCTCCTAGATAATGTGATTATGCAATATCTTTTGAATTACCGTTTATTTATAAATATGTCGATGACATAATATGTGCAGTTTCATCGTATCACATCAATACCACACTGAAAATTTTTAATTCATTTGATAAACATGTTCAGTTTACAATTGAAACTGAGACAGATTTTAGTATACCATCTGTAGACACGAAGGTAATAAAAACAAATGACAATATTTTGACATTGGATTGGTACCAAAAGCCGACAGCATCAGGCAAGTGTATAAATTATTATTCAAATCATACCACCCGTCAAAAATATAATACCGTATTAGGTATGAAAAACAGGATAATGTTCATTATTGATGACAACCTTTTACAAAAATATCTAAATAGATTATACAATTTTTTTCGTAACAACGGCAACAAATTAAAAAAACCTGATTTACAGCAGTAATTTCTATGATGGTCCCGTCCTAGATTCTCTGATTGAACAACAATTCAATCAAATATAAAAAACTCCCCCTTATTAATGATCTAACTACTTTACCTACCCTTTATAGGTATAAACAATACAGAAAATTAACGCATCCGTGGCGAATCTTGTTTACAAAAACTCAAAGAAATACTTTAAATAAATTCTGCCTAAGTTTGTTGAAAACTCAAAATGTTACCTATCTTCTGGAACGAGCATGAGCGTTTTTATTTCCCGGTAACCTGAAACTCATACCAGTGTGACACTGTTCTGCCACTCTGTCAAGTTATTTATAGTATATTTTCTTCTACTATCTAGTGGAATAAATCATCCTACGATTTCAGCGTTTGATGATCTAAGTAGGCTTATCTCAAGCTCAATAGACAATATAGAGATAGCAGTGTACGCTTTTTTAGATTATAAAGGTACATGAATATTGTTACCAACAAATCTTTGTTAAAGCAATGAGTTGACGAGATACACCTGCGGTAATATGCTGATGAGTAAGAGCATATCTGGAGAATAGGATAGTAATATCCACTCTGAGTAAAGAAACCATGTAAGAGCATGTGGAGGCTCTCCAGAAAAAGGAGTTCTGTAACCTTTACTTTGCCAACCTTGATGGATGATCTTCCCAAACATTTGTCCACAAAAGTCTTCTACTGTCTAGGAAACTCTAACGATATTGCAATCATCGTCAGAGATAAATTCTCCCAGGTTATATCTGGGAGAATGCAAGCAGCCTTAAATATAGTTGATACCGGGTGTAAACTAGAGAGACTAAGCGTTAATGCTCAAATAACTATAAATATAATATAATAAATAATTTCTTCACAATTCTCTTTTTGCTTTTTAGTTATATTTAGTTAGAGCCACGCGATAATCGTACCACTCACCTGTTCCTTTCAAAAAATTAAATTTTTATTTGATTTTTGTCCTTTGATTGCAAGGTTTCCATTGCATCAGTGTACTTGAAACCTTGTGTACACCTATTGGAGTTCCTCGCTATCACTAGACAATTTTCTTAACGTACTGACATGACAACCTCTTAAAATTGTTCGACGAATATGTGTAAATCCAATGTATAGCCTATCGTCCCTTTAACACTGCCTCAAGAAAATTTCATATCAGTTTTGCTTGCTTTACGAGGTTTACGATAAGTCCATTATCTGTTATTTCAAAACAGATGTATCGATGGTCAGAACAAGATACTTTATTTGATATATGCTATTTTTTAACAGTTCTAGTCACGTGAGTGAAGGCCATTGTTATGTCAATTATCTCCTTTCGTTGTAAAGTTACGAAAGTTGGTTTATTTTCTACGTTAAGTATGTCTAAATCGTGTTCCATAACAAACTCAACTTTTTCGTTGGTGTTTGTCTTGCACCAGGTCAGATATTGCGAATTCTTATCACAGCAGATGATCAATTGTAGTCCATTTTTCCTGCATGATTTCAATAGCTGTTTTAACTCGCTTTGTGGTGGTTGTTCGGGATCATCTCAAGGGAGATATGCTGATATGAAAATTATTTTCTGTATACTTCCTTCCTCTGTGGTATTAACCTTTATCGTTGCTAAATCTCTGGAAGAAAGATTCATCAACGGCATTCTTTTATTATGCCGTTTAACTGCTATACAGTGTCCAAAAGATGCCGATACTGCCTTACTGGACCTTCATATACAGGTTATGTGTAAGGCTACCTTCTCAAGTCTTTAATATGGCTTGAAATGAGCAGCCCTTAACTCTTTGTAGGAGACCCCGTCGACAAGTAGACTAGGATTTGCGCGTCTTCCCCGATCTTCCGATTTTTCATCAACCAGTCTTCCGTGTTAAGTCTATTTTGTTTATTTAAGGTATGGTTTAAATGGACCATAATCTAACGAAAAAGCCAAGTGAGACCGAGAATAAGATGATGCAACGACATGGAAAAAAATCCTACAAATAAAACAATGGAAAAAGTAATGCAGAAACAGAAAAAAATAAAATGAACCTGGAAACACAATCAACTGTACTCAAAAAAGAGAGCGAGAGAGAGAACGATGAGGAACGTTTTTTGCTACTTATTGGATGGATACTGATAGTCTAGTTTGGTATAATATATTTAAAATATGTTACTATAGTATATTAAATAAAATAGTTTGGTATGGAGTACTAAAAGTGAAAAAACAAGGACTGCATTTTCTGACGATATTTGTTTAAAACTTGGTTCAAAAAGACAATATTTAAAATTTTTAATTAAAGATGATTAGTTATTACTAAAAAAGTAGGTATTACTAAAATAAGGCAAAACTACGACTAGTTGTAGGATTTTGAAATTGGTATTGCACAGAGCAATGCAGAGATATAAAAACGTGTTCAGTAGTGTTAAAGCAGGATAAATAAAACGAAAGAAGGTACAAGGTGTTCGTTGCTGAGAATATTTAAATCTAAGAATGGACTACGAAAAAAAAGATTAAATTAAGAACAATAAATGCAATAATATAAGTTTAAGCGTGGAACCAAATAAATAAAAATGGAAGAGGATGTGTGAAGATGTTTAGAACATGTCGAAAATCAAAACAAAATAAAAATAATATTACCCAATACGAAGAATCATAACTGTTAAGTTTTTTAAAGAAGTAGGAGAACAGGACAAAAAACACTTTTATAGATAATTACAAAAGACATATCTGTAATAATGATTAATATTGGTATGCCATAAGATAGAAACTCCTAGAAAAATATAACTAGAGAAGTCGACCTCACAAAGCTACGGATATAAAGAGAATGCTGATGAAATTTTAAACAAGAATTCTCTAATTTAAAATAAGTTAAATTAAAAACAAAATTGTCGCAAAAATGATTTAAAACTATGCAGTATATAAATATACAGTAAATAAGTTTACATGGTACAATTTCCATAGAAAGCAACAAACTGTGATGATAAATATTCAGCACTACAACACTACTTATTCTAAGCCAATAATAATGATTTGCGTTTAAATAGCCTAAACAATTTATTTTTACTGAAATTATTTTTTCTTAACTTTTTATATCTGCTACTGCGGTAAACATCAATATACTCTATACCTTCTTCAGTTAGTGAAAGACACTGGCGACTATTGCAGAGGTGCCTTTGTTAATGTCTGTCGCAGTAGCAGAAAAAAAAATTCAACAACAAGATATAATTTCAGACTGTCTACAAACCCGAAAAATAATGTGTCATTTCGTACACTCTTAACATCATTGTTTCTTTTCAACAACATTTAGACTTAAAGTCAGTTTCCAAAGATCAGCTTAATATTGGGGTTATCAGATGAAGTATGTCATGAATACTTTTAATTTAGATGACTCCTAAATAAAAACGAATGGATCCAAGAAAAATATATTAACAACATGTAGCTTTATGCACATAACATATATATATATATATATATATATATATATATATATATATATATATATATATATATATATATATATATATATATATATATATATATATATATATATATATATATATAATTTTGTTTTGTTAAAAACTGATTACGAAAGTGGTCGTTAGATATATTCCACGTAAAGAAAAGTTGTATCAAATATTTCTTTCTTTTAAATAAAAGTTACGTAAGTAGCCACAGCTTACTCTATTCAACTATATTGTTAATTTATATCAAACAGAGAATGAAGCAAAGCAACAACAGAGCTTACTAACTAAAAAGATAAAACGTTTAAAATTAACTGCATTTGATCACATCCAGCCAACCCGGAGATATATTATAATCTGTTATCAACGTATAAATTAATCCCAACACAGGACCCTTAAGCTAGCAGGGATACATGAGCGAAATCCAGTTTAAGCTACGCCATATTTTTTCACCCATTTTTCACTTATACATTACTACTCTAGTAGTTGTTCACCACTAAACTACCCTTACGAGGGGAGATTCTGATGACTTAAGGTTCAAGCCAGCAGAATTAAAAAAAACTGTTTGCTATTTTTCACTAATTTATTACCCATACAATAATTTTTCACTCCTAAACCTATCCCTAATGGGAGCGATTCTGCTAGCTTAATATTCAAGCTGGGGAAAATTAAAAAAAAAAAATTATAATATACCATAACGTTCTGCTAGGTTTCTTCGAATTTATTACTAACTCTCTCTCTCTCAACTACCCCTTGTTAAAAGTGACTAATTCTGTTAGGTTAAAACTTAAGGTAATAAATATTTTTATTTTACAATTTTATTATATTCTACTTTGTTTCACAAATTTTTCACTAATTCACTTTTTTTCTGCTGACTTTCTATTGACTCCCTACATGGGTAAGTTGAGGGATGAAAAATTACTAGGGTGGTAATAAATTGGTAAAAACCTAGCAGAACACTGTGGTATTAAAAAAAATATTTCGAACTCCTCTGGCTCGAATATTAAGTTAACGGGAACGTTTCCAAATAAGATTGGTTTAGTGGTAAAAAATTATCAAGGTAGTCAAAGTTTAGTAAAAACTTACCAGAACACTTAGACACCAGAACTTATTTTAGTTATAAATAGAGTACAGTGAAAATGTTAAAAACTATTAAGGTATTAATACATTAGTGAAAAATGGGTAAAAAAATATGGCGTATGATTGGATTCCGCTTATGTGTCGCTGCTAACTTAAGATTGCACCTCTATTATCACCTCTTGTTAGACTCTCTGTCCAACAATAGATGATAATAGGGGATTATAAAACACCGAATAGGCCCAAGATTGAAAAAGTTAAAATTCGATAGGGTCTAACCGCAAGAGGTAATAAAGAGATAACAGAGATAATCATAAAAACAGTACAAGAGCTCAACGTAAATAACACAACAAAAATAAAAGCAGGAACGAAAAAAATATACCCAAAGCAAAATCCGTCAGAGAAGAGGCCAGTAGGGTCTTATTTGACTCCTGAAATGTAGTACAGAATAAACATTAAACCAATCAACATGGTCTACTTTGTAGATGACGGGATAATTAAAGCAGAAACCGATGTTTGCGGAGACAACTGCATATTGAATTTTGTATAATATATCAAGAGATATTATATAAAAGAATAATTTAGAACAATCGATACATAAAAGCAGACAGAAAAATTAGAATAAACAAGATTGTCGTTAGAACTAGTATGACATATGAAATAGAAAGCAGATAAGACGCTAATTAAACTAAAAGTATGCTTCAAGTAGAGGAAATAAATATATTAACAATCATAGTAGGTAAAATTATAAAAGACCACCTAAGAAAATATAAAATAAAAATGCAATGAAAGATACAAGTTTAGCCATATAGACAGTCGTCAATGGTATAATCATGTAAGAAGAATGGAGGAAAACATACTACCGATAATTACACTAGAGAGAAAACCAGCAAGTGTCAAAAGTAAGGCAGACGAAGAGATAGCCGAGTTGGTGGCAATCCGCCCCTTAAGAAATATTAGACATACCTAATAATTAAAAAAGCCTTATAAAAAAAGTAGCAGCTTTGTCATTAAGACTGAAGGATGTAATTAAGAATAATCGATACATAGAAGCAGACAGTACATACACTAATTAAACCAAAAGTATAATTATAATAGAGTCATTAAATATATTAACAATATATTTAGCAAGTAGGCCAAATTATAAGAGACCATCAAAATAATGTGATAAGAAGCTGCAAAATGGCAGTCATTATAATTTACATAAAAAAGTAAAAGAATTATCTGGAAAATCACGAACAAATAAACCTAACCGATTAACTGACAAAAACAATAAACCCATTAATAACCCAATTGAAAAAAAAACAAGTATGTACTAAATATATTGAAAATCTTTTCATGGACACAAGAATGGAACCACCAAAAATTGATAACGAGGAAGCTCCAATAATATTAAAATCTGAAGTCCAACATGCTATAAACAACTCAAAATCTGGCAGAGTCCCTGGGCCAGATAAAGTTCATATCGAGCTGATTAAACTTATAGACGAAGACAATTTAAGTGCAGTAACTATACTCTTTAACAACATATACAAATCTGTTGAGATACCTATAGAATGGCTGCTGTTGACCTTTGGTCCGCTACCAAAAACCAACAACCCCAAACACTGTAATGACTATAGATTAACGATTATACATGCAAGAATATTTAGAAAGTGCGAAGCGGATAGTACCAACAAAAAGATCTTTTCGTTGCGTTTATAAACTATGAGAAAGCTTTCGACAAAGTTAAACATAACATTCTCATGGAATGTCTAAAGAGAAAAGGACTTATAGGACAGATGAGTAGAGGAGTGAGACAGGGCTGTGTACTTTCACCATTACTATTTAATATATATTTCGACGATTTATTTACGCAAGCACTTGAAAACTGTACAGAAAGGGTCAAGATAAATGGTGAACATATAAATAACATCCGTTATGCTGACGATACATAGTCAGTCATTATCGCTGATAGTGAGACATACCTGCAGACATTACTAAACACAATTTGTGATACTAGGGAACAGTCTAGTTTAACAATAAACATAAAGAAAACAACAGATAAAAAATGTAGATATTGACCAAGTAGACAAAATGCGACAAAATGGACAAAATAGGAGTCAGGATTACAGAAGATCTAAATCCGAAATCAGAAATTCGCTCAAGAATAGAGCAACCAAGAGCCGCCTTTTTGAAGATGAGGAAGTTTCTGAGTAACCAAAGATTCAATCTGCAAATCCGATATCGGTTGGTAAAATGTTCTTCTTTATGGTGTCGAATCCTGGACTGTTAATGTTGACTTAATGAGAAAACTGGAAGCTTATGAGATGTGGCTTTTTAGGAAAATTTTTCCCAGAATTGGAAGAGGCAGAGAACTTTTGACCACCATTAAAATGCAAAAGACAGCATATTTGGGGCACATACTTAGAAATCATACGTACGAGTTGTTGCAGCTGATTGTGAAGGGTAAAATCGAAGAAAAAAGGGATCCTGGTAGACGACAAATATCTTGGCTGAAAAATGTTCGCGACTCGACCGGGTTAAACACACAGACACTCTTTAGAAAAGCAGAAGATAGAGACGAATTTGCAATGGTTATAGCCCACCTTTAAAAGTGGAGACAGCACTAGAAGAAGAAGAATGGTGTAGTCATGTAGAAAGAATGTGGGAATACAGACTACCGATAATTGCGTAAGAGAGAAAGATAGCGATTACTGAAAGGAAGAAAGCCAAAGAGATGGACGGATAGTTGATGGTCCACATAATAGATATATTATCGAGTCATGAATATTAACAGATCAAAAGATCTTAAACAATAAAAAGAAAAAGTTTTATTCTGCTACTTGTATCAGATGTACATTGGTATTTATTAAGAAAAAAATAATATAGTATAATTAATTTCAAAATAAAAGTAGAGAAAATCCAATTTTTAAATATAATAATGTGTATATAGTATACGGTATTTGAGTAAGCAGTAATTGCCAAATTTAGATCAACATTTATAGTAAGTAGTCATCAAAGTTAATTTTATGAATATTTTTCTTGGTCCACTTAATGTTGTATATATACAGTATTAAAAACTACTTACGTGCTTTCTGATGGAACAATTTGCTCCCCAATTAGTCTCTCGGGAATTGGAGGTGGAGGGTATGGTTGCACCAGTGGTTGCGTATGATACAGTCCAGGTAGTAGTTCCTCACTGGTTTCGACAGTAAAAGGACATTGGATACCGGTAGAGCAGGGTTTGGTGCTCAAAGGTTTCGTTTCTAATGGGCATAAGTTGCTAAATTTATCATCGTCGTCTCTACATTCTATATTTCGGACTTGAACACCTTCACCGCAAGACACAGAGCACTATAAAAGAAAAATGTTTTTAAAGGGTGTGAACTGTACTATGCATTTATTGTATAATATATCAATTAACAATAACTAAAATCAAAACAAAATGAACGTCAAAAAAATTAAAACAATTATGATAAATTATGAAGTATTTAAATATCATAAAATTATTATCTACATAAACCCACTTAAATAATAGCACAGTAGCAGAAGATGGAACATTAACTGTTGGGAAAATAAATGGAGAATACAAGTTTACCAGATTATATCTATTAAGATATAATATCTAATCTAAAACTTTAAGCGGTCCCTTAATGTCGCAACAAATGTGTTCTCCTTGTTTGTACCGGGTGGTCCAATAAGCCGATCTCTCGGTTATATATCAGAAACTATTCATGTTATAACTTTAGGAGAAAAAATTGCTTTGTAAAAGTGGCCAAGAGAAATCGCTGGATATAACTTTCACGTTTCTGGGTTATTCGCTAGGGGGAGTAACCTGTAAAGAAAACTTTGAAAACCAGTTTTTTGGGTAATATGCCCAATTATACCAAGTGTTAAATAAGTAAACTAGAAAGAGGCCGAAATTCTGCACAAAGTTATTCAAATACTTTTTATTTTATTTTAAAATAAAGGTTGGGGAGAGTGGGAAAGTATTTGTGGATAAATACCTATAACTTTAATGTCATTAGAAAGAGTGTGGATGAATTAATTTACATCTACCTATAGAATAATTGCATTTAGTTTTTATTGCCCTAGGTAGAGCGTACTTTCGAATAAAAAAAATTAAAATTTGTTTTCCTTCAAAATGTTTAATGGAAATACCTATTTATTGTAAATTGTAATGGAACTGGATTAAATTTGTAACAAAATGGCGCAAACCGCATGTTAATAGCTTTTGTCTAACTCGAGATATGAATAAAAACGCATAAACATAAGTAAGTATAGTATTGACTCACCCTGTATTATAAATTAAATTAAAAAATAAGTTAGTAGGTACTTTCAAATTTTTTGATAGCAGAAGAATCTTAATGTTGATACCTATGTTGACCACTGTTATCTCATATGATTAAAAATAGTTTTTTCGAAACTAAGTAGGCTACGATAATGAATTTGACGGGGAGTTCATATTGTTTATTTATTGAAAGCAGTCAAAACATTGTTAAGAAGTGTTATATTATAATTCTAATTGAAGATTGCACTTTTCAATAGATATGAATATTGGTAATATTAGTAATTAATATTATCAGTACTAATAAATCGTGATGAGTATATCAAATGCAGAATTGTATTATATGATTGGAGTTTATTTCGAATGTCACCAAAATGCCGCTTTTGCCTCACGTATATATTCTGTAAGATATCCTGACAGGAGACATTATGGCAAAGAAGTATTTGAAAGAAAGGCAAGAAGATTAAAAGAAATTGGTAGTTTTCATCGTCCTTGTTTTAAACGACGTAGTAGAGGTATGACCGAAGATAATCCAAATAATGTTCTTGCTTTAATTCAACAGAATCCACATATAAGTAGTCGGCAAATCTCTATAGAATTAATCATACCCAAAACTACTATTCTAAGGATTTTAAAACATCACAGGTTTGTTTTTCATATTATAAAGTGAACGTTTAGGTCAGAAACATGGAATTCCCTTTAAACTTTAGATTAAACTGTTATTTTAATATTTCGACAAAAACGGCAGCGCTTTTATCCTTTTATCCGTTTCTTAAAAATTGTTTTGCACTATTTATCTTGTGAAACAATTGTGGATTTTTCAAGATTTTTTGAATTTTAGTAAATGTAGTGGTTTATTTTTCACCAATATTTGTTGTTCTGTTTTTTAGACCGCATCCTTATCATGTAGTTTTCCACCAAGCTCTACATAAGAGAGATTTTGATGCAAGGCTGGATTACTGCAATTGGATGTTAGGTCTGCTAGAAGAACAACCGCATATCATGTCAAAGATTTTGTGGACAGATGAGGCTACGTTTAATAGTGCGGGTGGTGTTAATCTGCATAATATGCATTATTGAGCTAAAGAAAATCCGTACTGGATACATGAGGTGCAGGTTCAAGGTAGATGGAGTCTTAATGTTTGGCGTGGTATAGTTGATGGAAAGATCGTAGGTCCATATTTCTTTGATAGACCTTTAAATGACGAAACATATTTGGATTTTCTGGAAAATCAGTTGCCTGTTTTATTGGAAGATATTTCCTTACAAACAAGAAGAGATATGATATTACAACATGACGGGTGTCCTGCGTACTTTTCCAGACAAGTTCGAGATTATTTGTATGCAAGTTATCCAAATAAATGGATTGGAAGGGAAAGAATATCTTCATGGCCAGCTAGATCTCCAGACTTAACATGTCTGGACTTTTATCTGTGGGGAAAATTGAAGGACCTTGTTGACCAAACTCGACCAACCACGCGAGACGACATGAAACAGCGCATTATAAATGCAATAAATAGTATATCAACAGCTGAGATTGAAGCAGCTGTTATGTCTACGCCCGAATGACTACATCTTTGTGTGGACAACGATGGAAAACAGTTTAAACATTTAATTGGACATTAAGTTTTAATGATCGAGATATTTGTATGATCTTTCACATATTTAATTTTAAGTTATAATAAAGGGTGAATCAATACTATATCTGCTTATGTTTATGCGTTTTTAGTCATATCTCGAGTTTGACAAAAGCTATCAACATGCGGTTTGCGCCATTTTGTTACTAATTTAATCCAGTTCCATAATAATTTACAATACATAAGTATTTCCATTTAACATTTTGAAGAAAAACAAATTTTAATTTTTTCTATTCGAGTGTGCCCTCTACCCATGACAATTAAAACTAAATGTAATTGTTTTATAGCAGATGTAAATTAAATCATCCACACTCTTTCTAATGATACTAATTTCGTTAAAATCGGTTGATCCAAACCAAAGTTATAGCTATTTATCCACAAATACTTTCCCACTCTCCTCCGCCCTTTATTTGAAAAAATACAAAAAAAGTACTTGAACAACTTTGTGCGGAATTTAGGCCTCTTTCTAGTTTACTTATTTAACACTTGGTATAATTGGGCATATTTCACAAAAAACTGGTTTTCAAATTTTTCTTCACATTTTACGGCCCCTAGCAGTTAACCCAGAAACTTGAAAGTTATTTCCTGCGATTTCTCTTGGTCACTTTTACTAAGGAATTTTTTTTTCAAAAGTTATAACATGAGAGTAGTTTCTAATATATAGCCGAGAGATCGGCTTATTGGACCACCCGGTACATCCAAATAACTTAATATCAAATTTTAAAGCCACAGGGTCATACTACTCAAATAAAATATGTTTATACAAATATAATTTGCCACTAGATTACGAATATAGTTTAAATATAATGTTTGTGCAAACATATTGTGAGAATACAGAAATAATTTGAGCTTGTTTCTATCAACATATTCGTTTGTGTTTGTGTCACCGTTACACGTAACAACATCTCAAGAATACTGTATGTGTAAACGTGTCTGCGCATACCTAAGTATCCGTGTAGCTCCACAATGTGTTTGTGCATACTAAACACTTAAATGCCAGAATCGAAGACAGCAGATCGAAATGATTGAAATCTATTCAATCCAAACGAAAGACCACCTACCACTAAAAAGGTTGCTAAAGCCATTAATAATAAAAAGCTTAAAAATAATAAAGCACCAGAAACTAATCAAATTTGTAGTGAGCTCTACAAGAATGGTGGAGACGCCCTGCTACAAGCACTGCATAAACTTTTACTTTTTGTCTGGCAAAATGAGACCATGCCCTGTGAATAGTCTCAAGGCGTGATATGCTTGTTACATAAAAAAAAATGATCAGCTCCAGTCGGACAACTGGACAATATATATATATATATATATATATATATATATATATATATATATATATATATATATATATATACATATATGAATAAACTCTAGTAAATATTCTCTACGAAAGGCTGCACGTTTACACAATTACCATAGTTGGAAAATACCAGGCCGGATTTACTCCAGAAAAATAAACAATTGACCAGATTCATTCCATATGACAAATCCTTGAGAAAACATTAGAGTTTAACATTGAAACCCATCACCTATTTGTCGACTTTAAGGCTGCATACGACAGTTTCAACAGAACAGTGCTATACCAATCAATGCGTGAGTTTGGTATACCAGAAAAACTTTCCGATTAACGAGAATGACAATGTCTAACTAAAAAGGGTTGCCTGGCTTGCTCCTCTTTAACATTGCCTTGAAAAAGTCAGTCCAAGACACACGAATTACAGACGGCAGTACTATTTACAATAGATCGAAACAAATCTTAGCATACGCTAATGACATTGACACAATAGGGCGTAGCAAGCGAAATGTTAAGCAATATTTCTTAGAATTGGAAAAGGCGGTGAAACAGGTCGGTCTAGTCATCAACGAAGGCTAAACCAAGTACATGTTGGTTACTAAGGATTCTATAGCAAATGAAGAACGGGAAACAGCATTTCGAAGTTATATCTTTGAATATGTTGACAGTTTTACATATCTTGGCTCGCTAGTGACTACTACCAATAAAACAAGCGAAAAAATTAAAATAAAAATAAACCTTACAAACAGGGCATAATATGAACTCCAAAACCATTCCATTAAAGAAATATCACAAAAAAAAACTAAAATTATTACAATATACAAAACACTGCTGAGGCCGGTCCTCACATACGGGGCGGAAACATGGACTCTAATGCAGAAGGACGAAGTACTTCTAAGAATATTCGAGCATAAAATACTCCGCACAATATTTGAAGCTATAAACGATCAAAGGCAGTGGTGCAAAAAATTTAATTTCGAATTATACCAATGATGATGATAACGAAACACTCAAACCTCAGAAGTTCAATCTGCGGACTTTGATTTTTTGTTGGAAAGACAGTCCCTACAAACTAGTGTTATAAGGAAATTCACAATTTGTTATTTGGTGGTTTACTGAAAAGCAAAATGAGTGCTATGAGAAATTATTTCAAACAATTTATTCAACAGAATTGATTGAGTCATAAGGAGATAATAAGTTTATTTTTGACGTTTCAATTTCCACTTCGATAATGTTCTCAAAATATAGTATTTGTGATATTTCAAATTATTACTCTCCACAGAAAATCAAGAAATGGTAAAAATACTATGGACGTGTTTGACGAACAAACAGAACGTGCAAAAGATGATGAGGATATTGTTAGTCAGGTAAGGTCAAATTTCTAGGAACTTTAAGTTTCAACAGGTACATTTCTTAAACTTTTTAAATTCTGGAATCGCGGAGATTATCAAAATTTTCATCTTCGCACACCGGTCAAGAATAAAAAATATTGTATAATAATTGAAGACCTTAAAGCAACAACGGTACAGGCCACAATCTTACTAAAAATGAGTTATATCTATTTTTCAAATGGTTAGGTTCCTATCTACCTACAAAATAAAAACTACGGATTTTGCTTCATAGATGACTCCACGAATTATAAATATAAAGTGCAACAATGGTACTAGCTACCAAATTTTTATAATGGCCTAACCTACCCCAAAAAAACCAAAAATCATGTATCGTTGCGAAATGTTTCAATACAATACTTTGTAAAGATCAAGGGTATATATGTAAAAATATGCAAACAAGAGTTTCTTGCAGTTCATGGATTGCAAAAATCAAAAAAAAAAAAGAATTCAACTTTTATGCGAACAAATAAAGGAAGGTGCTAGTACCCCAAAAGCAAATAAACGTGGCAAACACCAGAACAGAGCAAATAAAATTAATGACTGTGATCGTGAAAACGTAAAAACGCATATTAAGTCCATCCCAAAATACACTAGTCATTATAGTAGGTAAAAAAATCCAAACAAAGTGTACATAGATCATGATTTTACGATTTCTGCTCTTTATCACGTATTACCTGGAATAGTGTAGAAATAGAAATGCCAATTCAGTAAAAGAAAGCTACTACAGAAATGTTTTTTGCAACGAGTTTAACATTGGATTTAAATTACCCAAAACGAACACCTGCAAAACATGTGACTTTCTAAATATTCAAATTAGAAATGTTGGCAGTACAGAAGCATCAGCAGACAGGTTAAAGACTCAACTTGAGCTACACCATCGAAGAGCCGAAGCTTTGCAAAAAAGTCTGAAAGATGAAGTAGAAAATGCTAAGAGAACAAAAGACACATATGTCATCAGATTTGATTTAGAGCAAGTTCCACCTGTACCTTCATTGACAGTTGGTCCAGCTTTTTATTTACGAAAAATCTGGACCTATAACTTAAAAATACATGACTGCGTTGAAGATACGGGATATATGTACATGTGTCCCGAACACTTAGAAAAACGTGGAAGTGACGAAATTGCTAGTATATTATATAATCATTTTAAAGAAAATACTACTGAAAATAGGAAGCTTGTTGTATATAGCGATAATTGCGCTGGACAAAATTAAAATTGGATTATTGTATATCTGTGGCAACAAATACTTAAAGAAAGTATCTTTGATACAATAGGGCATAGATTTCTAGTAGTGGAACACACGCATCTTCTTCTGATCGTGACTTCGCAATTATTAAAAAACATAAACGCCGTTATTTAAATCAGGTGTATACTACTGCTGATTGGTATCAAGCAGTCTTAAAAGCCTTTTAATCCAATTTAAAAAAAAGGAAAAATCCTTTTAATGCCATTGTTCTACAGTAACAAGATATTTTGTCTTTTAAGGATTTACAGATTTAAAATATTAACAAAAAACGCAAACAGAAAATAAAGAAAAGCTTAATTTCAGTAAAATCTGCACATTTAAATTTACTCATGAGACTCCAAATGTTATGTTTTATAAACATCTTTGGAACGAATTATTTAAATCTGTCAATATTGATAGGAGAGGTGTTAGAACTGCAGTAAACCTGAATGTAAGAGATTTAAAAATTAAATATGACTCACCCATTCCATTAAATCCAAAAATAAATCTAATATTTTGATGCTTCTTCGCTATATACCACCGATTTACCAGAATTACTACAGAGAGATTGCTGTTGTTGAAAAAATGGGAACAGATAATGATAATATAGATAATGAGATACAACATTTGGATGACTTTAGCGATCTGGAGGATGAAAATTAAAGTGATTTAAAAACAATCCTAAATATAGAATTGCAATTTATGTATTGTGTTTTTCATGTTTAGTACTGTATATAACTTCTAATATTATGATAAGATACCTATTTTGCAACTTTTTGTAATAAAGGTGCAAGCCACATTTTTTCGAATTTTTATTGTTTTTTTTTCTACAAAAACGACTTTTTTAAAATTAGCTTAGCGTTTCAAGGATAGTAGATATACAGTTTCCAAATAACACCATTTACTGAATTTCTAATCTATATTTGGTATTTCAGGATTTGATTAAACCCTTTATAATTGATTTTCTCAAAAACTTACTTTTATTGCATGTACCGTTGTTGCTCTAAGGTCTTTAATTATATAATTATTTTCTTAATAATATATGACATTATATCATTCTATCTTGCCATAATAATTTTTCTTCGTTCGTTTAAAATATTCCCGTACTTCTTTAGCCTCTCTTCCGTAGTGTCTGTTGTGATTTATTTCTAATTGTACAAATGATACCTTAGAAGTTTGTCAGTCACCTTGGGTTATAGTTCCGTTTTCAGTGTCTTCAATACCCATATTTCAAGTGTATTTTCCATTATTCTCCTTACACGTCTTAGACGATAAGTAAATATACGTTCTTCTTTACTTAAACTGTTTGTAGAAAAAGGTTTCTTTATGTTCTTTGACAAGTGAAAATCATCATCTGCTACAAAGACATATGAAATCGGAGGTTTATTGCTACATTCAAGTAATGGTTGTGCCGTTGGCCAATTGAGCAGGCCTGATTGTAGTTTTCTATTAAATGTAGTGTTTTCCATAACACCACCATCAGACACTCTGCCGTTTGTTCCTATATATACCATAATAGATGCATAATTAGCATTGGCTATGGCTAACACAATAATGCAGTGAGATCCTTTATATTTGAAGAAACAACTCCTGCACCCAACAAATTTTATGTCTTTTCTATCTAAAGCTCCGCAAGTTTGGAAAATTCCAAGATTGTTGAAAATTTCTGGCAATTGTAATCCCCTTTGATTCTCATGAGATCAATAAAGTTTATCACTTTTATTTACAAGTCTAATTTTCATTATTAGATCTTATTATTTAAAACCTATAACATGAAATTTCGATATTGAGTTTTGGCAACAAATATGAGGCATTTGAAATATGTCTAAACACGCACATTTTCTGAAAAAAAAAAACTTTACATACTTTACATTACATACAATCTTATGTTACGTGTAATGCTTTCACAAAGACAACAACCGGTAACAACGCAGAGAAATATTCTTGTCAATCTAAACCAAACTGGAAAATTGGTAGCAACAACACTGTAAATTTATATAATTTTGAGATAGATATTTTTCAGTGGCGGCTCGTGGCTTTAGAGACAAGGTCGGCAAGGTTTTTTGTCTCCTCAGATAGGTATACCGTCTAATAGAAAGACTTCAATCATCATAAGAGATCTTTTGTTTTGGTTTTGTTTTTCCTATAAATTTAGAACCAAAACATGTTTATAAATTAACTCTAGTCTACGTTGTTTGAAAGTAGCAAAATGGGTTACAACGTCATAGTAAAATTTCTTAGAGTTTTGGAGAGATTTTAAAAGTTTTTTTTCTGTTGAAATTTGAGACAACCTTGACATTCTCTCTTGTTTCATGGTGTTTTGACAATACGTTTTGATTCTTTTGAGACAAAAAAAAATCTCGTTCATTTGAGGCAGAAATTGGTGGTAATGAGAGAATTAATGACAATAATTTATTAATTTCTGTAACAGTTTGTTCTAATGAATTGCAGTATATAAAATTATACATATCTTGTAACTTATCCCACCTTCCGAAAATATATGGACCAGCATATAAAACTTTTAATTCATTTTCAAATTTTATTTTATTAAAGAATGATGGATAATTTGTAATTAACCTGTCTAATAAATATCTTGGAAATTATTTGGCGTAACTTTTAAATTTTGAATCGTCAAAGAGGTCAAAAAGCTGTTCATGAAAATCTGCTACAGTAAAAACTAACCAAGATTTAAAATTGCATCGCGTCTGACAAACTGTTGGCATTTTTTTCGAAACAAAATGTTCTAAAACATTAGTCTGTTTAGGCGAGCTTGAGAAAAATGAAGCAACTCCGCGTAAACTGGCAAGAAAATTCGAAAAAGACGAAATTATTTCATTTTTTTACATGTATCCTGCAAAACTAAATTCATTCTATGCGCGTGACAGTGAGTAAATAAAGCTTGCGGTACAATAGTTTTAACTTTTTCCTGAAGATCATTCAATTCACCAGACATCACGGTAGCGCCGTCATAAGTTTGCCCTACCAATTTATTTTTGTTAACAAAAAATTTTAATCTATCCTTTAAAACACCAAAAATATAATCTTACTCACGTCTGTAAAACCTAAAAACCTCTCATAAATATTACCACGTAACGCGTGTCGAACAACAATTGATAATAATTGTAAATGACACGATATATCGGTAGTTTCATCTATTTCTAGTGAAAAGCAAATGGTTTTCTAAATCTCAGATTTAATAACGTTACTCAACACGTAATTGATTTTGTTAATTCATTCTGGATTGTTTTAGATACACAGCTAAATGTCTTCGAATCAGAAAGTAAATTATAAAATTCCAAATTTTTACATATAAATCGTCAAGCTTCGGATCGGCTTGCCGAAACCCCGAAACGTGTCTTTTTAAGAATTCACAAAGGTAGATGGATGTCTCGTATTTCGGATCATTAATTTGAAAAGTTTCTTAAGCAGGGATCACGTAAAGCTCAGATTGGTGGAATCTTTTTAAAAACCATGAATAAAATTTAGTCTGGTTGAATTGGTTGAATTCTTTTAAAAACCATGAATAAAATTTAGTCTTTATTATCTCACAGATATTTTTTTTATTTCACAGAAACAAATGACATCAACTTATTACCTGCCACAATTATTTATCCAAATACTGATTAAATTAAGTATTAAAAAAATCTATACCCTGACCGGCCCTGCCGACCCTGACTGGTCGCCACTGGTATTTTTGTATATTTTTATACGTATACCTAAAAATAATTGCATGAAAAGCACTTAAAATTTAGTTTGCTACTACTATTTGATGAAACATATTCTAATCAATTGTTTTACAAGTACAAATTTATTACGATCCCAAAAGTTGTATAACAAAGATTTGAGATCTCTGACATAATAGCCAGTAAGTACTTACCCCCGACCATTTCCCTACTATCCAACTCGGGCAATCCATTTGATTGCAGGCCTCCTGAAACCAGGGTTTATGTCCGCCACATTTGATGTCATCCACCTACAAAGCAATAATAAAGTTTGTTCGAGTTTACAGCGGCTGCACATATGCTCAAACTAGCGTAAATTATGAATGCATTGTCTGTGACTGTAACATAGCATAAAACATATTTATATGAAATGTTTGTAGTCGTAAATAAGTTATTTGCTAAATAAACTGCTTCGTAACAAATTGAATTAATATAAGTAAAGTTCAAGATGAGAACAAAACAAAGAGGTAAATTGACTTTAAAGCTAATAAGTAGCACTAACAAAAAATATTATTAGTTGTATCAAACATAAACAATAGCTAATAAAATAAAATAATAAAAAATGGAAACAGCCTGCTTAATTTGAAAACGTACCTAGGGGGACAAAGAACTTCTTATTAGGTTAGTAGTTATTCTCTCGAGAAATATTAAGGCTACTTAGAGAGAACTCAAACGAAAAAATTAAACAAAGAAATATTCACAATAAAAAACGCGAAAAAAACCGCAATTTACAAAAAAGATCCAAATTCAAAGAAGCAATATACAGAAACAATCAATATAAATAACCGAATCATCATATCATATCATATAGACATCAGAGAGTCGAAAGCTCGGCGCAATGAAAATAAACGCGGTTTAACCCGTAAGACTGGTAGGTTTACTATTAATTTTTATAATAGTAATAATCTTAGCTCTAGCTTTAGTTGTACTAACCCTGGAAATCTTTCGGAACATATATGAGAAGGTAAAATGCAAACAAGCTTAAGTCGTAAATAATTAATTTTTCAGCGAGGGCGAAAAACTTGTAGCTTTGCCCAGAAAAAGGATAATGAGTTCTAATCAATGTTATGCAACAGTAGTAGTTCCAAACATGATGTTAAAACACTTATTTTAGTTAAGATAACTAAAAATAGTTTAAAAAATTGATTTTGTTTTGTCAATAAGACCTTTACAGGAACTCAGTAGAAATAAGTCGTTTTGTATGTAAAATGTTGTGGACATAGGATGATTTGCATGTAAATAAAGTAAAAAGGCAATAAAATAAAGAACCAATGATTTTCAGAATGAATTTCTATTTTTGTAAAATAATAATATAGCCCTTACTTAAATGACAAATATTGTTATAATAGGTAATTAGTGCAACAAACCAACAGTTTTTTAAATATGACAGTCACTTATTACCACCTGCTATACACCAGCAGCTGCTGTAGTAGATTTATTAAAAATCAAACTCTTGTACCAACCAAGGCCTGGGTCAGGAAAACATTTTTTTCAAAAATTTATTATGAAGATCTTTTTATTTGCTTTGGTTAACACATGAGAAATTGGGAGTTTCTCCAGTTTCACTTGTCTAAGATTCATTTTCCCTTTCCTTTCTTTCTCAAAGATATAAAAGACTCCTTTTCTTCATACTTTTTTTCAAGCCTCTTACCAATTCAATATTTTTGTAAGACTTTCCTTTTCCCTTTTTTTCGGAGGTATTCAATTTCTTCTTATGTCCGGTAGCATTTCCTTATAGTATTCACTTAGCTACTTTGTATCAAGAAGGGGCCAACCTTCTAGTGTGCCTTACCTTGCCTATACCACTATAGATATCATGGTATTCCTGTTAAAATAAAATTATGAGTTTTTTTCGCAACTGTTTTTTTGCTCTTCCAAAAACACGGTCGACGGGTAAAAAACTATGTCCGTGTACAGCGAAATACAATAAAATAATTTGGATTGATGTTCTCTGTATCTGTAGAGTAGGAAGGACGACTTAAGTTTCACAGCACTTTGGCCACAATTGACCCATTGTGCATCCTCCCAGGGAGCTATCACCCTTAGCTCATTGTCCATTCTGCCATTTCTAGGAAGGTGGACAAGTCACCAGGAGACATCTCTCTTATATGGGCAGGTGTGGGCCAGGACTCGCCGAACGCGTACTTTCGTATTAACGATAACTCCGGGCATTCACATAGGATGTGCTCTACAGTTTCGTATTCTCGTTCACACTTCCTACATATAGGTGTGTCTGCTAGCCCCAGTGTATGGAGGTGTTTGCTTAGTTGACAATGACCAGTTAAAAAACCAACTGCCAAACGTAGGTTTTTCCTGGTCATTCCCAAGTACTTCTTAGATGTTGACTCTTCAAGGTTACTTAGTGTTACCCTGGCAAGTTTACATCCTTTCCCTTCTTCCCATCTTTTTACGGTTTGCGCATGGGAGTGACATTTGACAATTTCCGCGATTGTTGTAGTTGACCAACCAAAAAGATCCCCAGGTCCTTATGCCTGCCGCCTTCCTAGAAAATTGGTCAGCTTTGCGGTTGCCGTTATTCCTATTGTGTCCTTTAATCCACCTCAGGATTATGGTATTATCATCCGAAGCTTGAGTTAGTGACTCGTGACGCTCCATTACTAACCCTGATGTGACACGTGGTCTATTCATGGTTAGAAGCGCTTGTCTGCTATCTGTGAAGATCAATATAGTTTTCCCTGCTATACCGTTTTGGGTTATCTCTTTTGCGACTAAGGAGATACCAGTCAGTTCTGTCTGAACTATGCTGGCATTTTCGCTCATACCCCACTTTATTCTTAGGTTCAGTGATCTAGAGTATATCTCGCATCCTGAGCCTTCTTTTATTTTGAAGCCATCGGTGTATATGCAATAGGCATTTTCCACGTTTGTCTCCCTATACTGTCTTGTTTCGATTTTGTAGGGTTTCTTAAAGACAAACTTTGGTACAATTGAGTCGCAGCCTGCCTGTAGCAGTGGTAGCGCATCCAGCTCTCCCAGCAAGAAACGAGTTCTCAATTGTCCCATTCCTACATCAAGGTTTGCACAAGCTGAGCGCAGTCGCATCATTGTCACTATCGCCACCTCTTTGACATATATATATATATATATATATATATATATATATATATATATATATATATATATATATATATATATATATATATATATATATAAAGGCGCGATGCCAATGATCAACTCCATTGCAGCAGTTGGTGTTGTTTTCATGGCACCTGTTATATTTATGCAAGCAATCCGCTGAATATGTTTTAGTTTTTTAATCGCTGTTGCCTGTAGCACTTTTGATACCCAAGCAATAGCTCCGTAAGTTAGCATTGGCCTAATGACAGCAGTGTAGACCTAGGCGATCACCCTGGGCGAAAAGACCCAGCTGCGTCTGACTGTTCGTCGAAACTGCTCATAAGCAATATATGCTCTTTTAGCCCTACCATTTAAGTGTGAGTTCCATGTTAACTTCCTGTCAAGGGTAATACCAAGGTCTTCACCTCATCAGAAAAATTTAGACTGTAGTTTAGAATCCTTGGGGGTATTAAGCCCGTGATTCTTCTTTTCCTGGTAAAGAGGACCATCTCTGTTTTCTTAGGATTTATAGATAGTGAGTGTTTCTTACACCATGTTTCTATTAGTTGGAGAGCAACTTGTAATCTCTCACATAGTGTGTTCTCAAACTTACCGCTTTGCAGGACAGCAATATCGTCTGCATAGGCTATTGTGTAGAAACCGTTGCTGCTAGCACCCCTCCTTGTGGACAACCCTTCGTAACCATACCTCTAACAGAAACGTCTTCTACATTTATGCTTATTGCTCTATTGGAGAGCATACTGAATATCCATTCGCTTACGGCCAGGGGAACATTCCTGACGTTGAGCTATTGGGTGATAGTAGGGAATGTGGTTTTATCAAACGCTCCCTCAATGTCTATGTTCTTCCCACTATATGATGCAGTGCAGAATCGGTAGATCTTCCCGAAGTATATGCATGCTGATTTGGGTGAAGTTGGTTATGGACCAGAACTTCATCCCTTATGTACCTCTCGCATAGCCTTTCCATCGTTTTCAACAGAAAGGATGTTAGGCTAATTGGTCGGAAAGCCTTTGGTAGGGTGTAGTCCATCCTACTTGTTTTTGGTATAAAGACCACGTACCTCTCTCCACTTCGTAAGTTGATGAATCAGATGAATCATGACAATATTATTTTTATTTTGAGGAACACAACCATTGCTAAACAACCTTAGTACAGAACAGCCCTAAAAATCTTCTTCTTCAGCTTCTTTCAAATAGTTAAAGGAAGCCAATTATATTTCCACACTGCCCTTTCCTGCCTGCTTCTCTGTTTAAATATAGAACATGTGATTTTGAGTTTTTATATCAGTAATACATAAAAAATAAATAGCATAAAATCAAAGTTGTCTCGCATAATAAGCTTCTTAAATTGGACTTCTCGGTTGTGGCAGATTTGTTGAAGATCAATCAAAGCAAAGGCTAACAGAATGAGAAACATCCATTTCCATGTACTCATAAAACGCCTTTGCTCTTCTTGAATGAATCCGCTTTTCAACCATTAGTTGCGTCTTTTTAGCCTCTAGACTGTCCTGGTGCACTTTTAATTTGTAATTTAAAAAAGCAGCATGTACTGGAAGTATCGGAGGCAGGTGGCTTAAAACCTATGCTAATATTTTACTTAATTTACTAATAATTAACTCACTACTCAGATATAATCTGTTGTACTCCTATCTTCTGTAATGTGATTTACTTCCTCTGAGTTTTCTTATGGATTCTCAACCCTTTCCTTCTTCAGATAGTTCTTATTTTTGGTAGACTCACCTTCTCTTTTCCCTTCAACAGCAAACCCAAAATACATTTATTTGCCTGTTTTTATTGTAATTATCAATACCAATAACAGTGCGAAAAAGCTTTAAATATACAGAAGTTTTAGCACCAGACAGTTGGCAAAAAGTATTGTATTGAGTACTTTTGCTCAGGTCCATTTTTTTTTCTTTTTGATTTTGTTTACCGACCGAGGCCCACACAAGAAATATTGCATAAACAATTATTTCAACAGAAAAATGTGCAAAAGTTTACATCTTTTAGAAAAAGCTTTTTCACCCGATATAAATCTGTGTACCATGTTACAGGTAATAGGTAATTCTCCGCATTAAAACCAGCGCCACGGCGCAAAAATGCTGGTGATGAGTTTATCTATCTCAGTTTACGGGTCTACAAAGGATCCCGGTGACCAGCTTTCTATATCTCGGAGGGTCTAATAATTTACTGCAGAATAAGATAACATATGAAAATTACTACTTTAAAACCTGTTTATCCAGCCAAAAATTTGTTGTAACTTGACAGCATTTGCAATGAAAATGAGAAATCTGTGGAAGTTTAAACCACATAGAAACTAACTGAAGCTTTTGAAATCAACTGCTTAAAAGTTCACATATTTCCCCAATATAAGTAGCTCTATAAAACGAGTAACTGTTTAGCTACAATCACTGAATAACCAGAAGACAATTGAACATTTTATTGCATGTATATCCAAAGAATAAGGGCCGCATTAGATTCAAATTAAAGTGAGATAATATTAGGGTGTAAAGCTAACCTCAGTTACAATTTTTTTTTCGATGGCACCATACAATAGTGTTTTTAAAAAATTTTCAATTAATTTTATTTAACTATTTTTAAATAATGTTCTTTGTTATAAATATTGCTTAATTAATTTATAAGTCAATATTAATTCTATTAACGAAAATTTCTTTTATTAGACTTACCATTATTTTCGTATTGTTTGTTTCTTCAACGCAATGGACTTGACGAAGTTTTACTCCACCACCACAACTAACCGAACATGCTCCCCATTCGCTGGCATGCCATCTGAAAAAACAAGAAAACTTTTACAAACTTTGTCTTGTTTTGTCCCTATTGTTACTTTGTTTATTTTTCGAGTAAGTTTATTCAGGAAAAAAAAGAACTAAAAGTTTTAGTATAGAAAAAGAGTTTTTAACAAGATTGATGCTAAGGGTTGGTCGATTATAGCTGTTAATGAATTACATAAATTTACTTAATATATGTAATGTGTTAATGTAAAATCACTATGTGTATTGATGTTGTAAAAATAGTCAATAATTACTATTTTTCGTACTAACCCATACTAAAATGTTATTAACTAATGCTATTAACGGAAATATATTATAGCACTACTTTTATATGGGCAGATCACTACAGAGACTTCTTAATAAAGGAATATATTGAAGAAGAAATAAACGAGGAAAAGAAAAGGGTGCACGAAGAAGAAGCAGACGCAGTAGACATAATTTAGACAAGGGGATTTATAAATTCCATAATTGTGGTAGGAAAACATATAATCCAACAATTTCGGTCCTTGAAGTTGGGTTGGGATGCAGAAGAATTTTTTTTTAAAAATTTGCATTCTTACTTCATTGAAAATTCGTGAAAAAAACATGTTTATTTTCTGTCGAAAAAACTATTTAGAAAGTAGATATTCATGGCTTTTATGACGTCAGTTCTATAGCATACGTAGCTTGTGTCTATTTTCGCACAACGTATATGGATGGAACAATTTCGTGTTCCCTCATATCCGTCAAATCACGTGTAGCTCCTCTAAAAACATTAACTATTCCAAAGTTGGAACTTTCTGCAATGCTACTCTTATCTAAACTTCTCACCACGATAATTAAAGCCTTTAAAGATACAATTACCTTTTCTGCGATTTATCTATGGACGTATTTAACTATTGCACTTTACTGGATTAGCTCCCATCCATCTCGGTGGTTTGTATTTGTTAGCAGTAGTGTATCTCAAATTCAAAATCTTACATTAAATTATTCATGGCATCATGTGCCATCACACGATAATCCAGCAGGTTTACTGTCAAGAGATCTCGGTCCACAAGAATTAATTAAGAGTCATTTATGGTGGAACGGACCTATCTTCTTGTCAAAATCAAATTTGGATGTTTAGAAGTTTAAAAGTTTAAACGAAATAATTGAACCGAAAGCGAAAAGAAAGGTAACTTTAATCGTGACTGACAAAACGAAGAAAAATCCTTTCTGGGACAATTTGTTTTGTAAATGTTTGTCATGATCTCGATTACGAAGAGTAGTTGCCTACTGTTTAAGGTTCGTACAAGGTAATAGGAGACTAAGGGGTCCTTTAACTACATGTAAGCTTATTAATGCTACAGAAATTATTACAGGTCCTTTACAAGAAAAATACTTTTCAAAGGAAATGAAAGAGTTAACTCACAACTGTATACTATCAAACAAAAACTTAATCTCGTTAAATTCTTTTGTTTGCGTAAAGAGTAACTTTTTAAGAGTTGGTAGTAGATTAAAACATGGAGAGTTATCATTCGACCAGAAGCATCCCATTTTACTACCATCACATGACCAAGTAGTGTCACTGATGCTCATGCAAGAGCACAAACGTTTAGGTCATGCAGGAGCACAAACGTTGTTATCGTTTTTTAGATTGAGGTATTGGCCAATGAACGGATTACGAGAAATTTAATCAATAATTATATATAGATCTACAGTGTGTCATCGATTTAAAGCACAACGGTTCGAACAATTGATGGCAAACTTACTCAAATATAGAGTAACTCAAACACAGCCATTTTAAAACGTAGGAATTGATTATGGTGGACCATTTATCATTAAATATTTTCATCTGATAAGCTCCCTTGATAAAATCATATATTGTCATTTTTATACGTTTAGCTACAAAACCAGTCCACATTGAACTGCTTACCAGACTCTCTACTGAAGCATTTAGTCTTAAACGATTTATATCTCGACGAGGACTTCACAGTTGCATATACAGTGATAATGGGTCACAGTTTCTGGGAGCTAAAAATCAACTAAAGAAACTTTAAGACTTTCTGAGGTCAAATAGCACACCAATTGCAGATTTTTGTGCACATAGTTGTATTTCATTTAAGTTCTCCATTCCACAAGCGCCACACTGGGGTGGGCTCTAGGGGAGTGCTATTAAAAGAGGCAAGTATCATATAAAGCGTTGATTAGGACGCTTTAGTTACCTTTAAAATATTCTACACGATATTAACCCAGCTGGAAGCTATTCTAAATTTTAGACCAATTTCTAGTCTATCTAATGACTCTAATGATCTTCAAGCTCTCACCCCCGGACATTTTCTTATTCAAGGTAGTTTAACTGGGTATCTTTGGTATATCTGGGTATATTTAACTGAGGTTAAAACTATGGCAGCGTATTTTACACATTTAACAATTATTCTGGAAACCCTTTTCAGTAGAGTATCTCAATCGATTACAAAATCGTCCAAAATTGTTCAGGTCAATATCCTCCAGTATTAAAATTAATATGAATGTACTTTTGAAAGAAGATAACTCATCTCTTCTATATTGGCCTCTAGGAAGGACAACTGCAACATATCCCGGCCAAAATGGATTAATTCGATCAGTGAGAATTCAGATAAAAACCGGATTATATGTTCGTCCCATTTCAAAGGTGTGTCTATCATTTGAACCTCATAACAACCCAGTAGAAGGCGAAAATTCAGCGAATTGGCACCTGGGAATAAAATCTGACGCAGTGGCGTAGTCGTGTAGAACAAATCTATTTAACTTGTTGATAGTCTTATTAAGAATTAGATTACAATCATTACCACGTATTTTTTTGTGTTATTTTTTTACATTTGTATTTATGTATAACGGGTATTTGATCGCAGCAGATCAACACCGGCCGGTATGTTAAAAAACACATCTTAACAGCGAAATAGTATTAACAAAAAGGGTTAATTTATCGTTGGAATTGAATTAAAATCCTTTTTTTAATTCTGTTTAAGTATAAGAGTTCCTATTCATAGTACATTCTGCAATGCAATCGCTTATATTAGGTATACGTTCAAGTTAAGAGAACAGTTTATTCATTTTAATTCCTAGTAATTGTTTAAATCAATTAGCATGTAATGCAATATCAAATACCAAGAAAAAAAAAAAGACGGAAAAAAGAACACGAATATTTGCACCTACATAAAGTAATAATACCTGTTTTGTGACCCAAGGCTGTTTTTTTCATAGCCCGAATGAAAAGTGGACAATACATCGTTTGTTTAAAAGTAAAAAAATTAATTCTTCACTAATAACATCAATCCTTCATTAATACGACATAATATATCGCTAAGTATGCGACACCCAGAAAGTTCGCTAACAATTTTATACTAGAGTTAGTACATCACCGCTCAATGTTTATGTGAGTTGTAATTAATTATTAATCGTGTGTCAGAGTTAGTTGCAAGTGATCACTGTTCAAATTATTCACATCATCGTGGATCTAAGAAAATTAGTTTATCACCTTGCGGATTTGTTCATTAATCCTCACCGGCTAAGAAAATACTGTGTTTTTATTATTATATTATATAAATATTATATAAACAATTGTGTGTCAATTATTCATATCTTTTCCCACTCATTCTAGAACCAGCACTAAGGAAATACACTTCATTTATATCAAAATACGTACCCTAATGATATGAAAGAGGATTGATTCAGTTTATTTTCCAACAAGTACCGACAACATTAAAAATCCCACATAGTCACTATGAAAACGAATAAATATGACAATGACAACTACCAAAATTAGCATAAAGACCCAAAAAGGGGAGACATAGGAACTTACTATAAATAAAGAAGTGAAACAAGAAGATGCTTTATCCACAACACTATTTAATATAGCTTAAGAATATGTAATACGAAACGTAAACAAAGAAAACCTAAGGACAAAAGGTGGGCAAATAACCGCCTGCGTAGACGAAATTGTTATTATTGCAAAAAAAAAGAAATAAAATGAACGAAATACTGAAAGAAATAAAAAAAAGGGAGGAAAAAGGGACTCAGAATAAATCAAGAAAAGACAAAACTATTACCATTATTGAAAAAATCAAAAATAGGGAGTTCATAGTTTAAAGAAGTAGAATACTTCAAACACCTGTGAGTGCCAATAAGTAAAACCGGAAAACACAATAATTGAACACATATAAAACACAATAATTGAACCCATATTATTATATGCAGCAGAAACAATGACAATGATTAAAAAAGATAAAGAAAACATACTAACAACGTAAAGAGAGATCACGAGAACGATCTTCTTCTTAGAGTGCCGTCTCCTTACGAAGGTTGGCAATCATAAGGGCTATCTTTATTTTTGAACTTGCTGCTCTAAATAAATCTATCGATCTGCATTGATACCAATCATGTAAATTCTTCAACCAAGAGTTCTGCCTTCGGCCAGCAACTCTTCTTTCTTGAATCTTTCTCTGTATTATGAGTCTCAAAATTTCATACTTTGGTCCTCTTATCATGCGGCCTACGTATTCCAGTTTTCTTGTTTGTATAGTGGTGGTCAACGTTTATATCACGACATCTCTGAATCAGTATGATAATGGAAAATAGTCCTTCTCGAGTACTTATTCCATTTCAGTCCCCACACCTGAACTGCATCTCACTAATCTCCTCCACTAACTTTTCATAGATTATGTTATGTATTACTTTAAGCAGTACTTTTAAAGTATGATTCATAAGGCTCAGTGTTCGATAGTCAGAGTACTCTTGTGCTACTTGTGTTTTAGGGATGGTTATAAATACTGACTTTAGCCACTCTTGCGTTAAAATTCTCATATCGTACACAATTTTGAACAAATCTGCCAATACTTCCAAATTATCGTTTTCCTCTAGTTTTAACAGTTCTACAGGTATTTGGTCTAATCCAGCTGCCTTATTATTTTTAGAGTTTTTAATAGCATGTTTGATTTCATCTATCCCGATCTTCTATCTCTCTAAAGGATTTAATTTCGTACACATTTCTCATATATTTTTTTTCTAGTTCTTCTATCTCTTTAAATTATTTCATCAAATATATTTCCATAGCTGTTTTGATTTTTTCCTTAATTATTCTTTGTATCTCTCTATAATTTTGTAGATCTTCTTTATATTTCACTTTTTATTTACGTCCATAATTTGTTTGTTGTCAGTTAGTTTTTGCATATTAACATTCACATTATTTTTTAATTCGTTTTTTATTTTTTCTTTTTTAACATGCTTATCTTAATTTCTGGTTCTTGTCTTCTGAGTTTAATTATTTTTAATTTTATTTTCACTTTCTTATTTTCCATTTTTAGAAAACCATATGTTAATGTGTTTTTTTTTACGCGAAGAAGACCTCCATGTCAGTGGCGCACAAGAATTAGTCTGAGGGGGGGGTTTCGAAATTTTTTTATGCTACCTCGATTTTGAGTCCCTAAAATTTGGGTTTTAGTTTAATTTAAAGATAGTACTAAAGATAGCAGTGCCAAAGATTCAGATATATATTATCCTGCCTACCAACTAAAACCACCCTCTCTTACTTGTGCGCAGTTGACGGTCGCACGTATCGTACTCGAAAGTGAGGTGGCCGCTGTAAGGATGACGACATTTTTGGAACACTCCCTTCTCTTATCTATATCTTATCTATTGTTCTGAAGCTATTTTCTTGTGGCATTTTAAAGTAATTACGATTTTAATGGAAATAAGCCACAATTGAAGGTTAAAATAAGTTTATTGCCGTTTGACATTAATGTTTGTAAGGTAAGTGAGCCAAATATTGCCACCTTACCGTATGGTTCTAAATAAATCCTACACTTTAATTAATAAATGAAAACAAATTTGAGTAGTAGTAAAGAAATGTATTTTCTTCAACAATATATTTTAATTATATCAAAAAACTAAATAAATACTTTTTTATTGACGTTGGGAATGGCAATATTGGGATTATAGATCTCCTATGATTGCCATCCATGTCAATATTAGGCACTGCCGAACTACAGTTAACAGTATCACATGTTGTTAAAAAAATAAAGGCAATTAAATAATATAAATGGAACAAACATTTCTGAAAAATATAACTTAAGAACAGTGAGGGCAAGTAAACTTTTCTTTGTCATCTTTAGTCAGTCTTACACATACCTCGTGAATATAACGATAGCACACTATGTACAAGTCCATATCTTCTTTACTGCAGATGTTTCAAAGACAACAATTCCAAGATTCTTCATTACTTGATTTTTTTTGTCGTACTGTTCGTTGCTTTTTCCACAACTTTGATTGGATTATTCAATTTTGGTATTGGTGCTAACAAATCTTTGGTAACTTGATGGGCTTTACTGTTTAAAGTTTGCTTTCTCTTTACGGTGGATAATTTAATTTTCGGTGTAATCAGCAGTCCTGTATCTTTAAAAGAACTGTTTAAGCATTTGGAGTAAGAAGTTTTTACTTGATTAGACCCCGGATTACATTTTGTTGTTTCTTTTGTAACCGTATTGCCTCTCTGTTTATATTTTAATTCAATTAGTGGACTCTCATCATCAGAGTTGCTGCTCCTCTTAGATCTTTTCATAGGTACATCTTAACTAAAGACATAGTCAAGTGAGTCATCGTAAATACTAAAATCTGATAGTAATTCGCTACTTGAGACAGTAATTAAACGCTTTTATTTTTTTTTATTAGCACTCTGGCACTTGATATCCGCTTGTACTCGCTTCGTTTTTATATGTTTTTATATGCGGGTTCAACCGACTTGCTACAACTTCTAACAATATCTGATAAATCTTGGAAGCTACTGTGATTTACTTTGTCTTCTTCTCTGTGAGTGATCAAACGTGGTGCAAAGGCAGCTTCAGGTATAGCGTTCGGTTTAAACGGATAAATGCCGGTAAATGAAAAACCGGAGATAATGTTTGATGGTGGCATTGCTTTTAGCTAAAATAGAGTAAAAAATTTCTCCAAACCTCATTTTGGTAATCGCCTTGCCAGGGTTTCTTGTTAGAAACTGTAGAACTTCTTGGTCCCAAGTTCTTAATGTTCTAAATGTCTTAAAGCTTTTAAACACTGATTTGTCCATAGGTTGAAGCTCGTGTGACGTGTTGCTAGGAAGACAAAATAAAGTTATGTCCATGCGGTTATCTGCCTCAACTACGAAAATATCTAGGTGACTTTAAGCTCCCTCAAATATTAGTAGGGTAGGAACAGGGTTTCTGAATGAAAAGAAATGGTCAAGCCACAAAACAAATTCTTCGCATGTCGTACTACCTTTATTTGTGACAATAGCTCTTGAGTTAGGGGGCAATTGATCAGACCATTTAGGTTTAAACCTTTGGCCTTGAAATAGCACAAAAGGCGGTACAGGTTGACCATGCGCATTTCCGCAACCTACAATTAACATGTTTTCTCCGTGCTCGGGTGCGGTTAAATGTACCCGTTTTGCTCCCCTTTTAACAAACACAATTTGCTTATGGATTGTCAATCTGCATCCTTTTTTCGTCCGTAATATATATGCTACCAGGTTTGTCAAATAGGTTTAGTTTTTCTACGGTATCTCTCAGTTTATGAAAGAAGTCATCAACAAAAATCCAAAAAATTTTATTATATCTTGCGTAGGGTCAACGGGAAAAGCAGGTTTATTTAAAACGAGGACAGGAAAAACAAATAGCGAGCTTCTACATCTGACGGATACCATAGACTAAAACCGCCGAATAGAAAACACGTTGCTGATAGACAAAGACACTTGCCACTGTTGCCACCTTAGTTGCAACGTCGATACTATCTGTAATACGGGTGTGGCACTATTAAGAACAGTGGCAATATTTAGCGGACCTACCTTATTTTAAGAACGAATTCCAAAGTGAAGATTCAAATGTCAATAAACTTATTTTAACCTTTAATTGTGACAAGCCCATTAAAATAGTAATTAGATCTTATCTATGTCGTTGGTCCGGTTGGTGTTTCTCTTTTTCTTTTTTCTTTTTAATGACTGCTGGGATGTAATTGTGAACACTATTCCATCCCTCCATACTTCCCGTCATCTTCACGATCATCTCTCTTACAGTCACAGGGTTCATACCTATTTCTTTACACATTCTGTTTTTCTCCACTGTACATCTATTACACCCCAGCATTGTGTGAGTAACAAAGTCGGAATATTCGCAGTATAGGCATTTATCTGTATCTGTCTTTCTGAACCTATGAAGATACACCCTAACACAGACAATCTACCCAGTCCCTTAGTCTCGAGATCAGCATCTTGATCCACTGGGCAACATCTTCCTTGTTATTCCACTCTTCTTGCCATCTTTTAATTGATCTTTCCCTTTCTTCTTTTTTTATAGCTGTTGTCAAATGATCTCTTCTCTCATTCTCTCATAGAGATGTCTCTTTTCTACTGCTATCACATGCAGAGGAACACAACCCGTGATAGCTCACAAGGCAGCCGCAGATAGTCCTGTAGGCGCATGCTACTCGCAACAGCCTCGTTCTGTCTACTTCTGTCATGAGCCTAATATTAGGTATCTATATTTAAATATAATGAAAAATATTATTAATTATTGTGTATTTATACAATAATTATTGTATTCTATATATTTAAAGTGGTAATTTCATTATTAAATTAGCGTTTTGGATTTTTTGTATTGTGTGTGAAAGACAAGTTACATTTTCCTACTATTATTTATATATTTTTTACTTTTTGCCCTGGAGGAGGGGGTTGAACCCATCCCCCAGAAAAAGCACTCCTACTCCTAGTCGATAGGATACACCGTTTTCTAGATAAATCGATTTGAAAATTTTTTGTTTTTTACTGCTTCGTAATATTTTATAATCTGATTTAATATTAATAATATTAAAAACAGTTATAACGTTAAAACGTAATATTACAAACAGTTAAAATAAACTATATAATAAATTGTGTAACAAACTACAGTTTAAGTTAAATCTTGCATAACAGACTTTCTCGCTTAAATGAACAGTAATAAAATATCAATGAATAAACCGTCACAGACAAGAAAATTCCCATTTCAGGCACGTCGAGAATTCTTCCTTCTTTTATTAAATGCGAATAGGACAGAAAAGTAAAGGGTGTTAGTTACCTTCTAATTTAAGTCACGAAGAGGGCTTTCACAGTTCATGAGCACTTGAAATTTTCCAGACTCACTCAATTCGAGCCATTCATAAGTTTAGAAACTCGTCAAAATAAAAGTGGAAAATGCATGCAACTTGTTTTTAGAGTGGTGTTTTTCTTTTGCTGTATCAGTGTTTTCTTTCTTTTGACGATTTATTGAATTTTTTTTATACCGTAATGGGTTTTTGACGTAAAAGATAAAGCATAGAAATTGAATTCGGCAGAAAAATATCAGAACAGCAGTAATTTGGTTTAAATTGGGTTAATTGAAAGCCATCTACATTAAAAAATCCAAGTGTCGATTGATTAATTTTGATTTTTTATATAGCTAATTTACATCATAAAGGTATATAAAACTTTTGATTGATAGTTTGTATATTACATTACATATTTGTACAACTAATAGATTTTAATAACAGTTATAGACCACGTGATAATGGACAATTTTATATGTTTGTTAAACAGATTTAGGGAGATTTGTTTAAATTAAAATAGGGCACTTTCTTTTTAAAGATGAAACTTGAAAAAAAGATGCATTAGATATAAAACCGGTAGGAGTTAATAGGGTAAAGTTTATTTTTAATATTTTAGAAATAGCTAATAGCTTAGTTAACCACGATGTAATATTAAAAAACGATTTAATAGCATTTATACCAAAATTCTATACTCACAAAAAAGGAGTTGTCAGGATGGTAGATACTTTCTTTTCTAAAGAATATTTATTAACAGCTATCAAATCAAACAAACAGGTAGCAGGTGTCTATAGTATAAAAAGGGTACACGTAAACTCATCACCAATCACCATAAAGGGTACACGTAAACTCATCACCAATTACCATAAATACCCTCGTACATAGTACAAACTCATCACCACAATAAAAGAAGGGTTTTCAAAATAGACCCTAAGAGATTGGTAAACTGATCACTAGCCTACCTGCACCCCGGATCAGGTATAGACCATAAAATCCCAGCAAACGGCTAGTTTTTGATAATTTAACAAAATAATCCAAATCCAGATGTCTTAAATGCAACTGCAATTTATTGGTTTTTATTTGGGAATTCTACAAAATTCTATTGATAGCTACCTAAAATCATGCGAAAAGAAAAATTTCTCTTCATTTGCCCTTGTTTCTTCAACATAGATAGTGAACTGCTAATTGATTACGTCCTGAGCCAACGCGGACAAACAATTATGGTTATCAATAATTTCAAATTTCAATTGCGAAAGACTCTAAAAAAATCGAATTGCCTTTTGTGGACTTGTGCGACGAAAGGGTGTAAGGCTAAATGTCATACAACTGGTGAGTAGAAATGTTATACCGTTTTTGTTTAGTTGTTTCGCACTGGTTTTCGCGAATAATCCTGATCAAACAGAAAAAAATCAGTGTAATTAAGTTCTTTAAGTTAACTGCATAAGATGTTTCTTGTAGGCAAGGCATAATATTACTTTGTTGCTGTAGATTACTTTTTTTGATATTATATTTTGAGATTTCTAATTAAATTGTTAAAGTCACATTGTTATATATATATATATATATATATATATATATATATATATATATATATAAAGTCGGCACCATATGTGAAACCTTTTTATAATTTTGTTATATAAAATAATTATGTTACATAAAAAGTTTTGAATGATCTAAAACCTAGAATACAATGATCAGATATAAAATTTTTTTTAGTTGTATACGCGGTTTGTCAAAAAAAAATGAATTGTGGATATTCTCAAGTCTTAATAAAATTCATGTTGTTTAACAAACCGCGTAACTGACTGAAGAATACTAATATCTGATTCTGATGACTGAAATTCTAGATCATTCAGAACTAGAGAATAAATTTTTTTTCATAAAACTAAAAATAAAAAAATTTTCCATATGGTACCAACTTAATTGGACTCTTATATACATATACTGAAAAAGCGATAAACGCTTGTAGTCAACGCTGATCAGTTAGACTACAAACACAACTATATATTTGGGTGTGCAGCCGAAGATAGGACAAAGAAGTACTCTTTTTAAACTACCAAGCATTCGCAAATCTCTATTTACATCATCAGGGTGCTACAATAAACAAAATTAGTACAAATTACAGAATAAAAATTATTTTGCATCTTACACTAATTGAAGTTAGTTGTCATGATGTTTATAAAATAAAATGAACAACTCATCTGACTCCTACAAATAATGGCGAAAACTAACCAAAACATGTAAAAAATTTGCTTTTAAAAGCACTCTAATTGTGGGATCTTTGTACAAGTCATTGAAAGATAAAGTACAGGAAACTGTACTTAAGCATTTTGATGCATTCTGCCACAATAAATGCATTGCTGATTACTTCAAATTTAAAAATTTTCGCCAATGATGCCATAAAATATAAAGCTTTGCACGTGTAAAAAATTTAGTTTTCTTCGACTTCAATGCACTAATAGCACACTCAAGCTTTTAGCTTTTCCTATTTTTTAGACATTTTATATTTACTTCCTTTTCAAAATCGTCTATTATTTTCAAGATAGTCAAATACCGCCAAAACAATAAGACTTAGACCGAATGTATGCTTAACAAATTATCTCGAGAAGTCAATGAGAAATATAAAAATGCAATGAAAATCAAATAACGAAGTTGGGACTACTTCCGATATAAACAAAAATAGCACATGTTAAACAATATTTTCATTTTAAAGTTCACTATCGAAATCCTATGTAACTAAATTTTTAGATCCCAAAATCATTTAGATTGGCAGATACATCTAATAGGCCACACTGTGAGACATATTAATATCTCAGTTAAATTTTAAAGCCACTTGCTTAAAATAATTTCTGAATTTATTAAATTATCACATAAACGAGAAGTATAACAGGTAAGAGGCAATCTTTCGCATTAGAAACCAGGCAAAAATCCCGGTGATGAGTTTACCTATCTGCGGTGATGAGTTTACCAATCTCCAAAGGATGCCGGTGATCAGTTTACTATATCTCCGAGGGTCTAATAATTTTATGGGGGGCTATATAGTGATGAGTTCGTACACGTCCACCATAAATACCCTCGGACATAGTACAAACTCATCACCGCCATAAAAGTAGGGTTTTCAAAATAGACCCTAAGAGATTGGTAAACTGATCACTGGCCTACCTGCAGCCTGTATCAGGTATAGACCATAAAATCCCAGCAAACTGGGATTTTATGGTCTTTCATGGTATTGTCAATATTTCATTATATGGTATTTTTTGGTAATTTCACAGAATAATCCAAATCCAGATGTCTTAAATGCAACTGCAATTTATTGGCTTTTATTTGGGAATTCCACAAAATTCTATTGATAGCTACCTAAAATCATGCGAAAAGAAAAATTTCTCTTTATTTGTCCTTGTTTCTTCAACATGGATAGTGAACTGCTAATTTATTACGTCCTGAGCCAACGCGGACAAAAAATGATGGTTATCAATAATTTCAAATTTCAATTGATTGCGAAAGACTCTAAAAAAATCGAATTGCCTTTTGTGGACTTGTGCGACGAAAGGGTGTAAGGCTAAATGTCATACAACTGGTGAGTAGAAATGTTATACCGTTTTTGTTTAGTTGTTTCGCACTGGTTTTCGCGAATAATCCTGATCAAACAGAAAAAAATCAGTGTAATTAAGTTCTTTAAGTTAACTGCATAAGATGTTTCTTGTAGGCAAGGCATAATATTACTTTGTTGCTGTAGATTACTTTTTTTGATATTATATTTTGAGATTTCTAATTAAATTGTTAAAGTCACATTGTTATATATATATATATATATATATATATATATATATATATATATATATATATATATATATATATATATATAAAGTCGGCACCATATGTGAAACCTTTTTATAATTTTGTTATATAAAATAATTATGTTACATAAAAAGTTTTGAATGATCTAAAACCTAGAATACAATGATCAGATATAAAATTTTTTTTAGTTGTATACGCGGTTTGTCAAAAAAAAATGAATTGTGGATATTCTCAAGTCTTAATAAAATTCATGTTGTTTAACAAACCGCGTAACTGACTGAAGAATACTAATATCTGATTCTGATGACTGAAATTCTAGATCATTCAGAACTAGAGAATAAATTTTTTTTCATAAAACTAAAAATAAAAAAATTTTCCATATGGTACCAACTTAATTGGACTCTTATATACAAATACTGAAAAAGCGATAAACGCTTGTAGTCAACGCTGATCAGTTAGACTACAAACACAACTATATATTTGGGTGTGCAGCCGAAGATAGGACAAAGAAGTACTCTTTTTAAACTACCAAGCATTCGCAAATCTCTATTTACATCATCAGGGTGCTACAATAAACAAAATTAGTACAAATTACAGAATAAAAATTATTTTGTATCTTACACTAATTGAGGTTAGTTGTCATGATGTTTATGAAATGAAATGAACAACTCATCTGACTCCTACAAATAATGCTACAAATAAGCTGTACTTAATCATTTTGATACATTCTGTCATAATAAATACATTGCTGATTACTTCAAATTTAAAAATTTCCGCCAATGATGCCATAAAATTTAAAGCTTTGCACGTGTAAAAAATTAGGTTTCCTTCGATTTCAGTGCACTAATAGCACACTCAAGTTTTTAGCTTTTCCTATTTTTCAGATATTTTATATTTACTAACTGTCCAAAATCGTGTATTATTTTCAAAATAGTCAAATAACGCCAAAACGGTAAGACTTAGACCGAATGTATGCTTAACAAATTATCTCGAGAATTCAATGAGAAATATAAAAATGCAATGAAAATCAAATAACGAAGTTGGGACTACTTCCGATATAAACAACAATAGCACATATTGACAAATATTTTCATTTTAAAGTTCACTATCGAAATCCTATGCAACTAAATTTTTAGATCTCAAAACCATTTAGATTGGCAGATACGTCTAATAGGCCACACCGTGAGACATATTAATATGTCAGTTAAATTTTAAAGCAACTTACTTAAAATAATTTATGAATTTATTAAATTATCACATAAACGAGAAGTATAACAGGTAAAAGGCAATCTTTCGCATTAGAAACCAGGAAAAAATCCCGGTGATGAGTTTACCTATCTGCGGTGATGAGTTTACCAATCTCCAAAGGATGCCGGTGATCAGTTTACTATATTTTCGAGGGTCTAATAATTTTATGAGGGGCTATATAGTGATGAGTTCGTACACGTCCTATAAAAAGGAGAATTATAGACTCTGATGGAAAAGTAGTTTTGGTAAACAGACAAATGATAATAGTAGCATTTTTAGGAAATTAATTTCCAAAATATATGCAAATAAATTTATACAATTTCCATGTTGAACCTTACATACAACCTGTTGTACACTGTTTCAAATTTCTTAGACATGGCCACTCAGCTAGACAATGTAAAACAAAAAATGAAAGATGTCAAAGATACAAGGGTGTACAGATACAAGTCATACAAAAGAGAATTTTCAAGAAAATAATTCGTATGTTTATTGTAATAATAACGACCACCTCTCAATTTCACGTATTTGTCCTTTATATGCAAAGCCAAAGGGGAAAAAACAAATTACGTCAGTTAAAAACATTTCTTTTAAAGAAGCCGAAAATATATATAATAATCCATCGTATGCAAAAGTGGCTACGAATAACCGATTCTCTATTTTAAACAATGATAACAATTTGCCAACTTAACCGAATACTTCTGGCGACAGTCCATCGTCTAATATTACTTTTAAAAAACCAAAACCAGATTCTAACGTCAATACTATTATAACAATTAAACGAACACACCCAACCTCTCCTACACCTGATATGATGCCTATAAAAAATCATATAAACCTAGTCAAAAACCTAAACCCATTAGACCTGACCCCTACAGAGAAGAATTTATGGACTACAAAGAGAAAACTATAATGTTAATTACCTTCTTCATAAATAAATTTCAAAATAATTTTCAATTAGCACCAAATACTCTCACGGAATCTAATATAAGGGACTTTGTAGAAAGTACCTTTGTTCCAAGTGATCCAAATGATGCTATGGAAACATACAGTGAATCAGATTCAAGTGAAAAAGTATTTTACTGATTATACTTTAAAAATGGCTAATAAACAAACAATTAAAAACCAATTATTAATTTTGCAGTGAAATAGTAGATCAATATCATCTAATAAAAATAATTTGTTAAATTACCTTAATAAAAACCAAGTCGGTATTATCATACGTTCCGAAACTTGGCCTAAGTCTAATAGTAATTTGGATATAAAGGAATATTTCATTAAAAGATGTCGTGATGAAGAATATGGTGAAGTTAATATATTTATCTTACAAACAATTAACTATCAAGAAAGTGTAATAATCCAAAATTTTTCAAGGGGCATTGAAGTATGTGCAGTATTTATTCCAGATATAAATATTTCGTTCGTTTCAGTATACAAACCTTCAAATATAGTCACAAAAAAAGATTGGTTAAATTTATTGGAACAGTTTGATATCTCTCGTACAATTTTTTGCGGCGATTTTAATGTACACCATTACAAGTGAGGTCCTACTTCGACAGATCGCGGGGGAAAGGTTTTAACAGAAGCTTTAGATTTTTTGAAACTAATTACTTTAAATGATGAATCGCCCACTACAGTTAATCCCAATGGTAATCACTCTGTAGTTGATTTAACTCTTATCTCCCCTTTCTTGGCAGATTTGGTAAACTGGTCTGTATATCAACACAAGTTAGGTTCTGATCACTACCCTATTCAAATTCAGCTCAAAATTGCTCCCATATCTTTCGAAATCAATCCGGCAACCAAGTGGAATCTCCTTTTAAGCATTTATTGAAAATAAAATTAGTACAAATTTATCTCTTATTTATTCGTAATATCGAAGTCTGTCATTAAACACGCGTCTGGAAGTGCTAAAATGCTACGTCGTCGTCACTTTGGTTGATTGATGTGAAACCTGAATAATAAAAGTTAAAAATCCAAATAGTAGGGATTGCAATCCAGCAGCATTTTCAGTCCAGCTGGATTTTTGAAAGATTGGCCTGAATCCAGCTGGATCCAGCAAAATGTGGAATAAAAATAAAAGCACGATTTTAATGTTTTTTGTTTTGTTTTAAAAATAATCTTAGGTCTATATAATCAAATATTTCATAATCGACATTTCGACTAATAAAACTCGTTCTCAGTAAGCCATGGAAGTAAAACATAGGGCTTTGAAATGAAATTTAATCCAAATTAACTTATCTGTTGTAAGAGTACTTCATTTGAAACAAATTTGATTGATGGCAATTTTAAGCTGACACAAGTTAAGTAATGTTTTTCTTCCATGACTTACTGAGGATGAGATTTTTTTGAATCTCATGATAAAAATCAGTCTGTAAACTTAATTTCTAAACAATAGAAACATGACTTCTTTAGTTTTTTGGAAGTGAGACCTTAAAAAACATAGACGAGATATATTTGTTAAATATTTTAATTAAAAAAAATACTAAAAATTAAAAAACACACACTACCATCGTCCTGTGGCAAAAGAGATAATAAGATTGTGTAGTGTAATAAGATCGATTTTGATAGTTAAGAACGGAGTGTTTACAGTTGACTGGCGTTCCTTATTCAATTAACATACATAAATCAAATCAAATGATGTTCTAATTATAAATAATTATGTTAAATTATTGGATATTTAGTCAAAGTCAGTTTTCAAACAACACATACAGCTGGACCCAGCCTTGCTGGATTGCTGCATACTGGGCAGCAATTGCAATCTCTATGATTTATTAGATTATAAGTGTTCGAGTTATGGTGTTACCGTCGCATGTTCAAAATTTTGTGGACAGCACATATACCCTTACTATCCCTTACTCCAGCTAATCTTCTTCTTCCTGTATTAGCAATTCTGGTTGTTCATTGGCGGATTAATACCTCTATGAAAGGTTGTCACTTCATCTTTTGCGCGGTCGTCCAACACTTCTTCTGCCGATTGGTGACTTATCTCTTGCTATTTTGACGACACGTACATTTTCTTCTAACGTCTTCACTTCTCTTTCGATCTCTCAGCGTATTTCCTGTAATTCTCATCAGTACTTTCTTCCCTGCCGTTTCCAGTAGTCTTTGCGTTGTGGCTGTGTCAGGTCTTGTTTCTGAGGCGTATGCCATTATTGGTCTTATACTGGCTTTATAAATTCTTGACTTCATCTCAGTATCAATGTGCCTGTTTCGCTATGTAGTGTTATTAAGGCATTCTGCCAGTCTATTTGCTTTTTGTACTTGATCTCTCACTTCTTTGTCCAGGTCTCCATAGCTAGACAGTCTAATTCCCAGGTATTTTATTTCTATTACGTGTTCTTTGACTGCTATTATTTTAGTTTTCTAAGATGAGATAGTCATATTAAATTATTTTTCTTATGTTAAATCTGTGGACCAGTCTTTGCAGACTATCTTCATCTTGGGCTATCAATATTGCGTCGTTTGCATAACAGAGTATTTTGATTTCTTTGTTTCCCATTCTGTATCCTCTTCCTTTGTTAACGGTTTTGATGATTTTATCCATGATCAAATTGAAGAGCGTGGGGCTCAATGAATCCCCTTGTCCATAAGGAATCTAAGTTCCTGTAGTTGGCTGTATACCAGATATCACAAAATTTTTTATTAAAAATCCTTTATAAAAGGTATATAATTTAAAAACCCAATCGGGTTATATCACAAAACGTTTTCAAAATCCATATTCCATCATCAGTGTCTAGGTATACATGTATTGAGCCATTAAATATGTGGGTAAAAACCCGTTAAAAATTATGTAATCCCCTTGTCTTATTCCGCTGCCTATTTCTATAGGTTCTGTAAGTTGTCGATCTATTCTGACTTCCATTTTGTTGTTTTGGTAGATGTTACCGATAGTTTTTATAATATTTAGGGGAACTTCTCCATTATACAGAAGATGGATTACATCTTTGGGTCTTACTCTATCGAACGCTTTCTTTAGGTCAATCAGACACAGAAATGCTAGTCTATTATACTCTAGTGATTTCTCAGTAATTTGCTTTATAACGAATATTGCATATATACACGATCTTCAACTACGAAAACCCTGTTATTCATCTGCCAAACTTATCCTCTGATTTATTAGCACTTGTAAAATTTTAGTTGTAAGTTTTAGCGTTGCATTTAACAAGTTTATACCTCTGTTGTTTTCTGTCTATTTTTTCATCTCTTTTTTGAATAGTAGAATTAGTTCGCTCGTTCTCCATTCTTTCGGTATTTTATTGCGTTTTATAATTTTATTAATTAATGTTTTAATTGTTCTGTCATTGCTGCTCCACAATATTTCAGTAATTCGTTTGGTATCCCGTCTTCTCCCGTCACCTGCTGCTTTTCTGTTCTTCAGGTTTTCAAGTATTTTCTGAACTTCCTGTACATTTATATTAAGTTCTTCATTTGTGGTAATTTCTGGTGTTTCCGGTTCTAGCATCGTTTGTTCTTCCTCTGCATACAGCTTTTTTAGGTAGTCAATCTACGTTTCCTTTAGTATGTATTTTGGTTCTATTAGTTCCTTTATCTTTATTCTTTTACTTCTTATTAAGCGCCATATTTCCTTTTGCTGACTCCAGCTAATCAATAACGGTAAAATAGAAAGAAAACACTGGGTCGAAAAAACTGCCCTGGCTTAATATTAGACAATGGACAGATAGAACAGTCTTATAATTATTTTATGTAGCTACCAACCGAAAAGCGTATCATCAGCTAGTTAACATAACGCTAGCCAATACTTGAAAAGCAGCATTGTAAAAAGAGAAGAAGAAGACAATTATGATATACGGACGAGCAACTTGCACAACCACAAAAAAAGACAAGACTACAGAAACACAGAATGGATCATAGCAGCCAACCACTAAAATATATCCGATGTATATGTAATAAAAAAAAAATAGAAAAATAGGATTCTTAGTCAAATTGTAACGTAACAAGAAATGGTGCCTAACACGTGTAGCGAAAAAAAAAAATGGGAATATTAATCTATTATTAATTAATTTTTTTATTATATTTAACATTTATTGAGTTTACTTGTATTCAAAGACTTTAACTTCTATTTTAAACTATCAAAAATAGAGTTTTGCAACCAGAAACCAGTGAGGTTAATGAGCTACTAATTACCGTATATTCGGACAAACTTTTTGATATATCATCGACTGTGGAGACCATTAAGGGAGTTTAGCGGCTTCAATAACAAACAAACTTTTAAGTGCATATAATTTAGAATACTAATGTAACATTTTATTCAGAATGAAGCCAACATCTCTCCTGGGAGACTACGCTAGGAATTCATGGCGTGAACTTTGCGCTCATAAACAGTCCTCTTTGCTATAGTAATTCGAGGTAACAACAAGCACACTATATATACATAAAGTATAAAAATTCTCTTTAGAGGTTTTAAAACGATATTTTTAAAGTATATTATCCAATGAATTTTAAGTTTTAAATTATTAGTCCAAATAATGGTATATTGTATTTTCCTGAAATAAGAAAATTAATTTATATTGTTTTGAAATTATTTTCGTGTAACATGTCTAATTTAAATATTATGTTTATATGAGATTAATACACAATTATTGGTTGTAATGAGAATCACATTTTTAACTAATTAGTGTTGGACATTTCGACTTCCAATCGTTCTAAAAAAAAAGACATGCAAAAAATACTGCGAAAATGTATAACCAAAGTTATTTGTTATTAGGTTATGTCATTTCAAAATTGCCAATAGGCTGCTACCTATAAGATTGAGATTAAGTATTTAAATTTTGAAATGTTTTGAATTTTAGTTACTTCATCCCATTATTACTTTTCGTGTGGAGTTGTCTGTCTCCCATCTGACGCGTCCCCAGCTGGTGGATAGGGAAACGCTCTAACTGGTTCTAAAACCGGTAGGTAACTGGGAAATAAAAATACCAACCGCTAACCAAAACAGACTAAGGTATGGCAAGAACATAACACCCTAACAGAAGAGTCTCTGGCCTTCCAGATTGGTGGTTGGGCTAGAGGCCGACAACCTCTTCCTGTAAAAAACCATATGTTACGGAACCTCAGGTACTATTAGCTGGACGGAACTCACGACGACGACTCTTCAAAACAAAAAATGGAACTGATATTAGAAATATGGATTACTCGAACCCTGTACCAAACTGGAGCACCAAAATCTTTACTAGACATAGAAACAAGTAAAATAGATGTTTAAGCAATGCAGGAAACGCAGTGGAGAGGAACTGGCACTCTTGACGAGAGAAACCATTCCATATATTATAGCTGCAATGAAAGACAACACATGAATGAGATGGGATTTATTGTAAACCAAAAAACAAAAGGCCTTATTATTGACTTTAAAACATACAGTCAAATAATGTGCTATTCGAGCTTAAAAGTGAAATTCTTTAATTACAATTTGATCAATGCACATGCCGCAACTGATGACAAACCAGAGGAAATAAAAGAACATTCCTTCGAAGAGCTAGAGCAAGCCTACAGAAAATGTCCCAGAAATGACATTAAGATTGTATTAGATGACATAAATGCAAGGATAGGACGAGAGCAAGTTTTCATGTTTACGATAGAAAAGCATAGCCTACACAACATCAGTACCGATAATGGATTACGACTGATAAACTTAGCAGCAGCACTAAATATGATAGTCACTAGTATCGATTTTGAATACAAGAACATACACAAGATAACCTGGATCTCTCCTGACGGAAGAACAACGAGTCAGATTAATTACATCTTAATATATTCAAGACATGGAGCAGACATAATAAACTGCAGAAGTTATAGACGCGCAAACATAGACTCAAATCATTGCCTAGTGATCTCAACATTGAGTGCTAGAGTTTCAAACACCAATAAAAAAAATAAAATGGATAGAAAAAATGGAAAGCGCAAAAGCTGAGAGATGCGAGAATTGCAGAACGGTACTAGGAAAACTTTATCAATAGGCTAAGGAATCAAAATGTGTATGAAGAAGACCATACAGATGTAGACTTCTACTGGACCAGAATAAAGGAAGACATTGAAGCAAAAATTATTGCTTTGACGCTGAACGCAAGAATGCAACACAAGAAAAAAATGAAGCCTAGAGAAAAATGCTTACCCGACAAACTTGAACAACTGTAGAGGATTACCAGACAAAGAGAAGAGAAGAAGAGATGATACACAAAAAAAATGAAACCACTCAAATCAGGAACTTAAATATATAGCAAACCTCAACAGAGAGAAATAATTCAGAGCATTCTATAAGGAAGTTTCCATTAACAGAAAAAAATTTAAGGCAACCACAAGACAATGCAGAAGTCAGAATGGCGACCTATTAACGACAAGGAAAGATGTATTGAATAGATGGGTGAAATACTTTAATTAGACACTTAATATAGAAGAAGAAGTAGAAAACCTTGAAGATGCAAGATGTGTGGTAAGGGGAATAGATGAGAGAGAAGGGGAATCACTAACGATTCTTGAAGTTAAAGATGCAGTTAAAAAATTAGCCAGAAACAAATCAATCGGAATAGATAACCTCCCAGCTGAACTATATAAAGAAGGTGGCCATGATACCATAATGGCATTACGGCAGCTTATAAAAGAAATATGGACAAAAAATCCCTCCACAATGATTGGAATATTGAAATACTTTGCATCACACAGAATCCTCTAACCACAGAGAAATTACGCTTCTAAATGCAGCGTACAAAATATTTTCCACAGTACTATTTCACCATATGCAAAACGGATAGTAGGAAAATACCAGGCTGGTTTCAGAGGTGGTAAATCGACAATTCATCAGATTGCAATCCTGAAACAAATTTTGGAAAAAGCACTGAAATATTGCATAAACACTCATCACATATTTATAGACTACAAAGCAGCCTATGACAATGTGAATAGAAGAGAAATGTTCAAAGTAATAAAAGAGCTAGAAATACCAAATCAGTTGGTAAATTAAAAAAACTGACTCTTTACAAAGTTAAATGTAGAGTACAAATTCAGGAGGAACTCTCTGAAACTTTTAAAACAAATAACCAGCTATTCCTGAAGTGCTACTACAGTGCTATATACAGTGAAGTGCTATTCCTGAAGCAGATCTATTCCCTGCCGGGATCCCTTTAACAGGGGTAACGAGGTATAATTTAATTTAATTTAATTATAACCGCCAGAAAATTTAACATGTTAATTTCCCCAAACAAGACAAAATATATGGTTATAACAGCAAATTAAGCAAGATGTAAATTGGAGCTTATAAATTCAGATAATAGAACAATTGATAATAGTCTCCCGTTTTATACCGCTGTCGCGGCTTCGGGAGTATAGCAGGGTAGTCTGCTATATCTAGGGCCTACGGTATACAAGGAAGGTAACATGGCCAGTGCTACGCTTCAACCGTCTATTATTACCCTTGGTTTTACCCAAGGTACTCATTTTTATTCAGGCTGAGTCGACCTGGGGCCTATAGACATTTTTAAAATGTCTAGATGTTCTTGCCGGCGGTGGGATTCGAACCCCGGACCACCAGCTTGCGAGGCAAGCATCCTACCGCTTGCGCTACGCAGGCCCTTAATAGAACAATTGATGGAGCTTAAATATCTAGGCATTACATTATCTAGCTACGGAAAGTTCGAAACAGAAGTGGAAGATCAAGTGAATAGAGCAAATAGAGGAGCAGGTGGCCTGAATCAAACAATATTTAAAAATGCCGGGAAAGAAATAAAAGGCAGAATTTACAAAACAGTCATCAGACTAATAATGACATATGCGGCAAAAATACGATCTGACACAGCGAGGACAAAAAGGATGTTAGAAATAGGAGAGATGAAAACACAGAAAAATTGATGGTAAAACACTATGGGACAGAGCTAGAAGTACAGATATACGACGTAGATGCAAGATGGAGAACATTAAGGACTGGGTAAAAAATAGAAGAGTAGAATGAAACGATCGTATAAGTCGAATGACAACAAATAGAGTAGTAAAAACCGCAAAAGACGGTTATCCAATAGAAAGACGGTAAGAAGACCACGAAAAAGATGAAACGGTAACTTACTAGAGGCACATTGGAAAACAGTTATGTCTACATAAATAGAAGAAGAATAATAATATCTTCTTACTATATGAAATTACCAACTATTACGTTTGATAATTCAGTCTTCAAAGCCGTTTTCAAATAACAAATTTTTTGAAACTTCTATTTTAAAAATGATGTTTGATCTGGAGGTCGAGACGTCAATTAAATTAATTCCATTTTCACAATTTTAATTACATATTTATTACAAACGTAAAATGTCATAGGAAAATAGATTAAGAACAAATTTCTAATTATATAATTTTTATATCCTTCTCTTAATTTCTAATCTGTTGTCCTTTTATAATTATAGAATTCATAGCAGATACTACAACCAGTTTCATTTATTCATAAAGTAGTAATAAAATTTACATATATTCGAAATATAAGGGATAACTGATAAATCAATTTTGAAGTCCTTTCATTTTATACGATTAGAAATTAGATAGACTTCAAGTTTTCTTTCAGTTTACTTGTTGAGACTAGTTTTATTCGATTTTTCGGTCTACAAAATATATGTTAACCCTCACCAGTCAGCTTTATACGTAAGGATCATCTTCGTTAAAAATATGAAAAGAAGAAGTGAAAAATCTAAAACCTTACTTTGGCGGACAGTTATGCGTGTTACATTCTACGACGGTGGAATCAGGCTTCTGCGATTCGTTGCAAAGCTTCTCTTCGACTTCATCGCCTGTCAGTCGATTCTGGCACAATGGACGTGACATTTTGTATCCTGGAATGGAAGACAATTCTAAGTTACTTCTATTGTTACACAAATAGTTTTAGACACAATGTGCCTGTATTCAATATATGTACAGAGTGCTTTGTTGGCTGTCTACCCTTTTGTGTTTTGGTAAAATAAGAACGAAACAGGGCAAATTGAATTAAAGAGAAATATATATATATATATATATATATATATATATATATATATATATATATATATATATATATATACATATATAGGTCTACTTTAAATATAAAATTAACAGCAATCAATGATATACTATAATATAATATTTGGCGGTTTTTTAATTATTAAAAATTATAATAACACCATATTCAATAATTATTATCCTACTTATAAGGGTTTTAACATTTTTTTCTCTAAACTAAAATATTTGTCATTTTAGAAATACCACATTTTAGATTTTTTATACCAAATATAAATCCCAGAAATTACAGTAAAACAGTAACTTGTAATTATTTAATAGAATTTATAAGCTAATTAATAAGTAAATACAGTAATTGGTAAATATATACGAATTAAGACTCGGGTACGCAGGATGTGATTTGTTATGGCGGGCGGTGATTTCGGGCGGGCGATCTACTTGTATTACACAGTATTGCACCATCATCCCCGTCACACAAAAAACAATCACTCACATCGAGCCAGTTTTTATCGATTTATCGATTTTTATAGATTTATACTTGAATACTATAACAATGTGTTAAAGAGGGCAGAAGCGTGGAATAATATGTACTGCAGAACTATACACACATGTCCAAAAGTTTGGAATACGTACAAATAATATATGGTGGTTTTAAACCTGTTGTTGATATTCATTTTAGAGCGTTTTTAAATGAATTATTTAATATTTATGGAAAGCATATTATGAGATGAGCGCTTGAAGAATGGAGAAAGAACATCTCAATAAATTGCCGAAAAATAAACAACCTACGTTATGCAGACGATACAGCCCTTCTTGAAAATAGTCAAAAAGACTTAATTGATCTCATACAACTGGTTGAAAATAAAAGTCAAGTATTTGGTCTATAGTTAAACATAGTAAAGATATAGATCATGGTAGTGGATAGACTACATAACAATCATCCACACATAAGATAACATTATATTGTAAGCTCATATTTATATCCGGGATCATTGATCACAAACTGAGGGACTAATCACAAATTTTACGGACTCTTAGAATAAGGTTGATCAACTGCTTAATATTTCCAATACTGACATACGGATGTTAATCTTGAACAGTACAACAATCAGAAAAAAGAAAGGTAGACACCATTGAAATGTTCTGTTGGAGAAGAATGTTATGAATTTTGTGGACGGATCACAGGACAAATATTTTAATTTTAAATGAGCTAAAACTGCTATCCAGTAAAGTACATCTCCAACAATTAAAATACTTTGGACATGTTATGAGAGCAGACACAGAAAATATGGAAAGTCTTATTGTTCAAGGAAAGGTAGAAGGCTGAAGATTACGAGGAAGATCTCCAATAAGATGAATCGATCAAATTACAGGCATAGGCAAAAGACCTATGCATCAGTTAAAATAAATAACTAGAGACAGAGATCTTTGGAGACGGACAATACACATCACGATGACCACTATACTTCGTCCGGGGGTCAGGATTAAAGAGATAGTTCAGATAATTATGTGAAGTTTGATTTGAGACATATCATGCAGAAGTAGTTATTATTATGAGCATTTTATATGTCTTGATGTTGGATCCAATGACATTCATAGTTTGGACCATACTACACCATATCAAAAGAATGGTCAATATCGACGTTTATATACACGCAGTAGGTGCTTCTGAGGATCATTCATAGTATGATTTATAAAAAGTAATATGGTGAAATTAGCGACAACTAACTGGGCTTTAGAAATGCATAGACTAATATTCTAAAAACAAAGATCATTGACACTCATAACATTAGAATAATAATAAATTTATATTGGAATCAAAATAGGAATAAAAGATCAAAAAGGACTATAGAATATTGTTTAGATATCAGAATTATCTTGAGATCCCTTGGACTGACCGAGTCACAAATGAGGGGGTCCTCAAAAGAATGAAGAAGAACTGAAGAGTACTAACCACCATCAAATCTCGAAAATTGCAATACTTCGGACACATTATGCGAAATGAATTCGCATATCCTCCTTCCTACAGAGAGAAATATTTGGAAAGCGAGGTCCAGGAAGGAAAAAAACATCCAGGTCAAAGAACCTCAAAATCTGGTTAAACACAACATCTATGCAGCTTTTCCGTGCTGCTGCAGATATGATAAGAATTGCTGTGAAGATTGCCAAGAGCACATTTAAGAGATTAAAAGTCGTATTAAAATCGCTAGAGTAAAATTTGTGTATATAAACAAAGTCTTTTACACATTTATTTTTACTCTACACATTTAAAGCCTAGACGCTAAAATAATCAAAGATAAAAAAATATGAGGCATTCAAACGTTGGTGGTATCATAGAATGCTGTGTATACCGGGGATAAGTATAATTACCAATATTGCAGTTCTACGCAGAGTTAATAAAAATGAGAAAGTCATTCAAACTATTTAAAAGCAAAAACTTGAATATGTTTAACATGCCATGAGGAAATCAAGATACAGACTGCTACGGGTGATTATGTAAGGTAAGATTTGTAGCATATTCGTTTTACCTCGTATATATTAAAACACCGAAAATATTCTCAACCTTTTGGCGCCCCCGAGATGGGTAATATAAATATTTTTAGTCTGTTTATAATAATTATAATTGCTATTTCGTTTGATCTTGATTTCGCTTGGATATTTTGCACATCAAATAAACAGGCATCTTTCTGCTTATATTTATATTGATTGGGTAGAATAATATGACTACTTCCTGTAGTCAAAGAGAATTTGGTAATATTGGGAATTAAATAGTGTAAAATGTAGAGGTCTGGAGAAACAAATTGACTTCAGAACGGTAGAGTTGGTTCTCGGCAGATGGTTTCAAAACAAACCGGCAAAATTTTTGTTTAATTCCATGAGTTAGAAGGAGGTGAATTGAATCTTAATATGCTATTTTGGCAGTCTTTGTAAAGTGAGATAATCACCGGTCTGTTGCGGTCTTCCATGCCACAATGTTTTCATGGTTTTAAGAGGCCAACATGGTTTTAAGTGAAAATTAGGCAGCCGATTTTTGAAGAATACATTTTGTTATCATCAGGATAACCTGAAGCCCAATTCGATGTTTGACCTCCCCAAGATGTATCCAGTTTGTGTCTGCATGGATCTATCTAGATGATTTGCAGTTTATGTGGGACAGTGTGTTTGATTTGTATCCCCTTCCAAGATAATAAACTTTGTTATTAACTTAAAAAGAAATACACAACCAGTGAAACAAAGTAGTTTTTGTTAAATTTTTCTAAGTAAAATAAACATTCTTCATTAATATACAAAGATTTGCTTTCATGACAAATTAAAAAATTAAACAGTAATACAAACAGAACACTGAAAGTGAGAGAAACAATTCTACACAGTACAAAACGGAGATATATAAATTGCACCTTTTGTTCCAACCAAGTATTAAACATCTTTTTCAATCTAGATTAGAAAAGGAACTAAATAAGATGGAAAGAAATATGGATGTAGAACAAGAATAGAACAACTTCAAAACGATAATAAAAAAATTGCTTATGAAGTATTAGGAACAGAGAACAACAACAAAAAACACCAAGAACCACCATGGATGACAGAAAACGTAAAAGAAATGATAAAAAAAAAACCAAATGGTTAACAAATAAAACATCTAGCAATAAAGTAACATATCAAAGGAAAAACGGAGAAGTACGCGATCAAATAAAAGAAGAAAAAACAATTTCTGGAAATGTGTCCAAGTTGAAAATTTAATTGGTGATTTTCAGACTACGAAAGCATGGAGAACTATCATTAACCTAAAGAAAACCACCCATAACTCCTTTAGCAACTTAATTCCTATAGAAAAGTGGGAAAATCATTATAAAAATTTACTCCAAGAGTCCAGATTGGAATATATGCGAGAGGAATACAGTATAGAGAGGCAAACAAACAATAACATTAATACCACTAACAACGAGGTCAATACTGCGTTAATTAAAATGAAAAACGGGCGATCTCCAGAACCTGGCAATATAGCTGTAAAGTTACTTAAAACAGGAGGTCCACTCCTCATAGAACGAATAAATTTTCTAATAAATCAATGCTGCCAACAAATTAAAGTACCATCTGAATGAAAAACCGCTCACCAAGTGTCCATTTTTAAAAAGGGTTATAAAGAAGATCTTAACTGCTGCAGAGGATTAAATGTCCTACCCACTTTCGGAAGATTGTTTAAAAAGATAATAAATGGAAAAATACAAGATGATGTAAGACATCTAATTAGCGAAGACCCAAGTAGATTTACGTCTGGTTGATCTTGCACTGATAACTTGTACTTCAACAATTAATAGAAAAAAGAATAGCGGTTGGTACCGAAGTACATCTAGCCTTCATCTACCTAGAAAAGGCGTACGATAGAGTTCCAAGACTTAAATTGTGGTAAGCTTTACAACAACTTGGCATTAGTCCATATCTTTTAGAAATAATCACAGAAGTATACAGGGATAACACTACTTACCTAAAAATCGGAAATAGACTATCAGAGCTAATAAAAGTAACAAAAAGAGTAAGAAAAGGATGCAGTATGTCACCCTTACTGTTTAATTTATATATTAAGGCAGCCCTCCAAAATTGGAAAAACAACTGTCAGGGAATGGGAATCCCTATAGGAAATGACGTACTGTTCTCCCTGAACTTTGCGGACAACCAAGTCGTCCTAGCCAAGATTCTTATGATCTAGAATTTATGATAAAACGTCTATACAGAGAATATGTAAAATGGAGGTTACAAGTCAGCATGAAAAAAAAACAGAATATTTAGGTATCAATTCAGATGCAAGGTTTGAAGTGTTGCAAAAACTTCACAGATGGAAGCCCCCTGAAAGAAGAAAAAGAGGTAGACCTCGACGCTCATGGATTGAAGGAATTAGAAGAGCGATGGAATCGAGAGGTTTCAAGGAGGAGCATGCCTTGGACCGGGAGGATTGGCGGAGGAGAACGGGAATACGACGATAGCCGTCTTCAAAATGTATTGTATTTACAAGTTGGATCCTGTAATATAGATAATATATATATATATATATATATATATATATATATATATATATATATATACAACAGGTACTTTATTATTACCTTAAACAGAATAAGAGCAAGTCATGCAATGTCACCAAGCTATAAATGTAAAACTGGTTTAATTGATGATTCCTCATTTATTCCTCCTGTTTATGTGGTGAACTTGGAGACCTAACACACATTCTACTTGGTTGTTCATTAAATAGTCAAAGCACAGATAAATTTTATAATGGAGTTGTTAATAACAAAATTTGCTTACCCATTAATTTAAATTGTATAATTTTCAACAATAATATTAATATATTGTACTGCTTATATAATTACGCCAAAAGGTGCAAAATGAAATTGTAAATTACTAACCATCTCTTTGTTAGCAATTCTGCAACTAGTTAGATTTTGTAAGTGGGCGACGAAAAAATAAAAAAATAAATAAAAAAAAACAAAAAAAAAATAATAATAACACAAAAAAAATAACACAAAAAAAAACAAAAAAAAAACAAAAAAAAATAGAAAATAAAAGTTAAAAAAAAACATACACTGCTCACACGTAACTTTTACACTACTAATACTTTAAGCATTGTTATTGTGAAGAAGATGAGTTTTCTTTAAATTTCTGTAAAGTTTTTTTCCTTTTTTGTTTATTTTTTTTTTAATTATTATAGTTAGAAAAAAAATCGTCTTGCTAACTGGTCTTTACAAAAGCCATCTAATTAATTAATATATATATATATACAAATTAAAAAATTATAAATAAATATAAGTTTTATGGATTAGCTAATCGTCTTCTTTTAAATAAAGTTAACCTTGATAATAAATTAATAATTCAGAAAAGTTTGATATTTCATTTCGACATATGACAGTCAGTGTTATCCTTGTCTGTCATTTGGTACATAACCAAAATTTTTAATTCTGTTCTGTTAAAAGGTTAAACTCAATGTAAAGTTTGTTGATAAATTTGGATAATTTTATTTGTAATAACTGTTTATGTGAAATAATAAAAAAATATGTAATGTCTCTCTTTAAACTAGAAGTTTAAAATTATTTCTTTTAAAAAGATTTTCAGAGAATTTTTTAAACGGCGTCCATTTTAAATAGTATAGGAATCTTCTTGTGTATTGTTGCCCCAAAAATCTTTTTGATTTCTTTTTTGTGTAGTTAGCCCTCCCGGTTCCTTAAATAAAGAAACCTTTATCCAAGACCCAGCTCTCCAACCAAAATACGAGTAGCCGTTCGCAAACGTTTCAGTTTATTTGCTTACCCTATCACCAGCCCAGTAATTGTTTGTTCCCCCTTTCAACTCCTTTGCTATAAGTTGCTATAAGCAATTATATATTGTCACAAGTGACATCCAGCGTGGTAAGTAAATTAAATTGCTACATATTGAAAGTAAAAAAAAATAGAGCAGTAGGCGAACCTCTTGGTTGCGAAATCTGAGAGAATAACTTAAATTAAATTAAATTAAGCTCCATTTAACTTTTTAGCTTATGATTAATTAGATCATAGTTAAAGTAAAAATTGTAATAATACTAATAGAAATACTACTTTAGGAAGAAGATTGGTATCAGTAATGTCTCCTATATGATTATTTTATTTTTAGGATAAGCTTGGATTTTTTTTGTCAATCAACTCATGCTTTTTATTTTTAAAATTTAATAGGCTGTAGACTATAATTTAAAAAAACTTTCAATGAAGTTAAAACTTCCTTTGTAAAACGTTATAAAATTTTTATTACAATTTTTAAAATTATCCAAAATGGATTAATAAATTTTCAGAATGATTTCAATCCTATCAGATCATTATCAGCCAAAAACCTACAAATAAGCATAACCACTTAAAAACTGAAACAAAACGGTAAAGTTTTTACTGTTAAATTGAAAATGTGGTTAATACTTACGTATATAAAGTAATTGGAACGTTATGTGGCTAGTTGTCATAAAGATCTTAAATATGATGTTGATTAATTCTTTAATACTAGGTCAGAGCTATCTTTTGTTAAGCGTATACCTATTTTCCATTTATTACCACTACATTAATTCAAGCCTCTATAATGAAGAATCCCAATTTCGATTGATTTTAACAATAATGAAATCCAATACGCCAATTATAGATTCCTCGAGGTTACATCAGTGCACTGCATCACAGCGTAGGTAGTAACCATTTCATACACAATAAACTTCTCGATACTCGAAGAGCTAATTAACAATTGGATTATAATCCACAGTATGTCAGGTACAAGTTATATGTGTCAAGTGTATATTACAGATATTATAGTGAATTGTAGACGTGTTCATCCAATGGTCTCGATTAAATCAATTTTGACTATTATGGTTTAGTATAACCGCATATTATGGTGAAAGGTATAATTAAAGGTCTATTAAATATTTTTGTTAGGTATAAAGTTATACGGATTAATTGACAAAATTATTATAATCTTATAGTAAATTTAGATACCAAAAAAACAAGTAGATACTATCATCTATGTACAGATTATATTGCACCCTAAATTATTGACATAAATTAAAACGTGGATCAAATTACTATTTTCGTTGGGAATAAGTCACATTATAAGCTTAAAATAAGTTTACTTTATGACGTTTCTATTTGCACTTCGGAAATCGTTCTCAAAATACAAACATTAACAAATTAAACAAATTTTATTTTTCTTCTAATTATTTGATTTTATCTTACTCATTTATATTAACAATTCAGACATAATATTTTATACATTTTAAAGTAGATGACTTTAAAATGATATTTTAAAGTCATCTACTTTAAAATGTATATTATAGCCAATGTTGTTGAATTGCGTTTCTCGGACGACTTTATTGTAAGTCTAGTGATTTTGCCCGTCACCATGTGACATGAGATCGAATAGATTGCCATCTACAGTCACTCGCTAGTCAATTTTTTCTGACTTCCTCCTATTTAAGCCTGGGATGAAAACAAAATGATATCATAGTCTGTGGTACAAATTTCATAACAAATAAGTCACGTTTGGAAAATTACTAAACTTTTGCGAAAAATTCCAGTTTGACCATTCATTTGTTGAGAAAGCCTAAGTTTTGTACTATATTTTTTACCGATTACCAATCCTTTTCGCAGCCAATATTTAAGGATTAACAAAATTTCAAAAGAAATAAAAATTAAATTTTTAAAATAATTAACTTCTTGCATGAAAGATTCGGTTTTTAGTAATTATTAGTAATTAAATTAAATTGAAGTATGATTAATATTACAGTTAACGAATTTGTATACCTGGGAACGCTCGTCAATACTGAAAATGACACTACCGCAGAGATAAACCGCAGAATTTGCACGGCTAATAGATGCTATTTTGGGCTTAATCTCCTTTTTAAATCTACAGTTATATCAAGTAATACAAAAGTAAAACTCTACAAAACAATAATACGCCCAGTCCTAACATATGGTTCAGAAACCTGGACTTTAACAAAAAGCAATGAAAGCATGTTAGGATGTTTCGAAAGAAAAATACTAAGGCGCATCTATGGGTAAATGAAAATGGTGTCTGGAGAAGACGATACAACTTCGAACTCTATAGGATATACCAGGAACCAGATATCGTAAAACACATAAAGATAGGACGTCTGAGGTGGGTAGGCCATGTAATGCGGATGGAGCAAACCGACCCAGCTAGAAAAACGCTCCTTGATAGACCTATTGGTCAAAGAAGAAGAGGAAGACCCAGAACAAGATTCCTAGATAACATCGATGAAGACATGAGAAATATGGAAATACGTGCTTGTCGGAGGAGGGCGATGGATAGGGACGACTGGAGAAAAATTCTTGGGGAGGCTAGGACCCACACAGGGTTGTAAAGCCAAAATTATGATGATTTATATTAACTAAACGTATCATTTCAAGAACAAAATATGATTAAAATATTAAATATTGGCAGTTTAGATTTCTTTCGTAGGTGGCGTAGTTACTCTACTGGACAAACAGTATGACTTGTCATCCTAGCCTTTTATATAGATAGTTTATTCGATTACATAAAATCAAATTTAACTTAAGAATACCCGTTATAGTCCAGTCGTCAGAGAGTTAACCGCTAAAAATCATACGAACAAGCTGAATTGTGCCGAGAATATTAATTTTAGGATCCCAAGATATATTCAAAAAAGTTTACCACTTTGACCCCAGGTCATCCCTCTAGAAACTCCTCGTAGGGGGGTAAAAACGCAAAAAAATCGATTTATTAAGAATATGTACGCCGCAAAAAAGAATGTTTTAAATAAAAAATGTAGCTGAGATAATTTAAAAAAAATGTTTATTGGCACTTTTTGTGTAGAATGAACCGTTCTCTCAGAAACAAAGTTTGAAGCTTCGATGAGGCCATCGATTTTAAATGTTAGTAGGCGCGAAATTAATGTTCAATAAAATTTGCTGAGAATAAACTCAGTTTATGTGAAGGTGTTAAATAAATAAACGTGTTGCGACTTTTGCCATTTTTTACGATTATCGCAAGATCAATAAAATTGATCACTTTTATTCACCAGTCGTAGTAAAATTTCCATTTCTAGAGATCAATCTTTAAAGCCTATAACATGAAATTTCAATTTTGAGTTGTTGCAACAAATATAAGGCATTTGATATATGAATAAAAAACACAGTATTTAATGTTTTACATTACAAACGATCGCACGTCACGTGAAATCCCTCCAAGAAGAAGGTTTTGGGGTGTTTTTTATTATAGCAGAAGTTTGATTTTTTTAAAACTAGTGGAGGTAAAAAAAAAGTTTTAAACGTAGTAGATCGTTTGTTATGCGAAAGTTTAAATTTAGCATTTTTTAAGCATATTTTCAGTGACTCTAGACTAAAATTTCATGCTACAAGCTTTGTAGATTAGGCTCCAGTAATCAAAACTTCATAGTGGCCGGTCAATGAAGGGAATAGATTGTATTGATCTCACGAGAATCTCATGAGAATAAAAAATTGCAAAAATCGCGCCACGTTTATTTATTTAACACCTTTATAAAATACAAGTTTATTTGCAGGAAAATACAAAAATTGCATACAATAGCTAATCTCCTTACCTTTGAAACGCATCTTAATTTTTGTCGATATGATACTTCAATCAAAAGATATTGCATTTTTACCGTCGGGCTGACACAAACTTTATTGATCATTGATTTCGCGCACGTAACACATTCAAAATCGATAGTTGCTTTATGCGTTGTTTGTGAGAGAATGGTCCATTCTACATAAAAAGTGCTAATATACATTTTTGTTAAGGATTATCTCAGCTCCACTTTTGTTTAAATCATTTTTATCTACTGCGTACAGATTTTTGGTAAATCGATTTTTTTGCGTTTTTACCCCCCTATGAGGGGGGTTTAGGGAAATAGCCCAGAGGTAAAAGTGGTAAACTATCTTTTTTAAGGTCCTAAAGTTAATATTTTCGTCAAAACTTAGCTTGTTCATATAATTTTTAGAGGTTAAGTGGCATTTTCGTCTCCGACGAAAAACCAGAAAAAAACGCCATGTTATTCTCAGTAAACATTAAACACCGATTTTATATGTATGTTATTTAAAAACATAAATGATGTATCCTTGATATGTTATTGACTTCCCCCTAGTGGTATTTGCTTTTTATTTATTTCCTCTTTTAATATGGGTAACAAGATCCTACTGCACTCCCTATGTCATTTTCTCATGCATGTTTATATATTTCAGATCTATCAAATTCTCTATTTTTATCATAAGATTGATGTTTACTATAAGATTTATGACAAGATTTCACATATTCTAACATTTAATGGTCTTGATGTTATACCTAAATAAAAATGATCGCATTCGCATACTCATGACCATCAAAAATAAACTTATTTTAAACTTATATTGTGACTTATTCCCAACTAAAATAGTAATTGCATTAGGATGCCACAGGAAAATAGCTTCAGAGTGGCACGTAGTGACTTTTAGAGTTTTTTTTTAGATTGTTAATATTTATACTGGCTACTCTTCGTTTTGTAATTAATTTTATTCTTTCTGGTTTCAGATCCAGAATAATTTTTACTCTGATTAGTCTATGGTCGCTACCTGTTTAAAATTTATTTATTACACTGACATCTTTTATGTAGCAATCTTGTTGGTTAGAATGAAGTCAATTTCGTTCTTAGTGATTCTATTTGGTGCTACCCAATATCCAAGTCCATTTTCTGTTTGATTTTTTATTAAAGAATATAGAACCAGTCTTTCTTCTCTCTCATTTCTATCCCGAACTCTATACTTTCTCACGACTTGTTCCTTGTCGTTTCTCTTTCCCACTTTGGCATTAAAGTCACCAAGAATGGTTATACTTATATTAGTAAAGTTTGGAGGGATGTAAAAAACAGGCCTACGTAATAGTGACAGATGACGTTACAGCGCCACTGTGACCGATAATTTTAAATAGGACCTTATTGCAAGTGATATCTCGTTTAAAAGGTATTAAGAATACCTATTCAACCGTACTAATTTTATTTCAGTTTAAGCTCATTTTAATGAATATATTAAGTAAATACTAAAATTGTAGTTTCTCATTTAATTAATAAATATTAAAACCTCCGCCTCTGGTTACTTGTAAAAAAGTTGACGTTTTTCAATTCTCTAATTGTTTTTACGTCAACGTCATCTTTTTTGACAATTAACCAGAAACAAATGTTAGAATATTTATTAATTAAATGAGAAACTACAATTATTTTAATATACCTATCCAATCATACTACATTTGTTTGGATTTAAGATGATTTTGACGAATAAATTAAATAAATACTAACATTCTAGTTTGGCATTTAATTAATAGAAATTCTAATGGCTGCCTTTGGTTATTTGTCAAAAAATTTGACGTTTGTCAATTCTCTAGTTGTTTTTAGTTTTTTAAAGCGTTTATAGCTCAATATTTAGTTTTTGTTTCTGCTTAGTTTAGTCAATTCAAGTTTAGCCAAGTTGTTTTTGGTTAGTTGTTCTTAGTTAATATTTAGTTTATTTATTGTTTAACAAGACGTTTAAAGTTTTACAAAGGCAGAAAAGGGTACGTACTGTAGCCGAAAAAGTAGCAGCTGTGTTAATAATTGGTGAATGTGGAAATATTTTCCATGCAGCGGAATAAGTGCTTATTTAAGGAAGGTTCTTCGAAAGGTTAAACAAACAGGTAGTGTTCAAGATGTCAAACGACCTGGTCGACCAACAATTAGTGATGGCAAAAAATTTACATAATTTCAGAAATGGTAGTGAACCCTACTTCTTCTACGGCACAAGTTGCATCTATCTATGAAATTAGTCAAAAGACTGAAGTCACCGAGTGTTGACTGAAACAAATTTCATCCTACAAATTAAAAATTTTGCACCAACTTTCAGAGGATCACCCCGACTAAAACTAGAATTCTGTGAAAACATGTCAAATAAAATTAACCAAAAAACAGCCTGATTATATAAAAATAATTTGTTTTAGTGATAAAAGTACTTTTTCTCTCAATATAAATGTTAACACACAAAATGTGAAGTATTTGGGCAGGTATTTTGGGAAATCACATAGTTGGGACTGTTTTTCTCAATACTAACTTAACCGGTGAAGTTTATCTGGAGATGTTATAAAATACAATAATTGAACCGTGAATACTTAAAATTCTGGAGGATAATCCAGTTGAACTCGGCAACTTGGAAATAACGTTTCAACAAGATGTTGCTTCTGCATATCATTATGGTGCAGTAAGACGTTACCTAAATGAGGAATATCGTGGTCGACGGATTGGACGACGAGGTACGATAGAATAGCGTGCTCGGTCACCGGACCTTACTTCATTAGATTTTTTTTCTGTGGGGATACTTGAAATCTACAGTTTACGCTAGAGCAACCCACAATATTGACATTTTGAAAAAACGAATTGTTGTAGGATGTAGAGCAACTTCCCCTGACAAATTTTAACGAGTACGGCAAGAGTTTGGAAATAGGATTGTCAGGAAATAGAGGAAGCATATTTTGAACACTTACTATAAGAACTGGTTGTTAAATATTTATTAATTAAAAAAGAAGCTACAATTTTAATATTTATTTTATTTATTCATCAAAATAAGCTTGAACTCAAACAAAATTATTATGACCGAATAAGTATCTTTAATACTTTTCAAACGAGGTATCACGAAGGTAACCGGGAACAGCCCAATACTAAGGAAGCAATAAAAAACGGGTACTTCTAAGTGAGTGTCTTTTATTAAAAGTCAAGCTTTCGCCACATAATTTTGGGCTTCATCAGAACTAGCTGTAATGGAAAAGCATTCTTTACAATCAACATAATTAAAGATGTTATTTTTCATTCTTACCTTAATGTTGACACTATCTCTTCGTAAAATCGATATGAAAATACACATAGTTTTAATTAAACAAACTAATAGCATCTCCCAATTGGAGGAAAAATGGCAAACAAAGCCTTTATTAAATATTTAAAATTATTTTAATATAACCATGTTACATTATATAGGCCATACAAGTTAACGACTCAGTAAGCGCCTAGCCCTTCACAAAAATGACTGTAAACATAAACCCCTAGCAACAAGTTTAAGTATTTATGTCAACGGCAATGACCATCGTGTATTATATGATGAGGTTATAATTCTAGATAGAGCCGAAAAAGAAGCTCATCGTAAAATCTTAGAGATGTGTTATATTAATAATTGTTTTAATTCACTAATCCACAAAAAAGATGTTGATAACTTAAGTTCCATCTATACTACTTATGTTTTACAACAGAAATTCACTATATTAGATTTACATAATACTGTTGCTCCACACTTCACTGAAACGTGCTGTTGTTATTTTATGCCTGTTGCGACTCAGTTTATTGCCTGTACTTAAATTTAATTTAATCCACAAGTTAAATTGTTATCTATTTTAAAATTTTATAACTTAAATAGGTAAAAGAAATAAAATAAGACTTACTCACAATCAGTTTAATTTTACTACCAAAACGACCGGTTATGCTTTCTACAATTTGCAAAGCATCTTCAGTTCAAACGGTACAAAGTAAATTAAATGCTGAAATTATAAAAGCCCATATTAGGGTGCTGTCATATAAACATAAGGATCAAAAAACTTATAGTAATTATGCCAATATTACATGTCTGTATTTATCAATATGCATAAAATTGATTAAGCAGACAAAGTAAAAACCCACAAATTGGTAAGACATAATCTATTGAATTAAAGCTTCTTGAGGTGCTCCCCTCAAGAAGCTTCCTTGCTAATTGTCAGACAGTTACAATATTAAACGAAGATTACCCATCATTAGCATACAGAATAGTTTGAACTATGTATCACAAATCAATAACTAATAATTATTGTACAGGCATGTAAGTAGTATTTTGTTTGTTACTAATTTGTTACAATTTAATAGATTATCTCTTACAATTCCTGGGTTTTTACTTTGTCTGCTTAATCAATTTTATGCATATTGATAGATACAGACATGTAATATTGGCATAATTACTATAAGTTTTGGTTACTTTAAAGTGCATTATTAATTAAATCATTAAATCAGTTGTAATTTAGTTTAATTTAAATTAAAAAAAAATTGTTTTTGTACCCTTAAAAAAATATTTTAGTTAAAAATGTAATGCCGTTAAATAGAGAATTAAATTCTCGTTTAAATGAGGTGTCGCATTATACCGATTTCTATTTAAAAAAATTAAGGATTACGTCACTACACCTACACCAGTGACATCATACCTACTCCATGTACGTTATAAGATGGGTATTTTATAATAAAAATCGACCTGTTTCGGGATTTCCCTCAAAACTCGACGGTTACCGAAATAATGATAATATTCCATAATTTAGCCGTTAACTGTATAAATTTTTTAATGTTAATTTTATGTGAAATTTAAAAAAGTCGAATATATCGACTGAATAATGTCAGTGTCATATATGCTAACAAAAAGGAGAAGTAATTAAGACAGGTGACGTTTCGATAAGTGACAGTTGAATCGACACATGACTTAATTAACAAGTGCTTGTCAAAAATGCCGGCCACATGGTTATATTAGAATAATTTTAAATATTTAATAAAGGCTTTGTTTGCCATTTTTTCTCCAATTGGGAGATGTGATTGGATTGGTTTTAAAACATCTTTAATTATGATGATTGTGAAGAATGTTTTTCCACTACAGCAAGTTCTGAAAAAGCCCAAAATTATGTGGCAAAAGCTTGACTTTTAATAAAAGACACTTACTTAGAAGCACCCGTTTTTTATTGCTTCCTTAGTATTGGGCCGTTCCCGGTTACCTTCAACTGTCTGTTATATAGATATTACATATAGATATATATATATATATATATATATATATATATATATATATATATATATATATATATATATATATATATATATATATATACAAGAAATACTGGATATTAGTGACTGTCGATATAAACAAACAACGCAGTTTATTAGGGTTGCCGTCAGAAAATTGGCCGGGATGTTAATGAAACACTCTTTTGACTTTTTGTCTAGCTTTCGGGATGGTTTTATTCCTTTTTCAAGACACTGTAATAAAAAAAATATATAAAATATCACAATTCTTCAGTGCAACTTACTAGTCGTTGAGATTATTTATAAAAGCATTGACACTCAACATTAATAACACACATATAAAATATAAAATAATGGATTAAACACATTCCAAAATTTTTAAAATTTAGGTAAAAATAGTAAAACTTAGTTTATGGCATCTTTTAAAACACCCAGTAAAAGATGCCATAAACTAACATAAAAATTATAGAATGTATTTTGTCCATTATTTTATAATTTATATGTGTGTTATTAACGTTGAGTGTCAATGCTTTTATAAATAATCTTAACGACTAGTAAGTTGCACTAAAGAATTGTGATATTTTATAAATATTTACATATTTTTCTTATTACAGTGTCTTGAAAAAGGAATAAAACCATTCCGAAAGCTAGACAAAAAGTCAAAAGAGTGTTTCATTAACATCCCGGCCAATTTTCTGACTGCAACCCTAATAAACTGCGTTGTTTACGTTGTTTGTATATATATATATATATATATATATATATATATATATATATATATATATATATATATACAAACAACACAGTTTATTAGGGTTGCATATATATATATATATATATATATATATATATATATATATATTAAAATTATAAAATACATGATGTTTTATTTAAAATTATTGACTTACTGCAGTTTGAAGTTTAGAGAAATAGCGTATCATTTGTTAATACCTTGTATATATTAATTTCTGAAAGAACGTTATCTACTCTTTATGTAACAAAGTTTTAAAGATATTATAATTGCAATGTAAAGAGATATTAACTTTAAATATGATATTATAATTGCAATGTATAGAGATATTAACTTTAAGTTTGTCTCTATCTGTCAAATTTTATCTAGAAGCTTACGTAGAATCTAAAATGCAATAATATTATTTAGGGTGTTCTATTTAAAACAACAAAGTTTCTGTTTACTTAATGTATAACCGAAAATGTCTGTCAAAATATTTTCAATTTAAGTTTGACATAACTTCTAATCCCCACAAAACAATTTTCATAAATATCGTGAGAGCAGTTTCCAATATATAGATCGTATAAGCTAGTCGTGAAACATCCTGTATATAAACAATTGGCTCATGAAAGATGTTAATTTTTTTATGTTAATAATTTTTTTTAATCAAACTGGTTAATCTAAATCCAAAGCTATTGATATTAAATGACGATGAAAATATACGATTTATAAGGTATATTATATTTATTCCCATATTTAAAGAAAATGTTATTACCTCCTCCGCAAGTAGCTGAGCATAATGATGTATATGTTAACGTCCAGTAGTATAGTGGTTTGGAACATGACGATCCATCACCTCCACATACACCGCAGGCATCTACTTGTTTTTCCGATCCAATTTGTAGATCACATCCAACTCTCTATAAAATAAAGGAAATAATGTATATTAGTATGTTACTAAAATAATAATGTGTTACTAAAATAAAAAAGCGGCAGTCAACAGAGTCCGCATAGCCATGATGATTTCCAACCTTCGATAGAAGATGGAACTTAAAGAAGAAGAAGAAAATAACAAACGTATTTCCAAAAATGCTAACAATTTTTTTACACTAACAGAAACTTTTTAAAATTTTGCTTTTAAGTTCATAATGACACTGCTAATATTTTCAAAATAAAAGTAAGTATATATGCAATACATTATTATGTTTTATATTGCATATATTTGTTTGAATATAGAGCGATAAATAAGATAAATAACACCCAAAAAAGTAACTAAATATCTCACCAGATTATTCTTTTTTACATCCATATATACTTTTCTAGTTACTTGATATCTCAGTCTAATCGCATGTGTTCTTTTTATTTTAATAATAACATTCAGTTTTCGTAAGTATTGAGTTATAGAAAAATATAAGTAACAATAAATCAAAATAAAATTAAAATTAAAATTTTAATATTTATTAAATTTAAATATATTTCCCTTATTTAAAACTGATTGTGTATCAATCAATCACAATCAAGCAGAAAGTCAACAATGTAAAAGCTACTCTCTTCCATCTAAATTAATAAAACATACTAAAGTAGCAAAGAATTGGAGCAAACCCCAAAGTATACTTTGGGGTAATATCGGATAAATAAAATGATATCATGGTTTTTGCAAAGGGAAAAGCGTGATTGATGCAATCGTGAGTGTATTCGACGCGCTGCGCAACAGAGGGAATGAACACCGCTGGGGACGAGAACGAGGTAATAACAGCAATGGAGGAGAGATACTGTTCTGGTTACCTGATGAATATGGTGGCGGACTACGTTTCCGAGAGAAGAATTATGGTGAAGAAGGAAACAATCGTCGGCGTTACCACTGGGGTCCCTCTGGGATCTGTCGTTATGTATCTTGGCATACGACGGGATTATGAACTGTAAATATGATAAATATGAAGAGGGTACAAGTTCCTTTACATTCGCGGATAACCTCGCTGTGCTGGTAGTGGCGCGGGATGAGCCAGATCTTAAAAACTCGTGGCAAATGAAATTAAAACCATCATTGTAAAGGAACAAAAGAACAGACATGTGAAACTACAATTTGCTTCGCAGTATCTAATACCCAAGAAACACGTACACGTAAAGTATCTATGAGTGACATTGCACCAGAATTATAAGTGTATGCAAGAAGTGACCGGAATAATACGAATAGTGCGGCTGCATTGGAGAAGGTGATGCCCCAAAATTTTGGAACCCAAATTCGAAAGAAGGAGACCCTTACACGGTGGTGTGCAGTCGATCGTTCTATACGCGGCAGTGGGGTGCTGGCCTACAGGAGGCTTATGGCATGAGTAGACAGAACAAGTTTGCTGCGTGTGGAATGCTTCTACAGAATTATGTCTGTGGCAGCCTTGTAGACTATCACTGGATGTGTTTCGCTGCATTTGTTGGTAGTAAAAAGAAAAGATAAGATAAGTGAAGAGACCTAAACCTCATTATGGTCGAGAAAAGGGGAAGGCCAATTGAAAGATAGTAAGAAGAGTGGAACAGCACGAAGGATGTGGCTTAGTGGACAAAGATGCTGATCCCGAACCTAAGAGATTGGATGGACTGCGGTTACAGGCGACTTGATTATTTCCTAACGCAGATGCTTACAGGACAGGGATATTTTAGAGCCTACTTTTCTAGACTGTACACTGTGGATACCCGCACACTGCAACACATACAATATTAGAGCGCAACAGATAAATAATAGAAATGAACAAAATGTAAAAAGAGACAGATGTGAATTTTGTAACAGTGAGAAAACTTATTAAGAGAATTATTGAAAATAAAGCAGGTTGGACTAGTGCACACAACTTTATCCATGCAGTGATCAATGAGAAAGAAGAGGAAGAAACGCTACTAGATCAACGGCAAAGGTAACAGGAAAATATTCTGTAAATTAAAGGTAGAGGGAATTCGTTTTGATAAGAGGCGAACAAGTGAATTATACTGTGGTAGTCAGACTGTAGGGAAGGAGGAATACCGGGCCGGTAGTGATGCGGTTTTAGGAGCGAAGACAGTCTTCCACGAGTTATCTGGAAATAAGTTCCCCAAAAAAAATTTTTTAGTACCAAAAAAAAGGGCAACAGGAAAAAGGGACAGGAGCCTCCTTGCTAACAGTCTGTGGATAAAAGAAGACAGTGCATCGAAAGTAATGCTTGGCCTTACAGCGGCTGTTCTACTTTCAGAGCGCCGGATGACAAAGAAGGATCTGGTTTAGAAGGTAGGCAGTAGTAGTAGGTTGGCGTAGACTCTGCGATGAGATGGCGTTTTAAAGTACCTTGAAAATTATCGCCGGAACTACTAAGAACGAATCCTGTACTCAGTCAGGCATCTTCCTAAGCTAAGACAAAGATGTCTTTTGAAGATTTCAGACCCCCTTGATAAAGACAAAAAAACAAAAAGATACTAGGCTAAGTAAAATGTAAGTTTAATCTAAATAAAAGTATATTCAAATAAATAACAAAATAAAATTAACTTCTGTATAATTTGCACAATAAAATTAAAATACGAATCCTAGTGAATAAAACCGATAGCGCTATGGTCCACTGGCGCCGTTATAACCTGCGAAAAATAAATATTGGCGATACTTGGAGGGTTGAAGACAAAGGACGATGTATTGGTCAATACCAAAATGCCGGGAAAGACTAATCAATACTTAATCTAGTTTAGAGGTGTCTGATCGATCAGTACTCGACCCGGACAAGGAACGGAAAACGATCAATCAGTACTTGGTCGCCGACGGGAAAGACGGTTTTGATGAATAGAAGACCCGGGTTAGAATACTGAAAAACCCGAAGTTTTACGAAATTTGGAGTCTTAAAAATCGCACCAATGAAGCAATATATAGGTTATACGTATTAGTGTCCCCTCTAAAATAAAAGAACATATTGCAAAAGAAAGTCGAGCTAGTAAACACTAAACACTAAAGTTAAGTTACAACAAATAAATAGGATTGCTTATATCGGATGCAAATGCACAACTCGTGTTAGAAGATTCAAGTGTTTTAAATATAACAGCAATATTCGTATAACATTGATATTATTCAAAGGGTTTTCAGTGCTGGTTTTGTAGTTTTAGATTTTAATACATTTATACATTTAAGTAAACAATAATATTCCAAAATGTACAATAAATTGTTGTACAGCTTGAAGGGGGCTAAAATAAATATTAGATTTTTAATCACTAAGAAAGACCAGAGTTCCTTTATAAAACAACAATTTAAAAAGAAGTTTGCAAAGTTGAATCGTTTTCCAAATATTTGAGGAGTCCTAACAGGATCTTATTAAACGAGCAAAGCTGGTGTAATTAGTTTGACAACAACTTTGGGTATAAAGTTGTAACTTTTGCAGATTCAATTAAACATTGCAAACTCTAATTAGGTTTCTAGAGAATCTGCAAAACTAAAATATGCAAGGTGATCCGTTTTGACTTCCTTTTTGGAACTTATAATTTTAATGATACAAAGCGAACAGTCGCTCCACTCGGAAGTAAAATTTTATCAAACTTACTACAAAACATAGTTTATATTGTGAAGATTGTTTTATTGGGAAGTCTAAGAAAAGTATTATCGTAAAAGTTAAATACAAAATAAATAAACGATTGAGATAAAAATTATATAGGTTTTCTACTTGTATTATTTTATTTTTCAGGCTATAAATTTATTATATGTATTTGCTGTCACATTATAATGGTAAATGTATAGTAGGTATATTAAAAAAATATTTTTTATACACTGATACCTACGCAAAATTATGTTTATAATTATAATTGTGATCAGTGACGTAATCATTAAAAATTGCGAACAGCCATAATTTTACACAATTAGTTTTAACCCTTTCGGTTCTTATGGGATATATTTAGCCCATCGTTAATAAAAAAATCTGGAGGAAAAATCAATCATCAGAAGTACATCTATATCTATCTCACTCGAACAATACATCCTACTGTTCGACTTACTGCCACAATTTACACGTGCAAACATTCAGTTGCTTCCCAGAATTTAAACGAAATTGTTGTCTACATAGGACAAGTGTGTTTTATTATTTTTGTATTAGTTGTCGTTGTTTATTCACAAGGTTGATTATTAAAGTTATACTTCTATACGCACGGTCGGCGTTGGAAATTTGCACGGGAGTGAATCTGTGAAACCATTACATATGTAAGATAATGAGTAAGAGAGAGACATAAGATATATTTTCTCTCTCTTCCTCTCTCGAGAATAAAAATGTTCCTTTTGTATATATATATATTTATTATTATAAATATATTATATTATATATAATATTATATACTTATATAATAAAATATATATTAATATTATTATTTATGTGATATGTTTTGTATTATTTATTCATAATTATTTTAGGCTTTTGTATTTCAAAATAATCACTGTATGACAGACAACTGTCAATTTTGAAATCCGTTAGTATCATGTCTAATTGGCAAATCTTTTACGTGTTTGGTTTATACGCTGGTGTACGTGAGTTCGAATCCCAATATGAATTTCCTTTTTTATTTTTGAAATATTTAAAAACCTCACGTTAATGTTATTAAATATATGTAATATACGCAAAAATGCTAAATTTTAAAATAAAATAAAAAGTTACAACATAATTGTTGGTTTTTTATTTTTATCTTCGTAAAGTAAGTTATGTATATTGGCACTTTTAAATACTTATGAATATTGCATTTTAATTTGTATTGTATTATTATATTTAATTATGTTGCAGTGTATTGTATTGTAATTTTTATATTAATAACAAAATAAACAATAAATTTTACTGCAGAGTATGTGTAAATTTTTTTTTTTGCATTCAACTCCTTTTATACATATATGAAAATAAAAATATATATTTTCATTAAAATATTGATACAATCCTTCATTTACTATACTCCTATTACAGGTCAAATGTTTATATACAGCAAACGATGCACCATATACCTATATACCTAATTCTTTTTCTCTTTCTGTTCTCTCTTACCTATAGCATTAAATATGTAATGATTGTGCAGATTGACTCTCATATAAATTTGTAACGGCGAACGCGTGTATAGAAGTATAAATTCTACCGGCAGTCCCACTGGACTGCCACACCCGTTTTTTATGATTTATAGGTAAGTCAATAATTTTGTTTTACAAATAATTTAGTGCAGATGTAACTCATAATGGAAGGAAAAGTTAAAGGAAAAAGAGGTCCTGGAAGAAGAAAATGCTCCTGGCTGAAGAATGTAAGAGACTGGACAGGCATGGACACATATTCGATACTAAGAACAGCTCAAGATAGAGAGCAATTTGCTGTAGTTATAGCGACCCTTCCGTAATGAAGAAGAAAGCTTAAGAAGAAGTGTAACAGCATTTTATTAAAATTAATTTATTCAACAAAAAACATAATATAATTTAAGAATAGTTCTTTCTATAATTAAGCATATTTTAGGCTACAAATAAGTAAAATATTTTTTTACTCGGTATTGAAACTTTTCTCACGAATTATCAGCAACAACCGGTAACGAGTGGTAAATACAAGTTCAGTGATTAAAAATACTATAAGAATAAGATAAGTAAATATTATACAATTTTATAAAATGTATTCTTTTCGCCTATCCGATTTAGCAAATCGCTTTATAATTGCATCAACATCTAGAGACATTTCAGGATACACATTGATGAGTGCTAAACCACTTAACTTCTCCTCCGAAAATCTATTTCTAAGCTAAAGCTTTAGACGCTTAAGCGTAGAAAAAGTACGTTCTGCTGTTGCTGAACTGATTGGCAGTGTGATTAATATTTGCAGAAATATTTTGATATTTGGATATATATGAATATCGCAGTTTTCTAATAGTTCTAAAATAGAATCAGGAAGTTTTCCATTATTTTGCACGACTTTTCCACTTTTGAATCCACAGTGAAAATTCTTGTTCTGCAGTATATGGTCCAATAATATCCTGGAAGGTGTCAACAATTTTTTTTAATGCAACTTTATCTCCTGGTGTGTTATCAGTTTTAGGTAAACCAACTCGAAGATTAAATATATTCATAACTTTCGCTAAAAGTCGTTCTTCTAAATCAGTTAAGATATTGTCTAAAAGGACTAAATAAATAGATCTTCGGAAATATTCTTCGCAAGAGTTAGCAGGTTGGTTTTGACGACAGGTTTGACGAAAAACTACACGAGGCATCTTCAATTCAATGTCTAGTTGTTCAGCTATTTTGTTTACTTCATAGTAAAGTTTGATAAAAACAGATTCAGCATTTCATCTTTTATTTTGAAGAATGCATTTAGTATCCTCTATGGCCTCAGTAGTCTTCTTGAAATATAATTTTGGTGACTGAAGAAGACGACTAAGTAATACAGTTGTACCTAAAACATCACTAAGACAAACTACTGAAATGAGAAATTTTGGGCTCCTAATAATTTGCATTATTGAAAATGCGATAGCTGACATTTTACTGCCCTTCCAAGTAGAAATTGTTTCAAGAACGTTGTATATTTTGATGATAAATTCGCCCTGGAACTAAAGATGACCTTCATGCCTTTCAACCCAACGAGTTTCACAAATACCTTGGACAGCAGCCCCCAGTTCCTTTATTTTTTTTTTGACTAACGTATCAGACAGAGCTAATGCAACAACAATATTCACTTTGATATTTATTGTATTATAGCTGTTCTTCGAGACTAAGAACAGCTCAAGATAGAGAGCAATTTGCTGTAGTTATAGTCAACCTTCAGTAATGGAGAGGGCACCTTAAGAAGAAGATTTATTATAGATAAATTATAAAATGTAGCACACAGTCTCAACAATTATAATACACATTCCAATTACAAACAACCAATTCATAGACAAAACTGAAGATAAGAAATACCTAATACAAAATAAAAATGTGCTAATTTCGTGCGAAATGTCATGTCATGTACATTGAATGAGCAATAATGTGTAGGCGGTAAATATATCTCATCGAAATCGCGTAACTGTGAATTCGAAGAAGTCGGGGTAGCGTTAGTCGAGCGAGGTATTACTGTATTCAGAATTGTTGATTTTTTTAAAGAGCAATGTCAAAAGGCTTCCGCATAATTCTACACTTACCCCTAGAATAAATGAGTTTGAATCATTTCAACTCTTGACTTCCTGCTTATAGGGTTGATGGGTTTTAAATTATTTTTTTTGTAGGATTCTTTAATTTATATTTAATTTAGTTTGCGGGGAGGGTGTCATGACCCCCGTGACCCCCTTAGATCCGCCACTGGTACTAATTGTTATTATTGAAAAATGTACGTTGGAGCATACGAGTAACACTAGCATTAAAATATGGGAGGTATTTATCCCTATCGAATCATACTTTGTATCTTATTACAGAAAAAGAAAATTGGATAAACATTAATTACAATATTTAGCTGATAATTTAATTTATGAAGAAGTAACTGCTATCTTGAAGAACTCTATCAGGATAGCAGTTCAGAATACGCAAAATTGCAAATGGTTATCTGATAATGATACAGAAAGTGACACTAATTTTAAAGTTGAAGATCCCGAAGAGTTGCCCCAAGAACAATCTGACGATGAGTTGCCGCCATAACAACCTGTTGATATTCCTACAGCTTATAGTACAATACTAAATGTAGGGTACAGGGAAAAAATGAGGTATGTCAGAAATAACACATTCTGAAAGAAGGCGATTATAATACTTCAAAACGACACAAACGTTATAGGCTGGTCATTTTCATTGATCATAGTATTACTGGAATTTAAATATAAGGTTTCAGTTGAATTGAAAAAACACAAATTATTCTACTTTCTTTATTTTGCCAAATATTTAGAAATTTTACACATTAATTCAAAATATTAAAGTAAAAAAGGAGGTATGTCAAGAAAAGAAGTAACAAGGTTGATACAAAAAAGCATTTTATTTCAGAAAACAAACAACGTTTATTATAAAAATAATATTTATGTAAAAGAACTTAAAAATAGTTTTTTTCCAACAATTTTATAGCGTCTACAGGAGATTTGGGTAAAATGGGTCTCTAAATTATTCATGCGGACGGTCATCAAAACAACGTTGGGCATCTGAACCACATAATTTTTTTTAAATGCTGCAGGTCTGCATATTTCGCTTTACTGAAGCGCTAAAAAAATAACAAAAATAAAGCTTTATAAAAATAATTCATTGGGGGGTTTTACCTGTGTAACCATATGGAGGTACCTCAAATTCCATTTCTGGCAATTTGGGGGTAGTCAATCTCTGCTGTATTATTACTGTGGTCTCTTAAGTTCCATTGAATGTCCACTTTTAAAAATACTCCTGGGGACATTCTTCAACATGAAACGGTGATGGTTTTCATCTAGCAGTTTTATACACTTCTGTCCGGTCTTGAAAAAGCTCGGCTTTTGATTTTTAATTGACAAATCCAAAATCTTTGTCACATTCCAGGTAGGAATGTCTCCTAACAGAAAAAGTTATTTGGATAGAGTACAGTCTCTTCTCATGATAACCTATGTTATGAATAAACCAAAGAACAGTGTAGTTTTTATTCTGGCCTCCTCACGAGTAGCACAAGATATTCAAGTTTCGTACTTTTCGATCAAGATAGTTGTAGATATAGTGACGAAGCAGTGAACAAACATGATCGCTATCTTTTTTGGCAACAGTCTCGGGGTACATTTAAAATATGGACTCAGCTAAAGACAAGACTTGTATATTGAACCAGTGTAAACTCAATTGTCTCTTATAGTAAACATCATTTGTACTAATTTTGGGTATTTGCAGATTTTTTGCAAAATCCATGCATATAGCCTCTGTTTGTACATTTTTTCTACTAGCTATTCTCGCAGCTTGTGTTCTGTTATAAAATTATTGGACTTTAATTTTATGTAGCTTATTTTCTATATCTAGTTGCTTAATATCAGCATTTAATTTATTTGTTTCGTCCAAAGATTTTGCTAATAGACACTGTTTCTCAAGACTTTTAATTTTTGCTAAATATTCACCAAAAGAACTACACGTATAGGTCCTTGGTAAACCAAAGGAAATATTAAATTCAGTTAAAAAAATACTTTTATTTCGTATGAAGTACGCACGTCTGGAAATTTTTCTACGTACATTCTGTACATTTTGTTAATATTTAAATCCTCAGATAAGTATAATTTCGATGAGTCTTTCAAACGATAATGACTTTTTCTGCCCCTAAAGGACCCTATATGCTGCATTATACAGTTTTTTGTTTCCAGAGAAACTTGATTGACGATGGTTTTTATGTCTTTCTCTAGTATCTTTTGGAGCGTGACCTTCTGACATACTGGAGCTTCTTGTGTTTCGTCATTTTCATTATAACGGATTTTTTAACAAATGGCGGCATCATGAAGACGTACAGAGTCCTCTGCTACTCGTGGTCTTCGTTGGTACTGTAATTAATCCGCATAAGTATATATTTTGGGCATCTGTCGACTCCATAAAGTTTCTAACTTTCGAACTTTCTAATAATTTAAATTTTTGCTCGTTCCGGTATTTGTAGAAAACACTTAAACCTAACCCACTTACAATCAGGTTCTATTGCATGGCTTTGTCGATTTAATTTTTTATTTACTTCATGAATTCGTCCACATTTTCTACGTTTCTTTGCATTATTTTCCCGTGTGTCCATAATATCACATTTCATAAATTCGTCACTCTCACTAGACATATTTACAACTTGAGAACTCTTCTTTTAGGTTAAGTAAATAAACATACATAACATCTAAACACCACTGAACCACATAGAAACTAAATGGTATTAACCGCTTCGTCGGCGTCGCTCACATTGACATCCCCCCTTTTTTCTCTGTAGCGCTCGGATATGCCTCCTTTTTTACTCTGTATAACAAATATAAAAATATGTGACTAATATTCTGACTAATCTCTTTCATCAATGTAAAGTTTTTACATGGAATAGTATCCAGTGAGTGCCTAATTATCTCAGTGTCGCCCGTCATTTGGAGGTTGACATACCTCCTTTTTTTCCTGTACCCTTCAAATGTCTCTTAAATTGAGTGGCAGTCATCTTATGAGAATTTTATTCACCGAAAAATCCACCGATGGGTGAAGTTTTTGGTTTCCGATTTAGAACATAGATACACTACTGATAATATAATTTAAATCTAAAATGAATGAAGTATTTGCGAATCAACAAACAAGTTTTGAAATAAGTGAATAAGTCGACCGTTACTTAATGGAAGTTCATTTTATCTAAAAATAAAACAACGAAAAACTTCTACCCTTTTTCAAAATTTATTACAAATTATTTTCACTACACTTGTTTCGGCAAGTGCCTTTCTTAAGTGATGTATTTTTATTATTCATCTGGTGTTCTTTTCAAACTTTTATTCCAAGTACTGATATTACTAAAGCATATGGCTCATAAAACATTTTTTTAGCAAAGGAATATATAGTGAAAATAAAGAAAATATTATATAAAGATATATAAAGAAAATTTATACGCCTACGAATTGATACTTAAATTATACTTAAATTTACTAAGATGTAAATTAGAGCTGGAAGGTCAAATAATAGAACAAGTGATGGAGTTTAAATATCTAGGCATCACATTATTTAGCTACGGAAAGCTCGAAACCGAAGTGGAAGATCAAGTGAATAGAGCAAACAGAGCCACAGGCTGCCTATATGAAACAATATGGAGAAATAAAAATATCGGGAAAGAAACAAAAGACAGAATTTACAAAACAGTCATCAGACCAATAATGACATGCGCGGCAGAAACAAGACCTGACACAAAGAGTACAAAAACGATGTTAGAAACAGCAGAGATGAAAACACTTGGAAAAATTGATGGTAAGACACTATGGGACAGAGCTAGAAGTGCAGATATACGACGTAGATGCAAGGTGGAGAACATCAAGAACTGGGTAAGAAATAGAAGAGTAGAATGGAACGATCATTTAAGCCGAATGACAACAGATAGAGTAGTAAAGACGGCAAGATATGGTTCTCAATAGGAAGACGATCAGTATGAAGACCACGAAAATGATGGAATGACAACTTACTGAAGGCACATTGAAAAACAGACCTATTATATATATCATGTCTATATAAAAAGAATAAGAAGAAAAAGAAGAATTTATACTTTATACAAAGGGAAAATATCCTATCAGTTCAGAAACATATATAAAATAGCTTAAATAATTTAAAAAATTGGTCCAAATCAAACAGATTAAAATTTTTTGAATCTAAAACAAAGTGCATGTTGTTTTTAAAAAAATATAACCTACCAAGACCGAGACTATACCATATTGAAAGATTTTGCTGGTGATATAAAGTTTTTAGGAATTATATTCAACAAAATATTTACGTGGAGAAATAATGTTCACAGAGTAACAAGAATGGATAAGAGAAGTAATGGCGAAATAAAGCAAAGAACATCAACAGAAACAGACATACTAACATATATAGAACAAAAAAGACTAAAGTGGTATGGACATGTAAGAAGAACTAGTGACAGCAGATGGATAAAGAGAATAACCGAATGGAGCCCCATAGGAAGGAGGAAAATAGGACGACCCCGAAAATCCTAGAGGAACGAAGTAGACGACGCCATGAGTAAGAGAGGCCTAAACGATGGAGAATGGGACAATAGAGAGAGATGGAAACGGTTGAGCGAGGGAAGGCAGTGAATACTGTAGAATCCCTGAATATGTATATAATAATGTTCAATGTATACCCACAACCAAACTTATATGGAAACACCATCTATTTGCAAAAAGCTTGAAAATAAATTAATCGATAAAACAATTAGATAATAGAGCTCGGTATGTTATAGATAATTTGCTTTAGATGCAAATTAAACGAAAATAAATAAACTAACTTTTGCGTCGTTTAAAAACGAGAATATGCCTTATTTGAAACGCAAAATGTGCAAAAGGAAAAAATTATTGGTATTGTGGAGCAAAGAACACAAAGGTATTTTAGAGGAACATAGCTGCACTGGTAGGCGTAACACAGGGCGTTGTATCAACAACCTATACTACGTATCAGGAATAAGGAACGCTTAAGAATAGGCTAAGACAAATCACCAAAAATAACAACAGCTCATTTCGATTGTTTCATTGTCCCAGTTGCTAGAATAGATCCAACAATTTCTCATTCGCTGCTCCAAAGGCAACTTTTGGAAGCTACAGTTGTAAGTATTTCAGTTGAAACGATTAAAAAAGATTTTTGCATTGGAAATTGGCAATATGTGCTATTTTCACACGAAACCAGCATTTGTGTAAAATCAGGTGACTAACGAATTCGTGTACTTAGGGGCGAGAGATCTCATACAAGATATGAGAAATATGGAAATACGTGCTTGGCGGAGGAAGGCGATGGATAGGGACGACTGGAGAAAAATTCTTGGGGAGGCTAGGACCCACACAGGGTTGTAAAGCCAAAATGATGATGATGATGAGGGGCGAGAAGACAAGACATATAAAGACCTATTAAGGAGAAAGTGTCATGTTCTGGAGAGGCATTATCATCACTAAAAAAGCTCCTCTGATTTCTATCCAACCAACTTTAACAGTTCGTAGGTATGTTGATTTGTTTCTAGAACCTGTAGTTGGCTCTAGAGATGTGCAGTGGAAGAAAATTTAATTTTCATGCGTGATAATGCACATCCACACACCAGCAGAGTGACTGCAGACTTACTTGAAGCGGAATGTGTCACTGTGGCTTGCTTGCTCACCCGACCTTAACCCTATAGAGCATTTGTGAAATATACTTAAAAAGAATTAAGGCTTGCCAAGATAATCCACAAAATACCACACAGCTAGTACATACTGCTCTTGAAGAATGAAACAACCTATCTTACCAAAAATTTAATAATTTGTTTAGGATCATGCCTAAACAAACTTCAGTTTACATTTTACATTGAATTTTTTTATGCTAATGACTTTAAAACAAATCTTTTCAATTTGATATTTTAAATAATTTATTGTTTTCTTTAATTTTTATATATTGGTGATTCAATAGCTTTTAAAATAAATATTGTTTGTCTTCTTACGTTGGGTTTTTGAAGTTATACTTCTATACGCGCGCTCCACGTTGGAAATTTGTATGGGAGTGAATCTGTGAAATCATTACATATGTAAGATAATGAGTAAGAGAGAGACAGAAGATATATTTTCTCTCTCTTCCTCTCTCGAATATAAAAATGTTTCTTTTGTATATATATTATATATAGACATATAATATTATATATAATATAATAAAATATTTATTAATATTATTATTTATGTGATATGTTTTGTATTATTTATTAAATGTTCATAATTATATTAGTCTTTTGTATTTCAAAATAATAATCTCAATAAATCACTGTATGACCCAGAACTGTCAATTTTGAAATATGTTTGTGTCATGTCCTCGGTAGTATAGTAGTCAGTATCCCAGCCTGTCACGCGGGAGACCGGGTTTCGATTTTTAGTCGGGGAGGACTTTTTTATTAATATTATTACATGGTAAATTAAACATATATGCGTAAGTAGAAAAGTTATGTATATTATTGTCATTTTTAAATACGTATGAATATTGCATTTAAATTTGTATTGTATTATTATATTGAATTATTTTGCAGTGTATTGTATTGTATTTTTATATTAATAACAAAATAAACAATGAATTTTACTGCAGAGTATGTGTAAAAAAATTTTTGGATTCAACTCCTTTCATACATATATGAAAATAAAAATATACATTTTCATCAAAATATTGATTCAATCTTTCATTTACTATTTTCCTATTACAGGTCAAATGTTGTTTATTAGCTGTTAGTAAGTTGTCAATCATCAATAGTAACAGACATACTAACATATATAGAACAAAAAAGACTAAAGTGGTATGGACATGTAAGAAGAACTAGCGACAGCAGATGGATAAAGAAAATAACCGAATGGAGCCCCATAGGAAGGAGGAAAAGAGGACGACCCCGAAAATCCTGGAGGAACGAAGTAGACGACGCCATGAGTAAGAGAGGACTGAACGATGGAGAATGGAACAACAGAGAGAGATGGAAACGGTTGAGCGAGGGAAGGCAGTGAATACTGTAGAATCCCTAAATATATATATATATATATATATATATATATATATATATATATATATAGTAAGCTGTTATTAATTCTGTTTCTCTTTCTGCTATGTCTTACCTATAACATTACATATGTAATGATTGTGCAGATTGACTCCCAAATAAATTTGTAACGGCGAATGCGTGTATAGAAGTGTAACTTCTACCGGCATACCCGTTTTTTTTTTTTAAATTAGCTTAAAATACTAGGAAATATTAGATAATTCCCTAACGGTTTGTTAGTATGTATCTACTTAATATATGGATTAAATTTAATAAGAACAATTCGTGGGCAGATTGTACATCATTATTAAACATACATAAATCACTAATCAGAACAAAACTCGATTATATCTCCATTGTGTATACATCAGCTAGCCACACAATATTAAAATAAATCGAGATAGTTCAAAATACACCAAATTTCGAATTGCGAGCTTTTTGAGCATCACCTACAGAAAGTCTTCAATACCTAACAGGAGAGTTGCCGCTCAATTTAAGAAGAATATATCCTAGTCTAACTTATGCTGTCTAACAGTTCACTCCAATTTAAATATTCGTGTCATACACAACACTGAAAGTAATCATTTCACTGAAGTCCTTGTGGATAAAAGTAAAACGAATATTTTCTAAGAAAGGAATCGACAGACAGTATTTAAGTAGTAGTAGTTATTTATTGAACTACCATTAATCTTATTCCCAGTTAATATGAAGAGACGGCTCGTTGGATAATACCTCTACCATACATTAATCTCAGTCTGATTGCTTTCGACAAAGATCAAACAAACCATACTAATACACTTCAATCCTTCCTTTATAATATCAATATAATAATAATATTACTATTAGCCATGAAGACTATTATGTCTTATATATTGATACATCTGGATATCTATATATTGATACATTAATGTCAGGCCATGGAGTGGGGTGTCAACTTTGGAAAAATGGTCTGCACCCTATTCTTAGACTGTAGTCAACACCCCGAGGTATGAGCGGGAACACAAAGTGAATAAATACTCATACGCTTATGAAACGCACCTGGCGGATCATAAGGGCCTTCACATTTTACTCTTTTTCAACTTGTCTTGAGTGAAATGTCTTTAATCTTTCCTATCAGCCTCTCTTGTTTCTTCCGACCCCGAATGGCGATTAGGTTTCCGAAGGCACAAGGGTCACTATGTTTCCTTCTACTACAACTCTAAAACTCGCCAACACGCTTGGCCAGCGCGGCGTTTCAAGGCCAAATTTCCCCTCATGATGGATACATCAAGTGTACGGCCCTCAGTCCCCGGCCAAGGTGGCGGTCAGAACAGTGTTGGAGCAGATGGTGCTAAGAATCACCGGAAGAGATCAGGCCACCAAAACAAACTACAAATGCTTATATGTGCCTACAATGTACAAACTTTATCAACAGAAGCATCAATGATAGAACCGGAGAATGAACTACAACACATAAAATGGGATATTCGGTATAAGTGAAGTTAGGCGTCGAAAAGAAGATCAAATAATACTTAAGTCTGGAAATATGTTCCACTTCAGAGGAAACGAAGATTTATCTGTTGGAGGAGTGGGTTTTTTAATCCTTAAAAATTAGGTACCAAACATAATCATAATAAAAAGTATATGTACCAGAGTCATTTATCTTATTTTTAAATTAAACCCAAGATACAAACTTAAAATTATACAGGCTTACGCACCAACTACGAGCCACCCGGATGAGGAAGTTGATCAATTTTATGAAGATATCAGAGCAGCTATACAAACTTCAAAAACACATTACACATTGATAATTGGAGATTTTAACGCCAAATTGGGATTCAAACAAGATGATGCAGAATCTGCTATGGGAAACTTTGGTTTTGGTGAGAGAAATGAGAGAGGTAACAGGCTTCTTGACTTCTTACATCAGGAAAATCTCTTTGTGATGAACTCATTCTTCGGAAAGAAACCCCAACGTAAGTGGACATGGAAGAGTCTGAACCAAAGAACAAAAAATGAGATTGATTTCATAATATCAAATCGGAAAGATATTGTTCAGGGTGTAACAGTATTGAATAAATTTTCAACAGGGAGCGACCATAGACTAATTAGAGCAAAAACCACTTTTAACACTGAAGTTGAAAGAACAAAAATAATCCTCAAAAAGAAAAGTGGAAAATGGCTATTCCCAGAAGATATAACACTTTACGAAGAAAATATTAAGACTAGTTTGGATACACACGACTTAGAGAATATCAGAATCAATGAAATGAACAATAATATTACTCAAATATTGAAAGAAGCTGAAAAGAAATACTGTCCTCGTCCTGAAAACAATAACAAAAAATTAAGCCACAACACAAAACATCTTCTAGAGGAAAGAAGAAAACTTAGGGAAAATCAGGATCATAACCAAAAAGAACTAAGAATTTTGAATAAGAAAATTAAAAAGGAAGTTAGAAAAGATCTGAGACGATACAATACGATGGAAATTACTAGAGTAATAGAAGAAAACAAAAGCTTGAAAGTATTCAGACAGAGCATGTCCATTGGAAGAAAAAACGTCCACAAATTAAGAAATGTATAGGAGCAAACCATTGAGGATAGAGTTCAAATTATGAACACGATAGAGAGTTTTTATAGACAACTAAACAAAGAACAGCAATGTAACCGAAGAGGATCAGTACCAAAGATAATCAATCAGGGATCTGAAATTTTACCGGACGTAACATTCAATGAAGTTCGAAGGTCAGTGCAAGAAATGAAAAACAATAAGTCCCCCGGAGGCGATAAAATAGTGGCAGATGCCTTTAAAGTGGTTGGAAAAAGATTATGGCAGGTCCTTGCCAAACTATTCACTAGATGTTTGCAGGAAGCAATAACACCAACCCAGTGGTATAACGCAAAAATTGTCATACTTCATAAAAAAGGGGATGCTACCGACCTCAGGAATTACAGGCCCATAAGTCTACTTTCACATATCTATAAACCATTTACAAAAATAATTACGAAACGACTAGAAAATAAATTGGAATTTTATCAGCCCATAGAACAGGCGGGTTTTAGAAAAGGTTATGGAACAAACGATCACCTACTGGTAATAAAAAATATTATAGAAAAATGCACCGAATATAATAAAGCACTAGCTTTAATATTTGTCGACTATGAAAAGGCATTCGACACCGTAAATCAACAAAAAATGGAAGCCTTGACAGAATGCCGAATTGACTATCGGTATATAAATATAATTAAACACATATACCAAAACGCAACAGCCAGTGTTGGAGTGGGTGATCGTCAAACCCAGAAATTCCCGATTCAACGTGGAGTACGCCAGGGGGACATCATATCGCCGAAACTGTTCACTACGCTTTTGGAATATATATATATAAAAGGGCAAAACTGACCGACAAGGGCATAAACATAAACGGAGAAAAACTTAGCCATCTAAGGTTTGCACATGATATTGTACTAATAGCTGATAGGATAGATGAGGACCAAAGAACTTTTAAATCAGTTCTACCTTTCCTCGCTAGAAGGGGGATTGAAAATAAATATATCTAAAACCCAGATCATGACAAATCTTGTAGTCAGCGAAGATATATGCGTAGGAACAAGATCCATAGACCAGGTAATGGCCTATAAATACCTAGGTCATGAGATTCACATAGGAAAACATAACCAAACCGTTGAGCTTCTCTGTCGTATAAGACTGACTTGGGCAGCCTTCGGCAAGCTGAACCATATTTTCAAATCGTCTGATATACCAATATTCCTTAAAAGAAAAACGTTTAATCAGTGTGTTTTGCCAGTGTTAACTTACGGTGCGGAAACGTTGACAATGACAAGGAAAACAGTTCAAAAGATCCGTGTATGTCAAAGGTCGATGGAGCGTGCTATGTTGGGCGTTTCACTACGAGACAAGATCCCAAATCGCCAGCTACGACAAAAAACAGGAGTGGCTGATGCAGTAGAAAGAGTAGCAACACTGAAATGGAACTGGGCAGGTCACGTGGCTCGAATGACAGATAATAGATGGATAAAGCGGATACTGGAATGGAGACCAAGAGATGATGCCTACCGAAGCAGAGGTCGTCCACCAACACGTTGGACTGACGATCTAAAACGTTGTCATAGGAATTGGATGGAGATCTATGTCCAGCAGTGGATAAGCGAAGATTAAATGATGATGATTGATACATCTTAAACCTCAGACAGTTTAGGAACTACCGCTATATGTTCTGATCAACATTACAAATTCAAATTATGTATTTATTAAATTATTCAAAAACTAAATTAAATAGGTATATTACACCAAAAAAACACCAATATCATAATACTTTGTGTCCCATCATATTTAGGTATTCGACAAAACAAAGAAGCAGTCAATTCAACAATAGTTAGTAAAATAGTTGATCATGGCATTAAAACTAATTAAATCCGAACTCTAGTGTGATTTAAAGTGATTTTGTACATCTAAATCTATTGTTTCTTTCTTTTACCTTCATCTTAAGCAGAAACGTCAGTAATTGTTATAATACCTCTATCAGTTTTTCACCTTGTTACTATCCGTTTATTTATGTATAAGTAGTCTTCCATTGTATGTATCAACTGCTTGTCTATTAATAGAGGTATACCGGTATAAATAACCTGCTATAATATATCCTCCACTCTAACTTTATGTTAATATAAAAAACTGCTCAATAGAGAAACAGAAATCAGTTTTCATGAAATGTCAATCTGTTCCAATAATAAACAAGTGAAGTACTTCTTTCAGCAAACCCTTTCAAAGTATGAAATATTCAACACTGAGTATATGGCAATAATGAGAGTGAGCTAACAAAACCATTTCGTTTTTTGTCAGGGATTGACACCCTTGAGACGAGGGTGATGAATAAATGAGAGGTTTGAAGTGTATCGAGAAGTAGGACAGCTCCCGCCATAAGATGCCGGATGCATTTTCCGACATTTTCACACTTTCCCTTTTCCACATCGCTTTTCACGTCGCATCGCTTTTCTATCGTCATTTAGAAGCTTCTTTGGCTTCAGATAAGCTTACTTTTCCTTCTAAAATGTTTACTGTAGCCACAATACGGAACAATAAATATTTCAAGATGCCATTGGAAGAAAATAAGTTTGAGCTAATAAAACTTTTTCGAAAGAAAAGAAACGTATTGAAGTGTACTCGTATCAAACTATAATATATTTTTACACAAAACCACCAATAAATATATTGTCAGTTATTAATCGTGCGAAGGTTTCCTTTTCATGTAGAATTATTTAATTTTGACAAAATAAATGTATACTGCCCATTTATTATCATTATTATGTTTTTAGATAATTAATTAAATAAAATACCTTTTAAAGAAATCATTTTTTAAACAAAAAAGTGGTTCTATATTTAAAGCTATTCTTTCTTATTGCATTATGTGTTAAGTGTTCTTCTTAAAGGTTTTTCAGACCGTTTGGTAGGTAATCAATTTCAATTTAATATTATGTTTATGTTTAGTTCATCTAGCGTTATTGATTCTCACTACGTCTTCACGCCAATTTCGTTTCAGATGTGCCATCCATTCTATACGATCTGTAATACCTGTTCTAGATCTTATAATGACATACTATATATTTTAGCGATCATTTCAGTATTAACCGATCAGTGGCTCGATGAGACATTATTGCATTTTTCAGAGATTTGTTAGGGTTAAGTTTCGGATATGTAGGTATATTGGTTTTAAATACCATACTTATTAGTCTGCCTAAAGTCACACCTCTAATTTTAGGCGTCTTTTAATTCTGAAGGTATTTTACTATCTCGACTTAAGCCTACCTCCGTTTACGAAGAGTTTAATAAACTTAACTACTCTTCTTCTTTGAAATTGTCTTAAATCTGCAGCCGTTCTAAAAAGTTCTGTTGCGTTCTGCACATACGATGACCTCAATATAACAATTTTGGTCATCCTGAAGGGGGAGAGAAGATATTCTGTTCAATCTAGAACTCGCTGGTTTCCCCCTTTCATATTGGGTATGTATATTAAAATAAAAGAAATGAAAGCAAGTGGACTGTATAAAACTCTATTTTAAAAAGAGGTGAAATAAACCATAAATATACATAACCCAATATACCTACAATTATAAATAAAGAAGAATATAAACTTAAAAGAAGAAGAATATATGTAGTACAAACTTACACACAAAAAGAGAACCATAAACAAAACAAAACTGTCGATTGTATATATACCACGTTATAGATAGAAATAATATACAAAAAATAAAAAATATGAATATATATGTCATATAAAAACAAATTATTAAACTCAATGCAAAAGTATACTCATAATACACATTATGAGTTAATATTAGGTAATAAAATACACAACACTGTGATATATATACAAAAAGAATAGTGAAATTATTATAATATAAAAAATATACAAATCTACATAAAGGTAATGAAATGTTCTCAATCAAGTTCAATCGCGATCGCGGCACAACTGATAAAAAGTTCGAAGCAAATATGACATCTATATACCAAGTAAACGTACTTGATATATGCAGCAACAAAATTATGGTATTGTTCCTTACCCAATGAGAAGATGGCACTCCGGCCACCGCAAAAAATATGTCTTCTTCTACGAATAACAGGAACCACAAAATTTCTAATTTCAACTTTTCTGCATCAAACCGACTTCCTCGGTCAAAGGACCGCTGGCAAGTGTCTTAAGGTACTCTTAACCCAAACGCACACACATGTGTGTGGTTTGAGAGATAAAACTCGACTCTGATTTTGACCGCAATGAAGTGTCTCGACGCGCTGATCTTAACTTCAAAAACACATATCCTTATCTGGCATATGGAACTCGCCCTTATCGCCGTTATCTCGCAGATGGCTCATCTTGGAATGTTTAGCCCTTAAAACTGCTGTGCCCTTGTACACGCAAATCTCGTTTAAATATACTACGGGGAGAATCAAAACTAACAAAAAAAAGTCTGTTCATATTATATAAATATTTATATATCGTTGCGAAACTGCAACATTCTCCCCGCGTTGGCATAAGTGCCAATAACACATAACTGTACTTTGTACTCGCGACGCACTGTACAAATTCCGTAACCGTAAACACTTTTTCGGTTACGAAACGAACGCCACACTTAAAATACTACAAAGCTTTACATTAACAGAAGATCACAAAGAACAATAACTTATACATACGATAATAGGTTACAAATACATAACTAGATACTAAATATACATCACTACAATTATACAATTATCAGTACTATACATAAAACAGATTTCCTCTCTTATAGGAAGTGCATTCCTCTATTATCCTAGGATACAATACATGAACTTGAAGCCATCGAGATGTAGCTATACAAGCGAATCCTCAGGATATCATGGATGGACCAGTTAACCAACGGGACCGTATGAAAAAGAACGAGGAAAGAAAGAAAAGTGATGTATATGATTAGAAGGCAATAATCAGAAAGTCTCGGACACATGATGAGAGACGGCACTCAATATAAATACTACAAATAACCTTCTAATAGTTCTCGAACAGCAAGGAAATGGGAGAAGACAAATATCCTGGTTAACAAACCTAAGGAGATGGTTCTCCGCAACAACAACTAAGTTAAAGACAAACAAACAGAATATTTGTAGCCCGAATGGCCACTAAAATATTCGAAACGAATAAGCAGCAAAGGTAAAAGAAATATCGTATGAATTATAACACTGTCCCTAGATATTAGCAATCTACCTGGGCATATATAATCACGACGAAAATGTAAATTGAAGAAACTATATTCTTCCATAAGCTTTATCCATAAAAGATAATTATGATAATTTAAAAGCAATAAGCAAATTATATCTCAGGTTGAGACTTAGCTCCCTCGCGATAAAAAAGCGGCGACTAATTCTAAGCTAGGAGCAGACTTAGTCAATTAGAATAAATCAAAATTACGATAAATAAGAAATAAAGAGAATAGATAAAATACGAACATTTATGCTATTCAATAAACAAGGCTTTTATACATAGTAATGCAATTTTGAAATGAACAAAAACAAAAATGGTGCGGCTCCTAAGAATTCTTTGTACCTAAAGAATTCGTACAATGTCACTATAAAATGTCATAACTATCCAAACGTTAAAACCGTTAGTTTAATATAACGTGGCGCAAATATATAAACAAATAAAGCTACGCAAGCTCTAAGCAAAAAGTATATCCCATAATCTATGGCAATAAAAAGATATCTCGAACAAGTAACACAATGATGGATGGGACTTTCAACGTTATAAAATGTGCAACAACTAAGTCCGAAATGTTGTCTAAAATTGGATGTACCTTGGGGCCTTACATGTCCCAACTGTACGTGTGTTTTGAACATCTTTAAAACCACTATATTGCTCGAAGAAAGAAGAAAATGATGCTTTTGAGCATAAGGAATGGTAGCATTCCTCAACATACCGCTAACTTTCGCACGGTGAATAATTTCCTCTGAAAATAAATTCGAAATATCCAACTGATTATCCGGATTGGCAATACCGGATGGCAACGATTCCAATATAAGAGGAAACGAGAGACTTTTTAAGTCTTGAACAATAAGCAATTCGGCTTGCTGTTTACGAACGTTTCTAATATAACAAAACACAAATGCCTTTACTCGGCGTAAACGAGAAAGATAGGAGTACATTTTAAACATATGTACCCCGAATGCTAAATCTAGAGATGGGTGTAATGCCACTCTAGGAGCTTTTGACCCAATTAGGGTCGCAATATCTAAGTTATTAGATTCTTTAAAATTATTGTCTCTGTCACTAGACGATAAGAATTTTGGCTCACAATGCCAAGATTTTGATCGAGCAAATGTATCGGGGTTAGCTCCCCGCGAAGCTGTATCGGCAGCGTCATCATCAGACACCCCATCAAGGAAATCATACAAAGAAAAATCCTTGGGCAAGGATTGAATATTAGGATGGACCTGAGGCTCAGAGAGATGTACATCATTAAAGGATAGCCCCGTAGAAGAACTCGCGTTTGTATGAGCGTCACGAGTCTTGTTGGACTCACTATCATTTACCATTGTAACAGGTGGAAGGGAATATGCAATACTGCTAAGGCCAGTAGGTAACGCCTTAGGGTCAGTATCTACATGAGCTACAGTTGAGGATAGCTGACCTGACGAACTAGGCGCCATCACACGAGGTGCTTGAGACGTTAATGTCTCGAAAGAAGGTTGAGGTTTTGAAAAAGATGAGTCTTTTGACATATGATTTTGAGAAGATTTAACTACATTGAGTAGATGGCATAAATCTGAAATAAGTGTGGGAGGTCTTTCCCCCACATGTAACCTAGAAGAACAATGGGATGCACTACCTACTTTATAATACGTAAATGATGAGAGGACGGGCTCCCATATTATAAGTCCCATTGCCTTACAAAACAAATCATCTACAATGTTTCGATCCTCGCTATCTTCAGCGGAATCTACCAATAAGTTCTCGATTGCATCCTGTGCGCATTCATATTTATCATACTCAACCTGTAAATACTCACGACGAACTTTCAAAAGATAATCAATATCGACCAATGAAACATTTTCTGCAATCCAATTACAGTGACGAATAATTGCATTCTTTGCAGACCGTCTCTTGAATTTGAGGGTTTCCATTATTTAGACAAAAATGGAGCAGCTTATATTTAAAACTCACAAGACAAAAAGAAAAAGATTGTGAACGAGTAAAAGTAATTGTAAATCTCTGGATTTTTTACAGAAACAAACCAAAGAGATACTTGTAATAGTCGAAAGCAGGTCTCTATAATAAGACAACTACAAACAAAATAAAAAAGAAGAACAGTCTCCACAGACCAGGTATCTTATCAAGGAAAAGAAATATTCCAACATAAAACGATTACAATCTGTTACTAATGTCCCTACAATCAGGAAAAATTAAACAAAAAAATTGTTGAAAATACTTTTTCCACCCTCACAAACACTAACGAATACAAAAGAAGAAATGTCTCTACAGACTGGGTATCTTTTTTCACAAAATAAATACCCCAATGTAAATGGTTATACAAACCGCAAAAAGGTCTCTAGCATAAGAAAACCCTGAAAAAGTAAAAGTAAGAATGTCTTTCGGCAGACTGAGTATATGCTTAGATAAAAGAAATACTCCACTAAAAGCACTATGAAAAAATCAGCAAGAAATGGGTATACAAACCCGAAAAAGGTCTCTGTCATAAGAGCACCTTTAAATAAAGTATATAAAAAAGAAATAGTCTTTCGACAGACTAGTTATCTTTCAGTATAAAAGAAGTCTCAATGTAAGATGGTTATAAAAACCGTAAAAAGTCTCTGTAAAAAGAGCACCTTCAAAAAAATTATTATAAAGAACAAGATCGTCTTTCTGCAGACAACTAGATATCTTTTAGTATAAAAGATATACCGTAATGTAAAAATGGGTATAACAACCGCAAAAAAGGCCTCTGTCAGAAGAGAACCTCGAAAAGGCAATGTAAAAAAGAAATAGTCTTTCGGCAGACTAGGTATCTTTTAGTAGAAAAGAAATATACAATAAATGGTTATAACAACCACGCAAAGAAGATCTCTGTCAGAAGAGCACCTGGAACAAAAAATGTAAAGAAGAAATAGTCTTTCGGCAGACTAGGTATCGTCTTTCGGCAGACGACTAGGTATCTTTTTACATAAAAGAAATACCCGACTATACTATGGTTGTGATAACCGCAATAAGGTCTCTACCATAAGAGAACCTCGACAAAAGAATAGTCTTTCAGCAGACTAGGTATCGTCTTTCGGCAGACTAGGTATCGTCTTTCGGCAGACGACTGGGTATCTTTTCCAGCTAAAAGAAATACCCGACTATACTATGGTTGTGATAACCGCAATAAGGTCTCTAGCATAAGAGAACCTCGACAAAGAAATAGTCTTTCAGCAGACTAGGTATCGTCTTTCGGCAGACGACTGGGTAACTTTTTAGATAAAAGAAATACCCCAACAAATAGTTATCACAACCAACTAGGCTCCTACCATAAGGAACCCGTGAGCAAGTCAAATAAAATGGTTATCATAATTGATAAGGTCCCTACCATAAGGAAACCGTAAACAACGACATATTAACTAGTTATCATAACCGACAAGGCTCCTACCATAAGGAAACCGCAACTACACATGAAAAAGAACATGGAAAAAAAGGTATCTACTATCAGAGAACCCTAAACAAACAAAAAAACAGAAAAAGAAGAAGAAGATCCGGCTCGAAGGACCATTATGTTGCGTTCTGCACATACGATGACCTCAATATAACAATTTTGGTCATCCTGAAGGGGGAGAGAAGATATTCTGTTCAATCTAGAACTCGCTGGTTTCCCCCTTTCATATTGGGTATGTATATTAAAATAAAAGAAATGAAAGCAAGTGGACTGTATAAAACTCTATTTTAAAAAGAGGTGAAATAAACCATAAATATACATAACCCAATATACCTACAATTATAAATAAAGAAGAATATAAACTTAAAAGAAGAAGAATATATGTAGTACAAACTTACACACAAAAAGAGAACCATAAACAAAACAAAACTGTCGATTGTATATATACCACGTTATAGATAGAAATAATATACAAAAAATAAAAAATATGAATATATATGTCATATAAAAACAAATTATTAAACTCAATGCAAAAGTATACTCATAATACACATTATGAGTTAATATTAGGTAATAAAATACACAACACTGTGATATATATACAAAAAGAATAGTGAAATTATTATAATATAAAAAATATACAAATCTACATAAAGGTAATGAAATGTTCTCAATCAAGTTCAATCGCGATCGCGGCACAACTGATAAAAAGTTCGAAGCAAATATGACATCTATATACCAAGTAAACGTACTTGATATATGCAGCAACAAAATTATGGTATTGTTCCTTACCCAATGAGAAGATGGCACTCCGGCCACCGCAAAAAATATGTCTTCTTCTACGAATAACAGGAACCACAAAATTTCTAATTTCAACTTTTCTGCATCAAACCGACTTCCTCGGTCAAAGGACCGCTGGCAAGTGTCTTAAGGTACTCTTAACCCAAACGCACACACATGTGTGTGGTTTGAGAGATAAAACTCGACTCTGATTTTGACCGCAATGAAGTGTCTCGACGCGCTGATCTTAACTTCAAAAACACATATCCTTATCTGGCATATGGAACTCGCCCTTATCGCCGTTATCTCGCAGATGGCTCATCTTGGAATGTTTAGCCCTTAAAACTGCTGTGCCCTTGTACACGCAAATCTCGTTTAAATATACTACGGGGAGAATCAAAACTAACAAAAAAAAGTCTGTTCATATTATATAAATATTTATATATCGTTGCGAAACTGCAACAAGTTCTATTGACGTTTTCCCACTCCATTGTCGCAGATTCTTCAGCCAGGACGTGCGTCTTCTCCCCGGTCCTCTTTGCCTTCCACCTTACCTTGTATGACCAGCCGCATCAATTCGTATTTCTTGTTTCTTAGTAGGTGATCAAAGTAGCCATTGGTGACCATTTTTCTTTTCTTCATAGTGTTGAGTATTTCTTTATCTATTTTCATTCTTCGTAGCGTTTCCGCATTTGTTATGTGTTGTGTCCACGATATTTTCCACATTTTTCGATAACATCACATTTCAAAGTTAATGAGTTTTTTCTCTGTCGCCTCTGTAATTATCCAGGCCTCAACTCCATACAACAGGACAGAGAACACGTAGCATCTCAATACTCTAGTTCTAATTTCGATGTTGAGTTTTCCATTGCATGGTTAAGTTAACTTACGTTATTTAAAAGTAACTTTTAAATAACTCAATGGTATGGAACATTACTTTCATCTAACAAACAATCACATTACACCTATCTCTACTTCATTGGATAAAATCTGTCTCCTCAAGAACTTCCCCGTTTACTGTCAAACAATTACAATAGCAGACTTAAGTTCTCCATTCAACAATACAGGATAGTTTGAACCATGTTCTTTCAACCATCAATTAATAGAGTACCGGCATGTAAGTAATGTTTTATTTATTTGTTCATTTATTAATTTATTACAATTTAATAGACTATTTTACCAATTTGTGGGTCTTACCTTGTCTGCTTAAACATTTTATTCATTTTGAAAATCCACAGACATGTAATATTGGCATAATTACTGTAATTTATATCATCTATCTTTGTTTATCTTTATTAGACAACACCCTAATATGGGTTTATTTTTTCAGCATTTATTTAACTTTGTATCGAGACCTGAAGATGCTTTGCATATTGTAGAAAGCGAAACCGGTCGTCTGGATAGTTAAATTAAATTGATTGTGAGTAAGTCTAATTTATTATTTCTTTTACCTTTTGAAATAATTTTATTTTGTTTGCCATACCACACAATACATTACCTACAGTCTCTGGATCTAGCTTTTTTAGGTCATTTAAAAGCAACTTTTATGCTTATTGCCGTTTTATGGTACAGAATAACACAAACAGGGTTCTAAAACGCCTTCAGTTTGGTAAACTCTTAGGTCAAGCCTGGGGAAACTCAGCAACTGTCCAAAATGCAGCTTCTGCATTTAAATCCACGGGAATCTATCCGTTTAATCAATTAATAATCCCAGAATATGCATATTTGACACACATCTTATCAGAAACAGAAACAATGAATTTTCCAGTTGGATCAGAATCTCTTTAACTAGGTCCCTCTAAAATCAGTGGTAAAATATTCTTGCCTGGTAGCCCAAACAAGTCATCAATTACTGATGAAGATATAACTCCCGGATAGGCTCTTGATGAGGTAACGCCAGTGCCTGTATTGGCAGTAACAGTAAAGAGAGCTCCTAAAAAAATAACTGAAGAGATTACTGCTCAAGACTTTATTAAAATGAAGAAAGATCCCTTGATTAAAAAAATCTCAAAACATATAAAAAACAAAAACGTAAGAGAAAGCCAAGCGAATCGTCACTATCTGAAGATGTTACTACAAACGACACTAGTGCTGATGAAAACATGAGAGATATTGAAAATGAGTGTGTTGGATGCAACAGGGACTATCGCCAAACATGTAAAAAAGATGACTGGTTACAATGTATTTTTTGACAGCGCTGGGTACATAAAACTTGTACAGGCTTCGTTAATCTCTGTAACAAGTGCGGAAAGCCTCTTGCTTTTAAAAAGAAAAAGGTTTAGCTTGGTCCATCTCTCCTACTCCTAGTGGCCCATCTCACCTCCACAGTTGAGGAGAGATAAACCGATGACGTACCAGTGCATTATATTTTTTTTAGGTTTAAGAATTATAATTTCTAGTTTTTACTTATACCAAACAAATACCAATGTTAAGTTATGTTATACATTTTTTTTCTATTCTGATGTTTATTTAATAAAGAAACGGGCTTCAGTTTTCCAGGAGGTGGTCCCTCTCCCCTCCCTGTACCCTATATTTGTATCCACTTATTTTATAAAAGATATTATATTTAAAGGTCCAATACTTTAGTCATATAATCAGCGGACCTAAATATAGTTTACTCTGGTTGATCATTCAGGGCAAAATCGAAGGAAAACGCTAGTTCGAAAAAAAAAAACAACTGTCTTAGCTGCGTAACATTAGACAATAAATCCGTCAAACAGTTAAGGAATTTTTTCATCTAGCTGCCGATCAAGGAAAACTTGTTAATACGACGATAGCCAACGCTTGAAAAGATACACGGCACACAAAGAAGATTATATATTATATTTTATGAAAAGTTATTATATTATTTTATAAAAAATGTGACTCCATAAGGAAACAGTTTAAAAAAACTTCTAATAATGATTTTATTTACCTGACATTTTCCGTCAATGCACATATCTAAACTACCCGGACGACATCTGGTACCATCTCGTACTCTCTTCGACAAAGTTTCGACTATCATAACAAAGTCATCATCAGTTTCTTCTTGATCGATTGGTTTTCCCTTACAAGTTAAAGCACAAGGACCATCGTCGGTGTAATGCGGTACCCACTCGTAGAGCAACCCATTTAGTGGAATTGTGTTATAAGCAGCGCATTGATCTTCTCTAAATTCGTGGGAGTCTGGACATGGCTAAAACAAAAAACAATATTATTATGAAGTTCTAGAAGTAATAGTGTTAGTGTGTATTCTTTGTCAAACTTTACTTAATAAATATATAAAGACGTGTTTACATTTGTAAGAAAAATGATAGATATCAGTTCACGATAGAGATTGAGAAATTTTCTTTATTTCGAATATTCATTATATTTTCATTTAATAAATAATTTTCATTAAGTGAAAAGTTTGTTTTTAGAACGAGAAGTAGAAGTAACCTTTATACAGTGTGGAAACCACTTATGGAATAAAATTGTTTGTGTCCTTATTATAGAAAATAATAAAAAACTCTGGGACACGTTAACTTTTAAATTTAATTGTGCGCTTTTTAAACATAAATTTAAATGTACAGGGTGATCCACGCAAGGCATAGTCCATAATCCGTATTTTAATGAAACACCCTGTATATTTTTATGTTTTTAAAAGATTCTTAACAACCTGATTTCAACAAACTATATCATGTAGAGTCTATAATGAAAAATACAAGGTGAAATTTTGAAATTATTAATTTATCACGTGTATTATTTTAAATTAGCTAAACACAGACAATACACTTTTACTTTAAGTGTCAGTATATTGGGGAAAATTCGTGTTTAGTAACCGTGTTAACATTTTTTGTCATGAATAGGTAAAAACTGTCTAGATAGTCTGTTAATTAAACTAAATCGGTAAATAATGCGGATTGTTATCAATCAGTTGTTGGTGTGTTGACAGTTTACATTAAAATAATAAACTCCTAATTAAAAGCTAGTTTTTTAAAGAAATAAAAATTATATGTTTAACTGAGACCCACCGAATTGAGATTTTAATGATGATCGGTTACGGGTAGAATTGTAGAAGTCAAGTTGAAGTAGCAAACTTATTTAATCAAAGGTATCCTCAGTTGCTTAATATTGCACAAGGTACTGTGTCTAAAATTTATGCACAATTCAAAGAACTTGGACATGTCAAACCATTAAATAGAAAACCGAACTCCATTGAAGATGCGGTGAAACTGGATATTTTGTTTGTTTGTGAATCTTGTGTGAGAGAATTCAACGTCAAGTTCACGTCAAATTGCACGTCAAAATAATGTAAGTCACACAACTATTCTAAGGTATCTCCATTAAGAAAAACTTCATCCATATAAATTGACTTTTGTGCAGGAGCTAATAGAAGACGATCCCGATCGTAGAATGGATTTCTGCAAAAGAATGATGGATAAAATTAACACAAATGAAATAGCTCTTATCACAATTTTTTTTTCTGATGAATCAACATTCACATTGAACGGAGAGGTAAACCGAAAAAACTGTAGATATTGGTCAGCGGAGAATCCGCAATTTAGTGTACTTCACCACGCTGAGCTATCAAATATCTGACTAAGTAAGAAGCTTTAGTTGCTTTTTCGTTCACCGTTTTTGTAGTTTGAACCATAACCGTTTTTATTTTTAAAAGTTCGTCACGCTTCCGAAGTAAGAATTCAACATTTTTTCCTTTGAGCTCGCCATGAAACGATTGTAAATGACGATGCATTTTAGCTGGAGCCATAGAGCTATTTGGTAGAACTTTGTTGCATATAACACACTGAGGATTATCATTATTGTTCATGAATCCTAAACCTATATAACTTTCGTCATATTTCTTTAGTTTTTTAGTAAGTGCTCTGGGTTGATTAATTGTAGAGGCCATTACTGGTCTAATTTGGTTTGTGGCAATTTCAGTTGCAATAGTAAGTGAAATTTAGTTGCGTCATTAAATTTTTATTACTTTTTTATGTTATATACTTCCTTGAATGTTATTAAAAACGTACGTAGCTTTCAGGGAACTCCTGAATTATTTCCACGGAACTCTGGGGTTCCGCGGAACTTATAAACAGTTTAAGAAACGCTGCATTAGTAACAAAAATAATGTTGACAATTTTAGTTCAATTTAAAATATTTCGGTAACCAAAAAATTGCCAGCCATATATGTGAGTTTAGATTTTTTAACTACTTTAATTACAAACTATAAAATTTTTAAAAATATCATTTTTTCCATAATCCTTATTAAAATTTTTTTTTTCAGGCGGAACATCAAGACGAAGCAAAACTAATCTGACTTGACAATGGCAAGTGTAACCTTGCCGAAACGTCGCCAAAACAATGGTTTTTTTAAAAACTATTTAACGCGGAGTCAAACCCGGAAAACAACTGAAACCAGATATAGCTCCCGCGGAAATTTCAAATCCAATATATATATATATATATATATATATATATATATATATATATATATATATATATATATATATCTAATTTAATGTAAGAAAAGGCTATGATGACACGTCATGCAGTTTTTCCGGGACGATAACTCCTAGCACCACCTAGAAAAGAAATCTAAACTACTAACTGACATTTTAATCATTTCTATTAATTTTGTTCTTGAAACTATACAGTTCATTTATTTATAATTTATTCTACAAATTAATGATACAAATATCCTTACTCGAAAATTTTACTACTTTTTATTCATGAGTAATTAACTTTTTCACAAAATTACCAAAAGTATAGGTTATTAGAATTGTAAGGTAAGATTTTTTAGGAAGCAAAATAATTTACAGCTTTACGTTAGAAGTAAAGTACCTGCCTTATTTCCCATATAAAATCCCATAAGAAAACGCTAAGGTTCATTCTGCTTATTTTTTGAGCGTTTTGTGGTGATGGTAGAATAGTTCGTCGGATCGTGACGTGAAGTATGATACACCATTGCAAAAGTGAGGGGTAGCGAATATGCTGAGATAGATAAAACATGGCGGCATTTAGAAAAGGGCATTACATCATATCTCCGTTTTTATTGGTCCGATTTAAGCTTGTAATAAGTAAGATAAAAGGGGAGGCCGATTATATTCAAACAGAAAAAACAAACAAGGCCACTAGCAAAAAGACCACTACACAGCATCTTCATTATTATGAATGCATATGGACATACGAGATACAATATGACACTTTGGATGATAATAGACACACTATAAGGTAAATTTGCTTTATTCACCTGAAGACGGACGCTGACTTACAAAATAAACAACTAGCCGAATCCTAATATATGACACATCAAATGAAACGACGTAACATGTATAGTACATATAATGTATATAGCGTGCTATCAATATTTATAAAGAGCATAGTAAAATAATATGATGTCAGGTCAGAAGTTCACAAGAAGATATTGTATATTTACTTGGTTTACATGCAAGAATTTTATTATAATTTTATTAAATTGAGTGAGTGACTGTAGATGGCAATTGAATGATTGGTTTCTCGTATATATATATATATATATATATATATATATATATATATATATATATATATATATATATATATATATATATATATATATATATATATATATATATATATATATATATATATATATATATAAACTCCTGGACAAAATTAACGCACCACTCATATTTTTCTCAATAATCTTTATTTATTGATAATTTACTGTACGACAAGTTACCTATGGACCTTGTTTGACAGTGACAGTTGTTATGTAAGCCAACAGTAGTATTGTTTTAGCAATAATTTCTATTAAACTTCGTTTTAGTCTAAAAGTGAGTTAAACTTTTCATAAAAAGTGCCGATTAAAGCAAAGTGCTTGTGAGAAACAAGCTTTTTATTGTGATATTCTTCATCATATGCATGTTTGAAAGATCATTTGCATAAAAATCAAATAAAAAAATAAACTGTCAAAGAAATTTGCCAATGGAAGAGGCAGTGCGATCATTTACTTTCCTAGATGAAGCATATTTAATGAAATACGTTGCACGTTTGTTAGGAAGACACCATTCCAGCATCAGTCGCAAGGTGAGGCAATATAATGAAACAAAGTCATACCATCGAAGACCAGGGCAAGGGCGAAAACGTTGCACTAATCAAATTGATGATCGTTTTTTGAGACAACGTGCTCTCTAAGATAGGAGAGTCACCAGAAATTTGCTGAAAAGTGAACTAGCAGATGTTCGAAATGTCGCGATATCGTCTCGAATAGTTAGAAGACCTTTACATGAAGCAGAATTGAGCAACAGAAAACCGGCCAAAAAACCATTGCTTACCAGAGAACATAGGGTTCAGAGACTGAATTTTGCAAGATTGCATCAAAATTGGACCATCGATGATTGGAAACGAGTTCTTTTCTTTAATGAGACTAGTAAGTCTAAAAGCTCCAGGTAGTCGTATGCGTGTCTGGCGAAGGCGAGGAGAAAGGTTTGCTAGCTGTAGTATCTCTCCTAAAGTACATTTTGGTGGTGGCTCTAAAATGTTTTGGGGGGGAATTTGTTTTGAAGCTCGTACGGAGTTGGTCCCTATACGTACGAGGTCTATGAATGCCCATTATTACTTAGACAACATTATTGTCGAACATGTAATGCCTTTTGCTCCGTTTCTTGGACCTAATTTTTTATTCATGCAAGACAACACTCGTCCTCATTTGGCTCGACAGGTTATTGGCTACCTAAATGATGTTGATATTCCATTATTAGAGTGGCCACATAACAGTCCAGACATGAATCCCATAGAGCACCTATGGGACTATTTAAAATAAAAAGATTCAAAGTCGTAGACCCCCTATTGCCAATCACATCCAACTCGTTGAGGCCGTTATTGAAGAATGGGAGAATATTCCGCAAGCTTTTGTTGAACATTTTATATCAAGCATGCCTCGACGCATAAATGCAGTCCTAAGAAGTAGGGGAGGCCTACACGGTATTAGTGTTAATCCAGATGCATTTTATTATGTTACTAAACTGATTTTTTTCTTCTTTTGGAGTTATGCAAGCTTATTTACGCATTTCCAGCAAAACAACATTTTAAGGAAACAATAAGGTAAATTAAGGTCATAGTAAAGTCATGTTGGACTTATTTGTAGGTGTTTATTATTATTTCAATCTAACTTAGTTTTATTTCGTGTTCACATTGTAAATATTTAGATAAATTAAAGTGGTGCGTTAATTTTGCCCAGGAGTTATATATATATATATATATATATATATATATATATATATATATATATATATATATATATATATATATATATATATATAAATATATATATATATATATACATATATATATATATATATATATATATATATATATATATATATATATATATATATATATATATATATATATATATGTGTGTGTATGTGTGTGTGTGGGTGTGTGTGTGTGTGTGTTTGTGTACTATTGAATATATTAACTATTTAATATGTTGATTTAGTTGTTTGAATGTTTGAAGCATTGTGTATTTATTATGATAATTATAAATTTAATACAACTAATGAAACAGACACGTTAATTCGTTAATACTGTCGACTAAACCACAATATTTTTCAGACACCAAATTTGCTAATACATTGCTAGTAGTGTGGGTATAAGCCAAGCATATTTTATAAAATATTTTAACCAAAGCATTTTTTACAAGCGAATAAACAGGATTTCAAATTATATTGGGTGTGACAGGTTAACATGACGTCGAATAGCTCTAGATAACCACTGAACCGGATTACAAAGCGTATGCACTGATAAATAATGCAACCAACTCATTTTTAAACACAATTGTCTATAGTTATAGCAACCTGGTCACGACTACGTATAATTCTTGCTAAAACGCAATTTTAATAATAATAAAATGATAAAATAACTTTAAATGTATATATGTAATAAATATCAGATCAATCTTGCTCAATGTCCTGGTTGAACGGCGCGAATTTTGATACATCTAGTTTTATAGGGAGATTTTTGAGATCTGGTCATTAATTTAAGCTGTACTGTAGTACACAGTCGTACAATATCAGTAGTGAAGTGATCAGTGAAGCCGTAAGAGAGTACTACAAAGAATAGCCAAACAAAAAAATATAACATTGGTAATCATAACTCTCTAATTTATAGAATATAGAATACATAATATAGAATTATTGGCTTACAATTATAATTATTATTATTATTTTTCATGTGTCTATTCTTTGAAACACGTTCTTCGATACCTAAAATTATCCTAAAATAATTACCCAGTACTTCATATTTTACTTTTGACTTCGTTTAAATCTGACACTTATTAGAGCACTCCAAATCATGGATCTTTAATTTGAGGTTATAAATAATGGGTTTAGTGATAGGCTTTTGTTGAAAGAGATCGATTTTATACCCAAAAGCCGAAACTTATTTTATTCGATAAATTATAATGCCAATATACTGTATTTAAAAACTTACCGAAAATTTTCAATGGAAACCTATTCATTTATAGCAATTTTTAAAAAAATTATATATAAATTCTTTTTTTTAGACAAATTATAAATAATACAACTTTAATATAATTCTGATTTTAAATAACATCTTCAATGATCATATATTATTTTGATCACTTTTTAAAAACTCTCTATCACTTGTCTTGAATGTCTTGTCATTTTAAAATAATTTATACTTTCTTCTGTCAACAGTTTGTTGTTGCCACTTAGGGCATAAGGTCTATTTTTCGAACTGGGAATTTGTACGTTCCCTTAAAAAATGTAATCCCTTATAACCAACCTAGTTTTTAAATAATTATAATTTTTGTTGCTTTAATTATGTAATTAAGGGTCATCTGACGTCATTATGTGGCTAGTTCCAATGACTTAATAGACGTAATTATAACCACATTTTCCATTTAATAGTCTAAATTTTACCATTTTGTTTTCATTTTTAAGTGGTTATACTTATTTGTGGGTCTTTCACTGATAATGACCTCATAGGAGCGAAAATATTCTGAAAATAAACAAATCAATTTTGTATAATTTTAAAATTTTAATAAACATTTTATACAACTTTACATACGAAGATTTTACTTTATTGCAAGTTTTTTTAAACTTTGGTATACAAAAAACCCCTGGAAATTTCTTTTTTAAATTTTAAATTGGGTTATTTTAAGATAAAAATTATTCTTATATATTTGTTTTTAATTTTAAATTAAGTACCTAATTAAATTAAGTAGTTTCAAAATGTGCAATTCCATTTTGATTTTATATCTCGTATGTCAGTTTAAAAAGCTTATAAACAAACTGATATACTCCTGCGTTTCGGAATATATAACCTTGATCAACGTTCGAACTTTAACGTTCCAAACACATTATTTATTTCCTACCCACAAGCTAGATCTTATTTTATTTCAAAGAATATGATGCTACAGTACTTGTATTACATTAAAAAGTTTACCCAAAGTACCTGAACCTCTAAAAACCATACAAACAAGCTGAATTTTGCTAGGAATGTCAATTTTGAGACCACAAAAAAGTGCAAGAATGTTTGCCACTCTTACCCCCGGGCTTCCGTAAAAAAACCCCTTCGTAAGGAGGAAACGGAAAACATAATTTACCAAGAATTTGTACGCCACAAAAAAATGTCTCAAACAAGAACTGTAGCTGGGATAATTTTGAATATTTATTAGCACTTTTTCTGTAAAATAAACCGTTATCTCAGAAACAACGCTTGAAGCGACCGGTTATTTTCGATAAATTTGAATTTGAATCGGAAAAATTCGATATCTTTTGACCAGTGTATCCTCTCGACAAATATAAAATGCGTTTTAAAAGTAAAGAGTGCATCTTATGTACTTAAGTTTTGAAATATGCCGCAAATAAAGTCATTTTTTATAAAGCTCTTAAATAAATAAACGATTTGTGTCATTTTTTATGATTCTCGATACTTAGAAATAACTAATAACCATCCGTGTAGCTTTCCTTGACGATGCCCGATATTGAATTTAGTAATATGTGTACACTTTGTCTAGATCAGCTGTTTACCCAATGGTTTTCCTCGTTAGGTTTAGTTAAGTTAAATTTGGTTCAGCTGTTATTCAAGCAATTATGCTGGTGGTTTCTTTCTTTTGCCAAAATACAGGAATCCTCGAAGTTGAACTCATGTTTTCGAATTATTGCATGTTCTGTGAGTGCACATGCATTTATTTTGTTGGTTTTTATGTCACTACGATGATTGTATTATGTATACGTTATTTTCTTGGAAAATGTTGTGTAAACGTGTTTTCTTGGAAATGTGTTTCATTAAATCTAGTACTCTTGCATAAATAAAAAGTCTGACACAGATAAATTAAGCAACATGTATTGTTATTTACTGGAAAAACATCAAAAATAAAATAAATATTAACCCTTACATATTCTTGTATAAATAACTGGTTGCATACCATTAAGACAGGTTCAATGATTAAAAATATTAAAACTAGCTACCCAATAATCTTGAAATTCTTGAAAATAAACACAATATCAAGAACAACTAATTACATTTTATTCACATTGTTTTTTCTTTCTGTTCTCTATGTATCAGAGTTAAAATATACTATCAAAAGATAGTGCATTAGATTGTCCATTATTAATTTTATACTTGTGTTGTTATTGTTGAGTGTCAAAGTTTATTTTAAATAATCTCAACGACTAGTAAGTTGCACTGACAAATTGTGATATTTTGTAAACATTTACACATTTTTTTTTATCTATATTACAGTGTCTTGAAAAAGAAATAAAACTATTCCGAAAGCTTGACAAAAAGTCAAAAGAGTGTTTCTCTAACATTTCGGCCAACCTTCTGACTGCAGTCCTAATAAACTGATGGTTTTGTTTATATCGACAGTCACGAATATCCTGTATTTCTTGTATATATATATATATATATATATATATATATATATATATATATATATATATATATATATATATATATATATATATATATATATATTTGAGGCGTAATTTATATAAACAATGGCTGTACATTTTTCTATATTAATCTTTGTTTTTCGTAAATTAACTTAAACAATCAGTCTGACGGAAACGCCAAACAGTGCGTGTGAATTTTATCCTTGAACTTGGTCAGTTGCGTTATACCAAATCAGTGAAAGTCTTCCGCTTAGGTGTAATTTCAATACCAAGGACTAGATTCTGTCACAGACATGTATATTCGAGCAAACAACCAGCAGCGGTGCGAGCGTTGAATTTTAAGGATATTACCGAAGTTAACGCTTTAGGAGTATAGAATTTCGAAAAAATACTGTTCGAAGAATTACAGTTCATTAGTACTTAATAAAAAAGTATATTTTTCATATATAAAGTCTTTACATGGTTAGCCAATCTTAGTGAAAATGTTTATGTTGCGTATATTGTCTTTTATTCTGACTATATGTCATTCTCACGTTCATTTCATACGGTCATAATTTTAACTATGTGTTCTAAAATGTTAACCCTACATTAATTATTCTACGAATTTCTCTGTTTCTTACTACGTCTGTCAAGGTTATGCCAACAATAATCTATACACTCTACATTAAGCCACTTTCAGTTTATATGCTGATATCTTTGTAACATGAAGTACAAATTTGTTAAATGATCTTCTCTTTAAGATAATTCGTACATCCTAGCTTAAGAACCTGCGTCAGTTTATATATATATATATATATATATATATATATATATATATATATATATATATGTATATATATATATATATATATATATACATATAGTCAGTACCACAACACTATTTAGGTCCACACTGCAAACATTCTAAAGATCGTGCGACTGTTCGCCAATGCTCTTTGAGATCAAGGTATTTGACGAAATTGGATCCAGTTAAAATATCGGTAGTATTCATCAAATAGTTAGATAATTGCCGGTTTGACCTCTACTTTGGTATTATACATCAACGTTCATTCTGTCTAATTATTTTTAACGTTTACGTATATTGTTTTAAACTACATTCGTTTTACAAATTTCCATCTGTTAACAAACGCACGTGAACGCCAGGCAAGGTCGTACTGAGGTATATTATATGATTTTTAAAAGTATTTACTTTTGAAACTAGTAAGTGCAAGAATTTCTTGAAAATTAATCATTTTGAGCAAAATTTAATGTTCCATTGAAGAAAAATGTGCTAAAATAAAATATTCCTTAACAGAAAAATACATAACAAAGTGAACATTTTGAATAAAAAAGCAATACGCTACAATTTGAATTTAAACAGACTGGCAAGTTTGGATCTGTACCATGAGAATCCGTTTGGCTTAAGCCAATAAATTATATTTAATAGCCTCTTGACGAATGAGAGGGCGAATATCAATACGTGCGTATGTTTACAAATGGGAATTTGCTAAATGAATATACTTTAGTTTAGTTAATTTTTTACTTCACCGTTTTAGCAGTATTATTGAAGGGATCAAATAAAGCAACTGAATGCCCTTAAATAATTGGACAAAGAAGAATTTTTGACGATAGCTGCAAGGTAGCTAAAGGTTGTAGAGATTTATTAAGAAAAATGAAGGTTTTTAAGAAGTGTTAGAGAACAGATACAGAAACAGAACTAATTAAATCATAATTAACAGCAATAAATGGGGGATTAGAGTGTAAACCATAAACTAAAAAAATATCATTTATGAATGGCATAATTGCATAAATAAATGAAATCAGACGATAGCCAGAGTTGTGACATCAAGATGAATAATTGAATATGTAATATTAAACAAGCCACAACTGAAGGTTAAAATAAGTTTATTGGCGTTTCAATTTCCAATCAGGAAATCGTTCTCAAAATACAAACATTAATAAATTAAACAAATTTTGTTTTTTGTTATAATTAAAATTTATAATATCGTCAGCTGAAGTAAAATACTACATTAGGTATGTATACTATATAGGCATATTCTTTCAGGTCGATGTTGAATTCGTTATATGAATACGAAATATTATACGAAATAACAACTGTGGGACTTTTTCACAAAACTGGTTCAGAGTCGAAGTGCAAGATGCTCTTTATGCTCAAAAAAATTGTTAATTAGCAACCGCTCAATACCATGCTTCTAGCGTCAGTTTCTAGCACCAGTCGGTGCTAGAAACTGACTTTGACATTAATACAGTGTATCTTTCAGAACTTTTAGATAAAACCTAAAATGTTATTTTAGGTTTCATCTGTGGTTACAAAAGAATAATTCCATTTTTAAAAACTATGTGTGAGTTACTTCGATTCGTTATTTCATCTATCTACTTAGGACTAGTTCGTCTGTAATGTTGCATCCCAGATATTTAATGTGAGTAACTCTCTCAATGTTTTGTTGATCTATCTGCAGGGAAGCATTGGCGTGAGGATAGCGACCAAATATCATAAACTGTGTCTTAGAAGTATTTCTTTCTAAAGTTATTTTCCTTGCTGTCGTGTTTATTATTTTTTTATATTATTATTTATTTAGTATTCAGTTTATTATTTTTTTACTGCAAAGTCTTTATCTTGAAAAACCTGTTAAAAACTATATTTAAGTAAATATTAAGTAACAGCGGATATAGAGTGCATCTATTTTTGACGCCATTTTGAGTGTAATATTCGTCCGTTAATTTTTATCAGACCAGTGAAGAAAATAAAATGGATAGAAAAAAATGAAATGTTTAAAAGCTAAGAGATGCGACAATTGCAGAACGGTACTCGGAAAATATCACCAACATGCTAACGAATCAAAATGTAAATGTAGAAGGCCAGACAGATATAGACTCCTACTGGATCAAAATAAAGGAAGACACTGACAGCAGCGAAAAATAAAATAGAAACAGAAATTTGTGCCCGTAAAAATCATTTTTTTGACGATGAATGCAAGAATGCAACAAACGAAAAAAATGAAGCTCACAGAAAGATGCGTACCTGACGAACTAGAACAACTGTAGAGAATTACCAGACAAAAAGCGGAGTAGAAAAGAGGATACACAAAAGAAAAAAACGAAAGCACTTAAATAAGAAATTTAAATATATATAAAACCTTAACAAAGATGAAGAATTCAGAGCATTTTATAAGAAAGTTAAGGCAACCACAAGACAATGCAGAAGTCAGAATGGCGACCTATTAACAACAAGGAAAGGTGTATTGAATAGATGGGTAAAATACTTTAACCAGGCACTTAATATAGAGAAATAAGAAGAAAACCTAGAAGACGGAAAAGGTTAGGTAAAGGGAACAGATGAGAGGAAAGAGGAACCACCAACGATTCTTGAAGTTAAAGACGCAGTTAAAGAACTAGCCTAAAACAAATTACCCGGAATAGATAACCTTCCAGCTTAACTATACAAAGAATGTGCTCACGATATCATAATGGTATTACAGCAGCCTATAAAAGAAATATGGATACAGAAATCCCTCCCCAATGATTGGAATATTGCAATACTTAGCACCATGCACAAAAAAAGGAGATATCTTTAAATGCTCTAACCACAAAGTAATTACGCTTCTAATTGAAGCGTATAAAATATTTTCCACAGTAATATGTCACCGAATATGGAAAGAATATTTCAAAGAGATACTAAATGACGAAGTGACTACTAAAGAAAATTATTATGTTCCTAGACCTCAAATAGTAATAGAAGAAATACCAAAGCCCACAAGAGAAGAAATTAAAGAAATAATAAAAGATATGAAAAACCAAAAAAGTCCCGGGGAGAGCGGCAATGTGGCAGACAACATAAAATATGGAGGAGAGGTCTTAATAAACAAACTTGGTGAGCTAATACTAGAAGTATGGGATGCCGAAGAAATGCCTCAAGAATGGAATAAGTCGATTATAATTCCTATACACAAAAAGGGAGATAGAACTGAATGCACAAACTATAGAGGAATATCCTTATTAGAAGTAATGTATAAAGTACTCGCCATACTAATTAAAAAACGATTAGAAACATATATAGAGAAGAATCTAGGACAATACCAGGGGGGATTTCGGAAAGGAAGATCAACAACCGATCAAATTTTTATGCTAAAACAAATCCTGACCAATTGCTATGAATACAACATTTCAGCACAAGTACTTTTCATTGATTACAAAGCTGCCTACGATACAATAAACAGAAACAAGTTAATAAAAACACTAAAAGAATTCCAAGTGCCAGAAAAAATAATAAGATTGGTAAAAATGACAATTAGACAAACCATTTGTGCTGTGAGATGCAACGGTACAGTCTCAGAAGAATTCGAAGTGGAAGAATTCAGTTGTAGAATTCGAGAAGGTGGATGAATATATGTACTTAGGTACTCTTATTGATCAGACATGTAAAGAAGAAACTGAAATTAACCTGAGATTGACCAAGAGCAACAGGTGTGCTGGAGCCATGAACAAAATAATTAAGGCCAAAGATATATCTCGTAATACAAAAATAAGAGTATACAAAACTATAATTAGACCCACAATGCTATACGCTGCTGAGACATGGACTATGAACAAAACCGTACAGAACACATTGGAAGCATGGGAAAGAAAGATACTTCGCAGAATATTTGGTGGAAAAGTAGTAGAGGGAGAATGGAGAAGACGAACTAATGCAGAAGTGTATCAGTTGTATGCTAACCCTACAATAACAAAAGTGGTGAAAAAAAGTAGACTAGAATGCCTCGGCCATCTAGAAAGAATGCAAGGTAATACACTAGTCAAGAATATTGCTTGGAGAGTACCTGAGGGCAAAAAAAAGAGAGGAAGACCAAGAAAGAAATGGAGAGATGCAGTGATGGAAGATGTCAGAGAGATGGGAATCAGAGATTATAAGCTGTTAGCTAAGAATAGAAAACGATGGAAATTATCCATCCAGCAATGGGCCTAAAAGGAGAGACCTCAACTCAACTAGATCATAAATTTATCGGACACCTAATTAGTTTTTTCTGTTTTTTTGTATACCTACTCGGTATAAAAACTTTCATGCCTAATTTACTAGATATTCTTTAAATGCGCAGACGCAATAAATAGACAGGATGACAGTCAGCTGATAAAATAAAATGTTTGTTTATTGTGGTAATTCGATGTAAGAGTATGTGTTGACAGTCATCTTTGGGTGCCTTGATGTTTCTCCAAATGTTATTTTTTGTAGATTTCACCCGATTAGGATAACGTTTAATATTAGAAGTAATTTAACCAAACACCTACTTCAACCCATTGGTAACCAGGAACCGATTGTTTCCAGAACCACAGCGTTCTTAGTCATTCGTTTTTTTCGGAGCCTCAAGGACCGTCAGAGTCTTAAGGGGACCTAACCAGGACAGCTGTAGTGTTGTGACAGACATTAACAACAAGTTTCTCAGGGTTAAGGTTTTTCTTGTAATTTACAACTTTGTATATGCATATACCAAGGTTAGTACTTATTACAGTTTCTGTATCAGCTATAAAAAGTTAGGTAAATAGTTATTAATTAATTAAACTAGATTCATTGATAGGGAAAGGGTTCATGATTTTTGTATAGCGGGTTTTAAAAGGGAAGGGAAGAAATTTATGTATCAGGGTTTTTAAAAATTATATATATATATATATATATCTTTCCGAGTCTGTTGGCCATACTCATCACACTTGATCACTTTAGATATCTCCCAGCATCTATGTGTAAGCATAACACTTACACATAGATCTGGTGTTTAGCTGCTTCGACACATATTAGTCGTATATTTGTTAGGTAAGGTAGTTTCTTTTGTATAACCGTCACGGTTTTTTTTTAGTATTTATATTCCCTACCTTACCTATCTAGGATTTAACTTTCGTAACTAACCTTAGTGTTAAGATTTCGCTTCTCCCATGGACTTAGATTATATATTTACTAATACACCTTTTTGTTTGGCCCAGTAGTGGGGGTCCTTCATTTTGTCGTGGCTTTTTGGTCCTCGCATACCGTAGCCCCACTACTGTAATTATATTTTCTATATATAGATATAGGTGAGTTTTGTTAGTTGTTAATATTATAAATATATTTGTTACAAGTAGTTTTGCTTTTATTTCAGTTCCTGCTTACAGTTATAATATAGCAGAACAAGGTCAATAGTGTCTTTTCGGTTTTTAAACATTACTACAGGGTATTAAATCAATAGTACTTTATTCCTTGTTGTTCATAACTTCATTTATTTTTTTTTCGTTAATTTCCTTCAGAAATTAGCTGGCGCCCATTTCAGTATTTTCCTAGGCATCTCCGTATATTCTCTTATCTTACCTCTTTTATAGTTCCAGATTTTCCGGTGCATTATTATATTGTATTCTTTTGGATAAAAAGATCTCTTTTCCCCTTATCTCAAAGCCAAATTCGAGTGTAGTGAGGCTAGCCCGAATTTGTGCTTGAGGTTTTGTGTCTCTGTGTTCTTTTGAGCTAAGCCATTCTTTTTATTATAACTTCTTTGCTAGTTCTTCTCTAATTTATCATCTCCTTCTCCATATACCACCCCCTAAACTTTATTTAGGTTTCAACGGGTCCTCTAATATGCAAATTAAAAAAAAATTGAATTCTTAAAGTTTTTACTCCACATTTTCAAAAAATAACATTTTCACATTTAGCCGATTACGATCCTTCAACTGTCAGATTTAACTAAAATGCAATGCAATAATTCTAGACATTCTTAAAATCCTATATGACGTCAAAATTAGTGACGCACTGAAAGAAGGGTTTGGGATAGACTGTAGATACTTGTCACATATTTGTAGACTACAAAGCAGCCTACGACTCTGTGAATACAAGAGAAATGTTTAAAGCAATGCAAGAGCTAGAAATACCAAATCAGTTGGTAAATCTAACAAAGCTAACTCTTGAAAAAGTTAAATGTAGAGTACGAATTCAGGGAGAACTGTCTAAACCTTTTAAAACATATAATATAATATGCGCCAGGGAGCCCCTTTCTCCTGTATACTGTTCAATCAAATCTTGCGACCACTTGTAATATAAAATGACGTAATCGAAGCAGTGAATGAGTTTGAATATCTGGGAATGCTCCTTAACACTGAAAATAATACTACCGCAGAGAAAAACCGCAGAATTTGCACAGCCAACAGATGTTATTTTTGACTCAATCTCATCCTTAAATCCACAATTAACTTGAGAAATACAAAAATAAAACTCTACAAAACAATAATACGCCCACTCCCAACATATGATTCAGAGACCTCAACTCTAACAAAAAGTAATAAAAATATGTTAGGATGTTTCTAACAAAAAAAGGGTTAAGGCAAATCTATGGAACAGTGAACGACAATGAAGTGTGGAGAATATACAACTTCCAACTTTATAGAATATATCAGGAACCAAAAATCGTAAAACATAGGTAGGCCGTCTGAGGTGAATAGGGCATGAAATGTGGATGGAACAAAATGACCGAGCTAAAAACTCTCCAGAACAAGGTCTCTTGATAACAATATGAAGATATGAGAAATATGGGAAAACGTGCTTGGCGTAGAAACGCGAATAAAGAGAAATTCTTGAGGAGCCTAGGACTCGCGCAGGGTTGTGAAGCCAAAATTATGATGAATTTTGTATAAAAATAGAAACAAACAAGATTAAAGATTCTAGACAGCATTCGACCATGTGTGTGTAAAGCCTCTTTCATTTCACGTTCACAACTCACTTAGACACCACACCTTGTAGTTTTAAATTTATATTGCACAAAGCAAATGCGTTTTTCTCATTTTTCCATATTTCCGATTTTCTAATTTTCCTCAAAAAACTAAAAAAAAACTAAAGGATCGATTTTTGTTTTACTTTTATTTCGGTTCTAAAATATTTTCTGTTTATTAGAAAATTTTCTGTAATAACATTCGTACGGCACTGATTAAAAATGGTACGTAATATAAACTACTTGTAAACCTTGCTGCAGGCGTTTAATTCAACACAGTCACGTTGGCTTTGATCCCGTCACCTTCCTCAGGCGTTCTTTTATTTATGCGAGAAATATCCCATTTTTCAGAAAAATTAAATTTTATGTCTTCGGCTTTTATTTCCCTCAGTTTTAATATCGGAGTTTATTTTAGACGGGGAATTTTTATATTTACTATATTAAAGTAGTGATTAACTGTGGAATTATCCTTTATTTAGGTTAATTGTTTTTAATAATGAATCTCTCACTAGTACAGTTTAAACAAAATATAGACACCTGTACCTTTAACTAAATTATTAAAGCGTCAGAAAAAAATTGAAATTTTAGGATATAGGCCATAAAATCACATATTTCTAAGAATCAATAGTATCGTAGTAACCATACTAAATGAGGTGTCATTACTTGAACAATAATCTATGTGCCGTTGGACATCCGACGGTCTATGCAGTTTTGGCGTGACTGGTTAGATGGCGTGGCAGTACACTTTTACAATTGTCATAAAAAGGAAAACGATCTATGTTATTAACGATTGCATCCCAATCGCACGTGGTTTTGTCTTCTAGTACCCTGAAAACGGTTAATAAATTGAGAAAAAGAAAAGTAAAAGTAACTTAGTGGAAATGCATGAAGCGAAAAGCATTAGGAGATGTAGGATAACAGTATGTTTCAAAAAGAAATAAGATTATGCCTGCAAAACGTCGACCAAAACAGGTGAGTGGAATAACGCTCTATGTTATTTGAAAAAAAGACTCTATAGCTAGCAGCTACCGATTTTTATGCTACTTTTTAGTATCGTGTGTGTAACATTATCTCCTGTTCAAAACCTGGGTGCTATTCCTTAAAACTTGACAGAAAAATGCAGTTATTTAATGATTTTCACCAACTACATTGTGATGATCAGTCAATCTTTTAAAGTGCATTATTGTAAAGGAGCCTGGTCGTCGAAGAAGAGGTAAGACCAACAGCCCAAAAACTTGCATTCTTTTTATTTAAAACACAAGACGAAGTTTACAAGAAAATTTCTTGTAAACATTTTTCTATTACATTGCGCCGTATTCAAATATTGCAATCTAAACTTAAGAATAGTATAACATAACTACTTCCAAAGATCAAAGAGGAAAACATGGAAACAGGAATCATGCTTTTATGGACGCTGACAGGGACGTGGTGAGACAGCACATAAAAAGCTTTCCGAAACAATCCAGCCACTATTTAAGAGATAAACCAGAAAAATAATGTCCTAGTCCAGACTTAAATTTGTACAAAATGTATATAATGTTCAAAGAATAATATACAAACATAAAAGTTAATCGTGCAATGTATCAAAAAACTTTTACGAATGAATTTGGATTAGGACTGGGAGTCCCGAGATCAGATACATAAAAATATTGCGACATGACATATTTAAAGCTTTTTAATGCAACAACAGAAGCAGAACGTAACACTATTAACACCGAGAACTACACCACCGTAAAGCATAAACTCTTATGGGAGATCAGAATACTGCTTTCGATCAGAATGAAACAATCGCAAAACGAGGATCCGCGAGAATAACGTCGTGTATTCTAAAATACATCTTAATGAATTACAGCAAACTAAGGGAAGGTAAAAAAAAACTCTTATTGTTTGGCCAGATAGATACGTTAGACAAAATAATATCTGGAGAATAGTGGCCTTATATTTTTGTCTTATCCAAATGGGTTATTTCATAATTTTTATGTTCAGGGCACAGTTTTCTGCCTTGCGATCGAGACATTGGCAAAGATTAAGATTAAGAAAGTGAAAACAACAGCAAAGACAGTAATAATACCTTTAGATTGGACCAACGCCATAGGGGAAGTATGTATAAATTCACCATTTACAATCGTTATCGTGGAACAAAGAGACATTTCTGCGATCTGAACGAGGTGAAAAAAATGGTGAATAAAACAACCACCAAAATTACGGTCACAATGTAAATAAAACTTGCAAGTGATGATTCAATGATATGCCAGTTTCCAGAAATCACACAATATAATGAGCCTATGGGAACCACTTACAATTATAAAAAAAAAGCGTGGTAACAGCCTAGACCAAATTACAGTACCCTTAGTAGAATCTTTAAAGCCGTTGTATAATGCTTCATTCAAAATTAGTAAAGAAAAAAAAAGAAAATTTATTGGATATGACAAAATATATGGACAATAAGTACAAGCCCTTTTATACCAGTTTGGCTGATGTCGAAGAATAAAGGCGTGAAATTTATAATAATACAATAATATATTGAGTTTTTTCTTATTTATCTTTTTATTTCTATTGTTTACGACTTTCCCTGGAGCCACAACTAGAAGCCAGTGGCACAAAATAGAAAACACTCGATTGATTTCGGGGAGGCCTATGTTCAAAGTTGGATTACTTAAGGATGAAGAAGAAGAAGAAAAAGAAGGATGACTCTCTTAAAGAAGCTGTGAAACAATGATTATTTTAACCTATGTAAATTTATACATAGATCATTGTGTCAGAGAAATGTGTTTTTTACATTAGAAATAGTATAAGAAACAATATTATCAACTGGAAGTGTTTAGGAACTAAATAGAGGCTTTTTGATTTTTTATAGTTTTTTAACAATACTAAACATATACTTAACATAAATCATTGTTCCAGTGATCGCTTCAATTATTTGACATTTAAACATAAAGTGTGGTTGTCTATATTTTTACCAAATATGTGTGGAAATATTGAGTCTTCTTGTTCCAGTACCGACTCGAATTCAATAATGAAGGTTGGCTATAAACGTTGCAAATTTATTTTTCTGCTGGCTTGTCTTAAAAGTATCAGTTTAACCCGGTCCTGTCGCGAATGTTTTTCAAAGAGGATATAAATTTATGGTCTACCACGACCCCGTTTTCTTTCAATTTTATCCTTCTTAATCAACTGCAATAATTCGTACTTATCATTTTTAAGGATGTACCCCAAATATGCAGTCTTTCTCCTTTTAATGGCAATCAAAAGTGATCTGTCTTTTCCCATTCTGTGTAATATAATTTCGTTCATAATATGATATGTCCATGGTATTTTTAAACGTCTCCTAAATAGCCACATCTGGAAAGCTTTCAGCTTTCTCATTGTAAAATATGCAATAAGGCATTGATTGGTGATCAGTATACTAGTGTCTGGGGGCTAGAGAGACAGACTTCGAAAGCCCTGATAAAGGCATCAAACAGGATGTCGAAAGCTCGGCGCGGTTCAACCTGGAAGACTGTTAAGTTTAATTCTTGGAATATAGTATTAATCTTAGTGCTATGTTTAATATTATATATATATATATATATATATATATATATATATATATATTAATATATATATATATATATATATATATATATATATATATATATATATATATATATATATATATATATATATATATATATATACATAATAACAATCAAAAGCTAGTTATCAATAACAAAAAATATAATAAACAGAAACAAGTGTCTTTCTGACATGAATCAAACATCAACATAATCAATGTCATAATGAATTTCTACAAAATTAAATAAAATTAAAATATTGTACTTCATAACTATATAATTTTATTAAGTTAAGTTTTAATGTTTTGTAAATTTGAAAATTTAATGGATTAACCTCATGTTGTAAGTTTTTATACTAGTTTTATACAATGCTATTTAATTATAATTTCATTGTATTTACTGGTACCATATTTTAGCATATCCTGAAGAAACAAATAAATTTTGCGAAAGCTTGATAAAAAGCAAAGAGTTTCACTTTCCTGCCCTATTAATGACTGCAACCTCATAATAAAACTTTATTTTATATAACGTGTCAGTCAATAATACCTAACTACTTTATATATATATATATATATATATATATATATATATATATATATATATATATATATATATATATATATATATATATATATACAACGCAAAAGTCTAGGGATATTTTTATAAATAGAGGTATTTTGTTTATCTGTTATCAACTTAAAAAAAAGTAATACAAAATTTGTAATTTAAATTGTTGTTTAATATGTTAAAAACCATAAATTGCAAAAAAAACAGAAAATTGGAGCAAAAAAAATATATTGCAAATCACCCATGTTTCACATACCACCATAAAATGTCAAAAATACGAAATATAAACTTAAAATAAAGTATGGTTACCACATTGGTTTATCACAGCTCTACATCTACTGTTCATGCTTCGAATCACATTGTTAATGTCTGCTTGAGATATTTGTACCCATTGTTCTCTCAGAAGCTCTTTTAATTGAAACTCATTGTAGATATTGCCCATATGTGGAGTAATTCTTCGTTGGAGCATGTCCCATACATGCTCAATGGGATTCAAGTCCGGTGATTGTGCTGGCCACGGCAATACATCAATACCCTCGTTATCCAACTAGTTTGTTACAACATGCGCAACATGTGGTCGATATTTATCATGCATAAAGTAAAAATTTTCTTCAACAGCAGCAGCAAACGGGCGCACAACAGGTTCAAGAATAGTGTCCAAATATTGCTGACTTGTGAGAAAGCTACGTGGGAAAATGAGGTCAGTTCTTCCGTCAATCATGATTCCGCTCCATACCATTAATACACCACCTATTTATGCATACATTTCTTGAAGATGTCGTAATCGTTCTTCATTTCCGGGTCGTCTCCAAACTCTTGTCCGACGAGAATCTGGATGAAATCCATATCTAGACTCGTCACTAAACAAAACTGTGGCCCAGTCATTGTCAGTCCAATTCTGAAACTCTTGACACCAGGTTAATCTTGTAGCGCGATTGCCTCTAGATAGAGGTGGACATCTCAGTGGTCGCCGACTACGAAGATTGGCTTCATAGAGATGATTCCTCACAGTACTGCTCCTAATTGTTACATTATTTACAAGCTGTAATTCATTAACCAGCTCAGGTGCTATGATTGTTGGCTGCCTTCTGGCATTTAAAATTAAATATCGGTCTTGAGCGACGGTTGTAGAGCGACCACGTCCTGGATATTGCTCGGCTGAACTCCCAGTGTCTCTAAACCGACGCCACAAACCACTTACGACGCTTTGGGAAGCCCCCAGCTGGTCAGCAACTTCAGTTTGTCGCATACCAGCTTGAAGGAGGCTCACGGTTCTATTCATCTCGTCCAACGTTAAATCTTGTCGTTGCGTGGTAAAAAACAATATCTTTAACTCACATATTAAGCAAGAATGGTATAAAGTGACTAAAATTAAAAATAAACAAAACATAAAAATTTCGATTTATTTGTCCCTTATAAAAAACATTCTAAAACACGTATTGCTATCAGTTTTACAATTTTTTTTTGATAAGGAGTGAGTGTCTGTATCAACAATTATAGTACAAGCAAATTTATATGGTCATGAAATTTCTGTCATTGGTATTGTCAAATTATTAAAATATCCTTAGACTTTTGCGTTGTATATATATATATATATATATATATATATATATATATATATATATATATATATATATATATATATATATATATATATATATATATATAGCGTGGTCCTTAAGTAATTGTACAAACAGAAACCGTAGATTCTGCACTTAAAATATTACGATTTAAGCCAACTTGCTTTTATAAAATGTTAATATTAAGAAAGATACAGGGTGTAAAAGTGGAAATTTAAAATTTTATTTTTCGCTACACCTTTTACGTTTGTAAATATTTTTAGACGAAAATTTACAATTGGATGCTTTTGAGTAGGATAAATTAAAATTTTATACACGCTTTAATGTAACTGATAGAGGACGCCACATATGTCACATGTGTAGCATAAATTTACACATCACTTTTTTGCTCTTTAAGTTAGCTCTAGTTGTGTCAAAAAATATTAAAGATACATTATTTTTACAAAGAAAAAGTATACTTGTTAGTAACCTCAAAATTCAACCGTTTTCGAGATAATCGCATTTTATAAGTCAGCTGCATAATAATATTTGTGCGGTAAAGCACCGAATATCTGTAGATAAGCATAATTCATACTTTATTCTTATTAAAACAACTCACAGATAATAATGTTACATCACAAAATGCTTTGTTATGGTTGCTAAATGTCTCATTGGAGAAACGATGTTTCATCTTCTTCTTTAGGTGCCGTGTCCGTATTCAGATGTTGGTCGTCATTATGTTTACAATTTTCCTTTTCTATCGCTTCTTAAGTTTCTATACTGGCGTTGTATTACTTTTTCTTTATTGTAAAATGCTGAAAATCCAAAATATGTGGTTTATGTAAGATGGTATACCTTCACATTCTAGAGAGAAGGCAGTGAGAGCATACTTAAATACAAATTTAATACTTACTCGTAAGCTGTAACGTAATCATATTTATAAGTAATGTCATCGATAGGTTATTTCGTGTGTATATAAGTAACCAACGAACGAGATACACCACAGTTTAATACATTATTTAACCTCTGAGACAAATAAGATGTAGTTCCACAATATACCATAAGATTTGGATATGTAGCCAAAAGAATATATTCATCATATATTATACATTATAGCCACCACGTAGCACAGAATTTAATTTGCTTGATTTTGGTGTATGAGGCGCATTAAATCAACGTATTTATAAGAATTCCATAAAAATTCGCAACCGACTATGGGAAGAAATAAATACTGCAGAGTTTCTTTAGAACCAATGATGCTATTTAATATGAGACGATCTTTGATGGAATATATTGACAAATGAATCTAAGAAAATTGTGGAAATATCGAACACTTACTTTAACAAAAAGGTATGTTATTTAGTTTAACTATTACTTTATTTGGTTTGTTAACAAAATGTTTTGATTATAACTTTAACATAAAACGTAAAATGTTTGATGCAAAATTTTATTATTCTGTTATTTTGTCAAATCCTATTATTAATTATCCTGCTGATGTATTGATTTTATTTAATATTTCGTTAACTATTAACTTTAGATAAAGGTATTTTATACAAAAATTCAGAAGTATTAATGTTTTTGTCAATTTTTCCTTCTTGCCTGGAGTAATTGCCTTAAATCAGAATTATGCAGCTGATTTATAAAATGCGATTATCTTGAAAACTGTTAAATTTTGAAATTATTAACAGGTATACCTTTTTTTTGTTAAAATAATGTATCCTTAATATTTTTCAGTACACATACAGATAACTTAAAGAGCAAACAAGTTAAGTGCAAATTTATGCCACATATGTCGCATATGTGGCGACCTCTATTAGCTACATCAAAGTGTGTATCAAATTATAATTTTTTATATTTAAAAGTACCCAGTTGTAAATTTTTATACATAAATATTTACAAACATTAAAGTTATAGCGAAAAACAAAATTTTAAATTTCCACTAAATATCAACATTTTATTAAAGCAATTTGGCTTAAATCGTAATATTTTAAAGTGTAGAATCTACTGTTTCTTTTTTTACAATTACTTAAGGACCTCGTTGTATATATTTTTATATGTATACATTTATATGTATATATTTATATATATATATATATATATATATATATATATATTTATATGTATATATTTATATACTAGGGCGATCCGATAAGAAGTCCTCCTGTTTGGACCCAAAAATCTGCCCGGTTAGTGCATTTTTTAAGTTCGGGAAACAAAAAAAAGTCACACGGTGTCAAATCTAAAGAATATGGTAGATATAGCAACAGGTCTTAGACCAATTCGACCAATTTCTCCATGGCGACAAACGAGGTATGAGCCTGTCTGTTTTCATGGTAAAAGAACATTTTTTCTTCGCTAAATGGGGTAATTTTTTCTATAATTTAGAGTTAAATCGGCCCAATAATTTGGCGTAATAGAGGCTTGTGACCAATCATCCCTTGTGAATCCCAGAAAATGGTGGCCATCGCTTTTCCGGCCGACAGGACAGACTTCGCCACTGTTTCGACTGCTTATTGGTCCCTGGTGTCTATCAAGGGATTCATGTTTCGTCAAGGGTTACGAAAAGAAGTAGAAACTTCTTTAGAGTACACTTAACTACGAACCCAATTCTTCTAAAATTTTGACATTAGACGTCTACGAGAATGTAATAAACGATAGTAGATTTTTCTTGAAATAGTGGCGCCATCGGGCGGTGAGGCTAAGTACTTATCGGACTGCCTACATATATATATATATATATATATATATATATATATATATATATATATATATATATATATATATATATATATATATATATATATATATATCTATAAATTGCTTGGTACACATCAAAATTTTATTATTTTCTTAAAGAGTATTTGTTTTATAATAAACTTCTAATTTCGATTTAAAAATTTTTTCTCCTGTCTCTCAGCAACTAAGCACTTTAAAAGATTTATGTTCCTATATCAAAATTCATTAATTAGTGGGAGTTCTCTGGAGCAGAGCGTTATCGATCCAACATTATATTTGTTTTTCGTTTGTTAACGTATCAAAACTGAAATTTCATTTTTCTTTCAATATGGGTAACCAAATCCAACTACATTGAATAAAGAATATTCCACGTATTTTGTTTCTTTTGATACAATGATTGCATAATATGGTACTAAAACTCTTTTCTTGTGGCATGTTTTTAACTGAATATTTTATAAAAAGAAGTAAACTACAGTGAATTGTGATGAAGTTTTGACATCGTTTTTTTCAATTTACGAAGCGTTTCACAAAAGAATTTTTGAAGTAAAAAGTCACTTCAATTATTTAAAAATTTTATACCCGGAATTTTTTGAAAACGATTTCCGCATTGGACATTTAAACATCAAAAAACAAACAAATGTAATTTTTATTTTAATGATTTCAGTTTTCTCAACAGGTCTTTGTTTAATATACTGCTTTTTCTAAAATATAGACAAATCTTTCAATTGCATTCTTATTTTATGCGTATTTGTATATAGGGTAGATACTCAAAACAGTCCACCATGATATTTGAAAATATTCATTGGATTTTAAGAAAGTGCTTAAATAGGTTGATTTTTTTAGATATCTATTTTTGCCATTCCTTTCCGGTACCACAAACCTTTAATTTTTACTACGAATATACCATGTGCAGCTCACTAAACATGTATTAAACTGGACAATTTAGGCATCTATAATTTTTTTCCGTATTAACTCATCATCATCAATTAGCCTCTATTTGTCCACTGCTGAACGTAGGCCTTTGTGGTAATGCGCTTGATATCATCCGTCCATCTAGTCGGTGGTCGTCCTCTGCTTCGATATGCCTCTTGCCTTGGTCGCCATTCCAGAATCTTTCTGGTCCATCTGTCATCCGTTAATCTGGCAACATGTCCGGCCCAAGCCTATTTAGCCATGGCTTTTTTTTCCACTGCATCTGTGACTCCTGTTCTTCTTCTTATTTCTAGGTTTGGTACTTTATCTCTGATGGTAATACCTAATATTGATCTTTCCATAGCGCTTTGTGTAACTCTTATTTTATCTATTTTTCTTTTTGTCAGAGTCAGTGTTTCTGCACCATATGTAAGAACCGGTAAAACGTACTAGTTAAAAACCTTACTTTTTAATCAGACTGCGACAACAGACTTGAAAATGTTATTCAATCTACCAAAGGCAGCCCATGTGAGACCTATCCTTCTTTGTATTTCAGTTATCTGATTGATGCTACGGCTCTCAATCAGAATTTTACCGCTGACTACAAGGCTGGTCATAAATTTTGTCTTTGAGGTGTTAATTTTTAGACCAATTGGTTTTGACACTTTATAGAGCGTGTGTAGCATTTTTGTAGCTTTATCAACTCTATCAGATATTAAAACGCTGTCATCGGCAAATCTTAGGTGGTTTAGATCTTCCCCATTTATATTAATTCCCATGTTATCCTCTCGTTCCATTTGCTTAAACATATTCAAGAAGAGCTGTAAACAATTTAGGGGAGATAGTGTCACACTGTCTAATTCCACGTTCTATTCGAAACTTCTTGATATCTTCATGAAGGCGTATTAACTATATTCTTGTAAATTCAAATTTTTCCCATGACATCAAAAACTGCATTAAAACGAAACTTGCAACAATAACGAGAAACTTTATCAAATGAACTAATTTTTAAATTAATAAAAAAATTATAATTTAAAATGGTTTAATCATCAGCTATAATTATTAAATATTAAACTAAACTAAATGTTTAAAATGATATGCCCTAACCTCCATAAGCATTAATTTCATAGGTTACTAGGGTACATTTATGTACTATTCGTCATCTTAGTTAGCCAAATAAAGCAGGAAGGGTATTAAAAATGTTGAATTTTAAATAGCCCCATAAGAAAAAAGCCACGGGAATTAAATAGGGGGACCTTGCCTGTCTTTTAACAAAACTTCTTGGTCCAATCCATTCTCTACGAAACCGTTCATTAAGGGATCACCTTATCTTTGTGATATAATGCGGAGGTGTGTTGAATTGTTGTAAAAATAAGTCATTTTATAAGTACCTGTCACAATTTTCAATTATATCTGTTAAAATGGGATCAACTATGTCCTCTAATGATTCTAGATATGATACTCTGTTCAAATTGTATTGATAAGAAAACAACACGATTTCCATAAAATCATGTCCTTACGATAAATTTTAATAACCGCTGGGTATGTGTTTTGTGAAAAGCTTAGAATTTTCGTCAGTCCAATAACGGCCATTGTGTCTATTTACAATACCATTTAGAAAAAACACATTCATCCAAAAAACATATATTGAATAAAAATTATTTTCTCAGTCATAATCTCATAAATTTGTGGACGCCTGTCTGGATAAACTTCATCTATTTCCTGTAATCATCATCATAATTGTCTTAAATATACTTTGTGAATCTTGGCCTGTTCGCAGAGAGGTAGCCACTGCTGTCTATTCCTAAAAACTTCCCTTCATCTTTTGTTCCTTAGAATCTTAAGGTCTTCTTCCACATCATCAATCCATCTTCAAAGGGGTCGTCTTCTGAGTTTGAGAATGTCAATATCTTCGTGTATTTATTATCTGAGATCCTAGCAATGTCTCCAGCCCATTTTAGCCTCTGTACCTTAATAAATTTCACAATATCTGGATATGTCTATAGCTGGTGTAATTCAAAGTTATATCTTCGGGGCCATAGATCATTCTCATTTACGGCCCCAAAAATCTTTCGAAGTAATTTTCTTTCAAAGATGCCAAGTGTAGGGTACAGAAGAAAAGCCAACATGGTCCAAAAATGAAAAAAAAAGCGGCTTACCCTTCCTAAATTTCTGTTTGCCGTGTATTGTGTCTTGGCTAATCAACCAGGTGAACAACAAACAAAGTCCTGATATATTCAAGGTTCAAAACGTCTATTGCAGGGGAAAAATCAACATAGTCAACCTACACAGTCCAATAAAATTCGTTATTACTCTCACTGAGGTAATCTCAGCTGTGTTTATTAATTGTTGTTTCGACACGTTTAGAGAAGCAAGTTTATTCGATACTCTTCAGTTTTAAGTATTTTTTTTGAAAGTTTTGGTATTTAAATGTCTGACGGTGAGGAAAATACATGTAATAATCAGGTAAAATCAAAGAAAAAGCGTAAAATATATGGCCGTTTTAGAGCTGTTGCTAAGGAGCTACAAGCCTCGACCTATGAAACCAGAGAAGACTGTCAATGCAAGCGATATAAGTGCATTTAGAATATTTCTGTTGCCGAACAAAGTGATGCAATAAAACAATTTAATAAAATTAGCCGTGACAATGGTGCCCAAAATAGTTACTTATCTGAACTTATCACATTACGACCTGTGTTTCGACGAAGGAAAAGGAAAAACGAAGAAGATGCTAGATTCAATAAAAGTTCCTACATCTACAAGATAAGAGTTGTTGACTAACAGTGCAGTAGAGGCACCAGTATGTTTTAAAGCATTTCAATTACCAATTTTCGAATTTAAACTTTTCGATTAAATACAACCAAAACATCTTTAAGAACAACTAGCAAAACCGATCACTGGAAGGGTAAAGCATACTAATAGACGTCATTAGGCAGATCAACAAACTTATGAAAGGTTATTGTTGGTTTTTTCACATTAAAGGGACGTAAAGCGTACCACCGTTTAAAGGACTCTAACAAAGTGTACCTTCCGGAAAATATGACTGTTAAAAAGCTTCTTGAATTATTTTAGATTAGACGTCCCCATATTAAGATGTTATGAAACATTCAGACAAATATTTGTGTCAGTAATATCGCTTTCGGTTACCTACGAACTGAAACGTGCTGTTGTGTGACGATCAGAAAGCCAAAAATATTAAGCTGGATAGGAAAATTACCGTTTCAAAAAGTGATTATCAGAAAATACAGTTAGATGAGGATATCAGGAAACTAGAATTTAAAAAAGTACACCATTTAAAAAAGGCTGATTGGTTTTATGAATTGAAATGGCATGCAAAAACTGAAGCTATAAAATAATCAACTGTAAAGGCTATCGCTATAGACTTCAGAAAAAATTTTCCTACTCCGAATATAACCTATAATGAAGTGTATTTCAGAGGACAGCTGTCATTATATATTTTTAATGTTTATATTTTGTCAAAAAGTGCTTTAATCAGTTCTTCCATTACGTAACTGTTACACTAAAAATATTTGACACTGTGACAATTACTTACCCAATTCGCGGCCATTCCTTTATGACGCCCGACAAAAACATGAGATTGATCCTTAACAGTGCAAAAGCTGGGACTCCAAATAGCTGGAGAAAAGTTATAAAAGTCTTATGAACCAAGCCGTCTCCTGCTGTTGTATCATGCGAACAAATTATGTTTAAAGAGTGTTTTGTCCTCCAAGTTCTAAGAATGTTCACAAAGAATTTTGTTTTTGTATTTGGTAACTAAAACAGTTAATGATCTTTGAAATAAATTTCAAAACCGTGGATCACAGGACAACATATAACGGATTTTTCACGTCGTCCTTTGTAAAAGAATAACGAAAAAACAAAAAAAGGAAATCAAAGGTACTGGATCTTCAAGAACCCTATCAGTTTTAGCTTTGCTCAAAGAAAAGTGTGCTGATCTAAAAGTTCTAATGAAATTTTGTGAAGTAGAGAAATCCAAAAAGTACTACAGCCAATTTCTTTCTGCTAATCAGCCTGAGCTTCCATCTGTCAATGTTACCAAATTAACTTAAGTCAGTAGTTTGTAGCTTGGTGTGTTCTTTTAATATGCTGTAGAAATGGCTTACGAAATAAAAAAATTAAAACAAAAATAAAAATGTTTTGATCTGTTCAGAGGAAGAACCAACTTTACATTTTGTTTAAATAAAAAATAACTACAGTATTCCTTGATACTCCGACGTTTTGGAATCAGAGACGCTCAGTAATCCGACGTACCTTCCGTCAAGGTCTACGTCGTGTCTGCTTGTACTGAAACCTGTCAGTATGACACCTGCGACATAAATCTCATTCTTACCGGATGCTTCATTCCATGAGCAGTTCGGATCAACAGGGTCTTTAGATACAGTAATAAGTAGTGAGAAACTTTTATTTAATTCGTTTAGAAAGCTAAGTTTAATGGCGAGCACATTCAAAACAAAAGCACAAAATGCTGACTCTAAAAGATAAATAAGATATTATTAAGAGTGGTGAAACTCCGACTGCGATATCTAGATTCTATGATATTGGACGAGCTACAGTGTACGACATTATGAAAAACAAAGACAAAATCGAAAAATTTATAAAATCTGTAGAGAATGATTCTAAACACAAAAAAACCATTAAAATGACTGAATTTCCTAATGTTGAAGAAGCTCTGCACATCTGGTTTAAGCAATTATGAAGCAGACAAGCTCCTATTTCAGGTGACAGTTTAAAAAATAACGCTCAGTTTTTTTATCAAGAATTAACAAAAAAACTGAGTTTCGTGCGTGTCAAGGTTGGTTCGAAAACTTCAAAAAAGATACGGAATACGATTTTTGTAGATAAGTGGAGAGAAGTTGAGTGCAGATGAGTCTGAGATATCTGAATTTATGTAGAATTTGAGCAAAAATATCGCCGAATTAGACCTAATTCCTGAACAACTTTATAACGCTGATGAAACTGGTTTAAACTGGCGGCAACTTCCAATAAAGACATTTGTCACCTTAGACGAAAAATAGTTTTTGGTAGAAAACTTCAGAAAGAATGTCTCACTCTCATGGTATGTGCGAATGCATCAAGATCCTACAAATTGAAATTGCTAATTGTGGATAAGTCCAAAAAACCAAGTGTCTTCCAAAATGTTAAAATGAAGAAGCTACCAATTACGTACACGTGGCACAGCCGTGTGTCTGGGTGACAAAAGAAGTTTTTCTGGATTGGTACAAGAACAGCTTTGTCTCACAAGTTAAAGATGAGCTAAGAAAAAAGAAACTGCCAGTGAAAGCTGGCAGGACATCCTAATAAAAAAGAAATAAAAATGGAAACTGCTGATGGATATATCGAGGCAATGTACTTACCGAAAAATACTACTGCATTGATTCAGCCCATGGGCCAAAACGTTATTAAAATTCTCAAGGCATATTACAAGAAACAACTCCTGGTGAATATTGCATGTCAACCTAATGCTAATATCCAATCCTACTACACTGATTAAATCGTGAAAGAATATTTGACTCAACAACGAACTCTTTCCAATAGATTGTTAACAAAGAATCCAATGACCAATCTGTGCAAGTTGTACTAGATGCCGCCCTTCAATTTTGCAACGATTTGACTAATTCATTAGAACCAACAAAAGCTTTACAAGAGTGGCTCATAAAATTTAAGACTACTCAAGGCTACTGCTAGCAAAACAATGACAATTTTGTAGAGTAATCTGAACATTTTTGGTAATCCGACACCCCTTTGGTCCCATACCTGTCGGATTACTAAGGAACAACTGTACTACGAAATAAAAATACAATCATAACCTTATTGTAGCTATTAAGCAAAAGTACACATCGAACTTAATATGTCAAAATATTTAACTAAAAAGGTAAAAAAGCGTGGGACTTTTGTCGTTTCAAATTTTGATTTCTTTCTTCCGAAAAATATAGTTTTTGGACTTTTCCCCTATAGCCTTTAAGTAGTCTCACGTCGTTTTGACGTGATCTTTTATCGTATGTACCAAGAGTCAGCACAGGGATGATATTTGTAAAGTTTCAGTACTCTGCGGACAGTAGTACGTCAAAAACCAGATTTCTATTCTATTTTTCTTGTACTTGAAGTAGATAACAAATTTAGATGACCTAAAATTGTTACTTCTGCCGCTTCAGTCTTAACACGTTGTTCACACTCCCTTGTTTTATCGGCTACTGATCCCGTTTCATGAAATTTTTTAACTAGTTTAAATAGGCATGATTGGTAAAGTTACTTATCTTGATAAAGTTGATCTAATAATTTCTCTGTTCTTGCATATTTTCCATTTTCAAAAGATATGGAAATTATTTCAATGCGTTATGCAATAGAATCGAACATTTCGAATGAATTTATAAAATACTTGTTTAATATCGCTACCAACAACATAAACGGCTATGCGACCAACAACGGTTATCCGACCAACGGTGCTTTACGCTAGATAGACCTGGATTTCAAGCAAAACCATAGAACTGAAGCTAGATCGTTGGGAGCGAAAAATACTCAGAAAAATATATGGAGGTATAAAAGATGGGCATATCTGGAGAAGAAGAGCAAATAATATAATAATGCAAATATATGAACAACAACAAATTTTAAACATAGCGAGAGTTCAAAGACTAAGATGGCTCGGACACGTAGCTAGAATGCAGGAAGAAATAGTCCCCAAAGCATTAATAAGTACTAAAGCTGGTACAAAAAGGAAAAGAGGACGACCGCGAAGAAAATGCATGAAAGCGGTAAAAGAAGACTTGGGATTGTTGGGAGTACAAATATGGAGAAACCTAGCACAAGATAGAAAGAAATGGAAGAAAACCATTAAAGCCTTGGGCCTCTAGGATCTGTTTGAGCGATGTATATAATATATACCAACAACAGTTTAAATATCAGTTTCTTTAAATGTATTTTTTGACTTGACGGAAAAAAATTGTCACTAACACTACCAAACATCACGTTTAATTTTTAAGAGGTGTAAGACTTTTAAGAAATTTATACTTTCTCAAAAGAACAAAGTTAATATTATCATTAAATCATGAATACCTGAAATTTCCAGCAAAATACCCATTTAGAAATACTAATTTCTAAATACAATACTTTCTTTCCTTTTGTTGCTAGAAGTACTCTTAAATAAAGTAGATCTTAATATATTGGTTGTTGCTCTATAGTATATATATTTTCAATTTTTTAGTGTTTTCTAGTGTCCCGAGATATACTTTACGTATTTATTTTCTATAAAAAATTGTAAAGAACTTTAATAAATGAACAAAAAATAATACATTGAAAACAGTGTTGAACCGAAACATAAAATGAAGAATTAACTTTCATTAATTTCTCTTAGGCTGAAATGGGACACGTAAAAATTTCCAAAATCATCTCAAAACGAGAAACTAAAAAAAGATTTAGTTTGCTTTTAATCAACATGAATACAATTTGGCAACGTGACTTCATCGCTACTGTAACGTGTTAATAATTTTCATAAAAAATCAAATAAAATCGATAATTAATGTAGATTTTATATTTATGGACTTGCATGTTAATTTTAATATGGACAAATAGTTTTGCAGACAGACAAATATATGTGTTTATATTAAGAAAATATTATATAGACTTCACGGAAATAGAACTGAAGGAAAAATCAAGAATACCATGAATAATACAATAACAGGGTGGTTTCTAGACAGCACAGTTAATGTTAATGTCTTCAAATGATGATGATATCACATATACTGGGTAACGTCTTCAATTATATATATATATATATATATATATATATATATATATAAAGTAAAATATAATATATAATATAAAAATAAATATATATAAGTAAAATGTAATGGCATGTCTCGCAAAACAGAAAACCAAAAAAGGTATATGGATGGAAGGCAGCCGTATATACGTATTTCTGACTATTGGTCGTCTTCAGGGCGGATCACTTTTCTTATATATATCATCATTATCATCATTCTCAGCATAGTTCCATCTTAAATTTGGACGTCTTCTTGGTCACTTGACGCCTCTTGGATACAGCAGTGTAATTCTAGTGGACCGCCTAATGTCAGTTCTTCTCGCTAAATGTCCAGCCCACTGCCCTTTTAAGGATTTAATTCTATTCTATGTATAAGATTACATCAGTAACCTTGGTTTTCTGTCTGATCCATTCTATTCTTTTTCGATCTCTATTTGTTATACCTAGCATGCATCGCTCCATTGACCTTTGAGTGACTTTGAGTTTCGATATTATCTCTTTCTTTAGTGTCCAAGTTTTGCAGCCGTATGTCATGATTGGTAGTATACACTGATCACATGCTGTTTTCTTCAGGTGGATTGGCATCTTTGATTTGAATATAACTGAATTTCTACTAAAACATGTCCAAGCTAGTTTTATTCTTCTGTTGATTTCTGGAAGTAAGGAGCCAGATTTATGTATTAATAATTGTCCCAAGTATACATACTCGTCTACTGTCTCAAGTGCAGTGTTGTTTATTATTACATCTTGGACATCCACTAGCTCGTTGTACATTGTTTTTGTTTTTGTCAAGTTCATTGTTAGGCCAACTTCATTGCTAGCCGCATAGGTCGCTTATAAGTTCTTGTAGTTCTGCAGGATTATTAGCAATCAGAACGATGTCGTCTGCAAATTTTAGATGGCTGAGGTATTCTCCATCAATGCATATTCCTTTGTTCTGCCAGTTTATTTTACTGAATATAATTTCTAGAGTTGCAGTGAAGAGCTTTGGTGATATTGCGTCTCCTTGTCGGACGCCTCTGGTAGTGGGAAATTCTGGAGTGTTTTCATAAATTTTTACCTTAGCTTTTGCATTTCTGTATATATTTGCTATATAGTTTCTAATAAGTTACTATATACGGTTTGTCAATGCCTTTGTTGCTCAAAGCTTCTATTACTGCTTTGGGATATATAGAATCGAAAGCCTTATCGAAATCTATGAAGGTTAATTCTAGTGGTATTTCATATTCTTTAGCTCTACTCATTAGTTCTCGTGTATAAGTGAATAAATATGATCTATGGTACTGAATCCACTTCTGAAGCCAGCTTGTTCTCTTGGCTGTGTGGTATGTAATGCGTAATATATATATATATATATATATATATATATATATATATATATATATATATATATATATATACAAAAACATGGTTTTGTAAAAAGGCTTCAACGCCAGCGGAACTGTTGAACTGATGAGCAAGCCGAGAACCCCGATGTTAATGCAGATTCCGATGCTGCTGATGATTTAGACGAAGTATCTGATACAACTAATAATAGATCATCTTTATGTACACCTACATCCTCAGGTACTTCTACACCACAGCTACCTCGAAAACGAAAGATTAACTTGAATTTATCAGAGGATAATAGAGAAGGTAACTTGGATTCCGATGATTCAGTGGACGATCCTAATTCCATGCCTCCTTCACAGCTTCCACAAGTTTCCCATGAAAGTGAAGAAGAGGATGAAGAAGGTAGAAACTACTACTGAACCCTTTTTTTTCTTGGACTAAGACTGCCGTCCTCCCTAAGTATGAATTTAATTTTACTGCCGATGTAGGAATACAGATTGAGGTTGAGTCCGAGGAGCCAATTACTTTTTTAAAAAACTTTTAACACCTGAGTTTATGAACTTTTTTGTGCAACAATCAAATCTATATGCCGACAAAATGGGAAACAATTAGATTTAACAGTGGAGGAGCTTAAGGCATTTATTGGTGTTTTAATTATATTGGGAATAAATACATTACCAACCCTGCGCAAATATTGGTCACGTAGTCCCAATTTTCACAATAACAGAATAGCATAAAATATTTTTTCTCAAAAGATTTTTAAAAATACTCAGGCTGTTGCACCTTAATGACAATCACAACATGCCGCCTCGTGTATTCACAGCTTATGATAAACTGTACAAAATGTGTCCACTCATTGAACACTGCTCTAGTACATTTTGCCGATCGTTGCAGTAGACAAAAGCATGGTTGCTTTTAAACAGCGTAAGAGTCTAAAACAATATATGCCCATGAAGCCGATAAAGAGAGGAATAAAGATTTGGGCTTTGGCTTGTTTAGAAACTGGCTATTTATTTGCATTTATAATATACCAAGGTAAAGAAGAAACGACAACAAATGATAATTTAGGAGAACGTGTTGTTTTAAATTTAGTTAAAGATTTCTTTGGTCAGGGATATTGTATTTATTTCGACAATTTCTATACCACTATACCACTATACAAGTTGTTGAATGTCCATCTTCTATAGTTGATTACAACAAATATATGGGCGCTGTTGACCGCTTTGATCAAAGAATGGCAGCATATTCCATTTGTTGGAAAAGTAGAAGATAGTGGGTGAAGCTTCTATATTACTTTATAGATGCATGTATAAATGTGAATGCCTGTATACTTTATAGAGAGGATCTAAAAAAAACGAATCCACGAAAAAACCCTTGTAGCCACCTGGAATTTAGGAGCAAATAAGCGGATCTGCTCATAGGAAATTATAAGGCCAGAAAACGACCAGGACCTACAACTATAAACAGTTTTGGGCCATACCATAACACTTAAGAAATTTAAAATATATATTGTTTTATTTAGATAATGTTTTGATTTGATACTGTTTGTATTTTTAGTGTATTTTTATAATAAATAATATTGAATGGTTTTGGTATACCATGTATACCAGAGAACTTTCATTATTTTTTTCCTTTAATGCTCCGTGGTACAATGGTTTACCACATTTTTACAGAAAAATCAACCATCTAAAAAATATAAAAAAAAAATTTTACTACTTAGTGTACATATTTTTTTGTAAAAATGCACTTTTCAATTCAGTTTTGGATTTTAAAGGGTTAAAGCATTACATAAAAGTTTTGTAATATGTATATATGTAATATAAGTATTATATTAATTGTATTTTCGCCCAAGGCGTTCAAGGGTTTGGCCCTAGGTTTTGCAAATAAACATATAATTTTTTTTACTTCGCGATCGATAAAAACCGGCAATGATTTGTAGAAATTGTAGGAAACCTTCTGTAAAAACATCAACAGTCAAAGAAGTATGACTAATATATAGATAGATAAATCGATACAATGTCTAGCGAAAGATGCTGCATTTTTTATGAATTTAAATATTTAGTGATCTTTAAATATCTTTTATAGATTTGATAATTTTTCGACTGTTCTAACAACAATTCAAATTTCGTCATTTTGTGTCATGTGGAACAATTTCACCCAATCATGTCAACATTAGACTGATAATTGCATTCAGTGCAATTTTCAATCCCTATGACAACACGATCGAGTTTGACAACTTCATCCAAATAAATTTCAAAATGTCTAATGTTAATAATAATCTAATGTTAACTTAAATTTTAATAATTGTACTTTCACTAACTGTACTTTTAATAAATAAATGTTTCGTTATGTTGAATTATGATTTTTTTTTTCGAAAAATTATCCGCCGAATATCCCTCGGACATTGATGAATGACTCATAATTTCATGACAAATTTCTCAAGCTTGTTGCTTGGTAACAGCACTCAGCCTTCGGCTTCGTGCTGTTACCAAGGAACGAGCTTTCGATTCTCATGAAATTATCTCGTCTGTTATCAATGTCCTAGAGATATTACTACTGATAAATTTTCGACTGTTCTAACAACCATTCAAATTTCGTCATTTTGTGTCATGTGGAACAATTTCACCCAATCATGTCAACATTAGACTGATAATTGCATTCAGTGCAATTTTCAATCCCTATGACAACACGATCGAGTTTGACAACTTCATCCAAATAAATTTCAAAATAAATTTCACAACAAATTATAAATATTATGCGTTGTAATAGATCTTCTATAGTAGAGAACAGCAACGAATCTAATGTTAACTTAAATTTTAATAATTGTACTTTTACTAACTGTACTTTTAATAAATAAATGTTTCGTTATGTTGAGTTATGATTTTTTTTTTCGAAAAATTATCCGCCGAATAACCCTCGGACATTGATGAATGCCTCATAATTTTATGACAAATTTCTCAAGCTCGTTGCTTGGTAACAGCACTCAGCCTTCGGCTTCGTGCTGTTACCAAGGAACGAGCTCTCGATTGTCATGAAATTATCTCGTCTGTTATCAATGTCCTAGGGATATTACTACTGATAATAAATTTGTTTCCATAAATTTTGATTTGAATACTTTAATACCTACTAATTGTGAAAAAGTTCTGTTTTTCATTCTTTCGATCTACTTCGTATAAGTAATCTATCCTGTATAGTAACAGTAATATAATCCATCTTATTTTAATTTTGTCTATTATTTATATATATATATATATATATATATATATATATATATATATATATATATATATATTATATATATATATATATATATATATTATATATATATATATATATATATATATATCTATATATATATATATATATATATATATATATATATATATATATATATATATATATATATATATATATATACCCTAAGGTGTTGGGTGTAAAGTCTTTTTAGTTTTCATATACAAACTTCCTCCAATTCTTCTTGTTGCTTACCAATTTCTTCGCTTGCTCCTTGGTGACACCTCTCCTGTCTAGGATGGCGGCAATTTCATCGTCCCAGGTCTTCATGGGTCTGCCCCTCGGTCTTTTCAAGGTTCTTCTCGCTTCCCACACTTGTTTCACTTGGCTTTTTTTATCCATCCTTACCATGTGGCCGTACCATCTCAGTTGGGCTTCTTCGATTTTCTTCTCTATTGATTGGACTTTAAGGCGTTCTCTTATTTCATCGTTCCGTATCCTGTCCATTCTGGTCACCCCTAGTACTCTTCTTAGATACTTCATTGAAATACTTTGCAGTTTATTTTTTAGTCTGGTGGTGAGCGTCCAGCTTTCACATCCAAATGTTAAGATAGGTACAAAAACTGTGTTGTAGATAGCTATCTTTGCTTTTTGGGATACTTCTTTTTTCGATAGGAATATGCTCTTAATTGCGTGGTATATCCGGGACGCGTTTGCTATTCGATTGTTCATCTCTGCTTCTTGTGTACCCCTACTCTCTAGTTGCACTCCCAGGTATTTGAAGGTTTCGACTTGTTCTAAAGTATAGGTATTGATTTTAATGTTTGTATGTTGGTCTGTTTTCCCACATACCATGACCTTGGTTTTATTTTCATTAATTCTCAGGTTACGTTTTTCAAGTTTATCTCTCCATATCTGGAGGTTTCTCTTAAGTGCGTCCTCGTTTCTTCCAAATACGACGAGGTCATCTGCAAATGCGCACTCCGCTATCTGTATCATTTCCAGGTTTCTATGTCCAAATATTCTCGATGTCTCTTCTCTAGTTTCTTTCATTACATCATCTAGTACAATATTGAACAGGATGGGGCCTAGTATACCTCCTTGTCGTAAGCCATCATTGACTCTAAACTCTTCCGATTCCATATTATCTGTTCTTACTCTGTTTCTTGTGTTCTTGTATAGGCTCATAATAGCTTTTCTAAATTTGCTGTCTACTTCTCTCTTTCTTAGGCTTTTGTCTATTTCGGTTAGCGAGGTTCTATCAAATGCTTTTTCGAGGTCTATGAAGGCTTGGTATAGTTCCGTGCTTGTATTTCGTGCATTTTGTATTATATGCTTGAGTGTAAAAACATGGTCATGGATACTTCTTCCCTTCCTGAAACCGCTCTGTGACTGCTCCAGCTTATGGTCTACTTCTTGTAGTAGTCTTTTCTCCAGTACTCGTTCGTAAACTTTGGAAGGGATACCCAGGAGAGTTATACCTCTGTAGTTGCTGCATTCTCGTCTGTCACCTTTTTTGAAAATGGGTAGAATAACGCCCACTTCCCAGCCTTTTGGGATCTTGTTCTCATTCCATGCTTTATTGCAAACTTTTCTAAGCATTTTATTTCCATTTTCTCCCATATTTTTTAGCATTTCCGCAGTTATCTTATCATAGCCAGCTGCCTTTCCGCTTTTGAGCCTGAGTATTATTTCTATTATTTCTTCTATTGTTATTTCGTTTTGGTTTGGGTTCTCATATGGGTTTTCTTCAGTGTTGTCTATTTCACTATTATAGTCTTTTTGAGTCAGAAGGTCTTCGAAATATTCTCTCCACCTGTTCATAATATTTTCGTTCTCGCAGAGGATGTGGCCATCTTTGTTTTTAATTTGTTTTGGTGTTTGTTGTCTACTCCCTGTTCTTAGGCTTCTCAGAGTTTTGTAAAATAGTTTTTGGTTAGTGTGGTAGTCCTTCTCCAGCTTATTCCCAAAATCCTCCCAGCTCTTCTTTTTTGCTTTAATCACCATGTCTTTTACTTTTGCCCTCTGTTGCTTATATTTTTGATAGCTTTCTGCATTCTGGTTCCCTAGATATTTCTTCCACGCTAACTTCTTGGATTTGATCTCTTCTTTTATTTCATTACTCCACCAATTCGTACATTGTCTGTTTTTATTGATTTTAGCTATTCCGCAGATTTGCTTGCCCCCATCTAGGAGAGATTCTTTAAGTTTTTGCCAAGTTTCTTCTAAGCCATAGTTCTGGTTTAAGTGCTTTTGTAGACTATTGTTCACATAGCTTTTGTATTTCTGTGCTATTTTCTTATCTGCTAACTTGTATGACCTAATAACTGCGTTGGTGAGGTTTCTTGGGGTTCTGTCTCTTTTTCTTGGAAATTGCAGGAAACCTTCTGTAAAAACATCAACAGACAAAGAATTATGACTAATATATAGATAGATAAATCGATACAATGTCTAGCGAAAGATGCTGCATTTTTTATGAATTTAAATATTTATAAGTGTTCTTTTAATATCTTTTATAGATTTGATAATAAATTTGTTTCCATAAATTTTGATTTGTAAACTTTAATATCTACTAATTGTGAAAAAGTTCTGTTTTTCATTCTTTCGATCTACTTCGTATAAGTAATCTATCCTGTATAGTAACAGTAATATAATCCATCTTATTTTAATTTCGTCTATTATTTATTCAATTATTTAATATGATCATTATGTATATCAAACTTAGGCTCGCCTAGTGCATTCCTACAAGGTTGCATATTGGCGAGATATAAAACTGTAAAAAGGTAACATAGGCTTTAGTATGTGTCACGGCTTTGTTGCACTTTAAAATGGACGTCAAGGTACGTTGTTTGTAATAATTAGAACGTTAGAGATAATAGAGAGGTTACTCCTACCATATTATTAAAAAAATATGAATATTTAAATCTTGTCGCGTAAATGCGAATAAAAGTGACACATTTTTTGCAATACTCAAGGTTACCCCTTTAAAAACACTGTTAAAATTTATAGAAATATTAAAAGTGATAATTTTCAGATAATAAAACATTTTTTAAATTACAATTAAACACTCTTACTAAACTGACAAAATTTTATTTCCCAATAAGATAGCCTTCATTAATTAAAAAATATACTTGAAAATATCCTAAGGAAGTTAGTGGTATTTTTTTAAGTGTTAATAATTTACCATTACGATCTTCCCCTGACATTCATATTTGGAGTTATGTTTCTTTTTGTTAAATCAGTGGCGAATCTTCCTGTCCCAGGCTGTTGCTGAAATTAATTGTGTGTGGCATTTTTTAGTGAATTTTTGTAACCTCCTCTGTCTTATAAAGGGTGATCAGAAAGAACTGATCTGGGTGATCCATGGGTGATCCATGGTTGTTTATTTATGAGACTTTGAAGGAGTAAAATGTAAACTCTTTGATTCACGTTGTTGCGAAACCTAAGGTACGTGACTTTTAAAATATAGCCATATAATCATAAAAGTATATGAGATGAGATTTATTTTAAGCTTTTATATGTTTAATTTTGTTTAATTGTTATTAAATAAAAGTTAGCGCTTGAATTTTAAAAACATTGCTTCATGAAAATGGCCATATTTCTTGTTTCAAACTTTCAATTCCCAACAAAATGAGACTTCGTACAAGTTTATTTCATTTTTTGCTAAGATTTGCTAACTTTTTGGAAAACAAAAATTGCAGAGACCTAATTAAAGGCATATTTCCCTCTTTAAAAGATATGTTTTTTCACTATGATGTAAAACAAAACCTTAAAAGTCTTTTCCCCTTAATTATCATATTAAAAATGTGGTTATTTTTTTTATAAACGTTTAAAGCTACAGCACATCTAAATATTATAAAACTTTAGAACTAACAAATTATAATTGTATATACTTTAAGATCTACAATTAAAAAAAATCTCTACGATCAATAGGAGCCGTGATAGACTCTTTTTTCAACCCTTATCCGGGCAACACGTTTTACTTACGTAACCCAGCAACTCGGATCTGTTGGCCCACCACTGTTCTTGAATGTACTATCCATTTTTACCCATATATTTCTAATATTCTTTTTTGATTTTTTATTAACGTTAAATTTAAATTATCTAGATTTAAAAAAGGTGCTACCACAAGGGTGCGATCTGCCTGAAGAATTTGCACAAAATAATAATATACAAGAAAACTTTTGTAGAAAAAATATTCATTAACAAGTAATAAACCTTTGGAGCCAAATAAAGAATTAATAAATAAATAAAGACTTTTGTAAATCTGCCAGGCCATTTGATTTGAAAAGAGTTGTTGATGTTTACGCATATCCTGGAAAAAGATTGCGGTGTTGTTGCCTTTCATTATTGTATGAAAACCCTTCTGAGAAAAGATTATGGCAATTATTAGCTCATGTATAAGATACCGACAAAAATATTCTTTACAAAATGAATAAAACGCATAAGTCAGAAAAATATTATTATTTTACTTTTACAAATTAATACTTTGTCATATCAATTTACTATTTAAGTTGGGACTAAGCCACAAGATAAGCTTATTCCCAACTAAAATAGCAAATTGGTATGACAAATTAAATTATTATTATTAGGTTAAAAAAACAATAAAAATAAAAAAAACATAGATTAGTCATTTATTTTTCTTTATTGCAATACTTACTTTACTTACAATCTTTTTTAATTATACAGTGATGGTTTACACACATTTCTGTTGCATATTTCACAAAGGCTATAACGGGATAAGATGGTCAAAAGTGCCCCCACACAGATCAGCACCGTGTCTTGTGCTTTCAATAAAGCATATAAAAACATGACTTCATGCAAATTTTGAGCTTCTCAGAGCCCATAGAATCTTTTAAATCTAAAAAAGAAGCTTTTTTGGACTTTATTTTTTTCTGAACGGAATTTCGCTTTAAAAAATCTGAAAAAATTCATGAATATGTATCTTTTGATAACAAAATAACATTATTTTTTTCAAATTTTTATATTGAAAATTGAGCTTAGGAAAAATTATTGAAATTTTCAATAATTTTTTAGGATATGCTAATAATTTTTGACTAACTTTTAAATAGTAATTTTTTATGTATTTTTTTTTTCGTTCTTTTAAATGGTTAAACAGAATTCTCAATTTCTGAGCGGAAAACATCAAAAAATCAAAAACCGTTTTTTTAGTAATTTATTTGCACATAACCTCAAAACTCAGTTGGTAATTTAACATTTTTTTTTTCCACATTATCACATTCTTTTGTAAAAGTCCCCGTTTAACTCTTTCATAAAGACAAAATTCGAAAAACCACGGTTTTTATCCCTTTCGCACTTTTTTTTACCTTACCTCAAAATCAAATAGTTAGATGTATGCTTTTCCACCTATTTTCTTACGGGCTATGAATCATTATTGTATAAATAATCATTTTTAACTTACAAATTTATAAATTGCGAAAAAATCGTGTTTTTCTAATATTTCCCCATTTTATTGGCTCATAACCTTAAAATCTAGTAGCTAAATGATCGAATTTCCGCGTATTTTTGATCGCACCCTTCAATTTTGTTACACCACTTGTCTTTTTTTTTTCTTCAATGGTCAAAACTTAACAAAAATAGAAAAAAATTGTTTCTTAGCATTATTTCTATTTTTGACTCGTTAATGGCATAAAGTGATATATCTCTAGGATCACATTGATATTACAAGAATATTATTATTATCTTTTAAATATTTTTTTAACATTGTAAAAATCGTTTTATAAATTTATTTGGATATAAGCGAGGACATATATTATATAAAATATTTGGTTACAAAAATATTTATTATTATGAAATTGTTATAAAATAGGTTATTTAAATTAACAGTTTAAACATTCAATTACATTTTAGTCTTCATCACTATTCTCATCTATGACTGATTCAACATCAGATGTAAAAATTTCTGATAGAATTATTGCTGATAGGATTATTTGATAATAAGGCTAAGACAGTCAAAGCGATACGAAGGCGACGGCGGCACGAAGGTCATACGAAGGCGACACCAAGGCGAAAGTAGTGACGACAGAAACAATGTCTGCAATAGCAAACATTGTTGTTGTCGCCACTGCTTTCGTCTTAGAGAGTATCATAGAGCATGAAGCATGCACGATACGTGCGCCTATAGGATATTTATTTTACATTCATGGCAATACATGGCAATTATAATATTCAACTCTAAACTTCGATTTGACCTACTTCGAGAATTTCAATACGACTCGAGAATTTCAATACGACTCGAGATTTTCGATAATAACTCGCAACGGATTTTAGGACAAAGGGATGATATATCCCATAGGCTTGCTCTATCATTATCTAGTAACTTATTTATTTTGATTTAACATTTGGCACTAGACTATAAGTAGGCAATTTGCATTATCATGTAAGGCTTGCGCACCAAAAGTGATATGCGATTAAAAGCGATAAAAACAATTGTTGAGGAAGGGTCAATCATAAAGCTATAGTTTTTTTTTCGAGTTTTGACTATTTAAGAAAAAAAAGACAAGTGGTATAACAAAATTGAAGTGTGTGATCAAAAATACGCGGAAATTCGATCATTTAGTTACTAGATTTTAAGATTATGAGCCAATAAAGTAGGAGCAATTTTAGAATTTGTAAGTTAAAAATGATTATTTTAACAATAACAATGATGATTCATAGCCCGTAAAAAAACAATGGAAAAGCATAAATCTAACTATTTGATTTAAGGTAAGCTAAGGTAAGGTAAAAAAAGTACGAAAATGATAAAAACTGTGGTATTTTCGAATTTTCTCTTTATGAAAGAGTTAAATGGGGACTTTTACAAAAGAATGTGATAATGTGGAGGAGAAAAGGTTGAATTATCAACTGAGTTTAGAGGTTATGTGCAAATTAATGAGTAAAAGAACGGTTTTTTTGATTTTTCGATGCTTTCCACTCAGAAATTGAAAATGCTGCCTTAGCCATTTAAAAGAACGAAAAAAAAAATACATAAAAAATTACTATTTAAAAGTTAGCCAAAAATTATTAACATAACCTAAGAAATTATTGAAAATTTCAATATTTTCAATAATTTTTTTCCTGAGCTCAATTTTAAATATAAAAATTTAAAAAAAATCAGGCTATTTGTATTCAAAAGATACATCTTCATGAATTTTTTCAGATTTTTTAAAGCAAAATTGCGTCCAGAAAATAATAAAGTCGAAAAAACCTCTTTTTGTAGATTTAAGAGGTTCTATGGGCTCTGGAAAGCTAACAATTTGTATGAAGTCATGTTTTTATATGCTTTATTGAAAGCACAAGTCGCGGTGCTTCGCATTTACCAGGCCTAGCCCGTTTATAAGGGGAACCTTAGTTTAACATAGAGCTCCTTATTTATATTTGTGTCACAAAATACACCACTCACTTCCTTGTCTTATATTCATCTAGCCCTAACTCTTCTTCATGCAATAAAATATATTTCTCTATTGTAATATCGATGTGTAATACCGGCTAAAAGAACAACTTTAACCTAGGGATAAGCCATAATAGACCTCTTAGGTCCACTGAAAGGGTGATTAAACTGCTACTCATGTTAAACCTAACCTAACCTAACATACCGATTCTAGGGACTTAAAACTATTACTTTTCACAATAATTTCATCATTTGAAGTTATCGTTTAATTTGTAGTGGTAACTACATCTTTAAATAAACATTTCAAATACTATTTTACTGTTTTACTTCTAAAAAACGCAATAAAAAACAATCTCAAAAACGTTTTGAAAAACGTTCTAAAAAATAATTACCTACTATTTAAATGGAAATAAACCGCAATTAAAGGTAAAAGTAAGTTTATTGACGTTTCAATTTCCACTTCTTTCGTTCTTTCGACACTTTATTTGTGGCTTATTCCCATTTAAATAGTAATTACTTTAAAATGCCACAAGAAAACAGCTTCAGAACAGTTCTTAAAAACGTTACATTGTGTTTCAAAACTTCTTTTTATGCATATTGTTACACTTTTTGTTATAAATCTCTGACCGTATTTACCACTAATTTTACATCATCACCATACACCAAGTACCAGGATATGTTACCCTGTAGTTTTCCTGTTATCTAATCAAACGCTAATTGGAATAAATAAGAAGTAAGCACTGAGGTCTGATACAAATCTACATTTACATGAAATATATCAGTCTCTCCCACAACTGTCTAAACACTAGTGGTAACTCCCTTATAAATGTGTCTCATAATCTTCACAGGGAATTCCTTTCTTATTGAGTGTCCACCACAGGACTTTTTGGGAAACTCTATAATACTATAATATACTTTTACAAGGTCAATGAATACTAATTGAGTATCTGTTTTTTTAGTCCTGAATTTTTCCATTAGCTGCCTTATAATGAAAATTGCATCTGTTATTATTCTGCCTTGCAGAAATCCAAACTGATTTTAGGATATTTCGGTGTCTATTAAGTAGTCTCTGTATATTTTCATGGTTTAATTAATTGATTTTATAACTCTGTAGTTTTGTATTGTTGTGCATCTCCAGTGTTTTTATAAACTGGTACTAATACGTCGCTTCGTTATCCATCCGGCATTTGTACTACTTCCATAATTCTATTTAAAAAACTTGTTCCTGTTTCTCCTAAAACTGCTTTATTTTTGTCTCTGTTTGTTTAACTAATTTTCTGGTAAATACTTTAATAAACAAACTGTCAATTCTGGTGTCAAGTTGATCGTATACGCTTCTGCTTTAGATTTTGCTAGTGTTACTTTTGCTTCTTTTTTGGCGACCCTATACTTTTATTAGAAGATCTGTAACCGACCTATTTTGTTGACATTATTTACATTAAGAATTTCAAGATTCAGCCTAAAACCGTGCTTTCTAAACGTTGCAAAGAAAGTAAAAGACAAATGCACTGGCATGAGGATTTATTATTGTATCCACGAGATGCCAATGTACCTAGACAGAAATTCCTTCGAGAAAACGATTTCCTAATAATCCATAACAGAGTAAAATATTAAAAATAACATAGACGGTTTACGTTTGATTTCGTTACAGCGTACCATCATTCGCTGATATGCATAGTTCTGTCTCTTGGCTTCACCAGAGCGAACCCATGGCAAGAGCTTGCCATGAGTTCGCTCAATTACGATCATAAACATTGATAAAAAGTGAAAACATAAATAAATTGTCTGAAAACTTAAAAAATACTAAATCCACAAGGAAAATAATTCCTGTAGCTGGCTGTATACCACGTATAACAAAAAGAGGTTAGTCTTTGTATGTGGGTATATTTTATTTTATAAAAACCCTTAAAAGGGCAACATTAAAAACACGAACGTTTTCGGAACAACCGTTCCATCATCAGGTTAAAATACCTAAAATAAGTATAAACCATTTAATTACATCAAATGTGGTTTAAAATTTTGACTAAGGTTAAAAAAACAAAATGGTTATACTTACAGGTTACCATGCCTGAGCCACCAAAATATTTGGGTAAAAACCCTTTAAAATGTAATGTGTTACCAAAGAGTGTACATGATGTTGATAATATTATATGATGTTTAATATTTTAATTAGATTTTACTTTAGGTAACATACACCCATGCTTAAGTGAGTTCCAGTGTCCGGAGAGTAAACCTCTTCAAACGGACTTCAGCTGGCAACTGATTGATAAGATACCCATGAGCGGTGTCAAAAACAAAATGTCAATGAAACATGAAACAATGTTAGTTAAACATTATATTACTACAGCCAAAAGATTAAAAAACTTTGATGATGTTAAAATGATAACAGCAATCCAGGTTTTGGGATTTAAAAATTTTTCTATAATTATTTAATATTGGATATAAAAGATGTAAATTACTGGTGTTGTTGAAGGTCATGTTTAAGAGAATGACGTATGCATTAGGCAGCTTATGTTACTCTATATCGTATGGAGTGTGGTCTAAAAGGTGTAATTTGTGACGAATTAGCTGAAATATATGGAAATGTCCTTTTATGTTGCTTACATCTAGGACAAGGAAAAATAAATAAATAGTATATATTTGTAGCTAATGTAAGACTTCGTATTTAGATGGAATTGTTTAATACTGCTTGTATCTTAAAAAATTTTTTAATATAAGTGGGTCCAATAGATTGAGAAAAGTGATTGAAAATCTTCCGGCTGAAGGAATTAAAGTTATAATATATGTGATTAAATTTAAAGATTTGAAAAGGCTGAGATCCTCAGAGACTTGGCAGGAATAAAAGTAAATGAAATGACTAAAGAATAAAGGAGAGTGGGTTAAAGGAAAATGAATGAGTTAATCAACAAAATTAGAGATGATAGAGGTCCTTCATGCTTAAAGCATCTAGCACCCTGAACAAAATATATTTTGGTTATATTAAATTCGATACATAAAAGCCTGAAATTTTATTTGTGAGTATGGTGTACTAAGATGTTGACTAAGAGAGGGGGAGCAATGGTTGATTAAGGGTTTAGGTAAAGTGGGAGAAAGTGAATTCTGATGAATTGCTGGATTGTGTTTAAATGGTTACTGAGTTTAGAACTAATGAGTGGATGGTAGATATATGAAAAGACAGAGAACTAGCAAAAGAAAAAAGAATGGACAGGATTATGATGTAAACGTGAAGATTTGAAAATAATGAAATAGTGAGGTATAATAGATATGATGTTAACAATAGGGGGCTGAAAAATTCTTTTGGAGGGAGTGTTGTGACAGTAGTGTAGAGAGAATGGTTGTTTTAAAAGCAAACATTGTTGAGAAGGATTAAGGTGTTGACGTTTGACGTTTATTTTTTTTTTTTTAAATACTGATGGATCGAGAAAGTACTAAAACTGATAGATATTACCGAGCAAGTGACAAACTTGAAAACATGTAGATAACTCGATTGGAAAAAATAATAAGAGACGGTATAAGCATATTTTAAATGCTGTTTTTCGAATTTAAATAAGCATATGACCCTCTTAATCGAACGATGCTATATGAGGCCATGAGAACATTAGAAATACCAGACAAGCTTATAAGGCTAGTGAGAATGACGTTTAGGAACACGATGAATAGAGTAACAATGGAAGGAAGCTTTTCAAGATAGTTCAAAGTGAATAGAGGTTTAAAACAAGGGGATCTATCAACGAATTTATTTAACCTAATATTAGAACAAATCGTAAGAAGATCAAATATAAGTGCAAAGACGTCCACAGAAGAAGTGGTTACTTATAAGCAGTGAAGCTTATAGACTTGTCAGAAACAGGCGTGAGAAATTAAAGAGAGAAAACAAGAGACCGAAAAAAAAGGAGGGAAATAACCAAGTTCTTAGAAGACAGGGGCCTACAAGGCCCGGAGCGCGGTTGCGTTTCGATTTAATTCAAGTCTCTTACCACTCCCTAACACGTGTTTCTGGGTCTACCCGTCATCAGAGAGAGTTTGTAAGAAGACTCAAACTAAATCAAAACGCAACGCAATTATAGGAAAAACAATTACCAAAGTATGCTACTAGAGACCTCTAGTGAGGAAATATGAAGTTAAATGTGTCGATAGCAATTGAAATAAATTGTGTACCTAAGCTTAATTAAGCCATTCAGGGCGATGCTGGGAATATTTATATTACTATGCATCAACCATTTACCCATATAAATTACCATCATTTTTGTACTTACTGCGTCGAGTAAGGACGATAAATATACGAAGACGGTTGCGTTTCGATTTAATTCAAGTCTCTTACCACTCCCTAACACGTGTTTCTGGGTCTACCCGTTATCAGAGAGAGTTTGTAAGAAGAATCAAACTAAATCAAAACGCACCGACTACTCTGGCAATTATAGAAAAAACAATTACCAAAGTATGCTACTAGAGACCTCTAGTGAGGAATGATGGTAATTTATATGGGTAAATTGTTGATGCATAGTGGAATATAATAAGTCTCTAGTAGCATACTTTGGTAATTGTTTTGCCTATAATTGCCAGAGTAGTCGGTGCGTTTTGATTTAGTTTGAGTCTTCTTACAAACTCTCTCTGATAACAAGTAGACCCAGAAACACGTGTTAGGGAGTGGTAAGAGACTTGAATTAAATCGAAACGCAACAGTCTTCGTATATTTATCTTCCTTACTCGACGCAATGAGTACAAGAATGATGGTAATTTATATGGGTAAATTGTTGATGCATAGTGGAATATAATAAGTCTCTAGTAGCATACTTTGGTAATTGTTTTGCCTATAATTGCCAGAGTAGTCGGTGCGTTTTGATTTAGTTTGAGTCTTCTTACAAACTCTCTCTTATGACGGGTAGACCCAGAAACACGTGTTAGGGAGTGGTATGAGACTTGAATTAAATCGAAACGCAACCGTCTTCGTATATTTATCGTCCTTACTCGACGCAATGAGTACAAGAATGATGGTAATTTATATGGGTAAATTGTTGATGCATAGTGGAATATAAATATTCCCAGCATCGCTCTGAATGGCTTGATTAAGCTTGGGTATACAATTTACTTTAATTGCTGTCGACATATTTAACTTCATATTTCCTCATCAGAGGTCTCTAGTAGCATACTTTGGTAATGGTTTTTTTTCCTATAATTGCCAGAGTAGTCGGTGCGTTTTGATTTAGTTTGAGTCTTCTTACAAACCCTCTCTGATGACGGGTAGACCCAGAAACACGTGTTAGGGAGTGGTAAGAGACTTGAATTAAATCGAAACGCAACCGTCTTCGTATATTTATCGTCCTTACTCGACGCAATGAGTACAAGAATGATGGTAATTTATATGGGTAAATTGTTGATGCATAGTGAAATATAAATATTCCCAGCATCGCTCTGAATGGCTTGATTAAGCTTGGGTATACAATTTACTTTAATTGCTATCGACACATTTAACTTCATATATATATATATATATATATATATATATATATATATATATATATATATATATATATATATATATATATATATATATATGTATATATATATAAGCATATTTTAATAGCCATAATAATAAAGTCTGAGTCTGTGCGGAGGGAACTCTATCCTGAATGAAGGTCAGACCGGGCGGATAATTTCTGATCTTTCACAGTCCGCATCCCAATCGTTAATAATTAAGGTCAAATTGTCTCTGTTCCAAATGGTTCCAGTATTGAGACTAAATCCTTGAGTTTACCAGGTCTAAATAAAATATCTATCACTTTTTGGTGACTAGATTATACATAGGAGATCTACCGAAGTCTCGAGGATCACTGACGGTCTCCAGAGAAGAAAAACAATAAGAAAGATGAGTACACAAAATGACTAGAAGTGGCGATTATAAGAAACATACTGGAATGAGTTGGATGACAACAGATTTGAATAGAGCCATTGCTATTAAATTGATTTAATGAGTAAAAATACTTAGTTAAATAAAATAAAGTTAATACTTACGAAAATAACTTGTTGTTTTACTATCCAATATAAGGTTACTTTATTTTTATATATAATTCAAGAATAATTATGATATGATTATGTAACTATTTCCTTTTGAGATTTTTATATTCAGTACAATTCACAATATTTGTACCTAAAATATCTTAATATTTGACAAAATATAATATAAATATTTTTTTTTGGAATACACAATGCAATATACACTTAAATTTTTGTTTACTAGTTTCACTGAACACATCATTAAATTTAGTAAAGTCTAAATGTGTTTACTACAGAAGCAAACTTTGTGGATTAAATATTTGAATAAGACTATATGGCAACGTAGTTGTTAGTTGCTCCCGTACTTAGTTTTCTGGTTACCACGCTTCGTAAAATGTTTTCTAGTTTGATTGCCAGAGTAAGTTTTCTAATTGGAACATGAATAAAAATCTTACAGGAAAAAATTTTTGTTATACATAATGTCCAGAATGTGGCACTTCCGTTTATACCGGAAGAAGACGTTACATTTATTATATTAAATACATTTTTTATTTTATTTTCAAATTCTATATGAAATTTTGAAAAAATCCTAGTCTATTTAAAATAACCATATCTCCATTAAAAACAAGGCTAGTGACGTAAAATTATAACTCATGAACAACAAACGCTTGCCCATTAACTTCATGTGTCCAACTTATTGATATTTCATACAGGGTGTTTCAAACAGCACAATTTTAATAATTTATAAGTTGCTTACTTTAAAATGGACACCCTTTAGTTTATTACATTTTCGGCTGTATTTTTTAAGCTGATTCGTTTGATATTGGTATTCTCTATTCCTAAATCCACCCACTTTTAAGATATTTGATTATTTAAATTAAAACATAAGACTTAATTATTTCAACGTTAGTAATGAGTAGGCCATGATTTCCATTATCTAAAGTGATATTTTATTATTTTTTTAACATAATTAAAAAACTAATTGTAAAAAGTAACCAATAGCATAAAGAAATTATTAATTGTAAACATCATTAAAAACGTTGAGTAGATATTTTGTATTAATTTAAGTAGATGACTTACAAACTAGAATAACTAAATCCAATCTGTTTCTAAACAGTTATGAAACTTTTCATTAAGTTATGTCTTGTAATTCTGACAATATGGTTGGGTGTGAGAGAATTAAAAGCAAGTAAGACTCTCTGCATCATATTATCTACCTTTGTCGTAATTGGTTTGAAAAATAACTGGTTTTTAATGTAATTCCAAATGTCAAAAATCTAAAGGTGCCAATTAAGGAGAACGAACTACCCAATGAAACTAACCCTAATTGGCAATTCATTCTTAATCATATACATAACGTCGTAAATATGCTGAGCAACAGGCCCAAAGTTATGGGGAGGTGCTCTGTCTTGTTGATACTAAGCTGAGGTTGCCTCTCCGCTTCTTAAAGTATGTAACGCCGGTCGTATGACTATTTATAAAATGTGGCAATATCTTTCAACATTTATAACGTTCTCTGCTAACATGTAGATTTTATTAGATCAAAAATGTCAATTAAATAATCCGTTTTTGCCAAACTTTGCTTTTGCGTTTGTCATTTTGTAAATTGGAGTGAACGTCAACAGTTTCCAATTATTTAGTATTTGTCCGCTTATGTAGATATTATTGAATAGGGCGATCAACAGTTTTATTTAACAGTTGCTGATATACAAAGTAAAAATGAAACTCATTTGGTCATATCGTTAGCAGCTCTGAGAATCGCTAGCAAATCTAGTGTTATAAAGATACAAAGATTTCAATCTAAAACTCTAAGAACAATCGCTAATGCCCCTTGGTATATCCAGAATGACGCCTTACATAGAGATATGCAGGTACTAACAGTCTCTGAAGACTGCAAAACAATTTCTGAACAATATCAAAAACGGTTGCACGTGCATCCTAACACACCCTGCATACAATCTTCTTAACAACCATCAAGCGAAGAGATTGAAGTGATGTGATCCCTTGGACCTACCAAACCGCTTTTAGTATTCGTGTTCGCATATCTGTGTATGTGCACCTCCCTCCGGTAAACAAACCAATATCTGTCTTCTGATGCTTTGGTCACTATGCCTTACATCTCTTTGACATTGTAAAGTCAAAAAATTTTAGTTATTGTTTTTATTCTGAATCAAAATGTAAACAATCTTAGATGTTATTAAAAAAAAAAAGTTTTATTTGATATGTGTCATAAAATTTAAAAATTTTATCTGGTCTAGTCCGAGAGCTTTGTTGTTCTTTTCCTTTCAAGTTTTTTGATAGATGACTCAGCTTCTGTCTGTTTGATGGTATATATGTTACGCGGAAACTTACGTTCATATATTCTTTCCTCTCAACGTGGTGGGAGTTGTATACTAGAATTTTGTTGTTTGGTTGTACAAATGCATTTCTAGGTATTTTACATAATCCTTTTGTTGTAGTAGTTAGGTGTTTAGTGAGACATTTGGGCATTCACCTTTTCGATTGGTGAACGTTATATGTACTGACTTGCTTTCGTTTACTTTAATTCGCCATATTTGTAATCAAATCTTTATTTTATCGCGATTGGTCTGTAGCAGTTGCGAGGTTTTGAATAAGCCGCAAGGATTGCTGTGTCGTCTACATATGTGACTGTGATGATATTTTGACTTGTAGGAAGATCTGCTGTGTACAGTAGGTAGAGACCAGGTCCAAGGACACTACCCTGAGGTACTCCAGCTTTAATTATTCCAGATAATTTAGTTCACTAATCTTTTACTTTTACAATGAAATGACAATCGATAAGATAGGACTTAATATTATAACATAGTTTTAATAATTCAAAGAAAACGAGAATAGATAATTTTCTATATGTGTACCCCGGAGGTAAAGGACACTATGTCCATTTTAATCGAAATTTAGATTATTGCAGTTTTGAATATAACTTTTCTGGCTCTACACATAGGTAAACCATACTATGTCCAGAGACAATTTTACGGCAAGTTACCGACTTTTTAATAAACACCAAGTCCACTTCCAGTCAGAGGTAAACAACACCATGTGGACTTGGTGTTGTTTACCTCTACTATATGTGTACACCGTCATTTACCATCCGGACATAGTGTTATGTGCCCTTGTACACTTCCCGTCATATAAAAATGGTACACTTTTTTCTCTCAATGTAAACCAGTGTTCAGACCAGAGATATATAAGAGAGCCTCTCTTACATATCTCTGGTTCAGACTGGAGACAATAGTTCGTGAAACAATTCATTGTTGCCATCACAGATAACGGAATTGCACTAAATCTAAATAAAAAAATATCGTTTAAAAATGTGTTTAGATTAATATTATTTTTTTTATTAACAACAAAAAACGGTATCTAATAAATTTAATAACCAGAGAGACGGTTGATTTAATGCCCAAAATGTTTGAAGAATTTTTTAATAATGGAGATATGACAAAATACTATTATCTCAGCAGTTTCGAATTAAAATACATATATTTAAATTCCACACTTGTTCACTGTAAAAGTTGTATGCCACAACCCACTTCAGTTTTGTGCTACACTTTACGAGAAACGAATGACAGCTCTCGATTTGAAATTAAAGTCATGTCTAAATTTTTTATTTTTTAACATTATTTTTGAATTAAAATATTTTCATAAATTATAATAAAACACGATTCAAGTCCTTCTTTTAGCTGCTTTGATATAATATATTCGTTATAAGAAAGAAGTGGACGAAAATAATAATTTGTTTGGAGATGAAAATTCGGATATTGATAAAATCTATGAGCCTCTAAGTGGTGAAAGCTCAGAATCGGACGACAATGATATGAGACGTATAAGTAAACCAGCGAAAACAAAGGTAAAAGAGAAAGCTATTACTACTCCTACGATTAGTGGGACAATAAAAAAAAATCTTCTTCAGGACGATTTATCCTTATGCAGGCAATTTCAATGAACAGAATGAAGTTATTTTAGAAGAGAAAAGTGTTAAAAGGAAGGTACAAAATATAACTAAGTGCAAACAAAAAGGTAAAAACGTGTAGTAAATGAACAAATTTGGGCCTGTAATGTTCGCAAACGAAAAATAGCTGGTGGAAAAGAGTATCTCAGTAAAAGAGGCAAAGACATGCCTGCAAAAATGTTAAAGCCTCCTTGCATGTGTCGCATGAAATGCTCTGAAAGATTGCCAGAATACGAAAGACAAAAAATTTTTAACTCATACTGGACTGAGACAAACGTTTCAGATCTTAAAAAGCAATTTATCTTCTCATGTATCGACATCCAACCTACTCTTCGATCAAGAAAAAAAGATCTAAATTCTACAAAATCTAAAAATAATACACTACACTATCATTTTACAGTGAACAATTAGCTATTGAAGGTGTGCAAGGTTATGTTTTTAAACACACTTTGTATATCTAATTTAGTAGTAGTAAATATGTTGAAAAAAATTGAGCCAGGAGGTTTAATAAAGACTGATCAAAGAGGTAGACACACGCCAACCAATAAAACTCCTACCGAAACCATAAGTAGTATACATCAACATATTAAATCATTCCCAAAATACGAGAGTCATTATTCCAGAGAAAGGAGTAAGAGAGATTATCTGGGCACAGAACTTACAATAGAAAAGATGTATCAACTGTACATTGATGAATGCAATGAAAGACATGTAGATCTACATCTCAGAGCAAGAAAGTGGTTGTACGCAGATATTTTTAATAAAGACTTCAAGTTGTCGTTTAAACCGCCAGAAAGAGAAATTTGCGATACATGCAGTATATTCACCGCTCAATTAAAAAATAATCTTACTGCAGATGAACTAACCAGTGTACAGACTGATCATGATGCTCACCTAATTGAATCTAAAACTCGGTATAACTTAAAACAATTGCACTTTATAATAGCTAAAGAGTCACCAAAATACAAAGTACTATCTGGTGATTTGCAAAAATGTTTGTCTTCACCACTAACAAACAATTGTATTAGTTTCTACAAAAGGAAGCTTTGGATATTAAATTTTACATTACATGATGCCAGTGATTCTTCTGTACAATGTATAATGTGGGACGAATCGAAAGGGGCCCGAGGTGCAAACGAAATTGCCTCGTCAATTTTGAAATGGGCTGACAATACAATTCCAGGTAGTCAAGTAGAGGACATCACTCTTTGGACCGATAACTGCTATGGACAAAAAAAAATATATGTATTATATTGTGCTATTTTTGGATACTGCAAATAAAGACGATCACTCAAAAGTTTTTACTGAAAGGGCACACAGATATGGAAGCACACACTGTTCATGCTTTAATCGAAAGAAAAAAGTAAGAAACTCTCCAATTTGGCCATTTTAACACCATGGGACTGGCAACAACTAATTAGGCAAACATCAGGTAAATACACAGTGCAGAATATGGAACTTACAGATTTCAAAAACTTCCAAACGCTGTTTGATAAGAAATTGTCATCTAATCCTCCTTTTGTAAGTAGAAAAAAAATGTTAATGAAGACCCTGTTCTACTGTCAACATGTGTTTTCCTACAAGTCCAACAAGAACATATTAGAAAGTTCTTTTATAAGACCGATTTCAATAATTAAAATATGTATGAAGTGGACTTCATGAGGTATCGAAGACAGCAAGTAACGTTTCCAGCTCAATTAAATCAAGTCTCAGTAATCCCATTACCAATCACGAAACAAAAGTACAATGACTTAATTGCACTACTGCCTTTTGTTTCGTCAGTTTGTCATGCGTTTTATCAAAATTTAACACGTAGCGATGTAGCCACAAACGATTACCCACAAGAAGATGAAGATGATATGGAGCATCTTTAACAATTTTGAAACTTATCGTCTATAATTTTACTTAACTGTTATAACATTATAATATTTACCTCTAACAAAATAATAGTATAGGCTGTTTAATGTATTTGTATTGTTTTTTTCGTAAAGACCTTAACATGCAATGCCACATTATTTAAAAAAGTTGTTAGGGGTAAACAACACTATGTCCAACTACACATTTTTAAAAAAAATTTAAATAATGAACGGTAAACCTCAGGTATATAATACTTCATGGAATGAAAAACGATTATACACACTACAATAATAATATATTATTCTTGGTTAAATATAAGAAACATTCGAGTATTTACTGATTACAAATTTAAAAAATTTTAAAACTGCTCTCCTGAAAAAGTAAGAAAATGGACATAGTGTTCTTTACCTCCGAGTTACCGATATATAAAATAAAAATATTGGATATAATATGTCTAGTAGTAATTTTTCAAAAACATTTGACGTCACTGAAAGTAGACTGATGGGTCTATAGGACTTAACTTCTTTTACAGGCTTGTCTGGTTTGGGTATTAAAATACTTTGTGCCTCTTTCCACAAAAGGTTAAAGTAACTAGTTCTTACGATTGCGTTAAAAATCTGTGTTAAATATTTCACTTTCTTCTTGAGAAGTTCTTTTAGAATTCCTGAAGTGATTAGGTGTAACCCTGGGGACTTTTTTGGATTCAAATCTGCTTGAATTTTGTTAAAAACTTGTTTGGCTGTGAATTTCTCAGAGTTATTGACTGTCTAGTTTTAAATTCAAACAAAGAGTCTCCATTTAAACATAACTTTTGTTTTTTTAATAATTTTCACAGTATTGTTCTTAATCATATTTATAGATTAATTGTTCATTTTAAAGGCAATGCATTTATTTGAAATATTTTTAGTTCGCAGCCATCGCTATTTTCGCTATGGTATCCATTAGCCAGGCTAGTATTATACCTACAGTGGAGGTATTACAAGGTCCTGGAAGTAAAACACTTCTTATTGGTCCAGATGGAAGCGCAATAGATTCAGCAGCTCCTGGAGGAACAGTTGTCACTAATGATCACGGCTCAGGATTAGTAGCTGCTGGCCCTGCGATACTTCCATTAGGTAGATATATTTTCACTTATACCTACGTAAAGCAGTAAACAAGCCTAATTGTTATTTTTATTTAAAAGATTTTTTTAAATAAATCGTGTTGCAAATTAATTAACATAAACAAAGAACCAGAAAAATATTTTAAAACTGGATAAATTTTTTTACTGTTTTTCCTTTTTTGACTCAATTGATGCTGCCGTTCTTTTAGTTTCTTGGATTTTATTATGTAGGTGATCGGTCTGATAACTATATTAAAACTAGCAGAGGAGAAAAAATTAAATGAAGTGACGTACATATTGTTCAAGTCGAAAAATCAGCTCCCTACACAATTTTCAGAATTCAAAAGTGTAAATGTTGTAGCCTCCACAAAGGAAGACCAGGAAAACATATATTATCAGATTAATAAATTAGGGTTTTGTAGTACATATATTTAATAAATAGAGACCCATACGTTTTTTTTCTTTTATTCAAACAAATCTCATACCTAATTTGAACTTGCAATGAAATATGAAAAATCTTTAGTTCCGAAGTGTAACAACTAGACAAATACCTTAAAATTACTTATTATATATGTATATATTTCTTTTTTAATAACACCATAGTTTAGCTTGTATCTTTTGAAACATTAATAAAATAAATCGATTATTATTATATTAACCAAATAATAAAATTATCTGACACTAACATGTTGGAAAATAGACTTTCCCTGTTTTCTTGTAACTAATGATTTCTAATTTGTTGAACTTTGGAACTGGTGTATCGATTTGTTCTTTTATCCATTATTTTATTTTATACTTATAGGTCCCGAGATCGTTGTAAGGAGCCCAGCTGGTTCCGTAATCACCAGTCATTCCTTAGCAGGTCCTGCAGTAGTACCAGCTATCGCACCAGCTGCGGAAACTGTAATATCAGCCGCAATTTCTGTCGAAGGATCAGCTCCTCAAAATGCTGAAGGATCGTATGTACCAGACAATACAGAAGCTTTATACGACGACGGATCATATAAGGGAGAGCATTAATAATATTAAAAAAGTGCATTGTGTCTTAATGTTGTGTTTTAACTTTATACCCAAAGTAGTTATAATCTATTTCTAATGAGTGTAGAGTAATAAAATCTCATGAAGTATTCAAAAGCGCTACAGGGTAATCCGTCAATAATCCGTCAATAAATTCCGTCCGCATTGCAAAATTCTGTCGTTTCATAAAGAGCAGGTAGGTATCACCCTGTTTTAAGGGATTAGTCCATTGTTATCGACAGATAAACACTGAGCCAGAGGCGCGCTAGTGGTTTAATTGACAAAAGAATATGCATTCTTAAAAATCATATTAAAGGAAATAAAAATGTAATACAGCAGAACAGTGTTATTAAAAAAATATAAAATGTAACAATAAAATATATACGAACCGAAATCGGGAAATACTCACAAACACACACGAATGAACTTTACATATTGAAACACTTGTGGGGAGTTTAAATCAATTTATTCACAAAAACTACAAAAACTTTACTGGATACGTTATTACAATTCTACATCACTATAGTCTTCATCCGAAGAACTGTCATCATCCCCTGGTGTTATAATTATAGGGTCAACCACCTGATCGACCAAGTTGTCCAGTTCCCACATTTTATCTTCCTCTTTTAAAACATGCTGGATTGCTTTTTGCCAGTTTTCTGATGTGATTTCCATAATGGCTTGATCAAACAATACCTTGACATCTTTCATTTTAAATGTGGTATTGTGCCTTGCAACATATCCTTGCAACATATCCAGTTCAGCGTCAGCCGCTGAACAGTACGGACGTGCAGTAGAAGCGACACCTGAAGACCGCCGAGGAGCTGCAGCGTTGAGTCGAAGCCGGACTTATCAGTCTGTGCCGTGAATATAAGCACGGCAGAGCGGAGACTTGCGTTAGCCGCGGCCGAGGCCACTAGAGGCAAAAGCCTATGCCGAGACAAAGCTGAACCGGGGAGATTTGTATTAATCGAATCTTCACGGAGGCCAAAATCAAGGCATAGGCAAGTGAAAAAGTAAACGGGCTTAGCCCGTCGGGATACTTCCTGTACTACGATTGGGATGACACTGTGAGGTGTAATATTTTAGAAATTACACCTGGCAGACACGGCCCCAAGGTCAGGGAGGTAAGAAATTCAAGCGGATCCCACTCTAGTTCTGCCTAGAGCGTGAACTTCCGAGTAAAGGTACTGGGTGGCACCCAGAAGCCGTGCTGACAACGGGTCAGACGGTCAAAAAAATAAGCTTTCCTCCAAAGATTAGGACTTCCACCCCACGCGATTATGGATCGGTCACGATCCCCACCCTGCCGAAAGGCCACTCCAAGCCCCAATGGTTATAGTTCGAGGTATAAACTCAACTATAATATCTATGATGCCCTCCTAGAAGACCAGGACACAAATTACGAGATCTTTGAAAATCTCCCCACCGAGGACATACACGAAGGGGACTTCAAACGCCCCAAGACCAAGAAAAAACGAACAAAAGACCGCGCGGAGGGAAACCGCGAAAAAGAAATGTACTCCACTGACGACGACGTACCACTCGAAAAACGAGCCACTACAAAAAGGATGAGACAGAGGAGCAGTGAGGACGAAAAGTCCGCACTGGCAAAGATGAAGATGATATTGAAAGAAAAGGACGCCGAAATAGCAGCACTAAAACAGAAAATTGAAGAACTGCAGGATACGATAGTAACCTCGCAAAAAACAATAATTGGCCACATTGACTCAAAGTTCCAAGAACTTAGCAATGGAAAAGAAAATAAAAAAACCAAGAAGACAACAGAAACGGTCTCAAAAGAGAGCAGCAAAGAAGATACCTGGGAAACCCAAGCCAAAAAGGCGTCAAAACCGGAAAAGTCTACGGGAACAATCCCAAAGACAAAAGCAACCGCAGAAAAGTCCACGGGAACAATCCCAAAGACAAAAACAACAATAGAAAATACAAAAAAGGGAAAACAAGCAGAAGAACCCAAAAACAGCAAGAAGAAGGCCGTGAAGGAAGACTTCCCTCCACTAGCGACCCCTAGTGCAACAGAACTAGAGTGTCATCAGGAAAGAGATGCGCGCGCTACACCACGCCCTCCGACTCCATGCCAAGCACAAGCAATGGAAACCGACGGAGAACAAACCACGAAACAAGATAAACCAACGTGGAAACCAAAGCCGCCTGTAATTAAATTACAGAGCGTCAGCCAGACAGGAGCAATACTAGACATTGCTCAGAAAAAGAAGGTGATAACGTCGAATAGACTATCGAGAAGTGGACGAGAAACGTTAATACAAGCGAAAAATCCAGAAGATTATAGGTCTATGGTAAAAATCATAGAGGAGTATAGTCAAAAAACACCTATACAGTGGATTGCCTTCCCACTAGAGGAAGACATAAAACCAAGAATGGTTTTAAGAGGACTACCTCCAAACACAGACGTTACAGAAATGTTCAATACTCTCAAAGAAGAGTATGATATCGAATGTGAATCAATAAAGAATATGATTTCCAGAAAGAGTGATAAAAGAAATCTACCAATGTTTGTGCTGACACTGGAGAAGGAGGACGTGGAAAAAGCCAGGCGCATTACTAATCTGATGCATATGAAGGTTCACATCGAAGACCTCAGAAAAGCAACTGGGCCCACGCAGTGTTTCAACTGCCAGGGGTACCACCACGCGCAGAGAGCGTGTTTTAAGACACCTCGATGCGTACGATGCGGAGAAAATCACTCCACAAGAAACTGCCAAATGCCCCGAGAACAAAAGGCAAAATGTGCCAACTGCCAGGGTCAACACCCGGCAAACTTCAGAGGATGCCCCAGATGCCCAACCTGGGGAAGAAAACAACCACAGAGACAACAAGCCCCGCAAACAAGGCCGCAACAAACATCAAGCGGACCTTCCTACGCACAGGCAGCAAAAGCGCAAAATACCGAGAACACCATCTTGATCTCGAAACAACAGCAAGACGGCCTAGTGAACTCAGTTAAGGAACTGGTCACTAGAATTGTCCACGAGGCGATTGCAGATATAAAGCTAGCACTGAACTAGTGCAAGCAAACAGGGGATACTTGAGGATAGGCTCCTGGAACCCAGGAGGCATAAGGACCAACCAGAATATACTGGACGAACTGGTCAATAGATATGAAATGGACGTCGTGGCAATACAGGAAACAAAGCTCACGAACAACATCAACATCAAGTTTCCAGGCTACGACATATACAGGAACGACAACACAGCAAGATCAGGTGGCACAGCAATATTAGTGAAAAAAGGCATAGGTCACATCAGAATTCTAACACCACAACTAAATACTATGCAAGCAACAACAATAAGAGTACAAATGAGGCAAGGAGAAGTCAGAATTACCTCCGCCTACGTAAGACCACAAGACCTACTGATTGAAGACGACTTAAATATGTTCCTAAACAACGAACCCTCAATCATAATAGGAGACCTAAACGCAAGATCCCCAAACTGGAACGACAGAGCTACGAACAGAAACGGAAGACTACTAAACATATACATAGAAAATAATGACGACGTTATGGCAATGGGCCCCACAGACCCAACGCATTACCCAGGAAACGGACTTCCTACACACATAGACATTGTAGTAGCAAGAAACCTAGGACTACAAACAGAAATACAAACATTAAACGAAGGCACAACGGACCACAACCCCATCCTATTAGAACTAGGAACGTGGGAAGAAGAAAGTACAATCAAAAGAGTTAAAAAGAAAACAAAGTGGACAAACTTTAAAAGACTCGTGAGCACTGGAATTAACATAGTTCCAGTGATAGACAACCCACGAGAAATAGAAGACAGAGTCCTAGAGTTGGAAAACATCATCCAACAAGCACTCAGAAACAGCACTACAGAAGAGGAAGTAGAAATGCACACGGGAAGATTTAAGGATATACCACAAGCAATAAAAGACTTAATAAGGGAAAAGAACAGAGCAAAGCAGACAGCGAGAAGGACAAGGAACCAGGCAGACAAAAATAGAGCAAATAGGCTAAACAGAGAGGTCAAAACAGCACTACAACAACACCGTAGTGAAAGCTGGGAAAACCACATAAGAGACATGGAGGAGCAAGGACCAAATATGCAAAATATTTGGAGGCTCCAGAGAATACTGAGAAACGACAGAAAGCAAATCCCTCCATTACATGGAGAAAACGGAATAGTCTACACCACAGAGGAAAAAGCAGAAGTAATGAGGAGTACTCTCGAAAGAGAGTGTACATTAAATTACCACCCAGATGAGGACATCGACTTCATAGAAGAAGTCGAAAGACAAAGAGGAAGACCTGAAAACCCGAACGAAATCATCCCTCCTACATCACCGGAGGAGATAAACGAGCTAATTAAAAATAGCTCGCCGAAAAAAGCACCTGGTCCTGATCAAATAACGAACAGGGCTCTAAAATACTTACCAGCGAGAGCCATAGTATATCTAACAAATATTATCAACGCGATGCTAAGATTCAAGAAATTCCCAAACAGATGGAAAGAGGCTCATGTCATAATGTTACCAAAGCCCGGAAAAAACAGCACATTCCCGCAAAACTACAGGCCAATAAGCTTACTACCTGCAATCAGCAAGATTGTAGAGAGAATAATACTCGTCAGACTCCAAGCTGAAACAGATAGATTAGATATAATACCCGAAGCCCAATTCGGTTTTAGATCAGAACACTCCAGTGAGCTACAAGTACTCAGATTAACAGAGTACATAGCAGCTGGATTTAATGACAAACAATTCACAGGAGCTGTCTTCCTAGATGTAAGCAAAGCTTTCGACAGAGTCTGGCATAAAGGACTTATCTACAAAATGAGACGATACGGCTACAGCGGAGCAATGACAAGACTAATCTCTTCGTACTTAAGCAATCGTAGTTTCAGAGTCCGGATAGGACAAGTCCTATCCGAACTCGGGAACCCGGAGGCTGGAGTGCCACAGGGAGCGGTACTGTCACCTCTACTGTATACGATATACACAGCAGACATACCTAGAACACCAGGTACACTACTAAGCCTCTATGCCGACGACACAGCGATAGCGGCCAAACACAGAAATGTAGACATAGCGGTAAACAACTTACAAACAGCGCTAGATGACATAGAAGAATGGAGTTTAAAATGGAAAATCGCTATAAACTCCGAAAAGACACAGGCTGTACTTTTCAAAAAGAGGCACCAACAACCAGAAGAACAGGTAACTGTGCAAGACAATCCTATCGAGTGGAAAAGTGAAGCAAAATACCTCGGAGTAATCATGGACAAAGGCTTAACATTTAGCAAACATGTAGAAGCTACAGTACAAAAAGCCAACATGGCAAGAGCATCAATAAGAGGCCTAGCAGGAAGAAAAAGCAAACTTAGATTGAAAACAAAAATAAGATTAATAAATTGTATAATTCTTCCTATACTAACATATGCATCTCTCGCATGGGGACACATATGCAATACATCAAAAAAGAAAATACAAGCGGCACATAACAACAGCCTAAGAGAAGCAGTCAACGTACCGAGATACGTAGCAGAAAGATTTCTCTTTAGAGAACTACAACAAATCAGAGTGACCGACACAATGAAAGAAAAAGCTAGGACAAAGTTCGCGGAGATAGAGAACCACCCCAACCACATATTGCGAGAGATATTGAGGTATGACGCTTTCCACAGATGGAAGCACAAAAGACCCAAACAACAAATAGTAGAATAAAATCATAATACTAGAGAGAAAATCAACAATCACACCAGAGAGAAAACAAAACACCAGAGAGAAAACACTTCAAAAAAACAACAACAACGCACAATGAAGATAGTTCGTAGCTCATAACCCTTGTGGACAATCGCAACGTACAGCGTGGACCCAGTAAATTTTATGTAGATAATTTATTATATAAATATGCACTAATTCTGATTTTATGTTTCAGGCATCCTACAAAAAAAATCCAAAAAACAACAAAAAAACGGCTTCGGCCACCAAAAAAATCAAAAAACTACTAACAAAATCCGGCGCAAGCCACAAAAAAATATTAACAAAAACCACTAAAAACTCGGGCATGTAGGGCCCAACCCCTTGAGCAGCAAGTCGCCGAACTGAGCCTAGCTCAGAGCGGAGACTTGAGGCCCAAGTAAGCAATTTTAGTTCGCGGATAAGCCACAAGATAACAGGAATATAGCGACAATGCGCTGTCCTGAGTTTTGAATTCGGTTAGGAAACCATGTTGGGGTTCTATTACCCAGGATCTCCACATGAAGAGCATTTGGCTGATAGTTGTGCCCCTATCGCGCATCAGAGTGCTATAGGGGGGAAAGGGATGGTCTGGAGCATTCGAGCGCGGTGGAGTGACTCCTGTTTTTACTCGAGTTAATACACCTCGCTCCAATGAATTGTTACACCCGAACGTAATTCTTAGGGGTGAACATTTCTCACAGGCTGGGTTTAATTAAATTGCTTGCTTGCTTGCTTGCAACATATCCTTTAACTTGTGCCCATATAAGTTCTATGGGATTTAATTCGCAATTATATGGCGGTAGGCGTAGCACAGTTACTTTATACTTTTCTGCTACATCTTCTACGGCATATTTTATGAAGCGAGATTTATGTTGTTTTACTACAGCTAGTAGTTCCTTCTTTATTGAATTCGTCTCAAACTGAATACCTTTATTTGACAGCCAGTTAATAATTTCTTGCTTTCTCCAAGCTGAAGTTGGTACCTTCTCTATGCGCCTTGAATGGTAGCTTGCATTATCCATAACCACGACCGAATCAGCTGGAAGAAATTTTAACATTTCCCCGAAGTAGTCTTCGAAGACATCCGAATTCATGTCCTCATGATAATCTCCCGTCCGACACGACTCAAAGCTTAACAAACCTTCTTTTAAAAATCCTTCTTCGCTTCCAATGTGAGCAATTATAAGCCTCTTCCCTTTTCCCGAAGGCACTTTAATACCCGTCGAAAGGCCTTCTATGAAAGCTTGGCGAGCACTTGTTACATTTTTATCTTGCCACATTTTTTGGACTATATAACCTTCGTTTATCCACGTCTCATCAAGATAAAAAATTTTCTTGTGCTCTCTGCGGTACTGTTTTATAGTTCTCAAATATTTTCGTCTCCAGCAAATGATTTCATCACTTTCCAGTAATAGTGCCTTTCGATTGTGCTTTTCCCAGGAAAAATTCATACTTTTTAAAGTTTTCCATAAAAGTTTTCTGGATATCAAAGGAATATCGTTATCTTGGCTTATCTCCATTAGTATTTTGTCAAGGGTGGGTATTTCCTTTTTAAAATAAAACGAATGAACTTTTCTTCGAATGTCACGTTTGGTGTCTTCACCTAAGATTTTTATTGGTCTTCCTGATTTTCTCTTGCATGGACTTAACTGGCCTGATATCTTTCTTTCTCGCAATAATTTAAAAATCGTGGACTGTCCAATTCCAGTCATTCGGGCACATCGCTCAACACTTTCTTGCACAGACAAACTAGGGTGATCGTGTTTTATGCAATCATATACATTTAAAATTATAACTTTTTCACTAACAGATAGCGGAGAATTTTTTACACCTCTTTTCTTTGGAGTAAATGTCGCCATTTTATAACTTTTTTACTATTTCTATATCACAATATTACTGTACGTTTAATTGGTGTAGTAACAATTACTAACTCGAATGTCGAATGTCGAATGATAATAATAAAATAAAAGAGGGATTATAATGAAAGTGTAAGTAAAACCTCATTACGCGTTATTAGTCTTCATGTTGATTTATTTTAGTTCTTAGTAATATTAGGAGGTGCGTCATACCCTTATCAGTTTCTTCTAATGCTTTTATTCGTTCAGTAAGGAAGTGAATTTGTTTTTATAAATAAAAATGTAATTAGCTTTAATGACCATATAATGGAATACGAGTTTGAAGAATAAGTTAATCGAAAAATTAAATAAAATTGGTTATCACAAAATATCCAAAATATGATATTTTGAGGTACATCAATTTTTGACGACGAAGTTGACATCCGTCCATTTGCCTACGCCCATGACGACACCGAAATTCAGGCAAATTTTATGACACTTCATGATTTATTACTCTACACTCATTTGAAACCAATTATAGTGTTTTATGACAAGTAGTTGTTCTTACTTGTATTTTCACTAACTAAATAAAATGTTATTCTTTTATTTTTAACAAAGGAGGAATATTGTATTTTATGTTTGGTAGTCATAGTCTTAGCATTATTTGTTATTACTTAAAAATATAATACAGGTATGTAAGAGCTCTAATAAATAACCAAAAAAATATAAAATGCTATTGTTTCTAGACTAAGTAAACAATAAAAATATTAGTATAGCAAAAGTTCTTTAGCTCAAAAGATGAAAAAATTAAAAACAAGTTGGTTTTAAATATTTAGTTTATACACGTAATACATGATTGGGTAATAGATCTAGAACCTAGGTTCAAAAATTTATGTAATGATGACAAAATATTGAAAACAACGTAATTGCCTCCCATTTTCACCCCTAAAAAGGGGTGAAAATGGGAGGAAGTATTATGTAAAAAAAGAATCATCCTAAAATACTTCACACCCAAGAGAGCGGCGCTAACACAAACAAAAACCAAAGTCGAAGGACTAAATACGGAGTCTACAAAATACTTACAAAATATCAGAGGCGAGAAGATCGCTGGGAATAAAATATTAGAAAATGATAACATCGAGGAAAGATGGGAAAAACTTAAAAATAACATAACTAACGCAGCAACAGAATCACTTGAAGAGAGGAAAGTAACAAACATATCAAAAAAGAAAACAACACGGTTTAAAGAGGAAGTGAAGACAAAATGTGAAGAAAAGAAGAAAGCCTTTTTAGAATGCAGAACACAACAAACAAAACAGGCATATAACCACTATATACGAATCAGAAATGAAACGAATACTTTAGTTAGACAAATAAAAATGGAGTACTGACAGCTTTTCAAAACAAATGGAACACCACTTCTACAGACCAAAAAAAGAAATATGGAGAATGATCAGAGGAGAAAGAAAAGAGAGGAAGGAACTAATAAAAACGAAAAATTTATAAGGAAACATGGGTAGACTACTTTCGATCCCTATTTGCTAAAGGTGACGATAATAAACCACCAACACCAGAGGTGACGACAAACGAAGAAATAAATATTGAGGAGGAAGAGGTAAAGTAAACATTAAGGAAATTAAAAAATAATTACGAGAATAGGACAGAATACCGAACGAACTCCTAAAGTACGGTGGACCAGATCTGACCAAACAACTGTTAAAACTAATCCAAGAAATAATAGAACAAAACAGAATTCCTCAAGAATGCAGATTAAGCATCCTAAAACATCTCTTCAAAAAGGGAGACAAATCGGACCAGGAAAATTACAGAGAAACTAATTTATTAAACCCAACACTAAAATTAACAGCCAAAGTGATAACAAATAAACTGAATGAAATTATAACACTACCAGAAAAACAACAAGGTTTTAGGTAGGGAAGATCATGCACTGACGCTATATTTATAATGAGGCAAGTGCAAGAGAAATCGTTAGAATACAACAAACCGGCATATCTATATTTCGTGGACCTTAAGAAGGCATTTGACCGGGTCAAATTACAGGACGTTTTCCACTTATTGTACGCAAGAGAGATACCTATAGGAATACTCAGAACGATCAAAAATATCTACTAAAATAACACAATAAAAGTAAAAGTAGAAGAAGAACTAACCGATTCTGTTGAAGCTGGCAATAGAGTAAGACAAGAAGATTCCCTGAGTTATCTATTGTTCAACCTGATTATGGATGAAATAATAAAAAAAGTAATAAGTAAAAAAGGATACCAAAGGGGAGAAAAACAACTTAAAATAATCTGCTATGCAGACGATGCAATACTACTATCTCAAAGTGAAGACGATTTACAACACATGCTGCACCAATTTAATATAATTGCCATAAAATTTAACAAGTTAATTTTCCCCCTCCCCAGAAAAAACAAAACAAAATAGAAAATGCATGGTTACAACAGCAAATTTACTAAGATGTAAATTGGAGCTGGAAGGTCAAATAATAGAACAAATGATGGAGTTTAAATATCTAGGCATTACGTTATATAGCTACGAAATGCTCAAAACTGAAGTGGAAGATTAAGTGAATGAAACAATATGGAGAAATAAAAATATTGGGAAAGAAATAAAAGGCAGAATTTACAAAACAGTCATCAGACCAATAATGACATACGCAGCAGAAACACGACCTGACACAGAGAGGACAAAAAGGATGTTAGAAACAGCAGAGATGAAAACACTTAGAAAAATTGATAGCAAGACACTATGGGACAGAGCTAGAAGTATAGATATACGACGTAAATGCAAGGTGGAGAACATCAAGAACTGAGTAAGAAATAGAATAGTAGAATGGAACAATCATATAAGCCGAATGACAACAAATAGGCTAGTAAAGATGGCAAGAGACAGTTCTTTAATAGGAAGATGATCAACAGGAAGACAACGAAAACGATGGAACGACAACTTACTGGAGGCGAATTGAAAAACAGACAGAGTCATGTCTACATAAAAAGAAGAAGAAGAAGACCATTGTATTAAAATGCGACAAAAAGAGTTATTAGTAAAAGATTTTATGGTGAATTTTTATATCTGTACTTTGGAAGTGATTTGTAAAGTAGCACATTAAATAAGGCTTTTTACGAAATAGCTGTCACAGTAAACATTTGTAAGAGTCCATTTACATCATGGGCGCAGTCGTTATACAACCTGTAAACTTTACCAATTTTGTTGAAATCTATCAAATTAATAAATAAATAATAACTTTATTTGTCAATTATTATTATATTAATATTTATTGATATATTATTTATTAATTAAGTACTATTTAATTTTTAAAGAGACAGAAAACGTTTTATGAATTAGGAATAACAAGTTCTTTTAAAATCCGCAAAAGTATAAAGAGTTTCCATTTACATTAAATAAGTTAAGGGTGTTTCAGTGTATAAAAAATATGGTTTCAGATGCGTTATAAGTATGTGTAATTGTACTTGTATACAAAGTTTTCTAAATAGCGACATTTTGTTTGAAAGATGTTTCGTTGGTTCCATACCTTATCCTAACCCTGTATATAATAATATATATATACATATATATATATATATATATATATATATATATATATATATATATATATATATATATATATATATATATATATATATATATAAGGTTCTTATACTCCTAAGTGGAGCATAGAGCTTCAGTGAAAATGCGCCATCGGGTTCTATTTTGCGCTAAGGCCTTCACCTCATTCCAAGACTTTCCTTGGCCTCTTATCTCATCCATGATGGATCTTCTCCAAGTTTGTACTGGGCGACCTCCTTTTCTTTTCCCTTGGGGATTCCACTCTAGGGCAGTCTTTGCGATACTGCAACTATTTTTTCGGAGTGTGTGACCGATCCAACCCCACTTTCTGGACTTAATTTCATTTTGTACCCTCTTTTGTTCGGTCAGGTGTAGCAGATCGTCGTTTCTGATGGTGTTAGGCCAGAATATACGAACAATTCTTCGTAGACATTTGTTAACAAAGACCTGCAGTTTGTCTGTGAGGGTGTTTGTCACTTTCCAGGTTTCACATCCGTAGAGTAGAACAGACATGACATTTGATCGGAATATTCGGATCTTTATCCTTGTAGTATACTCGCCAGATATCCAAACAGGGTTAAGCGTGCTGAAAGCTTGTTGAGCTTTTCGTATCCTCATACGAATATCGTCTTCTGTACCTCCGTTTTCTGTTATGACACTTCCAAGATACGTAAAGTTTTCCACATTTTCAATCTGCATATTGTCGATAGTAAATAGCGTGTTGTTCCTTGCATTTATTCTCATGGACTTGGTTTTACTAATATTGATTTTCAAACCTATTTTATTGGCTTCAGTGAAAAGTGTTTCCAATTGGTAAGCCAGATCTTGGAACCTTTGACCTAATAGACAGATATCGTCCGCGTATTCTAGATCGCTTAGGCGTGTGGTTAACGTCCATTGTATTCCTCTTGTGTCGGAGTCTAGTTTGGAGAGAACATAGTCTATAGCTATGTTAAAAAGAAACGGAGAAAGCACGCATCCCTGTCTAACTCCAGTAAGTACGTTGAATTCGTCACTGTTGATCCCATTGTGTGTCACGCTGCATTTCGCATCAGTATATAACAGAAATTATTTTTTGCGGGATGTTTCTTAGCTCTAAAATTTTCCATAGAGCAGCGTGAGACAAGCTATCAAAGGCACGTTCAAAATCAACAAAAACCATGTATAGGGGTGTGTTCCATTCAACCGATTGTTCCATTATTACCCTCACAGTATTAATGTGGTCTATGCAGGAGGATTCTGGCCTAAAGCCTGCTTGATTAGCTCGAAACTCAACCTTGTTTGTTATTCTTGTATATAATAATAATATTGTGTATTTACTTCCCATTATACAACATAAAACAATATTAAAATAGTATAATTTCATCATAATATAACTTAAAATAATTATAAGTTAAATATTTTGTACAAACAAATAGTTTTTAGCAAATAAACAAATAAGAGATTCTGTGATGAGCCAGAGGTTGTGCTCAGGGATTACACTTATTACCATATATTATTCAAATATTTGTTGTACAGTCCAATAATAAAATAATATTACAAAGTAGGTACATTGTATAGTATTGGTTATATGATTAATTTAATTAAAGAAAGTCGTATCCAAAATTTCTGATTCAGTGTTCTTAAGATTTTTTTTTTAAATAGATTTAATCATTATTATGTCTAAAATTAATACAGTTTTTTTAATACTTCAACGGATCTTCGATTTTATGATTCCTTTTTTTTTGTTAAAAATATTAGAAAAAATGGTTCATTCTTACAGCTCGTGGTGGTTTTATTCGACAAGTCACCCTGAAATTGAGTGCAGGGTTATCGCGGGTGGCTGTAAACCTCTTTGCAATTTGCAGTTTGTTCACCGTTTCAAGCATCGGAAAAGAAAATGCTAGGATAGAATGAAATATGTGTCAATATAAGTCATTTGTCGATTAAAATCCTAAATATAAAAAAAATTAAAATCCTTTTATAGTAGAACCGTTCGAATCGGAAACTAAAATGTATAATATGGTGTTTTATTTTAATGTTTAAAATATTTAACTAAAATATCTTTCTTCATAAAGTTTAGCACTTAGTCCCAATTTAATTATCATTATTGTTGGATCGGATAACAGTAAAATTCCAAGGTAAAATCTCTTGATGTTTCTTCTTCTTCTTCAAGTGCCCTCTACTCTACGGAGTTTGGCAATCATCATTGCTATTCGTATCTTTGAAGCTGTTGCTCTAAATAATTGGTTAGATGTGCACTGGAACCAATCTCTTAAATTGAGCAGCCAAGATATACGTCGTCTCCCCACGCTTCGTTTGCCCTGAATCTTTCCTTGGATAATTAACTGGAACAATCGGTACTTTTTTCCTCTCATCACATGACCAAGATATTCCAACATTCTTCTCTGGATGGTGATTAACAGCTCCCGTTCTTTGTTCATTCTTCGAAGAACTACACTATTTGTTACTTGGTCTGTCCAAGGTATTTTAAAATTTTTCTGTATATCCACATTTCGAAGGCCTCTAGTTTATCGGTATTGCTCTTGTTTAAAGTCCAAGTCTCTTGTACGTACAGCAGTATCGAGAAGAGCATGTAGCATCTAACCAATCTCATTTTCAGGTTTAAGTTAATGTCATGACTCCCCAGAATGTCCTTCATATTAACAAAAGTAGCTCGAAGCCTTTCCAATTCTAGTTTTTATTTCTTCTGTGATGTCATTGTTGTTATTAACGCTTGTTCGCAAACATTTATATTTGTGCACCCGTTCGATTTCGTTATTGTGAATGTACAGGTTTGCATTCTTCTTCTTGATGTTTAATGTATGCTAATAATGGAGAAATATACCGAAAGTAGATTACAGCTAAGACTGTGACAGTGATATAACTGTCACAGTTTTTGAAGTAAAAGATCTAAAACTGAATGGAACAAAAATAGGGTACCTATCTAAAGTTTTCATAAAAAAATTCATTAAGTAGGAAGCAATAAACAAGTGATAAAAAATCGGTTGCCTGTAAAGTCGGTTTTACGGGCGAAGATTTTACGTGACAACGTCTTTTTCTCGGTAGAATATTTATTGATATGAATATTATTAAATTGCACAATAGGAACAAGGAATTGAATGAAAATAAGAATTGCACAAATTTTAACTATAGAAATATATTTTGTTTACGCCAAGAACGCTCGAGAAAGACAGAGACACAAGCACGCACCGATTCAACGCGCCTAATTCTCTAGTGCTGCGCGCGCAGCGGACCGATCATGTTTGAGTGGGAGAGAGACACAAGGCATTCGCCGGTCCGGCGGGCCTCTCTCTCGTTCGGTGACTCACTGTAACAGACGTGAGCGGGCGTTACACTTTTTCATGAATGACTCCGAGCCACAACCTAATTTAAGACGTTGTCACGTCAAAAAGTGAGTGTTATTTTATGTGACAGAAAAATGTGTGATACTGAAAGACAAATTCTCTAAGAAAAATGTAAAATCAACTACTATGATATTTGACACTAAATAAAAAGCAGTAAAAACACAAAGAATAAGAATTCATACATGCATTCAAAGTAAGAACAGAACAAAGTTTAAAATAAGTACATTTAGAGAAGTCTAAGTGTTGAGGCATGGACTCTTAAACAGAAGAATGTTAAAAATCTTAAAAGCTTTGAGATGTGGTGCTACCGTTGTATACTAAAAATAAGTTGGGTGGATAAAATTACAAATGAAGAGGTTATACGCAGAATAAATAACGATCCAGAAATTATACTGAATATAAAAAGAGAAAACTTGAATACTTTGGCCACCTGATGAGAGGACAAAACTACACATTCCTACAAAATATAATGCAAGGAAAAATCTAAGGACGCAGAAATCCAGGCCGTAGAAGAATGTCCTGGGTGGAAAATTTAAGAGAGGGGTTTGGCTGTACCACTAACGAATTATTTGGCTGTACCACTAACTAGAAAAGAAGTGTCAAACTAGTTGATCCCAAAATGGAAGATACCTTTGATAGGGTGGTAAAACCATTTCATCAATGAAATAAGAATAAAACAATGCGAATAATGAATAAATATCTATATACCTATTCGAAACTTTGTGAATGCCGTACTATGTCAATTTTCCCTTGCTCCTAATACCAGTATTTTTGTATGGAATTAAGTCTCAGGTCATTATTTTTACCTACCTAAGTTACAAATGCCGTACAAAAATGTGTGGCCAAAAAAACACCCCCTTGAGTGGTAAGTTTATCTTACCTGCGACTTACATGTACCGATAATAATTGAAAGCATAGTTTCTAAAATTGTTATTAGACATTGTAGTATTATTTTATATATGATTCGTGCTGGTCCGAATGACCCATTAAAAGATTACCATGGGCTTATAGACTACAACTTATAACATTTTTACTAAATGTAGATGAAAATCTTTCTCAATTGATGAGGTCCTAATAGGGCACGGGGCAGTTACTATGGACCTTAAACACGTTATACTATTAATTAGCGTTGGATTGTGAAGTTAAAATAGATGGCGGTGACTATTACTGGATTCCATTTCAAATTTGACTAAGGATGGTCTTGTAGACGAGTTTATTTAATAAATTTCAATTTTATTTAGGTTTACTTGCCAGTATTTTGTAGATTTCAAAGGAGCGAGGAGAACTTTGTCTTGTGTCAAATAAGCATATATTATTTATATACTAAATAGATCTGTAATATAAATGAGATCAGATAGAGGATAGGTTTTAATACCTTCTTTGTCAACCATTTTCCATCCACTCCTGAATGTAGGTCTCTCCCCATTGCTTCCATTTTTCTCTATATTGCACCAATCTAATCCATTATTTGCATGCCACTGCTCTTATGTCATCTACCCATCGTTTTTGAGGTCTTCCCATGCTTCTTGATGTCATCCTTGGTCTCCATTCTATAATTCTCCGATTTCACCTGTTGTCATTATATCGGGCTACGTGACCCGCCCAGCGCCATTTCATTTTTGTAATTTCTTCCACAATATCCCTAATCTTTGTTCTACGTCTTATCTTGGTGTTTCTAATCTTGTCTCTCAGTGATATTCCAAGCATGATTCATTCTATTTATTAACTTATGCGGCACAAACATGGACAATCACAAAAAAGAATATGAATATACTTAGAGTCACTCAACACGCGATGGAAAGAGCAATGCTAGGTATATCACTTAAGGACAAGAAAACAAACACATGGATAAGACAGAAAACCAAAGTCACCGATGTGGTGCAAAAATCATTAAAGTTGAAATGGGAATACGCTGGACATGTAGCTAGGAGAAATCTAAACAAATGGCACAGATCAATTTTAACCTGGAGACCATACCAACACAAAAGACCCAGAGGCAGACCTCCTATGAGATGGACAGATGATCTGAAAAGGACTGCCGGGAAAAATTGGCTACAAGTAGCGTACAATAAAAAACAATGAAAAGGAAGACTTGAAGAGGCTTATGTTTAGATGTGGACGTGAATGGCTAGACGAAGAAGAAGAAGAAGAAGATTCGTTCTATTGCTCTTTGCGGTGTTTCTTATTTTTTAACAGATTTTTTGGTAAGGGCTACTGTCTTCAAGCCATAGGAACAAACTTGTAGTATGCATGTGTTATACACCTTTTTCTTTAAGTTTACAGGAATGAAGGTGTTTTTCAAGATATATGTTAGTTTGCCGAAAGCTCCCCATGCCAGTTGTGTTCTTCTTTTAATTTCAGCATCTTAATGTGGTTTTCCTAGTTTGACCTAGATATACATAATGTTCAACATTTTCTATGGTATCATTTTGTATTGTTATATTTGTCTGGTCTCGGCTCAGTATTTTTGTTTTACTGTAGTTCATTTTTAAGCCTACCGCTCCTGAAACTGCATTTAATTGTTGTAACATATCCTTTAGTTCTTGGATATTATCGGGTATTAAAACTATGTTATACCCTTGTTGTTTCATTCAAGTTTCTTAAAAATGTCTTCTAGAGCAAGGGTAAATAGTTTGGGAGAGATGGTGTCTCCTTGTTTTACTCCCGGTTGTAGTCTTATGAGATTAGTTTTTGTGCTTTCGTCCAGCTTAATCTGCATGGTGGCATTTTCATATATGTTTTTAATTATGTTAGTGTATCTTGAATCTATACGTGCATTTTCTAGAGATTCAAGCAGTACCCATAATGGAATCGAATGCTTTATGGAAATCGACGAACTCCATATGAATTGAAACATTACACTCGGTGCATTTTTCTATCAGTGTTCTTACGGTGTGCAAGTGGTCTATGGTACTAAAATGTTTTCTGAATCCAGTCTGCTCGATAGTTTGATAGAAATCGTGCTTATGTGATAGGCGGTTGGTTATAATTTTAGTTAGTAATTTATACAGATGTGATAGCAAGAATATTGGTCGGTAATTCACGATGTTTGCTTTGTCTCCTTTCTTGTATAGTAGAATGACTTCGGAGTTGTACCATTTTTGAGGAATCTTTCCTTTATCAATTACTTTATTAAATAAAATATGTAATACCTGTTTCATTTTTCTGCCACCAATTTTCAACATTTCAACTGTAATTTTATCCTCTCCCGGACATTTATTCGTTTTTAGTTGATTTAGGCCCATTATTATTTCATAGTCGGCTATGTCTAGTGTTTCTTCTGAGCCGGTGTTAATTATTGTTCGGTCAGTACATCGTTGTTGTGGTTGTGTATTTACTGTGAAAAAATAGGTTTCAATAAGCTTTGGTAGTCCTTCCATGTGACAAGAACCAAAGGAACATTGACATCCTCATACCGGCGGGTCTAAATACCGTGTTAGTGCGCAATAGTGGATTGTTCGTGGATATGACGGGCGTTGTTGATGTGGGAAGACTAAACAGAAGACGAAAGCTATATTTAAATTATAGGACTGACGCGCATGAGATATTTGTGACAATACATGTGGAGTATGTATTGGTAACCCATTGGTATGGGTTTGCTGTTATATTTCACCAAATTGTAGAGCAGAAAATTATTAAAGTAAACTGAATGAGATCATGAATGCGACCGTATCATTAGAAAGCGAATGTGTAGTGTTGGATAATTTTAACTTCAAAAAGTAGGTGCCCCCGGTAACAGAAGCTCGTGGACTGATATATATGGAGTGGATACTAAATTCACGCTTTTATAGCGATGTCACCTAAGCCACACAGAATGTAAGCGAATGTGTAGTGTTGGATAATTTTAACTTCAAAAAGTAGGTGCCCCCGGTAACAGAAGCTCGTGGACTGATATATATGGAGTGGATACTAAATTCACGCTTTTATAGCGATGTCACCTAAGCCACACAGAATGTAACACGGAAAATTAGAGACTGGATCGTACTGTCGGAATGACACAGCTACATTGACATTTTGATGGAAGGTATGAGAAATATCAACAGTAGATGTGCAACAATGTCTTAATGGTGGTGCGAACTATTTACTCTGTTAATAAATGCAACTATGGAAATTTCTTTCACTATGTTAAGACCTAAACCCAATTATGTTTTTTTAATATTTGTTTATAATCTTTCTTTTAATTTCTTTTTATCTTTTTTACTTTTTTATTTTTTATAATGTTTTCTATAATTTTTTTTTAAATGTATACGGTGTGTTGTAAAAACAACCTATTTATAATATTGTAATCGTAATATAATTATTTTATCAGTTTTCGCCTCTCTAAAATGTGAAAAATTTTAATAAAAGAGGTAATAAATTTAAATAATAATAATCGACAAAATTACATACCTTGGATGCAGACTAAATACGGAATGGGACCATTCACAGGAAATAAGATGTTTTTAATTGCTGATAATGGTTTTAACGGTTTTAATTGCTGATAATACGGAGGATCTGTAAATATTAATAGCCCGTGTAGTGGAAGCCTGTGACGGATACGGCATGAAATTAAACTATAAGTAGACCAAAATTCTTGTAGTAAGTAAAAACGGCGTAATACAGCACCAATTCACAGTTAATAATGAACCCTTGAAAATAAACGACAAAATTACATACCTTAGATGCAGCCTAAATAAGGAATGTGACCACTCACAGGAAATAAAATGTCGTATAGAAAAGGCGAGAGCTATCTTCAATCGCCTCAGGAAGATTTTATATAATATGCACCTGAACATTGATATAAGAACACGAGTCTTAAGATCTACGTATTTTCTACCCTTTTATATGATCCACAAGGAATCTACGTTCCTGTATTTGGCTGTATACCATATATTAAAAAAATTTATTAAAATCCTTTGTAAAAGGTATATATTTTTAAAAACCCAAACGGGCTGTTTTAGACAAAACGTTTTCGGAATCCATTATTCCATCATCAGTGTCCTATAAAATATATAACCACTTAATTAAAAAGAACGTGAAGTTAAAATTTTGACCAAGGTTAATGTAAAGTGTGGTTAATGCTTACTAGGAGTACATGAATGTAGCCACTAAATACATGGGTAAAAACCCGTTAACAAATAATTAGTTACATTTGTTTTACATTATATTTTATAAATTATTAGGATGTTAAAGTTACCGTTGGATTAGGTAACATGGTGACATATGACTCCACGTTGAAGTTGCAAGTCCTGAGACGGTGTGTCTACGAGGACTTAATGGAAGCAACTGATTGAAATGACAATGTTGACAAGTTAGGACGGAACAAGTAACAGAGTAGTCAATATAACTGTATGTGTCTACTTAAGACAAAAGCCAACGTTAATTAAATTTGTTAAAGTAATAGATTTTTTGATATTAAATTAATATAACAGTATCAACCATCAATGTTGTTGTTTTTTAAAAATTGATTTTTATGTGTATGAGATGAAATGTGGAGAGAAGATAATGTGGTTATAGTTAGGCAACCAACTATGCATGTGTGTGGTAGTGTAATGAAAAAGAGATTTTTATATTTAGGCCCTTTATGTTTCTTCAACATTTGGTACTTGGAAAATAGAAAATAGACACATGTAGAAGGTTGAGTTATAGAAATTTTGTTTGATATTGGTGGAAAATGAATGAATATATTTAAAATATGAAAGTGTTCTTACATGAATGAAATAAAACTTTTGTAGTATAATGGTCATGTGAAATTTACCTTATAACCCGATTATAGAAGGCCCTGTATGTCAAAAAACAACATTTGGTACCTGGTAAATGTAAAACTAATTAAGTTATAAGTACATGAAATTAAATATCTGATAGGGTGTTAACAGACTAAGTGGTATGGAAGTTTTATTTTATTATCTATTATGTGAAATGAATAGAAATTGATGGTTGGGACATGGTTTTTTTTTTAATAAGTTAATAGAATAGTACTCAACTTATAACTTAAGAAAGGCCCTATCTGTCATAAGCAACACTAGGTACATGGGAACTATAAAAGGATAAGTTACAAGTTGTATGATTTGCAGGTGTATAATTGTCCAAAATGTGAAAATGGAATGGTTGTGGGTTGGCTCTGTTAGAATTAAGTAAAACAAAAATTATGGGGTCAGCTTTAATGGTAATTAAGTTGTGGGATTTGTTTTTAATTCTTAATGGATATGAAGGTCGTAAGGTGTTCATTAAACTATTATCTAAAATAAACAGAATTTGATGGCTGGAGCATGGTTTTGTAGTATGTTGTAAGTATACTACTCAACTTATAACTTGAGAAAGGCCCTAACTGTCATAAAGCAACACTAGGTACATGAGAAATATAAAGAGATAAGTTATAAGTTGGGTGATTTTATAGGTGTATATAAACCTCAATTATGAAAATGAAATGGTTCTAGGGTGGCTCTGATGAAATTGAGTGAAAAATAAGAAAATTATAGTGTTTTTGAAAAAATGTAGGATACGGAAAGAATACAGAAGGCTGAGATCCCCAGAGAGCTGCAACCAAACCCTAGGGGGGTTGTGTGGAAGAGTGAAATGAGGACTGAGAGGTTAGTTTGAAAGAGATGAAGAATAGTCTAAGGTTTGGAGGTGCCGACAAGAAGTATGGACAACAAAAGGTATAGTGGGTCGGATTAGAAGTTTGGGTTTACTAGAGAGAGATAAGGACTGATTGGGAGTGTGATGTGTAAACAGAAAAGTTTTTTGGAGTGGATTAAAGAAGATGAGTATTGGGCGGACAAATAGTGATAAATGTAGATTTTTGTTGTAAAAGTGAGTAGGGGATGAAGATTATGGAAATAGTTGGCGATGGAGAGGGAGGAAGTTTCGATTGAAGGATACATGACGATTGACGCAATTTGGGCTTTTTTGTTTTTCTTTAAGAATTTCAAGGTCTTCGTATAAGTCTAATTTAAGGAAATTTTTTTGGGGGATGTTGTGAATAAGTGAAACGTCTTCTGGGATATTAAGGGTGTGTTTGTGTTCTTTAAGATGTTGAGAGAAAGTGGAAGTATTTTCTCTTTTAGTGTGTTCTAGAGAACGTGAGGATAGTGATCTGCATGTTCTACCTATGTAAGAGGCATTGCAATCTGAACATTTTAATCTATACACTCCACTCCGATCCATATAATTGATGGGATCTTTGGAATTAGATATGTGTTGACCCAAATTGTTGGGTACTTTAAATGACACATGGATGTTTTCAACCGACCGTTGGATGAGATTTCGAATATCTCCAGAAAGACTTTCATGATAGTATGGAAGTGAAACGTAATTGGGCTTGGTGGTGAGGTCTCTGGGGAATGCATTCTCCTGCAGGGTCTTAAGGCGTTTTTTACGGATGAGTTTGTTGATGATGTTGGGATCATATCCATTGTTGACTGCTATTTGTCCAAGTATGTTGAATTCTTTTTTGTAGTTTATGTCTGAAAGTGGAATGGTTTCTAAGCAATGTCACATAAACATGCAGCTTTTCACAGTTACATCCACCGCTTAGAAACCATTCCACTTTTAGACATAAACTACAAAAAAGAATTCAACATACTTAGACAAATAGCAGTCAACAATGGATATGATCCCAACATCATCAACAAACTCATCCGTAAAAAACGCCTTAAGACCCTGCAGGAGAATGCGTTCCCCAGAGACCTCACCACCAAGCCCAATTACGTTTCACTTCCATACTATCATGAAAGTCTTTCTGGAGATATTCGAAATCTCATCCAACGGTCGGTTGAAAACATCCATGTGTCATTGTAAGTACCCAACAATTTGGGTCAACACATATCTAATTCCAAAGATCCCATCAATTATATGGATCGGAGTGGATTGTATAGATTAAAATGTTCAGATTGCAATGCCTCTTACATAGGTAGAACATGCAGATCACTATCCTCACGTTCTCTAGAACACACTAAAAGAGAAAATACTTCCACTTTCTCTCAACATCTTAAAGAACACAAACACACCCTTAATATCCCAGAAGACGTTTCACTTATTCACAACATCCCCCAAAAAAATTTCCTTAAATTAGACTTATACGAAGACCTTGAAATTCTTAAAGAAAAACAAAAAAGCCCAAATTGCGTCAATCGTCATGTATCCTTCAATCGAGACTTCCTCCCTCTCCATCGCCAACTATTTTCATAATCTTCATCCCCTACTCACTTTTACAACAAAAATCTACATTTATCACTATTTGTCCGCCCAATACTCATCTTCTTTAATCCACTCCAAAAAACTTTTCTGTTTACACATCACACTCCCAATCAGTCCTTATCTCTCTCTAGTAAACCCAAACTTCTAATCCGACCCACTATACCTTTTGTTGTCCATACTTCTTGTCGGCACCTCCAAACCTTAGACTATTCTTCATCTCTTTCAAACTAACCTCTCAGTCCTCATTTCACTCTTCCACACAACCCCCCTAGGGTTTGGTTGCAGCTCTCTGGGGATCTCAGCCTTCTGTATTCTTTCCGTATCCTACATTTTTTCAAAAACACTATAATTTTCTTATTTTTCACTCAATTTCATCAGAGCCACCCTAGAACCATTTCATTTTCATAATTGAGGTTTATATACACCTATAAAATCACCCAACTTATAACTTATCTCTTTATATTTCTCATGTACCTAGTGTTGCTTTATGACAGTTAGGGCCTTTCTCAAGTTATAAGTTGAGTAGTATACTTACAACATACTACAAAACCATGCTCCAGCCATCAAATTCTGTTTATTTTAGATAATAGTTTAATGAACACCTTACGACCTTCATATCCATTAAGAATTAAAAACAAATCCCACAACTTAATTACCATTAAAGCTGACCCCATAATTTTTGTTTTACTTAATTCTAACAGAGCCAACCCACAACCATTCCATTTTCACATTTTGGACAATTATACACCTGCAAATCATACAACTTGTAACTTATCCTTTTATAGTTCCCATGTACCTAGTGTTGCTTATGACAGATAGGGCCTTTCTTAAGTTATAAGTTGAGTACTATTCTATTAACTTATTAAAAAAAAAACCATGTCCCAACCATCAATTTCTATTCATTTCACATAATAGATAATAAAATAAAACTTCCATACCACTTAGTCTGTTAACACCCTATCAGATATTTAATTTCATGTACTTATAACTTAATTAGTTTTACATTTACCAGGTACCAAATGTTGTTTTTTGACATACAGGGCCTTCTATAATCGGGTTATAAGTTAAATTTCACATGACCATTATACTACAAAAGTTTTATTTCATTCATGTAAGAACACTTTCATGAACTAGAATATGCTGGTATTTGATCGGTCTATGGTGGAGCAGTACGGCAAGAGATAAGGGCTTGCGGCTCGGTGATACTCCTCCATAGATCCCTACCGGAAGGGCGTGTGCCGCCTAAATACCGGGTATATATATATATATATATATATATATATATATATATATATATATATATATAAGAACACTTTCATATTTTAAATATATTCATTCATTTTCCACCAATATCAAACAAAATTTCTATAACTCAACCTTCTACATGTGTCTATTTTCTATTTTCCAAGTACCAAATGTTGAAGAAACATAAAGGGCCTAAATATAAAAATCTCTTTTTCATTACACTACCACACACATGCATAGTTGGTTGCCTAACTATAACCACATTATCTTCTCTCCACATTTCATCTCATACACATAAAAATCAATTTTTAAAAAACAACAACATTGATGGTTGATACTGTTATATTAATTTAATATCAAAAAATCTATTACTTTAACAAATTTAATTAACGTTGGCTTTTGTCTTAAGTAGACACATACAGTTATATTGACTACTCTGTTACTTGTTCCGTCCTAACTTGTCAACATTGTCATTTCAATCAGTTGCTTCCATTAAGTCCTCGTAGACACACCGTCTCAGGACTTGCAACTTCAACGTGGAGTCATATGTCACCATGTTACCTAATCCAACGGTAACTTTAACATCCTATTAATTTATAAAATATAATGTAAAACAAATGTAACTAATTATTTGTTAACGGGTTTTTACCCATGTATTTAGTGGCTACATTCATGTACTCCTAGTAAGTATTAACCACACTTTACATTAACCTTGGTCAAAATTTTAACTTCACGTTCTTTTTAATTAAGTGGTTATATATTTTATAGGACACTGATGATGGAATAATGGATTCCGAAAACGTTTTGTCTAAAACAGCCCGTTTGGGTTTTTAAAAATATATACCTTTTACAAAGGATTTTAATAAATTTTTTCTTTTATATGAAGTCGAAGCCTGGACATTGACGGAGGCAACATCCAAACGATTAGAAGCCTTCGAAATGTGGTGCTACCGCCGTACGCTCAGAATTTCCTATATCCATCATGTTACAAACAACACCGTGATCCAACGTATAAATAAATATCTGGAAATTATGCGTATCGTGAAAATCAGAAAGATGACATACTTAGAGCATGTGATGCGTAATAAGTAGTATTAACTAATTAAACTAATTTTACAAAGCAAGATAAAAGGCAAAGGATTTCAAGAGCGCAGAAGGACATCGTGGTTGAAGAACATCAGACAGTGGGTAGGAGTGATTACCATACATCTATTTAGAGCAGCTGTCAACAAAGTTGTATGGACCAACGTGATTGCCAACATCCACAGAGGATAGGCACCAAAATTACAAGAATAAATTTATCCTCTCTATCACAGTGTATACAAATGTTAACAGTAGAAAGAGAATATTAACATGAAGTGGGATGTTCGTGCCTATCATTCTTTTAGTGAGGTTGTTGGTTGGTTGTTTATACTTTTGGCATTTGAAAAATATGTGGTTTCAGTCACTTTTAAACTGAAATCTAATATATTTATTAAAAAAAAATGTGCAGGATAACATGTATGGCCAAATCTAAGTCTACTAATGGTGGTAATATATTTGCGAGGAACATTCTTGTACCAAGATTTTTTCGGAATAAATAGTTGTATCAAACTCTATTGCATTGTTTAAATAATACAGTACCTTTCCCAGTGTGTTTGTCAGTTGTTTATTTGTTCAGCTCTGGAACAAGCAAAAGCATCTAAAATGCAAGGCTGATATTTGGTTAATGTTCCATGAAGGATAGATACAGTATGATGTAAAATATCAACCTAAATCTCAACCTTAACCTTGTTAAAAGTCAATTAGAATCTAAATGCTCTACTAAAGTAAAGCTGGTTCGATCGTCACGAAATTAGTGACACGAAATAGTTTAAAGAGCCCATTAACTCGTCGAGAGGAGTCCGTTATACATGTATACTTTTTAACCCTTAACTACAGACATCCGGTATTTTTTACCGGTGGGTGGTCCCAAAACGGGGATTTCGTGGAAACCCCACCACTTGCAATTTTGTGCGTCGCAGTACCTCTCGGGCAGTTTGTATAACAGTGCTAGTCAAAGCGGTCGGCGTGTATTGTGAATATTTTTTTTCGTATCGGACATCAAAAATCTTAACCGGTAAAATTTACACGGGGTCTGTGATTGAGTAAGTATTTTTAAATTAGTCTTATATGGGTACTACAAAATTTATATTTGTAAAATGTGAACTGTTTATAATATTTTTGTGTTTTTAGGAAAAAGTAAAGAAATGGACCCTGAAAGTTATCCTGGACCTTCAAAAAGGGTTAAATTTTTTGATAAAAATTTTGAGGAAATTTTGCAAAAATGGAATGAGGAAATTGATTCTGGCACAAGTGATGCTGATTCAGATGAAGAGTGTTTACCATCAGACCACGATAGTGAATCAGAAATCGAAGCGGACGATGAAAAATTAGGAAATATCTACCCTGAAGCTGACGTAAGTTCAAATTATATTTATGGTAAAAATCGCTTCAAATGGTCTGTAGATCCTGCAGTACCTAAACATACTCGAACATTGCAACATAACCTAGTTGTTAAATGTCCAGGTCTAAAAAGTCGCACTTCCTACTCTGCTAATCCTGAAGAAGTATGGAGCCTTTTCCTTGAAGATAATATTCTAAATTTAATTCTGAACTCAACTAATGCAAAAATTAGTAACATAAGGGAAAAATATAAAAATGATGCCAATAAATCTGATCTTCGAGACATGGACATTACCGAATTAAAAGCTATGTTGGGATTATTGATACTGACCTCAGTTTTTAAATCAAACCACGAACAAGTCAGATCTCTTTTTGCCACTGATGGATCTGGTCGAGATATTTTCAGATGTGTCACAAATGCTAACCGATTTCTAATAGTTCTCACCTGCTTAAGGTTTGATAATTCCCAAAACAGAAACGAACGGCTAAAACAAGATCCGTTAGCTGCTATATCAGAAGTGTTTAATGCATTTATTTTTAACTGTCAAACTGTATACACTGTAGGTCTAAATGTGTGTGTAGATGAGATGCTAGTTGCATTTCGAGGCAGATGCAGATTTAAAATGTATATGCCTGCCAAACCTGCTAAGTACGGGATCAAGATTATGGCATTAACAGATGCGAGGACCGGGTACCTCCAAAATGCATATATATACTGTGGACTCTGATGGGTATGATCTTAGTGACGACTTAAAAAAATATGCTAAACCTACACAGGCAGTGCTAAAGCTTGCACAACCTCTTTTTAATACCAATCGCAACATCACAGCGGATAATTGGTTTTCATCAATACAACTAGTTAATGTCTTGAAAACCAAAAAGCTTACATTTGTGGGAACTTTAAAAAAAAAATAAAGCTGAAATTCCACCTTCGTTTTTACCAAATAGGCACAGGCAAATAGACTCGCCTCCTTATGGATTTACAAGTGATATAACATTATTGTCCCATGTTCCAAAAAAGAACAAAGCTGTTTTGCTGGTATCATCAATGCACCATAACCAAATAAATGATGCAAAGACCAACAAGCCAGAAATAATTGCGCATTATAATTTAACAAAAGGAGGTGTAGACAGTTTAGACCAGAAGTGCAGTATCTATTCATCTAGTCGCAGAACTCGTCGTTGGACCATGGCCATTTTCTTCAGACTTTTAGACATAGCATCTGTCAATTCGTTTATCGCTCACCAAGCATATCGAGATAATGAAACAATGGATCGCTATGATTACAACAAACAATTAGGAATGATGCTGGTACAGCAAGAAATGAAACGTAGGTTCCAAAATTCGAATATGCCACGTGACGTCAGATTTTCTATGCAACGTATACTTCAAATGGATACTCCATTTGAAGTCCTACCATTTGAAGAAAATAAAATAACAACGTGCAAAAGATGTCCTGCCAAAAAAGAAAGAAAAACCATTCATATTTGCATAACGTGCAAGATTCCGATATGTTTACAATGCACGGCAAGAGTTTGCAAGGAATGTGCCACTTAATTTTTTTGACAACTTGATCTCTTGCAGTTTTTTTCACATGAATGTATAGATTTTCGTAAATACTATTTTATGTTTCCTTTATGATTATATATTAGGTTTATTTGTTTAAAAAAATTTTTTTCAAGGTAATTATGGCTGTTTGTTTCAATGGACCAAAAATGTTACCAAAATTATCGCTTATTAGATTATTTTTTACAAATCTTGTATTTTATTACTAAAATAACTCATTTCACCAGTTCTTCCATATCTAGACACTATAGAAAAATACATAATAATTTTTTTTTGTGTTTTTTTATTAACTTTATATTTTGACTCAATTTTATAATGACCGGTAAAAAATACCGGGTCTCTGTTGTTATGTACTAATAATGGTATGTCTGTAGTTAAGGGTTAACGTTAGTTTTTAATAAATTAATATCAAACTATACTTAAATTAAAAACAGTGCCAGGAGTAATTGCAGGGTGGATTGAGTAGCTCTGCAGTTACCACAGCCGGTCCCAAGCCCGGATAAAATGTGAAGAGTGATTGGCAAAGTTAGCAACCTACCAATCGTAAAAAACAAATACTGCTCAAAGAAACAATGTACAGCCTCGGAACCGGATTGATACTATGAAGACGACTACGGCAAGAAATAAGGACAAGCGAAAAACATCCAAAACCTAGATGAGAATCACTACTTGGAATATCAGATCGCTCAACTCAAGGGACCAAGAAATAACCCAAGTGCTGAAAGAAAAAGAAATAGACATTGTGATCTACAGGAAACAAAAAAGAAAGAAAAAGGTCAATCAAAATTGATGTTGAGCCAAAGAAGGTGTAGCCTTACTAATACACCAAAGGTACCACAATCACATTAAAGAGTGTCAATACATATCAGAAAGAATAGTAACAGCAAAGTTGAGAATGGAGAAGGAAGACCTGAACATATACTGGGAGTATACGTCCCAGAAAATAACAAGCCTCAAACAACAAGGAAAGCGTTTTATCATTAATTACAACAAGTAGTAGATCAAGTTAGATTATGTTACAACCAACAGAGATATATATCCATCGAAAATAATTGACGTAAGATGCCTCATCTCAGCGGATGTAGGTAGCGACCATAGCGTAGTATTATGTAAAATAAGAATCATCCTGAAATACTTCCCACAAAAGAGAGCGGCCCAACACAAACAAAAATCAAAGTCGAAGGACTAAATACGCAATCCACGCAATACTTATACAGGAAAAGAATATCAGAGAAAATCGCTGGGAATGAAATATTAGAAAACGATAACATCGAGGAAAGTTGGGAAAAACTCAAAAATAACATAATCAACGCAGCAACAAAATCAATTGGAGAGAGGAAAGTAACGAACACTCATATATCAAAAAAGAAAACACCATGGTTTAGAGGGGAAGTGAAGACAAAATGTAAAGATAAGAAGAAAGACTTTTTACAATACAGAACACAACAAACACAACAGGCATACCACCACTATAAACGAATCAGAAATGTAACAAATAGTTTAGTTAGACAAATAATAAAAAAACACTGGCAGAGTTTCTCAAAACAGATGGAACACGACTCCTATGGAACACAAAACGAAATATGGAGAATGATCACAGGACAAAGAAAAGAGATGAACGAACTAATAAAAATGAAACATACTCAGAAGGGAACATGGGTAGACTACTTTCTATCCCCATTTGCTAAAGGTGACGATAATGAACCACCAACACCAGAGGTGACGACAAACGAAGAAATAAATATTCAGGAGGAAGAGATAAAGGAAGCATTAAGAAAATTAAAAAATAGAAAATCATAAGAAAAGAACAGATTACCGAACGAACTCCTAAAGTACGGAGGATCAGGTCTGACCAAACAACTATTAAGACTAATTAAAAAAATATTAGAACAAAACAGATTTCCTCAAGAATCGAGATCAAGCACCCTAATACCTCTCTTTAAAAAAGGAGACAAAACGGACCCGGAAAATTAAAGAGGAATTAATTTATTAAACACAACATTAAAATTAACAACCAAAGTGAAAACAAATAAACTGAATGAAATTATAACACTAGCAGAAGAACAACAAGGTTTTAGGTTGGGAAGATCATGCACCGACGCTATATTTATATTGAGGCAAGTGCAAGAGAAATCGTTAGAATACAACAAACCGGCATATCTATATTTCGTAAACTTTAAGAAGGCATTTGACTGGGTCAAATTACAGGACGTTTTCCGCTTATTGTATGCAAGAGAGACAGCTCTAGGAATAATCAAAACGATCAAAAATATTTACAAAAACAACACAATAAAATTAAAAGTAGAAGAAGAACTAACCGACCCTATTGAAGCTGGCAATGGGATAAGACGGGGAGATTCCCTGAGTCCTCTGTTGTTTAACCTGAATCTAGATGAAATAATCAAAAAAGTAAGAACTAAAAAAGGATACCAAATGGGAGAAAAACAACTTAAAATAATCTGATATACAGACGACGCAATACTACTCTCTCAAAGTGAAGATGATTTACGTATGTTGCACCAATTTAATAGAACCGCCAGAAAATTTGACATGTCAATTTTTCCAAAAAATACAAAATGCATGGTTACAACAGCAAATTTACTAAGATGTAAATTGGAGCTGGAAGGTCAAATAATAGAACAAGTGATTGAGTTTAAATATTTAGGCATCATATTATCTAGCTACGGAAAGCTCGAAACTGAAGTGGAAGATCAAGTGAATAAAGTAAACCAAGCCACAGGCTGCCTAAATGAAACAATATGGAAAAATAATAATAAACAATTAGAGTAGTGAAGACGCCAAGAGACTATGTCTCAATAGGAAGACGATCAGTAGGAAAACCACGAAAACGATGGAACTACAATTTACTGGAGGCACATTTAAAAACAGATAGAGTCATGTATATATAAAAAGAAGAAGAAGAAGAGTAATAATTGTTATAATTTAAGTAAGGTGAAGTCCTCCTTCTAGTTTGAAGACAGCAAGAGACAAGGAAATATGTACTTTAGGAAATATGCACCAATAAACGTCTAGCCATCAACAATTATACTTTATTCCTTCTTACATACAGAACAATACAAAACTTGACTGACAGTAGTTTATTACCTATTTATGACATAACTCACTGCACTGTCAACAATGTCACTTTATATAGAACAACATCCACTTTTTATGTTGGATATTCTAACACTCTCCCTCAACATGAAAAGTAGATAAGCTAAATAATAGACCTTAACAAAATAAACATTATTTTAAATTCAAATTCTGACAGATTAACTGCAATTTCTTTGAATTTAACGACTTGGTCAACATATCAGCCACCATTTCATTCGTCGACATATATTTTAATTGAATATCATTGTTAGCTACTTTTTCACGAACAAAATGATACTTTACATGAATATGTTTCGTTCTCTTATGGTATACTTGATTTTCCGATAACTTTATGGCACTTTGATTATCATTAAATATAACCATCAAAAAACCTTCAAACAAAAACTTACAATTCACATTGTTTTCAAATATTTCGTTACATAAATATGTTAAGTATAACGATTCTTTTGCTGCCTCAGTTATGCCAGTATATTCAGCTTCAGTTGAACTTAAAGCCAAAGTTCTTTGCTTTTGACATTCCCATGAGATAGGACCACCAGCCAACGAAAAAATAAATCCATAAAATAACTTTCTATCTGAGCTGTTATTGGCCCAATCTGAGTCAACAAAGCCACTTAAACTAACATTTGACTTTCTGTAATTAATTCCTACAGTTCTTGTACCTTTTAGGTATCTCAAAACACGTTTGGCAGCTAACCAATATTCTTTCGTATGAGTTTTATTAAACTGGCTAAGATAAGTGACAGAGAAAGCTATGTCAGGCCTTGAACAAACCGCTAAATACATCATCGAACCAATCAATTCTTGATAAGGACATTCATACAAAATTCCTTAATTAGAAAGTTTAACATTCGGTTCTAAAGGAGTATTTACAATGCTACAATTCGTCATTTCAAATCGGTTAAGTATTTTATCAATATACTGTTCTTGACTTAATTTCAATTCAAACTCTGACTTACTTCTCTCTATCTGTATACCCAAACAATGTGTAATTGGACCCAAATCCTTAATATGAAAGTTTTTATCTAATTCGTTTTTCAAAACTTTAACCTCATCATGATTATTGTAAAAAACAAAAAAATCATCTACATAGAGTGCTACAATAAGGATTGAATTCTCATTATTTTTAACAAAAATACATGGTTCAATTTCACATTGTTTAAAATTCAACGTTAACAAAATTTAGTATGCCTTTTTATACCACAGTCTCGATGACTGTTTGAGACCATATATAGCTTTCCCGAGCAGACAGACTTTATTTTCCAAGTCTGGTTCATCAAAACCTTCAGGTTGAGCCATATATATGGTTTCATCAATCTCACCATTCAGAAATGTAGTCTCCACATCTAAATGAACTGTATCTAGATTTAATTCAACAGCCATCGCTAACAAAAGCCTAAAATTACTAAAACGAATGACTGGAGAATACGTTTCTGAATAGTGAACCCCATATTTCTATGTAAAACCCTTTGCCACCAATCTTGCCCTGTACCTTACTATTTCACCCTTTTCATTTTTCTTTATTTTAAACACCCATTTATTCTGAACAATATTTGTATTTGCAGGTTTATCAACCAATTTCCAAGTATTATTCATTCTGAGAGCTGTTAATTCATTCTGAATGGCTAATTTCCATTCATGGCTGTGACTACTTGACAGTGCCTCAGAAAGACTTGTGGGCTCAAATTCATTTGACATAGTAAACATGGCAAGATCAGGTACATTTTCCAGATCTTTATCTAACAAAAAATCATTATACAATTTTGGTTTATTTCTAACACGTGTAGGGTAACGCTTAGATTCTTGAACACTATCACTATTTCTTTCTTCTCTATTCACTTCTTGATTTTCACTCGCACTTTCTTCTACACTTTTTATATTCTCAGATTCCACAATTTCACCGATACCACTTTTTACTTCTTCGGAGTTTTCATTCACACTAAAACATTCCGACTGATGTTGGTTCACTGATTTGGCTTCAACAATTCGCAAATTGCATATAACCTCAGGTTTAAATCGTACGTCGTGGCTCGATACGATTCTTCTTTCAGATGGAATCCATATCCTAAAACCATCCCTGTCATTCACATAACCAACTAAATAACCATGTATCACCTTGTCATCAAATTTACTGCGAAGATTCTTGTTCACGTGAACATAACATTCAGTGCCAAATATTCTTAAATGTTTTAAACTTCCAATTGGCTTTCCATACCACAATTCATAGGGACTTTTACTTTCAATTGATGACTTTCCTGTACGATTCAGAATGTACACTGCAGTATTGCATGCTTCTGCCCACAATTGTTTGGACAACTTACATATGTTTAACATGGAACGTGCGCACTCTACAATGGTGCGGTTTTCCCTTTCAGCAACACCATTCTGCTGAGGTGTATAGGGTTAAGTATCTGAACTTCGCAAGAAGTTCAGATACCTTCTTATTGTCAAACTCTCTCCCTCCATCGCATCTCAGTTGCTTTACTACATGACCATTTGTACTAGTTTCATTTAAAAATTGTTCTAAGAAAGTACATACCTCACTTTTGTGTTTCATAAAGAAAACTTTCCGAAACTTACTAAAGTCATCTTTAAAACATATGTAATAACGTGCTTTTCCCAGTGATTCTATAGACATGGGCCCATTCACATTTGCATGGATCTGCTCACCAGTGACTTGTGGTCGATTGATCCTAGATTTGAATGGCAATCTATGCATTTTTCCAATCGCACATCCATCGCAAAAGCTTTCTTTGCCCCATAAATGTCTATATTCATTTTCTTCAATACCTTCTTTACATGTTGCTTATGCTGATGACCAAATCTTTCATGGTACACTTGCAACATATCTGTTGACTCTGCTAAGTTTACTTGAACGGGATTTGTCGGTTTCATAACACGTATATCAAGTGCATACAGGCCATTACTGAAGAACCCAGTCATTACAGAATCACAAGTGTTTTTATCATATATATTTACACCTTTTTCATCAAGTACTGTAATAAAACCCCTTTGTGCAGCAGCTTTCACAGAAAACAAATGAGCACTTGCTTCAGGAACATAAAAAACATTCTTCAAGTCAACACCTTTCCATTTATTATTCAGATGCGTTTGAATTTTCACTGTTCCTTGCCCATGGGCTAACATACATACATCCTTCTTACCAAGTGATATACTTTCTGGTTCAGCAAATTCTGTATAAGATGAGAAATATTGCTTATCTGTAGTGATATGATTTCTGGCTCCACTGTCACAATACCATTTTCTAGCTTCAATACAATTGTTAGATGAGGCACTTAAAACAACAGACAAAAAAGCAGTATCATTACTTTTATTCTTACTGAAATTCTCAGCTGATTTTTTCAACGGACACTCTTTCGCCCAATGGCCCAATTTCTTGCATTTATGACATGGAAATTTTTCTTTTGCACGATGTACATTTTTCTTTGACTTCATACTTTGGTTCTGATTGTATTTTTCTGTCGGGCTATTGCGTACAACAAACGTGAAAGATTCTACAGTACTTTGGTCACGTAATTCAATGGTACACAATTTCTCAATCAGTAAATTCAAAGTTTGATTCTTTGATGGTATCGTGTCCCACAAATCTTTGAAATTATCAAAGTCCTTACCCAAAGTTGATAAGATCCGACCATTTAACATTCTTTCGGATAAAACATTTTCATCATGCTTCTGCAGTTCATCATTTAAATCTACAAACAGTTTCTGCAACTTCGCAACATGTGTACTAATATCTTCTTTTTCATCACGTTGGACTCTAAAAAAGGCTTCAATTAACATGTTTAACCGTTGCGTACTGCTACGTTCAAATCTCGCACGCAATTTGTCCCATATTTCACTAGCGTGAGTACACGTCAACACGAGCTCGGCAACAGTTTTTCCTAGCGTACCTGCTAACAAACTTGCCGCTTTCGCATCGTCTTTTAACCATTGCTGATGCTTCTGTATTTCCGCTGAAGTTGAATCTTCACTAACCTCAGGAAACTTACACATACCGTTTACAATGTCTTCAAGTGCATACGAACGTAATAACATCGAAATGTGCCATTTCCACTTTGCCCAGTCTTCAGGTCCCTCGAGTTTGTCAACTTGAATTTTATAATCGTTATTGCTGGTCGCCATATTTTATTCACCGACAATAACAAACAAAACTGAATGAAGTACGAACCTAACCTGTTCACAGTTCACACGTGGACTGGGCCCAAAACCTGTTATAATTTAAGTTAGGTGAAGTCCTCCTTCTAGTTTGAAGACATCAAGAGACAAGGAAATATGTACTTTAGGAAATATGCACCAATAAACGTCTGGCCATCAACAATTATACTTTATTCCTTCTTACATACAGAATAATACAAAACTTGAATATAGAACATGGGATTGGATATAGAACAACATCCACTTTTTATGTTGGATATTCTAACAGTAATAACACAATTTATTATCAAATGATATTCGATTAATTTTTTGACATGTCTGTCAGAAGTAAACAACGTATGGTTGGCAAAGGCGTTAGGAGCAAACATAATAGTTTATTGAATTATGTATATAATTTGTTTAAAGTATAAAAGATAAATACATAATAAAATTATTTTATTTAATTTTAAATATATTATTTAAATTTTAAAAATATAGAAAACATAGTATGAAGCTCAGCGCTACTCTGCAGTACCGCCTATTGTACCATCTTATTTTTGAATTATCTTTATATCACTATCGTAAACAACTCACTAAACACTATATAACCAATAAAAATTAATATCTTTTGGTAGAGCTCTAAAAAACTTATGTACTACCAATAACTGACAATTATTTTGACGTATATATAGTGAAAACCTAAATAGCTGAATACTAAATTAGGCCGTGTAAAGTTTTTTTAGTTGTTATGTTTTAAACACCATCATGTGCTGAAATAGTCTAAAAGAAGAGTAATATTCTCAATTTTTGGTATATAAGACCCGTTAGCACTTCCACAGAAAGAGAGAGCCCAAAACTTTTTATCAACATTAGATGTTTTTAATAATGTTACACTAATCGACAACAGTGTTTATTCGTCGTTTTTTTTTTAATTAAAGTCATAGCTACCTATTTAGAAAATAATCGTAACACCACTTTAAATTTCGTAAATCGTAAATTTAAATTTGTAATGTGCTAAAAGAAAATATTAAGTGATGTCTTAAGGCAAACAACATTAAAATTTTTAAGAAAAAACCCTATTCCAAATTACATTAAGTCGAAGAAATTTTGAAGTTGTAAATGTATATTATTGTCGGGATATATAGGCTTTAGATGATTTTGAATTCTTTGTTCCCAGTGTTTCGTCTATAACGAGTACTGCGGCATACATTAGGAAAGCCAATGGGTGAGCAGATGTAGACGTGATTTCTATTATTTCCATTCATTTATTGATATGCACATGTACCCCGGATCATCACTAGACAAAAAAAAATGTCAGATCATATCTATATCTACTCCCTTATAGTCTTTAGTCAAGTAGGAACGTCTACAACATTATAACCCCGATTACAAGATAAATAGACAAAATATTGGATGCAAAAGTTTATATTCGTTGATATGAAATAATATTTATATGCACAGGGGGAATATTTAAACAATAATGATTAAATACAAAATGTTTTGTTTACTAATTACTAATACACTTTCACTGCAAATGTGTAGTGTGATATTATCATAAAATTGCCGCTATTGGACAGCGGGTAATCTTCATTGCTTAAAAGTCAGGATATTACAAAAATCAACCTCTGATATGAGATACTAAAAGAGTACATTATGGATCCATTATTATTTTCAGAAACAAATGAGGGTACATAACTTTTTAATATATTTAAACCTTGATCAAAGTTATTTATTCATTTAGAATGTTGTTCAAATCAATAGCTTAACAAACATTATTCCAACCCATAGAAGGTCATTGCAGTGCATTGGTATCCATATCTACAGCTCTTACAATTTAAGATAAGTTTCTTTGGTACATATTACACCAAAAGGTTTAAAGCTACCAAAAGACCTAATGTAATTGGAAACATCGCTATGAGTACAATAAAAGCAATCAAGTAGATTATGGGTTATAATGCACCATAAACGAAACATAACATAACTTCTATCTTTAACTTTGTAAACAACGGTCTTATTTTTAGAAAAAAAAAATTGAAGTAGTGGTCCCGCAATCCCAACTGGTCGCCTAAAACGGTACAAGAAAACGATAATAAAAACCAGAATTCTTAAGCTCAAATTTTAAGATCAAAGTTTTAAGACACTATGAATATTTCTTTAAAAATACAAAAGATATAAGAGCAAGAGAAGAAGAAGATATACTATTCTAAATTAGTAGATTCTTTTCTTCCACCAATAGGAATCTATGTATGACATGACAATAAGAATGAACATACGTATGTATACATATAATAATAAAACAAAAACACGTACAGAAACTTTAATTAATATATTCATTAATAAATACTTTTTAGTGCTGCTTTTAGAACTTAATGTAAAAATAATATTTTTTTTTGTCATATAGAAACCATTTTTCTAAAATTTCTTTTTTGCAGCCATTAATGTAAACCGTTGATTTAGCAATAATAGTTCTCCCTCATTTACTGCAATTCTTTTACGCGACGCTTAGTGATTCAGTAGCAATTTATTTGATTTGTTAAACATACCGTTTAGCAGGAACGAATTAATTTGCATTCCAAAGCGACTCCACCTAATCCTGAAGCGGTAATTCTCGTCCCACGACAAGGTCTCCACGCAAATAATTGATCCTGTTTTGATTTTAATTTTTTGCGGGTTCATTTACATTGTCCAAACTTATAAGATCAAGGACGTTTTGTAGGTCAATTTCTCACAAGCAGGTTGCGGTTTATTTGAACGTAGTAATTAAGGATATCAGTTTTTTTAGTCGTATAGAATTGCTTGCAAATAGGAGATTAAAATACTGTTATGCACATTAAGATTATTAGAATGTGTTCTTTAATGAAATTAAAAATTATTAATAGATAAAAACTGTATGAAAACTTATTCAATCCTTTATTTCATTATTATTATTCTATTTAACTGTTTTTTTTTCTCGTATATCTTTATAATTTTCTACTTTAACTATTAAAAGTATGACTTTATATTACCAAACAAAATATTACTTTAATTATGTCGATCACATAGGCGTGACCGCAGCGGGTGCCGTGGAAGGTACACTAACTTTCGAATGGGCGCAAAAATTAGGATCGTTCACTTCTAGAAATAACTAACCTGTGAATATTTTGAGTAATATTACATATACGAGATATTAAACTAAAAAGAAAAAGTAAAACTTTTACAATAAATAAGTTAAAAATTATAAGTAATTTAGATATATCTAATACGGACCACCGTTGGTGTTTTAAAATCAACGCGAACATACAAAATTTTGCTTGAAGAAAATATTAAGAGCGATCTATTATGAAGATAAAAGCGACACACGCCGACAACAAACAAAAACAAACCACGTCTTGAAGAGGTGTCCCACCTAAAACACAACAACAAAACCAACCACAAAGAGAAACAACCAACAGAAAAAGAACAACCAGACAACGATGAATCTCTCGGCTCCCAAATGGGGTCTCTCATACCCTAGGAGTCCACCTTCACAACTGCGTTTTATTTATCTTCCGTGTAAGAAAGATTGTGTATCCACCAAAGATGGAGTACGCGCAGAGAGAGGGCACTTCGAATGGACTGGTCGAAGTCCCTTTGTAAGGCACCGTGGGAATGGATAAGTGACCGTAGTTTTCCTGGCCCTTCCTTCCCATCTGATAATGAAGGCATAATCAAGCAATATTAAACAGTGGAAAACTAAACGTAGAACGAAACTAGAGAACGTAGAGTTATTAAATTGCATTGTTAAAAGGGTCATGTTCTTGGTATATATAAAACATTCGTTCATTTTATGATAGTGTCTTAATGTTACAGCTGAATACTAATATCAAAATAACAAAGAATTAAAAAATTGTCTAAACAAATCTAAATCTTAATAAAAGTGACCACAAAACAAAGAGATGTCTCAATAACATTAGATGATTTTATAATGAAACTTCGAAAAGCCAAGGCAGATAATTTGATTGAAAGATTCGGATTGGAAGATATGAAAGAGAAATGTAAGGGTTTGGTACAATTCTACGAAAAAAACAAAATGGTTGAAACAAACGCCTTTTTTAAACTATCCAGTAGACGTTTTTAAACAAGAAAATCACTACCAGATTTATAATATCCTCTTCCTAGGTGCCATTTTTTATGTCCATTGATTATTCCATGAGGATTTTACCGCGTCTTTCTTTATCTAGTTTTTACCGCAATTTTTTTTATCTGTATATACCTTTTCTTAACCAATTACAGTTACTTATATTCCTCATGCGTCCCAAATATGACGTTTTTATTAGTTTTATATTATATACAAGCTGCGGTCGAGCATCCATCACTTTCAGAATTGATTCATTCGTTTTTCTGCTAGTCCAGCTTAAGCGTAGTATTTTGCAATACATACACGTTTCACAGGTGTACAAAAGTAGGGACCATATTCATTATGTATAAAATCTATCGTAATCTGCGTACAAAAAAAGTTTTAAATATTTTTGAATAAATCAAATTATCTGCATAAATAACTCAGAACTTACAAATTTAGCGGGTAGGTATATTATACAGAGAGCGTCATTACTCTAAAATAACTTAATGATATATTTTTTAGATAGTAATTTTAAAAATATAATGTTTTTGTAAAATTAACAAAATATTAATTTAAAATCTGTAATATATATTTAATATATCTTTTTCCGTATTATTCTTTACCTATATTAGTGCTCATTTATTTCTATAATAGGGCTACAAGTTTAGGTGGGAATTTGATAATAAACATATATTTAAACTAAAACCTCTAGATTTTTGACTTTTAGATTGTATTTTGGGCACAGTACCTGTAGAGTTTCAATCTTCAGAAAACTTCACTGCATTTACTAATAACAAAATACTTTCTACAAGTTATCTCCAAAAAGGTATTTATGAACAGTATAGTGAACCGAAAGCTACTAGTTAATTAGTTTTAAAGAGCAACGATGAATATGTTCCGGAAAGCGATGAAAAATCCGATAATGAGCCGCTGACAATAAAAGATCACATTGGATAAAATTAGAACCAGAAAAATGGAAAAGAAACGTAACTAAGGAGAAAAAAAAAAGTGTACGCCGTATAATAGCAAAAATAAAATAAAACCAGCCAAAAGTTCAAAAGTTTGTGAATTATAAAAATTGTAAGTTTAAGTCATCATCATCATCATGCAACCTCTTCTGTCCACTGCTGGACATAGGTCTCTCCTATTTTTCGCCACTCTTCACGGTTCTGTGCTTCTTGTTGAAATTTCAGTTCAGTTCATTGCTGCATTATTTTTGTATGTTGTAACACGAGATTTTGCAGCAGAATTTTATGAAGAAAAAACATTCGTTCATAAAGGTAGACTCAATGTACAGTGCCATTGAGTCTGCCAAGAAAAATGTTGCCATTTTTACCATGAAAGATCTGTTGAATATCTTTAAGTTAGCCCGTTCTCAACACGCAACAAGTTTTCTATCTTAAATACTTAGCCCAGCTGGTTTAAAAAAACAGGGTCAAAGATAAGAATGAAAACGAAGCATCGTGCTTAAAATTAACAGTAATGCGTTATGAGAAAAGTAAACCTGGCTCTATATTTTGTAAGTACAGTAATACTAACTATAAGATTCTTAGATGTGGCAAAGAAGACCAGCTGCTATTCCTAAGAACATACAAATGGTATACAAAGAGCTTTTATCTATGCCACAGAAAAAAACAGCTTCATTCAATTGTGTAAAAACTACATTATTCCGCCAAAGTTCTATAAGTGGTATAAATCGATTTCTGTAGACAAGAAAAAAAAAACGTTCTCATACCGGAACCAGCTTTTTCGGAAAGCGACGTCACAGAAACTGATTCGATTTAAATTTTTTTTGATGTACTGACCATAAATAATAAATATCATTTCCTAATAAGTTGTCGATAATGTTGACCAAGTCAAATTTCTAAATTTTTGACAACAAAAAGTCCAAATACATTTTTTTTTTAATTATTCAAACTCCACAATGGTGGTTAAAAACTAACGTTTTTAATACACAAGATATCAAAATTGCAGTCATAGAAAGCTAATATCCGATTTTACAAAAAACTTTTAAGTTAAACTTTAATTTCTCGAAAACAGTAATTTTTGATATGATCAGTTTTTGTAGTATGCTGACGACGTGTTTCTGTATATATTCTTTAAATTCCAATATGTCTAGCGAACGGAAGGAATAAAGATTCCTATGATTAGACACTACAGCGATGGCATGAAAAGTTACGATGAAGTAGCTCAGTTATTTAATAATACATATCCAAATCGTAATTAAATTACCAAAACTACATTTTGTAGATTTGGGAAACGTTTTCAAAAAAAATTGCTTCCATTAAAGATCGCCCCAACCCGCCAACGGAAGACAGCAACTAATGATGAAAAATCCATAGGCACTAACTATGCAAAATGGGATCGGTTTGTAACATTCAATAAATCTCTTCCTTATAAATTAATGCTGGTTTAAGTATGATCTGATCCAAATTTTTATAAGAATAAAATTTTGTAAAATCATATTGCAAAATCATATTGCAAAACGGATCATAATCTATTACTAGCAAACGTCAACATTAAACTCAGGAAACCGGAGAAAAAAGTTAAAACCACCAAAATCAACATCAAAAACCTAAAAGACGACAACTGCCAACAGCAACTAAACGTAGAGATAAATAAATTAACTGAAGGAAGCGTTGAATGGGCAGATATGAAAAAAGCCATACTAAAAGCGGGAAAGGAGGTCCTAGGCGAAGAAGAGAAAATAACTAAAAAAGACTGGATGACACCAGAAATAGTTGAGCTAATAACTGAAAAAAGAAAATACAAAAATAAAGATGAAAATAAATATAAAACCATCAAGAATAAAATCAAATATGAAATCAGAAAGGCTAAGGAGGAATGGATGAACAAAGAATGCCAGGAATTGGAAGAACTCAGCAACAAACATGACACCTCAAACTTACATAAAAAAATGACAGAACTTACAGGCAACACCAGACAAAGAAGAACACTCATAACAAGAGATAATAATGGAGAAATACTTACTGAAGAGAGCAAAATAAAGGAAGTATGGGAACAATATATAATCCATCTTTTACATGACGAGAGAGAAAATGAACAAGATATAGGTGAAGAAAAACAATACCTACAAATTTTCCCCTTATAAGTAAAGAATGCCCTACAGAATGCAAAACAAGGAGAAGCACCGGGTCCTGATCAAATTCCAGTTGAACTGTTAAAAGCCTTAGATGACGGTAATATAGAGACTCACCCGAATTCTCAACCACATATATGTAGAGGGCAACATCCCGGAAGAATGGCTTAAATTGATATTTTTACCTCTACCAAAAAACAACAATCCCAAATCATGTAATGACTATAGATTGATAAGCCTAATGTGCCACCCTTTAAAGATTGTCTTGAAAATTGTTCAAAACCGAATTTATAAGAAATGTGAGGAGCAGATCGATGAAACTCAGTTTGGCTTCAGAGTAGGCATGGGTACAAGAGAGGCATTATTTGCATTGACGGTACTCTTGCAGAAATGTCGGGAATATAACAAGAGTGCATATGTATGCTTCATAGACTTTAGGAAGGCTTTTGACCGAGTGCAGCATATGAAGTTAATAGATGAATTAAAAAACATCAATTTAGACAAAAAAGACATTGAGTTTATTAAGGCTATATACTGGAACCAGAAAGCAGTAGTAAAGGTGAACGATATAGAAACAAATAATATAGGTACCGATTGCGAGAGGGGTGAGGCAAGGATGCGTCTTGTCTCCGACGCTTTTCAACGTGTACTCACAGGTCATATTCAGAAAAGCCTTATGGGAAAGAAAAGAGGGAATAAGAATTGGTGGAGAAATCATAAACACCATGAGATTTGCAGATGACACGGTAATTAGGGCTGAGAGTATAGAAGATCTAAAACTTTACTAGATGCAATAAATAGTGAATGCATTCAAATGGGACTTGACATCAACACAGATAAGACCAAATTTATGATAGTTCAAGGAGTCCAATAAATAATGAACAACTAACTCTTGGTGGACAGCAAATAGAGAGAGTGACAAAATATAAATATCTGGGAGCTTACATCAACACAGAATTAGATCCAGACCAAGAGATCCGGGTACGAATAGAAATGGCAAGGGCAGCGTTCTTAAAATTCAAACAATTGTTATGTGACAAAAATCTGAATATTGCGCTGAGACTAAGGTTTGTTGAATGTTACGTCTGGTCGCAACTATTGTACGGGGTAGAAACATGGACACTAAAAGCGCAAATAGTTAAAAAGTTTGAAGCCTTTGAACTTTGGATATACCGGAGAATGTTGAGAATCCCATGGACTGCCAGGGTCACCAATGAGGAAGTGCTGAGAAGAATGGGTCGAGACAAAAAATTGTTGAGAACGATAAAAGTACGCAAGACTGCATACCTTGGACACATACTAAGAAATAATAAATATAGTCTTCTGAAGTTAAACAAGTTGGGGTCTAATTTTACAATTAATCACATTTGCAATATTAAGAATATTGTAGAAACAAAATATTATGTCGTTATCCCAATTACCGTCTATAACTTCCTCTTTATTCAAGAACGCGTTAGACCACACATTGTTATATAAATAATTAACTAACTTCGCTAAGTGAATTCTCATGAAGTTTATATAGTGGCCACCTAAAAGCCCAGACCTAAATTAACATAGAAATAAACGGAGTGTCAGACGATGTATGGTCATTTTTACCAATATTAGAGATCTACGAGAAGCTGTTAAGTGGAACACTATTATTAAGTAGGAAAGCTTTGATTATTAATTGGGACAAGTGTAACTTAATTATTGGGACTATTAGAAAAAAGAAAGCAGCTATGAGCAAGTACAGGAAATACTAATATTCATTCTATAATTTTTAAACTAAAATGAATTTGAAATGAAAACATGAAATGAAATGAAAAAATGAAAAAATGAACTAAAATGAAACAAAAGGGTAGGTATTCACATGAATCACCTGGAACAAATAAAACACAAGAAGGTCCTCTCGCTATTTGAAACAAGGACACCGCTTTGAGGAATCTTCCTGCTGGATGAAAGAAAAAGCTCCTCGTTCCTAAAAACACAAAAAAGGATTTGGAGACCTTTTTTTTTTAAATAAACAAAATGGTTTAGGAAAAAAAATTACACATTTATTGTTGTGTCACCACAAACAGTTACAAATATAGATAATACAAAAAATTACAAAATATCAAAAACTGACTTACTATGTCCTATCCGTTTACAATTTCTAGAAGTTGGAGAAACAATAAAACTTACAATTGTTACTGGGCAATAATTTGTAGCAAACATAAATTATTACAAATAAAAAAATATCTTTAAGTAAAACTATGCATGGTAGTTAACCTTTTTCTGAAAAAGCAAAAACAAAATCTCTATTATAATTAGGTATTTATCAAATGTCAAAAATATAAAGCTAGCTGTCAGATGTCAATATTAAATTTTAAAACAGAACAAATAATATGACAGCAAGACCTAAACCACACCCTAGCATCTACAATTTTAAATATTACAATTTCTTAAATTGTTATGAAAAAAAATGTCTATCTTTATTTTAAAAGTTCAAACAAAAAAAAAGTTACCTGGGTTGCACTAAAACTTCTGGGGTGGAAACTAGACTTACACTCTCTACCCCTCGAACAAATTCATCTCCAAACTGCGATAGGACAAAACAAAATTAAGGTTGAAAGTTAGGGCACTGGAATGCAAACTTTGGGCTCGGCTTTTTAAAGAACTGGAATAGGTACAACTGAACACAATGGCAACATGTGGTTATCTTTTTAAATTGTTGTAAACGCTGGTTAACAAATATCTCAGATGAGAGACGACTTACAATTAAAAAACAGTGATTACTCTTATCGGAACTGGCACCTTACTTTGAGTATAAATAACTTTTTCTAACAAATTTTGCCGGCTTCTTCAAACTACACACCGACGTCTGTTCTCAATGACCAACCATGCAAACCTCATTTAAAACTGTACAAATAACTTCCACAATACTACTAAACTTTACTATCTCCGATAAAAAAAACAATAAGGAAAAACCATTTCGAATTAGAAGGAAATTTCGGATACCAATAAAACTGAACGCCTTTAACAGCGACCGGCCTTACCGAGATTCATGTAATTATCTTTAAAATTCATTCGCCCATCTTGGTAACAACAAAATACTTAAACAGGAACGGGAACGCAAAATATCCTAAAGCGGCTCTCGATCAAAGAATAACTAGAAAATACCCATCTGTGAAATATAAACAAACTTTAAAATGGTTTATTATCGACCTCGGCGACGCAAAAAGAATTGAAATACATTTTCGGTGTTTTAACTTGTACGAAAGAAAATAGAAATACACTGAAATTAATCTTTGATGTTTTATTACATATATGAGCGGATTTCAATATATACCAAGGAATTTTAAAATGCTACAATTTTATTTAAACATCTTTTTTAAATGTTTACGATTTTGTTAAGTTGTTTAAATATTTTTCGTTACTATTTACGCTTAATATGTCGTACGGCCGTAACGTCCTCCTGGTTTTCAGGAGTTTCTGGACATTCTACGACCGCCGCTCTTGAAGGGGATCTCAAGTTACGAGAGTCCATCAAGGAGTTAATTTGGGATTCCGGCCTCTACGTATAAGCAGCTTCGCCGAGCCTCTGTGGTAGGTGAGGGGACACCGGTAATCAGAATTCTCTAACGGTTCGAGCTTTCTTACAGACAGTATTCTTACAATGACTTAATATTTGTGTTAGAATTCTGATGCGTGGTGTATATCTCAAATTCCACAGAGATGCCGGCCTTCTCACTTCGTGTAGCTGCGATCCCTCTCCTTAAAAGAGGCACGAGAATGGCGGTCGTATCGACTTCTCTTACTGCCCGTCGCTTCGTGTCACTACCTTTCAAAACAGTATTTCCTATAGTTACTATTTGCATAAGGTTTCTGGCGACGAAGCGCTATCGCAGCTCGACCCTGATCGGAAAAGCAATTACAAGACCCTGTCGGGCTTTTATTTGCTCTTTACAGTGACAGGTCCCAAAGAAGTTCGACACAATTTAAAATAGTTCTAAGACCAATGTCTTCTCCATTTCAAAACTCGTGTTCTACTGCCAGGGAGCGTTCGTAGTCGATACGCCCGGTCTCGTGCTCTTGTTAATTTTAACTTCTAAATTGGATGAAGTCTTCTTGGATTCGACGTCTTCGACGATAATAGGATATTGGTTAAATAATAAAACTCAAAGTAGCATGGTAGCACACCAGGCCAACAAGGTCTAGCGGGGCTAGTAGTATACGACGACTGGATCCCGATCGGAAGATGTGCTGCTCTTTTATACACATTGTGTTTGAGAATTTTCAGCAATCTTCCGCCGAGAGACCAATGACAGGGTAGTTAATAACGAGCGCTGTGATTGGCCGATCAAAGTAACAATCTTTGTCGTGATTGGTTACCTTGGAGACATATAACTTATCTTGTAATACAATATTAGACAAATATGTCTCTGGCTATCTAGTTTAATGTAAAATCAACATGTCATGTTGTTTATTTTTTATTGTTACGGATTCTTTTTAAATTTTTATTGAACCTAAACTGGTTCAATAAATATTTAAACACCGTTTCCAGTTTTGATGAATTTTCTTATATTTGTCAATATTTTAAAACATAAAGAAACTTTACATTTTAAGCAAAATTTGAGTTTTGTGCAAAGTAAAAATTTGTATGAATAACAATTTTTTTCTACAATTTATAATAAAATGGATTCCATAAAGTTCCAACTTTCTGAGGCATACGGTATATACATTTAATTCTTAGTATCTTGCCTAACCATTAAATTTTAATTCTGGTTGGTGTACTTTGAAATTTATATTTGAATAGGCTGCATTATCCGATTGGTTTAGATAGGTCAGTTTGTCATTTAATACTTCACAATACTCTGTACTTTATCGTTTCAGCCATTCAAATCCACGAAACACCAAAGGCACAAAGCAAACCACAACGAAGCTGAAGTTTAGCTTAAAGTCTAGTTCACATGCATGTAAAACTTCCTTTATCACATGATAGTATGTAGATGATCGAATGACCGTTACAATCATTAGACGCATGTAATTAGATATAAATGTAAACTTAGGCTTAGTAGTAGTTCAAGAGGTTTTGCAGAATGCTAATAATGTATACTACACTATTATTCCAGTCACGACAAAAAAAATCTTATACAGATATTTGAAGATTCTAAAAGGTATATGAGGGGTAGCTGATGAAATATCCGTCAAGACGTACAGCTGATTTGTAAACAATCTTAAAAAGTGAAAGAAAAAAATAGTTTTTTGCATATAAAATGTTATTTGTACATTTTAAAGAACAGTATTTTAAATAAAAGTTTTAGGTCATAAAAGGTTGTTTATTTTTAGAGTTTTCAAATTAAAATACCTAAATAGTTGACGGAGATAATTGCAAAAAACCCTTATATTTGTAGTAATTTATAAAAGGTAGTAACTTTGTTTTTTTTTTGACTTGACATGTAACGTAACTACCTATAGTTGTGGCAGTTATTGAGGTATTAGAGTGCTTAGCAATAATAATTTAATACAAGAGAGACTGATGCATGCAATACCATCCCGTTCCCCCAGCGCGACAGTAAAAACTGACGCAAAGAATTCCCTGTATCTCTTTCTATTTTGTCAGGTTTATGTCAGACATGTAGGGACTGCTTTGCGTCAGTATTCTCTGTCACCTGGCGGAATGGAATAGTGTTGCAAGCATCAATATCTCATGTATTATGTATCTATGCACTATTAACTGCCACAATTGTGAGTAGTTAGGCACTGGGGAAACGCCACTGTAGTATAGCAGTCAGTCTATTTTGTATTGTATGTCTATGTTAAAGTGCCAATTTTTAAACAGATCAACCAAATAGGTTATAGATTATTTAATTTGTTTATCTCGGACAGATAAATCCCCCAAAAAAACTTCAACTTTTTATCAAAATTATTGTTTAAAAAACGGTTTGAACAAGGACTGACTTTAGTTTATAAACATTTGTAATAACTTTAACATTTTTTATGTCACATGTTGTAACTAGGCTTAATTAAAAGCTGGTGAAACATGATTATGTCACCTGGTACGTAAGAAATAGTGACATACACAGAGACCTGGATGGGGCAATAATTGCAGGTGTGACCAATTATTTTAATGATTATAAAAAAGTGTCTGTTTCCATTTTTTAATACCATACAGGACGAATTGTAAATTTTGACTGAGTTTTCTATTCTTCATTTTTGAACGGCAAGTTCGATGTGTCTCTAATTTTGATCGAACGTTACGCTATTACCTCCTAATAAACTAATTTACTCAAACTAGAAAAAAGTTAAACTCGAGCTTGGAATCATTATGTCACAAATGGTGTAGCATCATATGTTCATGGTGGAGGGCGACAATGGGTTACTATCTCTGTTGATGACTGATATATGCGACTTATTGCTAGACAGAACCCAACATGTACTACTTCTCGCATCAACAGAATATTATATAACGCCATTGGAAGAATAAATTCAAATCAAACCGTTAGAATAAGGTTGCATGTGATTGACTTAAGAGCAAGAAAACGTTCATTTCATGCACTACTAACCAGGGAACATCGTGGAATGAGAAGACTATGGGCAGAAGACACCACAACTGGACACAACTGGACACAACGAATGAAAAAACGAAATGTTTATTTATAGATGAGTATAGAATTCGCATAAACAATTCCTATGGTCGTATTTTGGTTTAAAGGGAACGAGAAAAGGGGTATAATAAATATGGGCCTACAACTGCTTTTGTGGGAGGCTCTATTTGCGTTTTGGCTGGTATTTGTTTTAATAGCCACACTAACTTAGTGGTTCTGACAAATGCTACGAAGACGGCTTAGATATATAGAGATATATGGTTGTAGAACCAATTATATTATTATTATTAGATAACCATACAAAGGAGCAAGTACAAGAAGTACTATACAATTTGAATAGTTTACACCAAGAAAGTGTTAGAAAACTATATAAACGTAGACTGGAACAAAAACTAATTAAAACGGAAGATAATACCAGGAATGTTAATCAGTTATACAAAACCATCAAAGAATGTATACACGCCGCTGCCCTAGAAGCACTAGGGCGGTATGAAAAGATCGGACAACAAAAACCATATTGGTGGGATCAAGATATTTCGCAGGAAATAACACAGAAAAGAAAATTGTATTAAAAATATCTGAACACAAGAAATGTGGAAGACTGGAATGTGGATGGTCAGAAGAAAAATATGCCAAAAGAAAAATGAATCCTGGGAAAAAAAGTGCACCATGATAAATACATACATTGGTGGAAGCCAAAGTTCAGAAAGCTAGAAACTGTTAAAAAATTTAAGAAACAACAGAAAAAGAGATATTATCCAATCCATATCACCGCAAACTTGGGAAGAATACTTTAAAGATTTACTAACAGAGACAAGAGAGCCCTTTAAACAGATAGAGAACTATGGTTTACAAGGCGTCAGGCTGATAGGGTCACCAATCAGAATAAATGTGAGAGAAGTCGAAACCGTATGCAGACATCTAAAGAATGGCAAATCACCTGGCCCCGGAAATGTAGCTCCGGAACTCATTAAACATGGACCCAAAATACTAATTCAACGACTACGACAACTTTTCCAGGAATGCATAAATAAACATGAAATACCTGAGGAATGGAAAGAATCGCATATGATCACCATCCATAAAAAGGGAGATAAATCGAAACCTGAAAACTATAGAGGAATTGCAGTTACAGTATTAGCAGAATATATGGGAAAATAATAAAAAATTGAATAGAAGAAGAATACCAAGATATGGAAGCCGAAGAACAGGCTGGTTTTCGTGCAGGTCGATCTACAATAGACCGTGTCTTCTCTATTACTCAGATAATTGAAAAGAAAGTTGCTCGTGGCCAAGAAGTCCATCTGACGTTCGTAGACCTTAGGAAAGCATATGATAGTATCCCGCTTGATAAATTATGGGAGGCACTGGGGAAAACAAATATAAATATAGAATTGATTGAAGCAGTAAAAACGTTGTACTACCAACAAACAACAAGAATTAAAACAGGAAATCTGATAGCACCGGGATTCAAAGTGACTTAAGGACTTAGACAAGGATGCTGTATATCCCCAACATTATTCAAAATATACCTCGAAGCAGCACTCAACAAATGGAAGAAAAAATGTACGAATATGGGCATACCACTAATGGACTTAACTTTGTACACTCTGTGCTTTTCGGATGACCAGGTCATAATAGCACAGGACTCTGAAGACCTTAGTTACATGATGTGAAAACTATTAGAAGAGTTTACAGAGTGGGGTTTGGAAGTGAATATGGAAAAAACTGAGTACATGAGTATCAGAGGAGATCAACATAACCTTCTCGTAGAGGAAAATCAAGAGATCAAACTATGTGATAACTACAAATACCTAGGAGTAAAGATCACTCAAGACGGAAAATTAGATGCAGCCATTAGAAGAAAAGGCATAGCCTTACTAAACAGCGTACTGTGGGACAAAAACATCTCTAAAAACAATAAAAGAAGAATATACAACACCATAATAAAAAGTATCACAACATATGGATGCGAAGTGTGGCCCCTAAAAGACAGATCAGAGAAAATGCTTAGAGCAATAGAAATGGACTTCTGGCGCCGCTCGGCGAGAATCTCCAGACGCGACAGAATAACAAACGAGAGAGTCCGAGAAATCATGGGGGTTACACATAATATTGTTGATGACATCAAAACGACACAACTCAGATGGTACGGACACGTAAGGAGAATGCCGGAGAATAGAATACCAAGACAAATTCTTGAATGACAACCAAGAGGTAGGCGAAGACCAGGAAGGCCTAGAAGAAGTTGGAGAGAAGGAGTTGATAAAGAAATCAGAGAAAGAGAACTGGAGGACGATCTATGGAACGATAGAATGAGATGGAGATTGGAAATGGGAAGACGTCGAAGAACGTTGTAAACCGAAATTATATATATATATATATATATATATATATATATATATATATATATATATATATATATATATATATATATAGAACCAATTATGTTACCATTTGCGGGCCAATCAGAGAAAGTTTTGTCTTGGTCCCCACCGTGCAAGAATTGTGAACGAAAGATTACAGCATCACGGTATTGACAGAATGGAGTGGCCAGCCTGGTGACCAGATATGAACTGCATAGAACATGTCTGGGCTGCTATTATACGACTAAATGTGTTAGATAATACTATAAATACGCTTCAACAGTTAAGTGACGCTGTAAAGCACATATTAACAACTTTGGATCCATTTTTTTTAAATGCATTAATTGAGAATATGTCTAATAGAGCAAGAAGTTTAATTCGTTTACGAGGAGGTCCAACAAAATATTAGAGTTTTTTATTTAAATTATATAGGCCAATTATCACGTTATTTTGAATTGTTTAGAACACAATTTGATGTTACTTTATTTCAATAAATTGTATTTATTTCTAAAATATTTTATTTTTGCATTTGATTATTTACATTTTAAAAAATAAATATATTTTCTATCTAGAACCAATGAAAAAATACTACGACATCAAAGTTTTAAAATATTTGAACTAAAAATGATGATCTTTATCAATTGTTGGGCAGTGTATATAACATTTTTTGCTAGGCGTAGTTTTAGGTCTAGTTTTAAATCTCGGCTGGTCAGTATTACTTTTATAATCAGACAAACGTTTCTTGCTTTCCCAATTCAATTCGATCTCGTGTTTTCTTTGCATGCAAGTTCTTTTCCCATAAAGATATATATTAATATTTTCAATATGTTCTTAGTTTATAAATTCAATTTTGGGACCCAAAAAAAATATGCAAAAATGTTTACTACTTCTAACCCCGACTTCGCCCGAAAACCATCTCGCAAGGGCAAAAAATCGATTTACCAAGAATCTGTTCGCCATAGAAAGAAGTTTTCAAATAAAAAATGTAGCTGAGATAATTTATAAAAAAATATGAATTAGCACTTTTTAGTAGAATCAACCGTTCTCGCAGAAACAATGGTTCAAACCACCGGAGATTTTGAATGTCAGTCACGAGCGCGAAATCAATTTTAAATAAAGTTTATATTAACTCGGCGGTAAAAATTCGATATCTTTTGATCCGAGTGTCCTATAGGCAAAAATTAAATTGCGATGAATACAGCATTTATACGGAATTTTTGTATTTTAACGCAAATAAATTCAGTTTTTGTAAAGGTTAAATAAATACCGTTGCGTAATTTTTGCCATTTTTACGATTTTCATGAGACGAACAAAATTTATCAATTCCATTGATCGGTCGTGGCAGAATTTCCATTCTTAGAGCCTATTTTTTAAAACCTATAACATAAAATTTTAATTTTAAGTTTTGGCAAGAAATATGAGAAATTTGATATTTGCATAAAAAATGCAGATTTTAAACTTTCACATTACAAAGGATGGCACGTCACGGGAAATGCCTCCACGGAGTCGGTATTGGGTGGAATGGGTAGCTGAAGTTGTGTAGTTTTAGAAAACTTACTTGTAAAATCAAAAAGAAGCAATTTTAAATATTTTAAATTGTTTTTAGTGTGAAATTTTAAAATCTGTGTTTTTTAAGAATATTTCAAATGCCTCAATGCTATTTGTTACCAAAGCTTAAAACTGAAATTTCATGCTATGTGTTTTGAAAAGTAGACTCATGGAAATTCCATAGTGACCGTGCAACGAAAGTGATAAATTTTATTGATCTCATGAGAATCGTAAAAGATAGCAGAAATTGTGCAACGTTTATTTATTTAACACTTTTAGAAAAACTGCCTTTTTTGCGGCAAAATACAAAAATTTTATATGAAAGCCACATTCTGCACCTTTAAAACATAATTTTATTGTTGCCGATATAAAACTCTATTTAAAAGATATCGAATTTGTACCGTTGAGTTAATACCAATTGTATTTAAAATTGATTTTGCGCTTGTAACTGACATTCAAACTCGCCGTTCGCTTTCAAGCATTGTTTCTGAGAGAACAGTTCATTCTACAAAAAAACTGCTGATACACATTTTTGTTTATTATTATCTCAGTTACATTTTTCATTTAAAAATTTTCTTCCTACGGTGTAAACATTCTTGGTAAATCTATTTTTTTAATCCCTCCTGTGAGGATCGGTTTAGGGAAAAGCCTGAGAGTAGGACCAGAGGACTAGTAAACTTTATTGTATCTTTTTTGGGGTTCAAAAATAATGACATTCTCAGCAAAACTCAGTCTGTTCGTATAGTTTTTAGCGGTTCACGGGCATTATCGTCTAGACCACTGGAGTATCCACGTTAATTTGGAGATCGTTATTTACTATTATTTTTCTTAAGTGCGAGTATGAACTTTATCTGCCGAGAATAATAATCAAGTTGGCTAAAATTGAATGTCAGTGGTCAATGGCACTAATTGGCTATTTATTTGAATGAACTTAAATTTAATCTTATCCTAATTATTAAAAATGCTTATTTGTTTGTCAGCTCTTGCTCTAATATATCCAGTATTACTCATAAATTTTCAGTAACGGGACATTATTTACTCAATTTGAAGATTTTTCATAATTTTTTTCACTCTACTGGTAGATAATAAAAAAATATAATTGAATACAAAAAATTACTTTCAAAAAATCCATTGCAACACGGCATTTTTGCCAAGACAGACTTAAAATTTTTTCGTTCAACCGCTATTATTCCAAACTACAAATTAGCATTTGCGTCGGTATCTTTATAAACCGCTGAAATGAATTTTCAATAAAAATTGTGGTGAACTCACATGAAATATAGTAAATATTAACAAAAGACCAAGATTAATATAATATTCAAATTCTTGCTAACTTTTTAGGTACCTTTATTTTTTAAACATCTGAACCATTTTTTTATCGATATTGACTCAACTTTAACGAATTACTCGAGTTCACTTAAATTAAATTTTTTTGTTAATTATATTAAAAGTAAAACTATAAGGTAAAAAAGTAAATAGATTTTTAAATATTATTTATTAATTTATAAATTATCTAAATTCAACATTTAATGATACAAGCCGGGTCTGTAGGAACCATCATCATACAACTTCTCGCTGTGGTCATGCACATAAGTACCTTCCAAACCAGATCCTGATGGAGTTAAACCGTAAGGACTAAGACTCAAAGGTAAAGCGGTGAGTTCGGGTTTGTAAGATCCATCATCGTACAGTTTGTCAAGATTGTCATGTACGTAGGCGCCTTCCAATCCTGATCCAGATGGAGTCAAACCGTAGGGGCTAGGGCTGAGGGTAAGTGCACTAAGTTGGGGTCTGTATGAGCCATCGTCATATAGTTTTTCTAGGTTGTCTGGAATGTATTGACCTTCAAGGCCGTGACCGGCTGGAACGACAGCTGCATAAGGAAGTGCGTACTGAGCTATTACACCTGGAGCGGCATATCCGTGAGCTAAGGAAACTACTCCTGCATTGACGCAGGCTAGGGCTCCAAGAGCAAAAACTACAGTCTAAAAAAATATGTTTGTAAGTTTAGGGAGTTATAAAATAATTTTAAAATATAAAAAATATAATCGAAAAATACAATAAAAAGTTTTCGTACAAAAATATTTTAATTTTAAAAGTATTGCACGTATTTAAAAATTTTTAGTGATATAACAAATTACAGGTTTAAACATTACAAAGGGGGTTTTATCTTAAAAGCTAAAAATTGATTTAGTATGAATCCAGTGAATTGGAATTGGAAATAAATCAAATTAAATGAAAATAGTTTTGCCAAATATGTGATTTAAAATAGAAACTAGAATCTTCTTTTATGTTTAAATGTTAAAGCATATTTGAATCTATATGTAAAGAAAACTGATGAATTGCTTATTATATAGTATACGATATTTTTTGTATTAAAATAAAGATAATACTTAGGGAATTAAGAACAATTTAAGTTTTAATTTTATAATATATAAACCCACCCAACGTTACTAATATCGATCCAAAAATGGATCAGAAGATCACATGTACATCTATGTAAACAATATGATAAAATTTCGGGGACAACATTCTGGAATAGTAAGAAGTTAGCAAAAATTTCTATAGACATCGCATCTGTATTCGCGGTATAAAGAACTTACTTAAAGTACAGAAACTACTGCAAATCAAGATAAACTAATTAAAGAAAAGAAAAATATAAATACTGGGGAAATTATGTATATTATAAGATGTAAAAAGTTGTACCTTTTCCCAATTATATTATGTAAATCAAAAGTAGAATAAAAAATGTTTATAAAAAAAGAATCAGGAACCAAGCAGTTTTTAAACTTTTCAAAAATTAATATAAAACTAAATACTTCATAAGGGTATAAGATAAGAACTCTATTAAGCAATTACTATTTTAATAGGAATAAGCCACAATTACAGTTTAAAATTAAAGAAATAAATTAAGAAAGTTTATTAATGTTTAAATTTCCACTTCGTAACTCGTTCCCAAGATACAAATATTAATAAAAAAGTAAATAAACTTATTTTAAATTCAATTGTGGCTTATTCCCATTAAAATAATAATTGCTTTAAGACGTCAAAAGAAAATAGCTTCAAAACAATACTAAGAAACCGTTATTGACCCAGCGTTATTCAAAATTTTAGGAGATTGGAAATTCTTTACGAAAAACTGGCACATTGTCAAAATTCAATCAAATTTTTACGAAGACGTCATTAATGTTTTGTATTTTGAAAACGATTTTCGAAGTGAAAATCGAAACGTCAAAAATAAACTTCTTATAAACTTAAATTATGGCTTATTCCCATTAAAATAGTAATTGCTTTAAGATGCCACAAGAAAATAGCTTCAGACCAATATAAGAATTCTATCAATCATAAATCAAGATATAAGATACTTAAAGCTAAAATAAAGTGCTAAACTGTAAGTACAAACTGTAACAAAAAATTAAATAATTTTTTTTAAAAGGAAACCTGTAGGAAGAGACTAAGTGGAAACAATTGAGAATTTGCTAAGCAAGTATAAAATTTATCCAAATATAATTAAACTAAAGACTAAAATATAAGTAGAAAGGAGAAGTTTAGTTGTAAAATAGAAGAATATAAAAGACTAAAGCAAAGAAACGAAATGGCTCTTTTGATAATACATGTCATATTGTACAAAACAATTTTAAAAATTAATAACCAAATCCCAAGACAACGTATGAAAGAGCTCTGTAGATATAAGAAAAAAATATTCATCGAATGTACATATAGGATACTAATAGCAAAACTAGTGTCACGAATTTATCACTAATTTATATATTAGAAACAATATTTAGATGAACAGATAAGGCAAAAGGAATTTGTATTACTAAAATTATATTATTTGTAAAAGTCAATGCAATTTTTAAGTAGAAATTTAAAAACAAATAAAAAATTATTTAAAATATTAAGAAAACTTACGAATGCATTCATTTTGGAGGTTGATGTGTTTGATGTAGAACCCGAACAAGTTATACAAAAAACATGTAGACTGTTTCATTTTATATGCCAATATCAACCTTGTCCACACCCGAAATTCGAACTCATACATCTCGCAAATTTGTCGTCCGCTTTATTTTAGTCCAGTTTCCGTATAATCATAATAATATGTAAAATCAGAAAAAGGTTTAGATTTTTTGCTTCAGATAAGATAATAAAAGTCAGACCAAAATTTGTTAGTAGTTTTTTTGTGTTTTTAACGAATATGCAAATTAATTAGTCTAAAGTATTAAAAATAACTTTTATATAGAATTTTATTGATGTTAATTTTTTATGGTAACCAAAATTCTCATCACTGTAAAATCGATCAGGTTCTACAAAAGTTAATCGAATTCTCAGAATATTTTTGGTATAAAATAAACAAGAACATAAATAGACTACAAGCCCATGGAAGTAAGGGGTCATTCCAGTATTAATCACCTATAAATCAATGCTACAATAGGTAATAACAACTTTAGAAACTATGATGTCAATTTTTATCATTACAGGTAACTACTCAAGTAAGGTAAACTTACTACTCAAGGGGAAGAAGTATTTTGGTCAAAAATTTTTGTACGGCATTTATAACACAGGTAATACAAAAATAATAACCTGCGACACTAAAAATATTATTAGTATCAGTAGCAGGGACAATCTTTGATTTTCGAAAAAGTTTGGCACAATTTGCGGTAATTTGATATAATATGGTATTCATACACATAGTTTCGGATCGTTGTTTAGATTACTTTTTTTGCAGTGCCGTAAATATCGGATGATACAGAGGTAAGAAATCTTGGGCGCAACACTTGATTTTAACCCCCATTCATTGAGGTTATCGATAAATGTACGGCATCAATTCCAATTGATTACCTGATGCGTAAAAGAATTTTTGGCAACTATGCCATCTAAAAGTTGTAGTTCCTGCAAATGTTTATGAACAGTTATCTGTATTCGGGAATTTAATTGTTGTTCTTTCGGTAAGATAATTATTTCTTGTACGGTAGTCACTTTTTTCACAAAATATAACTAAAAACTATGAAACTAAATCATACCCGGTTATAACAAATAGTACAAATTAAAAATTTGAAAAAAAAAACAAAAAACGATAATTTGAATATTTATCATATTCTTAAAGTACTCTGTGGTGTACTTTATGTTATATTTTAAATACTGTTTATTAGTTATATATATATATATATATATATATATATATATATATATATATATATATATATATATATATATATATATATATATATATAATTATTTAAATTAATGTGTCTTGGCTGCAAAGACCATTGACACAAACAATATTGTGTACAATAATTACAAAAAGCACATGTTACTAATTGCTACAGTTAATCTATAAGCTTAGAACCTATGACTAAATAATACAACAGTTTTATAACTAAGTTATAAGGGTAAAGTAGCGAGGGTATAAGCGAGGGTAGAACCCATTGCAGTGCCACTGCACTAACGTGAAAGTAAAATATATTTAACATTGAGAACGTTGAGAAGTTAGAGAAGAGTCGGTTAGATAATCTTCATCATTATTTGTAGATTGCGATGTTGTGCTTCCAATTTCTGACTTGTCTATATTAAGTTGCTGTTAAATTATCTTAGAAACTCTTGTAAATCTATTCATGATTTTTCTATCTTCCAGTGAAGCGTATATTCTAAACATGTCATCGAGTAGTGATCGAACATTTTGAGTGAACTCCTGTGCTTCTTGAAGAGAGTTATTACTGCCGAATGAGTTTTCCAGAATGGCAAGAAAATTTTCAACCGATAAAGAGAATAAGTTTGGATTTTCTTGATAGAGATTATTGATTGTGAGAACAGGGAAGGCGGTTAATTTAGATTGATCGGGTGCGACTTCCTTGGATTTTTCTGTTTTATGCTTTTTTTGCACTTTTGCATCGGGTGAAGGCATTTTTCTGTCTTTTATGGGTAAGTTAGTAAATGTGTTTGTTTCTTGGGAGGTAGAATCGCTAAAGTCGGAACGAGTTCGTTTCTGACCAGTGGTAGGAGGAAGACATTTATTGTTTGCGGCAATAGAACTGGTGGATATATCAACAGTTTTTATCTGTTGACTGGGAACCGTATTTTGTGTTGTGTTTGGTGGTGCCATATTGTTTGATATTGGGGTTTGATTTTGACAGTTATTTGCTGTATGTGCATGTTTTTTGCATAGAAAACATACCATTTTGTAGGCGGAGAGAAATATTCTGTACGAATTATTGTCGAATAGAATTATTAATGAAGTTTCAATTTCGAGGCTATCTGTGGTTGGAGTTTTATATGACACTGGTGAAGCAAGTTGAAGACCTAGATCTTAAAGGTGTTTTTATATAATTTTATGAGGTGTTGATGGACAGACGTTGGAGATTATTAGTCTTTTGGCTGGGGTAACCAGTCTTCTTACAAGTAGTTCTATAGAGCTGATTGTGATCGTAGGGTATTCTGTTAAAATATGTTTGACAAGTTCAGGATTTGTTAAGTAGATGCATATCCGATTATTGGAAATTCTTGAGGCGAAGGATATGTTTTTGGGGCTAACAATGTTACCTATGGCTTTGACGTAGTCGAGTAGTAATAAGTTTGGTTCAGCATGTACTAATATGGCTTGATCTTTTTTGGGATATTTTGGATTAGGTTTTGACATAGTAGCAGTTGCATATGAATTTGGATTATTACTGATAATGTTGTTTCCAGACATGGTGTTGCTAACTGTAGGAGAACATTAATCTAAGTTGTTACTCATGTAGTCAAAAGTAACTATTTTTGGTTTTCTTGTAATACAGTTTCACTTATAGGCACCGATTGCAGCGCATATCTGTATTACTGGTTGCCTAGCTAATACTTCGCCGAACCAGTCCTTGCTAGGACTGGCTTATGTCAAATGTGACAAAAAATGTCAACACCGCTGAATGTTTTGGTTAGAAAAGTATTAGTAAACAATTTCTTACCGAATAATATTACAGCTATTGATATTAAAAACTCTACACAACAATTACTAATTACTTTTTGTTGGTTAAGTACTTTTAAAAACTCGTATTTACTGCGATACATAGCCAATTTTTACACTGATTCACAGAGCGGTATGTACTCGTTCGAATGACATACTGTCAATCATATTAGTTATTTAAAAGTAGACAAATAAAAAGAAACAATGCCGTACATTACATTATTTTCTTTTCATCATATTTTAATACTAATTATCCTATTCCCAACGAATACAAATCCAAAGACATAAAAATTTTATTTTATTTACAAAAAATGTATTTACAACTACACTGGTTTCGTTTATAACAATATGTCAATATGATGGGTTTAAAAATCGAAAGTAACAATTATAAATATTTGAAATCGATTTCCGTTTAACAAAATTTTAAATTACGGCAAAACTATTAGTCCTAGTTATAGGACATCCGTATATCATTCGAAAGAGAAACATTTTTTTAATTTAATAATTCATTAATATACAGGGTGTTCCATTTAAAATAAGCCTTATATTACACATTGAATAATCCAATAATGAAACTACAAATTTTAAACACCCTGTAAATAAATGTTTAATAATTAATCATGAAATACATTAAACCAACATCCAGCTATTTAGATGTATGAGTAATTTTATTAGAATTGCTTAAATAAATTAAGAATGAGTCCTCGTTTAAAGTTTTACATTTTAAGAAAATTTGACATAACTCAGAACACTCTGTACATAGGTATAGGGAAGTCTTATGAAACTATACCTTATTTTTAGCAGACAATTAGAAAATCCTATAAAATACAGGGTGTTCCATAAGAAAAAATATAACTTTGATACGCCGCACTTTATTGTGACACCCTGTATATTTTAGAATAATTTTAAAATGTAGCCTTTATCAACCTACATACTATACATTTAAAAAATTTTCAAAATCTTTTACCGTTTTGCTGTAATCTTCCGTCCCGTTAGTGGTGACTCACCCTGTATATACAGGGTGGTCCTTAAGTAATTGTACAAACAGAAACCATAGATTCTGCACTTTAAAATATTACGATATAAGCCAAATTGCTTTAATAAAATGTTGATATTGAGAAAGATACAGGGTGTTAAAGTGCAAAATTAAAATTTTATTTTTCGCTATAACTTTCATGTAAATATTTATGTATAAAAATTTATAACTGGGTACTACTGAATATGAGAAATTATAATTTGATACATACTTTGATGTAACTGATAGAGGGCGCCACTTTTCGCATTTTAAAAATCCCCAAGCCAAAATAAAAAAACACTTACACAGTGGTGTGTCAAAACTTAAATGTGGCGACTTTCCAAAAACTTACATCGGTCAAACTGGTAGAACTTTTAACAAACGTATAGCAGAACATAAAAGGGCTTTCAATAATATAAAAACAGATTCTACATACGCACTTCACCTTCTAGATCATAATCATTCTTTTAATGACGAATTTAAAATTCTTTATATTCCAAATAAAGGCCTTAAGCTATCTTTGTTAGAATCTATGAAAATCAACAAATTAAAAAACACCGATATAATTCTAAATGACCAACTTGAGACAAACAGTTCTCCCCTCCTCAAACTATTTCATTAGAGACTATAAAGTGTAAATGCATGCCAAAAATAGATCACTTGAGAAAGGCAATCAGCCTAAACAGCTGTAGTAAGAGATAGTTTAAAAATAGAGTTTAAAATAAATTGTGTGGAAGTTTTGAAAACAAAGTTTTCATTTTTTTATTGTAACATAAAATGAATTTCCATCAAGTAACGGTCGAATCCATCAATGCCTTATATTTGTTGCCACAACTCAAAATTGTAATTTCAGGTAATAGGTTTTAAAGACTAATCTCTAAAAATGGAAATTTTACTATGGTCAATGAAAGTGATCAATTTTATTGATCTCACGAGAATCTTAAAAAATGGCAAAAATTGTGCCACGTTTATTTATTTAAAACCTTTAGAAAAAATGAGTTTATTCGATATTGAATTTTTACCGTCCAGCTGAGAAAAATTTTATTGAAAATTGATTTCGCGCACGTAACTGACATTGAAAATTGACGGTCGCTTCAAGCGTTGTTTCTGAGAGATCGGTTTATTATACACAAAAAGTGCTTATAAACATTTTTGTTTAAAATTTTCTCAGCTATATTTTTTATTTGAAAAATTTTTTTTCTACGACGAAAATTCAAACAAAGCAAAATTGAAACCCAATAAAAACCAGATTACTCTAACAAACTATGGACATAACTAAACAATTATGTTCATAAAAGTTGAAGACAAGCTGAAAAGTCCAAAATCATTAGAAACAAAACCATGGACGACACACCAAATGATAAAAGGGAGATGAAAGTACATGAACAAACAAGGATAAATATGAGAAAATACATAAACTTTAAAAGACATATAGTAGAAACAAAAGAAGACAATTTTCTTACAAAAATAGACAGTGTGGTATATTAACAAGCATAGACAATATAGGAATAAAAAAATTTAAAGAAATTGTTTATGGATACTGGATAAACAGATGAAAAACATAAATACAAGATGTATGCTTTCACCACTCAGTGGTGATATTTAAATACAGTGTCAGCAAAAAATATTTACACAGTGAATAAAACACATAAATCAGGATAATTGTTATTTAAATTTTACAAATTAATACTTTGTTATATCACCCTTGTAGTCAATAACAAGCTGGAATCTCTTGGGCATGGATTGAGCAAGTTTCAAGAAAAATTCTTCTTTGATGGTCACTCACAACCTCTTTAACTCCTCTTTCAGCTGATTTATGTTGCTAGATCGACACTCTCAAACCTTATTGTTCATCATATTCGATCATAATATTATCATATTATGGTATCTCCCATAATAACAGATATAATGGACTTTGTCAGAAAAGTTGATCAACCTCTAATTATGTTGTATTGTACTCATTGAGCAAAAAGACAAAAGAGGGAATGTAAAGGTAGTGGGGGCAAAAATATTGTTAGACAGAAAGTGCCATCTTGAGAGGCCACATTAAACAAGGAAACGGAGTCTCTTTCCTTGTTTAAGAAATCAAATTTAGTTTGGCTATGTTATTGCTGATGTTATCGTTTGTCCCAACTGTCACATGAAAGATTATTTGTATTTTCTATTGAAATTGTTTCACATTTTAGACTATTATTGTTATTATTTAATTAAAATTTTATTGTGTTCTAGTCTTAAAAAAAGTGTAATATGTATTTATATTATGTAATATTAATATTATGTAATATAAAATAAATAAATAGGTAAATTAGAACCCCTACAACACTGTATGATTATTGTGAAGTGTCATGAAATTTAAATTTGGCGCATTCGCATTTCCGGATATGTCCGCCATCAGAGGCCACTTTTTTGGTCTCCTTTTCATAACGATTAGATTCCCTCTTTTGTCTTTTTGCTCGATGATTGTACTATTGCATGTAATTAAAAATAATGAAATATAACTTGATTCAATGGGTTATGTATAGGAAGATAGATCAAATCTGAATTTTCTATAGTTGTTGTTGATAGTAATTTTACTATTTTATCTACCTATGTTGTTAAGAATTATCGATCTTTGATATCTTTAATAAATATCGCAAGAAAGTACAAGCAATCCAATTATTAACAAGACCATCTGGTTCGGCTTTAACAAGGCGTTTTACTTTCTTCAGTGTTGAAGGCCAACGCGTACATGTAGTTAATCTTGAATCTTACAATGCAGGTCTTTGTCTCAGATAATTCATTTCGAATGCATTTCCTATTCCAGTTACGATTTGCATTTATGGTGGAAATATATGCTGCTAGTTTACAATTAATTATTTTTAGTTATGAATATAATATAATTCAATATTATTTTATAATTCGTTTGTGTAAACGTGTATTATATGTATTTAATTATGCTAAATAAACAATGGGTTGTATATTTCATTAATATATTAATGAAATTTGATATGAAGTATCGGAAATCCAGAATATATATAATAGGTTTTGGGTTAGATTACATGTGACGATATAAAATATTCTATGGAGATATTGTAAAACATTATAACTTAAATATTCAGACTATAATACTGTAATGGTCTTTGTGGAAACCCCATTACAATGATATTACAAACTATAAGAAATTGTCACAGAAACTTGCATTTAAAACGTCACCTCTGTCAAAAGTGAACTTTCTGACTCTTCGTGTCGGATGATATCATCGGAATTCTCGAAATGAGAACTTTCTTATCATTAAGTTATCCTTTGAGTATAGTTGCGTTTATTATATTGCCTAATTGCCTATTAGTTTACAAATCATCAAACGCTTCAAGTTAGAAAGTTTGAGTTGGTTAAAATGATTTCTAATTATGATGACGACTTAGTTAACCATTGTTGTTGTATATTATGTAATAGTAAACCAAACACATGTGTTCGGTTGTGACACCTTTGTGACATTTGATCTTAAATTATTAAGTTTAAGTTATCTATATCCTTAAAAATGATCACTCAGAACGATTTTCGAAAGAAATGGAACATGATTTTTACGGTCTGCAAAAGGAAATATGGCGCTTCATAAGTCAAAGAATGAAGGTAAAGGGACTAATAGAACCAAAACACATAGAAAAAAATACGTGGATTGACTAACTAAAAAAACTAGAGCCTAGAACCGGAAACACCAGAAATTACCACAAAATGAAGAACATAAAATAAATATACAGGAAGTTCGTAAAATACTTGAAAAACTGAAGAACAGAAAAGCAGCAGGTAAAGACAGGATACCAAATGAACGACTGAAATATTGTGGAGGAGCAATGACAGAACAATTAACAACATGAATTAATAAAATTATAAAACAAAATGAAATGCCGGAAAAATGGAGAACGAGTGAACTAATTCTACTATTCAAAAAAGGAGATAAAAAAACAGGCATAAAACTACAGAGGTATAAACTTGTTAAATACTACTTTAAAACTTACAACTAAAATTTTACAAGTACTAATAAATCAGAGGATTAGATTAGCAGATGAACAACAGGGTATTCGTAGTGGAAGATTGTGTACAGATGAAATATTCGTTATAAAGCAAATAACTGAGAAATTACTAGAGTATACTAGACCAGCATTTGTGTCTGATTGACCTAAAGAAAGTGTTTGACAGAGTAAGATTCATCTTCAGTATAATAGAGAAGTTTCCCTAAATATTATAAAAACTATCAAAAACATCTACCAAAACAACAAAATGGAAGTCAAAATAGATGGACAAATTACAGAACCTATCGAATTCGGCAGCGGAATAAGACAAGGGGACTCACTGATCCCCATGCTCTCTAATTTAATCATGGATGAAATCATCAAAAGCGTTAACAAAGGAAAAGGATACAGAATAGGAAACAAAAAAATAAAAATTCTCTGACGCAATATTGATAGCCCAATAGCCCAAGATGAAGATAGTCTGAAAAGACTGGTCCACAGATTTAACATAAGAGCAAAATAATTTAATATGACAATCTCATCTAAAAAAACTTAACAGTAGTAGTCAGTAAAGAACCAACCAGATGTAAAATAGAAATTGATGGCATCAGTATTAAATAAGTAATTGAACAAGTATTGGAAATAATCCAGATATGAAGACCTGGACAAAAAATTAAGATATCGAGTACAAAAAGCAAATAGACTGACAGGAGACCTTCATAACACTATATGGCAAAACAGACACATTAACACTGAGATGACATCAAGAATTAATAAAGTCAGTGTAAGACCAATAATGACATATGCCTCAGAAACAAGACCCGACACAGCCACAACGGCAAAGGCTTCTGGAAACAGCAGAGATGAGAGTACTGAGAATAATTACAGGAAATACGCTAGGGTAATTACAGGAGATACGAAAGAGAAGTGAAGACATGAGAAGAAAATGTAACATACGGTGTATAAATGAATGGACACAAAATAGAAAAAAAAAAATGGAATAACCACATAAGCAGAATCTAGAAGACTCTTGTCGTGAAAATAGTAAGAGATAAGTCACCAATCAGTAAAAGAAGTATCGGACGATCGCGCAAAAGATGGAGTAACAACCATAGTGGTATTATTCCGCCAATGAACAAGCAGAATTGCTTATAAAGAGAAAGAAGAAGTAAAAGAAGAAGAAGAAAATATATATCTTTGATCTTTGGTGCTAAATTTGTTATTTTACTCAACAAATTGTGATTTTGTGTCTAGCGATTATATTCGAGAAAAAATCGCGAAAACAGAATTATACAATATCATTCGTCGACAAAAATATGACCATTACAGTTAGCAAGCAATTGCTTAGAGAACTATTGGATATACAGATCATTTAGCAATGAAACATACTTCTTGTTTGTCGTCAGTTAGTTCCATTACCTTTTCTTGCACCTTTTATTGGAAATTTACCTTTGGTACATTTGTTCGAACTAATTGGTTTGATCATATTTACTTTATGTTCCAATTATCGACTCAAAGCAACTCTCAATTTAAAATTTGGCTATGGCATTCCCAACTTGACTAACAAACTGTCGCACATAACGTAATACATGTCTTCGATTAAAATCAAAGCTGGGTTATGTATTTTCTTATTTACCTCTAGATTCTTCTTCATAAAGTGCCATCTTCCTAAGGAGATTGGTAATCATAATGGCTATTTTCATTTTTAAACTTATTACTCTAAACAAATCAACTGATCTTTATTGATGAAAATCAAGTAGTTTCTTCAACCAAGAATTCTGCCTCTGGTTAACAGATCTTCTTCCTAGAATTTCTTCCAGTATTATGAGTCTTAAAATTTCATATTTGGATTCACTCATCACATGGCCTAGGTATTATAGCTTTCTTGTTTTTATAGTGGTTGTTCATGTTTTTTTACGTTAGTGCTTTACTAACATTCTACAGTTATTATTATTATATATACTAAAGGGCAGAGGGACAAGTCCCTATTATGCCCAAAACCAAAGAAATTTCATTAGTAATCTACTAGTAAATTACAAAATTTCAAAAAAAAATAAAAAAATTACAATTTTTGGTTCAAAAGAAAAACAATATTTTAACTATAATATAAAATGGTCAAGTCTGTTTTTGCACGAGTTAGTAGAGGGAGCAGACACAATGTTATCATTAAGGTTATTCCAGCACTCAAAAACTCTATTTTTGTTAGAAAGTTTTCTTTTTTTTGTTTAAACTGTTGACCTCTGAGGCGTGATTGGGACTTGAATAATATCAAGTAATGGTTTGTGGATACAATGTGGGTTGCAGCTATATTCTACATTCTACATTTAGTTGTATAATGTTACATGTAGAATATAGCTGCAACCCACATTGTATCCACAAACCATTACTTGATGTTATTAAAAAATCAGACTGTCGTTAACCTCAATCAAGTAAGATATAAATAACAAACTACTACTAAATTGTATTTTACCATATTTTAAATAATTGTAGCTCTCATCTGATGATGCCAAGGAAATTTGTCAAAATATAATGAACTGTTAAACAGAGTACACTTGGCTTTCAATCAGCTGTATACCCAATAATTAACCTCAACCCCCCCTTTCCATCTACCAGATCAGCTGTTATTTTAGAGGATATATATATATATATATATATATATATATATATATATATATATAGTCTTTATATTTTGCAATTATACCTGTAAATAAATATTATCAAAAAATAATAAGGAAGGAATATACAAGCTTAGGATAAAGTATGGAACCAACCTAATCTTATGACGTATAACGCATCTGACGCTATACTTTTGTTACTATTCTACTTCCGGTTTCACCGGAAATACCCTCAACTTATTTAATTTAATTGGGACCCCCTGTATACTAGTGCAGATTTTAAAAGAACTTATTATTCATAATTCATACATACCAAGTTTGGTAGCAAAAATTTGTTAAATCGAGAAATAAATTACTTTACAGTTAAATAAAATTTCCCCAGATCTATTGAAATTGTGAGGTCAGCTCCTATCGTTTACGTAGCCTGTTGACTTCCTAGTTAAGACATAGGTTTAAGTTTTTCCTCTTATTAGACTAGTAAATAAATTAATAGATTTACAGATTGTGAGGATGTAAGCTTTTGCGAGCATTTTGAACGTTTAGTGACTGTTTTAAATTATTATTCTTAGCAAAATAAATTTGTCTATTATTTACATATACGGTAATTTATTTCCTGCTTAAACAAAAGTGTCTGCCAAACTTGGTAGGCATGAATTAGGAATATTAAGTATGTATTTTAATATTTTTTCCAAAACATACTCCATATATAAATAAAAAAAATACTTATCAAATATGTCAATTTCACCAGAAAACTTTCTGTATAAGCATTTTTGTTTATACGTTCGAGAATAAATCAATAGATGACATCATATATTAGATGACTCATGTACTATTTTCAATTTTAGGTGTATTTAAAAACTTTTGTATTAGCATTTTGTCTCCTTTTCATAATACGGAAAATCAAATGCCATTTGTACAGTTCTGTAAAATGATAAATACAATTGTTTGTACAATTGTTTTTACCATTGACAAATAAAATAACAAAAAGTAAAAAATATTTGAGATTTATTAATAAAACATTCAAAATAATTTACAAACTTTTTAACAAAGAGAAGAAAAAGAAAGGGAAAAAGAAAATTGTACACTCTTAGCTACATGAACACTTAATGATGACCGTGGGTATCAGGAATCCATTGACCTCCCAAAGCACCTTCCAAAGCTCCTCTTGAAACTCCGTGTCCGATTCCATGTCCAAGACCAAGACCAAGGCCAAGAGGTCCTACAGCTCCAAGACCAAGAGGTCCTACAGCTCCAAGACCAAGAGGTCCTACAGCTCCAAGACCAAGATGTCCTACTGGTCCAAGACCAAGACCAAGACCAAGACCAAGAGGACCACCGAGAACACCACGGGCAGCGATAGCAGCGGGGGCAGCAAGGACAGCTGCAGGTGCACCATGAGCTACTGGTACATCAGGGATCCATTGTCCTCCAAGAGCACCTTCGATGGCACCTCTGGCACTTACTCCAGCACCTAATACTCCAGGAGCGACGATAGCTGCACCGTGTCCGGCAACTGGAACATCAGGAATCCATTGGCCTCCTAGTGCGCCTTCAAGGGCTCCTTTGTTGGCTACGATACCGTGGCCGAGGAGTCCTCCAGCGCTGGCGGCAGCAACAGCTACGAAAAGTACAGCTACAGACTGAAAGCAAAATCGAAATTTAATTATACGGTAATTATTACATATTACAACTAATTAAATTCGAGCTAAATCACCCACAGTGCAAGAAATGCAAAAGAAGGGGAGAAACTGTTGTATATGTCCTTTGGTAATGTTAAATATTTAGTAATATTAGTAGAAGAAATCTTAAACTCCCCATAAAAAAAACTGCTAGAGAACATAATTTCTTTGAGGAATTTAACATATAACACAAACTTTCTTATAAAAATCCCAGCACAAACTGTTAGAGACATGAAGTGTATTGTTGATTGAAGAAAAATGAATAAATATATGTAATCATTTACAAAAATTACTACTTGTTTCAAATTACTTGTATAACAAAAAATTATTAATATTATATATTAATAATAATTTTTTGTTATAGAAGTAATTTAAAACAAGTAATATTTGTTTATTCTTAAATTATTGGTTTGACTATTAACTCATGTCTTCACTAGAATAGTGGTAGATACTAAACAATTAAAAGAGAAAAAGATTTATAAACTCGTATAAGATTTTATGGTGTACTTACCAATGAGTTCATGTTGTTTTAATGTGTTGATATCTAAGAAGTGATACAATTATTAACTATTACCTCGTATTTTATATAGTTATTGATAACCTTGTCCACACCCAAATAGAACATTATCATTTATTTACTTTCTGTATGAAAGCTTATGCCTTAAAGAAGGATAGCGACATTAGCAACGGTATTAACCAAAAAAAACAAATATCCTGTTTTTTTTAATCAACGTTTGGAGTAAACAAGTGACCAGTTCCATATATATATATATATATATATATATATATATATATATATATATATATATATATATATATATGTATATATATATGAAACGAATTTAATTAATATACTACCACCGGATATTTTTTATAGATTTAAGAATATGTGTTTAAAACAAAGTGAATATATTTTTAATAAAACTAAAAATAGGAACACTAAAAAGATTAAGAAATTACTTTTAAAATCAAATAATACTAAAAGTCGAAAATTTAACTAATGTCGAAATACCTAACAACGTACAGGGGACTTTAAGTGTAGGAGACAACTTCGAAGTTCATAAAAAGGAAATTCCTGTATCTGATAAAAAATATGCTCGATTAAAAATTCAATTTTTAATTTAAATGCAAATTCACAACATCAAATAAGAACAAAGTGTTGTAATATTTTAACCAATTTTAAAAATAAAAATAAATATTCATTTCAAAATAAAGCATTATATAAAAAAATTTAAAAGACGAAAGCAATCTTAAGAAAAAATCATAATGTAGTTGCACTGAAATCTGACAAAACCAACCAAACCGTTACTATGGAATCTAATCATTAGGACAATAAAATGAATGATCTTTTAAAGACGAAACCATATATCATAAACTTAGAAATGATTCTACCAATATTTTCCAAAAAAAAAATAATGATCTAATTGACAGATGAGACAAAAATGGTTATGTCATGTTCAAATACAGAAAAATCACTTAAGCTACACAACGCTATTCCACCAAAAATTTATGGTTTACACAAAACACACAAGGAGAATGTACCTCTACGTCATATCGTGTCCTGCATTCAATCACCCTTCGAGATCTTTCAAAGTTCTTAAAAAACATTATTTCTAATGTCAGAAATAAAAATCCTTATTATATTAACGATTCAAATGACCTTAATTTTAAAATTAAAAACATTCACGTGTCAAATAACTATAAATTTATATCTATAGATGTCATTTCACTATACACTAACATCCCAATAAAACTTGTCACTGACATCATTAAAAAGAAGTGGACAGAGATAAAAGAGTACACTAACATTCCATTGCAAGAATTCCAATCATCTGTAGAGTTAACATTAAGCTCAACATACTTTTTATAGAAGGACGAAATGTACCAACAAATGGATGGATGTGCAATTGTTTCTAGTGACATTGCTCAACTGGTTCTGGAAGAGTTAAAAGAATTGCTTGAAGAGTGATTAAGATTTTAATGTACCATTCTTCTACCGCTACATCGATGACTAGTTACCATCCAAAACTAAAGTTTATTATAGAATATTGTTCTGAAGCTATTTTCTTGTGGCATTTTAAATTAATTACTATTTAACTGGGAATAAGCCACAATTAAAGGTTAAAATACGTTTATTGACGTTTCAATTTCCGAAGTGGAAATTGAAACGTCAATAAACGTATTTTAACCTTTAATTGTGGCTTATTCCCAGTTAAATAGTAATTAATTTATTATAGAAATTAAACAAAATAATAAAATATGTTTTTTGGGTATCAACTTATATCGCGTCAATAACACAGTTAAAATCTTGTGGTTTACAAAAGAAACATGGTCTTCACAATATCTCAACTACAAATCTCATTATCCATTCTCCTATAAGAAGTCTGTAAGTCTAAGTCTTGCTAGTTTATCCGAGCAACTAATGAATTTTTTAGTCAAACATAGCATAATAGTGACTCACAAATGCAACAAACTTTTAAATAAATAGTTTACTAAACTAAAAACACAAACTCCAAAACTCAAAAAATCACATGTTGTTTTCGAAATACCATGTATTAACTGTGAAGGTGTCTATATTGGAACTAGTCAACTGCTTTAATCCAGAATTCGTTTTTACAAATAAGACAAGAACAGCATCACTTCGCTTACAAAACATGAAACTGAAAAGAAGCATAAATTGGACTTCAAAAACATCAAAATTTTAAAAACTGAGTAAAACAAAAGGAAGAGAGAGATATACGCATCAATAGAAGTAAAAAGAAATACCAACGCAATCAATGACAAAAAAGATACACAGAACCTTAATAAAATATATTTCAATCTGATTTAAATAATAATAAATATAACACCATAAAAGACTCTTAAAATTATAACATATCTCCACTTTACCTTTTTCGAAAACACTAACGATACGCCCACATAAAAATAAGTATATATTAATGACAGTATCCATGAGAGATTAGATATCAATTTTTACCTCTGTCAATTCATTATTGTCAGTGTCCCGTTTTACGTTTTGGTAAGTTTTTTTTATATATTTTACAATAACTTTTTGTTCCTAATCTTGTACATTTTAGAAACTTGTCAATGGACAATAAAATCTAGTTTACTGACTTTTCAATTTTTACTTCGTTGGAAATCGTTCTCAAAATACAAACATTAATAAATTAAAGATAATTTGTTTTTTGTCACTTGGTGAAAAATTCTTCATATATTTTAAAGTAGATGACCTTAAAATGGATATTGCTAATATTGCTGATTTGCGTTCCTGGGACGACTTTATTGTAAGATAGTTCGTTTGATTACATGAAATCAACTTACACTTGAGAATATCCGTCAGAAAAAGTAATAGCATGTGATTCGTCTTTAATCAGATAATCACATTACATGATGACAGTAAAATTCTTCTGTTAGTGATTCCATAGTAAATCATGAGTAAAAAAATCAAAAAAAAACTTTATAACTACATGGTACATGGTAAACACTACATGGTAAGTATTTGGTCATACATTTAGTTTACTGTCAATAAACACCAAATTCTGATTTTATATGTTTGTTATTGAAAAAACATAAATGGTGTATTCTCGATATGTTACTGACTTACTAATACTGGTATTTTCCTTTTATTAACTTCCTCTTTTAATGTGGGTAACCAGATCCTACTGTGTTCTGCCACGGAATTTGTTTCTTTTAGGACTATACTTGAATCGTTTCAACCATTGAACCCTATGTTCATTTTCCCATGCGTGTTTACATATTTGAGATCTATCAAATTCTCTATTTTAAATTAATATAAGAGTGGTGTTGACTTATTACAACAACTAATGGCCTTGATGGTTAACCTAAATAAAAGTGATCGCATTTACAAGGTATTTTGTAAATATTTTGGTATTTTGGTACTTTGGTATTTTGTAAATTCTTTTATATTTCTTGTTCATTGTTAAGTTTAGTCTTAGATAAAATAGATCTCAATGTGTTTGTTGTTTTGAATGTTGTTAAAATGTTAAATTTATTTCCTATTTTTAAGTTTTTCTGATAATCCTTTTATGTATGGTATGTTTGTTTTCTCGTATTATTCCTTGTGTATGCTGTAGAATTTTAAAATGAGAATTTAACTGTCATGATATCATGTGGTTATATTTTTAAAGAGGAATCACATGCTATGTTTTTTTTTTAAGAATATTCTCAAGTTAAACTGATTTTATTTAATCGAATGAACTGTCTTAAAATATAGCCGTCTCAGGAATGCAACTCAATATTGGCAATATCATTTTAAAGTCGTCTATTTGTATAATACATGTCTGAATTGTCAATATAAATGTGTCTGATAAAATTAAATTATTCGAAGAATTTCTCACCAAGTAAAAAAAAACATAATTTGTTTTACGATTTCCGAAGTTTATATATATATATATATATATATATATATATATATATATATATATATATATATATATTCATATATAAAGCAGTTGGGTGTTATTGACTGGCACGTTATATAAACTAATTTTTTATTTTGAGGTTGTAGTCATTAATAACTGTAAGGAGCAGGAGAAGCGAAACTCTTTTTTAATATAGAGCTTTAACAAAATTTATTTACCTTATCAGGATATTCTAAAATGATACACTGTCACAAAATATTAAGTTTCACAAATTTAATTTGTGTCAGAAAGACACTAAAGTATATATTTATTATATTCTTTGATTTCTTGAACTAGTTTTCGGTTGTTTAGTTTAAAGCAATTTAAATTATAGAATATTATATATATTACGTAATTTGTCAACGGCAGCAAAATAAATTGACGCCAAATTTGAAAATTTATATTTTTAAATTTAGTTAAGAAATTTAATATGGTAGTCCAGGCGTGATCTGTCGAAAAGCAGACCATAATGAACATTTTCCATAGGACTAATTTTTTTGCTGAAATAACTTTAAGATGTACCTTGTATCAATACTTACGATATGCGCTAGTCACCAACTTTGTGCTTAATTTTTGAAAACAATAATTTTTTAACAAAATTTGAAAAAAATCGAAAATTTTTAATTTTGCGCCCATATTTTCGCCTATAAATCGAGTGATATTACTACAAAAAAAACTTACGGAAAATAAAAGTTTGACATAATATTTGACTACCTACAAATAGAAAATTTAATGTTTATTCTTTAAAAAATAACAATATATGGAAAAAAGTGCAAAAACGGAGTTTTTTCTTTAAATTTTTTTGACCCTTACATAACCTGCAGCCTTCATATTCCACTTGGAAAAAATTATAATATGACTAAAATACGTAAGAAATTTAGTTAGGGTCAGTTTAATAGCTTTTGCAAAAAAATTTTGCAATCCAGTGTCTGCAAAAAAATGTAATTTTTAAATAGTCAATAATGTTTGCTTATAAAAAAAGGCTTAAGGTTTCAATCGCGAAATAAAATCATTTTAGTTTACCACGTTACCTACACCCGACTACATGTACAAGTACACGTGCAAATTCTAACCTAAAAATTTTAATTGTTTGTAGTTATATCGTGGTTGTGTATTCTTGAGTAGAATAAGTACTAATTTATTGCGAATCGTTATTAAATTGATTAATCGAACAAGAGGAATATGTTGCGGTGTTTACTGAAAAACATAAAAAAGTTGAATAAACTTTTGAAATACCGAACACTCAGCAAGTAAATTATTCTAAACCGGATTCGTTGGCATCTTGCTACAAAAATAGTGATGAACAAAACACACAAATTTATCCAGAAATAGGAACGAAAACGTTGCAATAGAAGTGGAAAAAGGAAATGCAAATTCCTTTTTCCACTTCTATTGCAGCGTTGTTTGTATTAGACCTTTTCGATAGCAATAGTTCAATATTAGATAAGACATATGAAGTTTTTGTCTGCCGGTTTAGGTTCAGATTCAGATAATGAATTTAAATACGATAATAGTTCATCTGACTCTTCTGAATATGATAATTACCATTTATCAGACGAAGAAATACGGGAACTAGGACCGCAACAGCAAGCAAGATATTGGGAAAAGATTCATGTTAACACGAGCGATTTTGATCTCTTACAGGAGTCAGATATTATAAATATAGACAACCTGTCAGTCACAATCAAACCAATTGATATATTCAGATATTTTGTTAAGACCATCTATTAGAACTAATTGTTAAAGAAACTAACGAATTTGCAAATAGTCATGTTCACAAGGGATTCAGGAGCAAATCCAGAATTAGATTTTGAACAGAAACAAATACTTATAAAATGTTAAACTATTTCGGTGTTATTCTGATAATGAGATTAAATTCAGTGCCTGGTATTTCCAAAATTGGTCTGAAAATTCGGCTTATTTCAATGGTTAATTTTTACTATACTTAGTTGTTTGTACAATTCTAAAAAGTTTCATAATAATAATAACAAAAAAAATACTCATTACTCAATTATGTTAAAATAATATATATATATATATATATTGTGACGATTGGGGTTTATAGAAAATAATTTATAAGTTATATACTACATAATATTAGATATAAAAAAGTATTTGATTATTTTAAATAAGTTATATACTAGAGAATTTTATAAAAATTATTTATGTGAGGGCATTTTAAGAAATTAGCATATAATAATTGTAAAAAGTTGTATTTTAGTAGTTATGATTTTGTAGATATATTTAAGTGAGCCATGTGACTAGGCAACACACTATACCCTCCATTCCAAGTGTCATTTTAAGAATTTTACGAATATAAGTGGGGTTATAGTTGTTTAAAATGTGTAGTTTATTAAATTAGAATGTTAAGTTACTAATTTAATTATATATTCTGATCTGAAAAGCCTAAATGTAAACAAAATTATTAATAGAAAAGAATGGAATTCTCTGGATCACCGGAGATGGCCATGTTTGCGAAATGGTTTGCTCCAGAAAATTCAGACAAGTATTTAATAGAACTAAATAGAACATGATTTCTTACCAGATGGTTCTGGAACATCCGAAAAGATATAAATACCCGTGATTTGGATTCAAGATGGCCAGTTTATTATGAAAGTTAGTAGACACATTTAGTTAGTGAAGTAAATTGTTCAGAATTTTCAAGAAGTCAGTCAGAAAAGTTTAGTAAGAAATATGAAAGTTAGTTGGAGTCAGTGAATCAGTTACAAATAGTCAAATTGTTTAATATAATTATAAAAGTATATTAGAAGAATATTGGATGGACATTGGAAGGAATTAAAATTATATTATGATTGGAGATTAGTATAAATCAACTTATAATAATTGGATATTGGTATATTGAAAGGAAGAATAAATATAAATGGTGTTTGCTGGTTTGCTTGGTGGTGTATAAATGCTGGTGAAGAAAACTATATCTTAAATTGGTAGAAGCTGATAATTGGAAAAAGTAATTTCACAAAAACAAGGATAACCGAAGTACGAAGACATTCAGTGATGATTAGAAGGAAAACAGTTCATTTAGGCATTCAGTGAAAGAAAGGTACAAAATTTTGTTAATATAATTTAGTTAGTGTCATAACAATTTCAATTTTGAAGATAGTTTGTTTAAATTTTACATTGTCTATAGAATTTAATTAGTTTTATAAGAATATCAATTTAAAGATAGTTTATTTTAAATTTACATTGGCTAGGTTAGATATATATGTGTGTTTCATAATAGTTATAATAAAGATAATTTAAAAAAGTACTTACAAGCTAATTCTTTGAGAACCGCGATAAAAACCCTATATATTATATTATTAAAAATACTCATTGCTCATCATTCAAACAAAAAACACATCATAACAATATATATATATATATATATATATATATATATATATATATATATATATATATATATATATGTATATATATATAATTATATATAATTATATAATTATTAAGTCGTGACTCGTCACTGTTAAATTATCTAAATCTGAAAATTTTGGGGAATGCATATGTAGGTACTATAAATATGTCATCAGAACAAAACGTAAAGTCTATAAGCTCTCATCTTTTGATGATATTCTCTTCGCCACATCACAATGTCGTCTCTATCTAGTAAAAGAGCGTTTTTTCCCCTACGTTTGTATTGAAAATTAAGTTTTTCAATATTCGGTAAAATGTGGTTTTCGAAAAATTTGGCAAATCAGGGTCATAGTTCACCTTCTTTAAAACCTCATTAACGGTGGGTATTTCGTTGCTCATAAAAAAATTATGAACCAGTCTTCTAATGGCATTTTTGTCAAAATCATCAATTTTGTTAAACTTCTTTTTCCGGGTCAGACATACTTTTGGTCCAGCGAATTGATGATTCGTTTTGTATTCCTTTATCACCGTAAACACACTTCTATCACAAACTACAACTTTATCAGCCACTTTTTTCACAATATCTTCAACCACTAACCCGGGATTTTCTTGTCTTTCACATTTAAAAACATTTAAAATGATTTCTTTAACTTCAACGCTAAGAGGGCTTCTTTCACTTCGTTTTCAAGGAGGACTCCATGTATTTTCAACCAATTCATCAGCAGAATCAGTGGATGACATTTTTGGTTTCAATATCAGTTATTGAAATACGTGGTTATTGTTACAGTAATCACAATCACGTATAGATAGGGTCGTTATACAAATAAAAATATATACTTAAATAGTTTTAAATCACACAAAAAATAATTGCTAATTCAACATTAACAGCATAAATATAATTTATTGTCCTTTAACCATCAAGATGACTAAAAATATACTCACAAATCGATTCAAATTACAAAATTTTAATACCGAAATATAATACCTGCTTAAATCCTGTCCGAACCTGTATGAGTTCCGACGACGTCGGCAGTAACGAAATAAAGATGGACATTTCGGTTAGTTTTTAAATATTCTTAAAGAACTGTTACTTGCATGTATGCATAAAATATTCTTTAATTTTATGAATCGGATTATTTTTTTACTTACTATGTATTCAGTGATAAAAATAATTTATATACTATGCAATAAACACTAATAGTTGAGAAAATAAAAAAATTAATAAAGTGTTATAATTATACTGTTACTTATCGGAATAAGTAGACTCATTTGGAACATCTTTAACAATCATCTGTTAAATTTATCTTTGTTTATACGCCCTGCATCGCTTAATGAAAGTAGGTATAATTGTGCTCAGGAAGTGCTACTTATAATGTAAGAATTTATACCAGAAAGCTTAAGAACAAATCGGTTGATATTACTTACACTGAAACAGTGATTATGATATTGATAGAACCTCTAGAGAAACACAAGAGTAGAATCTTATTTGCTGACAACTCTAATTCCAATATTCGTATTGCTGAAAATTGGTATGCATTGTAATTTCTGTACATATATTCAATTCTAATTCTAATATAATTCAATACTATAGTACACTAAGGAGCAATAGAAGATGAGTTTCAAAAATGTTCAAGAAAAACATGAAAACGAGGGAAATTAAAATAAAGCAACAATAAATTAAAATAAACGACCAGTTTTAATGATTTCTATCATCCCGGAACACGATCCTGCACTGACACACACTGGTAAGATGTAATTACAAGTTTTTGTCAGTAAATAAATCTATTTATATCTATTTTAGCTAAAAAAATCGCAAAAGTGTTGTGAAGTCATCACGTATCCTCGACTACAATAAACCCAGGAAGGGGATTGATATCAGTGATCAAATGAGTTATTATACCTCTATATTACGAAGGACATTAAAATGATACAGGTAATTTTCAACACTACAACTAGAATTCTAGAACGTATGATGTTCTACTAAAATGGTTTTTTCTGTTACACCAAAAATATTCTATGCAGATTTATTTTGATATTATGAATGAATAAAAAAATGCAAAATAAAACGTTTTAAGACGCACAAAACTATGCCCTACAAATAAGCTATAGTATCGTGTTCGCCAATTAGTAACACATAGACTTAGGTCTAATGATTGATTTTTTCTATCTTAATATATTTGATATTTTCCCCCCTTTCATTTGCTATGTCGCTTATCAGGAGGCTTCTTTAAGTTAATAAATTAAAATGTGTAATGTCGCTAGAATGTCGCTATATGTTCATTAATAATGAAGATACTGTTTAGTGCCCTTTTGTTATTCGCATTATTTTTTTATATCTTGATTTATTTGTTATATCCTATTTTTTGATTGATAAGATGTCATAAAACGATTAGAGGCATTTGAAATGTGGTGCTACCGACGTATGTTGAGGGTCTTATATATACGCCACACAAGTAACATAACTATTCTCCAGAAGCTAAGAAAAGACAAAGAAATTTTTAACACCATAAAAAACAGAAAATATATCATGCGTAATAATAAATACTGACTGCTACAATAAGATGGGTCAATATAGTCGCCAAAATCTCTAGAAGATAGGCACATTTAGAAGAAGAAGATTTATACTGATATTTAATATCTGACATGTCACTATACGTCTATTATTGTCTATGAAGACAAGGTATAGTGCAATATTGTTAGGAGAACGGAAAACGCTGTACGAGAGGTGTATGTAGCATTAAAAGAATCAGCTACAAAAATGGGTTGAATAATAAACACCAACAAAACTGTATATAAAAATAAGCAAGTAATCACAAATCCTACGACCGCTTGTGTTATAGAAAACGACGTCATTGAAGCAGTGAACGAATTTGTATAGCTGGAAGCGCTCCCTAACACTGAAAATATTACTACTGCAAAGATAAACCTCAGAATTTGTACGGCCAACAGATGATATTTTGGGTTCAATCTCCTCCTTAAATCCACAATTATATTGAAAAATAAAAAAATAAAACTCTACAAAACAATAATACGCCCAGTCAATGAACCAACATATGGTTCAGAGACCTGGACTCTAACAAAAAATAATGAAAACATGTTATTGTAAATAGGAACCTGATATCGTAAAACATTAAGATATGACGTCTGAGGTGGATAGGGCATGTAATGGGGATGGAACAAAATGACCCATCTAGAAAAACGCTCCTTGATAGATCCATTGGTCAGAGAAGAAGAGGAAGACCCAGAACAAGGTTCCTTGATAACATCAATGAAGACATGAGAAATATGGGAATACGTGTTTGGCGGAGGAAGGCGGTGGATAGAAATTCTTGAGGAGGCTAGGACCCATGCAGGGTTGTAAAGCCAGAATGATGATTTGGCATTTATATACAAAGCTTTGAATCGGTGTGTAGATTAATTTTTTTACAACGCCGTACATTTTGGCTGAGACAGAGGTGAAAAATCTAAGGCCCTTATGTTAGTATGAAGTTGGTATTACATATTGTAGTATTCATTTATATGTAATTCATGCTGGGTCAAATGTCCCATGGGCTTTGTAGTCTAGAAAGGGTTCTAGAAGATCTCAACATTTTTGATACCGTAGGTATCTGGGAGAAGTCAATTTTCTCTTTAAAACGCCCAATCGGGCTACATCACAGAACGTTTTCGGAATCAATATACCATCATCAGTGTGTCTAAGTGTACAAGTTTTGAGCCACTAAATATTTGGGTAAAAACCCGTTAAATGTTTTTAATTGGAATTTAACTTAAATGTAACTTAAATTTTAATTAAAAACATCCTTTAAAACACAAACAAGAAAAAAATCCTTTAAATGTTTTTTATTATATCTCAGTTTGTTTTCATTTTAAAATTTCCGGTCCCAAGGTCAAAATACTAAAAATAATGGATTTACTTTACAATTAGTGTTTTATTTTCAAAAATTTTGTTAAAATTTTAATAAAATAAATGATAAAATGGTTGCTGGTGTAGATATATACTCATAAATGTTAAAGAAATATGTCTTCTACTCACAATCAGTAATAGGTTATTAAAATTGAAAAACACACTTATTTCTATTCTATTTTATTTTATCTATTTGTAGTCATTATATGACTGACTATTGATTAAGGCCTATGTACTACTTTAATAATTGTTTGTTTTCTCATATACTTACACATTTTTTTACATAAATCCTTAGTTTCCGAAGGGACCTGAAGATGCTGTAAAAGTTTGTAAACAGTGAATCCGGTAGCACAATCATTTTTCAATTTTAATAAAAGCCTATTATGGTAGAAGACTTATTTCCATACCATTAATTTTAATAAAATAGTTAAATAAATAAAAAATAAAGAAAATTAAATTTATATCGTGGTACAAGGTATTAAAAATTTTTATATACTAAAGTTTAAAAATTTTCTTTTAATTTAGAATTTACACAAAATTTCCTTGATTAAGATAATTTTAGTCAAAGCAACACAAAATCGTGTGACATGTTCGACTTAAGTCCCTGTTGGGAATTTGTAGTTGTACATGAAGATGTTTTTATAATCTTACCATTGTTATTTACCTTGAAATAAAAGAAATAAATAAAAGCAACTGACATTTATTGATGTAATAAATGGTGATAATTTAGAAATTATTTTACAAAAGAAGAGAAAGAAAGAAAGAAAATAAAAAGAAAATGGTGTACTGTCAGCTACATAAACACTAAACTATTTAATGACCGTGGGTATCAGGGATCCATTGACCTCCCAAAGCACCTTCCAAAGCTCCTCTTGATCCAGCTAAACCATGTCCAAGACCAAGACCGAGACCGAGAGGTCCTACAGGTCCAAGACCGAGACCGAGACCGAGACCAAGGGGACCACCGAGGACACCAGGGGCGACGAGACCGGGAGCACCAAGTACACCAGGGACACCGTGGCCTACTGGTACATCAGGGATCCATTGTCCTCCAAGGGCACCTTCGAGGGCACCTCTGGCACTTGGTCCACCTGCTACTACTCCGGGGCCGATGATACCTGCACCATGTCCGGCAACTGGGACATCAGGAATCCATTGGCCTCCTAGGGCGCCTTCGATGGCTCCTTTGTCGGCTACGAGACCGGCTCCAAGGAGACCTCCAGCGCTGGCGGCAGCGACTGCTACAAAAAGTACAGCTACAGACTGAAAAATAAAAAAAAATTGTTAAACACCTGTATTTAGTATATTTAATTCAATGTAAAATAATACAGAAAATAATTACTTTACTAATAAAATGAAAATGAAAATGAAAACAAAAAAGAAATATAAAAATAATTAAATTTTAATCTTAGTTAAGTTTACAAAATTTTAAGTAAATTAAATAAAAGTAGATATAAAAATGTAAATAGAAAGATAGTGGTATAGTGAAAGTATTAAGAAAAATTGTTTTAAGAATGGTTACTAAACTTTTATAGATGTTTTCTCCGATAACAACACGAATAAATTTTTGGAAAAAATATTTTATATTTATACAAGCTTACTAAAGTGAATGAATTAGAATAAAAAACAAAAACACGAAAAGTAAAAAGGGAAAATTATTTTTCCATATATACTACTACATATAAAACATAATAGGTAATATTGAAATGAAATACTTACCAATGGGTTCATGTTGTTTTAATGTGTTGATACCGGAGAAGTGATACAAATATCTGCTATTACTTCGTATTTTATATAGTGACCGATAACCTTGTCCACACCCAAATAGGACACTAACAGTTATTCACTTTCCGCATGTATGCACATAGGGAGAGTTAGATATGGTGAAAAAATCAAAAAACTGAAAGATTGGCGTTAAGTTTGTACAAAATTGCATCATTATCTTAGGTCAAGAGTTTCGGCTACGGAACAAAACCGACCTGTTTTCGATCAATTGTATGTACGGTAACTTATTTATACAAGGTTGAAAAGGATTTTAGTAACTCTTTAGTAATAAATTTTAGCTAAAAATGTTATATTTTTATAAAAAAACATTAAAATTTTAAATTTAATAACCGATTCAATGCAAATTGAATTATTGTGGCATAAAGTATAAAATATAAGTAAATTGTGCTGTTTGTGAAATTTTACGCAATAATTTAATACGGGTTTATAAAACAATTCAACAACCACAGTGGTCGCTAAAAATAGGGTTATTTGTTATATTTATGATTGCATGAACAGGTTTGTAATGTCCTTATAACAGTGTTTTAATAAATATCGGGGCATCGAAAAAAATTATAATTAGCCTTGGCCGTGAAATCAAACTTTCGCGGTTTTGTTATTATTCTTCTTCTTCTTCTTCAAGTGCCATCTCCGCGGCGGAGGTCGGCAATCATCATAGCTATTCGGACTTTTGAGACGGCTGCTCTGAAAAGTTCATTTGATGTACATCCGTACCACTCTCTCAGGTTGCGCAGCCATGACATTCTATTGCTGTCGTTATCTATCAGCCTGTCTCTATCAGCCTGTTATTAATCACTATCACATAAAAATGAATTCTTCTTTTTCCAATGGCGCTACAACCCTTTGTGAGTCGTGGCCCCCTCAACCCTTCGTTGCTAGCCTATGGTCTCTAAGACCGACAGCACCGAAATTTGCCGAAAACCGCCGATCCGTTTCAATCCAAAGGCGGTGCATCGCAGAGACTAAACATTACAAACTATGTTTGCTGTGATTGATCACAGCATAAGGAGTGTTTATACTGTGGATTGGTCGGCATCTTAATCTTATTTAAAAATTTTCAGGTTATGTATTTCTCTGTTTGGCGCTTAAACATCTATGATTTATACCAATTTGCCAATAAACAAGCACACAAAAAATTTAAATTTTAATTTTTCTCTTTTATTTTAAAAAATCTGTTAAATTGTATTAAAAATCTGTTCGTTAGAACACCATATTTAATTACCTAAGACTTTGTTTTAGCAAGCAATTCTGGATTCTGTCTATCCATCTACTTCAACAAGCCCTATTCCATCTACTTCAACAAGTTATGAAATTATCTCAGGAGCCTGCCATCTGTGCAGCAAAATATTTAAAAATGTGGAATTACAAAATTGTCATATCAAAAGAATACATAAAATTGATGTGTCAAATAAGAAAATTAATTACATTATTTGTCCCTTATGTGAACAAGAAACTAATTTAAAAAGTCATGAGAACTTACGAAAACATCTAAAGGAGAACCACCAGGTAAGTATTGAATTAATATCTTTTGAGTTTTCTAGTGAACAAGAATATGAGACATGAAAAGACATGCAGACAATTGAGACAAGTTATACTAAATATAGGGCAGTTCATAAAAAGGAGTATAAGATATTAAACTACGATTGTAACAGAAGTAACTTCAATGGTAGGTCGAGTACTTTGTTACTTCAAATAATTAAAACTTAGACTAATCTATATTTAGGATATAAGCCCAACTATAAAATTAGGACAGAGAAATCTGGTGGATCAATTAGAATTAAAGGAGTGTGTCCCTCCAGGCTGATTTGCAAACTGAGAGATCAAGGACAAGTTTTAGTCAGTTATTGGAAAACACATGATGGACATAAAGAGGAATTAAAAACCATGCATCTATCAAACGCACAAGTAAAAATGGTTGTAGAGAAGTTAATATCTGGGGTGCCATCTAGCAGAATTTTAGAAGATTCAAGAAAATTGGAAACACCAAAACTAGAAAGACTTGCCCTATGAACAAGTAAAGATCTCACAAATATGTCCAGGAAGTATAATACATATAAGAAACGAGATCAAAATGACATGGTAGCAACGGCTTTAATCGTTCAGGAATCGCATGCTAACAACAAGAATTACGCTTTCTTATTCAAGAAGAAAGGTAAAGTTCAATCATTTTTTATGCCTACTACATTTATAATTATTCCTATTCCATTTGACTTGTGTGAATTGTTATCACGTGACTCATGTAACAAACCTTACTCTTAGCAAAATCAACAACATTCATCCCTTTTTATAAAACATTCAATATACATTTTTAAATAATATTTCTCCTAAGATTGTAATTATTGGTTTTTTACATTAAAGCTTATTTGGTATGGAGGTGCTGATTTATGGGGCAAATTTACTAGTTTGTTACTTTTACCTCCTTCTTATAATAAATCTCACAGTTATCATAAATCAATAACTTTTAACCCAAATAACTATAGGGTTTTAAGTTATTATCTTTTTATCATCATTTTTCTGACAACACTTTTTTGGTTTTAGTCTGTTTAAGAATACTTCTCCATTCTGATCTATTTCACACTTTGCTCTTACAGTTTTTGATTTTTAAAATTTTCATATCTTGCTTTATTTGTTCCTTATATCTACTCTTCCTTTAATATATTTCCAACTGGAGTTATTTGTTTATTTTGGAAAGGAATATATCTTCTTTCATCTGTTCTACACTTTCCTTATACTGAAGTTGTTCTATTTGTGTAAATGTTATGATATCCAGATCCTGGTATTCCCTTTATAGTTAAAATGTATATCTTCCCCACATACAATTTTCTGTGACTGGTTTATATATGTGGCTCAAGATTTTTTTTTCAGAATTGGCCTATTGGCATTCTTTACTTTTATTAAGTGTGCATGTTTCTGATACATATTATGTGAATAACTTATCTTATTAAGGTTTTATATAATTGGCTTCTTCTTCTTAACGTGCCATATCAAGTCCCCTTGACGTTGGCGATTAACATAGCGAAACTGTCTCTGTCTTGAACTATTCTAAAGAGTTGCTTAGCTTTCCTCATTCCTATCCACTCCCTGATATTCTTCAACCAAGAGGCCTGCTTTCTACCAATTCCTTTGCGTCCTTCGATTTTACCCATCATAATAAGTTGAAGAATATTATATCGGTCTCCCCTTACTACGTGTCCAAAATAGGCCATCTATCTACATTTGATGTTATCAAGCAGCTCGCGAGCAGCATTTGCTCTCTCAAGGACTGCCACATTTGTCAGCATAGCCGTCCATGGAATTTTTAGTATACGTCTGTACAGCCACATTTCAAAGGCCTCCAGACGATTAATGGTGGATATTTTTAATGTCCATGCTTCGACACCGTATAAGAGGACTGACTAAATGTAGCATTTAACCATGCGCTTTCAAAGTTGAATTTGCAAGTTATCATTACAGAAGAATGACTTCATTTTTAAAAATGTCGTGCGGGCTATCTCGATTCTACGTTTTATCTCTTGATCTGGATCTAGTTCTTCAGTAATTTGAGAACCAAGATAATTAAAACTGGACAGTCTTTGAATTATATGACCATCAACATATAATCGTGCATCTTGATGTGCTAAACGGCTAAACACTATGTGTTTTGTTTTTGAACAGTTTATGTTTTTTATATAATTGGCACTTAGTTTTTTCTTGTATTATTACGTGACCTTTGTTGTTTAGGGAAGGTAGAACAGACAAATGTGATCCAGGAAAAAACTAAACGAAGTCTTCAAATAGAAAACTTAGTAAAGTACAAACTATGGCAGACTTAGATGATGAAAGTTTTACAAGATTACATAACAAAATTTAGAGTGAAAGAGATAGACTTGCACATAGTATTTATTAATCTTGAGAAAGCACATAATGAAGTTATCAGAAACCTACAGTGGCGGAGATTAAGTAGGAAAGGAGTGCCGGCTGAATATGTGAGTGATGTATGAGCAAGTAACAATTAGTGTTAGAATGATTGCAGGTGAAACTGGCAAATTTTGTGTGAAAAAGGGCTTCATCAGGGTTTCGTGTAAAGCCCATATTTATTTCCATTTGTGCTGGATTTATAACAACTGAACCTAAAGGGGTGCTCCTTGGTATTAGTAGAAAAGACTAGAGTAGTGGAGACAGGTCTTTGAAGAAAAAGGATTAAAATTAATTTGGATAGAAACAAAATATTTAGAATATTCTGTTAAGGATGGTATTCCAAGTCCAGATAGAGTAGTTGGCTTGGATAGACAAGAACTCCCAAAAGATGATAATTTTAGGCTTTTAGGATCGGTATTACCGTTTTATCTAAAATATTTTAATTAAAGGTAAAAGAAAGAGGCAAATTGAGTGATATGTGATAAAAAAGGTACAAAGAAAACTAAAAGGTAAGTTGTATAGGACTGCCTGAAGACTAGCTATGATGTATGGTTCTGAATGTAGGGCAGTAAAAAAAGGGTTGAACAAAAATTGAATGTTTATAAAAAACCATAATCTCATACAAAAAGCGGAGAGGTACTTAGTCCCTGGCAGAGAACAGAAAAGTTTAGAGGAAAATAATTAGAGAAGCTAAAGAGAATAATAATGTTAATAAATGTTCTAGAAATAAAAATACTAAGAGGAACCTCTAAATCATAATAAAAAATTACCTAAGCAAAAAAATTAAAACAATATCTATATATCTAATAAAAAAAAAGCATCACTAGCATATCAAAATAAAATAAACACAAGTCAGAATTTAATTTTACCTACATAATCTCAAAAGAAAAAATAATTACATTTCTAATAAAACTGTAATAGCCAGCTAAAGCCTAAAATGTGAATATCATCCGCTTTATACCAATACCACAGTACATTGCTAATAAATTCTTCAGCGATATACTGTGCCAATACCTCAATTGTCATTTTAATTAACATGAAACCCGCCAATTTTTAAATTGTGACTTACCCACCAACCAATCACGCCAAACGTAGGTTGTAATGTTTAGTGTAGTCTGCATCGCAGTAGCTTCTTGAAATGACGTCTTCTGTTAAGTGTAACAGCCGTGTTGACAGAGTGTGTGTCTTTTTCCCACTAGAATTAAAACCGTGTCTGGGACCAACGTTAGTAAACCAGTTATTTTTCTATGACAAAATTGTTACTACAGTTCTATTTTTGGCGTTTGTTTTTAGTAGAATAACGTTACTTTTTGTTACAGCATATTTTTTATAGAGATAGGAGATTATGAAAGAGAACAAAAGAGAATTTAAATGCTATGGAATGAGTTGGAGGATAATTCTGACAATCAATAAATACCAGACAATGACGATGATGAGAGCCTTCTTTTTGACGTATTAGAATCTCAAGACCGCAATGCTGATACTAAGGCAGAATTTGAAGAAAATCGTTTAAATGAAAATGGCACTCTTTACAGAATTCCGTATTGTCTCGAAAAAGATAAGATTATCAGATGGAATAAACATATTTCCTCTCGAACAGCTGTACGTATCCGTACCCAAAATATTTTATTGCAAGTACCTGGCGTGTAAGGAGTTGCATAACAAAAAACAAAAGCCTTCTAAATTTATATTTTATTTTTTACGCCGGATTTATTGAAAATTATCGTCAAAAATAGCAAAAAATATATTTTACTGAAAGAGTACGCCCAGAACTCTAAAACAGCTCGCCCGATAGACGTACCTGAGTTAAAGACATTTCTGGGATTACTGTACATAGCATAACATGTGTTTGGAGCATTTATTACTTATCACTCAGAATGATACCGCATCGAGATCGAAGACAAGTTGTAAAGACACCTAATTTCAGGTAAAAATATTTAGTATGACATTTATTTTTTATTAAATTGACGTTTAGTTTGACTTCCAAAACAATAAACAACTAAATTTTTTCATAATATGTTTATTTTACTGTGCTTGAATTATTTTTGGATTCCGCAATACCTTAGGCACCCGAGAAGCTCTATTTGCTATACAAGTGCTTATCCAAAGCTGTAGGAATGTCAACTGTGATGCATATATCTGTTTTATCGACTACAAAAATCATTTCATAGAGTAAAACATGACAAGCTCATATCCATCTTGAAAGAAGCGGGCTTGGATGATAGAGACTTGCGAATTATATATAATTTATATTATTATAACCAAACTGCCAACATTAAAGTGAATGACCAGTTTAAAGAGACAATATCTATATATAGAGTGAGACAAGGATGTATTCTCTCTCCAGTGCTATTTAACATGTACTCGGAGCGTATCTTTAAGCAAGCACTGGGACAACTACAGAAAGGCGTCTTAGTTAACAAAGTATGTCTAAACAACATTAGATATGCTGACGACGCAGTAGTTTTTGCAGATATTCTAGATGGTTTACAAGCACTTATGTCGCGGATATCAGATATAAGTCGAGAATATGGGCTGGATCTCAATAGGAACAAAACAAGGTACATTGTAGTTAGTAAGCGCGAAATATTAAATACACATCTTTTAGTAAACCAACAGTCAATTTACAGGGTAAACAGCTACACATATCTTGGTACTAACATAAACAGTCAATGAGACCAATCTACTGAAATAAAACAACGCATAGGGAAGCAAAATCAGTGTTCGTAAAGATGAAGTATCTTTTCAGAAGTCATGATTTACCACTTAGTATCAAAATCTCTATCATCAGATGCTTTATATTTTCTAAATTATTATACTGAGTAGAGGCATGGATGCTCTCTGAAACTTCTTTAGGAAAGCTCGAGGGCTTGGGTGATGCCCAAGTATTTTGCTGATGTTGCATAAGGAATTTGGTTATCATTTATTCTAACCTGGGAAATTTTCTATTTTTTTATTTGTAAAGTTAATGTGTGCAGATTTAGTCTCATTTAATTTTATTCGCCATTTTCTGGTCCAGTTATGTATTTTCTTTACTGATAGTTGCAACTTATCAGTCGCTTCTTCACTAGTGTCTCCTATCGCTAGTATAGTAGTATCATCCGCGAAGGTGGCAATAGTGTTTTGTTCTAGCTCTGGAATGTCACACGTATACAATAGGTACAGGATCGGACTTAAGACACTCCCTTGTGACACGCCAGCTTTGATCTCCCTTAAGTCGGTGTACACTTCTTCTTGTTTTACTCCGAAATATCTATTCGCAATGTTTGATTTCAAGATTTCTGAATACTGTTTAGGCATGAACGTTCTTAGTTTATAGTTTAAATCGTCATGCCAGACTTTATCAAACGCCTGTGCTATCACCGTGACTTTATCACGGTTAAGTACTTTACTTTTCTTTATATGCCTAAACTCACTTACTGCCGCTAAGAATCCATGCTTGTATTTTCTGACTGACTTTGTTGCTATTATTTATTATTAAGGTAAAGAAAGGAGGGAGCATATTCGTAGGCACGATTGTCTACCTTCAGATTCTCATGTCGATTCTACTCGGTATACTTTGTTTTCCTTCCATTTGTATTTAGATCAAATGCACTGGCTTCCCGTTTCAAATTTAGATCTTTTTCGGTTAATACCCTTCTATTATGGCTTATTATGACAACATCAGCCACATATGCGAATATTTGACGGGATCTTGTATTAATACAGCCGTTAATATCTAGTTTTCTGATAATAGCTTCCAAAGTAAGATTAAAAAGTGTTGTTGATAAGGCATCACCTTGCTTTTTTATTACCATTCATCACCATTTTAAATATCAAATGCCTCTTCCATATCTCCATCTATTCTCACCATGGCCTTGTAACCTTTCAAAGTGATTTAAATAAGTTTAACTAACTTTTTTGGTATTTGCTTCGGTATAACGCCTCTTTTAAATTCAATATACAAGTTGTAAATTGGTATATTATATTTTGCACATTTTTCATGTATACCTCTTAACATGTATTTGATTTACAGTTGACCTTTTTTGTCTGAAACCACATTGATATTTACCAAATATTTATTGTGATTCCTACTTCCCAATGCTCTAGGAGGACTGCTAGTATCCATATACGGCAGATTAGGTTATGAATACGCTTCCATAGCACATGTCCACCATTCTTAATCAGTTCTGTAGTTATTACATCTGTACCAGCCACTTTGTTATTTTTCTTTTAATGTTGGTTCCTTATCTAGTTGTTCTGCTGTGTGGTGAATTATTTCTTCTTCTAGGTTTTGTTTTCTGGATTTAAGAGCTTTCGAAAATGCTCCTTAAACCTTTTCATTACTTTTTCTTCTTTTCGATGATAATTGCCTCGTTTTTGCTTTTGCACACTGTTGTTCTTGTCACGTATCCTTGAGTATATCCCTTGGTTTGCTTGTTAAATTTCTTAGTCTCCCTTCTGTTATTATGGTCTGTAATTTGGTGTACTTTTCCTGACATTCCTTTTTAGTCTTGATATTCAATCGGGAATTTCTGTATCTATCTGTATTTTTGCTATTTATTAGTTGTTGGGAATTTTGGTAAAACCATTCATAATTTCTTTTGCTTAAGGTTTCGCCTAACGTCTCCCTTACTGTATGGGTAATTGTTGTTTACATGATATTCCATTCAATTTCGATGTTATTTTCTTCTCTTTTTTCATTTAATATTAGCTTTAATTTTTGCTGGCACTGACTCTACTTTTTCTAATTTTTAAACATACATGTGTTGTATTTTCTTCGTTTGGTCTGTTTCCCTTTTTCTTATTATTGATACTGTTTGCTATATCTTTGATATGGCCAAGAAATGGTTTGAATCGCAATTTGCGCCTCAATAAGATCTACCACCTTTTAAGGATATTGCCCATAGCTTTAGATACTAATATATGATCAATTTGATTAAATTTATTATTACCATGTATCATCCAGATTCTTTTATAAATTATTTTGTGGGAAAAACATGTACTATCTACTTTGAGTTTATTTGCCATTGACAACTAACTGTGCCACGTTATTACCGCTGTTGCTGATAATATTATGTAAACCATGGTTACCAAAGGATTCTGAATATATTGGCTATTTTCTTAACTTGGCGTTCATATCACTCAGAACTGTAATTGAATCTCCCTTTTGCACGTTTTCACATTCTACTTGTAGTTGATCGTAGAATTAATTGGTTCATCCGCTGTTTCTGTTGGGGCATGGGTATTAATATATTTGTAGTATTATGAAACTTACCCCTTACGCGTATTTAACATATTCCTTCATTATCTAAAAGTTGAAGCTTTTTATATATATAGTCTTTTTTATTTATGCGTCCATGCCCCTTAAATCTGATTTCTCGGAGAGCGGCTATATCTACTTCATATTTCTGCAGTTCCTGTGCAATACATAGCTTTGGTCGTTATTTGCTAATTATGTCCTTACACTCTTATCCTTAATAACAGTTAATTACATCATAATAAACATATTAAAAGAATTGCAGGTACCAAAAATAATAAAAAAACTGACAAAAACGACATAATAAGAAACAAATTGCAAGGGTGAAATAATTTAAAGAAGAAATAACAGACAAGGTTAACACAGACTAAGGAGTAAAGGACTGGGTAAAACTTCCGTGTGTATGACATCGTGACTTATTGTTTTAGTATTTTTATATCATTTTATTGCGTATTTAATCTCTTTGCTGAGTTTTCGATGGTATTTGGTATAATTCTACCATGGTTGTCTAACAGGATCCCTGCAAATTCCCTTTGCCTTTTTTAAATTAAATAATCCGTCTGCTTCTTTTACGTTTATGTATATTGAAAGTCTCATGTTTAGCATCTGAATCTTCTATTTCTTGAAATTTTTGTGATAATCATTTTTGTTTGACCAGTTTTATCGTGTTTTTATGCCTCTGTATTAATTTTTCTGTACTGTGCTGCCCATTTTCCTACGTCTTTTCTCTATCAGGTTCAAGATCTCTTTGGTTATTTAAACGTTATTTTTGTTCTTGGTTCTTTGGAAACAATTGTTTAAAAAGTGATAATTGAAAAAAAAAAGATAAAAAATAAGAGAATAATTACGAGTTAATAAGTAAAGATACACGATAAAGACTAGAAGAAGAAAACATAGAAGATGTTGTAAAGGATGTATAAAGGTAACTGAGATGTGTAGCTACATAATAATCCGTTAGATAACACATTAAGACCTATTTTAAAACAGGTTTAAAGTTTTCACTGATATAGTAGTAACCGTTTTATAACGATGAGACTAAACTTCTCAAACCTAGGAGAGTAAATGACCAAGGCAGTAACAGAATATTTACCCAGTGATACATACTGAAACATATGAACCAGTTAAGATAAGTTGTTTATTCCGTTTGCTGAATCGGTAAATCAATTCTTATCATATAACATTAAAAAGTTGTCTAGTAACCTTGAACAATTACAATTCCTAAGCAGTGCTTATATCTGAATTTTTAATATCGCAAATTTATAGTTTTTTTCTTATTTGAACTAGTTTAGTCGCTGGGATAACATTGTTATACCGGAGCGTATTAGAATAGATTATAATTATAGCAAAACCTTGATAACATTTCTGTAAGACGGAATTCCAGTTGTCTTAAGTAATAATTGTAACCGCATTATATACGCTTTGTTGTTGTGGGAAGAATTTACCGGTAAACTGTATTTAACTTAAATATACAGGGTAATAACTAAACACGGTATGTTACCGCACCAGCACAAAACAGAGTGGTTACTTTCTATATTGAGGCCAACGAATTCCGGAAGACATTTTGTATAAATCAGAAATAGAGTTTTTTTTTATTTTTTTTTTTATTGGAATTAACGAGTCTCGACATCTATGGCCATTGACACGGGTACAAGAACGTCTCAAGTATTACATTATACATATAAGGTTATTACATTATATGAGATAAATACAGTAAGTTACAAATAGTTATACACAGTTACAAACTTTGTTTTTTTTAACAAACAATGTTAAAATATTTGTTATATACGATAATATAACCTGCAATCTTTTAAAAAGTCAATTAGAGCACTGTACACATTTGGCGAACTAAGTATCTGTTTCAGGATACCGGTTATATTATGCGCTAGTCTATATAGTCTATAATAACTGCACTCAACTATAAAAGTATTCTACTGTAAGGCGGTGAGAATCACAATGTTCACAAGCAGGTGGGTTTTCATATGTCATCAGGTATCCGTGAGTGAAGCGAGTGTGTCCTATTCGGAGTCTTTGAATGATAAGTTTGTCCCTCCTAGTCGTTGTAGGTATCTTAAATGAGTATACAGTGGGATTGATTATGTACAGTTTTGTGTTTTGTCCATTCCAATGATTTTGCCATGTTTTGTTTTATGGTTGCTGCTAGATCTTTATGAAGTTGAATTTTTTCTAGGCTTAGGTCAGAACAACTTGCTTTTCTTACTGTGATATCTGCAGACTCATTTCCAGTGATCCCCACATGAGATGGGGTCCAAAGAATGGTTAATGAATGTTTCTCTGCTGTGATTTTGGTGACAGATGTGTTGGATTTTTTGGACTATCAGATTTAACGAGTATATGTTGGCAATGGGAAGAATTGAAGAAAGAAAATCAGTGCATATAGCTAGAGATTGCGTATTAGAAGACATTTTAAGAGTTTTAATGATATACATTTTTAGATTTAGATTTTTAGGATTATACCATATAATTCTGCAGTGTGAATACTGCAAGTGGTTGGTGGTCGGTGTAGAGCTAAGGTTATGTTTTCGGTACAGACAGCACAGCCAGTATTCTTTTCATCTTTAGATGCGTGGTATAAAAATCCTGATTGTACTGTTTTGCATTTATTGCTTCTTGAAATAATTGTCTAAAGAGTTGGTTAGGAGTGTCTTCTTTTTTATGTCGAGTTAGACTAGTATTAAAAGCAGGTAGCTTATTGGTCCATGGAGGATTATTGGAACTACTGATGGGGGTAGTTATATTCATGTCTACAGGTGCTAGCAAAGGATTCACTAATTGTGGTAGGGGGTAAACAGATCTGTCTCTATTTCCAGGAGAGTGGTGGATGTTAATGAGCTTAGTTACTGGGTTTTTTGGATTGGCTGAAACTCTAGTAAAATAGGAATAGAGTAAAAGCTGACATCGTATGAAAAGAGGAGGTTCCAAAGTTTCAATGCACATGCTTTCGACGAAGCTAGATCGCACCTAGACATATACGTAAGGAGGACGTTTGTATTAAATTTAGGAATTACTTAGTTACTGGGTATATCGAGGGCAACAGCTTTAAAAATTGAAAATGTACAAATCAAATAATGAAGTGGTACAAATTAAAGCAGAGTTTTATGCCATTGTATGATTTCCAAGATTAATAGCTGCAGTTATTTGTAGTTTAATACGAATTTATTTTTATGGAGGTGCAAATGCAGAAATATATCGACCAGAAAAAGAATTTTTGCATTAAATGTCCAAAAAATCAGTACCTAGTTTAAAAATTAGAAATATTGTTGCAAAATAGCTAGGTTATGTACATACAACAATATTTAATTATAGTGGCATATAAATATTTGAAGCTGGAGACTTTGTTAGGTTTATACTACTTTTTATAGTTGCTCAGTGTGTTTACAGTTTGAAATCATGTTTGATGACACGGCTAGGCAAGATGCTAGACCGGAAGCAGAGAATCTTTATAATGAATCCCCCATACGAACTAGGAATGTTGTGGAAAGGAGTTCCAATTTTTAGAAATCGAATGGCATTAAATTTGAAAGGAAAGTGACTAAGAATGTAATAGGAGCAACAGCAGGATTTCATAATATCACCATAGAAAATGGGTCTTGTTTCCTGTAGATCATAATCATAGATCAACAAAAAACCTACTTAATTAGAGCGATACAAAGAAAAAAAAGAAGACAATTTCTTTTTTTTAAGATTAAGAAAACATTATTGTGAATTATACAATTTCTAAAAAATATTTTCTATTAAACCAATTGTTTTGTTTCTGAGGTAATTTACAATGTATAAGTTTTACACTTACTTTTGTCAAGATAAACTTTGTAGGATATCATCATGCTTATATTTCAGTAATTTGCATTTATATAAATGCACTTTATATTAATCATTATTAGTTCAGCAATTTCTGTACTGTGTTGTTAAAATTTGTATATAGTTTAAATTTACTTATTTGATATAAATAACCTTAAAAGACAACACTTTTTGTACAGTATATTTGTTATAAATTGTCATGAGCATATTTTTGTTTCAATTACAATTCAATTTTTAATATTTTATTATTTAATTCTTGTTCTGTAATATCTTTCATGATTGACCTTTCTCTCTCTTCTTCGTCCTTTTATTGATCATTCTCTTCACTTAAAACTTTCAGTTTTCGTTAATATTTCATCAATAAGTAAAAGTTTCCATTTCTTGAAATTTAAAGAACAACTTATTTTTGATATAGACATAATTAATAACAATTAACAATTTTACACACAAATTAACATAAAACAAGAAAAAAAGATTATTTCGACAAAAATAAAGTAAAATTGATAGAAATACAATTACCAACCTACTAATTTAAACATCTAAGTTTACTTTTAATAACCAAAAGGGCTGTAGAATTTAAACAGCAATATTATGAAACTGGGTGCGACACTAAAGTGTCTTCTTCTTTACGTGCCATCTTCGCGACGGAGGTTGGCAATCGATGAATAGTTCGATTGATGTACATCCGTACCATTCCCTCAAGTTACGCAACCATGAGATTCTTCTTCCTACAGTTCTCTTGCCCTGGATTTTCCCTTGTATAATTAATTGAAGTATGTGGTATATTTCATTACGCATAACATGCCCTAGGTTTTGCAACTATCGTGTCTTGATGGTTTCCAATATTTCCATTCTTTTGTTGACTCTTCTCACGACTTCGATGTTTGTTACATGCTCGGTCCATGATATCCTCAGGATTCTTCTATACACCCACAGTTCAAATACTTCCAACTTTTTAGTAGTCGCATTAAGTGTCCATGCTTCTATCCCGTAAAGTAGAGTCGAGAAAATATAACACCTTGCTAGCCTAACTCTTAAGTCTAATTTCAGTTCTCTTGCACAAAGTACCTTTCTCACTTTATTGAAGTTTGTTCGTGCTTTCTCTATTCGAACTTTGATTTCTTTGGAGTAATCGTTTGGTGATTAATTATTGTGCCAAGATAATTGTAGTTTTCAACTTGTTCTAAAGTTTTACCGTTTATTGTCAGGCTTTTATTATTATTTTGGGTTTTTGATATCCTCATAAATTTTATTTTCTTGATGTTTATTGATAATCCATCTTCTTCTCCATACTCAACTATCTTATTTAATAGCTTTTGGAGGTCTTGGAGGTTGTCTGCTATTATGATAGTATCGTCCGCATATCTAATGTTGGTAATTGGTGTTCCATTGACCTTTATTCTTGCTGTTTCTCACTTAAGAGATCTTTTCATAATTTCTTCAGAGTATGCATTGAATAGTAGTGGTGACAATACACACCCCTGTCGCACTCCTCTTTTAATTTCGAACTCCTCTGATGTGTGTTCATTCAAGTAATTGGTAAATGCATGTTTGGATGATCTTTAAAAACATTTTAAGTATGTGAGACATCAGCATCAGGCTTATGGTGCGGTGGCCGGTGCATTTCTCTAGCATTTTTCTTTTTTTGGGAGACAAATAAATGGTGTAGGTCAACCATTCATTGGGTATGTCACCCGACTGATAAATTTCATTAAAGAGCTTTAAGAGAACATACATGTACTTATTTTCTATGATTTTAAGGTTATCAATAGACAGTTGATCTGGACTCGGGCTTTTTCCGTTTCTGGTGTTCTTTAGTGCATACAATACTTCTTCCTTTGTAATTTCTATACTTGTTTCTCTGTCCTCGAAAGATATGTCTTATAGGTTTCTCCTTTCGTCGTAGAAGAGCTCTTCCATATATTCTTTCCATCGTTTTAGCTTTTCGTCAGTCGTCATAGTATACATCATAGTATTTTCATTTTTATCTAAAAAAAAAAATGTATTGTGGTTTACTTTTTGCAGCCCTGCCATTTCTTTAACCTTTTTATGGAGGTTGAATAGATCGTATTGGTTCTAAAGATCTTTAGAATCTATACAACCTAGAGAGATTCTAGAGACAGATCTAGAGATAGAATCTATCTCTTTAAGTACACTAAAATGTACTTTAGTCTAAAGAAAACATAAGTTCAGTTTAGGTTGTCATTATGAAATCGGGCTTTTATTTTTATTTTATACACTTATCATTTTTAAATAATTTCATATAAATATAATTATCAGTTCAAAAATTGTTGAGAATTGTTGTTCAAAAAAGAGTTATTAGTAAAATATTTTAAGTTGAACTCTTATAACTTTTCCCCTTTCTGTTATTTTTTACCCTATCTACTACTATATTAAAGAGTTGAGGACTAAGGCTACCTCCTTGTGTTATTCCTTTTTCAATATGGATTTCATCGAATTTTTCTTCATGCATTCGCGTCCGTCCTCTTACTGTTGCATAATGCGCCTTGGTATTTGCAGTTATTCTGGACAACTTACATATTCTCCCTTCGTATGGAATCAAAGGTTTCTCTCAGATATATTAAACTCTCTTAAACTGGAGAAAGGAAAAAATATAAAATCGTTCTCAGAATCTGTCATGTTGTTAAATTTTACAGAACTAGATACAAAATATATATCCTCGAGACTATGGGCTTATTATTCCATGCTTAGAAGTACTATTAATATACTTCAGGGAATAAATATTAAAATTTATACCAAACTACAAGCGTGATTAAAGCGAAAAAGCAAAGAATAGAGAAGCTAATATTTCCTCTGAAAAATGTGAATGATTTTCTTAGTAAATCATCAGACGACAAGTACCTTGCAATATTAATATAAGATTGATTAAAGTTTTCCTTCATACATTACATTTAAGTATTTTTTTAGGATAGCACAAATCATGGAGATAATGGATGGTTGTCAGAGTAATGAGGTGTATTACATGGAAATTATTGATTTACAAGACCTCGGATCAACTTATTTAGTAATTCTGCCTAAAAACCAAATAAAAATGTCTCAAAAATATACAGGTACTGATAATTTTTACAAACTATGCAAAAAATACATGTTAACGTCTTAGTTATTTTACAAGTGATTTTTTATTTATAAGCTATCAGAAATGTAAACACACTACATATTGTTGCTTTTTTTATTTACATTTACATGCTAGGCAACTATGACCGCTCGCACGGAAGCGATTACAAACAACATTACAAGAGGTATACTAGCATTAATTTCTTCAATACCCATATCAAGTATTTGGTAAATGCGTTTATGGATGATCTTTAAAAACATTTTAAGTGTGTGAGACATCAGGCTTATGGCGCGGTGGTCGGTGCATTCTCTAGCATTTTTCTTTTTTGGGAAACAAATAAATGTTGAGGTCAACCATTCATTGGGTATGTCACCCGACTGATAAATTTCATTAAAGAGCTTTAAGGGGACATCAATGAACTCATTTTCAATTATTTTAAGGATATCAATAGGCAGTTTTTGGCATATTATAGGCAGATTACAAACAACATTACAAGAGATATACTAGCATTAATAAGTTATGCCATATAAAAGCTATTTTTAGAGTTTGAGATGCAATAATATTTTTCTAAAAAACTAAAGAACTCTGTCCAACGAGTTGGAATCACTGAGAATCTCTCATAGCTGCGGTTTGAGATTTAGCAGTCTTCTTACTTCACTGAATTAATGACATTCGGTAAGAATTTGTTTCACTGTTAGTTGGCACTGACATGTTTGACAGATATGCCGGACATCTGACGTCATCAGGAAGCTGTGTGTTAGTTTGATGTGTATACGAATTCTTCATATAATTGTAAGGTTTGTCTAGAGAGACCCGTGGGGCCAGTGTAAATGTTTATACAATAAGAGCTGTATTGCACGTAAGTAAGTATTTCTGTTGGTGAATCTGTACGCTTCCGTTTTTAAATTTTTGCATATTTGGTTAATATACCTGCATAAAGTTAGGTGTTGACGCGGTATCTGTTAAAGCAGTTTTAGTATCCAAATAGAATCCAAATAAAGGAAAGCTTAGTGTTTAATGTAGAAAAGTGGTAAAAGTGATGGATATTTTGGATAAGAGCATAATCGGTAAATTATTCCTCAATGCATAAACTAAAAGCTGAAGAGTTTGTACAAATGGCAACAGTTTTGTTTGGGAGGTTAATATGCTTTACAGCCTGTAAGACACTATGTAATTCTCCAGTATGTACGGTATACAAAAGAGGAATAAACGAAGCACAGTTGAGATTTTTTTTGGAGGTGACTGAACAGCCAACTCCAAAAACAGTTTTGGAAATATCTGTGCATAATACTTGATCAGTGATCATTGTGTATAATTAAAAAAAAATGCTTTTATCACGAGTTCTTTAGGTGTTTAGTATTTATTGAATTTTGTTAAATACGTGTTTGTTTGAGGGGGTGATTAATCTAAGGAGGAATTGGATGAAAGGGGATAGGATGAGTCAGTGTTAAGTTGCTGGCCTTTGCTGATGATATAGATGCAGTCACGCATTCAAAAATCCAAGACCAAGAGTAGGGCAGAACATCAGTATTAATGATCATAACTTCGAAGTAGTAAAGGAGTTTAAATACCTGGAGGCGATCATCACAGCGGACAACCACATAGAGGTCTCAGCAAGGATAGCTGCGAGAAATAGAGCATTATACTACCTTTTAACATTATTAAGATCGAAGCTGCTAAAAAGAAAATCTAAATTAACACTTAAAGTCGATTATTCGCCCAATTATTACATATGGCAGTGAAAAATATTTGGCCCTCAAAGAGATGAATTCACAGGGGATTGGAGAAGACGCCGCAATGCTGATTTGGTGACTCTGTATGGAACTGAAAACATATTTAGACATATCAAGGCAAACCGAATAAGATGGGCAGGTCACGTGGTACGATAAGAGGATGGCAGAGTGTTAAATACAGTGTTTTTTGAAAGACGGTAGAAGAATGCTGACATAATCTAATTTAGAGCGAATAAGTGCTTTATATACTTTAAGAAGCGACTTTTATTTGCACCCCAGTGATACTAAAACAGTGTTTTAAGAATATTTATTCTTTTGTGACAGGAACTTTTTAACCTAAAACTGCTTCCAAAAAAGGTCGTGAGTCAAATATCACCCAGTATTTCACAATAATTAAGTACAGAAAGAAATGAATTATTTATGAAAATAGCTATACGAGGCATTGAAGGCTGTCTGCTAAATTTATTAATTTTGGATTTTTTGAGGGATAAAGTTAGTTCCAAAGACTGACTCCGGGTCATTATTAAATTTATTGCTACTTGCAAAATTTTAGAACTAGTCGATACTGAACGACCGTGACAGTATAGTATTAAATCATCTGCATAGGCTACATATTTAGTGAGAGAAGGTAAATTAAAACAAAAATCTTTTATGGTGAGATTAAATAAGATAAAAATTGACGAAACACTGAAGCTTGATAAGTGTCATAGGTTTGAATATAAACAAAAGAGAACATACTATTTACTGAAACTTTAAGGTCTGAAGGAGACAAAAAATTTTTTATAAAACGTAATATATTTCTGGTGATATTCTGTTGCTTTAGCTTGATGATTATGGCTTGTCCACTAATCGTATCGAATACTCCTTTTGTTTCAATGACGACAGCCGTGACTTCATAATTTTCATTTATTGACATGGCGATATCACTCTCGTTCATGTTTTTTATTGGTAATACTATTGACGTTAGTTATTCATTCGGGAGTTTGCGGAAAAGCCATATGCTACTTTTAAAAAAATACCAAATCCAGAAAAATATTGTGAATATAGTTTATGCATATCTTCTGCAACTTTATTCGATGATGTAGGCCGTGACATAACTGCTTTAAAACACCATGGTGGATGGAAATCGTCAGCAGTGGCTGAGAGCCACAGAGCTACATAGATAATTCCAGAAAAAACAAAAATGCTACACCTAAAAAATATCAAGCTCCATACAAGTAAATAATCCTAATTCTTATGAATTCTCATTTACTTTATTTCAAATATTTCTCTTTCAAAACAAAAACAATTTATCTTTAAAATATAATAAATATCTAAAATATATAAAATATAATTGGTATATAAATAATCACATTCAACTATAATTGTTACAATTTACCGTTAGAAATTGTAGTAAATAATTGTATTTAAATATATTTTTATAACAGAATACATGTCATAATAACTAACTTTACTGTTATTTAGGAGAACATTTTTATTTTGAATTTTAAATTGAAAAGTCATGTTGTACGGTAAAGCATGAACAACCAAACAGAAATGCTTTTAATATAAACCATAAGCATGAGAATGATCAAATTACACCAACATTGAGTGCCTGGTAATGTTAGTTTGATAAAAATTTCAACCTATTCCTGATTATGCAAAAAAGTAAAGAAACGAAGTAGTAGAAAAGCAAGCAATATCAAATAAAATACCAAACGAAGTATAAACCATGCTATCTTATATTGGTAATACAAGGAAGCATTCGGTATATACCTATAACAAAAATTATAGATACCGTCGATAGTAATTTTTTAAATAGGAATTCGTCAATTTCTGCATCACATTACTCTTACAGGTTACACAAATATAATCACGTGCAGTAATGATACGTGGTACAATGAGCACTGCATATACACTATGTACAGGGTTGCATTAAGGTCTACCATTGTGATGGTAGACCGGGTTTATGGCAGATAATTTATAGTTTATTTATTTATTACCAGTTAATTTTTATTAATGGCTTAAACTAGGTGTCAATCAGCCAGCCAAAACATGACTAATATATCAAACATAAAAGTTTAATGACTACAATGTCCATAAAATGTCAACAATGAAGAGTTTTGATATATGATTAAAGTACCAAAGTTAAGATAATATAGAATAAGGTTCAAAATTAAATTAAATTTTTTCTCAATATTATTAGTGTGTTCAAACAGAGATCTGCACATAACTAATTCCAAACCTTTCAGCATAACTATAATTTTATCGAAACCGGAGGAAAGACTTGAGCACTCGCTTCTTTTTCATATGTGCGATTAAATTTCAAAATTAACTCATTTTAAAGGCAATTGTTTCAGCTTTAAAAAAACTTAGCAAAGCAAAATTACTTTATATTTATTAATAAAAAAACTATGGTACAGTAGGCTATACAATATTTTTAAAATCGAATAAAAGTAATTTTATTATTAATTTATTATTTATATTTTAAGCACGTTATATTATAATAAAATATTACAATAAATAATTGTTTGCTCCTAACGCCATCTGCTAACGTATTAACAAAGCATATGTTGTTTACTTCTTACACATCTGTCAAATTTAGACCAAATATTAAATTAATAATACAATATATATATATATATATATATATATATATATATATATATATATATATATATATATATATATATATATAAATATCAGTTGATAGTAAATTTAGTTATTATATAAACTAAATAAGATGTTTAATAGTATATTACATAACGAGACTTGTAAGAAGCTTATTACATGCGAGTAAAAAAGTTGCGCGCGAGCCGCATAGCGTCGAGCGCACTAATTTTACAAGAATGTAATAAGCTTACCACTCAAGTTGTGTACTAAACTTTTTCTACGATTATTTTCATTTATAAAAATAAAAAGTATAACAAGTAAATTTTATTTATTTAACAAAATTCGGGAACAATTTAAATTAAACATTTATTTATAATAATTAATTGTAAAATTTTGCCAATTATTTATAACTATGCCCTTGTCCGAGTTTGGCGGTTGTTCAATAATACGTGGTGAATGGTGAGATGACGTAAACTGTACGGTGTGTTCTTTTTGAACATTGGTAATTTCAGTTTATGTAAAGGTCTGTAAATTACTTTCAATTGAATTTATGATTTTATTGGCTGTTAAAGTCTTATTATTTATTGACTCGTCGACATATCCTTCGGTCGTTGTTAAAGATTTCCATTCGCCATGTCGTTTAAGAGCCATTAAATCACCACCGGCATCTACCAAAATAGTGGCAGAAGTTCGTCTTAAACAGTGATCTGTGTACATTTTGGGATCTGATAACTTAAAATATTCGGCTATTTGTTTAGAAACACCGCCTATTTTATTTAATCCTACCACCTGTTTCGTACATTTACCTCTTTGATAATTAAGAAAAAATTGATTTATTTTCGGATCGCTAATCTGTAGTCGAATTTCTATATATTGTTTGCAGATTTTATAGAAATTTCCGGAAATAACGAAAGATCTACATATTTTGGTTTTCGTATAAGGAATTTTAACCAATAACATGGTACTTAAATCATCAATGTCACAAATTTTAAGATTGTTTAACTCTTGTTTCCTACAAGCTCCACATATTCCAATAATTGGAATTCCAAGAATTAAAATAAAAGTATTATAAGTAGGCACATTTATGTTATACTTTTAAATAACATACCTTTATTAGCAAGTTCTGTACATCAGGAGCTCCATTTAAAAAAAGTTTTATGTCATCAGGATGTAAAATTTTAGATTTTTTGTTTTTAAAACCTTCTGATTGCCTTTTTAGATAAGCTCGCAATTTCGGGTAATTTTCAATATTAACATTATTTTCCAAAGTTATAACACTTCTTAACATATAATATATTGCTCATAATAAGGATGGTTTAAATTTCTTAGCGATTTCTCCAAAATAAGCCAAGAGTACGTTTTCAGAAAAAGAATTTAATTTACGTTATTTATTGTACGCCAATCCATAAATTGCTGATATACCTTTTCATATCTTCCTTTAGATTTTTCGGGTTATAGGTTCTCGGTAGTGTTCGCAGCTAACTGCATAATATTGGGTGGTGTGCTACTAAATTCATCTTCACTATTCGATGAACTCATTTTATTTATCTGTATTAAAATTACCACTATATTTACACTGACAGATGAATAATTTTTAATCTGTCAAAATAACGTCTGTTAATTCGTTTTCATGGTAACTCGACCAACTGACTTACAAGGCTTATGTGATATTACACATTTTTATAGAACTGAAGCGTAATTTTTTTTATTACGTGCTAGTCATTACGTGTCAGTATCTTTTTTGATGTATTTACTTAACATACAAATAGTAGGTAATATACAATTTACTAGTAAGAGAGTAGAAAAAAATAATAACTGTATTTCTATTAAACTATTTTTAAACAAGAGGTGTCATAAAACGTTAAATAAATGATTCAATATTGTTATTTATTCGATGACAGTCATGACATTTAAATTTTGACAATCGTTTTGAATCGAATCTTTTATTGAAATATATTCTTTTAATTTGTTATTCCTCATTTGATGACTGCATTTTGTTAGTTATTTTTCATAAAGTTTTTAATTTAAACCTGTTTAGAATCAATAAATGATGAATATAAACGAATTGATCGAGAGTAGTTAATCGAAGAAAAGAACCGCTATTTCGTGACGCTATCCATGACTCCTTCTCGTGGCGCCATTTCCGTAACACTCGTCTTAGCATTTTACTATACAGAAAAAAGTAACAAAACTCTGGTATAGAAGCTTCGCTATAAAAGTTATAACAATCAAACAATAATAATTTCACTAAAAAATTGCGAATTAATTTGTTTATAAAAGATTTAAACAAAATTATGCTTTGAACTTTAAAAATCTGGCTACTGGATGTTATAAAACAACTCAAAATAAAAATTTTAAGCTTTGGTAAAAATTTTTATGTTAATTTTTGACCAAGATATGAAACTCTTAATAACGCGCTCTGAGGCACACGGTCAGCTCGCAATAAATGACAAAAAATAACAGAAGTATTTACCAAAGCTTAAAATGTTCGTTTTGAATTGTTTTATAACTTCCATTGCCGAAACTGTCAACGTTTGCGACTCAATTTTGGTTAAAAAACAAATTAATTCACCACTTTTTAACTAAAATTTTAAATATAATTTTTTTATTTATAATGATTAAAAGTAATATGCACCTTTCAATTTAGATGGATTTTACGCATGGTACAATAAATAAATATGTGTTTATTGGATTTTATGGAATTCACGCGCGTTATTAAAAGATCTATATTTTTCAAAAAGTACATTTACCAAAGCTAAAAATGTTATTTTTAAGTTATTCTATAACTTCCATTAGCCAGATTTTTAAAGTTTATAGCTTAATTTTGTTCCAATTTCGAAACCAATTAATTCGCAACTTTTCAGTAAAATTTTTAATGTTTATTTGTTATGACTTTTTTATTAATAAAGATAAAAGATAAAATAATTGTTAAAACTAAAACAATTACCTTTAAAATGAAAGGATTTTGGAAGTTGATTTCGTATGTGTAAAAGCTGAGTTATATTTGGAAAAGCCTCATCGAATGTCTATTTAGCACTTGTTTTTTTGTTATAACTCCGGTTCTAAAAACCAGATCAAAGTTTTTCCAGCGCCATTTTGTTAATTTTTTCAAAAAAAGCAATTTTTATTGTGGTAAAATTAAATACCTTGTAACCTCGAAAACTTTTTTGGATGGTGCTAGAAAGGTGGCACCAATGGCACTGCGGACGGCAGCCATATGGTAGGTGGAGAGCGAGTCGTGGGTTCGAAATTATCTTTTGGAACCGCGAATGAGTCCAACGGACAAAATAAGTGAAGATAGGACAGGATAAGGTATATTAGAAAAGATACAGAATTAAACAAAAATATAGATGGGTAAAATTACCAAAGATAAGATAGGATAGAAAAAGGGCGCCACCTAACTTTTTGGCTTTAAAGGGGAAAATTAAGAAACCTTAGGAACGAAAAAGAGGTAACGAAAAGTTATTTAGTTTCTGAGACCAAATCCAAGGAAAGATATCAACAGTCAATTAATAAATAAATTTGGTCAACAGACTACATAAAAAATAATAAATATATTCACCTACTTACCTACGAAACTTCAGCCTGATCTTTCTTCTGGTCAAAGGTATAATAATTATTTAATATAATAAACAAACATCCAGAGGTATTGTTATATCAGGAAACTTATTAGGAGTCGAAAAATAAAATTCATTAATAAAACAAAACAATATATTCAACACCACTATGATATAGGCAGATGAATGTACACACATGTAAAAAAAAATTGCACTATCAATTATTAAAGGATGGTAAACATATAACAATAAACAGTACTATAATTACGAAATACCTTTGCAAATACAATAATATAATAAAATCATGCACAGTTTAAATTATGAGCGAAGAGAGCCTGATAGTATTTAAAAATATTCAACTAAAGTTGATTAAAGAAGTCTCTCTTTGCTGTTTATGGGCTTATCTCGAGATAACGGGTTAAAAATGTATAACAATTATAGCAAATAACAAAATGATTAAACTTAAATTCCAAAGAATACAAAGAGGTTTCAAGAATTCTGTACTATAAAAATTAAACCAGCCCGCACTTGGCTTTAACATAATTATCTGTCTCGCACAGTGGTTAACCTTAACTACAGGAGAAGAAATAGTCGACGGAGATTCGCCCAGATAGTTGAAGATACTATGATTATGATAACTTACGATAAATCTTGATGACTGCTGGACTACTTCACTAAAGCTTTTATAATACTTTACTTGTATTAAACACTGAACTTAGTTAAATTAAAGGTAGTTGATACCAATCGTTAATCTAATATGGTATTAGATTAAGAAACTCAAACATTTAAGTGTATACACACTTAAAGAAAAAATTCACAGAGACGGTAAGATAATACAGAGACGGTAATATAGGCAAGCGTCTTTACTCAAAGATCGCCCTGCCAGAAGTGATCTTCTTCCTCTCCAAATTTATAAAACTACCCAAAAAAAGGTTGCATATCCCCCACTTAAAAATGACAGGCCAGCCTGTATCAATTTCTAAGAAGATAGAAGGTTCGAACGAATATTGAAAATAACGGGACCCTTCTAGTTAGAACGTGATGAAAGATAAATCCTTTTGGATTAGGTTCTCTCAGAAAAATACTACAACGTACTTTCGACGATGTTTATTAAAGTTTAAACAGAACCCGCCTGGAACCGGAAAGGACTATTCGAGGATTAACCAAACCGGCGTCTTTTGATAAGTAGATTCTTCCGTAATCTGAGAAGTCGGTATGTTCCAATAAAATTATGGATGTGCGAGCCCACCCGCGTATTTGTTATTTGCAAATACGGCCATCGGCGTCTCAGCAACAGGGGTAAATGGATTAAAACTTATTTAATATTTTAATTATAAAAAAAATGTTACAACCTCTAATAGATAGAAGATAGGACAATTTAATGCATTATAAGTTCCTTTAGTTCCATTAGCTACGAGACTAAGGATATTAAATGGAGCCTGTATACTATATTATCTTAATATTATTCTGAAGCTATTTTCTAGTATTAAATTAATGCAACTTACTAGTTTTGTTGAGAATAATCCACAATTTACTTTAAAATTAAATTTATTTGATGTTTCGATTTCCACTTCGGAAATCGTTCTTAAAATACCTAAAAATTTCTGAAGTGGAAATCGAAACGTAATCTACTCAAGATTAGTAATAAACTCAAAGAAGAGTAATAAACTCAATTTTTTATTATAAACTCCATATTTCAATCGCACAGAAAGTATTTTTACTTGGGTACTAAAGTGTTGAATGGGTTGTATAACTATTGGGTACATAGTTACGTAGAAAATGGTATAAATTTTTCTTAGAATTGTCAAAAATTTACAGATGACAGTAGAATGTGCTCAAAATATGAGGTAACTAATTGTTTTACATTTTCAATTTGTTTACGTAAAACATAGATTTGTGGCCAGTTTATTCAAAATTTGAAGTAGTAAGTATTGACATTATTACATAATAGTACATTTGACTTTGGTTAATTCTTAATCATTAAACAAGACGACTAATCTTGGCATGGAAGTTTTAAATTGGTATATCTAAAGAGCTTTGTGTTGAGAAAATTTCATCCATTACTGCTCTATTGGAGAATATAGCACTTAGTCAGAGAGAGATAGCAGGAAAATGTTGTGTATCTCAGATTTAGTCAAAAACTCTAACAGAAGCGACCTGTGACATCAGTGCGGAAGGGCCGGTATAACAAAAAACATTTAGTCACACCAAGGTCGCAACGAATTTAAAATAAATTTAGCTGTAGCACACAGAACTGCCACGTATGGAGATTTAAAAAATAAGTTAAAAGAAGCAGGATGCTCAGTATCGGTGGCCACCGTACGCCGAAATTTGTATGATATCGGCTTCAAATATCACAGGCCTGTTAAGAAGCCAAAACTATCACCACAAATACTCAAAAAACGCTTAGCTTTGGCCAAAATCCATGAAGACTAGTCTTGATGATTGGCGTAAGGTAAATTACTACAATCCACTTTATTTTCGCACTTTATAATTGTTATTCACATTCACAGGTCTGCTTCAGCGATGAAGCCATATTTCAAATTATAAATAAGGCCCAGTTTGTCCGAAGACTTCCAGGGGAAAAATACTAAAAGGGGTGTTTAGTTAATACAATTAAATATCCCACCTCAGTAATGATATGGTCGGTGATTAGTGGCAAAAGTATGGGACGTTTGTATGTCGTAAAAGGAACCATGCGCAAGACCAATATAAGAGGGTTTTGCAGACAAGATTGGTTCCACAAGTAAACGAATGGTTTGGTAACAGCCATAAGATATAAATGCAGGATGGAGCATATTGCCATAGAGCTAAAAGTATTAAAAATTTTTTGTTAGAACAAAAAAATCCGCTCTTACTATGGCCCGGGAACTAACCAGACATGGACCCCATTGAAAATATCTGGGAGTGCGTAAAAAGAGAGTTAGCCAAAGAAATAATTACCAACATGGTTCAGTTGATAGAAAGAATAATTTTTCATTGAAATCACATTTAAAATCTCTGGCAGTTATTTCATCTTCGACATCTTCTCTCCACGACCGCCTGGGTCTACCTCGTTTTTTTCTAGTGGATGGAGTTCATTTTTCTATCTTTTTTGGTCATCTATTTTCAGGAGTTCTCTGTATGTGTCCATACTAGTTTTCGCCAAATTTCGCAAAAACCAGTTTTCGCCAAATCGCGCAAATGATGGAGTGTCAACCTTCCATAGAGGTAATAATCCACCAATGAAAAACAAGAAGAAGTATACAATTCTTGTCTGTTCTTAAATCTTCTTAAAATGTAAATAAATTTGTTTACTTTTAATGTCCCATGTCTTTTTTTTTATTAAAAAAAATAAACTGTATTTTTTTCTTTTAAAACAAAATTCTGAGAATTCAATCAATTGACACTACTGATAAATCAGTAAACAAATATTATACAGGGCGATGTTTCAGTATAATTTAAAATAACTTATACCTTTTAAATTTTGGAAATGGCTAAAAGAGTTATATTATTTAAAATGTATAATAGCTGTTGTAGTAATAAATAGTTTTTCAAAAAACCTTAATTTTTGCAAGAAAAGTTATATTTTTTAAATCTACAGAAGTGCTTCTATAAAGCACTTTTAGTTAAACGATTACACTGGATGAAATAAAAACAAGAGAGGTTAAGTCGCATTTATTTAGTAAAAAATACATAGATTATATTAAAAACATATAACTAAAAATCTTCAATGCTGTTTCACTCTGTATTTACATATTAGTATACAAATATAACAATTCCTAGCAAAAACTTTAAGTAGTAAGGTAAGTTATGACGTCAGGAACGTTATCGTTTTTGGTTGGAACTCGTTGGGGTTGCAAGTAGGGTCTATTTATAAGCGCTGGACTTCTTAATAAATATTGTGAAACGGGCACGGCGTTAGCTCTTTCTTGATTAGGTTCATAAATATCGGCTAATGCTAACGTCAGCAAAAGAAGGATGCCAAAACTGACCTAGACAAAAAAGGAGGTAATACAGACTATCATTTATGTAACACAAAAGTTTCTATATATGTTGCAATGCAGTTTATTAATCTATGAGATAATTATCTTTAAGGAATTATTAAAATTAATGAAGACTTTTAAATTCAACCGAATTTTTTAAAATCTGGTAAACGATATGTTTTTTAAGAAGTAGTACTATGATAGTAACCAGCTTTCAAAAAATGTAATATGTCAATGTTTCGAAAAAAATTGGCACACACGTTAGTCATATTAATAAATATATTGGCAGAATTAACGCATTTCTTCAATTAATCTTAAACATAAAAGTTTCGCTGCGATGCTATGTCTTCTCTGTCTTCTTTTATGGTGTTAAATAATATGACCTTGAATGAAAATATGTGCAGTAGATTAAGACGAAGCATTTGAGATGTGGTTACATCGGAAAATACTTAGGATACCATGGACTGACCGAGTCGTAAATGAGGAGGTCCTCAGAAGAACCGAGAAGTACTGACCCCCATCAAATCTGAAAAGTTACAATACTTCGGGCACATTATGCAAAATGAATCCGGATAAGCCCTCCTACAAGCCGTCCTGCAAGGAAAAATATTTGAAAAGCGAGGTCCAGAAAGTAGAAGAACATCCTGGTTTAAGACCACATCTGTGCAGCTTTTTCGCGCTGATGCAGATAAGATAAAGATTGCCATGATAATCACCAATATTCGTCACGGCACATCAAGAAGAATAAAAGTCTTAAGCAAGCAGTTTCGCTTAAAATATTGAAGAACTATTCTATTTCATGTTGAGAGTCTGGTATTTTTAATGCAGATAGTAACGGTTAAAGCAGATCTAGAATTGAGCAAGCCGGAGCGCTTTTAGAAGAATGTCCAAGGTATTATGTAACAGAGACCTAAAATTGACATTGCGGAACCGCCTACTTTGCTGCTATATGTTCTCGATCTTACTTCATAGTGTCGAATCTTGGACTGTGTATAATAAGGATTCAAATCATTTTAAGGCTTTAAAAATGTGGTACGATAGAAGTTTCTTAAGTAAAGAAGATTCGAAACTCCAAAATACAAGAATATCTCAGCACGACTACTAAGATTATAAAAACCATCAAGAAGAGAAATCTGAAGTACTTCGGACAGGTAATGAGAGGACCCAAATAAAGGTTATTACAAAATATTATGCAAGGGAAAATAGCAGGCAAATGCAATACAGGACGAAGAAAGACTTCATTGTTGAAGAACTTGCGAGATTGGTATGGTATTGATACAAGCATGATATTTATGGTGGCAGTAAATAAAATTAAAATAGCTGTGATGGTAACCAACGATCTAAAAGGGCATGGTACGTGAAGAAAAAATATTAGGATCAATAACTTCTATTTCTACGTTTGTGATCCGTTAGTGTAATACTGTGGAAGTGGAAAATTATTATAAATCAAACAGAAAATGATGTGTACAATCGAAAAAGATAACTTTATAAATCAAATATACTACAAAATAACAAATTTTAATATTGATGAATGTTTTAAAATTTGGTTAGAAACAAAATAAAATAAAAGGATTTATTATTAAAAAAGGTTCAAAATTAATTATAACAAAAAGGAGGCCATAACAAGTATAGAAAAAGTAATGTAAAAACATTGGCTAAAGGAGAATAAAAACTTCATTAAAGTATCGATTTAAAAATGCTCAAAATAAATTAATCTACGTGATAAGAGCCGGTAGTCAGGTTTATAATGTAAAACAGTATAATATAGACATAACGTTTATTAAACATTATCCCAAATTTTTGGCTTCAATTCTAAATCACATTTTCTATAATTTATCAACTATAAATCAATCACCACCCTAATGTAACACGTAATGTTCTTATTATTCAGTAGAGAAAGCACAATTGACCTGTCAATATTAAAAATTGCTAACTGTCGTGAAGCGATTCTTTATTAAAATGACATTAATATAAAAGTATTACGTGTGGTATTTAACTAAAATTCAATTAAAAATTATTAACTGGTCCTGGTAGTATACTCCGCAAACTACATTATGTACTAGAGTTTACGGTCACCAAGGTGTTGACCTATTTACAACAAGAATGATAATGATTATCGACTATTTTTAGCTATAGTCAAAAATATTTTTTTTTATAATTAGTAGACATTTTCTGGCCAAAAAATCTAAAATTCGTTATTATCTTACTAAGCATTTTTTTAGGAATTATTAAAAAGTCGTATAATTACAGAAAATACAGTAATACTCACTAGCTGTTTCATGGTGTTTAGATTTTGCAAAACACAATGTGTTTTCAAGAATGTTGACGGATTCAGTAAGAAAAGGTTTATATATATTTATAAAATATTCATTGGCGTACATGAGATTAGAAAAAAAAAAATAAAATTAATTTTTAAAATTTTCATAAAGCACAACTGTACAATACTCGATAGTACACGTGTTTCAACATGTGTACTATCGAGTCATCAAAATGGTAAATGGAGCACGCCATGCAGGTATTCTTCTTTCGGTTGAAAGGTTAGTCACTCCCACATGAAAATAGATAACACAATCTAATTGGTTGTTTAAAGTTTTCTGCTTTCTTTAAAACCCATATTTAGAGAAAGTAAGATAATGTAAAAAACTTTTAAGCACTTTTGACTAATTTTTTAACCCTCACAGAAGAGTAATTTGTCAGAAATATAATAATTAAACAAACAAGGTCATTCAAATGCAAAGAACGAACAGGTAAATATGTATTTATTTAAAATAAGGATGCAAATATAAAGTATGAAGACTTGCAGAGTTGGATGAAAATTACGTTGACCTGATCAGTGCCCTGATCATTAAAACAGCAATATCTGTCTTCTAGTATATGATCACACCAATATTTGTAATAATTAAGATAATGTAATGTCATTTTTCTTAGTATCTGAATAAATAACAGAGATACAAACTGGGCAGGATATAAAGAGTCAGTAGAAATCTAGGGGAAAGTATGAACTTGTTTAAAGGCGTAGAGGCCATCCATTCGGCAACAAAAATGGTAAGCTAAGCTATTATGGCGGCTTACCAGAACTCTGTTCGGATAAAAACAAGGAAGAATACGGAGAGTCTGGTGAAACCACCGCTCTCCAGTAGAGAATCTAAGGGCGATATTCCAATAGCTAATTAACAACGCCAAAATAACCAAGAGTAAGATGCCTACTAGTATCAGCTAACTCCGTACAGTAAATCAATTCGGAAAGCCAAAAGGAATTCATGGAGAGAGTGTTGCGGGAAGATAACAGGTATCCCAGTCTGCTGTCGATTTATTAAGTCCTACCACAGAAGGGTGCTACTATTAAAGAAGTAGGTTTCCTAAAGAAGGCTAATGGCAAATTTACGGAGACCAATGACGAAAGTCTTAAAGAACTCCTAAGCACACACTTTCCGGCCTCAATAATTCTAAATAATGCAAATTGATAAAACAACATAGACCGAAGATCGACTAGGCCCAGTTCTAGAAATTTAAAAATAGCCACATTAATTACAAGAAAAGGAGAATTAGGTGAGCTATGAATGCATTTCAGTTATATAAGTCTTCAGCGATAGTTGGTATATATCCGATATTTTTTCATAATAATTGAAAGTATTGGTAGCATACACCTGCAATCTCCTCAAAGCTAGTTTAGAATGAAGATCGTACCAGAAATATTGCAAACGGTTAAAGTCATATACTTGCCAAAGCTAGGTAAGGTATCAGACCTAACACAAAAGTCATAATGCGCAATACGCCTATCGATTTTTTTATTAAAAACGCTGGAAGGTCTGGATAAGTACATAAGAGACAAAGTGGTAAAAGATAATCCTCTAAACCATCATTAATATGCATACCAACCTGATAAATCTACGAACTCAGCGTTGGACGATCTAAATAGGCTTATCTTAAAGTCAATAAAGGACAAGGAGATAGCAATGGTCGCTTTTTAAGATATTGAAGGAACATTTAATATTGATACCACCAATTTTTTGGTTAAAGCAATGAGTAGACGAGGCACATCTGTTATAATATGCAGATGGATATGGACATACCTGGAGAATCGAACAGTAATATTTACTCTAGGTAAAGCAACCTCCAAGTGGAGGCTGTCCAGAATGAGGAGTTCAGTCTCGTCTACTTTGGATAACCTTGGTGGATGATCTTCTAAAAAATCTGCCCAGAAAAGACTTTTGCTGTCTGGGATACGCTAACGATATTGCAAATTCGTCAGATTGTATCTGGGAGAATAGAAGCAGCCCTAAATACAGTTTATAACTGGTGTAAACATACTAATAGTCAACGCTTAAAAACACAAATCCACAACTTCACAAAAAAGACAGAAGTATTACCAGACAGAAGGCCTAAAACCACTGGTGCTGGTAGGGACAGATATTATATTTGCCAAAGAAATAAAATATCTGGGCATATATTTTGATCATAAGCTTACATGGCATACTCACATACCAACCACACAGAAACCTACTATGTCCTTGGGCAGATGTAGAAGAATGTGCTGTAAGAGACAACCTATGAGTATGTGACGGGGTGGACAAAGAAGCTACGTGAACCTATAGCCGCAATAGAGCGTAGTCCTGCTGAATCTATCACCATTTCATATCTTTATACAGGGCGAAGCCATATATGTGACGCGCAGATTAATACATAGTCAGCAACACATAAGTCAGGCGCATAGCGCTGAGAATAGAAAGCTAATCGAGGATCAGATACTTCTTCTAAATGTGCCTATCTTCTAGAGATGTTGGTGACGACATTGACCCATCTTATTCTATTCACAGCAGCTCGAAATAGATCAGTTGACGTTAGACCAGTCCATTTCCTAAGATTGGGCAGCCAGGATATAAGTCTACGTCCAGGGCCTCTCTTACCCTCAATCTTGCCCTGTAGAATCAACTGTAGAAGTCGATACTTATCATTACGTATGATGTGACCGAAGTAAGCCAATTTTCTGTTTTTTATTTTTTTGTTTTTCTGTTTTTTTTTTTATCGGATACTGTAATTGGGCAACCCATCAATGCAACAATTACGAGATATAGCTTTGACAAGGTGTACTCGTAGAAGCGGTAGCTACCTGGTATACTGACGGCTTAAAAATATCGCAGGGTGTAGGACCCGATATACTAGGGACAGAGCAAGATATATATTTTTCGGTAAGTCTATCTAAGAATGTCTCAATATTCTAGATGAATATAATGACAATCCGTTACTGCGTGAAAAAAATATAAAGGCAGAAAAGAACGTATCGTTTAACTACCATCTTCGCAGATAGCCAGGCAGCGGTTTAGATACTTAATTCTGTAGATGTCTATTCTAAGCTAGTATGGGATCTTCTAGGTGCGCTTTAATAAACTAGGAGACCTTAGTGATGTTACGGTAGCCGGAGTACAGGGGCATGAGGGTCATAACAGCAAATCACCAGGGTAAAAAGATGCGAAACAGTTTATTATAGAACATTCGCCAAAATGTACGACAGAACTGATAAGCAAAGACAGGTAATCAGTCAAAACCATAGTAGGTCTGGTAGCTGAAGAAAATCCACCAAAGAAGAGCTACATGGAAGGTACAGTCTCGGAGTTATTAAAATTTTAATAAGGGTCAGGCTAGAGGGGTTAGAGGACAACAATATATTTGAAAAGGTCACAGTGGAATAGGCCAAAAGCCACCTCATTATATCTACCTAGTATCTGAATACTTTTTACTTTTGTAAGCAGTACAAGTATTAAACGTATACGTGTTGTGACCACGTATTACCATTTTATCAAAAATTTTCCATAAACAGAACGTCTTAGTAAAATTGTAAGCCCGTTGTCAAAATATGACTAAACAATTTATATTTTATATATGCTATAAATATTATGACATAATTTGTAGAGTATATAAATTGGTAATTATAAAATGTAAAAAGATGACAAGAAAAAAATAGAGTATAGTTGGTCTAGTGAAACTTTTTTCAATTTTAAATTTTAAAATATTTTTTTGTCTTGTGGACGATATTAACATATAGCTGTAATTTCTATCTCACTATGTAGATTTTTTATGTTAGGTATACCAAATATTTTATTCATTACTTATTATTTGTATTACAAATATTTTAACTGAATAATAAAATAACAAAAACAAAAACGAATAATTGTTTAATAGCAAAATTAGACTTAAATTTTACATTATAAAACTAAAATTTTTTAACATCTGATCAAAAAAAGTCTAGACACACACTAACTTTTTTCTGCAACTACCAAAACTTTGCGCATAATTTCTGAAGCAACAACGATTACAATTGGCAAAAATGAGAAGGTTAGATCTTCATCTTATTACGCCGTCTCCTTCCAAAAAAAAGGTATTAGATATTGCATTTTTAGTTTTGGAAATTGCAAAACAGAGGATTTCTGCAAATGAGCGATTAATTCAACTCCTCAGATCTACCATTTATGTTGAGTTAACCATACATTCTGCCCTTTCTACTGATCTTTTACCCTGTGTTTGTCCCTTTATCACTGAAGTAACTCATATCTATTACCTTTTAATATATCACCCAAGTACTGCATTTTTATTTCTTTGACAACGTTTAATAGTTATTTTTGTTTACTAATACGCCTTAGATACTCAACTCTTGTATTTTTAAAATTCGCTGTATATACCTGTATACATATGTTTCAAAAACCTGTATTATCTTTACGGTTTGTGAGTTCTTTATTTAAATTTTCTTTTAACAGAAATATAAGAAGAAGACAAAATTTGTCTTTAAGATCAGTGAGAATTATATATATTTTCGTTGGCTAGATAATATTGCGTATCGTAAAACATATTAAGAGAGGACGTCTGAGGTGGATAGGGCATGTAATGCGGATGGAACAAAATGACCCACCTAGAAAAACACTCCTTGATAGACCCATTAGTCAAAGAAGAAGAGGAAGACCCAGAATAAGGTTCGTTGATAACATATACGAAGATATGAGAAATATGCGAAAACATGCTTGGCGGAGAAAGGCGATGGATAGGGACGACTGGAGAGATATTCTTTAGGAGACTAGGACCCACGCATGGTTGTAAAGCCAGAGTAATTCTGATAGATAATATTGGCACTAGAATCTTCATTGACAAATTTGGTGAATAGAAATGACCAATCAACAAATACAGCAATATCGCCTTTGAAATCAAACGTTAGTTTTAAAGTCCATCTAAAAAAAGGTATGGACTTGCGACAGAAGAAGAAGAAAAATGTGGAGTGTGGGGGTGCATATATATCTAATTTTTCTGTTCTCCTTTCTAAAAGCCGTGTTTTATATTTCGGTAGTATTAGATCAGACCCTTGGGTCCCTTACATAATGATGTTATATATTGGAATTAAAAAACGATGTAATCGCAGAACAGCTGTCTCTGTATTAAGAGTTAGTTGTGGTGCGACTGTCTGATAATTTACCGATCAAATATGGTATAAGTCATGTGTACGTTTATTTTGTGTTTGAGCGTCTACGTGCGAGTATGTGACTGTGTGACTATGTGTTGGTACAAAAATCTACAGTGAGTGGTTTATTTACAGCCCTATGTCATGGCCTTAATTGATACGCGGGTGTTTATTAGGTCACACCATATTTATCTGTATCGTACGGTCGTTCATACTTATAGGAAGTTCCTTATTAGCCCTTGAGAGGTACTGTCCCGGTGATAAAATTTTATCACTGAGTCTGTTTTAGGTGAAGTACTGAAGAGCTTCGACTCATAATCTCAGACCGGCATGGTACCTATAATTCTGCGTGTCGCTTTACTTTCATATATTTGTGTATATATAACTCTGTCATAGATAAAATAAGCAAGATCCTTCATAAAGACGACATCAGAATCAGTTTCTAACTATACAGAGTAATTTCGTATTTTTTGCCTTTTGTCAAATATTCACCATTATTACCGTCTTTTTCTTCTTGTGTATATTCTATGGCAAAACTAAAGAAAAATAAGAATCCGGACCCAGATGAAATACTTGTGAATACATGAAATGTTAAAGGAGGGGAGTGAAATTATTCTCGAAGAATTGAAACATTTTTTCAACGAATGCCTTCACAGAGGAGAAGTCCCAGATGATTGGAATGAAGATTTGACAATACTTCTATTCAAAAAAAGGAGACAGGAGAGATCTGAAAAACTATAGGCCAATCTTCCTACTGTCCCAAATGTACAAACTGTTTATGAGAGTAATAACTAACAGGTTAACGTCGAAGCTCGATAGCTATCAACCGGTAGAGCAGGCAGGATTCCGAAAGGGTTACAGTACGGCGGATTATTTTCTTACAGTCAGAACTCTAATAGAGAAAGCCAAGGAATATCACTTAAACTTATACATTGGCTTCGTTGATTATGAAAAGGCATTCGACTCCATAGAACTTTCGGCAATAGAGAGAGCTGTTAAACAACTGCAGGATAGACTCCCGATACAGAATCATCATCATAAGTGGCTCGACAATCCGTTGTGGATCTTGGCCTGCTCACAAAGAAGTCGCCACTCCTATCGATTCCTGGCAACTTCCCTCCATCTTCTAACCCCTAGAATCTGTAGGTCTTCTTCCACATCATCAATCCATCTCATTCGTGGTCGTCCTCTGCTTCTTGTGCCCTCTGGTTGTAAAAATGTTAATCTCTTCGTGTATTCGTGATCTGACATCCTAGCAATGTGTCCAGCCCATCTAAGTCTCTGCACTTTAACAAACTTCACAATATCTGGATCGGTGTATAACTGATACAGTTCAAAGTTGTATCTTCGACGCCATAGCCCATTTTCATTTACGGCCCCAAAAATCTTTCTAAGAATTTTTCTCTCAAAAATACCAAGAAGTCTTTTATCATTTTGAGATAAGATCCACGTTTCAGCCCCATATATCAAAACTGGTCTTATTAAGGTCCTTTATATATTAAGCTTTAGTGCACGTTTTATATTTTTATTTTTTAAATATCTCCGGAGGCCGTGAACAGTTCTGTTTGCTATTGCTATGCGTCTTTTTATTTCGTCGCTTGTCGTGTTTGTTGCGTTTACTAGCGATCCAAGATATGTAAATTCTTTGACTTGCTCAAAGGTATGGTTGTTAATTTGAATTATTTCTTGGATATTTCGAGGGTTTTTAGAAACCAACATATATTTGGTTTTTTCCTCGTTTACCACAAGTCCTAATTCACTTGCTGCGTCCGCAAGCCTTGTAAAACACTGCACCATGTCTCTCATACTTCTGCCCACTATAACTATATCGTCAGCGAATGCGAGAATTTGCGTCGATCTATTAAAAATAGTTCCATTCATTCTAATATTTAATTGTCTGATTGCCTTTTCCAAGGCAATATTAAAGAGCAGACACGCCAACGCGTCCCCCTGTCTTAGACCATTATTAATGTCAAAGAACGTAGAGTTTTCTCCTTCAATTCTAACGCATGAGCTTACGTTTTGCATTGTTAGGTGGGTCAACTTAACTAACTTAGGTGGGATCCCAAAGTCTATCATTGCATTATATAATGCAGTTCTTTTCACACTGCCATAGGCTGCTTTGAAGTCAACGAAGAGATGGTGTGTTTCTATGTTATATTCTAGTGACTTTTCTAGAATCTGCCTATGTGCTTGAATTTGATGTGTAGTTGACTTTCCAGCAGTAAATCCGCATTGATATTGACCAACAATATCCTTTGTAAAATGTTTAAGTCTTTCAGATAATACATTGCCGAAGATCTTATACGCAGATGCTAACAGAGTAATGCCTCTATAGTTCTTACACTCCAGTTGATCCCCCTTTTTTTTTTCCCCCGATACAGAATGCTCATACATAATATTTACAAGAAAGCTACAATGAAAATACAAATAGATGCGAAAACCAAAGCTATACCAATCAACAGAGGAGTTTGCCAGGGAGATGTTATCTCACCAAAGCTATTCACACTTAGACTGGAAGACGTATTCAAAGACATTAACTGGGCAGATAAAGGAATAAATGTTAATGTAAGAAAACTAAGTCATTTAAGATACGCTGATGACATTGTAATATTCGCTACAAGTTTCGAAGAACTATAGACTATGATGACGCAACTATTTCAAGCTTGGAAAAAAGCAGGTCTTAAGATGAACTTGAAAAAAAAACAAAAATAATGACAAATACACCGAACATTCGAGAAATAACGTTGAACGACATAAATTTAGAAACAGTAAGCGAATACATCTACCTGGGACAGATAATGAAAGTTAACAAAGAAAATCAAATTGCCGAAATTACCAGAAGAATAAGGTTAGCGTGGGCAGGATTTGGAAAACTGAGTTGGATCTTGAAAAGAACTAAAATAGAACAATATTTAAAAACCAGAATTTATGATCAGTGTATCCTCCCTATACTCACGTATGGTTAACAGACTTGGACACTCACCAAGTCTAATACGGATAAAATAGTAAAAGCACAAAGAGCGATAGAAAGATCAATGCTCGGGGTGAGACTTATAGACAAAAAACAAACAAATGGATTCGAAGCAAATCCAAAGTAAAAGACACAGGAGAACATGCTGCAAAATTAAAATGGAGCTTCGCAGGACACAATGTCCGACTGAAAGATAAGAGATCGAACCACGCAATACAACAATGGAGACCATATTTAGGAAAGAGAAGCAGAGGAAGACTACAAATGAGATGGACTGATGACATTAAGAAGATCGGAGGACACAACTGGAAGCAAGTGGCGCAAAATAGAAGACACTGGATTGATTTGGGGGAGGCCAATATCCAAAGTTGGATTACTTAAGGATGAAGACGAAGAAGAAGAAGTATATTTCATCCCTGTTCCTGATTCTGTGAAAGGAGATCGAAACGTTGAGATAAAATAAAAGTGAGTGTCGGAAATTGTACAAGATCTGGGAAATTTATGAATACCTAAATTGTAAGTATAAATCCTTATATGCCTTAGAGAAAGATGTAACGATTGACGAAAGCTTGCTCCTTTACAAAGACATACTTGGTTGGGTTCAATATATCCCAAACAAAAGAGCACGAATTTTGTTTGGATGCATTTTGCACAATATAATATCTAAATTTGATGAACAATATACAGATCTGCCGGTGTCTGCCCGTATTCTTAAGGTACTAATAAAACCTTTGCAATTGAAAGGTCACCCTTTGACCTTTCAAGTGAGACTCATTGCTAATGATTTCAAAAGTTTCGGTGAGTACTATGAGTATTGTTACTTTTGTCAGAAACTATATGGCTATTTGTTCCAAATATACTTAAGAAAGTGAAAAATAATGTTAGAGGCCATTGGCAACTTTTTCGTGACACAGAGTAAGTTCCTTTTATAAAAAAAATATAGTTATCAACGGTATCAGCACCTCCCTTTGTTGTAGTGTAAAATGTAATCATTGTTGGTTTGTATGCATCGCCACTTTCTGGATCAGTCTCATTTTTTTAATGTATTGTTGACAATAATGTAACTATTTTGTTTTGCTTGGGCTTGTAGCTAAAGCGAACAATCGATTAAAACCAATTATCGAAAGTTAATTTCTTCCAATTTCAGAAAGTGGAGAAGATGCGCTATTGTCAACTTTATAGAGCCCACCTGGTTGAGTGTTAACATACACCTATAGATTAAAGGTGTAATATGACATGGAATCAAGAGGCGCTAATATTTTGATTCCATACTTTGCAGGTTTATTCAGTATATATTGCCGAAATCCACATTTGCCGCGAAATGACTAAAGTGTTTTATCAATAGTCACAAATTTACTTAGGGCATAATTGACTTTGCATCGTTCAACAAATCCATCAAAAAATTTTCTTATAGGAGATAGCTTATCGTATTGTTTCCGTTCCTCTCTATCTTAAGATGGTCAAAGAGCCCGAAATAAATATTGAAATCGATTAGTTCCCATTGTAAGACGACAAATCTCCATCGCCGGTTCCATCCTGTGCGACAAATCTCTCAAATGTAGGTGTGATGACCGCAAGACTCCAGCAAAATATAGATTTATGATTTATGCTTTAGTTTCTTCCATATTTGTACTGGTAGCATCTCTTTTTCTACTGTAATTTGTCCAAAGCTTTAGAATATATTTGTTTGTGTGTTCAACTATTTCGCTGATGGGGTCTGGAAAAAACAATTGTCAAGCATCAATGACGGTTTTTGCTTCTCTGGCTTTTTGAATTACTCCAGAAAACTATATTTCTGCTTCGGGTCTTTTTTTTTGAAGCAGGTACGGGAAATTTATTCCACAACGTCTTTTTGTCCCTTCCCACAAAAACAGACGAATATTTAGATCTTGCTAAGTTTCATTTAAATCTTATAGTTCTTCTCCTTCTGATTGCTCTGAATTAAAGTCGTGATTTTTGTTTTACAAAACGTCATCTTGGTCTTCAGTCTCAGCCTTTAGTCTATCTCATCGTCGCCCTCAATTTCAGCACATATGGCTAAAATACGCTTTATTTCTTTCTAGTAAGAAGACATAACCTGCAAATAAAAAAATACTATTACAAATCATCATACATGTGACTATATTTTTCACTAAAATACTTGGCTTAAGAAATGTGATAAAAAGAATCACACACAGGGTTCACTTACCGTATTATTAACTGTAAACAGCACACCAATATCTAAAACTGTGAAGCTGCAACACAAATATCTTTGATACTTATGTACACTCACATGGTCAAATCACTACAAAAATATTACACTGTATCTCTCAAAGGCCAAATAAAAACTGAAATGATATAACGCCAGTCGGTAAGGGGAAAATCGCTTAGAGCATTCCAGGAAGGTCAGTACCACCACCACTATACAAGTGGCGTCATTTTAAAATTTATCACAGCTCGGTCCTTTCGACTGACAGGCATGTTTTAATCTGAATAAACACATTGACCTATACCTGATACAGCTGATAATAGCTAATAAGTTGTTCCTCAAAATGAATGGCTTTTCTATTTTATTTTTTTTAAAGCAGCTTTTACGTTTTGACCATCCTTATTTATAATTCTAATCGGTCCTTTCGACTGACAGGCATGTTTTAATCTGAATAAACACATTGACCTATACCTGATACAGCTGATAATAGCTAATTAGTTGTTCCTCAAAATGAATGGCTTTTCTATTTTATTTTTTTAAAGCAGCTTTTACGTTTTGACCATCCTTATTTATAATTCTAATAATTTTTAAATTTTGTTGTAAAATTTAGGACGTTATGAAAGATTTAATATCTTTTAGGGCCGGTTGTTCGAACGCTAATTAAAACTTGATTGTATTCAAATATTTAATTAAAATCAAATGCGTCACATTTTGAGGTTATGTTGACTGATTCATTTTATTCAATTTTATTATTTTGCGTTTTAATTTAAAATAAACCATAATTAAACTTCTTTTGATGTTAATTTTATGTTTCTATTTACAAATCAATAATAATAATATGCAATTTTTAATAATTTTGATAGCTGCTGTGTCTTATTTGCTTGTAAGTAAATATTTGATTACAATCAAGTTTTGATTAGCGTTCGAACAACCGGCCCTAAATAACACAGCAGCCTATTAAATATTGAACTGTGAACAAATAATATATAATGATAATAACTATATTTTAAAAATGAATATTAAAATAATACAATTTGGATAATAAAATAAAGTTGAAGATACCCAGCACATACTTCTAAAGAGCTCTTTTAGCTACGCTTATGATATATGCAACCTTGAGGTAATCACTTGGTTTATTTTTTATATACTACCTTTGCTTGTGTATATTAGTCATTACATTTCCTTCAGAATTTCTGGTGTACGTGCTCGTCCTTTTTTTCTACAGAGAGACTATTTTCTTTCGTCACAAAAAATATTGGTAATATTAACAATTAAGTATACCAATTAACATATTTGTTTGGTGATTTGAAGATTCTGCACATATTTTATATTATACTTGGTGTCCCATAATTAACTAGATATTATTAATCAAGAGATAATAAGCACAAAAACAAATATTTGGTTGGCTTAATTGAAATTTAACGAAAACAAACAAAATTTAGATAGTTATTTGTCAAATAAATTTTAATAAAAAACCAGACATTTTAATAAGCAATAGCTATTATTATCATTCTGAATTCCCGCTGAAAGTATGTCATTATCAAAGCAAACTTTTAAAAATAAATGGTTTGTAATATTTTATTTGGAGGGTGCACCTTTTATTTAAAGCACCTTTCAGTCTTAATGTGAATTATTTTGACATGAGTGCTACGGTGTTACTGTGGAATGGCCCCCAAGATCTCCAGGACTAACTCTACTGGACTATTTTTTATGGGGGTATATCAAGAATATAGTATATCGTGACGATCCCACAAAATGGGATAATATGAAAACTCGTATTCAAAATGCCTTTTGCCATCGTCCAATATGAAATGCAACAAAGCGTTCGACAATCCTTTATTAACCATATACAACTGTGTCTTGAACATTTATTAATATAGTTAATAATGAATTTATAAAAAATATAGGTTATCAGTTAGGTAAGTTAGTTAGGTAAATATTATTTTGTAATTACTTTTTAGTAGCATATATTTTATTGATTCTTTCATATTTTAATTTATATTAGGTTAGCATTTTAAACGCTAGGTTACACAGCCTTATACCAAAAGAAAGGTTGTAATATTTTCTACAAAATGCAATACTAACATACAGTTCGTTTTTTGCTAATAGTTTCCCTGTATATTTATAAATTGCTATCAAAATTGGCACAGAGGCATAATCTTAGACAAGAAATAGTATTTTATTTACAATTTTACGTTTTGTCATAGAGGGCGCCACGTGGATAATTCCTAATGATCAAATTGAGTCTAAACTTTTTAGTAATTTTTATTAGAAAATATGACGTAAACATCATTTTTACGTAAAATTGGTACTCTTGTTTAAACATGATAATTTCAACCGTTTTCGATAAAAACGCAGTCGAACAGCTTAGAGTCTTAAAAAAGGATTTCAAATATTATTTCATTTATGAAAAGTATGCTTTGGACTGTCAGATAATTGTTGTTGGTAAATGTCATTTGTTTAGAGTAAATTATTTTTGATGTGACAGTATAGTGTAATGTTGCATTTTTTAAAAGTAATCATTACTTTTTTTTATTGAAATGCCTCGTCACAATTATTTTACTAATGAAGAAATGCGAGATATCATTTGCGTATACGCACAAGAAAATTTTTGCGGTCGCTCGGCAGCCAGACGGTATGGAATGTTATAGGCAAACAGAAGGCAACCAAATCACAAAACTTTTGCTGATGTTTATTCAGAATACGTTGGCAAAACTGTAACCGTCGTGGAAGATCTGTTGGAAGTAAATTTTGAACAGGAGTGAAGTGATAAGGATGGAGGTTCTCTTTTTTTAGAATTCTAACAATAGACGACTACTGACTTACTCCTGTTGCTGCTAATAGATGTCGTGAACTTATTTCAGGATTTTCATCTACTCGAACCAAAAGTTCTTCTTGATTAGGTGTGATTTGTTTCGGTCGACCACCCCGATTTTTAGTGTGAAATGACCCAGTTTCAAATAAACTACGATATAATCTTGCAAAAGTTTTGTGATTTGGTTGCCTTCTGTTTGCGTATAACATTCCATACCTTCTGGCTGCCGAGCGACCGCAAAAATTTTCTTGTGCGTATACGCAAATCATATCTCGCATTTCTTAAAATGATTGTGACGAGGCATTTCAATAAAAAAAAGTAATGATTACTTTTAAAAAATGCAACATCTGACAGTCCAAAGCATACTTTTCATAAATGAAATAATATTTGAAATCCTTTTTTAAGACTCTAAGCAGTTCTACTGCGTTTTTATCGAAAACGGTTGAAATTATTATGTTTAAACAAGAGTACCAATTTTACGTAAAAAATATGTTTACGTCATATTTTCTAATAAAAATTACTAAAAAGTTTCATCAGAAAAAGTTTAGACTCAATTTGATCATTAGGAATGATCCACGTGGCGCCCTCTATGACAAAACGTAAAATTGTAAATAAAATACTATTTCGATTATGCCTCTGTGCCAATTTTGATCGCAATTTATAAATATACAGGGAAACTATTAGCAAAAAACGAAAAACAAAAATTAACTTTAACACCCTGTATCTTTTTTCTCAGTAACATTTTATTAAGGCATATTTGGCCCAATAGCCATATTTTGGTCCAAATAACCTGTTCTTAGTCTATGTCCCAATACTTATGACTCACCTTGTATATAATATATATATATATATATATATATATATATATATATATATATATATATATATATATATATATATATATATATATATATATATATATTGTTGTACTTTTGAATGTCCATAAGCAATAAAAAACCGATATACAAATTTTATTACTTAAATAAAAATTAAAATTATTGATATTTCATAAAGACACGGGCATATAAATTTTCAAACATCCTGTATAAGACAAAATATGTATTTTAAGTTGTTCGAAAAATTGTTCATTAGGCCTCAGAGACAAGACTTTCAAATATTATCGATAAGAAATTTAAATAAGTCGGTTATTGTGGAATGGATTTACCCGGAATAAAAGTGTATATAGAAAGTGTTGCAACAATAGACCGGGATTTGCGGTGGTTTTTCTCCCCGAAAGATTATATCGGTAAAAGTTTATTAACAAAAGACATTGAATTGAGAAACAGGTATCGTTTGTAGCTATTAGTAAGAAATATTTGTAAAGCAGATAGATTTAGTTAGAATAATTAAAGAAGGTTGTTTTCTGGAATTACCCGAATGACGTTTTATAGAGAGAGTTGGTTGGTAACGATATACGTCACAGAGGTGGATGATTTTTATTGGTCAATTTTTGAATGCAAGGAGGTTGGTTTTGGCTATGAGATAGGAGAGAGAAAAAATGGTTAGGTAGTCAGTTTCCGTCGTCCAAGAAGGAAGGAGCTTTGTGATTTGTGTTTGTTTGAAGTCCCGAAGACGTAATTTACCGGGTGTGTTTATTTGCTGTGTAAAAGCTGACCAGTGTGAGGAACGGGGTACAGAGAGATAGAAAACCAAAGGGTATAAGAATATTAATAGCAGACGAAGCCGGAAACATTTGGAGTTATAAACAGGCGCGGAGATTGGCTCAAAAGGAGGCTGCATAGACTAACACGAGTTGTTGGGTTGCAGATGCAAGGACAGATAGGAGAAAGGTGTACGTCATCTGGACCACAATAGGAGCAGAAGCAGAGAAAGGATTTTTTTGTTGTGGCGTGGCCATAGAATTGCAACGGCAGAGAAGGAAAGGTCAGTCAATTTTCATTAGAGCCGGAGTGTGATTTTCATTTATTAATTAAATAAATTGAATAAATAATAGAGACAGTTAATTTTGCGATCACTAAAAAAAAAAGAATTATAAAAAGAGCTTAGTTATAACACATATTAAAAATCAATGTAAAATAACATTTGGGTCCATGATAGAAAACAACTTCTCATATATTTAAAGTTAGTATATTGCAAATATTACAGGATTGATTGTTATATAAAATTTCATTAAAATAAAGGACATCTCACATATAGTTCAGTTGAAATTCTATGTATTTTATTCAGGTCATATTACCTATCCCGATTAGGAAGCCAATTGGAAAATATTTTGAATCCACGATCAAAGGTAAATAGTACAATTTAAATAGCCTGAGATTGTAATTAATTAATGCTGATTTATTGTGATAAATTGGAGATTAGATCATTTAATAAATATAGACAGGATTTTTCCTAAGTAAGCAATATAATACAATTTAAATAGCATAACAATATATATATATATATATATATATATATATATATATATATATATATATATATATATATATATATATATATATATATATATATATATATACATTAACTTGAAATGGTTTTTAGCTCTCCTGTAAAATTTATTTATCTTATGTTTGTATAAATGACAAATAGTAATATAGTCCAGAAATATATTCTAAAATTTTCTCAGATTTTATTATAAATTATTCAACAATTCACCCCGTAGAATGATCCTGAATAAAATGCTACTATAAAAATAATTCTTAGTTGAAACGTTTTGTTTCTGATGCCATCTATCAATCTTTACTTAATACCCTATTATTTATCCGACGTTCTGTACATTCAAATTACTTAAACAAGTATGACCTACTAAATGAGCATTCGTCACAGCGATGGTCAAGATCATTATCAAGGAGTTATTGCGTTATGTGATGGCCATTTAAATATTTTTTTTAAATCATTAAAATCGCCTGAGACAGTAAATTGAAAATGTGATGAACGCATAGGTCTAGAATCGACGATAAGGTTAACTGCTATTATAATAAATGTTATAACAGATATTTAAATTTTAAATTAAATTTATGATTTATTGAAAGCATAAGAAATACACTGTTGTATCTACATACTGAATACAGCAATTGCATATTGGTTTACGTTTAATACATAGGGTGGTTCTTAAGTAATTGTACAAAAAGAAACAGTAGCTTTAAAACTTTAAAATATTACGATTTAAGCCAACTTCCCTTAATAAAATGTTGATATGAAGAAAGATACGGGGTGTTACATTGAAATTCAAAATTTTATTTTTCTTAAAAAATTTCATGGTTGTGGACAATTATGTATAAAAATTTAAAACTGGGAACTTTTGAGTACGAGAAATAATTATAATTTGTTGTAAACTTTGATGTAGCTGTGGGAAGACGCCACATAGGCCACATAAAAAATAATAAAGATTAATTATTCCAAACAAAAAAAGGAAGACTTGTCAATAACTTTAGAACTCAACATTATTCGAGATAATCGCATTTTACAAATCAGCTGCATAACTCTCATTTAACGTAATTACTCAAAATAACGAAGGAAAAATAGGCAAAAACAAATACATCTAAATTTGCGTATAAATAAGAATCTGCAAAACAAAATGAGCGCCAATGAGTTTTAACCTAAAACTCATGAAGGAACAACACCATCATCATCATTATGACTTTACAGCCCTGCGTGAGTCCTAGCCTCCTCAAGAATTTCTCTCCAGCCGTCCCTATCCATCGCCTTTCTCCGCCAAGCACGTATTTCTCCATATTTCTCATGTCTTCAAAGATGTTATCAAAGAACCTTGTTCTGGGTCTTCCTCTTCTTCTTTAACCAATAAGTCTATCAAGGAGCGTTTTTCTAGCCGAGTCATTTTGTTCCATCCGCCTTACATGCCCTATCTACCTCAGACGTCCTATCTTAATATGTTTTACGATACCAGGTTCCTGGTATATTCTATAAAGTTCAAAGTTATATAGTCTTGTCTACACTCCACTGTCATTATTTTTTGTTAGAGTTCGGGTCTCTAAACCATATATGTTAGGACTGGGCGTATTATTGTTTTGTAGTTTTATTTTTGTATTTCTCGACATAAGTGTGAATTTAGGGTGGAGATTGAGCCCAAAATAGCATCTGTTGGCCGTGTAAATTCTGCGGTTTATCTCTGCGGTAGTATTATTTTTAGTGTTAAAGAGCGCTCCCAGGTATACAAATTCGTTCATTGCTTCAATGACGTCGTTTTCTGTAACAAATGGTCCTAGTATTTGTGGTTGTGATACGCCTCTCTTACAGCGTTTTCCGATCTCATAACAATATTGATATCATCAGCATAGGCCAGGATTTGCACTAATTTATTATATATTGAACCAGTGTTTGTGCTTTGTGACATACGTATTACTTTTTCCAAAGCCAGATTAAATAGTATACAGGGGAAAAAAAGTTCAGACAGTTTTCCCTGAATTCGTACTCTGCATTTAACTTTTTCAAGAGTAAGTTTTGTTAAATTTACGAACTGATTTGGTATTCCCAGCTCTTTCATTGCTTTAAACATTTCTCTTTTATTCACAGAGTCGTAGGCTACTTTGTAGTATATTCCAGTGTTTTTCCAAAATTTGTTTTAGGGTTGCAATCTGATTAGATGTCGATTTTTAACCTCTGAAACCAGCCTGGTATTTTCCTACAATCCGTTCTGCATATGGTGCTATACCGTGGCATAGTACCGTGGAAAATATTTTATACGCTGCATTTAGAAGCATAATTCCTCTGTGGTTAGAGCATTCAAAGATACCTCCATTTTATGGATGGTGTAAAGTATTCCAATATTCCAATCATTGGGGAGGGATTTCTGTATCCATATTTCTTATATAAGCTGCTGTAACGCTATAACGGTATCATGACCATCTTCATTATATGGTTCAGCTGGGATATTATCTTCTGGGTGATTTGTTTCTGGCTAGTTTTTTACCTGCATCTTTAACTTCAAGAATCGTTGGTGCTTCCTCTTTCCTCTTGTCTGTTCCCCTTACCTCATCTCTTTCGTTTTAAGTGCCTGATTAAAGTACTCCACCCATTGGATTTTGGCTCTTTTATAAGCTAGCTAAAGCTAATTATTTTTGAAGAGGGATATACAGTGTTATAGTACTGGCCAGTACCACATTTACATAAAATCTTACCAACTTCAGCTTGAATTATGGCCAAAACTAATAAAATTTCACAACTTCGTACGTAAGATCGCTCTTAAGTGGACTAAATTAAAAGAGAAACGTGCAAGTGTGAATGGGAAATAATGAATACTATACTTTAAACATCATTTATTAAGAAAAGGGAACTTTTATTTACACACACCTATGTATGTATTCGAAGCGATAGAAAACAATATCTAGACAAAGGGTTAATTGAAAATACATCTTGTAAAAAGTTTTCAACTTGAAGAAGTTGAAACGTCAAAATACATGCTGCTGCTAATACTTAATCTAACGAGACACACCGATTTGCTCTTCTTTAGTTTACATCCCCACCCAATATTAAGATATTTGACATTATCACACACAAATCGTAAGAACCATTGCAGAGCACAAGATAAACATCAAAGTAATGAAATCCGTTTACACAACTGGAAAACAGTATTTGGTTAACAACAACTAAATATAAAGTAACTGCAAAGGTTAATCTCACTAGCGATAGAAAGAGAAATGAAGATAATGAGTGTTAATTTTAAGCCAAAAGATATATATCAGGGCACATATTTCGGGGATAATACTTTCCACCGATGAAACGAATCAAAACGTACAGAGGAGCTGACGTTGATTCAGATCATTATATCATTAACGTCCGAGTTGAGTTAACGTATTAGTATTTAGAATAAATTAAACCCAAAGGAAGGCAAAACATAACATATAAAAACAACGAATTGAAAACAGAGGAATTAGTCAACAATTTTAGGCAAGATCTAAAAAATATTTATAACCGCGAAGTAACAGTTCAAATAAATGGCATAGAAGAAAACTGGCAATTACTTTAAAATAGTATAAAAACAGCTATGAATAGAAATATAACAAAGAGTAAAAGGAAAAAGAAGAAAAAATGGTTGGACACAGAATGTGAAAAAGAAATAGAGTTAAAGCAAATATAATATAGACAAGAGATGTTGCAAACAAAAAATGATAATGATAAAGAAAGATATAATGGGCAAAGGAAATTAGTAAAGAAAATTTACCGAAAAAAGAAAAGAGATGTTTTAGAGAGTCAACTTCAAAATATGGAAGAAAAATACCAAAGGAAATGATGCTAAAGAAATAAACAGAGGTTACAATTCAAAAACGACATACATTAAAGACAAAGAAGGTAATCTGATAAGAAATAAACAACAACAATTGGAGAGATGGAAACAATATTTCGAAGAACACCTGAACTGTGAAATAGAGGAAGAAAATGATAATGAACGAGAATCAGTACCAATGGATGGAATAGATATTGCAAGACCAACTAAGAATGAGGTTGAGGAAGTTTTAACTAAGATGAAAAACAATATAAGCCCTGGAGAAAACGGGATAGCAGCAGAAAACTTAAAATATGGAGGAGACCACCTGAGAGAAAAAATCTACAAACTAATACTTATGTCATATCTGGGAAGAGGAAATAATAGTGGTGCAAGTCTCACACTTAAATATGTATAAATATATATGTATTCAATACATAAAAAGGGAGACCTGTCAAGTTGTGATAACTATAGAGGAATAGTACTCCTGGACGACACACACAAAGTACTGGCAAGGATACTAAAAATAATTATAGAAATGTACACAGAAAATATATTAGGCGACTATCAAGCTGGTTTTAGAAAAATATCGATCAACTAGTGACCATGTATTTATGCTGCAACAAGTTCTCTCTGGTGCATATGAATACGACATTCCGACCCACCATCTCTTTGTAGATTTTGGGGAGGCTTGTGACAATGTAAGTTAATCAAAACTAATAAAGGCACTACAGGAGTTTAAAAGTCCATCTAAGATTATCAGACTGGTACATATGACGCTTCAGAACACTACAAGCGCAGTTAAGATTAGTGGAAAGAAGAGCCAATACTTTAGAGTTCAGAAATAAGTAAGACAAGGGGATCCTCTATTCACCACGATGTTTAATTTGGCACTTAAAAAAATAATAAGAGACAGCGATATGAATAGAGCGGGAACAATATTTAATAAGAGTCACTAGTGTCTAGCCTATGCTGATGATGTACTTTTGGCTAGGATTAGAAAAGAATTAGAAAATAGCAAAGAAGAAAGAAAAGAAAACAAATAGCTAAGAATCTTCTAGTGGCCGCTGGAAATATGGGATTACAGATGAATATAAATAAAACAAAATACATTGAGCTGAAGAATAAGCAAAAGAAAAGCAGAAAACTTAATATGGAAATTGTATTAAAGAGAGAAATTCTGGATATTGAACAGGTGGAGGATTACATGTATCAGGCAGCAGGCAGTTTGCAAAGAATAATAAAATCGAAAGAGGTATTGAGTAATACAAAAATAAGGCTGTATAAAACTCTCCTGCGACCTACTCTAACGTATGGGTGCGAGACATAGGTGTTAACAAAGAAACTACAACTTCTTCTTCTTATGGTGCCGTCCACCTATAGTGCGTTGGCGAATTATCTTAAGGTCAGACGTCTGTCTTTTGCGGCATGCAAAAGTTCGCCAGTGTTAGTTACGCCTGTCCAGTTCTTTATATTTCGCAGCCACGACATTTGTTTGCGACCTACTCCTCTCTTGCCCTCAATCTTTCCTTGGATAATTAGTTGAGGGATTGCGTATTTTTCCCCTCTCAGGATGTGGCCCAGGTATCCAATCTTTCGTGCCTTGATCAAGCTGAGCAATTCTCTCTCAGTATTTGCTCTTCTTAGGACTTCCTCGTTTCTCACCCTATCTGTCCATGGTATCCGGAACATTCTTCGCAAGGTCCACATTTCGAAGGCTTCCAACTTGTTAATGGAAGATATTTTCAACGTCCATGTCTCCATGCCGTATAACAATATGGACCATACATAGCACTTAACCATTCTGTAACGGAGATTGAAGGAAAGATTGCGGTTACAAAGTAGCGGTTTAAAAAGAAAAGCTTGTCTTGCTTGTTCGGTACGGCATTTTATTTCTTGTTGAGGATCCCATTGGAAACTACAACAGAAAATTAAAATAGGTTAACGAAGAATAACGGAGGACAGTAGAGAGGTAAAGAAAATAGCATGGAGAACACTGATAGACAAGAGGAAAAGAGGCAGACCGAGGAGAAGATTGAGGGAAGCAGTTACGGAAGATCTACAAGAAAAGAAGATATATAATTGGAGGAAAGAAGCTAGAGATAGAAGGAGGCGGAAGATAATTACTAAGCTATGGGCCTGCAACGGCCTTCTAGAAGCTTTTATATATACAACTGGAAAAACGCAAATAACTTATATGAATAATAAAAACAACGAAGTAAAACGTGACAAAAGTTTATACATCTCATCAAATTCACGATCTAACAGCGTAAGATCAATTTATGTTAATAATGTCAGATGAGAAGAACTACCAGACATCACAAACGAGGAAATTGCGCACACTCTATCTCAAATGAAATATAACCATAACCTTGGTGAGTACAGAGTTACTAATGATATGCCACAATTAGGAGGAACTACAAATTTAAGAGGTACTGAAGACAATGACACCAGGCAAAAAGTAATAAGTTTAATGGAAACGTAAAGAGGAGGCTTACATCTAGAAGTAAACAAACAAGGATAGTCAAGGGCTGTTAAAAAAAAGAAGAAAGGAGACTTTCCTGTAGAACATTGATAATTTAAATTAAATTAATTTGAAAAAGAAATTTATTGATTTTTTTGTATCATATTGATTCATGATGATTCATTCTTGACGACATAAAATTTATGACGTGCATTGAGCATAATTTTCATCCGCGCATTTCATCGAAAGTGTACGTCATATTTTTACAGATATATGACGATCAAAGTATTATGGATGTTTTATAACTTTTCACATTCCAAGTATACTCTCCATATACACTCCAACAAAAATTATATTTTTATGTATTAGTTAGGTTTATAATTGAGAATGTTTAATAAATAATAAAATGTGCCTGTTAACGTCAATTTTGATACTCTATAATAGACACAGAGTAATATTTTAATTATTTCCGACAAACAGAAAATTAATTTTTTAAGTTTATTTCGTATGGTAATTTTTTAGGTTTTTTAATTTCTGGCGTTATCTGCTATTCAATTAAATGTCAAGTACAGGAAGAAATATCACCAAATAATTTTTTCATACATTGATTGTTCTTCGCAGATTTTGGGTGTATACAAGGTTAACTCACTAGCTAAGAACTATAAAATGCAGGAGATTATTTCAAATTCTATCAGTTGATCTATCAACAGTAATCAAATTAAATCTAATAAACATGAACTCCTTGGTAAGTGTTTTTAAAAACCGTAATAAGAAACAAAATCATAATTTCGTGCAATATGTTATATTTTAATTTTTTGCATATTTTTAATTTTGTGTTTTTATCTTTTTGTTGTGAATTTTAAAGCAACTCAAGATTTTCTTCTTTTATCTAAAATTTTGGTTTACATAATTTCTGGTAACTAATTTACTTTTCTAATCATTGCATTACATTAAATGCAAATTATTTGCTCTTTTTTTTCTGTTCCATTCTTTCATTGGTATTCGGTATTCTGTGGGTGCCCATCCTAACAATTTTTTAGGGATTTTTGTTTTCTCTATAGCTTTTGTCCTTCGATGTCATCTATAATTGTTGTTTTCTTTCCCATTTGTTGCCTAATTTTGTCGTTTCTTATGTGTTCTAGTCTAGATCTTCTTGTTGACCTCCTTCAAAAATCCATCTCAATGACTAATAATTTGGCGTTGTACTTCTTCGTCAATTGCCAGACTTCAGCTCCATAGTGTAATACTGGTTTTAATATTTTATTATATATTTATTATTCATTGTATTTGTATTGTACTCGTATATTCATTTTATATTGTCTGCTCTTATATTTTTTTGCCGCAGTACCAAATTCAGGGCTCCTATCACCTATCTTTTCTTTAATATTTTTTCTTTAATATTCTCTTCGTTTCGTTTTGTCCTCGTTAGTTTTATACTTAGAGATACATATTCATTACAGCTTGCAATTGCCTCCTGTTCCAGGTTAATATACCGTGTTCCACGTTTGAAATTATCTACGTTATTTTCACCTTATTATCTACGTTTTCTCAATAGATCTGGGTTAGATAGTATCGTTAGTTTTATCTTACAGCTCCTATTAAATTTCCCATTAGTTTATTACTTTAATTTTACATTTGCATTTACATTTTATCGTATAATATTACTTGTTTTTCTTTAAAATACAATACATTTGGATGGATGGATGGAAATATCTTATGTTAAAGTGCTTTATGTAATAAAATTGAATGAATATGAAATGTTACAATATTACATCAGTTTAATAATATTATTTAATTGCAACTGGTCATCATCATCACGGTGTTGCAACCTCAACCTTTTAAAGTTTGCTTGAATTTTCGAGTTGGCAACACTGATCTTCACAGCATCCTGTGTTACCTCGTCTATCCACCTCAGCTTTGGTCTATCTCGTCCTCTTATTCCCACTGGTTGCGCTGTTGGAATATTTCTGATCATGTTCGATTTCGGGGCCCAAGCTACATGTACTGTTCACTGGAGTTGGTTTTGCTTAATTATAGTGATAATATATTTTCCTCCAAACCTATTCTTGTAGATATTCTTCAGATCAAAGTTGTATTTACGCCTCCAATAATAATTTTTATTATTTATAAATTAATATTTATTTGAAAACGGCAACAATTACAACGAAATAAAATATCGTTAAAAACGTCTTAGTATTCTAATATTGCCTCCTACTCGAGATCTAAGAATAGCCTCTATCTTCCTAGGCCTATTCCTTAAAACTTCTTGAATAGTTGCTTGAAAAATTCAAACTTATTTATTCTGTACAGCAATTTGTAATTCTGCAAACGAGGTAGGAAATAGGTTTCATTCTCGTACACATCGTTTTTGGATATTCTGTATATGTTCTACGAGATTTCCATCAGAACTGATTGGGGGCAAATTAATAGTCTCAAACCACTTAAAATATTATATTTGCGGCATGTGCACGAATTTTATCATCCAATAGTAGAAAATTATTGAACCAAATGAAGCCAGCATCAGATAAAACATGTTCTTTAAAGGATATTGGTTATATACCAATTATAATTTATTCTTATATCCACTTCTACAAACTCTGTGCGACGGTCTCCACTAATTCCATTTCATAGCTTAATGAAACCGGTACCAAAACATTTTCTATTAGAGTATATTCTGAGAAACGTTCTTCAGAGCGATTGTATACTCTACCACGTCCAGAGAATTAAATAATTGTTTCTACTGTGGACCAATTTTTTTCCCATGTTTTCTCATTCCAGTTAGTATTGGGTTTGTGCAAATTTATACCGTTTCATTTTGTGACGTGTGAGAAGTTTCGCAACTATGGCAAAATCTTTTGGACTTAAATAAGCCTCCTTATGTCTTTTTTTTTTGTTTTATACTTAATATTTTGAATTTTCTTGTCATCACCAATTACTCGTTCGGCTTCGGAGATGTAAGCTTGCCTTCGTAAGAACTCAATTCTCAAAGATTGTGCTTTTTTAGACGTTTGAGTATACTATTTCTAGTTCTACTCCACAGCTTGCTGAAAGCGCTACCAAAACTAACATTTTCTATTAAAGTACATTCTGCGAAACGTTTTCCAGAGCGGTTGTATACTCGACCACATCCGCTGGCTTTCACAATAAAATTATATTCTCGTTTCTTCTGTAAACAGATGCTTTGCCATTGTTTCGCATTCTATTTAGTATTGGGTTTGTGCAAATTTATACCGTTTAATTATTTTGTAATGTGTGATAAATCTTGCAATTTTGGCAAGACCTTATGTCTTTTTATTACTGTTTTTGTGCTTATATTAACTTTTCTTGTCCTCATCCATTGCTCCTTCAGCTCCAGAGATGTAAGCGTGCCTTCCTAGGGCCTGAATTCTCAAATAATGCTCGTTTCTAAGTATTCTGGTGTACTGCGTTTTCGTCCTCGACCAGTCGTTCTACAGTTTGTTGTATCCTGTTGTATAGGTAATGCATTTTGCCAAGAGCTATGATCTTGTAAATGACAGGTAAACTTGTGTACTGCATCAGCATGACTCATAGCGCTTGTTTGTTAAAATCCATTACCTCTATCATGTTTGTATCGCTGTTCTATAAGAGGAACAGTTATTTGATGGATACGCAATCTACGCGCATTATCTTCTTGTTTGCACCTCTCATTTACTAAATTGACGATTTGAATATATAAAACAGTACTTAAATGTGTAATCCTAATAATATAACTACATAAACAACATATAAAGTAGTAGATATGTCACTAACGAAAACAAACAATGAAACAGCTATCTTTGTTAGTCGTCAAGGTACACTATAATAATATTGGTTATAATATGGATTCTACCTCTATATTCGCTGCACTAAGTATTATGATTGTGGTTAATTATAATACATATAAAACACTCCAGATATCTATAACTGAAATGTATATATTGTATTTTAAAATTAAAAGTGAAAATATAACATTAAAAAAATACCGTAAGTGTATATGATTTTAATTACACTGATTTGTTTCATCACAACCTCCCAAGAAGTTTAGAACATGAAAATTTCGATTTTTCATAAATTTTAGCATTGATTTGGAAAATAAAATTCAACAAAATATGGTCAATTTTTTTATTTCCCATATATTTTTTTTATTATATTAAATTTGTTTAAACCATTTGTAACATTTTTCCACTTTTTCTTATTTTCAGTTATTTCTTTTGTGGATTTTAAGAGTATTTTACTTTTATTATCAAATAAATGCACATTTTATTCCTACTTATCTAATTTACAAATATTTTAGGTAATTGTAGCCATTTTCTCCTGCTTGGCTTTGGCAAATGCAGGCACCATCGTTCAAGGACCAAGCGCCAAATCTACGGTTGTAGGTGTTGATGGCAGTGTTATTTCCGCTGTAGCCCCTGGGGGACAGATCATCGCAGATGAACATCCTGGAGTAGTTGCCCACAGTGCCCCAATAGTTGCCGCTTATTCTCACCCAGTAGTAACCGCTCATGCTGCCCCAGTAGTAGCTGCTTACTCTGCACCACTTGTAAATCCACATGCCGCCTCAGTAGTTTCTGTACACTCTGCTCCCCTTGTAGCGGCTCACGCAGCCCCAGTGGTTTCAGCTTACTCACATCCAGTAGTTGCTGCTCCATTAGTAGCTGGCCATTCTGCTCCAGTTGTTGCTCATGGAGTAGTTAACCATAGGGAAGTTGATACAGTAGTAGCTGGACCATCCGGAACTATTACAACTAGCAAACTTGTTGCTTCTCCTGCCGTACTTCCTGCATATGGAGTAGTTGGTCATGGAGTTCATGGACAATATTATTAATTTTAATTTTATAAGTTATTGAAAAATAAACAATTGTTTTAGATTGACCCTATTTTATTATTTAACAAGAGACAATGCTAATTAATTAAGTCATTTAAATAAAAAGTATTTTTCTCAAATATCAAGGCTTTAAATTGAGAAATGTGTTAAAGTCTGAGCCACATAGATACTTGCTTTTTTTAGTTGTCCACTGTATTACTGAAGTTTGGCAAATTACGAAAAATTGATCTCCGTTTCCCGATAGTTTTAGTTGTGATTGTGTACTTGTATCTGTCAAATCGATTACATTTTTTGTGAACCAGTATTTTGTTATGAGCAGAGAGCAACAAGCTTCCCCGTGTGGAGCACGGCCCACTTAAGAAAACTATTCCCACAGTCTATTTTAAAAAGAGACAGCAAAAAGTTAGAAAAGCAATTTTGCTATTCCATATCTTTTATCCCTTCTAAATCTTCCTTATACTTCTCCTTGTCACTTCTTGTGTGATGGTAACATTCTTTAATTAACGAGTGTACAAAAATGATACCTATGTAATGGGGGTGGCTAAACTTAGTAAGCTTCTAAAATAAGCTTCTTTATATTTTCAAAATTTATAAAGCTGGATCTTTATAAATTTTGAAATATTTTTAGACGACAAAGTTAGTTTTATCTGTGAAACAAGAAAAAGTTCCGTAAATGGCAGATCTATTTCGAATTATAGAGCAACTAGCTAAAATTTACAAATGAAGTATTAGTATAAGTAAAAAATAACTAAAACTAGAAGATTTGGCATATTGACATACCAAACCATATTATTTTAGTTTCTAATACACAATTCTTCCTGAATATATTCGAGTAGGTATCGTTTAAAAACCTTCAAATTAGGCCTTATATTTCGTCTTCACCCAGATTTTTTTACTGTCAATATTTTGGACAATTTTCAATAAATGGCAGAAAAAAATAAATCTGTATTTGTGAATAGTGTGAAACTTGTGTGAAGTTTCCTTAACATTTATGACCTGGTCAGGGTCCTCACTCAGCACAATCAGAAGATTGTCAAAAATTTAAACAAGAAGGTGCAGTTCAACAAGTAAAGGTGCTCGATGAAATATCTTATACTGAAGCAAAAATGAAAAGTTTTAGTTGTGCTTAAATTAATATTTGTGAAATAAATAAAAACTAAGAATCCGGCAGTTAGTTGCTGCTTAATGTATTGATTATTCAAACTCTATAAAAATTACTAAAAATATACCCCTCTTCCTGCATAGCAGGCCTCTAAAATAGATCATAGGGTTAACTCATCTAATTAGTTAAAACGTTCACTGTCACTGTGGTCCTATAGAACCAACACTGACGCCTCCTCAGCAGGCCACATTGATCCGATGGGGGCAACATATATTTGACCTTACCAGGTTATGTTGGTCTTATGGGGTAAACACATTTTCTGATAGCTACACGGTACACCGTAAGATCAATTGATGTTACCAATGCCAGATCAGAAGAACTACCAAATAAGAATAATGTGAAAATTGGGCGCGCTCTATCTTAAATAGAATATAACCGTGTCTCTGGTTAGGACAGAGTTACTAAAGAAATGCTACAATTAGAAGGCACTACAACTTTATAGGCAATGAGGGTCATTTTTAATTAATGTTTAACAGGTACGAGATTCCGAAACAGCTGGCAAAATATCCAAGACATTTTATGGCACACAAAGGGTGATAAACAGACTATTGTTAATTATCAGCCCATAAACCTTCTCCCTCATCCTTACAAAATTTTAACTAAACTTGCAATAGGATATCTAATAAGTTTAATGGCTGTCAACCTCCAGAACAAGCAGATTTCCTCAAAGATTATATAACGAATACTGATACTGAGCAATGCAAAGAATACAATGTCTCACTACACTTAGCCTTTGATGACTATTACAATGTCCTTGATTCAGTTAAACCGTTGGCCGTTTACAAGGCAAGGATAGACTTAACATATCACTTAAGAAGAATGAGACAAGGCAATACGATCACTCCAAAGGTATTCACATTGGCTCTAGAAGAAGTTTTCAAGCAGCTTAGCTAAGAGCAAAAGATTTATATTGTGATTGTTAATATATAAGTCATCTCCATTTTAAGGATGATATTGTCATAATTAGTAGCGATCTCAACTAGCTTCAAGCATTCCTTTCAGAATTAAGAAATATTTTAGAAAAAAAATACTTGAAAATAAATCTGCAAATACCAAGATTCTTACTAAGGAGAAATTATTAGTTACTGTGGTGAAGAAAGTAATAGAAAGGTTGGAAGAATATAATTTACTTCGGTCCTCTAATAAGTTAAGCAAATAAAGACCACCACGCGGAAGTAGACTTTAGAATCTGCAACGACATAGGCTGCCGTTAGCAATCTTAAAATTTTCCTCAAGAACAATAATATTCCCATAACTCTAAAGGCAAAAGTTTTGAATTCTTGCATCCTTTCAATGATAATATATGGTCTAGGGATAATTACGTTACCGTAAAAACCGCCTACAAAATGAGCGTAACATAGCATGCAGTTGAATGAGTTATATTGGAAATAACTTACTACTTACTACTAACTACATACATGTAAGAACAACAGCATAGAACGAATACAACGCGCTGCTTAATTGAAGTGATATTGAGTAGGACATGTGGCTAGACAAAATTATATCAGGTGGACTAAATGCATCATATAGTACAGTTAGATAGGTTAACTAGGTTACATAAAAAAGGTGTGGGTTGACCTAGAAACAAATGACTGGACGATGTGAAAGAAAAGAAGAAAGAAATAAATTAAAATAGAAACGCCATTGAGAGGCTAACGTCCAGGAGTTGATAACCAAGGAAAGTCAAGAGCTGTTAAAATAAGAAAAAATACTTTCCTGTAGAATACTGGGAATTTAAAATAAATCAAGTTACAGCAGGAAGTGTATTAAGATATTTTGTAACAAAATAGCAACCAATGTGTCACAATAATCCTAGATCACCACATTTCACATAATGTGGGTAAATAGGAAGAAACCTAACAATGGACGCTCTTCACAACGACTCCAAACAAAATTTGCTTTCAGTTTTTCTAAAAAAATATTGTAATTTTACCTTCTAGGCTTCGACTCCATTTAAAAAGGTGAAAAATACATAGTATCTTAAGACTCGTGTTCTTATATCAATGTTCAGGTGCATATTACATAAAATTTTCATGAGGCGATTGAAGACAGCTCTTTCCTTTTCTATACGACATCTTATTTCCTGTGAGTGGTCCCATTCTTATTTAGGCTGCATCCAAAAGAGTATTTAGACTTATAGCATACAACTTTGGGAGTGTGTCAGTAAAAGCAACAGTGAAGTTATACGGCCGGCGATTCTAGAACAAGGTACTGAAAAACATCGTTGATACACCCTGGTATTGTTGAAATAGTAATATCCATCGGTACCTTCAAATGGAGACTCTCAACCAAACCACTTATAAAATTACCAGTGGTCCCAAATGGCTGCTACTGCAACATGTGAACGTCGAGGCTATCCTCGAATAATTACTTGAAAAAAATAACAAACATATGGTGTTTATAACGTTACGATGTTTTCATCAGTGCATTTCACCGCAAGTATACGTCATACGCCAAAGTTAAATTGACGTATAGTTCGTCCCAAACCCTTCTTTCAGTGCGTCATAGTTCATCGAATTCTCTCTAACCCATTAAGCTAGAAGTGACAGAAAAAAAAACGCGAGTCTGTGATTATTAAACTCCATTCGCTTAGCTCGGGCATATTTTGACAGATTCATTGTCGGAAACCTACAACACAACAATTCCTACTTCTCAGTATTAATAGCTCAAGTATTATACTATTGCAGACTTATTTCTTTGAAAAAAGAAGAATTATTCTAAATAGTGGAAGTGTATACTAAACTCATCAAATTTTGGGTAGTATATATTTAAAAAATATATTTTAGTCGTTATAATTTAACATAACCATTTATTATATGGTGCAGATAAATAAATATTAATTGTCGGTAATTCGCAAAGTTCTATTTTATTTACTATTTAGTTTGTTTACTATTAATATTGGCTGTGAGTACGTGTGCTTGGTTGTATAGTAATTTCCAGCCACTTTTAGTCTGTCAAAAAGTAACTAACTTCGCAAAAAAAAAATTCTAAATGCACTAGACAGTTCGGACTGGGAATAGCGAACCGAGTTTATACATAGAACTTAGAAAAAATTATTTATCGTAAAGCTAATTCTACTTACGGATGTATAATTGGTTGGAGTTTAGAATACACTAAATAGATATCCAATCAATGATGCGCATAAATATAATTTGACGCAGATTGTCTGGATCGTGAAAGTACTTTCACAATGTCAACTGATAAAATGATAATTGTCATTCCAGGTTAGTATTATCAGCCATTATACAGTGAAAATTTAATTTTTTATTTATTGTCTTAAAAATATTTTAAATATGCCGAGATATATCGAGAAAGAACAAAGACTAATATTAAAATTATTAAATTATTTTCAATTAGAAAAAGAGAGATTACAATCCTGCAACTCTCAAATTTAACTAAAATTTCATGCAATAATTCTAGACATTCTTAAAATCCTATATGACGTCAAAATTAGAGAAGCACTGAAAGAAGGGTTTGGGACAGACTGTATATAATAGTTGTAAAAACAAAGAAATTAGTATATAGCATTTTTCATATAAAAATGCTTGCACGTCACAATTTATATAAAGTGACGTCACTTATATTTAAAATTTCCAGAACGTCAACCTAAGAGTTCAAATTTTCCTAACACAGCTAATAATACGAACCCATACGGAACTTCTCGATCTTTCATAGGCGTCAACATAGTGTAATAATCAGAAAAATAAAATCACATTATATTGGAAATTTTAGAATTATATTCATTAAATAACCAAAAACATTTGATATTATTAATAACATACATTTTATGAAATAAGTCTTTAAGTCTAATATTCCACAAAAGATTAATTTTAGTTAAATAGATTAGGCAATTGTACGCAACTGATACCGGAATACTTCAAATTTTATTGACAGTTCAGCGTGTGGCAAAAGTGTATAAAGTGTTGCCGCTTTTTTAGAGTAAGAATTTTGTTTATGTTTTGATTTCTTGCACAATTTGATCATAATATATTATATATTAATAAATTGTATTTATAAATACATATTAAATTTAGATTAATAGCTTTAAAAACTAAATTGTTGTGTATTGTGATTGTGCTATGCCAAAACAAATAAATAGTTTGTAGAAAGCTGATAAGCTTTCATATAAAATAGATTATTTTGAACAAGAAATAATGACGGGACTTTTTTACTATTAAAGCCCGAAAAGAGGTATGTTTAAAATTGAGAATATATAATTTTGTATTAAAATGTTTTCTAATGGATTTTAGTGTGTTGCAGTAGTCTTAAAACTAAGTATATTTACTGTTAATATAATAGTTTGACAAATAGTTGACAATTTAAAAATTCCTCACTTACTAATTATTCTGATGTTTTGGCAACGCTGTGGGGTCCTGACGTCGCAAATCTTTAATGACGTGCAAGCATTTTTATATGAAAAATGCTATAAAGATACACAAGAATTATACCTATTTGTTTTTGTAGTAGTTAGGTTTATAATTGTAAACATTACATAATTATTATAACGCTCGTGATGACGTCAATTCTGATACTTTTTAATAGATACTGAGTAATATTGGAATCATTTCCGACATACAGAAAATTAATTTTTTAAGTTAACCTCGTATGGTAATAAGGTATTTTAATTTCTGGCATTATGTGCTACTCAACTAAATGTCAAGTTCAGGAAGACATATCAAAAATTATTTCTTCATACATTGATTGTTCTTTGTCGATTTTGGGTGTATACAAGGTTAACACACTAACTATAAAATGCAGGAGATTATTGCAAATTCTATCAGTTGATTTATCAGCAGTAATCAAATTAAATCTAATAAACATGAACTCCTTGGTAAGTAGTTTTAAAAATCATAAGTTCGTGCAATATGTTAAATTTATAATTTTTATCATATTTTCAATTCTTTCGTTTTATTTTTCTGTTGAGCATTTTTACGCAATTCATTGTTTTTCTCTTTTTACCTAAAATTTCGTTTTACATAGTATCTTCTAATTACTTTTTCTTATGACTATATTACGTTTAATCGCGTTATGTAAATATATCTGGGTTAAATAGTATCACCAGTTTTATCTTAAAGCTTCCATTTAATTTTTTTATGGATTCATTGTATTAATTTTACTGTTGTCTACACTATTTTTGCCAGTGAGTGTATATTATTATAATTACACTGATTATTTCCATAAGAACCACTTCAACAAGCGAATAAAAATAAAATTCTACTATCACTACAACATATCGATTTATGACATTCTCCGCCATTTTCTTTTATATAACATATGTTTCTTTCTTTCACCTCTTTGTTTATTCCTGCTCTCCAACTTGTTCTCGTCCTACCTCGTTTTTTTCTTGCCACTGGTTGCAATTTTAGTATTTTTTTTTTTGGTTTTTATTGTTCATACAAATTGGTGGACAGGCAGCATTCCTGCTTCAATCTCTTTAATGTTACAAGCCCTGTTGTTACTTTTGTCTCAGTTTTTATCTTTGTTATGGGTTGACAAATATATTTAACAGTATATATGATACGGGCGTGGTTCCCCAAGAGTGGTTAGTGTCAACTTTTATAAATCTTCCAAAAAAACCCAATGCGAGAAAGTGCGAAGACTATAGAATTATAAGCCTTATGAGCCATTTACTTAAAACATTTCTAAAGGTCATTCACAAAAGAATATATACAAAATGTGAGGAACAACAAGAACACAATTCGGATTTCGTGATGCTCTGGGAATACGGGAGGCCCTTTTTGCTGTACAGGTGCTATTTCAGAGATGCAGGGATGTGAATTGTGACATATACGTATGCTTTATATATTACCAGAAGGCATTTGACACAGTAAAACATGACAAATTAATGACTCTAATGCAAGAAATTGGAATTGACAACAAAGATCTTAGAATTATCAGAAACATTTCCTACAATCAAACGGCCAAAATCAAAATAGAAGACCAGTTAACTGATAAAATTGCAATAGAACGTGGAGTACGACAGGGCTGTATTTTGTCTCCATTGTTGTTCAACATTTATTCTGAATGGGTATTTAAGGAAGCTTTAGACGGTTGTGCGAAAGGAATACTAATAAATGGTGAATGGTTGAATAACATTAGATATGCAGATGACACTATAGTTTTTGCCGATAATCTGAATGACTTACAGATATTAACAAATCGCATAACAGAAGTCAGCAACAGATACGGACTAGCTCTTAACATAAAGAAAACCAAATTTATGACAATTAGTAAAAAACCAATACTAAACGCTCAACTTACAATCAACCAACAGAATATCGAAAGAGTCGAGCAATATACATATCTAGGCACCAATTTAAATAGCCAATGGGACCACTCAACAGAAATTAAACAGCGAATAATAAAAGCAAAAGCAGCATTCGTTAGAATGAGAACCGTTTTCAACAGTCGGGACATATCATTAAAAACAAAATGCCGTCTATTGAACTGCTACATATTCACAGTTCTGCTCTACGGAATGGAAGCATGGACACTGACTGTTGCATCTATGAATCGGCTCGAAGCTTTCGAGATGTGGTGTTATAGGCGCATCTTACGTATATCCTGGGTTGACAGAGTTACTAATGTGGAGGTCCTGCGTAGAATGGGAAAAGAATGTGAAATTCTCATGACCGTCAAAACTAAAAAGTTGGAATATCCAGGACATGTAATGAGAAATCCAGAACGTTACGGCCTTCTCCAGCTGATTCTCCAAGGGAAAGTGAATGGTAAGAGAGGACCGAGAAGAAGACGCATTTCCTGGCTTCAAAATTTGCGAAAGTGGTATAACACGACTACCACTGAACTGTTCCGCGCTGCAATAAATAAAGTAAAGATAGCCGTGATGATCGCCAACATCCGGAACGGATAGGCACTTTACGAAGAAGATGGGTTAACTGTATAGTACTTTGACGACTTTTATTACTTCTACTTTTCATTGATTTCAACAGCTTCGTCAATAGAACACTATCGTAGGCTATCCTTAAATCGACAAACAATATACGAATTTTTTGATTTCGTGCCACCTTCGTCCATTATTTGGGTTATTAAGAAAATGTAGTCAACAGTGGATCGCCCCGTACAAAATCCTGCTTGTTTCAGAATATAAATATCCTTTCTCGATTTGATTCTGCAAAACAGCTATCCCTCGGTAATTTTCACAATTGTTCATGTCACCTTTTTTATATATAGTATCTACTGAGTTATAATGTTTTCCATTCTTAAAATAGTTGCCGAAGATATTTGTCTCATTTTTTTGTTCCATACTTAAACAATTTTCTGGGTATATTCCTTGATCCGAGTAACTTATTCTCTTCAGATGTATATATACGTTTTAAATTTCTTCTATTGTTAATCGTATCCTAATCTTATGTTAATTTTACTACTTTTTCTTATCTTAACTCGTTTTATTGTGAATTTTAACAGTATTTTACTATTAATGTTACAGAAATACGCATTACTAAATATCTAATTTACAAATATTGTAGGTAATTGTTGCAATTTTCTCCTGCTTGGCTTTGGCAAATGCAGGCACCATCGTTCAAGGACCAAGCGCCAAATCTACGGTTGTAGGTGTTGATGGCAGTGTTATTTCGGCTGTAGCCCCTGGGGGACAGATCATCGCAGATGAGCATCCTGGAGTAGTTGCCCACAGTGCCCCAATAGTTGCTGCGTATTCTCACCCAGTAGTAACCGCTCATGCTGCCCCAGTAGTAGCTGCTTACTCTGCACCACTTGTAAATCCACATGCTGCCTCAGTAGTTTCTGTCCACTCTGCTCCTCTTGTAGCGGCCCACGCAGCCCCAGTGGTTTCAGCTTATTCACATCCAGTAGTTGCTGCTCCATTAGTAGCTGCCCATTCTGCTCCAGTTGTTGCTCATGGAGTAGTTAACCATAGAGAAGTTGATACAGTAGTAGCCGGACCCTCCGGAACTATTACAACCAGCAAACTTGTTGCCTCTCCTGCCGTACTTCCTGCGTATGGAGTAGTTGGCCATGGAGTTCATGGACAATATTATTAATTTTATTGATATAAGTTATTAAAAAATAAACAATTGTTTTAGATTGATATTATTTTATTATTTAATAAGAGACAATGCTGATACACTAAAGAATTTAAATAAAAAAATTTCTTGTCAAATATCAAGGCTTTAAATTGACATATTAAGTTTTTAATGTCAGTTAACATTTCAAATTTCTTTGTTTTTTATATCCTTGTACAAGAATATATCGTCGGTATACTGCGAAAACCAGGTAAATGTCGGAATACCAAAATCGAGAAAAAACGTTTTTAAAGTTTAGTTGTTTATTGTGAATTAAGCAGTCAGCTTGTTTTTGATATTAGTTATTCTAGTGAAAGATGCATATATCTGAAATGATATTCTATTATTAGTTTGAAAAAGTTGGGACACCTATCTGACTAATCCTAAATTTAAGTTGGAAATGCTATCACTTACCTGGTTTTACCTGTAAATCTAAATAAATTAATTACTCTTCAAATAACATATTTAACACAAATAGAATAAACCAAGTATAATATTTTCCAGTTTTGTGATCGATATATGAGGCTTTTACTAGGTAATAGCAATGTTTTAAGGTATTAGTCGATATTTATGACATTTAACTGGTTTTCCCTGAAAATTTTATTAACAGCTGTTTGTAGTTATAGTTATTATTTATATGAATGATAGGCAGTTTTATAGAAAACAATAAATTTATTCTGAATATAATAATTTAACAATATTATTATGAGCCTTCCTCGTCCGATTCGTCACTGAAAGCAGGCTCTGGCAAGATGTCTGTTACATCATTTCCCGTTTTCAAATAACGATACCACCCGTGATATTCCTACGGTATCACTCCCTTATCAATTAGTTGTACCAAATATCCCTTTTTTGCTATGCTAATTGGCAAATGTGCATCATAAAGTCGCTTAAGTTCTTCAAGATTGCTTGTATCAGTTGATAACTTGGCGTGCTTTTTTCTTGTTGGCTGCCGTGCAGTATCAGTAAGGACATAATTAAAGCTTTTGACATGTCATAATTAAAATAGATTCTGTTTGTCTCTCCTTTCACGAATCTCATTCTATTTATCTTCAACCACATTATTTTTTCACCGTTTTGGTCTTTTGTCCGGTTTTAATTAAAGTGTGTGACAAATTTTTTAAATCATAAAAGTCGTAGTATTTAAATTCTTTACATTATTGTATGGTTCTATACATACTTTTTTTATCATAAACCTTGATATTTTTAGTTCCTCTTGCATTTGGAAAAACAGACAAGTAATCTGGCATCCCATAGATAGATCTGTGGTTTTTAGCAGTTTCGATACTACTATGCATATAGTCAACTCCCATATAGGAATGTCCAGACTCTAAAAATTTGTGTTCAATAATATTTAAATGGTCTATGTTTTGCCCATAACAGCCCATAATAGTAAGGCTGCAATATACTGATTACGATTCTGTCTTCCGCAGATACCAAAAATTAAACTTATTTCACTTACATATTCTGGAACACATTTTGATAAGTAGTGGAGTATAATGCTTTCTGTTTCAGAACCTCCTCGTCTACCGTTAATTTTTGACCGGGCAAAACAGTAATGCTGCTTCATTCTACACACAAATTGTAGACACATAATTTTCGAGAATAATATAGTTGTCCAGTCAATCCACTTGGAATCTGTAGTACGGCCTGTAGATCGAAAGTAATTGAAATAAAATCCCGTTGTTCATTAGATCTTTTCTTGTTCTATGTAACTGTCTTCTAAATCCGATTTGTCAGTTGGATTAGCCCTATCATATTTATTACACACTAAACATTGATCTTTTTTAGGAACAAAAAAGCTTAAATTATAGTCGTTAGAAAATATTCTTTGATATGTAATTTCGCCAACACCTTCCAGTTTCTTCTGTTCACAGTCATTTATATACAGTTGGTACATTTTTCTTATACTTAAATTTTTGTCCAAATATCTACGCTTTGAACTTTGGCGAATATAATGTGGGCTCATGTTTGGAACACTTTTTGGAAAATGCACGTGGTTTTTTAAACTTTGACGAACTGCAACGACTCTCTGGTGGCTCCGTTTTAATACGTGCAATAAGAAAATGTTTCTGGTCTATATATTCTAACTTTTAATTATCACGACATAGTATTTGTCTGTAATCTTCGCTGAAATAACTGGCACATTTGTAAAAGCACTCAGAACAATTAACTGCTTTTGGCAATTTTGCTGATCTATTCTTTTTTTTTTATCTTATAAGGCAAATCCGTTTTATAGGACGTACGTCTTTCCATACTTTGTCAAGAAGTAGATTTAATATCCAACTAGCTATTTCAGTTGACACTAAATTGTTCGTGGGTGCACCTATTTCAGTATCTTTTTTCTCGTCATTTAGGCTATCAAGGACAGCTGTGTGTAATTCATGTAGACTTCCTAGAGAGAGAGATCCCTCTTCACTTGGCTAATATGTGGGGTCTACATCTGAAAAGTCACTATCAAAAATGGATTCCATCATTGAGACTATATTGTTCTGAGAATCATCAAGAATTGAACTGCTGTCTTCAGTTATTCTATCTGTGTATGTGTTATAAGATCATTTATGGTTTTAGCTTAGTAATCATTTCTAAATTTTAACTCAACCCGTTTTCAGGTAGAATGAAGTAAGTGTAGTTAAAGGTTTTTATTAGTCGATATGAAAGAGAAATTTTAATAAATCATACACGTAAAATGTATTAATGACACTTATCATCTTTTTACTGAATATAGTATGCAGTAGTAGAAATATATTGTTGTCTGGCATAATAATATATGTGGGCTTACTTTGTTTTACATGCAACAGAACTTTGATTTTATGGAAGTAAGCAGCGATATATTGTTTTATTGGAAAATAAAAAGTTGGTTAGGTGTAACTTATTTGTTTATTACACAAATTATCTGCTGAATGGTAAGTCGTATCATTTATTGGGTTTTACCTGTATGTAGAGCGAAAGAAACTGAGAATTTTGGTATACTTAACTCAATATTTTAAAATTTGTCATTTACCTGGTTTTCGCAATATACCGACGATATGATACCTTATTATTTTGTCATTGTTAGTCTGCTTTTGCCAATTCTGATTGCAGCGCATTATTCTACGTTGACCACGTTAGTCCAAATTCTGGAAGTTCTGAAGATGCTGAAGAAGTCTGTAATAATGCGTAGTATTTCTCTTGAAAATCTAATTGTCATAAAATTTGATGGTACTGCAGTCAATGCAGGTTGGAAAAATAGTCTGATTCACTGAGTTGAATTTGACATTGGAAAACCTCTACAATTAGCAATTTGACTCTTTCATTTCAACGAGTTGCCATTAGACCACAAGTTTCAGCACTTGGATTGCATAAAAAATTAGTTTAATTTATATTGAAATCATATATGCCAATGTGGTTTATTGTCAAAACAAGTTTAAACACTTAACAGACGACCCTAAACTTTTTTACCAAAATAAAATACAATCCTGGTATAATCAAAACAAAATAAATACCTGGTAATTTGTCAAAATATTTGCTTGATGTTATTGAGTCTGTGATTCATGAACAGGATATTCATGAATCAAGAATGCAAGAAACGCGTAAGAGAGCTCGGACTATGAAGAATTGAAGGCAAGACAGATAAATATAAAAAGAAAAGAGTAAAAACATTCACGCCTCTCATGCACAAAAAATCAACTTCAATGCACAGAAGAACATAGTTTAACAGTTCAGAGTTTCAGAAGAGGATTTTAATTATTTTTAATATTTTTATTAGTAACTACCATATCTTTTAAATTAATTATTTTTTCTGTGAGACACGTAATAGTGCATTGTATTTTTTTAAATTAGATTGAAATACCTCAGCACAACCATTTTACGAACAAACAAATGCAGGATATGTATACCCACAAAAAATGTTTTGCGTTCGTTCAACAGCCAGTAGATTTGAATTGTTATATATGCAGACAAAAGCCAACCAAAATATAAAACTTTTTCAAATCTATTTCATCGTTTAGGTGAAACAGGGTTATTTTGCACTAAAAATTGTGCTCGGGCAAAACAAATCACACCTAATCAATAACATAACATTTTGGTTCGAGTAAATAAAAACCTCTATTTAAGTTCACATTATACAGGGTTGGTCACTTAAAAGAGTCCACCCAGATATTTTGCAACATTCCTTGGATTTTATTCCTTGGTGTAAATGCTTAACCTTCCTTGACTAACATTCGGTCTGTGAGATGGACCCATTCGAGTTATTACGATTATATCCAAATCGTTCGTTGTATGTCTTCGGCGCCGTCAGTAGCTGACCGACTCAAGTGTTTGTTTTTGGTGTTGAGGTTTGACTCTTCAGTGTCGGGTGATTATGCAATTATCGGCAAGTTTTGTCTCAGAGACCGATGTTAGTTTTAGTGTTATTAAATCTATCTGAATAACAGGCTAAGAATAATTTGCTTTATTGATAAAAAGCAAAGTGTTTGTGTATTTTTAATCATTATATATGTTTTCTTGTGGTTTTCTTTCATTTAAGTGCAGTTATGAAGATAAACAAGAAAGATTTAGATGACTTTTTGATAAAGTTCCATGTGATGTAGCAGAAGATAGTGATTCTACCTTAGATGACGACCACTTAGAGTTTAAAATGAGAATGGTGATTCGGAACAAGATATGTCTCACGATGATGTAACCCATGTTTTAGCAGTTACGGGAACGATTCGTGAACGTTGTTTCGTTGGACGTGATGGTACTGGATAAAAAAAATATTTAGATCAACATAAGACCGTACGAACCCGTGCTGATAATTTAGTTACCCAACTGCCAGGAGTAAATGGTGAAGCTAAGCACAAGAAAACAGCAATGTAAATCTCTCTCTCCAATAGCGTTACAGCCCAAATCGGGCCTTGGCCTCCTCCAAACTATGCTTCCAACCTCTTCGGTCCCGCGCCGATCTTCTCCAGGTTCTCACGTCTAGCAAATTTTGCGCGTCCGCTGCCACTTCATCCTCCCATCATTTCACTGTAAATAGTTGGTCAGTTGTAGGTCTTCCTTGTCGCAAACCGGTTTGATATTCCCTGACAATATTTTCAGTTAGTTGATGGAGCCGTTTTGTTTAGTATGAAAGTAAAAATTTTGTACGCCGTGCACAAGACGGTTATGCCGCGATAATTTTTGCATTTCAGTTTATACCCTTTTTTATAAATTGGGCATATAATCCCGGTTTTCCAATCATTAGGGATCTTTTCATCATTCCAAATCTTGTTCATGAGCACATGCAGTTGTCCTACTAGGTGATCGCCACCTAATTTATATAGCTCAGGGGGGACGTTGTCAATACCTGGAGCCTTATTGTTCTTTTGTGCTCGTATTGCCTGTTTTACCTTTTCCATCGTTGGGGCTTCTATATTTTCTATCTCCCTCATTGTGATGCATGTCCATATGCTCTTCATTTTCTTGTGTCCCTAGAAGAGTTTGGAAATAGGTTTTCCAAGACTGAATTTTTGGATCACTGGTTATTTGCCCTTCTTGGTTTCTGCATAGATTTGTTCGGGGTTTGTATCCTTCTCTTAAATTGCGTAAATATCTGTACGCCTGTCTTATATTGTTGCTTTGAAGATTTTCTTCCATTTTCTGTATATTGCCGTTTTCGTATTTTCTTTTCTCTCTTCGGCATATTTTATCTGCCCTCCGTCTTGCATCTTGGTAACTTGCCCTTCTTTCTCTGGTTCTTCTTTCCATATATTTCTTGTGTTCTTCATTTCTTTTCTGTATGGCCTTATTACACTCGTCATTGAACCATTCCCTTTTTGTATTTTTCTTTTTCTTGCCTATGATTTTTCTTGCTGCGTAAATAACTTTTGTTTTGAGAAAGAGCTCAGCTAAAAATTAAATATTTTACAGACTTTTAAAATACTTTTCTGGATTCCGAGTGTGTACTTGAACGAGGTAACATCGTATCAGTGTTTTGCTCCGAGTTTTTAGTTTTTTTGTGAAACCAAACAACTACTTTTAAATAGTAGTAAGACCAGACTTTACCGTATGTATCGATAAGACTAATTGTATGTTTTTTTTGGATCGATTAGTTAATTAGCAAATTAGTAATTTCTTCAATAACTGGGTCAGCTACCAGTGGCGTAGGCCTACCTAATATGTATTTTTGGAAGAAAATACATAAAACCTAACTCAATTTAACAAATAAATAAATTTCTCGTCTACCTTTGACTACAAGGGTACCGATAACAAATACAGTTCTCACATCAGATCCTCACAGTTCACAACTTGTCAAGATGTCACAAAATATTCAGCATAATTCTACTTCAACTTCCTCATATGCAACTGCAATCAAATCAACTCCTAGATCAACTTTTCCAAAGAGGGATCAAGCCATAGTACTGCATGCCGATGAAAATCTAAAATTGTTTGATTACGTCAAGGCAGTAGGTGACGCTATTGGTCCCAAACAAATCCTATTCGCATCCAGAATATCTAATAACAGAATTTGTATATATTTACCTAATTCAGAACTCGTCGACAAACTTCTAAAATCCCATCCGATTTTGACAGTAGGAAACTCTGTGATGAATGTTCGCAGGCTAGTCTCCCCCACAAAAAGAATAATAATATCCAATATATCTCCATGTATACCACATGCAGAAAATGCTATAAAAGAACTTGGGCTCCAACTGGCCTCACCCGTCTCATTTTTAAGAGCAAGTATCCCCGGCGATGAATATTCGCACATCATGAGCTTTAGAAGGCAAGTATATGTTTTTACCTCTGATGACAATTTCAATCTGCAAACTTCATTAGTTATCCCATTCGAAGGTAATGAAAACAGAATTTTTTTGTCCACAGACAAAATGAAATGCTACATATGCAAGAAGGCAGGGCATATTGCCTTAAATTGTCCTAATCCTCAACCTTATTATATAACATCCCAGCCTCAGCCGTTAATATCAACCTAGATAATAGATCCCTTACCACCACAGTCTTCTATACAACCCGCAACATCACTACATATGTCTGCTTCAGAACCAAACAATTCCATAATTACTAAAACGCCCACACATAAACGTGGCCGCTCTGAAATCGAGAGTACAAGTGAGCAGACTGATATTCCCGATAACATCTCGGTCGCAAATCCATCCGAGGACAACATCATGCCTCCCCCTAGTAGAGACATTAAGAAACCAAAAAAGAAACCCAGAATAAGTTCAAGATCAGAACGTTACCTTTCCGATCTAACAAAAGACGCTATCAAAGAATCCTTTAAGCTAACCTCAGAATCACTTGTTATTCCTCTAGAAAACTTGATAGCCTTTGTCGAAAACACTTTCGGCTGTAGTGACCCCTACACTGAAGCTCTTAAGTTTACAGAAAATGTATCAGGGCTAATTTCTAACATCCAAGCATTATACCCAACTTGTCAGGAGAGGTCTATCAAAAACAGGCTAACCCGTCTAACCAAAAAACTGATAAAGGCCTTAGGCACTGATCCAGAAGAACGTAAAAGTACGCCCAGTCCAAATCTTTCCGTCGATTTTAATGAAGATAACTACAATTCTGACAACTCACAACCATCCCAATCCTCTCAATTCAGCTCCTATTAATACTAACACTATGCTAAGTCTAATTCAATGGAACTGCGATGGCTTTTACCCCAGACTAGAATATTTACAAAAACTTATATCGGACTGCTCGCCCAAGTTTATCTGTCTTCAAGAAACCAATTTCACCAAAGATCACAACCCCTACCTAAAAAATTACACTAGCTACAACTTCCTAAGACCCGCACACCTACGAGCAAGTGGAGGCTCATCTATTTTTGTTTCCAACGATATCTTCCATCAAGAGTTTGACTTACACACAAGCCTAGAAGCGATTGCGATAACTGCATGGTGTCCCAACAAGATAGTTATTTGTTCTATATACATTCCTCCAAACTACAACTTATTTAGCTCAGAATTAAGCGACCTCATAAAACAACTGCCAAACCCTTTCATCCTAGTTGGGGACTTTAACGCTCACAGCACAACATGGGGTTCCCAACGCACCTTTGGGAGAGGTAAACATATCGAAGATATCATAAGCAACTCTAACATTAACCTCTTGAATACAGGTAGCCCGACATATTTCCACATCCAGTCTGGAACCTCTTCTTGCATAGATCTAAGCTTTTGCGATCCTGGAACCGCTCCTCTGCTTCAGTGGCAAACACTAGATAGCTTATATGATAGCAATCACTACCCCATTTTAATCTCAAGTCATATAATTGAAAATGCGGAAGTCATAAATAAATGGAAAATTGCCCAGGCAAATTGGAGGTTATTCAGTGACACTCTTGAAGACCTTTCAAACCAAATTATTTTTAAGGAAAACATCGACGCTGCCGTAGAGCAATTTACAAATTGCATTCTAACTGCGGCCAACCAATGTATAGGTAAATGCACCATAAATCCCTCAGGAAAGGCCGTCCCATGGTGGAACGACTCCTGTAAACTCGCAATAAAAGAATACAAAAAGGCCCTTAATAGATATCGTAAAACTCGGAGCATCGAAGATCTTATTCATTTTAAGAAAATGCGTGCAAAATCCAAACGAATTCTGAAGGAAAGCAAAAAAGAATCCTGGAAAAAATTCGTTAACAGCATAACTTCAGATACCCCTCCCGCTCAAGTGTGGACAAAAATTAAACAAATGAGAGGTTTAAAAACATACCGTAAAATATCCGCAATAACAGATGGAGATAATATCATTACAAATGATAACCAAATAACCGAAACGCTAGCCAAATACTTTCAAAACAAAACTAAGTCTGAACTCTCCATTTCGTACCCCACAAACGACTCACCACCTAACCCTATCCAAACCAATCCAATAAACCTCGCCTTCACAGAAGTAGAGTTAAAGTTGGCAATCTCATCAATAAAAAACTCATCTGCAGGTCCTGATGACATCCCGTCTATCTTTCTCAAAAATCTACAGGCAGGAACCCTCCTTAAGCTACTTGCGCTCTACAATAAGATATGGTTCAGCCAAAGCTTTCCAAGTCTTTGGAGACAGTCGCTTATCATACCGATCAAGAAAAATGACTCATCTTCTAACTTTGCCAGTGCCTACAGGCCAATCTCACTAACATGCACAATGTGCAAACTACTAGAAAAGATGATAAATAAACGTTTGCTTTGGTTTCTTGAAGAAAATAATCTTATAGATGCAGCACAGTCGGGATTCAGACCCAATCGAAGTACGATGGATAACCTGGTACTTCTCCAAACAGAAATAACCCAAGCTATATCAAATAAGAATGAAGTCATCACAGTTGCCTTAGACTTAGAAAGTGCCTTTGATACAATAAACAGAGCTGTTATTATTAGAAAACTTGAGCAACTCAATTTAACGGGTAATATTATCACCTTTATAAACAATTTCCTACAAGAGAGATCATTTAAAGTAGTTACAAACGGGAAAACATCTACGTCACATATCTCACAAAATGGAGTACCCCAAGGCTCAGTTCTTAGCCCAACACTATTCCTTCTTAGCATCAACGATATAAACTCTCTTGTTCTCCCTCCAATAAAATACTCAATATACGCAGATGATCTTGTTCTCTATTGCCAAGGTAAAGTTACAAGGAGCACATGCTCTTTACTCCAAAACACTCTTAACAATCTTCATAACTGGTCCACTAAAATTGGAGTCAAATTTTCATCTGGAAAATCTAAAGTCATAAACTTCTCTAGAAGACATCACACTCACCCTCCTCTACTTCACCTAAATGGCTCTCCTCTTCAAGTTGTTGATAAACACAATTTCTTAGGGGTAATATTCGATTAAAGACTCACATGGAGAGATCAGATACAGAATACAAAAACAAACTGCCTAAATAGAATCAACATCTTAAAAACTCTAGCTCATCATCAATGGGGGGTAGAAGAGAAAGTCCTCTTAAGAATTTACAGAACATTGATCCGCTCTAGGTTGGATTACGGAAGCATTCTTTACATATCTGCTTCCGATACTCACCTTAGAAGTCTGAATACAATTCACAACACCTCTTTGCGCATTAGCCTCGGCGCCTTTAAATCAAGTCCTTCTGAAAGTCTTTATATCGAATCCTCAGAACCTCCACTTTTTATAAGACGGCAACGTTTACTTCTGTCTTACTTCTCTAGAATTTCTGCTAATCCAAAAAACCCAGTAATTAAACTAATTAATACTCCCCACTCTGTTCCAGATAATAGTCACCCTCGAGCACATTCTCTCTCACAAATTTTAAAAACTTTGCTAAAAGACACAGATCTAAAACTCACAACTCCGTTTACTACGTCCAGAATTCGCCCGTGGACCAAAAAGCTACCTACTGTCCTTACCAGCTTGAACCGATACAAAAAAGCAGAAACGCCCAGAACTCTCTTGGTGCAAGCATTCAAGGAACTTATACAGACTCAGCGTTATGACAAAATTCTCTACACAGATGCCTCCAAAGAAGAACAGGCCGTCGGTTGTGCTATCAGTACCTCAAATACAACAGTAGCATCATATCGGCTTTCTCCCAGATGCAGTATACACACAGCCGAACTGTATGGAATACTCAAGGCATTAGACTCGCCCATTGCTAATGAGAAATCATTAGCAATATGCACCGATTCTCTTTCCGCCATTGACTCAATCAGAAATATATACTCCATACATCCCATTGTACAGTGCATCCACAGTATCTGCCAAGAGCAATCAAAGAATGGTGTTTCAGTAACTATCATCTGGATACCATCCCATGTTGGTATCAATGGAAATGATAACGCTGATCATGCAGCAAAACTGGCCTGCTCCTTAGAAAATATGTAAAACATCCAACTTCACCAAGATCTAAAGGCCAGTATCAAGAAAAACGTATTAAGTACCTGGCAAACACACTGGAACGTGCAAAATACAAAACTACGCACAATACAACCAACTGTTACCTCCATCACCATGTCTCAAATGAGCAGAAGAGACAATATTATTATCAGAAGGCTCAGAATAGGTCACACTCGTCTTACTCATGGATATCTGATGTCGTCTGAAAACCATCCTCGCTGTGAACATTGTAATGAGTCCTTAACAGTCCAGCACATATTACTAGAATGCGTCCACTACAAACCTCAAAGAGACTACTACAACTTTCAAAATAATTTAAGTGATCTACTTGGTTCTACAAACATGTACAGTGCCATAATTCGTTTCCTAAAAGACTGTCACCTTTACTACTTAGTGTAATTATATTAAGATAATTAATGTTATTAATGTATCCTAACTTGAATATAAACAGATTGTATATGTATGTAAACATAAACATATTGTAATAAATTTGTACCAGTGTCAATGGCCCATAGTTGCCGAGACACTTTAATTTAAAATAAAAAAATACTTTTCTTTTCAATTCATTCATTGGTCGTAAGTGTCTACACAACCTATCAGACTTTTGCAAACTACTATTAATAATATTTTGGTTAATGTCACAAGAGCTTCACCTTATTTCCGATGAACTGTTACCATTCATCAAGTGACAAATTGTTTTATAACGATGGATTAGTAGAGATTTGACAAAATGTGACTATTTTTATAACAGGGTAGCATAAGATTTTTGTAACGCCCGAAAGTATCTAAACAATAAGAAATAGATAAGAGAATAAAGATAAGATCTGACAGATAGATTAGTTTGCTGTTTTAAGCAGATTTTTTTATTTTTATATATATATATATATATATATATATATATATATATATATACATATATATATATATATATATATATATATATATATATATATATATATATATATATAAAGACATCTTTAAGGAATATGACCGTTTAATTTAATATAAAAAATGTGCACTCGTAAGTGAAAGGGATATTTTCGGTCAATTTGGAGATTAAAAAAGAAAAGAGTTGTGCTACTTTATCTTTTTATTGAATACGTTTCGCCCACTGTTCAATGGGCATCGTCATCATCATAAGATCGTTTACTTATTGTTTTTTATATTAGATGTATCGCTAATACCATTCTTTTAGATGAACTGACGATGCCCATTGAACAGTGGGCGAAACGTATTCAATAAAAAGATAAAGTAGCACAACTCTTTTCTTTTTTAATCTCCAAATTGACCGAAAATATCCCTTTCACTTACGAGTGCACATTTTTTATATATATATATATATATATATATATATATATATATATATATATATATATATATATATATATATATATGCCTTACGTTAAAAGTTTGTTGGATATCGGTAATTTAAAATCCCTTGATAAAAATATAACTTTTTAGCTTACTTAAAGAAGAGTATCCATAATAATTAAAAATTAAGTGACATACAAATCCGAAACCCTATTATAAATTATTATATTTTAATAAACGTTGGCATACAGGCTTATCTTGGCTACATCTTGTTACGATATAATAATTATTTTGGGTCTGCACACATGAGAATTAAAAAAGCAGTCTATAAAAATAGGTGGTTTGTTCGGATATTCTAGACAGATATTTCTGGACATTTGTTTGCTTTGAGCAGATGCATATGTTCTATTATGTTATTCTCCCAAATGAGTGTAATTTTACACAAATTCTTTTTGTTTTTTTGTTAACTTTTTATGGTTTTCTAGTCTATTATTGTCTGAAGTTTTAGCAATATTTTCGAGACCTAGTAACTACAAACACCAATTTTCTCTAAATCTTTTAATAATGGATATCTGGTTATCGTATATTGAATTATGTAAACTCCAGGCATTAACTACAGCAGTTATTGTTAAGGCCACAACTGTAATTTTTCTGAACCATTTGTTTTTTTTTGGTACCAGGTGGTCCAATAAGCTGATCTCTCGGCTATATACCAGAAACTATTCATGTCATCACTTTAGGAGAAAAAATTCCTTAGTAGAAGTGACCAAGAGAAATCGCTGGAAATAACTTTCAAGTTTCTTGGTTAACCGCTAGGGGGCGTAACCTGTGAAGAAAACTTTAAAAACCAGTTTTTTAGGAAATATGCCCAATTATACAAAGTGTTAAATAAGTAAACTAGAAAGAGGCCTAAATTCTGAAAGTTGTTCAAGTACTTTTTTTTATTTTTTTAAATATAGGGTGGGGGAGAGTGGGAAAGTATTTGTGGATATATACCTAAAACTTTGGTTTGGATCTACCGATTTTAACGAAATTAGTGTCATTAGAAAGAGTGTGGATAAATTAATTTACATCTGCTATAAAATATTGGTAAACACAGCCTTCACGACGTTACTAATGACAATGGTTTAAGGCTTATTAGTATGGCAGCTTCCAAAGATTTAATTGTGGGAAATACATGTTTTAATCATAAGAATATCCATAAAGCAACTTGGATATCACCAAATGGACGCACCACAAATCAAATTGACCATGTTATAATTGACAGAAGGCACTTTACAAACCTAATGGACGTAAGAAGTTACAAAGGCGCAAATATTGACTCAGACCATTTTATGGTAAGGGCCAAGTTACGACAAAGAATTTCCAATGCCAAGAAAGAAAGGGGCACTAGACAAGTAAAATATAATTTACATTTGCTAAAAAATGAAAACAAAGAGAAACAGTTCCAGTCACATATAAAAGAAACCCTAGAACACACCTGGGCAGTCGACCAATCAAGCACGGAAATGTGGAACAACTGCAAGGAGGCTCTGAAATTAGCAGCCGAAAGCACATTGGGAATATCCCGAACCCAAGAAAGAAACGACTGGTTCGACCAAGACTGCAAAAAAATAACAGATGAGAAGAACGAGGCATTTAGGACCACGCAACAACGAAAAACTAGAACAACAATAGATAGATACAAAAACTTAAGGAGAGAGGAAAAACGCATACACCGAAAAAAGAAACGAGACTCGGAAAATGACATATTAGAACGGCTCGAAAGCCATATGAGTCAAGGAGAAACAAGAAAGTTCTATCATCAAATAAATAGTATTAGAAAAGAATTCAAACCAAGAATCAACTATTGTAATGATAAGGAAGGTAACTTACTTACCAACAAAGAGGATATCCTTTTACGATGGGTAGAGCACTTTCGAGAGTTGCTGGAAGGGGAACCTACTAACAATATAGAGCTGGAATATCGAAATGAGGAACTCGTGAAACCCCCCTCGGTAGATGAAGTGAAAATATCTATAGAAAAACTAAGGAACCATAGGTCCCCAGGTAGCGATGGCATCCCAGCAGAGTTATTTAAGCACGGTGGAGAGCAGCTCACCAAGGTGATGCGAGAAATTGTTTGTAGAATTTGGTCTGAGGAGCAAATGCCTGAAGAATGGAGCTTAGGCTTAATTTGCCCGTTACACAAAAAGGGAAACCAACTGGAATGCAATAATTACCGCGGAATTACTCTCCTAAATACAGCATACAAGATATTGTCAAATATTTTGCACGAGAGATTAAAGCCTTATACTGAAATGTTTCTAGGAGAATATCAGGCGGGATTCAGGCGTGGACGTTCAACCATTAACCAGATCTTTACACTACGACAGATCCTCGAAAAAGCGCAAGAGTTTAACATAAATATGTATCATATTTTTGTCGATTTTAAAGCGGCATATGACAGTGTCTTAAGACCAAGTCTTTACAATGCTATTAATGAGTTGGGAATTCCAAAAAAACTCATATGTTTGATAAAAGTGACAATGGCGAAGATGCTATCAGCAGTTAAAATTCAAAACGACTCGTCAACCCCATTTCAAATACATAGGGGGTTAAGGCAGGGAGATGCGCTGGCGTGTCAGCTTTTTAATGTCGCCTTAGAAAAAGTTGTACGAGACGCTAATTTAGATAGCAGGGGAACAATATTTAATAGATCAGTCCAAATTCTAGCATATGCAGACGACGTGGACATTATAACAAGAACTAGGGCGAGAACTGCGGAAATCCTAACCGAGCTAGTAGCAGCAGCAGAACGAATGGGGTTACAGATAAATTAAAATAAAACCAAATTCATGGCGACTAACATAAACACAAGAGCTGGAAATGTTGACACAAATTTAATCATCAATAACCAAAACTTCGAAGCAGTCAAAGAGTTCATATATCTAGGGACATCGGTTAACTCCAATAATAACACATCTGAGGAAATAAAAAGGCGAATAATAATTGCAAACAGGTGTTATCATGGTCTATCGAAGTACTTAGCTAACAAACGTCTGTCTCAAAAAACTCGTATAAGGCTGTATAGAACACTGATAGTCCCCGTTCTCACATATGGATCAGAGGCATGGACGCTAACGAAAACAGATGAATCCGCTCTATCCATTTTTGAAAGAAAGGTGCTACGCAAGATATTCGAAGCGGTCTGTGAGAACGAAGTATGGAGGCGTAGATATAACTTTGAACTGCAGAATATCTACAAGCATACGTTTGGTGGTAAAGATATTACCACTATAATTAAGCGAAACCGCCTGCAGTGGGCAGGACATGTAGCCCGGGCCCCTGAATCAAACATGATAAAAAAGATTCTAACAGCGCAACCCGTAGGAATGAGAAGACGGGGTAGACCAAAGCTAAGGTGGATGGACGGGGTAACACAAGATGCCGAGAAGATCGGAGTCGGCAACTAGAAAATGCAAGCGAGGGACAAAATAGAATGGCGTAGAAAGCTTGAGAAGGTCGAGGCCCTCTAAGGGCTGTAGCACCAAGATGATGATGATGATAAAATAATTGCATTTAGTTTTAATTGTCATAGGTAGAGGGTACTTTCGAATAGAAAAAATTAAAATTTGTTGTTCTTCAAAATGTTAAATAGAAACACCTATTTATTGTAAATTATAATGGAACTGGATTAAATTCATAACAAAATGGCGCAAACCGCATGTTAATAGCTTTTATCGAACTCGAGATATGAATAAATAAGTAAGTATAATACTTAAATTTTTTTTTATAGCAGAAGAATCTTAATATTGATACCTATTTTGACCATTGTTATTTCATATGATTAAAAATAGTTTTTTCGAAACTAAGTAGGCTACGACAATGAATTTGACGGGGAGTTCATATCGTTTATTTATTGACAGCAGTCAAAATATTGTTAAGAAGTGTTATATTATAATTCGAATTGAAGATTGCACTTTTTTCAATAAATATTAATATTGGTAATATAAGTAATTAATTATCAGTACTAATAATTCGTGATGAGTATATCAAATGCAGAATTGTATGATATGATTGGAGTTTATTTCGAATGTCACCAAAATGCCGCTATTGCCTCACGTATATATTCTGTAAGATATCCTGACAGGAGATATGATGGCAAAGAAGTGTTTGAAAGAAAGGCAAGAATATTAAGAGAAACTGACAGTTTTCTTCGTTCTTGTTTTAAACGACGTAGTAGAGGTATGACCGAAGATAATTCAATCAATGTTCTTGAACAGAATCCATATATTAAAAGTAGTCGGCAAATCTCTATAGAATTAAACATACCCAAAACTACTGTTCTAAGGATTTTAAAATATCACAGGTTGGTTTTTCATATTAAAAAGTGAACGTTTAGGTCATAAACTTGGAATTCCGTTTAAACTTTAGATACAACTGTTATTTTAATATTCCGATAAAACCCGCAACACGGCGCTTTTATCCTTTTATCCGTTTCTTAAAAATACTTATCACGATTTATCTTGTAAAACAATTGTAAATTTTTCAAGAATTTTTTAGTTTTAGTAAATATAGTGGTTCCTTTTTCACCAATATTTGTTATTCTGTTTTTTAGACTGCATCCTTATCATGTAGTTCTCCACCAAGCTTTACATAAGAGAGATTTTGATGCAAGGCTGGATTACTGCAATTGGATGTTCAGTCTGCTAGAAGAACAATCGCATATCATGTCAAAGATTTTGTGGACACACGAGGATACGTTTAATAGTGCGGGCGGTGTTAGTCTGCATAATATGCATTATTGGGCTGAAGAAAATCCCCACTGGATACATGAGGTGCAGGTTCAAGGTAGATGGAGTCTTAAATGTTTGGTGAGGTATAGTTGATGGAAAGATCGTAGTTCCATATATCTTGATAAAACTTTAAATGGCGAAACATATTTGGATTTTCTGGAAAATCTGTTGCCTGTTTTATTGGAAGATATTTCCTCACAAACAAGAAGAGATGTGATATTACAACATGACTGGTGTCCTCCGCACTTTTCCAGACGAGTTTGAGATTATTTACATGCAAGTTATCCAAATAAATGGATTGTAAGGGGAAGTATATTTTTATGGCCAGCTAGATTTCCAGACTTAACATGTCTGGACTTTTATCAATCCATTTACTTTCTTCTTGATTTTAGACTAATGGTTTCGTTCGTAATTTTTTCTACCATTTTATGATCAGCATAAATGATTGTCTGTAAAACCATAAGTTTAAATATCTCATCAGTTATGAATTGTTAAAATAATTTCTAATTTTTCTTTCTAATTTCTAAACTTTCTAATAAATCTAATTCACATTTACCTTAAATTTAAATGGTTATTTCATCAGAAACTTCATAAACTTAGAAACTACAGTTTCATTAAAAATTTTTTTTTTTTAATTTTTAATCATTAGTTTCCACACTTGTGTAACGCCCGCTCACGTCTGTTACGATGAGTCACCGAACGAGAGAGAGACCCGCCGGACCGGCGAATGCCTTGCGTCTCTCTCCAACTCAAACATGATCGGTCCGCTGGTGCGATGCTATTTCTCCTATCATCGTCCTATCCCCAACAAAATCACTCAAATAGAAATTAGTTAAGTTTAAGTTTACATGTACAATGTTTTAGTAAACAAAATATATTTCTATAGTTAAAATTTGTGCAATTCTTATTTTCATTTAATTCCTTGATCCTATTGTGCAATTTAATAATATTCATATCAATAAATATTCTACCGAGAAAAAGACGTTGTCAAGTAAAATCTTCGCCCGTAAAACCGACTTTACAGGCAACCGATTTTTTTTACTTGAAGAAGTTCTTACTCTGATTGAGAATCGGAATTGTCAATGTGTCTTTTTCTTCGCTTTTACTTATATCATCATCAAAATCGGCAGAAAACAGCTCTATAGTATCTCGTATTTAATTCAGGATCAACAAATTCTTCATCAGCCATGTCCATCTGTTGTAAACATTCTTTCATCAATGCTTCCAGTGATTGCCTTTCTGCTTTCTCACGTTTGTAACACATATCTTCTTACAACAAATACTGCTCTTTTTCACTTAAGAAAACACTATTCAGAACAAACCCTAAACACAGATAACAAAAATACGCTGTAGGGAATAAAAAATGCAAGTTTGTACAAGTCTGACCGTCCATCTGCGTTATGCATATGTATTCTACACTACTCTACAGATAATATTCACACTTATAATTAGCTTAATCTTAATAATTATTAATTTTTTTACTATAAGCATGTTCCTAGAAATATATTCTAAATACGATTCTACAAGAAAGTTTTTACGGCGCCACGGACCAAATCGCAAAATATAATTCGGCGCTTAATGTATTAAAGTGCATGTTTATCAAACAATAATGGGAAAGACATCGAGCCTGCCTCAAGTTTTTTAAAGTCATGTTTGCTATGTCTAAGGATCTACAGAGACACATCGGCAGCAATTTAAGGATCACTGCCAAAAATTGAATGGCATTATGTGCTACTCAACTTAATATCAAGTTCAGGAAGACATATCAAAAATTATTTCTTCATACATCGATTGTTCTTCGTCGATTTTGGGTGTTTACAAGGTTAACACACTAACTATAAAATGCAGGAGATTATTCTAAATTTTATCAGTTGATTTATCAGCAGTAATCAAATTAAATCTACTAAACATGAACTCCTTGGTAAGTAGTTTTAAAAATCGTAGTAAGAAACAAAATATGATTTCGTGCAATATGTTAAATTTGTAATTTTTATCGTATTAAGCATATTATTGTTTTCTCTTTTTACATAATATTTCGTTTTTTATCATTTCTGTTGTTCCTATGTCTATATTAAGTTTACTCCAAATTCGATATTCTTTCTATTCTGTTCCAATATTTCATTGCAAAATTTCTTAAAATTAATTCTATTTCGTTTAGTATGCACTTTTTATATGATTTACGTTATTTTTATCTCGATATCTACGTTATGTAAATATATCTGGGTTAAATAGTATCACCAGTTTTATCTTAAAGCTATTAATTTTTTATGGGTTCATTATATGAATTTTACTTTTTTCTACAGTATTTTTGCCAGTGAGTGTATATTATGATAATTACACTGCTTATTTCCATAAAAACTTCTTCAACAAGCGAATAAACATAAAATTCTACTACCACTACAACATATCGATTTATGACATTCTCCGCCATTTTCTTTTATATAACATACGTTTTTTTCTTTCACCTCTTTGTCTATTCTTCCTCTCCAACGTGTTCTCGCTCTACCTCGTTTTTTTTGCCCCTGGTTGCCATTTTGTTTGGTATTAGTTGTTAATACAAATTGGTGGACAGGCAGCATTCTTGCTTCAATCTCTTTGATGTTACAAGCCCTGTTATTACTTTTGTCTCAGTTGTTATCTTTGTTATGGATTCATTATATGGTACTTTGACGACATTTATCACTTCTACTTTTCATTAATTTTAACAGCTTCGTTAATAGAACACTATCGTAAGCTATTCTTAAGTCGACAAACAACATATGAATTTTTTGATTCCGTGCCACCCTTGCCCAATATTTGGATTATTAAGAAAATATGGTCAACAGTAGATCGCCCCGTACAAAATCCTGCTTTTTTTCTGTTTCAGAATTTAAATATTCTTTCTCGATTTGATTCTGCAAAACCTTCCTATATATTTTACTGACAGATCCAGATACAGCTATCCCTCGGTAATTTTCACAATTGTTCTTGTCACCTTTTTTATTTATAGTACCTACTAAGTTATAATGTTTTTCATTTCTGAAATAGTTACTGAAGATATTCGGATAATTTGTTTGTTCCATACTTAAACAATTTTCTGGGTATATCCCCTGATCCGAGTAATTTATTTCTCTTCAAATGTATACGTACGTTCTTAATCTCATCAGGTGTTAATCCTATCCTAATCTTATGTTATTTTTACTACTTTTTCTTATTTTAACTCGTTTTATTGTAAATTTTAACAGTATTTTACTTTTATTATTACAGAAATACGCATTTTATTACTAAATATCTAATTTACAAATGTTGTAGGTAATTGTAGCCATTTTCTCCTGCTTGGCTTTGGCAAATGCAGGCACCATCGTTCAAGGACCAAGCGCCAAATCTACAGTTGTAGGTGTTGATGGCAGTGTTATTTCTGCTGTAGCCCCTGCGGGACAGATCATCGCAGATGAACATCCTGGAGTAGTTGCCCACAGTGCCCCAATAGTTGCCGCTTATTCTCACCCAGTAGTAACCGCTCATGCTGCCCCAGTAGTAGCTGCTTACTCTGCACCACTTGTAAATCCACATACTGCCTCAGTAGTTTCTGTCCACTCTGCTCCCCTTGTAGCGGCTCACGGATCCCCAGTGGTTTCAGCTTATTCACATCCAGTATTTGCTGCTCCATTTGTAGCTGCCCATTCTGCTCCAGTTGTTGCTCATGGAGTAGTTAACCATAGAGAAGTTGATACAGTAGTAGCTGGACCATCCGGAACTATTACAACTAACAAACTTTTTGCCTCTCCTGCCGTACTTCCTGCGTATGGAGTACTTGGCCATGGAGTTCATGGACAATATTATTAATTTTATTGGTATAGGTTATTGAAAAATAAACAATTGTTTTAGATTGATATTATTTTATATTTAACAAAAGACAATGCTGACAAACTGAAGAATTTAAATGAAAAACTTTCTTCATTAAATTTTTTTTTTTAATTATTAATCATTAGTTTCCACACTTGTGGTACATATAAATTAAAGGAACAGGCATGATTTGTACTTGATGCAACTTTTTGGTTTTTTTTTTACTTGAAGAAGTTCTTTCTCTGATTGAGAATCGGAATTGTCAATGTGTCTTTTTCTTCGCTTTAATCTGGATCATCATCAAAATCGGCAGAAAACAGCTCTATACCGCTCGTATTTAATTCAAAATTCTTCATCAGCCATGTCCATCTGTTGTAAACATTGTTCCATCAATGCTTCCAGTCTTTACCTTTCTGCTTTCTTACGTTTGTAAGACATATCTTTTTACAACAAATACTTATCTTTCTTACTCAAGAAGACACTGTTCAGAACAAACCCTAAACACAAGTTACAAAAATACGCTGTAGGGAATAAAAAATGCAAGTCTGTGTAAGTCTGACTGTGGAGCTAAAAGACAGTTAAGATTTGATTTCACGTACAGGGCGCTTGCGTATCCGCTTATACGTATTTCGGCCTAATAGGCCTCATCAGAACGGCTTTCGCAATCGCTCTGAACGTGAAAATAAATCTTTTCTGTCTTAGGAAGAAACTCTAACATGGCTTCGTATAGACGCAATGTAGCGACATCTGATAAAAAATCGTAAACTAATTTTCGAAACCAAATTCAGAATTCAGCTTTAATCTGTGCCTTCTAAGAATTGCAAGGCAAAACAGACGTTGATGAAGATGTTGTGAGAGACATGGGAATCTAAAAATTGCATTCCACAACATATCTCTTCAACTAAGCAAAATTCTTAGCGAATTGGTTTCTAGTACTCGTACAGAGTATATCCAAATAAAAAGGAAAATACAGTTAAGATTTGATTTCACGTACAGGGCGCTTGCGCATCCGCTTATACGTATTTCGGCATAATAGGCCTCATCAGAACGGCTTTCGCAATCGCTCTGAACGTGAAAATAAATATTTTCTGTCTTAGGAAGCAACTTTAACATGGCTTCGTATAGACGCAATGTAGCGACATCTGATAAAAAAATCGTAAACTAATTTTCGAAACCAAATTCAGAATTCAGCTTTAATCTGTGCCTTCTAAGAATTGCAAGGCAAAACAGACATTGATAAAGATGTTGTGAGAGATATGGGGAATCTAAAAAAATAAGAATGTTTTTAAGGCGCCACGGACCAAATCGCAAAATATAAATCGGCGCTTAATGTATTAAAGTGCATGTTTAAATGTATGTAAATATGCATGTCTCTAAATAGCAAAAGGCAGAGGTTTGTGCAAATTTCTACAGTTAAGCAGACTATACAAGACAACTAATGGTGTTAAGTTCTTGAATATAAATCTAGAAGCAAACTAAGTCCTATAATAAAAACTTGAAAAGAGTTGAGGTTATATTATTTATCAAACAATAATTGGGAAGACATCGAGCTTGCCTCAAGTTTTTTAAAGTCACGTTTGCTATTTCTGAGGATCTACAGAGACACATCGGCAGCAATTTAAGGATCACTTCCGAAAATCGAATGGCATTACTGCATTCGTGATTCAACTCGAACCATATTAATGCAGATTTAAACATTTTCATTATATACCGATTATATTCAAACTTTTGGGCGTCTAATAGTTTAAGACTAGTCTCACAGTTTGTGTACCAAAGTAATTTTTTTAAAACACTGAAAAGTTTTGTTTAAAACTTTCAACAAATTTATTATAATTTTTATTTTTTTATCATAGCAACTCTTGCTTTTTTATTGTCCAAAAAAAGATCAGCGTTTGGTGTTGTACTTCTATACTACAGCGTTTTTACTTCTTACAAAAACAAGTGAACATGGCAAACAGAGCAGCACCATTTAACATTATTCAACAACACAATCTGGAGAAACAAGTACCTAACAACGGAAACTAAAACCAGAATATATAAATCAACAATAAGACCGATAATGACGTACACATCGGAAACAAGAGCAGATACGGCGAAAACACAAAGACTACTGGAAACAACAGAAATGAAAGTCTTACGAAAAATAACAAACCAAACTCTAAGAGACAGAGTAAGAAGTGAGGAAATACGAGCGAGATGTGGTATAGAGGAAATAAACGCGTGGACCAAAAGAAGAAAAGTGGAATGGAATCAACACATCGAAAGAATAACAGAAAATAGAATAGTATGAATAGCAAGAGACAAATCGCCAAATAGAAGAAGATCATTGGGACGACCGAGGAAAAGATGGTCAGACAACGTCAATTGAGGCTAAAAACCGAAGTAAAACAGGCATTAAGCCTATTTATAAAGTAGGAAGAAGAAGCGGTTTTACTTTTGATAAAAAGAAGAAAGACCTTGTTTATTTACTTAATTAAAAACTTATTCACAAATAGCACACAGGTTTCATTATTAGCCATAGGCATCGGATTCAACATAGTTAGCAGTAAACAAAAAGTGCAAATAAATCGTCCAATTTAAAACTTATTGTGATTCATATTATGTAAAATTTTGTTTTTGCAATTATGCGAATTAATTTTTTTTCACTTAGCACCTTCGTACGCTAGGCCAACGATATAAACTATAGTTTCAATAAGTCACATAGGAAAACTGTGAAAATATTTCATTGAAATACCTGTCAATAATTCCAGCTCCGAATAAAAAGTCTGTTTTGTTGGTTTATGCCAACTTTTAAAAACCTCTTTGTTACTAAGTTTGACATTAAAAAGTTTTCTAACTAGAGAGAAGAAAAATTTTAAGTACAATTTTTATTCAATCCATATAAAACCATGTGAAACATATCGCATTGACGTAAATAAAGGATCCAATTTTTTTTTTTACAAAGTTGAATAGTAAAACTAATTGTCACAAATCAGTAGCTGTTTTTACTCAAAATCTTGCAAATAAAGAAAGTAATTAAAAATAGATAGCAAATAAGAAACTAACATGGCAGTCACCAAACAATTATTAGCATCTTCAACATTAACCTCATCTACAACATCTTCAATATTAATCTAGTCTAATGCCGTAAGTAATTTTAATTTACTATCTAAAGAATAAGCAATTGTCCTATCATCAGTACCAGATATGAAAATATACAAATATATAACAACAATAGGAATTTTATTAGAACCAAAAAATATCACCTTCGTATCCAGAATTTCCAATAACAGAATATGCATTTACCTGAGTAATACTACGATCGTAAAAAAATTACTGCAGAACCGAAAATCTGTTTAAATACAGGAAAATGATATAGGGATTAGAAGAATAATCACTTCTGCTAGCCGACTAATGATATCAAATGGGTGGTCAAGAATTCCAATCATCAAAATGAAATAAGACCTCAAAAAATTGAACACTTTGGTACGGAGTATAATGACCTATGGAGCAGAGAATTGGGTAATAAATAAACGAAACAGGTCCAAAGTCACAGCAACTGAAATGGAGTTCATGATAAGAAGCTGCAGAGTGACAAAAATGGATCGCATCAGAAATGAGGAGATAAAACGAAGAAAGGCAGTAGAACAAGACATACTCAGCTACATCGAAGAAAAACGTTTAATTTGGTATGGACATGTGAGAAGAACAGATCATACAAGGTAGATAGCAAAAATTTCGGATTGGAGTCCAATAGAAAGGAGCAAAAGAGGTAGACCCAAAAGATCATGGAGGGATGAAGTAAACAAGGCCATGGAAAGACGAGGCCTTAGAGATGGAGAATGGCAGAACAGAAAGGACTGAAGACGTTGGCTGAAAGGAGGAAGGCGGCGACAGCTGTAAAAATCCTTATATAGATAGATAGAAAATTGAAGCTTATTACAGTTTCCAAAAAAACTTTCTTAAAAGTTGGCATGCCTGAATCTGAATATAGTCATAAATTAAGCTTTAGACGTATGGTATTTGTTACCTCAAAAATTATTGTTCCTATTCTAAATTCAATTATCACGCCAGTACCCCTTACATAATCTATCTCTCCTTAGATGGTCTAAAGTGTTCCAAATGTAATAACACAGAATATATAGGTGGGAATTTTACTACAGAATCAACCAATACAAAAAATCTTACCGACTATCTCAATCTACGAACGTTAATATATCTGAAAGAGAAAATAATTAAATAATTCAAAAATTCGTTACAACAGAAATCTCAACTGCTAATCACTCCAGTACTCCTCTACTGTTTTAAATAGTTTACCATCAAATATCTCCTTCAAATCACAAAGCATAAAAGAACATAATAATAATACCAGCGCAAAAGTATCCACAGCTATAAAAAGACACATTTCAACCTCTCCTGAGATAACAGAGTAAAAAAAACAACAAATAAAGAAGAAAACACCAAAAGCCTCACTAAAAACTGATACTATAAGTGCCAATCGGAACTTTTTAGCTCACTGAGAAAGTGTTGGATCAATCTTTTGACCCGCCCAAGAAAAAAGAAGCTGAAACAAAGAGACCAAAAACCTGCTTTAAGGTAAAATTTGTCAATCTTCATTTCTTAGTGTTGATTTAATTGCGTACAATTCAAACACATTTTGAGTTCATTCATACAGATAACGCTTATATTGACGAAACTATACTGATAAGAGAGTTTTTCGAATTCGATGGTAGTGAGCGACGGGTTTGCTAATCACCTTTTAAGTGGTTTTCAGGTATTTGTATACTAAGTTTATGAAACTGAACACCAACCAGTATTTAAATACGAGTTCTTGATAAAATTTGTTTGTCTTTATGTATCACGGGAAGTGTTAAGTAGTATTACTCATTTTATTAATTACGTTTTCTATCATTATGTGGCGTCCGTGGGATAATAATAATGGGGCTTCTTCTAGTGTTCCAGTAAAGAAAAAACATTTATCTGTAGATACAAAGCAAATTGTAAAAACTATATACAGTACCTTACTTAAAAGAGGACTTGACACAACTTTACGAGTGAAATATGCGATTTGACGAAAATACCTCTGACCACAGTAAAAAGAATTACATCAAATCCCATACAAACAAGAAAAAAACGTAAAAATTCCAGTTCCACTAAATGTATGGATGAAGCCGATAAGGACTTGATACGTCGAAAAGTCTATACCATGTACGAAGAGCAACGCATACCTACATTAAGAGCTCTGAAGCAACGGCTCAATGTTAACGAAACCCAAATAAGCTGTAGCCTCACCAGCTTATGGAAAATTTTGAAAAGTATGTGCTTTCGATATCGTATAATTGACAAAAGACAAGTAATTATGGAATCTCATAGATTACAAAAATGGCGTTACGAGTATATACCTTCGATAAGAAAATTCCGTTCTGAAAATCGTCCGATAATTTACCTCGACGAGACATGGTTTGACACAAATTCAACGAAACCTAAAGGATTTGCTGATTCCTCCGGTAAATATAAGACAGAAGCTCCATCAAATAAACGGAAAATAATAACGATTTTATATGCTGGATCAGAAAATGTTTAGTTTCCAAATGCCCTGTGGCTTTCGGCCAAGAATATTAAAGACTTCTGCGTCGACTACCATAAAGATACAACGGCAGAACTTTTTGAAGAATGGTCCAAAAATAATCTTATGCCAAACATTTCTCAGAATAGCGTGATAGTAATGGACAATGCAAGCTATCACAGTCGCCAACTAAGTAAGGCTCCAAACTCGAATAATACTAAATTGGAAATTCAAAATTACATGGAGACTAATGATATGTATTTTGAAGAATGTTACACCAAACAAGAACTTTTAGAAGTTTTAAAGGCATTTTCTATAAAAAAAAAGTATATGTTTGTGATACATTGGCAGAGGAAATGGGATATACAGTGTTGCGGCTTCCACCCTATTATTGTATGTTTAATCCCATAGAACATAATATGTGGCACGAATTGGAGTTTAACGTGAGGTCACAAAATATTTCTACAACGTTAAGTAGTACTGTTGTAGAGTTAATAAGAAAATGTGTTAATAATAATTTTTCAAATAGTTGGAGAAATTCAGTCTGATACGTAATAAGTAAAGAAAATTTATATATTCATGTAGATCATACAATAATTTTATTCAACCAATCATGATTAATTTAGATGAGGATAGCGATAGCGAAACAGAACTATGTGTGGAGTGATACTGTCATCAAATATACAAATGTTACTGTTAAAAGAAAACGGTTCTTTTCAGAACCACAAATTATTATTGATTGTTTTTCTAAAATCTTAGCAATTAAAATATATTTAATTTATTTTAAAACTCATTTAAAAATATTAATTTCGGGTATATAAGTCAAAGCATATATTTTACATCCGTTTTTTGTTTTTGTTGTTGTAATTATTGTAAATTTTGTGGATCATTTACTTTATTATAGGTGTACCATCTAGTCAGTGTTAATTGTCAAAAGACCAACTCTGTCTACCTCGTTTGCTTATCGCTTCGGACCGGTCTTAACAATGGGCCAAGTCAGATAAATTTAATAATATTTACGACCGCACTAATTGAAGTCAACCATTTTCTGCTAAACAAACTTTACAAAAATTATTATAACCAGCAAAAACTCTATTTAAGGAAGTAACACCGTAATTAAAGCAGCGGCGGCTCGTGGCCTAAAGAAGTAGTGAAGATGAGGAAAGCTTGCGGAGCCAAAAGGAGTTTTGGTACCTACTTCGCGCCCAAATCTCATAAAAAATTCGTTAAAACTTGAAAACAGTTTTTCTTGTTCAGTTCTGCTTACCTGGGTTATTTTAGTTCTGAACCTCGACATTTCATTGAGGGTTTTTTGGCGATTAAAACACCACGCCTGGGGTTGGTGAGTTTCGATTCAGCCGCCCACTCTAAGTCAGATGCTCATTGCAGCCGACCACTCTGGATCAGACGCAGATGTTTAAAATACTGATTGGTCGACAATGTAAAAGAACATCCCTTTTATCTTCATTTTTCCAATGCCTAAATGGAGTCTCTAATATATTACGCACCAAGTCATTAATTTAGCCACCATTTAATATAGTCTTCTGCAGGTCATGATGCAGGGTAGAGTCGATGGCAAAAAGGGAATAGGTAGAAAGAGGAAATCATGGCTGCGAAATATTTGAGACTGGACAAACATGACTGTAGACGACTTATTCCACGTTGCAAAAGACAGAGAAATTTTTAGAAATGTGGTTGCCAACCTCCGTTAATGGAGACGGCATAGGAAGAAGAAGAAGAAGAAGAAGAAGTCATTAATTGGATTCATGTCTCTCTAAATTTATTTTTGTCCAAACGAAATCCACGAGAACACTTTATATCCGAAATCCGAAACAAACCACAGAGAAATGTATTAATAAAGTGCACTAAACAAATAAAATTAATATTGTGACTAAACTAAACTAATAAATACTATACTATACACTATACTATATAAAAATATCTATATAATGGACTAAATTTCAAAATATTGTCGCTTAGAGAAATTTCCGAAAAATAGGAATACCAAATACACATCCAACAGTGGGTGAAGACGAATAATATATTTTTAAGCGGAACTGCACGTACCAGTTTTCTCAGCTATCACTAAGGGTAGGCTGACGTCACGTTGCCATGGCAACCGTGAACGCTGATGCAGATGGATTTTGCATTTCAAAAATTATATTCACCTCTTCCTGAATCCTATTATACACGGCTAGTGACACAGGTCAGGACTTGACCGTCAAGTACGTACCGCTAATAAAGCTAGTTGTCTTTTTTAATTTTTAGATTAATTAAAAGAGCATAAATAATTGATTTCAGAATTTAGATATAATAATGTTGTTTTCATTTTTTATTTATTTGTCTCAATTTAATTATATTTTTTTGGTGAACCTCACCTTCACCTACTTCACCTGGCCGGCCGCCGCTGAATTAAAGTTTGAACAAATTGTTAATATTTTGTTTACAATAGACAAATACCTGACAATATAATCACCAAATCGCGACTTTAAAAATTTAAGCAACTATCTAATCGACATCAATATCCTTAACAAACTATAAATTAGTATCATGTTTTATGGATCTTAATATTAAATAACTTTAATTTTTTAATTACTATCAACCCAACTGAAATTCTAATTTAATTTGTAATTTTATATTGTAGTGGTTGATGCGGTTAATAAAAAAAAATAATTGACCTAATTGAAACTTACCGTAGATTTATTTCTTACCTGAAAATAAAAAAAGAATTAATATAGTTTAAGTACTAATTTTTTTACATTTAAAAATATATTAAATGGAATTAATACGAGTATTAAAAATAGCTAAATTTAATTAAAAATTCAGTACGAATACATACAGACGGAGAGCTGGAACCGGATTTTGCTCGTGATCGGGAATATGGTTAAACTGGACAGGGATATGTTGGATTAGTTGTGGAAATGACTTTCCCGACAGCTAAGTGAGAGAAGGGTAGTTATAAGGTGTGAAAGTTGCGTTTTTTTTTGTGATGCTCGTAATCGAGACAGTGCACCAATAATTGGGAATAAGTAGGTCACGACGTAACTAAGTAAGATCTCCAGGGGCTGACAGCTCCGTAGGGCACAAACAGATGGCGGACAGGGGTAAATATGCAGAATTTTTGGGTGATACTAGTTATCGAGAATTTGTCCGCAACTTGTACAGTCTGTTCAGTTCAATGTTTGGACTCAAAATCCAAAAGGGATGACAGCTAGGTGGGTAATTTTTTTTTAAATAGTGTAAACTGAAATTCAAGGGTGGAGTTTTGCTTCTAAAATTTGTACACAATTATTTACGTTTCATAATGCTATACTTGCATGTAAGTCTTTGTTTACATAGCTACTTAAATATAAAGAAGTATATAAAGTACATAAATTATGACTACTAACGTTATACAGTATGGTGCAAATGAAAGGAATTAATTCGTTATTTCGTCAGCCGGCGACTCTAAGGAAAAATCCTTAAACTGGTTGATTCTTATTTTTAAACAGGCTATCCATAAGGATACCCTTTTATTATTGACGTCATCTATGTGAACGTGATGACTTCATTGCTAAAATTTTTAAATGGAAATGTGGGTGTTGCAATACATTATTTGAACGTTTTTTTAAATACCTATTTATCCATATCAATAATATGTCTTAGTAATTAATGTTTGTATTTGTTTAAAAATCAATAAATTGTTATTATTACAACAAATATTTATTATGTATTATTGATTAAATGAAACTAAATCCAAATGAAGTGTTTAAATTGTTTACCTTCATCTAAAATACAATGACGTGCCGCGAACTCTTCTCGAACCTTCTCTATAACTTCGGGAGTTATTTATTGTGCAACTTTAATACGTATCCTCTCTTTGTATCCAAGTAGTTACTTACGCACCATGACAGTATAGTGTGAAGGCACACTATCTTGTTGCAGCCATAAATCATTTCTGTTTGGAAACAACCAGTTCAATTCGGGGAGAGAGAAATTTTGAAGAAATTCTAAATATCGAGGACCTATTAAGGTTTCTTCGAAAAATTATGGCTTAATAATACTCTTATCTCTTATTGCCGCCCAAACATTAACTTTCTCTGACTATTAGAGAGTTATCAAGTGAAAGAGTGAGAAAACAGTAACGTTATTTTAGCAATGGAGCATGCGCAGTATGGAAAATGAATAACGTAAAACGTTTACGGGCTCCGTTACCAAACGTCGAATAGCGGGTTTAATATAAGGTAACGTTATCAGCGAATCGCACCAATTCGTCAAGACTCGGGACTCGGAGATTGAAGTTCCTGTTATCCTGTTCTGTAATTTTATTTCTGTGCATTAGTTAACACGTGTTTTCTGTTTTCTTGGGCATCTGCGATACAAATAAAACATTTTATTACATTTCATTATATTTATCAATTATGAACACGAAAATAGTGAAAAAGACAAAAAGGCTGCGTTTTATAAACACTGATGACCTTTTCCTAGTAAAGCAAGTGCGAGGAGTCAACCCTCTGGAATGTCCTGTTTTTCAAACCGAAAATACTGTTTATTTGGCTTGCTCAGGCTCCAAGCTATGAAAATTGAATACAGAACGTAAATTTTTTATGTTATTTAAAATATGATTTAGTATTAAATCTTTTATAACTGCATCATTTGCTTCAACTAATAATGCTTGTTCTAAAATGTTTTCCATATTTCTGGAGAAAAAATTTGAATCCCAAAATGTACAAAACCAGACAAAATATATATACCTTGGATGAAAGAAAACAAAAAAAAAATTAGTTATTTTGCTGTCACATACGACATTTGATTGACAGCTGCCAAGTATTAACGTGAAGAACCAATTCGACCATTTGATAACTCTAAAATTACATATCCGTTAAAACTTTATACCGTAAAAAATAGCGTTTACGTGTCAAAATAACGGAAGGATAAAATTTTACTTGATATCTCTCTATTGAGTACGGGAATTTTGCAGCCAGTGAGGATTTTCCGTAGTCCAGTATCGATAAGTTTGACGGTTAACATGATCTCTACTGTTTAGGAAATTTTGAAGTGAACGGACATCGTGATAACATTCACGCAACGTGTTCAAAAAATGAGAAAATTTTTTATTATTTGATTCTGCGCTTAAGACGAGCAAACGGTGTACAAACATTTTTAAGAAAATTATCCCCATCTATCTGTCCGCCATTTTGGATTTTAAGTCTATATACTAAACTGAATAGACTATGTAAGTTACGGACACATTCTTAAATGATGAGTTGCACCCCCGAATTTCAATTTACTCAAAAAAAATGACCACACCTAGCTCTCCACCCTATTGGATCTTGGATTTTGGAACACATCTAAATGAACTCACTGTGCAAGTTGCCGACATATTCTCGATGACGAGCATGATCAAAAATTTTTCATATTAACCCCTGTCCGATACCTCTTTACCTCTACGGAGCTGTCCGCTCCTGCAGATTTTGCCTATTTACGTCGTGACTCATGACCTACTTATTCCCAAATTTTGGTGTACAATCTTATATTATAACTACCTTCGTCCCTTACTCTGCTGTCCGCATGTACGGGAAAATCATGTACATGACTAATCCAACATTTTTCGTATAGTTTTTTCATATTCCCGATCGCGAGCAAAATCTTTCTCCAGCTCTTTAATATACTTTAATATAATAATATACTTGAATATATTTTATTCGCCGATTGTTGAATCGTCAAACGGACCATAGTAAACTCAATGGATAACTCTTTACTGTTAAATTACTGCTTCCCTAATTATTTTACATCAAAAGTCATGAGATACTATTTGTAGATGACTAAAATATGTATTTAAAAAAATTGTTAAATGAATTAAACACGTTTCAACATTTTGCAAAAATGTAATAGATTTGCCAGAGTATTGCGTATTGTAAATGTTGGGCCACAAGTAGTTGAGCAAATAATGATTTATTCAAGCAATAGTGCGAGCACAGTCAAATTTTTATTTAGCAAAACATATTCTAATAGACCAATTCCAGGTTGTACAACAATTCAGAAGACTTTAAAAAAGTTTGTAAATACTGGAATAGTGATTTTTAATTATTGTAACAATATTTTAATATTTTAAGAACTAATAAAAAATAATTTATGATAATTTGTAAACATAAAACTATAACAAAAGTTCAAACAATCCGCCATTTTGTACTAAGGAATACTCCTCAATTGATTATAAAATTCTTACCTTACATTAGTCAGAATGCATGGTGTTATTTACGCACACTCTTCAATAATTTGTATTTTTAATTTTTTAATATATGTAAATTTTGGGCAGTAAATTTTTGATTTTAGACGCCCTCAGATAAAATAATCGTCTGGAGCTAAATCTCCCAATCTCGGAGGCCCTTAATATTACAGTTAGGTTTAATCAAAAAGTTATTAAAACTACTTTTAATAATTTTCTTAACCTCCCGACTATTGTGCGCAGGGCACTTATTCATTTGACATCAAATTTGTTCTTCACCTTGAGTTACTTTTGCAAGTATCGGTAATGTACAGGCCCCGTTTAATATCCTCAGTCTCTTAGCTAATGGAAATGAGAGAATTTATAATGAATGCATTAGTAAAATTTCTGTCAAGTACCAAAATAGTCTTGTAGTGTCAACTATCAAAAAATATATGTATATGCAAAATTGTGGTGAGCAACTTGAACAGTCCATAGCAAAGCAGCTGTCGGATTGAGTAGATAGCTGCTCAAAAGTTTGCTGTGAAACTCCCAGAACCTCATTATCTTGTTTCTATATACATATTATAGATAAAAAGGGGATAATACAAAAAAGTGTTTTGAATTATTTTATGTGTACCGTTTTTTGAACACACTGATGATGTTGAAAAGATGCTATATTTAACTTGTATCTTATTTTAATTTTAGTTCTTAAAGTATATTATTCTGCTCTTCGTTATTGATGTTTATGGACTTTGCGGTCATAAAATTTTTATATTTAAGGTATTAGGGCAATAAAAAAAAAGTATCGGTAAAATCTCTTCTTGTAGCAAGTCCAAAAACTCTTCTATATTTAAATTTTCCTTATAGACAAATTGTCCTATACTATTGTGTCGAAATATTCCTGACTAGGCATTTATGTTTACACGATACTGGATATTGTTTTTCACATGTTGCGCATGTTGTTCACATATAGTGCGTTTGAGAATTATCTTATGGCCAGACGTCTATCCTTCGAGGCATGATAGACCACCGTTATCGTTTATGCCTGTTCAGTTCTTAATATTCCGTAGCTACGACATCTTTTTACGTCCTACTCTGCTCTTGGTCTTCCTTGAAGATTTAATTAAGAAATTACATATATTTTGCCTCTCTGGATATTGCCCAGTTGTCCAATTTTTTCTAGTTTAAATTATTTAAAATACATTAGACCAGTCAGTAAATAACAAAAAGGTTTTATATTAATCACCGATATACGAAGAGAAATATTTTTCATTCCCTCTCACTTAGCAGGTTTATCTAACGAGCTGATAATAGCAAAACATATGTCATAGAATGGCCGATTTAACGGGATGTGAATATCTCTACTTGTACATATATTATTTAAGCAACTCTCTTTCGTATTTGTCCTTCTTAAGACTTTCTTGTCTCTCACCCTATCCGTTCATGGTATGAGAAAGATTCTTCGCAGGATCTACATTTTAAAATCAACTAGCCTATATCTATCCACTGCTGGCCTCTTGGTAAATTTTCCAATTATTTCTATTTTAAGCTTCTTGCACTCAATTTGTGATGATTCGCTTTAGATCATCGTCCATCTACTTGGTGGTCGACTTTTGTTTCGATATGCCTCTACTATTTGTCGCCATTCAAGAATCTTTCTGGTCCATCTGTCATCCGTCAATCTAACAACATATCCGGTTCGAGCCCATTTAGCCATGGCTATTTTTTTAACTACATCGGTGACTCCTGTTCTTCTTCTTATTTCTAGGTTTGGTTCTTTATCTCTAATTATTGTTCTTTATCTCTACCTAACATTGATCTTTCCATAGCGTGTTGTGTAACTCTTATTTTATCTATTGTTCTTTTTGTCAGAGTCAGTGTTTCTGCACCATATGTAAGAACCGGTAAAACGCACTGGTTAAAAACCTTTCTTTTTAAACAAACTGGAATATTAGACTTGGAAATGTTGTTTAATATACCAAAGGCAGAACATATATCTCTTACCTATATCTCTTTGTATTTCAGTTGTTTGATTATCTCGGCCTTAGCGAATCTTATGCCTTAGATATTTGTAAGCTATTACTTGGTCGCTACTATAGCTTTTAATCTGAATTTTATAGCTGACTACTAGGTAAGTCATAAATTTTTTATTTTCTGTGTTAATTTACCAATTGTTTTTGATGCTTTATTATGCTTTATTTTGATACAACATTGTTGTATCTTTAACAATTCTATCAGATACTATAACAATGTCATCGGCAAATCTTAGATGGTTCAGATCCTCTCCATTTATATTAATTCCCATATTATCCCCTTGTATCATTTGCTTGAACATATATTCGAGTACAGCTGTAAACAATTTAGGGTAGATAGTATCACCCTGTCTAATTCCACGTTCCATACCAATGTCCTAGATACTCTTTATCAAGGCAATATATCAGTAGGCTTGTTGTATTCTGCAAACTTTTGTATTAGCGTTTTAATAACTTGTAGATTATCATTTATTCTCTATTTGGAGTGGAACCCAGCCTGTTTGCAAGATTGGTAGATATCCAGTTTATTACAAGTCATTTTGTTATGATCTTCTTTGTTATTTCTGTAAGTTTTCACTTGCTAGATTGGAGCAGTATTTATTTTAAGTTGGCTCTTAAAAATTAGCTTCTTCTTATTTCCGTGTAATTATTTTTTCTTTCATTTATCTTTAAGTCGTATAATTTTCCTACAATATTTTTTATTTGATTTAGCAGTAACTGCATATTACATTAATTAACTGTGATTATTTTGGTATCGTCAGAGTAATTAATGCTATTTATGGGGTAATCATTGACCTTTATACTACACTCAAAGTTATCAAGAGCTTGTGTTAAAACATTCTCCACATCGAATTTAAACAGCACAGAAGACAAAATACACCACTGTATTGTGGGACGTAAATTATTATTATCATGTTTCTTCAATAAATATTTAAATTTATGTTCTTTACTTTTTTCCATGTTTTTCTCTATTTGTAATGCTAACAAATAAATTAAATTGATGATTTAAATAAAAAGTTGGGCTAGATGTTTTATTTTACATGATTAATTTAATTTATTTAACTTTTGACACCCTTATTTCAACCCCCATTTTTATCTTTCCAATACAATATTTCTCTGGCTTTATTTTAGTTGTATCCATAATTTTAAAATATTTTCACACATTTTCTCAAGCTTCCTTAATATTCTTCGCTCTCTGACAATGTCCATTTCACACCTTCAGAATTTTTAAACATTTTAATTCTTCTTCTATTCAACTTTATCAATAATTACTACCTATATAACCTTGGATTCTCAAACAACAATATTATTTAATCACACATCTGAAAGTTTACTTTAACATAGTTGTCAATTCAACTCCTACTTTGTGCTCAATTCCAATGTATATTTCCGTTGAACAAAAGCTGCATAAAAAAAATTCATATGCTGTCAATATATTTCTCGTAGAGAACTTTTAAAAATATATTAGAATACAACGGCTCCAATTAGTGTTTTTAAACACGTCATCAACAAAACACTCACTCACCAAACCCACCCTTACAGACACTGCCATTTCATTCATTTGACACACAAATTCAACCATCATCCATAAGGTACTGCAATTTTATTGACATATTTAGATGACACCTAACTTATTGGACCTTATAGTGCTTATGAGTGATTTATATTGGTGCCTATTCAATTAATATATATTTTTTGTTCCAATAATTTCACACTTAATTCCACTCTCATTAAAAACAAATTTTAATCTGCATACCATCTTAGTTGTATCAATTTTTCAAAACAGTACGTTGATTCTCAATTTGTCTGGTTTGACAAACAGACTCATGTTTCCCATAAATCGTTTTACTATATTATTTTATTACATAGAGATTATTTGTTTAACCTTCAGCCGGGCGCGCCGCAGTAATTGGCTGCGTAAACTCAATATTTCCAGTTAAAGTGTTAACGGGGTACGCTATGTACGTGATATTTTTAAAATTCCCTTATCGGTTAATCCTTAGTCGGTACCCATCATCGTCTTGTGAAATCCAAGTCCAATTAGTTAGTTATCGTACTTTATTGTGAATAGTACATCGAGGCAAACAATTGCTGCAAGGCGCCTGGTAGTGAAATTCGCGCAATTTTTTTTGAAATAACTAATATATTATATATCTTTTTCGAGAAATTGAAATTTTATTGGTAAGTAAAATTGTTATTAATATAATTATTTATAAGAATTAATAATATATATGAAACATATTAGATTATTGTAGAATTCTATATTATAACATATTTTATAATTTTAGATTACGCCATGTCTCGTAAAAGTCCAAAGGAAGTGTTAACCCAAGCACAATTAAAGGAAATTCTAAATAATATGACAGATATTGAAGATGAAACAGATGAAATATTGGAAAGTGATAGTGATTTGGATGAACAACAAATTGAGGAGAACCACGACGATACATGTTCAGAGCAAGATATGTCAGATGAGGAGGAAATGTTTTACGAAAACGTTGAAGATAAATTCATTGGCAAGGATAAAACAAGTAAGTGGTATAAAACTTCTTTTGCCACGTTTAAGACAAAGCAAAAAATATAATGAGAGTACCACCGGGATTAAAAGGAACTGCACGTTAAATAAAGACAGAAATTGATGCGTTTTTTACTATTATCAATATTGATATGATTGATGAAATTCTAATTTTTACCAATTTATATATAAATAAACATAGAGATAAAGAGAGAATGTGGACAGGAGTGAGTTATTGGCCTTTTTTGGACTCCTCTATTTGATTGGCATAAAGCAAGGCAATCACACAAATGTGATGGAACTTTGGGAAAAAGATGGCACAGGGATTGATATTGTTCGAGCAGTAATAAGCTACAAACGTTTCTTATTTATTGCACGTTCATTGAGATTTGATGATAAACATACAAGGAGTGATAGATGTAAAATAGACAAGCTGTCGGCCATTAGATCGTTTTTTGACAGATTTATAAAAAATTAACAAAACTCATACAATTTGTCAGAGTATACAACAATTGATGAAATGCTCCATCCCTTTAGAGGTAGGTGTAGCTGGATACAATATATACCGAACAAACCTGCTAAGTACGGGATAAAAATGTACGCGTTATGTGATGCTCAAACATTTTATACCGCCAATTTAGAGATATATTGCGGTAAACAGTCAAGTGGCCCATACGACGTATCAAATTCGGCCTTTGACGTTGTAAAACGTCTAATAGAGTCCGTAGAAATGACAAGAAGAAACATAACAACAGATAATGTTTAAACTAGTATTCCGTTAGCTAGATATTTGCTTCAGAAGAAAGTTACTCTGCTTGGGACGCTGAAGAAAAACAAAAGAGAAATTCCTCAAGAATTTCTTCCACATAAATTAAGGGCAATTCAATCTAGCATATTTGGATTTCAAAAAGATTATATGATTACCTCTTACGTGCCGCGTAAAAGTAAGTCAGTCATATTATTATCGTCTATACACAACGAAAGTACAGTTGATATGGATACTAAGAAACCACAGTTGATTTTAGATTACAATAAAACAAAAGGAGGAGTTGATACTGTAGATAAATTATGTTCATCATACAGTGTTTCACAGATTACTAAAAGATGGCCGTGTGTTATATTCTATAATTTAATGAATATTGGAGGCATAAATGCTTTTGTTCTACATTCCGCTGCAAATTCTGGAAAATCACTCAAAAGGAGACATTTTCTCAAAAACCTTGCAATGAACTTGATGAAAGAACACCTTTATACACGATCACAAATTAAAACACTTTCACGTGATATAACCGAGTTCCTGTCCAGGATGTTTCCGAAGCAACCAGTACCCCATCAAGAAGACGAAAATCCTGCTAAACGTGGTAGATGCTGCAATTGTTACAGTGAAAAAAGTCGTATACCTCTATGAAATGTACACAATGTAGTGCATTCACTTGTAAAAGACATTCTAAATCTAATATTGTATATATTAATTATAATGATCAAATAAATTAAAAGTTTTTTTCTGTACAATTTATTAAAATTAGTTAAATTAATAAAGCGTTCTTATTTTTTGACAAAATAAATAACGATACAGTTAATCAATAATTAAAAGTGTCGAAAACAATAAGAAACTACATGGCAGCAAATTGCTGCGGCGCGCCTGATGATGTAATTATTTAGGGCGCGCCTGGCCGAAGGTTAATCCAATTTACGATATCCTCTTTAAACTAGCCAATGGCCACCCAACCAACCTCATGAGAATTATCCCTTATGAATGTCATTTTTTAATCTTTTTCTCTTTTATTCATTAGCATACAAAATAACCATTATCAATAGGTGTTACCATCTATTTTATCACATTACACACTATTATCCAAGTTGATAACTCATGGCTCAAAAGCAGGATCAGACTTTGACTTCATTTATGTAATTAACTGGTTTTTGTTAACAAACAATTTAAATTCATAATTAATTATTTATTAAATTTTTCTTTTTAACAAAAAATTTTCAAACACTATGGTGCTTTAAAATCAAATTTTACTCAAAACATCCTTAATAAATTATTGTTTGAGTCTATATATTTACTCTCCTGAGAACCTGTCAATTTCAACAAAAATTTTTACTTTCTCCCCGGCCTAATCAGTCGGCTGGTATCGTTAGTTGGACTAAGTTGTCCACTCTTTCAAGCAGATCAGACGTATGTTCCCTTTATGATAAATCTTGTAACATTGACTTAGTGTCATTGATATATTATAATTCACAATGATTTTCAAGTTAGACCAGGGTTTTTGCATCTGTTTACGTAGCTTTCCATGTAAGTATTTTCCACATATTTTGTAATTCAACAGTCAAAATTTTACCTTATGTTTTTTGTCATTTTAAAGTGGAAATATACTTTTAGGCTTTTTCACTGATGATGGTTCGACTGGATCGAAAACGATTTAAAGATTTGTAATCCTTATGGATACATTTTTAAATTATTTTAATAAATAATATATCATTATACACAAGAAGTTCTTACTTCTATGTAAGTTTCTTTAAACTATGGTATAAAACCAATCCTTAAGATTTACCCCTTTAACTTTGATTCTAGTAGACTTATACGTAGCATCATTGACTTCTTATTAAATAAATAGATAAACTCTTTAATACTTTACTTTGTGTATATATTTACTCTTTTACAATAATAATACAAATATTTACAAAAACTTAAAGATAAAGTCCGTGAGCTGAAACAACACCAGCACCATGCCTGGAGGTGGCAATGGTTCCAGAGGGTCCGGCTACAACGGTGTCAATGGAACTGTGTCCGACAACTGGAGCTGCATAGGCAGATACTACTGGGGCGGAATAAGCTGATACTACTGGAGCAGAATAAGCTGATAATACTGGAGCAGAGTAAGCTGAGACGACGGGATGAGAGTAAGCTGATACAAGGGGGGAAGAGTAGGCTAATGGAGCATTGTATGCAGAGTAAGCTGAGACTACGGCTGGGGCAGCAGCAACTACTGGGGCGGTATGGGCAATTACTCCTGGGTGTTCTTCGGCAACGATTGAAGCTCCTGGTGCTACAGAGGAGATCACGCTACCGTCAGCACCTACCAAAGTAGATCTGGCACTAGGTCCTTGCACGATGGTGGCTGAAGGAGCAGCATAGGTAGCTGCTACAGCAGCAAAGAAAGCTACAAAGGCCTGTATAAAAATGAAAAAACAAATATAAATTAATATTTCAACTCCTAATGTATATATCAGTAATAATAATCCGTAAGTGTGACAATAAAATATAGCGATAACTAATTTACTATTATTTAAAGAATACTATAAATATAGGTGGTTGAAAAGAAAAGCAGCTAGAAAGCATAAAATGGCTAAGAAATCAAAACAAAACTTGAAAGTTCTACAGAAATATAAACAAAATGATACGGCGTTATTTTTGAACAGATGCGTTAATTTTTTTGACATAAAATTTAATGGCTATCATACCGAAGAAGTAGGTAATACCCCCTAGGATATCGAAATGATTGAAATCTACTCGTCAAACGAAAGACCCCCTACCATTGAAGAGATTTCCCAAGCCCTTACAAAGCTTAAAAATAGTAAATCACCAATAACTCAATCAAGTGATCAAATTTGTAGTGAGCTCTACTTCTACTTGTTTGTGCGGCAAAATGAGATCATGCTCTGTGAATTGCCTCAAGGCGTGATATAAATGTCACTTAAAAAAGGTGACCAGCTCGAGTATGACACTATAACCCTGATAATAATTGCTTACAAAATACTAGCAAATATTCTCTACGAAAGGCAACAAGTGCACACAGTGGGCATATTTGAAAAACACCAGGCAGGATTCACTTCAGAAAAATCAAAAATTGACCAAAATCATTCAGTAGCACAAATCCTCGAGAAAGCATTAGAATTTAACATTGAAACCCATGACCTATTCGTCGACTTCAAGGCAGCATACGACAGTGTCAAGAGATTATTACTATATTAATTAATGCGTGAGTTTGGTATAACAGAAAATCTTATTCGAATAACGTGAATGATAATGTCTAACTTAAAAGCCAATGGTAGGATACAGGGAGAGAATTCTAGAACATTTGAGATAAAGCATACTCAGAACATAGGATACCCTGGTTTGCCTTCTATTTATTATTGTGTTCAAAAAGACAGTCTTGGAAAAGCTTGCCTTGGAAAAAAACACTAGCTGGAGATAGCGGTACTATTAACAATGGATCGATACAAATCAAAGCATATGCTGGTGACATTCACTTAATAAAGCATAGCAAGCAGGATGTTAAGCAATATTTCGTAGAATTAGAAACGTTGGCGAAATAGGTTCGTCTAATCATCAACGAAGAACATGTTGGTTACTAACGATCCTAGAGCAAATAAGGTACGGAAAACACTCTGTGAAAGTCATATATTTGAATGTGTTGACAGCTTCAAATACCTTGGCTCACTAGTGGCTAATACCAACAAAACAAGCGAAGAAATTAAAAGACGTATTAACCTTACAAATAGGACATACTATGGAAAAAAAATTTCGCTTAAGAAACATCCAAAGAACTAAAATTATTACATACAAAACACTGCAGAGGCCTGTTATCACGTATGGAGCGGAAACATGGACTGTAACGCAGAAAGACTTTTGGGAATATTCGAGTGTAAAATACTGAGCAAAATACTTGGAGCTATCAACGACTAAGGAGAGAGACGTATATATATAATTTCGAATTATACCAACTCTTTAATGAACCAGATGTTGTAACGTTCATTCAAATACAGCGACTTAGATGAGCTGAACATCTAATACCAATGCTAAACAACACGATTGCTAGAAAGCTAATTACAGAAACAATTGTTGGAAGAAAAAGCAGAGGCCGACTGCGAATTGGCTTATTAGAAAGAGTTGAAGCTGACTAAAAATATTAAAAATCAGAAAATGGCAACAGCGACGAATATTAGAGAAGACCAGGATCCACAAAAGGATTGTCGAGACAAAGATGGTGATGATGGTTGAAAAAAGAGTCATATAAAAAAATTTTAATGAATAATCTACATATCGGTTACGATATATAATATATAGAGCATGCAAACCGGCAAAAATCTAACGAAAATAAAAACTAAAATTAAATAATGTAACCAAACCACACATTTATTTTCTATTTCAACATTAAAGCCAACTGTTTCTGTTAAACGATGAGTTTTTCAGTTTTTGTTTGTGTATTATATGTTAAAAGAATACTTTTAAAATCTTCTACGAATAAAACGCCAATACCGACTTCTTGGTAATAATGGTAATAATCCTTTATACCTATCAAAATTTTTTAGCAAGATGCATAATAGAAATATAAAAAAAAGAAAACAAATAAAATAGTACATACAACTAAAGCAATAATAAACACTCTAAATAATCTAACGAAATGGTAACAGTTAAAAAAAATTGGAAAATACTAATACCCAAGATGTGGATATATTATAGTGTAAAGTTTAAAATTTGAATGTCAAAGAGTTCTGATAGAAATTTCAAAAAGAATAAAAAATGTATGAAAAGCAAAAATATAACCAAGACAATAAAAGGAATAAGCGAAAAATCGAAAAATCGAATCGGTTTAATTTTCATAATTTTTTAGAACGCAAACTTCAATGGTCTTATTTTTATTTCTTTATCAAATAAGAACGTAAATTGTTAAACTAGTAAAAAAGAAATAGTAAAATTATTTAATCAATAATTTTATAAGAACTTCCTAAATTACAAGAGGGAAATTGAATTTCAACTTAGCGGTTGAAGCTATAAAATCCAACAACTTCGTCAAAACGAGAGTTTAATATGTATTATTTTGAACAAAAACGGTAAAACGAACAAGCATAAAACGTTTTTGACTTTTAAGTAATTATTAATTTTAAACAATAATAAATGAAAATACTTCTTTTTTAAATGAGAACTAAATATTAAAAGAAATTGTTATAATGGAATCTGATCAGTTATAACTGTATAATAAAATTAAACAATGTAGTTAAAATTTGTTATACATAATTTGATTTTAAAATTTTTCTTACCAAGCAGTTCATGTTGTCTTAAGTTGATTTGATTCCGTTGGAGATACAACTGATAGTGGTCACTCGAAAGAAGGATTAATTTATACCTAACTAGAGCACACGCGTAGACCTTGGAGACACCCAAATTTAAAACGTCAGATGGCAACTTATATTACCAAAAATTATTTCCAGGATAAGGATGTAAATATTTAAATTTTTTTCACAGATCTGTGGGAGCATTAATTGTGAATTTTAATATTATTCGATTAAGCATTTAACATGCAATTTAAATATACGAAATACAATTGTATCTGATTAAAATAAGACCCTATTTATTTTATCTCCATGAAAAATCTATTGGTTGTCATTGCTATACTAATAACAACTTTAATTTGGCTTATTTGCTATTTAATATTATAATAGTGATATATGTTTATTCTGTAATAGAACAAAATATGGAAAAATATAATAATTTGGAAAAGCGTTGGAGTAGTAAAGTCCCTGATCAAAAAATTTATGAAAAATTTCAACTAGCGTCTGTAGTATTTTTACTTTTATTACCATTTTCTCTGTCTTTATCCTTATGCAAGTATATTTCCCTAATTATATATATACACAAGTATCTGTTTTGACTTAATCCATTAAAAAGTTACATTAATATTAAATTTTTGAGAGGACGCAATTTTATTTTTTTTTATGATCTGTTGGGGTGGTTGATATAAGTTAAAGTTCAAGTTTGTGGGGTAGCCACAATTGTCCCCCGACCGCCATCTTTGAAAAAGAGGGACAAAGGGTTTCCGCGCTGTATTTCGTAAATTAGTAAACCCACAGAAAATGTTATAAAACAATACTTGTAGAAAATTAAATTTTCTACTTTATTTGTATTATTTTTATCCTAAACTTGAAAATAAAAAAGTTATAAACAAAAAAAACTAAACATTTTAAACAAATTTTCTTTTGAACCTTATAACTTTTTTTTGGTCATTTTACAACAAAATGACATAAGGACAATAATATAAAATAGTTTTTTATGTAGAGTAATTTTTACTACAAATTTGTTTAATTTCATTAATTTCTCTGGATTTTATAAAACTCCGAAGTTCAAAGCGTTTTCGCGCAGTAAACTAGCAACCCTGCAGAAAATTTTGTCAGAAATTATTTGTATCAAATTAAAATATCTACAACTTTATTCCTATTACTTTTTATCGTAAAATGGAAAATAAAAAAGTTATTAACAAAAATAGCTAAAAAGTTTTGAACAAATTTATTTTGGGTCATATAACTTTTTTATGGTCAGTTTACAAAAAAAAATATGACAATATTATTAGTTTAACGAATATAGAGTTTTTAACGAATCATTTTCATACAAATGTGTTTGATTTTATTAATTTTTCTGGATTTTACAACACTCCGAAGTTGACCGGGTTCTTGAATACTCATAATAATACGATAAAAACAAATCATTTATTTTTTTATTGATATAACTTATTATTTTGTTAACATTTTTCTTTTTCCCGACCACCTATGAGTTAGAGTCTGGAGGCGCGTTTTTTTCAGTGGTATCCCCATTAGGCATAATTCACTGATAATATCCAGACGATATATAGTACGTCCGTGGTATGTCCACCGTGCATGAAATTATTCACGAATTACTTTTTATACTAGGTCTCTTTTTTACTCACAGAAACTAGTATTGCAAAATTAAACCGCTTGTCCATAGAAATCACAATAAGTTAAACAAGGATTAACAATATGGCATGTCTTTGATACCTTGTTTACTGTAAATTTTGTGACATTAGCTCATTTTTTGTGTTTATTGATTTATTTGAATTTATTTTTTTTGGTTTTTCAAATTATTATACTTGTAGTCTATGGGCACAGAATAATAAACAATCAGAATGTTCACTCGGTTTGAAAAAATAAGTACGCGCATCTCGTTCGCGCAGACGGAATCAGCCATGTTTTAAACGGAACCAGTGCTGTTCAGTGATATTTTATCTGATGTGCATAGAAAAATTAACCCGGTTTAATTTATTAACGGCAACTATAGACATAATATCGCACACGTCGCGAAATAATGTTACATCTCCAAAAAGTAGTTTTTAGACAATTGAAGGTTAAAGATTTTGTTTTTCTAGTTAAGGTGTATAATAGTTACTGTTATGATTTTTAACTGAAATTTTATTTTAAAGTGTCAATTATTCTTTTCTTGGTTTGCTAATTAATATTAGTTAATTGTCTTTTAATCAAAAATGATAAAATTTGACAGATTTATTTAAAATTTCGTAGTTCTTACAGTATTCTCTGCATGAATTTATTTTGTTTTTGGGATATTGTCGTGTACCTATTGGTTGATAACAAATAATATTAAATATGACCCACATTTTTCTAAAGCTGAATTGCTACAAATAGCCAAAAATAACCGAAAAGAAAATATATATGTAATTGACGAGTTGCTCCGAGGATATGGTCATGAGGTGTTGAGACTGCCTCCTTATCACTGTAAATTTAACGCAATAGAATTAATTTGGGCAAATTGCAAGTCGTAATACAATAAGTATATTGGTATAGATGGCCATGGGCATTCTGATACTGCTGTTTTAAATATGTGGAATAAGGCACTGGAACAATGTTATGCAGATATTTGGGAGAAATGTGTCAGACATACTAATGAAATTATCAAAAAATGGTATATCCGAGACAAGAGTATGGTGAATCTTGACATTCAACCAATTATAATAAATCCTTGTGATAGCTCAGATTCAGACAGTGACGAGGATTAAAATACATGTGTCTATTTCGCTTTTCATTCGGTTGGCAGTTCATTGTTATATAGTTACCCACTCTTTTATTTCAGTCTTGTTTAAAAACATATTTGGTATTTTCTCTAAGAATATGCGATAGTATGGAGCGATTATAATTATTAAATTAGGTTATACAGTTGATTTTCAAACCACGATAAAAAATTTGCTTGATTCATTTTTTCATGGTAGTCATTATAGCCGATTTAGAGGAAAATATAGCCTGTGTACACTTAATGAAGCCATTTTCATTACCAGCATGAAGAATAATATAAAATATTTCATCGCCTTAATATTTTGATCGCTTTTAATATGATTACGGTTATATATTATGGTAAATAGAAATATATTACGGTTTTCCATCAGTTTGAATATATTTTACACATATTTTATTCTCATCTTGTCATAGGCGACATATAGATCTATAGATTAAGTTTCATAATATTGTTCTGAAGCTATTTTCTTGTGGCATTTTAAATTAATTTATATTTAAATGGGAATAAGCCACAAGTAAAGGTTAAAATACGTTTATTGACGTTTTAATTTCCACTTCGGAAATCATTCTCAAAATACAAACATTAGTAAATTAAACAAATTTTGTTTTTTGTTACTTCGGCGAATTCCTCGGCAGAATGTAGTAGGATCTGGTTACCCATATTGAAAGAGGAAGTTATTAAAAGGAAAATACCAGTATTGGTAAGTCAGTAATATATGGAGAATATATCATTTATGTTTTTTAAATAACAAACATATAAAATCGGAATTTGGTGTTTATTGAAGGTAAACTAAATGCACGATCAAATACTTACCATGTCGGGATAGTATTATGAGGTTTTTTTCCTGGTTTTTCCCTCATAATTTACTATGGAATCACTAACAGGAGAATTTTACTGTCATCATGGCATGTATTTGTCTTTTTAAAGACGAATTACATGTTATGATCTTTTCTGACGGATATTCTCAAGTTAAAGTTGATTTCATGTAATCGAATGAACTATCTTATAAGTAAAGTCGTCCCAGGAACGCAACTCAACTATATTGGCAATATCATTTTAAAGTCGTCTACTTTAAAATGTATAATGTATGTCTGAATTGTCAATATAGATGAGTCAGATAAAATTAAATTATTAGAAGAATTTTTCACTAAGTAACAAAAAACAAAATTTGTTAAATTTACTAATGTTTGTATTTTGAGAACGATTTCCGAAGTGGAAATTGAAACGTCAATAAACGTATTTTAACCTTTAATTGTGGCTTATTCCCATTTAAATATAAATTAATTAAGTTTCATCTATAAAAACCAACTTCATATTCTATTTATGTATACAGTTCTTCATACTTATATTTTTTATTTAATCTCAAAGATTCTGCTCTCTTCACAGCAATACGAGATTGTTCTATCAGTTGTCGCCTTGGATCATCCTTTAGCCATTAAAAATCAATGTCTTTCAGTACAATATTCAGGGACATACGATAACCACTAAACAGATCTTTTTTCTTTAATTGAATCCATAAATAGGTCAAAGTCATATGAGTGACAAAAGGAAGAGTTGCAATTCTGACTTTTAATTCCCCAGACAAAGACGAGTATTAGTAAGAGTGTAGTGTTGATAACCCAATTTGTGAAAAAATTGCACTTGTGTCATTGTTTCCCTAAAGTTGCGATAATTAAAAATATTAATTGTTTTTTATCTAATTCACTCGATAGTTTTGTATTTCTCAACATTAGGTTATATTAAATCTTCTTAACAATATTAACTTTGTTGTTGTGACTTTTTTTAAATTTATTTATTACCGTTCTATATTTATGTTTATGCTAGTAATAGTCGGTATGAGGTTCAAGCTGTTTAATGTTGAGTTTATTAATCTTCTTAATAGTGAAAAATAATGAACACCAGCCAATCTAAGTCTTTGCACCTTAACGAATTCCACAATACCTGGATCGGTGTATAAGTGATATACTTCAAAGTTGTATCTTTGACGCCATAGCCAACTGTCATTTACGGTCCCAAAAATATTTCTAAGAATTTTTTCCTCAAAAATACCAAGAAATCTTTCATCATTTTGAGATAAGGTCCAAATTTCAGCCCCATATATCAAAACCGGTCTTATTAAGGTCTTGTATAATAGTGAGCTTTACTGCACGTTTTATAGTTTTATTTTTTAAATATTTCTGTAGACCGTGAACAGTTCTGTTTGCTATTGCTATGCGTCTTTTGATTTCGTCGCTTCTCATGTTTGTTGCGTTTAATAGCAATCCAAGATATATGAATTCTTTGACTTGCTCAAAGGTTGTTAATTTGAATTTCCTGTTGGATATTTTTAGAAACCATCGTATATTTGGTTTTTTCCTCGTTTACCACAAGTCCTAGTTTACTTGACGCGTCCGCAAGCCTTGTAAAACACTGCACCATGTCTCTCATACTTCTGCCCACTATAACTATATCGTCAGCGAATGCGAGAATTTGCGTCGATCTATTAAAAACAGTTCCATTCATTCTAATATTTAATTATATGATTGCATTTTCGAAGGCGCCAGCGCGTCCCCCTGTCTTAGACCATTATTAATGTCAAAAAACGTAGAGTTTTCTCCATCAATTCTAACATATGAACTTACGTTTTGCATTATTAGTTGGGTCAACTTAACCAACTTGGGTGCGATCCCAAAGACAGAGTAAGGCCTTTATAGTTCTTACACTCCAGTTGATATTATACGTCCATTAATTATTACTTTATAGTAAAAATTGCATTTGTCGTAGATCTTCGTTTCATAAATGTAAATCTATTAACGTAATTTTTATATGTTGTTATATAAATAAATAAATATATAAAATTGAAGTTAAATGTGTCGATAGCTATCGACACATTTAACTTCATCTTTCATCACTAGATGTCTCTAGTAGCATACTCTGGTAATTATTTTTTCTATAATTGCCAGAGTAGTCGGTGCGTTTTGGTTTGGTTTGAGTTTTCTTACAAACTTTCTCTGATGACGGGTAGACCCAGAAACACGTGTTAGGGAGTGGTAAGAAGCTCAAATTAAATCGAAACGCAACCATTTTCGTATATATATAAAATTATTCCGTAACATAAATTTTAATTGAAATTTTGGTATAAAAAAATTAATTTGAAAATTATAGAAGCTAAAATGAGACATATAATTACTCGTATTACACAATATTATTATTTTAGTAAATATATTATTAACTATCAATAAAAATACATTTTGTTTTATTGTGCGGTCATAATTTAGATGATACGATGGATTTTATTTGTATTGTATAAGTTTTATTTCATATATTGTATAACGTTGGATTAATTGCATAACAACTGGTATTACTAACGGTCTTATTACTCTTGTAAATATGTTAATGATCAAAGTATTAATTGAATAGCTCGTATATTAAAAAAAATCGGTTCATGTCCCTACTTTTAAAATTCAAACAATAACGTGTAAAATGATTAAGAATGCAAAAGCCATAAATAAAAAATTCAACACTATAATTTAGAGAACTTTATGCCAATGTTTAATTTGGCAATAAATTTTTATAGTCCAATATTGAAAAAAATTAAAATTTAAGTATAAAGTTATAAGGTTATTAACCCAAGCCCGTACTACTAATATAACATCAGAATATATTAACGTTAACATAAATAGACAAAACACTGTAAATAGTGGAATAAGTTACAAAATCTTTTTTTGCCAAATTTAAAAACAATCATTCTAAATTATTCAAAATATAATAATTATAATTATATTATCCTAAATGTAAAGAACTATTCTAAAAATTGCGTACGTTCTATGTTTTCACACAATGTGACTGGAAGTAAAACCGGAAGTCGATATTTGAGTTCAATTTCACTAATTTTGAGTCATAAGTCATAACTAATTGCCAAACTTCTACTCAAAACTTTTTAACTAAAAATATTATAAAAACCGGCAGTATATACTTGTTCTACTAGGGGATTTTAATGCCAAATTGGGAAAAGGTAAATTCCAAGACAATATTGGTGAATTCGGACTAGGAATAAGAAACGAAAGAGGGGGAAAGACTGACGGAATTCTGTCAGGAGTTTGAAATGATAGCGACAAATACATTGTTTCAGTTACCACCACGTAGATTATATACATGGAAATCACCTATAGATAGCAAAGAAAAAATTATCAGAAACCAGATTGATTATATCCTTATCAATAAGAGATACCATAACTAAATCAAATCGGCAAAGACATATCCAGGAACAGATGTGTCATCAGACCACAATCCAGTAATCGTAAAATTCGAAATCCACTTAAAGAAAATAAAAAATCAACAAAAGACACAACAAATAAGCTAAATAATATTCTAGCTAAAACATTCGACTATAAAAGGAGAACTAACGTTGAAAATTAACGAAGAGTTAAGCAAAACAATAATCAATGATAATGAATATTCCAGCGAAAAATGGGAAACATTTAAGAACACATTAATGATGCCAATTAAAGATACGCTGAGTAGTCACAAAATCGATGAAGATAAGACTCCATGGATGACAGATGAGATCCGGCAACTAATGGACAAAAGAAGATCATACCAAAACAAAAATGTAAACGAATACAAAGCCACACACAAGGAGATTAAGATAAAAATACGGGCAGCTAAAGAGAAGTGGTACAACGACAAATGTTTAGAGATAGAAGAACTCCAGAGAAATCATGACAGTTTTGAATTGCACAAAAAAATTAAAGAATTAGCAGGTATAAGACGGTCCAACAATAGTAACACCCTGGTTAATGCGAATGGTAAAATAATATTTGATATCAAAGGCAAACTAAACAGATGGAGAGAATACGTACAAGAATTGTTTGAGGATGACAGGAACAACAAGATAGCATGAACGATTGCGAGGAACATGATATAGGTCCAAATATAACTAAGGATGAAATAATACATACAATAAATCTGGCAAAATCTAATAAAACTGCGGAGCCTGACACAATTCCAACTGAAATAATTAAATTAATATCAGAAGATCAGATCAATGTATTAGTAGACTTAAATATTATTATATATAATACGGGTATTATTCCGAGAGATTGGCTCAAATCAACATTTATTACATTACCAAAAAAACCTAATGCAAAGAAATGTAATAATCACCTTATAATTAGTCTAATGAGTCACACACTAAAAATATTCTTAAAAATTAACCATGTAAGAATTTTCAGAAAAGTGAAACAAGATTTCACTGAAACTAAATTTGGATTTAGGAATGCCATGGGTACATGAGAGGCATTATTTGGATTTAACGTCCTCATGCAAATATGTATGGATATAAACCAACCACTCTATGTTTGTTTTATTGATTACAATAAGGCGTTCGATAAGGTCCGACACAACCGTCTTATACAGTCACTTAAAGATAAACACATTGACAAAAAAAACTTAAAAATAATAACTCGTCTCTACTTTAACCAAACAGCAAAAGTCAGGATAGGCAAATAACTTTCGGAGTAAGTAGAGATAAAAAGAGGCGTAAGGCAAGGTTGCATACTCTCCCCCTTATTGTTCAATCTATATTCGGAAGAAATAATTAAAAAATCACTCGAAAATGTAACAATTGAAATAAAAGTCAACGGCAGACCCATCAACAATATCAGATATGCCGATGATACTATACTAATTGCAGAAAATATACAAGATCTACAGATACTTTTAGATAATGTAGTAAATGCTAGTCAGGAAAGCGGACTAACGCTTAATGCTAATAAAACAAAATTTATGACAATTTTCAAAACACAACAACAAGACTTTTTAAACATAAGAGGGGTTCCAATAGAAAAAGTAAAAAAATACAGATATCTTGGTACAATTATTAATAAAAATAAAGAGTATACAGAAGAAAGAAAAATGAGAATTGGACAAGCTAGAGCAACATTTAATAAGATGAGAAAAGTATTATGCAGTAGAGACCTTAGTTTACAACTCAAAATAAGAATAATACGTTCATATGTGTTGTCGGTGCTGCTGTATGGGGTGGAGGCCTGGACATTAAAGAAAGAGGTGAGCGATCAACTTAAAGCATTCGAGATGTGGACCTACCGAAGAATATTAAAAATAAGGCCGAATAACAAATGTTGAAGTCCTCAGAGAGATGACAAAGGAAATGGAAATCATGAATACGATTAAGATAAGAAAGTTACAATATCTCGGCCACGTTATGAGAGGAGATAAATATGTGTTGCTACAAACTAAAATGCAGAGAAAAATACAGGGAAAACGAAGTATTGGAAGAAGACGCATCTCCTGGTTCAACAATCTGAGAAAGTGGTATAATTGCAGTTCCGTCGACTTGTTTAGAGCTGCAATCTCAAAAGTGAAAATAGCTGTGATGATTACCAACCTCCTTAAAGGAGACGGTACCCAAAGAAGAAGATATACTTGTTCTCACCTTGCTAAGACGCGTTGAAAAATATCTCGCTGTTACTATTTAGGCGAGTTTAAAACAGTACTTTCGGTTGCAACTCTAAATCCGCAGGAAGAGATTGCACCAGCTAAACAGTTTAGAAAACTTGTTTTAAAGGCTGAACGAGAAGAAAATAAAAAAATTAAGAAACAACACAATTAACATGAAGAACTACTGCGGAACATACACTATCGATATTATGAGCTTTGCGGAGCAGACACCATCAACAACAATCTGCTCCATCAGAATCCACAACAAAACCTGCTCCTCTACATTCATATTCAGGTGTCGTTAAAATATCATAATATGTAGCTTCTATCCCAAAGAAACTATTTGAAAAGTCTACTACAAAAACAAAGAAATGATGATGAAAAAGATGATTCTGACTTATCCATAGAAATGGATATGTCAGGTAGTAGTGATTTGAATCTCTGTTAAATCGACTAATATCACAATCCTCCTATAGCCAATGAAGGATGCAACCTATACTATGAATTTGAAAAAAAAATTTTTTCATTGCGATCCTATAGCTCTGACAAACATGTCCTCATCCAGCTTATCACACAGTTCCCTCCAGTGCCTTATTTTTTCTGTTCGAATTTCTCTGTAAACTTCTCGCTTTCGTGCGCGGTATTCTATTTCGATTAGCTGAACTTTCTCGACGACAACAGAGTTTATCCCTGCTCTGTACCTTGCACTCACTTTGGAGTATGGGCACATTCAGCTTGTAGTAGTTGGGAGTCAGCTGAAGGTTTTCAATACGTTGGGTGCAAAGAAAACATTAAAAAAGCAGTACCAAAGCACAAGAAAAAAGTAGCAAAACGACGTTTAGGTTAGTAACTATTTAGTATGTTTATTAAAAATAAGCCACAATTAAAAGTTAAACTTTTAAGTCGTTTTTTGACATTTCGATTTCGAATTTAAATAAATGTTTGGTATTTTGAGAACGATTTTCAAAGTTAAAATCAAACCGTCAAAGCAGTCTTGTGTAAAATGTAATTTTCTTGGATATTTCTGCTTAACCGCGCGATATTACCCCTCCTGCCCCTACGTCTCTGACAGACACATACTTAAACATAATAATAGTTTAAATTAATATATTTTGGACTAAGGGTTAATTTTTCCGGTGTAGACACAATTTAAATAAAAACCGAAGTTTTTGTTTTATAAATATTCCATACAGCTACAACTATTTTATAAATGTACGTAAAATTTTAGCCTGCGAAGATTTAATTAGTTGGACGGTTTTATGCATCAGAAATTCATTCTCATTCAGATGAATGTATTGCCTTCTATTTTGATATGTGCTTTTATTTCGGTTTGTGCATGGTGTTGTTAAAACCATTGTTTTGTCACATTCCTAGGGATTTATGTTTTTAATTTCCTCATGGCCTATTTTCTATAATTTTTGGCAAACCAATACATTTCAATATTTTTAAGTTTGTATCAATAATAATATAAACAACCAGAAACTATTTTTATAACATATAAAATAAAAATCCAAGCTAATAGCTTCCCGGCTAATCCAGCTGTACCGGTGAAAGTCGTGCATTAGAATTAATAAATGTTCTATTAAATTATTAGCTGAGTTTTATGAACTTTTTTGTGTTAAGATTAAATTGATTAAGTTAAATAAAGGTTTAAACAAAGCTAATTCACGTGGGGTTGCACTCATATACAATGCATCATCATCACAAGACCTTGTGATATACTATATTTTTTGTTAAGTTCGCCAGGCGTGAGAACGGACAAATTTCCTACACGTCGACCTACTATGCTTAATTTACCAATTAAACCATTATTTTTAATATGTATTGCACAAACATTCAAGATGTCAACTTCAATGACAACTTCATTATCAACAAATTTCTTTTACTCTTTGAATATCGTCGCGTTTATTATATTGCTTGAGTTTTTACACCACCAAATGCCTCCTGTTACATAATTTTAGTTGGTACAGATTTCTTAGTATGTTGAAAAGCTATTTAACCTTTAGTTGTAAATTGTGAAGTTTGCAACATGTCTTTATTTATTACACAGTCAATAGATTTCAAGAAATGTAGTGAACTAACTATTTTATTTTAAAAGTTTAATTCATCTGCATTTTTATTACTTGCTGCTAAAATTGTTCTTCATTTAACCAATTGTAGCTTTCTAGTTTAGCCATGATATTTGAACACATTTTATTAATAAACTCGTCCTTCGTTGAAACCAAATGTTAAAAATTCGGCGGCAACGATTTCATTCCTCGACAGAAATACGGCCATTACCGATAGACAGCAAATGCCATCGAATGCATTTCGATTATATTCGCTTTTACTTCAATTCTCGATTAAAATCGTCGCTCAATTCATAACTTAACGATGAGTTTCATAACTTGACTAACAAACTGCTGCACATGACGTAATAAATATCTTCGATCAAAAGCAAAGACTCGTTATATATCTCCCCATTCTTCTTTAAATTGGGATTCCCTGAACTCACACAAAATCGACGTAAAATTACATATGCCATGTATTCTTGTATTTGCTACACAGTTCACGTGGATATGAAGGGAGACATGCCGAAATAGTGATTTAAAAGAATCGGAGTATTCGATTTGGAGGTTAAAAACAATTGCTTGAGCGATTGTCATGTTCCAATGATTATCGTTTTCAAGCAAATTGAGCTATTAAAATGTAGCTCTAAACGGTGACCTTTGAGAGTTCAAAATAATATCGGCGCACGAATATTCACCAGCAATAACCGTTCATAGCATTCGTCACTTATCTGCTGAACTGTGTGAATACAACCAAGAGCATTATGTACACCTGGATGACAAGGAACTGCTTCGTTTGGCTTCCTACGTCGAAATCTCTTCGATAAAACATTTTAAGTGTAACAACCAATGCCAACTGGAATCTCAGAGTAGAGTAACATTTATGCAAATGGATCACTTCAAATACAATTGAATTAAATAAACTTGTTAATTACCGCCAAATGTGCAACAGTGGAATATTGTATTCGCTATGTTGTAGGATGAGGTACAAATCGTCTCATTGTAGCTCATATATCCACCACCTTGATAGAGTGTGGTTTCATCTTTGGTACCGCCAACGTATTTTTTTATTCTTACATTGCATGTTTAAAATCTACTTTATACACATAGTCGTAAGTAAATAGTCTGTACGTAAACTAACGTGAGTTAGGTACCGTCCAGTAACTGTTCTCTAAGTATTGTAGGTCTTCTGGCCATACTCTCTTCAATCTTCTTTTAGTAAGTGATTGTTTGAATAAATTATTTATCAGTTCGTTGTTGTAATCAGTGGTGCGATTTTTATATTTTAGTGAATGATTTATTAGTCTGTCTTTAAGTAGTGGGATGTCCAGATCATTGTGAAGTGTGTGATTAGATACATCATGGATCTTTACTTATCATACGAAGTATCTTTGATTAAAATGTTTAAAGTATCTTCGTATTTAAAGGTTTACTGCACCCCATAGTTATATTCCATATGCCCAAACTGGTATGAGTTTAGCTTTGTACATAAGCAGTTAATTTTTAAGAGATAACTGAGACCTTTTTTTAAATAGCCAGTTCATATTTTTTAGTTTTAGATTTTTGTTTCGTTTAGTTTTAATGTGAGTTTTCCATGTAAGTTTTTCATCCAGATGCAATCCCAAGCATTTAACAACTGGTTTGACAGTAATGGAAGGATTATTAATAGAAACTTGTGGACATGTAAATTTTAAAGTTGAAAAAGTAATTTGTACTGATTTGCTAGCATAAATATTGATATTTCATCGCTAGTTTTGTAATTGGCCTAAATAATTTTGTAATGCTATATTAGGGTCGATATCCACTGCCAAGGTTCCCGTGTCATCGGCAAAAGTAGCTAAGAAGGTATCATTGCTGGTTAAAACGTCTACTGTACATATCAGATACAGAAATGGGTCGAGAACACTACCCTGAGGTACCCCAGATTGTATGATGTGGAAATTTGAGTAGCTGTCTTCAATTTTGACTTGGAAATATCGGTCTGTCAGATATGATTTTAGTCTAAATAAAGTTGGTCTAAAGGTTTTGTGGTAAAATTTTGTTTATGGAAACAACTTGCTCAATTTTATGTAATAGTAGCCTTTATAATACTTTCGACATTATTGGGAGTAGGCTTGTAGGTCGATATAAATTTGCTTGTGTTGCGGGCTTACCAGATTTCGAAATCACAGTAACTTAAGCAAATTTCCATTGTACTGTAAAAAAGCAAAGACTTACTGGTGTATATTATTTTTAATATAGGTACAATAACAATAATATACAAAATAATTATACACAAAAAACACCACTGCTGTTCTTGATAACTCCTGAAGTAATTCTCCTGTTATCAAATTATAGCCACGAGCTTTCTTAGTATTTAGCATTTTTATTTGTTGTCGAACTTTTGTCAAAGTAAATATTGTCAGAGGAAGAGATATTTGACATGGAGTTTTGAGGTGCATTCTTTTATCAACATCTTCATCGTTGTTAGTATGTGGTGCTGAGAATACAGTTGCAAGATGCTCTGCGAATACTGTTGTTTTTTCTGCGTTTTGCGGGCCCAGGTTATATCTGTTTTTCTTAAAGGTGAATTTGTTATTGTCTGTAGTTTAAATTTTTTTATAGCTTTCCATATAAAGCGGTCTTCATGTGACAAGTCCAAAACATGGAACTGGAAAGACTCGTCTGTTTCTTCATGTAATGCTTTATTTAGTCTATGACTTATCCTGTTAAGGTACATTTCATTTGGTGGATTTTTCATTTGTTTCCATATGCGACGAGTTCTTCTTATTTCTGCTACAAGTTCTCTTATATAAAGGGGGATATTATGGTTTTTGTTGGACACTTCTTTGGCGCTGTGAAGTCCCATCCTGTTGTTGATAAAACTGTTGTTAAATAGTCCACTGCTTTCTCTAGATCTTGGTTTTATTTTATCCTAATATCTAATTTATACTTTGTATTTACAGAATTTTGGAAAACATCCCAGTTTGTTTCTTTAGTTGTGAGTTAGGCTAGTGGTGTTCTCTATATCATGTGTGTGCTGTGATTAGTTCATTAGATTAGATCAGTTATTATTATTGTGCTGTGATCTGTGATTCGATGTTAAATCGAAGTTTGACTTTATTGCACTATGAATGTCAGCTATCCCTTTTGTTATAGCAAGATCTACCAAATCTGGGATTTTGTTGGGGTCCGTATATATATATATATATATATATATATATATATATTTATATACATTTATATAGATTTTTTTTTGTCAGTTCCTTAATGTCTGTGTCGTGTTTTACGTTTTGAATCTTGACAAAGGCAAAGGTTTCCTGCCGAAACGTTGATTGCTATAGAAAATAAAATCTAGTTCCATATGTAATATATATCTTATTGAACCTAAACCCAAGAAATACTAATATTTTATATTATATATAGTACGGTTCAAGAAACTCAAAACTAATATATATATATATATATATATATATAGATATATATATATATATAGATATATATATATATATATATATATATATATATATATATATATATATATATATATATATTTATATATATATATATATATATATATATATATATATATATATATATATATATATATATATAATATATAACTGTTTTGGATGGGTTGGAGTCAATAAAAGGGCTATTGGTTAAGTATTTTTTTATTCTCGAGCTTTCAATTGTGTTTACAATTATTATCAAGAGCTAAAAAAGACAAAATACTTACAAGGTTGAACTAAAAAGAAAAAACAATTTTTGTTAACTTACCAAATAAAAATTAGTTTAGTAAAAATTACTGCTAATACATTTTCAAAATATTTAATACAAAAATGTTTCAATCCAATAAATGTTTCTCCGAAAATTTTTATAATTTTGAAAACACTTTTTTTTTAATACAAAAATAATTGAATTTTTAAATAAGTTCAAATAGCAACCAATTACAAATAGCCTCAATGTCATAAATGCCAACATAAATTTTTTATTTTTGACAATTATATTGCCAAAAGTAAAATTTAGTTTAAACATTCTTTTTTGTTTAGTAACAAAAAGAAGAAGATTTATTCACCGTTGATAGATGTCTGAAAGAATGTGGCAGATATATGGAGAATTAAATATGACATTTTACAAGTTTTATATATAAATCATAAAGAAAGAATTTAATTATAAATTTTGCTTAAATTTTGAATTTCTGATCTTTTGTTTAAACTATTATCACTTTTGCTAATACAAACCATTTCCAAAAAAGTCCTTTTAAATTTATTACTTTCTTTACATAAAATTTTATTGTTATCAAAATCCATAATATGGTCTTTATCGATTACATGCTCTGTCAAAGCACAAGATGGTTTTTTAATTCTGCAATCACTTTTGTGAGAAATAATGCGATTTGAAAGATTTCTTCCGGTCTAACCAACATATTCAGCCTCACACTAAGTACAACTAATGCTGTATACTAAATTCGTTTTTTCAAATTTGTCTATAGGATATTTAGTTTTAGAATATAAAGATGAAATAGTTTTGATGTTCTTTGGTAAGTGAGTTTGGTAGTGTCTCTTATAAATCTGTTACTACATATGGGTTTTCTCAACCATCTGGTTTTCAACATATTGTCTGTATTTCTCACAATTCTCATGTCAAGGAATGGTAGAGAATTATCTACCTCTTCCTCAACTGTAAATTGTATATGTTGATTATGACTGTTGAAAATGTTGACTGTTTCATGAATTTTGTGTTTAGGAAGTGCCAAAACTAAATCATCTACATATCTCTTAATAAAAGGAATGAAAAAAGTGCAATTACTGATACAATCACTGATAATATCATCCATGACATAGCTACTTAGAATGGGTGAAAGACTAGATCCCATAGGACTACCAAAAATTTGTTTATAAAATACACCATTAAATATAAAAATATTAGAATCAAAAACAAAGTTGATAAGTGTTTTGAAATGCAATAAGTCAATATTAGTGTGTTGTGAAATCTCATTCCAATGTTTTTCAACACTACTTATGATTAAATCTAAAGGTAAATTAGTAAAAAGAGATGTTACATCAAAACTAACTAAAACATAATTTTGTGGTAATTGTAAATTATTAATGAAAGAACTAAAATCAAATGAATCTTTAATGTAAAAATTGTTGTTTAAATTATAAGCATTCGTTAAGATGTCAGTGAGGAGCTGTGCTATTGGTCCATTAGGAGGGCATAAAGATGAAACAATTGGTCTCATAGATAAAGTTGGTTTATGTATTTTTGGCAGAGCATAAAACCGTGGAGCAATAGAATTATAAATTTTGAGCTCTTTTGCTTTTTTATTATCAATAAATTTCTTTATGTTTAATTTAGATACTAGACAATTTGCTTTTTGTTGCAAAGTACAAACAGGACTCCTTCTAAGTGTAGTGTAATACTTAGTATCATTTAAGAGTTCTCCAGTTTTTTTGATTTTAGTTCTTTCATTAATAATTTCCAATTACCACAAGATTATGTTTTAGTTAGTTTTGATGTAACATCTCTTTTTACTAATTTACCTTTAGATTTAATCATAAGTAGTGTTGAAAAACATTGGAATGAGATTTCACAACACACTAATATTGACTTATTACATTTCAAAACACTTATCAACTTTGTTTTTGATTCTAATATTTTTATATTTAATGGTGTATTTTATAAACAAATTTTTGGTAGTCCTATGGGATCTAGTCTTTCACCCATTCTAAGTAGCTATGTCATGGATGATGTTATCAGTGATTGTATCAGTAATTGCACTTTTTTCATTCCTTTTATTAAGAGATATGTAGATAATTTAGTTTTGGCACTTCCTAAACACAAAATTCATGAAACAGTCAACATTTTTAACAGTCATAATCAACATATACAATTTACAGTTGAGGAAGAGGTAGATAATTCTCTACCATTCCTTGACATGAGAATTGTAAGAAATACAGACAATATGTTGAAAACCAGATCGTTCAGAAATTCCATATGTAGTAACAGATTTATAAGCTATTACTCTCACCATCCAAATAAAATCAAAAAGAACCTTATAACAGGATTAAAAGAACGTGTTTTAAAACTTTCTCATCCAGATTATCTACAAGAAGATCTTCAATTATTAAAAAATATTCTAATTGAAAACTCTTATCCTCCAGATATGCTACATAGGATGCTTTTTTCTAATATTGGTAATATAAATAATTTAACACCATTTTTTGCTCAATCTCAAAACATTGTATCTAACAATCAGAACATATATTATCATTCACTACCTTTTATACCATCATTAACACCTAAATTAATACAAACACTAAAAGTTATTGACAATATAAAAATAGCAACAAAGAACATCAAAACTATTTCATCTTTATATTCTAAAACTAAATATCCTATAGACAAATTTGAAAAAACGAATTTAGTATACAGCATTAGTTGTACTCATTGTGAGGCTGAATATGTTGGTGAGACCGAAAGAAATCTTTCAAATCGGATTATTTCTCACAAAAGTAATTGCAGAATTAAAAAAGCATCTTGTGCTTTGGCAGAGCATGTAATCGATAAAGACCATATTATGGATTTTGATAACATTAAAATTTTATGTAATGAAAGTAATAAATTTAAAAGGACTTTTTTGGAAATGGTTTGTATTAGCAAAAGTGATAATAGTTTAAACAAAAGATCAGAAATTCAAAATTTAAGCAAAATTTATAATTATATTCTTTCTTTATGATTTATATATAAAACTTGTAAAATGTCATTTTTAATTCTCCATATATCTGCCACATTCTTTCAGACATCTATCAACGGTGAATAAATCTTCTTCTTTTTGTTACTAAACAAAAAAGAATGTTTAAACTAAATTTTACTTTTGGCAATATAATTGTCAAAAATAAAAAATTTATGTTGGCATTTATGACATTGAGGCTATTTGTAATTGGTTGCTATTTGAACTTATTTATAAATTCAATTATTTTTGTATTAAAAAAAAAATATTTTCAAAATTATAAAAATTTTCGGAGAAACATTTATTGGATTGAAACATTTTTGTATTAAATATTTTGAAAATGTATTAGCAGTAATTTTTAATAAACTAATTTTTATTTGGTAAGTTAACAAAAATTGTTTTTTCTTTTTAGTTCAACCTTGTAAGTATTTTGTCTTTTTTAGCTCTTGATAATAATTGTAAATACAATTGAAAGCTCGAGAATAAAAAAATAGTTAACCAATAGCCCTTTTATTGACTCCAACCCATCCAAAACAGTTATATATTTGTTCCAAACGAGTCACAAGTACTTCTTTTTTCTTATATATATATATATATATATATATATATATATATATATATATATATATATATATATATATATATATATATTTATGTATTTACATATATATATATATATATACGTTTCACATTTTGCATAAAATCAAGCTTTACTGCATGAGTAATACGAGTATAACGGTTTTGTACGTAAAACGAATATTTTTTACTTTTAATGGCATTATCTCACTTTTAAGTTTATAACTTAATGGGTTACCAAAGAAATGCATAAACAAATAAAATTTCTTTACCTGCTTGCTATCAATTTTGAATATCAAACTGAAAGGGACAGTTTATTTGCTTTGTAAGAATGTATGTAGACAAACTTACTTAATAATAGTAATAGTAATATTAGAAATTCCGATGAATTTAAAAATATTACATGGAGGGTTGTATCAATTTTATAGTGTTAACACAGAATTAAATTTTTTTAAGTAATTACTATTTAAATGGAAATAAACCACAATTGAAGGTTAAAGTAAGTTTATTGAGGTTTCAATTTCCACTTTGGAAATCGATCTTAAAATACAAATATTATTGTAAATAAATTTCATTAATATTTGAATTTTGAGAACGATTTCCGAAGTGGAAATTGAAACGTCAATAAACTTACTTTAGCCTTCAATTGTGGCTTATTCCCATTAAAATTTTTTCATTAAGTAAAATTGTGTAAAAGTAAAAAATTAGGCGAATTATATCTCGAATATCTGGCATGCTTAAATACCAATCCATAATTTCTGTTGACGTCGAAATAACATTTTGACACTAAAAATATTCTGAGCAAAACAGAAGACAAAATTTTAATGTTTAAACTCTAGAACATTGTTTAATTAATAATTGGTACAAATAACAAATTGGGAAGATCCAATTGTAAGAGTTGATAATTATTTTATTATTAAGTGATAAAACTGGGCTATCAAGCATATATTTTTATTATTGTTATATCATATTATAATGTATACTCATAATTTAAATTACCATTTGTGGCTCTACCATCCTTACCTTGATTTCACTAAGCTAAAATTCGTGAAAAATATAGTGCATAAAAATACTTAAATGGTATGAACAATGCATATTTTTGACATATTTAAACGAATAATTTAACATCTTTATGCGTATGCGCATATTTAAAGCATTTTTTATGCATAAAAATTCCTACTTTACCAATGATTATATTGCAAACTCACAAAAAAAGTAAGTATATATTATGTTTATATTGAAAAAGTCAGCCTATAATAAATATAGATAAAAAAATTTTAAAGTTAACAAAATAACATTTACCGACTTTGTGTCAGCAAGCAACAGATAACTTTTTATTATCCCCTAAAATAAACGCTTGTAATAGGAAGCGCTGAAAATCCTTCAAAACAATTGGCTCTCCAAAGGGCCTTACAAAGGATTTTGCGATTGTTTTACGCCATAAATTTGGGGAACGTTTATTGTCTTTGAATTAAAATGCAAATGTCTTCTTGTGTCCGGTTTTACGCCGGGTGCGGTCAGCCAACGTTGATGTCGGTCTCGGTTTTCCGTGAAGTTCACGGCTAACTACGATAAATGAGCATGAAATGTTCATTTGTTTCGGTTCAAGAACATCAGTGACGTTGGAATTTCTGGTACAAGTTTTAGGTAGACAACAAAGAATCAAAATAAATTGTTTTTTTCGTAATTCGAGAAATTGTTTTTGTTTACAATTATAAATACTTTATTGTTTGTAAAAAATAACAAAAACTAAGCGTGAAATTAATATAAAATAAGCAGTACACCAAATATTAAAAGTATTATTTAACATTTTTGTATTTGTTTCAGATATTAGGAACACGGCTATTTGCTTAGAAGTAACGAAAAATTAGAAATTTAAAACATATGGTAAACCTGCAAAAAACTTAAAAAACAACTACTTTTTTAACTTTGTTTATTTATTTAAATCTGTTATCAATATAACAATAAACAATATGTTTAAAAGACAGAAAAGTGACACAATGGGAGCTACACCCAGTGGTGAGCACCCTTTACCTATATTTAGTTTACATTACCGAATTTTTCTGACTTTTATACAAACAACTAATAACAATTTAAACAAACCTCTATCTAGTCCCTAGCGGTGAAGAAATCTAGAGGATCTAACCTTTAAAGTTTTCTTAGCAGTGGTGGCGTCAGGAGGTCGTTGGCTAATGGATTTGGATGAGATGATAGTCTCTTAAAGTAGTTTTTACACTGAGTAACAGTTGCTTCTTTAACAGCTTCAACATTCAGGTCATGATGAATAACATCGTTTGGCACATATCATGGAGCACTGCAGACATCACAAAAGACTTTGGATTGCAATCTTTGTAATGTTTGTAAGTACGCATTACTGGCAGTTGCCCAGATTTAAATCCGGTTTATCCATACCGGTCGTAGTATTGTCTTTTAGTGTTGTTGTTTCTGTAGTGTTGTTCCTATTTATAAACCAGAACATTTTTTTGTAAAGCATGTCTAGTTATAGTCGTTTGGACCATATATGTTTTCTTCAATTTAGTCGATTGTCTATGTGGATACCCAGATATTTGACAACGTTCCTAGCAGGTAGGAATTTTTGGTTTAGAGATACCTGAGGGCAGTATTCTATTTTTAATGTGAAGGTGATGTTAGTCGATTTAGTATTATCTACTTTAACATGTCATAATTCTAGTAATATTTGTAGTAAGGATCTTAGCTGTGTACACTATCTTGAGGGTACACTACCTTGAGGGACTCCTGCCGAGATCGGATTTAGGGAAGTGCAAGCTTTGCCATGATTAATTAAGAAGGACCTATCAGGTAGCTGTGACTTAATTTTGGAAATTAGACCATCATGCCAGACCTTGTAAAATGCCTTCGAGGTATCTAAGAGGACAGTTGTACGGTAGGACTTACTTTTAAGGGCATCTCTAGCTGTTCTGACTACGCTAATGTTTTTGAACCACTACTACTACTACACCTGAAGTCAAATTGGTAGTTTGACACTATGTTATTTTCCAAGATAATCGGATCAATTTTAATTATTTTAAGGATCTTTTCAAAATTATTGATCAAATCAAAATGATTTATCTTGATTAGAGGAACGTAGATACCTTCTCATGGTACAGACACAAAACAGATTAACTACGTGGTGGTAAAATAAAGTCTAAAATCATCAGTAACCTTCTATCATTAAAGCTAAAAATGTGTAAATACCTGAAAAAAAAAAATAAAAAATACCTCAAAATAGTAGTGTTAAAGATGAAACGAATGTTGGAGGAAGTACTAAAAGAATTAAAAATGAGGCTGCAGATATATGTATAGATAGAAAATAAAGAGCAATCTATGATATGGTACATACAGTAATAAACAAAAACAAAAAAAGATTAAAGTAGTAGAAATAGATGCAATCAGAAGATTACTATGTATATCCAGAAATTAATGATATAAAAAAATCGTTAACAATAGAAACCAAAGGAAATAGAAGAAACAATAAAAAAATACAGAGCGAAAACACGTGATCTTTTGCGGATAACTAAATCAAATGAACGGCGGCAAATTTCAATACAAAATATTGTGATAGTGGAGAGTTATCGGTCAAAAGTTGGAGAATAAAAAAAAATATTGCACCGTTATTCTTTATTTAAAGAAGTTTTATGTAATGCACATAAATTTGATGCACATTAGTTAACAAGGATGAAGTAGCAGTCTCATTTCTTTTGATTCTGGACCTCTCATTTAGTAACCCTGCACTGCCTGTATATAATTTAATTCAAAGTCCTTTCCCTCAGCAATCAAAAAACCGAAAACATGTGTGCGATGACGAACAGAATATTGCACATTAGCAATGATATGTTCTAACAAAAAAATTTATAAACATTATGCAATTATTTTAGAATAACGGCTGTCCTAGTAAAATTCTCAAGCAACTTATCTTTAACTCAGACTTATATAATGGGCAATGTGATAAGAGACTCAGAAATATCATTATTTGCAAAAAGCTACAATACGTAAGTGACTTAACTTAAAATATAATAAAGATTCTGAGTAAAATTCCTAAAATATAAATAGCTTAATAGAACAACAGACCTAGTTACAGCTTATTCTCAAAATTTAGAGAGCAGACACCACTTATAAATCAGAGTCATCTCATTTACTAACTTTCTTGTTTTGAATGTGATGGGCAGTATATAGGGTAAACACCGAAGTGGTTAAAATAAAGAATAATTCAGCATAAAATGAATTACAAAACAGAGAAACATTCTTGTACAGTAGCACATCATTTCAACACAACAACAATATCTTGGATATAGAAAATAACTACGAAAAAAGTTTATTTCTCGAAATCTACATACCAAATAAACAAAATCAAAATGTCAATTAATTAAAAAACAGATTCTTGAAAGTTAAGCGACATGTACTATAATATTTTAAAATTCTGATTAACTAAAAAATATCTGGTTAGATATTAAAACTCGTTGTGCCTCATAACACATGTGGAAACAAGATCTAAATCAGTGCCTCTTTGCTCGTTCGTAGAATACCATGTGTTACTTTAATATTTGTTTCGTAAAATAAAATACAAAATTTCGTAAGTTAATATAAATATGGTGAATGCTATGTTTATTTGATTTCTAGTTAATTTTGTAGAATGTTGGGTATTTGTTTCGTGGAAAGTATTTTCATCATCCCAAGAATGACAAGTGAGTCATTTACATATAAAAAACATAAGATTTACTAAAAAAATGAATATTTAATAGAAAGTTTGGATTACTACTTATTCCTTTACAATTTTCCACTCCAACGAAAGTACATTTCAGGATGAAATAAACCTGCTAACAGAACCATACAATATGTGAAGGGATAATCAGAAAAAACTAGAAATCAGTACGACACAGCAAAATTCAAAACAACAAATACACTGAAATCTTTTTTGTCAAAAACCAAACCCAACACCATACAAGAGACATCACAGAACTGCATCTATAAAAAACCCTATGAATGCAAAATTTTTTATATGAAAGAAACCGCAAGATTAGGAAGTGTCAGGATAAACAAACAGGAAAAATATATCAAAAATAGAGACTTCGACAAATCACAGATATACAAATATGTCTGATATAATGAGCACAGAGTACAATGGAAAGAAACATAAATAGTTATGAAAGAAACAAACATAAAAAGCGGAAAATCAAAGATAATATTAAAAGAAGAAGTCACCATCAAGAACATACCAGATTATTGGATTAAAGAAAATCAAAGACACGTCATCTACAATTACACATTATATATATATATATATATATATATATATATATATATATATATATATATATATAGATATATATATATATATATATATATATATATATTATATATATATATATATATTATTGTGATATTTAAAGTCTTGGTGCGCCAAGCAATAATTAGCTAATTAATTTTTTTGATTAATTAAAATTATTTAAATGATATGATTATGACTCTATCACAATTTTTAATTCTTTTATCTCAGGGTTAAATTCGTGCTTCAATATCTATGCTATTACATGTGAAAGGTAAGGTCCAGAGAATACCGGAATAATAAAAAACACATATGATCTAACACTATATATTGAAATAAAAATAATGAAATAATTCACACTCAAAAATTTTCAATAAACAAATCTCATATAATGATTCTCAAAAATTTTGTTCTACGTACGTGAACAATCAAATTTAATGGTACAAACAATATTAATTGAAATCTCAAAATTCCGAACTATTCTAACTCTCCTAATCAAAATATTTATATCCTTTCTAAATTAAGTGTAAAAATTGTGTTATCAATAAAAAAAACTGCAGAAAACAAAATATCTCTCTCTCTGATGATGAGTGGTCCAAATCCTTGTTCCTTGTAGACTATATTATCTCCTCTCAACCGCTCCCTATGTAATCAGCAATCTTACACAGATTGTTGCAAGTATATCGTCCTTAATGATCTCCTTCAAAAGCACAAATCATTCAAATTATGATAGCCTTTCTCCTCTCGATAAACTGAATCTCTCGTTGGCCCGAGTGAAAAATGACTCTTGGAATATCTTCTCTTTACGATAAACTGAATCTCTCGTTGGCCTGAACAGTGACTCTTGGAATATAAGTAGAGAAATATGACTTACAATATTTTGCTTCTTCAGCTTCTGTCAGATACACTAACTCCACAAAAAACTCACTAACATTAAACACTACTGCTTGCTACATTTCAGGAACCGCCAGAGAAACAATCCCCGTTCCTCTTACAGACTTGGAAACCAACTGCCCTTTTTTTCTCTCCTCCTCAATCTCGCTAAACTTTTTCGTACATACCTATCCCACCTTTTTCAATCTCCGCCAATCAAAACTCGTCACAATTCCCCCATTTTTTCATTTCGATAACAAACAAATTTTTACCTATAATTATAAAATTTCCTAAAACTTATTTACAAATAATATTTTCTATAATTCTTAAAAACTAACAAAAACCTCTATCTAAAATCTCTTCTATTTGTCCCTAATCACTGCATTAATGTATTTTGGAAAACCCCGTTCAATTGTCTTTTTGTTTTCACTTAAAACTATGCGGGTCACTCAAGTATAACAAAGAAATAATTTATGCAAAGCTTACTTTTTGTTTGGTACAGGTAATTCAAGAAATTAATAACTCTCCTTCTTCGAAATGTTTGTTGGATATTATTCTACTTATCTGAATTATTTTAATGTTATTGAATTTTGAAATATTTTTAAACAAACCAATATTTTTCTCGATTTTACATATCATAACAAATCCCCGCCATTTGATCTGCCGAAAACTCTTTGTTAAATTTTAAAAATGACAAAAGTTTTCTAGGATCAAATTATTTCACTATGTTATTAAAATCTACTTATGATACTGACAAATGTCGTGAATGTTAAAATACCCCGTATATTGCCTGTCTTTATACGGGATTGGATATATTTTCGTTTTAAATTTTTCCAAGTATTTTCCCTTAAAAGAAAGTTCATAATTTTTAACCACTTGATTTACTTTATTAACAAAATCTCCATGGTTTCCTAAAATCTTCTCTATTTCCTTCTCCATGTTTTTTTCACAATTTATTTTTCTTTCATCCACCTTTTGTTCACATGTGTTCACTGTCCATAATACTTCTTCACAAAATTCTGGATTCTCGTCCATCAGTGCCATTTTTTCTTCTGTTTTCTTTTTATCCTCTAATTCCCTTTGGTATTCCGAGCACCATGTTTCTATTCCTTTCACTTCTCTGATGATACCTTCTTTTTCTTCCTGCTTCCATTCTGTTTTATCGTCGGTTGCCAACAATTCTTCTGTACCTTCTATTTCCTGTTTTTCTCTGGTCTCCATCTTATTTTCCTGCTTTCTTTTCGAACTCTTCTTCTTTTTCTTCCTTCTCTTTTTCTTTTCTGTTAGATCTTGTTCTTGTACTTTCGGTTTATCCTCTACAGTCATATCGATTTCTTTGCGTTTTTCCTGTGCATTGATCCTTCCAGAATTTGTTTTCCTATCTGTTGGCTTTTCTTCTCCTGTGTTGTCTGGTTCTGCTCTGATTTCCAGTTTATTTTCCGAAAAATTTATGGTGATATCTTTTTTCCTCAATTCATCAATTCCCGCTATCATATCATGATTTAAATCTTCAATCACCACACATTTCATAATATGGAATTTGTTTCCCACTCTTATCTGTACTCCCAAGCCTTCGTTTACTGTCGTCAAATTTTTATTGTTTGCACCCACTAAATCAACCCTAGGAATCTTATACACAAATCTGTCCAAATTTAATTCTTTTACTATTTTTTTATTGATTAGCGATATCTCCGATCCAGAATCAATCACAATTTTAATCGCTTTATGTTTTATAAATGCATCTAAAAATATTAGATTAGAATTAGAAATTTGTCTGTCGTTTCCTATTGCTACATGATTCATCTCCCTTCTATTTTGTTGTTGGAAGCTCTGGTTATTTCTATCGTCCCTTTGTTCGTTAGTATTCCTATTCGGAGGATTTTGTGCATCTCTATTCCTGTTGTGATTTTCATTTGTTCTATTTTGTGTATCATTCCGGTTATCGTAATTTTGTTGTCTATTGTAATTATTGTAATTTCTCGGCCTATATTCGTTTGTTGATCTGGGATGTCGGTTTCTCTGGTCATAATTTGATGAATACCTTCTTTCCGGTCCATTATGTTGGTCATGTTGTCTTCTATTTCTCATTTCTTTTCTTTTCGCTTCTTTTAATTGAAGGAATTGGCACAAACTATCAATATCTTGATAGTTTCTCAAAATCACGTGATCTTCCAACGTTTCCTCAAAATGTCTGCTGATCATTTCTACCAGCTGTTCGGTAGAATATTTGTATTCTAGATATTTTGAATTGTTATATATCTGCAAAGCATATCTTTCTTCAGATATTCCCATTTTTTCGTGATATTTTCCATTCTGTAGCTCTTGGTTGATTTCTCTCTGTTTATTTTTCCCCCAGAAATAGTTGAGAAATTTATTTTCAAAATCTGTCCAATTTTCAAACTCATCTTGCTTGCTTCTTGTTCTCCCATTTTCTTTTTAATTTCATTAATCTCTTCTATTTGTTGTATCAGTTCTTTCTTTATCCCCTCAACACATCCTTTAATTTCCTGTTCATAGTTTTCCAAACGCTGCTCTATATTGCTCATTGTTTGTTTTGTTTCTTGTTGATTTCTATCCATTTTTAGTGATGTTTCTTGTTGGTTTCTATCTATTGTTTTTGCTGTTTCATTCATTATTTGTTTTGTTTCCCTTTGATTCTCTTGTATGGCCTGTTTTGTTGATTCTTGTATTTGTTGTGTCTGTAATTGCATTAGTTGTAATATTTTCTCTATTCCTGATAATTCTTTTTTCTCCTCAACTATTGTAACATTTCCTTCATTATCCGATCCTTCTTCAACAATTGTTTCCTCTTCTCTGTTATCCTCCTTCCTTTCTTGCATTTTGCTTTGACTCCTTGTGGTCGACATGTTGTTTCTTTTCGTTACTGTTTTTGTCCCCGCCAAATGTGAAATTTTACAACACTCTATATGTTTCAGAACACGACAATATTTCTCCCCAAATGTATTAAATTTTCACGACAAATATCAAATGTGCAATCAGTAAAATTCAAATAATTCAAAAGAAATATCAAATGTACGATTGGTAACGAAAATAAAATCAAATAATTCAATAGCAGTAAATATCCACTAACTACGATCAATCAATAAATCAAATTTATATTCCCTGGAAAAATTGTCAAAATACTTTCAAATTCAAATTCCCTCAATGTTATATGTTTTTATCTCTGGATCACCTATACTTATTCCAGATCTCTTTCCCTTCCTTCAAATGTAAAGCTGCGATATTTTCAAGCCCCACGTTTTGGAAGCCAGTTATTGTGATATTTAAAGTCTTGGTGCGCCAAGCAATAATTAGCTAATTAATTTTTTTGATTAATTAAAATTATTTAAATGATATGATTATGACTCTATCACAATTTTTAATTCTTTTATCTCAGGGTTAAATTCGTGCTTCAATATCTATGCTATTACATGTGAAAGGTAAGGTCCAGAGAATACCGGAATAATAAAAAACACATATGATCTAACACTATATATTGAAATAAAAATAATGAAATAATTCACACTCAAAAATTTTCAATAAACAAATCTCATATAATGATTCTCAAAAATTTTGTTCTACGTACGTGAACAATCAAATTTAATGGTACAAACAATATTAATTGAAATCTCAAAATTCCGAACTATTCTAACTCTCCTAATCAAAATATTTATATCCTTTCTAAATTAAGTGTAAAAATTGTGTTATCAATAAAAAAAAAACTGCAGAAAACAAAATATCTCTCTCTGATGATGAGTGGTCCAAATCCTTGTTCCTTGTAGACTATATTATCTCCTCTCAACCGCTCCCTATGTAATCAGCAATCTTACACAGATTGTTGCAAGTATATCGTCCTTAATGATCTCCTTCAAAAGCACAAATCATTCAAATTATGATAGCCTTTCTCCTCTCGATAAACTGAATCTCTCGTTGGCCCGAGTGAAAAATGACTCTTGGAATATCTTCTCTTTACGATAAACTGAATCTCTCGTTGGCCTGAACAGTGACTCTTGGAATATAAGTAGAGAAATATGACTTACAATATTTTGCTGCTTCAGCTTCTGTCAGATACACTAACTCCACAAAAAACTCACTAACATTCAACACTACTGCTTGCTACATTTCAGGAACCGCCAGAAAAACAATCCCCGTTCCTCTTACAGACTTGGAAACCAACTGCCCTTTTTTTCTCTCCTCCTCAATCTCGCTAAACTTTTTCGTACATACCTATCCCACCTTTTTCAATCTCCGCCAATCAAAACTCGTCACAATTCCCCCATTTTTTCATTTCGATAACAAACAAATTTTTACCTATAATTATAAAATTTCCTAAAACTTATTTACAAATAATATTTTCTATAATTCTTAAAAACTAACAAAAACCTCTATCTAAAATCTCTTCTATTTGTCCCTAATCACTGCATTAATGTATTTTGGAAAACCCCGTTCAATTGTCTTTTTGTTTTCACTTAAAACTATGCGGGTCACTCAAGTATAACAAAGAAATAATTTATGCAAAGCTTACTTTTTGTTTGGTACAGGTAATTCAAGAAATTAATAACTCTCCTTCTTCGAAATGTTTGTTGGATATTATTCTACTTATCTGAATTATTTTAATGTTATTGAATTTTGAAATATTTTTAAACAAACCAATATTTTTCTCGATTTTACATATCATAACAATATATATATATATATATATATATATATATATATATATATATATATATATATATATATATATATAATATATATATGTATATATATATATATATATATATATATATATATATATATATATATATATATAAAGAAGTACTATTTTTAGTTAACCAAGCTTTCGCAAATCTTTATTTGCATCATCAGGGTGCTACAATAAACAAAATTAGTACAAAATACAGAAAAGAATTATTTTGCATCTTACACTAATTGAGGTTAGTTGTCGTGATGTTTATTAAATGAAATGATTTCATTTAATAAACATCACGACAACTAACCACAATTAGTGTAAGATGCAAAATAATTCTTTTCTGTATTTTGTACTAATTTTATTTATTGTAGCACCCTGATGATGCAAATAAAGATTTGCGAAAGCTTGGTTAACTAAAAAGAGTACTTCTTTGTCCTATCTTCCGCTGCACACCCAAATATTTGAGTTTTGTATTCTATTTGATCAGCGTTGATGACAAGCGTTTATCGCTTTTTCAGTATATATATATATATATATATATATATATATATATATATATATATATATATATATATATATATAATGAACCAGAAGTATTTGCTGACAACGTAAGGAAGTAAATATATATATATATATATATATATATATATATATATATATATATTATACAATACATAAACATAATACATATAGACACATAAAACAATCAGAATTTGATATCATTAGTAGGGTACTAGTATTAGCCTCAAAGATGCCAACTAACAGAATGGCTATATGCCTTCAAGATCGAGGACAAGTAAGTCAACCGTCATTTGGAAAATATTGGAAAAAAATAACCGCCATATAACTTTTGGTTATAATAACATCTTACTACTTTTAAAATATTCTTGTAATTAAATTAATTTGTAATTTAATTTAATGTAATTTTTATTGCAATCAATTGTAGCTTAATCCCATAGTAATATAATATATAACTTTCACACTTTTTCACAAAAGAAAACAGTTTTAGAACCTTTTTATGTTGTAGTAAGGTATCTGACACAGGTATTATTATTATTATTATTACTTACTATTAGATCAAGTTTTTTTTCCAAAAATTTTGTACGATATTTTTTAGTAAACAAACTTTCTTTTTAGAACTGCTGTTACTATATCACGAACGTTTTTCTTCTATATGAATAAAGTTATATCATATCGAAAATTTATTTTTTGTAATAAAAAGTCAAAACATCTGTGGAATATACCGATCATTAAAAAAGGATTTACAATTTAAATATCAGCAGAGGAAGTTGAAAAACATCAGCAAAAGAATCTCAGGGGCAGCAAGGTTTTTGCGAGCCCAAATTATTCTTGTATATATAAAGCGACGCAACGGGTACGCAATGTCAAATATACTACCAATAAATTACGAAGCTGCAATGAATTTCTTGGTAAGTTTTAATTTTATTTAATAACAATGGTTTTTAAATACTAGTTTTTTTATAAATAACTATAAAAATAATATCTATTCTAAGTTAAAACATATTAATTTAAAGACCCAAATTAATAAAAAATGTTTAAGATTTTATTTTATAGTTAAAAAATTAACCTCATCACATTACTATTTATAGGACTCAGATTTTTTTAATTTCAGCAAGACTTAGTATGGTGTCGTGACTAACACTTTATTTTCCAGTTTGACTTTTAGTCGTCCTAGATTTTGTACTTGTACTTTTATAATTATTCTATTGGTTATCCTTTTTTCGTTTTAAGTCATGAATTTACAATAAAAGCAACTATTTTTAATTTATTACTTATTCCATATTAATTTTTTTATGATACAGTTTTCTAAATCTTTTGGTTCTTGGTATGTTCCTCGACGTTGCTTCTTTTATAGTGTTTGTCCATTTCCATAACTCTTGTTGTATGTTACTAACAGTAGTACTATCTTGTTTGGCGTAGGTTTCTTGTATATCCTTTTGATAATCCTGCGCTACCTCAAATTTTCGCAGTTTTTCAAAATTAATTTTACGTTTAATTTTCTTTTTCCGTTTATGCTTTTGAATTATTGCTTCTCTCATATTATTTCTAACCAAAAATTTAAGTCTACGTCAGTCCCTCTGCACGTTTTCACATTAATTTGTGACTAAATTGGCGAATTTCTCTTGTATTAAGATGTGGTCTATTTGATTAGTTTCATTTGATCCCGGAATTTTCCACATTCCTTTATATATATATATATATATATATATATATATATATATATATATATATATATATATATATATATATATATATATATATATATATATATATATATATATATTCTCTTGAAATGCGTACTCATTATTTTCATACTGTTTTCAATTGCGAATATAATCAATATTTGGCCATTATCATTTGTATTTATATGTTTACTTATGTTTTTATATATAAAATATCTTCTCTTTCGACCTTTGCATTGGCGTCGCTTATAATAATTTTAATATCTTGTCTAAGCATTTCTTCAGACAATGACTCTAATTCTTCATAAAATTCATCTTTTACTTCTTCTCCTTTTTCTTTTATTTGAGCAGGTATATTTATTAGCGATATCATGTTCTCTTTTCCTTTAATTCTAATTGCACACATTCTGTCAGATTTTGCTACAAATCGTTTTACCTGTTCCACGTCTTCATGTACCAGAAAATCCACTCCAAAATTGCTATTATCGCCTCCACTTGGATAAAACGTGTATGGGCTAATCTTTTCAATGTTGTTTCCAGTCAAATGTGTTTCCTGTATTGCTATGATATGTATTTTATATTCTTTAAGTTCTTCTATTAGGTTAATTAATGCTCCCTTCTCGTATACTCCTCGTACATTCCATTCGCAATATTTAGGTACGTTTTCTTATTTTTTGTTTTGTTATTTATGTTCAAACTCATTTTCCTGTTCATCGCTAGAATCCGTTGGCATAATGGGGCGTCTTTTTCTTTTTCCAGTACTATATGCCGTTTTTTGTATCCATTTTTCTAGAATTTTCTCGTTTGAAAGTACCATTTTCGACCCATTCCCATTTTATGCCATCCACAGTTTTTTGTACCCTATCTTCACGTTTTTACCCTTAGCTCTTAACTTCTTGCCTTTATTTACAATTCCCTGCCTCATGTGTCATTTCTTTTCAGTCAGGTCATCGTGATGAAGATCTTTTTTCCAGTAAGAAATCTTAGTTTGCTTTTTTCTTGAATTACCTTAATTTTTTTGCCATAATCCTTCATTTGTACCAGAGATATATTGTTTTTTAGCTTCATTGCAGATTCTATTTCGATGTCCTCTTTTAGGTGCTTTTGCATAAAACCTTTTACGTTATTTTTTAAGAGTGTTTTATCTGTTGCGACTATTGGTAGACCCGTAATTACTATGTTATTTTTTTTCATGTCTTTATCAATTCTTTCTACCTTGTTTTCAACATGGGTTAATTTGTTTCTTGTTTCTTCCAATTCTTGCTTTATCTTTATATTTTCTTTTTCCAGCGCTATCATCTCTTCCCTATATTTCGTATTTTCATTCCTGATTTCTTTTTATTCCCCCCATCTTCTTGAACATACTCATAATGCCGTCCTTATTCACTGAATCTTCTTCACTTGGTTTTCTTTTGCTTGGGGTTCTGGTAGTTTTTTGCTCTGCAGGAAAGGTGAAGTTGGCCCTCTATATTTTCTTTTCTTGCCATCTGAGGCATTATCATCACTGTCCGCATCTGTGCACTGTGTACCATATCTGTTTCTAAGGACCGCAGAAGGAACTAGATCCGCTTCAACCGCTGAAAAATCCAGTTTCTTTCAGTCCTCAGTTAGCAGAATTATTTTTAACTTTGTCAACGTCGCAAAACTAACGGACAAACTTCCACTAGTATAACTGTTTCGAATTGTAAATAACCTTATTTACTCTTATAATTTCATCAAAACACTAGTTTTATTGAAAGCCAGTTTTTTTTTTCAGAAATTTCTCACTGCTTTATTACAAAGCCTTTTTAAATTCAATATGTAAACAAACCTTAAATTATTTGTCACTACTAATCGCGCTATTAGGGTTTTAGTAGTTATATCGGGGTTTTAGTAGGAAAAAAAAATTTACTTTTATCTGCTTAGTACACCGTTGCCATATACACACATATACACACTACAGTTCATGGAGTTCATTAGACATTGAACCCCATGAACTGTAGTCTCAAGTATTTTTTCATAGGTTTTTTAGTTATTTCATTTAAAAGTTGAATCCTTCATGTCATAACAATAAATTTGTTTCAAATAGATTTATAATGTTTTTCAGTCAATAAAAGTAATTGTAAAAATAATAAGCGTACTTAACTCAAGAAAAATGAACACGTATAAACTTGATTTTCAAATAAAAAATTTATTTTTTTGTCAAATTTATTTTTAAAGGATAGTGTTTATAACTATAATACATAAATATTTAAGTTATCCCTCTTTTCATAACATTTTCTAGTACTAATAATAAAAGAAAAGTAAAATTTTGCAAAATTAATAATTATTTTAAATTGTATAAACAAATAACTCGGTTAAATGAACAATTCATAAATTAACTAAATGAATTTTTGTGATCTATGTCACGAGGTACCCCAAATAAAAAAAAATCAAAAAATCATCAATTGTCGTTGATTAGAACCATAGATATTACGACTTATATTTTGAATTTATGAATTCAGTTTTTAAAATAGTAAAATTGAGAAATAAAAAAAAACTGCTAACTCGGGTTTTAAGAGTTGTAGGTAGATATTTAATTTTGTTTTAAAGTTTGCTTTGAAATTAAATATTTCATATAAAAAAAATTAACTTCTATATGTTGAGTGTGTGGGATGCTCACAATTGGGAAATTTCTCAGCCTATCTATGTTGTGCTACTCGACCTCATTCCACCATAAAATAAATGCATATCAGCGTATTCCTCATTAGTAAAAATCATTTTTGTTAAACTGAAACTGTTGTGTTTGAATTCCACAAAGTAAAAAACTAAAAGATAAACTTTGTGAAATGACCACAACTTGACAATGAAAAACGTAGGTTATACTTCTGTTTACAGTTCACAGCCAACTAATAAAAAAAATATTAATTTAACTTTCATGACGAAAAAACGAAAAATTTTCAAATCGATTTTTCTGAAAGACGGTGTATTCTACAGACTTAAAGTAAAAGTACATTTTAGTACTACTAGAATACCGGAAAAATTAGTAATCTAATATCACGAATGCTTAAAAGTTAAAGACAAAAAAGTTATGCGTTAAAATAACCATTGACCTACTCAAAACGGACGCCTATGGCCGGTCCTAAATTTGGCAACTGATAAAACCGGTTTATCTTTGGAGGATAAATAATCGTACTAGTTTTCATTTTTCTAAATAGAACCGTTCTTGAAGTATTAAATAAAAAACTAATTACAAGAAGATGGCGTCTTCTCTAGCTCCCTTAGGAAGCATTTTCGGACTAGGTGAATTGGGTTAAATTGTCTTAAAATTACCTGAGGAATCTTCGGTCTTCTTTTGTCAGAAAAGTTTCTGGACACCCTGTATGTAAATCATAAAAAAATATTTTTAAAGTGCGTTTTTTGGACGAGTTTATTTGAGGATAGTATATTTAGTACACATATATATTTTCATAAAATAAATATATTTTCATAAAATAAATTATATTTCACTGCCTTGATGTCGCTCCCAATTTCTTTATGTTCATTTCTATTTATCTAAAATATGGTAACTACCAAATTAGTGAGAACCATCTTTGCCGTTCCTTTATAAGGTCTTTAAAGAATCTTCAGACTAATTATTGCATAAATTATGCAAATTGCTTAAAGCGTCGTCAATTATGCGAGAGCCTCTTTTATAACTTTTTATATCTTAAAAGTGCTCTTTTTACCAGACATCCCTAATTTATTTAATTTGATGCTCTCTTGCTATTTAAATATTTAGTATTAAATGTTCAGCAATGCTTAACAGATTTATATAAATAAAAAAGTACACGATATAATAAAGAAAAGTTTATATACTCGTATATATAGGTATATATATATATATATATATATATATATATATATATATATATATATATATGTATATATATATATATATGTATATATATATATATATATATATATATATATATATACATAACTGTTTTGGATGGGTTGGAGTCAATAAAAGGGCTATTGGTTAACTATTTTTTTATATCTCGAGCTTTCGTCAATTATGCGAGAGCCTCTTTTATAACTTTTTATATCTTAAAAGTGCTCTTTTTACCAGACATCCCTAATTTATTTAATTTGATGCTCTATTAAATGTTCAGCAATGCTTAACAGATTTATATAAATAAAAAAGTACACGATATAATAAAGAAAAGTTTATATACTCGTATATATAGGTATATATATATATATATATATATATATATATATATATATATATATATATATGTATATATATATATATATATATATATATATATATATATATATATATATATATATATATATACATAACTGTTTTGGATGGGTTGGAGTCAATAAAAGGGCTATTGGTTAACTATTTTTTTATATCTCGAGCTTTCAATTGTGTTTACAATTATTATTAAGAGCTAAAAAAGACAAAATATCTTACAAGGTTAAACTAGAAAGAAAAAACAATTTTTGTTAACTTACCAAATAAAAATTAGTTTAGTAAATAAAAATTGCTGCTAATACATCTTAAAAATAATTAATATAAAAATGTCCTAATCTAATAAATGCTTCTCTGAAAAATTTTTTTTATATAAATATATGTATACACTTCTCCAGAAATTAACGCACCACTTCAATAAATTAATTTTATTTGTAAACAGGCAAAGAATAAAAAATAAAACTTCACCAGATTTATTCTACATTTTATTAGTAATTATAACAATTTGTCTAATCATCAGAAAATGTTGAAGTACAGGAGAAAAAAAAAATAAAATGGAAAATTCTAAAAAAAATAATGATAAAGAAAAGTAAAATGAAATATGAAAAAAGTCTTAATAACGAGTGTTTGCACTTTTACTAGGTACTTATAACAGCCTCACATCGTTGACCCATAATTAAAATCTATTGCCGTATTTCATTTTGGTGTAGTTCTCTCCAAATCTGGATCAGCCTCTTTCCCACTTCCTGTAAGTTGTTTGGTTGGATCGGTGTCGCTCTTAATCGCCTGCTTAGGATATCCCAGAGATTTTTAATTGGATTTAAATCCGAACTATGTGCTGGTCATTCCATAGTATTAATTTCTACCTCTTCTAGATAATTTCTGACGATCTGTGTAGCGTGAGGTCTCTCATTATCTTGCATTAGTAAAAAATTTTTACCGATATAAGGAGCGAATGGTACTATATGTTACTCCAGGATCTCCAATATGTACCTTTCAGCTGTAACAGTTCCATTTTGTATGACCACTAGGTCCGTACGTGGGGTCAAACAACTACTAACCCACACCATAACTGATCCTCCACCAAAAAATATGGTGTGTAAGAAGTTACACTGAGCATATGGTTCGTTGGGTCGTCGCAACACACGAACACGTCTATCGTTATTGTACAAACAAAATCGGGATTCATCAGTAAATAGTACTCGTTCCCAGTCAGCCTCTAACCAATTAACGTGTTCTCTGGCAAAATGTAGTCTCCCCCTTCAATGCTCTGCAGTTAATAGAGGACCCCGGGCGGCAATCTCGTGTTAAGTTGTATTCCCTAAGTCACTGGCGAACAGTTTCAGTACTAATTTGTATAGCATGCACGTATCGGAGCTGAATTTGTAGACTTCGATGTGTTATAAAACGTTGTCGAAGAGCGGAAATTCTTAAAAATCGATCTTGAATAGTTGTAGTTACCCGGTTTTGTCCTTGCCCTGGTTTGAGTATCATCCCCTGTTTCGAGAAATATTTCTAACATCCGTGAGACGGATGTGTGGGACAAATTAAACCGACGTCCAATTCTTCGGTAACTCCAAACTTCTTCCGACAGTATCAGCTTGGGCACATTCATCTCGGGTTAAATTAAGTGATTAACGCTCCATAATAAACACAATTAACAATAATCAACAATTAAACAGTAGCCGAATAAAATTCGTGAACACTTGGAAATTAGTATATTTATAGAATTAGTACATTTTTTGCTTCTTTTTGTTTTGTTACAAAAAAAAAACTTTAGCAATAAAACACAGTCAATAAATATAGAGTGTACGAATAGCATATACAAGGGGTTTGCAAAATATAACATTACAATGGAAATTTTTATTAAGGCTAATAAAATATTTTTTTCTAAAGACATATTTCTATACACAGTGGACCAAAAGTCTGGAAACGCCTAGGCCAAACGCTTCAGTTATTGGCACTTTAAGCTATACCTTGTTAATAATTACTACACCACCGCTGTGTTTTGATTTAAAATATTTAAAAGAAAAATTTAAGTGTCTCAAATTAGTAAAAAATAATATCTTGGTTTTACCGTTGTGTTAACTTTTCTTGTCTTAAAAAAAAATTTAAAAAAAAATAACCAAAATTATAGTGATTGGCACTTGTGCTGCAGAGATTGGCATATTTTGGTACACAGTGATTGGCACAACTAATTTTTAGTGGACAATTAAACACGAATAACCAAAATGTAAGCTAAGCAATAGTTTGAATTTAGTGACCGCACCATTGATTCCTAGAATGGACAAACCATTTTTTAAGTTAAATAAATAGTAATAGCGTAGGTTCAATAATTAGCAAATGTTTAATTTTTTACTTTTATCGATTTTTCATTTAAAAACATCGTCAGTCAAAATATTAAACAGATTATGTTTATGAATACAGCTTTAATGGTAGATTCTGCTGCAGTTCAAGCATTTATATCCTACATATGATTTATTTCTGTTTCTTTTATAACTAACGTATAATCCCTTATTTACCCCTTCCAAGTGCATTTTAAATATTGTAGATTAGACATTGTACTCACAACTTCTTTATTCCAATAATGTTTTTCATCAATAAACATATTTCTCTTAGCACTGTCTATCGGAGACAGAGATATTTATATTCTTTAATGTAGTAGTGTTTTCACCAATTTTCTCGATTTCAATAGTTTTTTTTTTCGTTGCGCCAATTTTATTACTTTATTTAACACACCAGGTCTAGCCTTCAATATTTTTTGTTTGTATTATTTTTCAAGATTTCGTTTTCCTCCACAAATACTTTTGGTAATACTTGTCTTTAATTGAATTTATCTTTCATTTTGATTCGTTTACGTTTACTTTTTCCTTTTCGTTCTCAAGATTTTCTTTTATATTTTTCTTGTTTTTTCAAATTTATATTTTTCCATTGCTCTAGGATAATTACGAAAGAAATTCGTTCAGTGTCTCTTTTACCTCTCCCAATGGGACCCTACGGGCATACTAAATATTCTTTCATTAAATTTTTGGCCATATTGGTTGATTTAGTTCTAATATTTATTTCACTATTTATTGTTTGAAAATTATCATATTTAGTATAACCAGGTGTTAACCCTTCCCCTGTATTTAATAGTTCGCTAATATTGTTAATGTCATTATCGTCAGCTATTTCAATAATAACATGCTTAGATTTAGCTTTGCTTGAATTACTGTGTTTATTTAGTACTTTCTCAACACCTTCCACGCATTCTGAGTGTTTTTTCCTCCTATGTTCTCTACTTCACCTTGAATAGCTTTATCAGGTTCTGGATCTGTTTATTGTTGGGAATTTTCGTTGTCTTTTACTTTGTTGAATTGTTTCCATAGTTTATACAGAATCCAAAATTCTTCGATCCCGTCTTTTGTAACTTTATTTACAATTTTAACAATTTTAAAAAATGTTGATCCTACAATTTCTTTAAATTTTTCACAGAGTAAGTTATTTATTTGTGAATCTTAAGTACAAATCAAATTTTTTATATGTATTTGTTATAATCTATAGCATTTGGATTCCATAGACATAAATTCATTATTTACAAAGCCAATTTTTATTATGTCTTGTTTTAAATAAATATCAATCAGTGTTTTTTAAATACTTTTGCCTTTTTGTGTGATTGCTTTGGCGCAATATTATCTTCTCCTATGTAATCGAATACATCTTTTTTTGCAATATGATTTAAGGAGTTTAAATACAGAAGCATCAGCCGGTTGTAGAATTCGGGTTGAATATACATAAAGAGAAATTAAGATAATTGATTTAACTGAGCACACCAATAACTCAATTGACAAGAAATTTGGAGACTGTGATCACCCACAAACAAAATAACGGGAAATTATGTATTCTGTTTCACTCGATAAGAATGAAAAACGTTTCCAAAGTATTCAAAAAATAACTTAGTTTTTATCCATCAATTTGTCTTAAAATTCACGTATATATTACACATTCACAAAATATTAATATATGGTACTAAAATATTTAAAAAGAGAAAAGAAAGCAAAAAGAAAATAATACGTATATTTATGATAATTAAATAATTTCAATCCAAAAGTTGCATATTTATAAAATATTTTGTTTTCACCTGAACATGAAATTTATGTATTTATTAGCTTCTAATTTCCTGTGAAACATTATTACATTTAAAACATGTTTTTTTTTTTATTTTTAGGGAGCACTCTGTATACTACACCTTATTGCCTTTGCTGCAGCTGGAGTTATCAGCCCCGTATCAGAGATAATAGAAGGCCCAAGTTCCAAAACAACTGTGGTTGGTCCTGATGGCAGCGTTATAACTGCAGTTGCCCAAGGTGCAAAAATTGTAGCAAATGGAGAAACAGCTATTGTATCAGGACCTGATACTGCATCTGTCCTAAAGTCAGCAGATGAACCGACTGTACTCGAAACTAAAATTCAACCAATCGCGTTGGTTAAGTCACCCATCGCTATACCTGTTGTTGCATCAAAAAGTGGTATATTGGAGCACGGACAATTGGTAGCTGACGAAAACAATGTTTTAGTAAACGCACATATTGCCCCTGTAGCAGTTCACAGTTCTGCGATATTAGGAGCAAAAACCACTTTAGTCAGTGGACACCTTCAACCCGTAGTAGTTGCACCTGTGGTGGCTACAAAAGCAGCGACTTTGAAATCGCAGCCCATTATAGATCACCAATCTGCAATTATTGCTTCTAAAACTACGGAATCCGAGCAATCACAATCAATTATACATCCTCCAACATTACCAAAAACGACTTACGTAAAGACAAATGCTGCTTTCATCAGAACAGAACCTATTATCGCTGGTCAAGTTTCACCTTTTGTAAGTCCTCATATTGTTTCTGCTGTCCATTTTAATTTAGAACCCTTAGCTGCAGTGGCTCCCTTAGTTCACGAGAAGGCAACAATTTTCCATCACGTAGAACCAGCTATTCTTCCTGCTGTTCCTGTAGTTGAAACCAAAGCAGCTGCTACAACTAAAGAATTATTGCCCGTTGCATCTGTTGGTACCAAAACTACTATTACAGGACAAGAACAATCAATTATTCACCCTGGAAATATACTAAAATCTCAACCAGTTGTGGCTGTGAAATCAGTACCTGTACTAGCTGAACATATCCAATCTATTCCCCTAGTAGCTGCACAACATGTTCCTGTCATAGGTACAAAAACTACGCTTTCAGAAAACGCTCAAACAGTAGTATCACATTCTTGGTAAATTTTATTGTTACCGGCACTAAATCTATTTATTTATTGCAATATGAGAACTATTTTACATCAATTCAAAAAATAAGAGATAAATAAAATTATCTGAGATAATATTTCTGTGATTTGTCCAATAAAAATTAATAATAAAAATATTTGAGTTTTATTAAAATCAAAGAATTATAAAACAGTCATCTTTGATTGGTATTTTTCTGAAAATTAGTTAGTACTGAGTAACCTCTGTGACTTTCAGTATTTTGAAAACAACTCTTTATCTGGTAGTGAAAATAATAAAACAAAGTTAATTGTAAAAATGTAAATTATTTCCAAATAATAATATATTAAAAATTCAAACAACACCAATCAAATTATAAATAAAACACAAATACCAAAATGATTCCAAAGAAATTCGAGGACTGTTGCAAATAAAACGAAAACCTAGGAAAACATTGTATAAACAGAATTGCATAACATAAAAATGTTCAACAGCATCACTCAATAGTTAAAAATAGAAATAGATAATATAATCAAAAGTCAATTAATAAATCCATACTTAAACAAACTCACAGATTACCAAACCACTAACTACTCGTTGTGGACCTACTAAACAGATTCCGCCGATAAGAAAAGAAGATGGACCATGAGTATGTGACGAATAACAAAAAGCAAATCTCTTTGCTTTATACTTAGATAATGTAGTGTTCAAAATCACGAAATAAAAAATAAGGATCAAGCCGGAAACAATAGCGATAAGAATACTAAATACGTCGTGAACAATACTAATAGGTATAGCAAGGAATAATAAAGCTATCTGTAAAGAAGTAATCAATGTAACCAAAAATAATATTAATCCTAAAAAGGCTCTGAAATTTAACTTAATTATAGGAGAAATATGCGAAAGTCAAATTTCCTCTAACCAGTTTGGGGTTGCAGTTGGTACGAGAGAGGCTTTGTTCTCGATACAAGTTTTATTCCAAAGATGCAGAGATGTCAACTGCAGATAATGCAAATACTAGAAGAAGCACGAATTAACAACCAAGACCTAAAAATAATAAGAAACTTTTACTGGAATTAGACCGCAAATCTCTTAAATTATCTTTTAAAGAGTTGAAGGTGAACACACCGAATATGTAAAAATCTTGCGTGGAATGTGGCAAGGTTGTATTTTTAACTGAAAAGGGCATAAATGGGTACCGGATGAACAATATGAGATACGAAGATGACACCATAGTATTTACGGAAGACCTACAACTCCTTCTGAACAAAATTATATCTTACAGTCAACAATATGGACTCAATATAAACGTAAAGAAGACCAATATTATGATAACTATAAAGAAGAAAATAACAGAAAGTCAACTCTATGTTAGAAAAAATCCCAGTAGAAAGAGTTACGCACTATAACTATCTTGGCACCATAATAAATGGAGAATGGACCAACAACCAGGGGATAAGAGCGCGTATCGGAAAAGCTAAATCCACAACTCACAGATTACCAAACCACTAACTACTCGTTGTGGACCTACTAAACAGATTCCGCCGATAAGAAAAGAAGATGGACCATGAGTATGTGACGAATAACAAAAAGCAAATCTCTTTGCTTTATACTTAGATAATGTAGTGTTCAAAATCACGAAATAAAAAATAAGGATCAAGCCGGAAACAATAGCGATAAGAATACTAAATACGTCGTGAACAATACTAATAGGTATAGCAAGGAATAATAAAGCTATCTGTAAAGAAGTAATCAATGTAACCAAAAATAATATTAATCCTAAAAAGGCTCTGAAATTTAACTTAATTATAGGAGAAATATGCGAAAGTCAAATTTCCTCTAACCAGTTTGGGGTTGCAGTTGGTACGAGAGAGGCTTTGTTCTCGATACAAGTTTTATTCCAAAGATGCAGAGATGTCAACTGCAGATAATGCAAATACTAGAAGAAGCACGAATTAACAACCAAGACCTAAAAATAATAAGAAACTTTTACTGGAATTAGACCGCAAATCTCTTAAATTATCTTTTAAAGAGTTGAAGGTGAACACACCGAATATGTAAAAATCTTGCGTGGAATGTGGCAAGGCTGTATTTTTAACTGAAAAGGGCATAAATGGGTACCGGCTAAACAATATATGATACGAAGATGACACCATAGTATTTACGGAAGACCTACAACTCCTTATGAACAAAATTATATCTTACAGTCAACAATATGGACTCAATATAAACGTAAAGAAGACCAATATTATGATAACTATAAAGAAGAAAATAACAGAAAGTCAACTCTATGTTAGAAAAAATCCCAGTAGAAAGAGTTACGCACTATAACTATCTTGGCACCATAATAAATGGAGAATGGACCAACAACCAGGGGATACGAGCGCGTATCGGAAAAGCTAAATCCACCTTCAACCGCATGGGGTACTTTTTCAAGAGCCACAATCTCTCTCTTGATATAAAAGTAAGAATGCGAAAAAATAGTGTTCTCCCTCTGTTATATGGTGTTAAATCGTTGATCTTAAACGAAAATAGGTGCAGCAGATTGGAAGCATTTGGAAAATACAGGGAGTGCCCAATAAAATGCATCTTCAATGTTTCAAATGGTACACCCTGTATTTTTTTATAGTTTTGAGTAGCCCTGCATATCCTGATTACAAATATATAACATAGTGTAGCATTACTTTTGTTTTATAATGGCGTATGGTACTACTATACTATACTATACTATACTAAGATAAGACAAAAATATATTTAAAAAAAATATATTTAGAAAGTCAACAAAATTAATGACTTACAATACTACATTTAAGATTACAATATATGCTCAAAGTGCCCTCCATTGTTATTAATGCACAAGTAATATCTTCGTCTCAAATTTTCTAATGAGTCAGATATTGTGTTAATATGACCATTTAAATTTTCAATTTTAAAACGCCAACTTTTGCCGTGATAGTGTTAATATTTGTATTTTAATCAAAATACACATTTTCTTTTAAAAACCCCTATAAAAAGCTATCACATGGTGTTAAGTCGGGACTATTTGGTGGCCATGTAATGGTACCCTTATTGCCGATCCACAGATTAAATTGATTATTTAAATTTCCTTGAACGGTTACGACATTATGTGGCGGTGCTCCATCTTGTTGCCATATCATACTATTTAATTGATTTTGTGTATAATTTTGATTTAATAACTCATCCACTTCTGAAATGACTGTTACCAAATATGATTTCCCAGTTAATTTATAATCATAAAATAATGGTCCAACTATTTTGTTTTGAAATATTCCGCATCACACATTTATTGATTTTCTTCCTGACTTTTTTATTTGCTTAATTTTTCTTTTTCTATTATTTTTCTGTTCCCACGAATGTCTATTTCTTCTATTAAAAATTCCTGAAGATGAAAAATTTGATTCATCTGTACATAAAATGTTTAATGTTTAAAATTAGGATCATTGTTCAAATTTGTAAGCATGTCTTGACAGAACTGTAAACGCTTTCTCTTATGAATATCGGTAAGTTCTTGTACCGGTAATATTTTCTACGGCTTATAGTTGTGCTTTTTTAAAACTCTATGTATCGTCGTTCTCTAAAGCATTAGTAGCATTGTTCAGACTAGTTTCGGAATTTTCTAAAAAAAAATTTTATTATGGATTTAATCTAGAATTTAAGTATTTAATTTTTACCTTCAAAGTAAAGCAAAGTATTAAGATCTTCATTATCATTTCCTACGATAGTACGTTTCTTCCGTTCAAACATGTTTTCCTTTATGACATGACGATAATTATATAAAAATATATTTGCAGACAGAGTCTGTCGTTCTGGATAATTCAGCCTATATTCTCTTCTTGTCGCTTACTTGTTTTTATTATTTTTTACATAAATTAAGAATATATCTACTTTTTCATTAGCAGTATAACCCATTTCGGTATGAGGACTGACAGTTTATAATAAAGTAATAATTGTTTCATTTTGAAATGTCACCTGCATAGCCACCTATGGTTACCCTTTTTGTAGTACCATATGCCATTATAGAACAAATGTTATTATATTGGTAATCAGGAAATGTAAAGCTACTTAAAACTATAAAAAAATACAGGGTGTCCCGTTTGAAATATTGAAGATGCATTTTATTGTGCATTCCCTGTATACAAAATTTGGTCTGTTGCTACATTGTTGGTCAGTACAGATAAAATAATACAACTTTTAGTTGAACTTTTTTTTGTATTTCCGAAATTAAGGAAAATAAGTGGGGGTCAAAATATGAGAAACCCGGTACGTCGTTATTTTTAGGGGTGTTTTATCTTACATATTGTTATTCAATGTTTTTTATCAATATCTCGATATGTTTTTGTAATTAACAAATTTTTGTTTACAGATATTGCGATTTTGCTTAAACTGTTGGGACTTTGTACAAACACATCTTTAAGAAATATGTTAATTATTTTAATCTGATTATTCCTATTCAATACGGAAGCAATTTTTCTGCAACTACTCTCCACATCTTAATTATAAGCGATATTTATATATTTTAATATTTAGAAGGAGAGGCTTTATTTTCATCTATAATTTAACGCAAATATTAATTGTAACAAAAAATTAAGCCTTGACAATTTTAGTACATTAAATATTTCAATAACAGGCGTGGTTCAAACTTTTGACGTAGGTTAAATAATTTAAATTTTTTTAAGATAATTCGCTTCTTGTTACTAACTTTTAACAGTTTGAATTTCAGAAGGTCACAAAAGGATATATTTTTTATTTAATTTAACCGATATATTATTACATTTTTAAAAATAATTTAAGTAGGTATCGTTAAGCTAATTTATGCTATTCTTTGTAAAAATCAAATATATGATATACTTATTGGGGAATAATAATAAAGTTTCAGCGGGTACTATTTTTGTGAAAACTGTGGAATTGAAATGTGTGTTAAATGAAATCTGGCAGTAGCGTAAAATATAGAAATATATTATTAATCCATTCTTCCATCTGTATGCCTCCTGTGATACCGATAAAGTCATTTTTTACTATAACTTTCCTTCTTTTATTTTTTTTGTGCAGACATGACTCTACCTGTTTTTCAATGTACTTTCAGTAAATAGTCGTTCCATCGTTTTCGTGGTCTTTCTACTGATCGTCTCCTCATTGGGAAAACGTCTCTCGCCGTTTTTACTACTCTATTTTTTATTGTTCGGCTTATATAATTGTTCCATTCTAGATACTCTTTTATTTCTTATCCAGTCCTTGATGTTTTCCACTCTGCATCTCCGTCCTATATGTATATTTGTATAATCCTTTTACTTTATGACGGCTTATTAAACAAAATGTTTAAACACGTGTAGTCCAGTAATTAATACTAAAGGTATTGAGAGTATGCAGTCCAGTAATTAGACCGAAGGTACTAAAACACACCACAAAGTCCGAACTGAATGCCCGAAACACTTTTTTGGTGCTTATTTTTAGCAAACGGTTTGTCCTATTCACTGTGTGATATTTTACTATCAGAGTCGTCACTATCTGAATTGTCTATCCGAATAATTAGAGACTGGACCTCATCTATAACTCGCTCGGTTTGAAAAGACTAAACGATTATGTCTTCCGTATGTCTAATACAACTTTACCATTGTTCTGCTTTTATTTGTTCTAGAGATTCTTTCCATAAACTAAGAACGCTAGCGTCATCTGTTGTTTTGGATGCATGTTTATCATAAAAATTTTTGGCTATATTCCAAACTAACTCAATTGCAATATAGTGGAAATGGTAGGGTGGAAGTCGAAGAATTTAATGGCAATGTAACGATAAGATTACTCTATCGTTACTGAGAAATTTAAAATAACTTAATTCTGCCTGTAAGGTATGCAACCAACTATACATGTAATCGTATTATCAATTGTTTATCAATTGGTCAGACTGCTTACCTGCCGCTTCCACTTAGCTTGGAACTGACGGAAGCCGACGATTTTAAAAGTGTAAGAGCTCACTTTATATACAACCTTCGAACGGGTCAGAAGAGTGATCCTTCAACGACCAACGCACGTGGCTCAAGTTATCAGAAAAGAAATTTTAAGTTATTCAGAGGTGATATTAAGTTAAAGAAGGCGTTTTTTTTTATTTTAGAAGTTTTGGAAAAAGAAGATTTTGGTTCAATTGTTGAAATATTGTTGCGTTGGGTGAGTTTCATTTTAATTAAAGTACATCATTTTTTTTAACCATTATTAGTTTCATATTAAAATCATTTATTCAATAATTTTACCTTAATTATATCAGTCAAATCACGTTCAGAATTCTTTCTGTTAGAAATTCTCCTAAGTACACGTTCTCATCAATATCCAAGCAATTCGGTAATGTAAGGAGATCCTTCATTATTATTTGCCTATAATATATTCGTGATAAGTTAAATTTTAGTTCTTCAGTGAAATATTCATAGTAAATTCCCAACATTTTTTTTAAATACATAGTTTTCAATTAATTTTCCAAGGTCACAAAAAGTGTACGAAACCTTCACTAATTATCATCTTCTGACTAGTTTTTCTTGTCCTAACCGCCTTTTTGTTTATCAACTCTGAATAAAGCTAATGAGAGCTTCTTTGATTTTATTTTAGTCGTTGGAGGAAGAAAGAATATAAAGTCAATACAATAAACATTATTTTGGATTTGGGGTAATAGCTTTCAGTTGAGTTTAGTATGGATTTTTTTTTTGTTTTTCCCGAATATTGGAATAGCGGTTCAGTTTGGTGCTAGAACAGTGGGCTTACAGCTTTCACCCGAACGAGTCCCTGCGGCGTAAGGCGTCCGGAAGAAGAACCTTCTCGGCTTGAGAGTAGACAGGTTTTTTTTTTACCAAAACTTAAAAATAATTCTAGTCAATTTTCATAATTCATAATTGCGTATCATTATATATATTACATTCAATTTTTTCTTAACATCATTTGCTTATTTTTTTTTTGTGTCATTAAATATTTTAAATATATATATGTATTAGTAATAACAGGGTAGGGGTGGATTTTAATACACTTTGTAAGGTCATTTGTGCACTAAGGTCCATTTTGTATTTTTACAGCCCTACTGGTAACGTCACTGATTCATCTTGGATCTGTTCCTTTCTGAACAGACCAATTAAAATATATCTACAGGTTATCTGATTGGAATCAACTTAGAAATTGTCGAACTGATACATTGTGTTAAATAAAGGGAAGTGTAATAATTGTTTGAATATATAAAGAGGTTAATTGTAATAAATTTTGTTTTAATTCATGAATAAAACTTCAAAATAAAAGTTCCTACTTTTCTAGCATATTAGAGGGTGTAAATATATTGTAAATAGGGATCAATAGGTTTTTTGTATGATAGGGTATTTAAGTTAAATTGTACATTACGGTTTACAGGTTTTTCGATTTTATTATTATTAAATTGGGTTATAAGTAATAATCTGTTTTATTAAACAATCTTTTTTTTTAATAAAGTTATATCTAGTTACAGAAAACATAGTTAGTAGCAGCAATAAAGTCACTAGGTGAAGTGTTTGTTAGACTAAGAGTCCAGTAAACATCTTCCCTGGCGCCCAAATCATTCTTCTCTCATACATTCCTGTTGTCAGTACTTACCCTTAGTTCGTTTTGGTTATTCTTATATTTCCTTAGTTAATATACATCTTTCCTCTTCTTTACTGTTTTCTCAGGGCATGCAAATAGGCCTAACCCTACCTTGAGTATCAACGGGCCAGTCTCAAGCATACCCAGCTAGCCGAACTGCATTCAGTTTCAACTCTTATTTTAATTTAGTTTCAAACTTATCTTCACACTACTCTACAGATCTTATAACATCAGGGACATAGTCCCAAGGGATCTGCCTACTATATTCGTTACAGTAGCGCCCAAAGTGGAGAAATATAAATTTGTTACACATAGTTAAGAGCCATTTGGACAATAACAAATTTCTTTTGAATTTTGTGCTCTCCGCATCTTTTAAGTAAATCGACTTTTAAAAATATGTCACTGTGATAATTTTTTTTTTCTGTCAACCACAACTTTATTTCTTCTTTTGTCCAGCTGCTTGAAGGAAATCTCTCTTCCACTCTTAAGTGGTAGATGGTCGCTTCAATTTTTTTAACAAATCTTCTTAAACCATTCTTCAAAAATATTTGCATCCATATTTCCATGATAATCGCCTGTATTCTTTGTGGACGAAAAAATTAAACTAGCGTCAGGAATAAAATCCTCATCGTTTCCAGCATGAAGTATAATGTAGCGTTTACCATTACCGGAACGACTAGAAGAATAATATTTCGTGGTGCCATCTTGCCAGAATGATTCTGACAAGTTTTATCTAAAAATGCAACTTGCCTCGGACTATCAGACGTTTTATTGTTTACGTATTTTCTTAAAAAATGCCACCGTTTTAAAACAACATTAGAGAGTTCACACAATACTTATTTGTCTTTTTATATTGAAAACCTATAGCACTTAAATGTTTTAGCACTTTCCACAAACTTGTTAAACTAATATTAGTTTCTTGTCTCTTATTTTTTGTAACGTAGCACTAACTGTTACACGTTATTTGGCTTTATACATATTATATGTAATATTTTTAATTGAAAGTTTAATTGACTGGTGCAAATCTAAAGTTTTTGGATGTCGACGATTTCTCTTGCTTACTTTATTTATTTCATCCTCACTGATGTTATTAATTCTTCAGAATGTCCTCTCTGAGATACCGAAAGCATCGCATGTGCGTTTCTGAACTGTCATAATAGATGTCAATGGAAGCCATATTGTTTTTTTCCAAATTGAAATAACTTTCGACTTTTAGAACTAAACGCCGTTCTTCTGGAGATAAGACTCTACGTTTCGACTGTATTTTATTTTCAGTAGTAATATCCCTACGACATTGATAACAGAAGAGATAATTTCATGACAATCGAAAGCTCGTTCTTTGGTAACAGCACGAAGCCGAAGGCTGAGTGCTGTTACCAAGCAACGAGCTTGAGAAATTTGTCATGAAATTATGAGGCATTCATCAATGTCCGAGGGATATTCGGCGGATAATTTTTCGAAAAAAAAAATCAGAACTCAACATAATAAAACATTTATTTATTAAAAGTACAGTTAGTGAAAGTACAATTATTAAAATTTAAGTTAACATTAGATTCGTTGCTGTTCTCTACTATAGAAGATCTATTACCACGCATAATATTTATAATCTTGTTATGGCGTTCTTGATCGAGATTCAAGTATTTGAATCTATTTTAAAACGTGACATTTTGAAATTTATTTGGATGAAGTTGTCAAACTCGATCGTGTTGTCATAGGGATTGAAAATTGCACTGAATGCAATTATCAGTCTAATGTTGACATGATTGGGTGAAATTGTTCCACATGACACAAAATGACGAAATTTGAATGGTTGTTAGAACAGTCGAAAAATTATCTTCCAAATTACTCATTTTGCTTTAAAGTACCGCTTTAATATACTACTATAAAAATAGGTACTTATATATAACTACTACATCCTAAAAAGGACGAGGGTTGTACAACAGACGAAACAATCGAACACAAATTATTTAACAGCCAATGCCAAACAAGCATAAACACTGCATTGATTGTGATTGCAAAAACCGTTAGCTTGTTTTAAATAACATTTTTGATGATTTTGTATTTTGTTAAATTATTAAATAAAACTCATACAACCAACGACCACCAATTAATTTTTAACGATAAACAGAAGAGAAATATTATGACGTTTTAATTTGATCTACATTATCGATGACAGTGTCATTAACAGAAAGATATTTTTAAACAGCATAAATTTCGTATGGTTCCAACTTAGTGGGACAAGTATAAAAACATAAAAACGTAATTTTTAACTGCTTCGTTAATAAAAAAAGATATTTACTTCAATTTAGAGTTAAATTAACACAATAGAAGTTTTAATTATATTTCTATTTAAAACTATTTCTATTTTTTTATCAATTAGCAGTTTGCAACCTATTATCATTTTTTATTTACTTGTAAAGAAACAACGTCAAAATCTTATTTACCATGGGAACATATCTTTATTTATTTTTGTTTGATGGGCTCTCATAAAACGAGACTGAAAGTCTCATTCTATCTAAACTACCCCACATCCAATACTATTTCTTTGATCTCCGATTCCATACAGAGAATGTCGGTAGCGCACCAAATGTTGCCCTTTCCAGGTCTCTTTATATTTCAGACAAAATGGGATCTTACTTATTTCTACACAACGAAAAACGATTGAGACGAGAGCAGTTCAATTTTTGAGGTTTCTGTATTTCCCAAAATAACACTTGAATAAAATGTCACATTGATTTTACCATTAGGACAAATTTTACCTTGTGTTGCAAAATATCTTTTACTTAACTCTTTAAAACTTATTGGAAAAATTGAAAATATTGAAGTAGATCAATGCCATATTTGGTAAATATATTATGAAAATACGTTTATCTTTATTAGTTTTTAAATTAGTGATACAGTATTGCCCAAAATAAACAGTACTGAAACTGAAACATAGATATCTCTTTGTGCACGCTGTCATATTCAAATTAACTAGTACAGACATGTCAAGTAATCCTTAAACAATTAATTATTAAGACCTAATTGTTAAAAATAGTGTTACGTACAGAAGAGAAAGTGTTTCTTGTGGAGCATTATTTTCGCTCATACGGAATCGGCCGACATAATAGTGCAAGTCTGCAATACGTGTGTGATCAGTTCACACAACGGTTTAATCAACGCTCTCCAAGTAATGCTGTAATTTTGAAGGTTGTTGAAAAGTTTAGAAATACGGGTAATGTATTGTGCCAACGAAAAGGAAACTCAGCACGTGCCAGGACAGTTAACAACAACTATAACCATGAACGTGTTTTTGAGCGAATCTTGGAAAATTCGAAAGCCAGCCAGACAAGAACAGCGTTGCATCTTGACTTAAAACAAACTTACTTGCAAAGAATCTTGAAGGAACTGGGTGCATGTTCGTATATGATTCAGGTACATCAACAATTACATTCCAGGGATTATCACAGTAGAGTGGAATATTGTGCCAGAATTCTTGCATTACAGTATGAAAATCCTGAATTTTTTAAAAATGGATAGTTTTCAGACGAAGCACATTTTCATTTGTCAGGCCATGTATATCGTCGCACAAATCGATTTCTGGGCTTTGCCAGACCAGATAAAGTTCAAGAAGTTCCTTTACATAGCGCAAAAGTGAGTGTCTGGTGTGCAGTTTCGGGACACGGAATCATTGGTCCATATTTTATCGAAAAAAATAGTAGGAAAGTCACACTTAATCAACAAAGGTACATACAAATTTTAACACGCTTTATCCCTGATCTACGTCAATTTTGGCGTGCACGTAATTTGGCATTTCGAGACCAATTTTTTCCAGCAGGATGAGGCAACTTGCCACACTGCAGTTCATCAATTTCTTTAAGGACATTTTCCAACCAAATTTATTTCACGATTTACTGACTTCCCCTATCATGCACATTCTCCAGACTTAACATCTTCAGACGCATAAATTTGAGGCATGGCTAAAACTGCCGTTTTTAAACGCGCACCAAAATCCATCAATGACTTAATGGATGCCGTTAGAGCCTTACGAGAAATAAGTCCCTAATATATCCCTAAATCTACCACAATTTTCATAAACCATGTTGTAACGGTGGCATTATTTTCTAATAAAATAATTCAATCCCAAAAAAAATATTGAAATAACGACGTCACTAAAATTGTGGAATTCAATAGTTCACGCTGTCAGATTTCGTTTGTAATAGGGACTCATCTTTTTAAGATAGTCCAACTATAGTCCAATAATTTCTTAGAGGGGATGATGCATTGGTAACCACTGATTTTAGCACTGTCAACTGCAAAAAAATTTACAAGAAATTGTTTGTTTGAAAAGAAAAAAGGAAAAAAGATTGAATTATTTTACAAGATATTAATTCCATCGTGTTCTGTACGTACATTTGGCGTTCTGTGAATTTTGTAATTACTAAAATCTTGCCTTACTATTAAGGGAATACAAGTATGTAACTTCCTACGGTTAAAATTGTTCTGAATTAATTTCTTAAGCCTAAATATATCATTACAACAGCAAAAAATGAGTGGATGACAAGAAATTCTAGACCTAATGGAAGTTCAACGGCAACACAAAAATAGAAATATTATCGAATACCGTGAAATCAATAAACGCATAAAAAGAAAAATTAAGCAAGCCAAAGAATCCTGGCTTGAGAATTTATGTAAAGAAATAGAAGACCTCCAAAAAAAGCATGACAGTTTCAACCTCCACAAGAAACTTAAATATACTGCCGGAATTAGAAAACAGAAAAATGCCCACATACTTAAAAGCGAGGACGGAAAAATTTGTGATCGCGAACAACAGTGCAAAGAATGGGAGAGATACATCACTGACCTTTTTGACGATGCTTCTAGAGAAAATGCTTCAAATACTGCCTGTGACAACCAGTTAGACAGAGGTCCCAGTATACTAAATTCGGAAGTCAAAAAGGCAATACAGCAAGCCAAAAACAATAAAGCACCTAGACCAGATCAAATCCCTGCTGAGCTACTTAAACTTTTGGATGAGGAAAGCATTGCCTGCTTAACCACTTTCTTCAACAAAATTTACAACGAAGGAAAAATACCAGATGATTGGTTGGAGTCACTGTTTATAACATTACCAAAGAAAAGCAGGCCCACCAAATGCAGCGATTTTAGACTAATCAATTTGATGAGTCACACACTGAAGATACTCTTACGAATTATACAAAACCGAGTATTCCTTCTATGCGAAAGTAGGATGGGTAATAAGCAATTTGGATTTATAAACGGTCTAGGAACTAGAGAGGCACTATTCTGTATGCGCGTTCTATTAGAAAAAGTTGTGAATTCCGAAAAAATGTTTTTGTTTGTTTCATCGACTTCGAGAAGGCGTTCGACAGAGTACAACACGATACACTTGTCGATTGCCTACGTGCAGCAGGACTTGAATACTATGATATAAGACAGCTGAAATACTTATATTACAATCAAGTAGCCTCTATCCAAATTGAAGACAGTCCGACTGAAAAAATATCCATCAAACGTGGAGTACGGTAGGGTTGTGTTTTGTCACCCACTCTTTTTAATCTGTACTCTGAAGAAATCTTTAGGGAGGCTTTGGATGACAGACAAGAGGGAGTAAGACTAGGTGGAGAAGTAATCAACAATATTAGATACGCTGACGATACAGCCATTCTTGCAGAGAATTTACAAGATCTCCAGAGATTACTTAATCTAGTTAGTAAAGCAACTTATCGGAGAGGCCTAAAAATCAACATTTCAAAGACAAAGTGGATGGCAGTTGGAAAGATCAATATAGATCAAGGTCTGATTTCTCTTAATGGAGAGGAGATCGAAAGGGTAAATCATTTCAAATACCTTGGCAACTGGTTAAATGTAAATTGTGACTCTGATGAAGAGATCATAACCAGGATCGAAATATCACGTAAGGCTTTTATGACCTGGAAACCAGTTTTATGCAACAGAAACCTGTCGATGAATATTCGTAAGAAGGTCCTGAAATGTTATGTGTGGTCCATCCTATCGTATGGTTGTGAGACATGGACGTTAAAAACCATAATGCTAAACAAATTAGAAGAATTTTAATTGTGGTGATATAGACAAATCCTAAGGATATCGTGGGTTTCGCATACTTTCAATGAAGATGTTCTTCAAATGATCAATTTAGAACGTCTGCTCATAAACACCATAAAGAGGAGAAAAACAGAATACTTCGGCCATATAATTAGAGGACCTAAATACCATCTACTTCGCCTTATAATACAAGGAAAAGTGGAAGGAAAGAGATGGATTGGTCGAAAGAAACTTTCATGGCTGCGTATTATTAGACAATGGTGTGGTTCCACAGTAGAAGAATTATTTCGCGCAGCAGCCGACAGAGAAAGGTTTCAAAAATTGTAAACATGATGACGGTCAACATCTGAACACGGACACGCCACCCAAAGAAGAAGAAACATATCATTGATATAGAAATAAAAACATGAATAGAACAGGTTAGGAACATGTACAATAAATGGAAATAAATAATTATCTATAACCGAAAACTTAGCTTAGGCATCCAAATAAGAGTTATTAAATGCTACGTTTGGTCAGTCCTTCTATATGGAGTCGAAGCCTAGACATTAAAAATTAAATATCATAAGACATTATCACAGAATGTTTAGAATGTCATAGACACAACACATTACGAATTGAACAATATTAAACACCATAAATAGAGAGTTAGAACTTATAACAACGATTAAGAAAAGAAAGACCTCGTACCTAGGCCACATAATGAGAAATGGGAAATATAACCTGCTACGATTAATAATTAAAGGGAAGACAGAGGGCCGAAGTGGACTAGACAGAAGAGCCATGTCATGGCTTCGCAATATCAGAACTTGGACGGACATAAACGTTTAAAAATTACTAAGAGTGGCGCAAAATAGAGAACATTTTTATGTAGTGATAGCAAATCTCCAGTAATAGAGTGCATAAGAAGAAGAAGACACATATCATGAAAAATGATTTGTGTTGTCCAAAAATATGTGCTACAGTAGTAGTACAGATAGTGAAAAATTAAATAATCTGGTATTATTAAATATCTTAGTGAGAATTACTAGCAGGTAAATGGTCAATCGGCAGAAATGCTATTTAAAACGTGCGAACAGTTTTTGCAATTACCGTTTGACTTATCGTTATTGTTATAGTATCTGCTGTTAAATTTGTTGTCGATTGCTTTGTCTGCATAGTTTACAAGTAAGATGAAAAATTAGTTATTTGTAGTATAAAAATGAATATAACAAATAGCATAAGTACACGACATCAATGTCACAGAATCCTCTCACAAAAAAAAAACAAATTATCTGGAAGAAATATGACGATTTAAAAAAAACTCCTTTCAACTAAAGTTGTTAGTCGCTGATGTTTTTTAAAAAGATTATTAGTAACCACAGTTGAACTTATTGTGTGCGAGAAAAAAACTCCAAAAATAAGGTTTCAACTCTGAAATCTGTATTAAGTAATATATGCAAAATCTATAATTTTCCTAAAATTAGCCGTGAATTATTACGAAAAATATTATGTATATAAAAATCTAAACTTTTGATATGTATATAAAACGATGCCAGAATTCCATTTTAACATATAAGGAGGAAATAATATCATGGCCACGTAATTATCTGCACTCCATTTGGGAATATAATACGAATAATTTATTGCCTTAACGAGACTTGGTTAACGCTGGACATACAGTCGCCAAAGTTTGGCAAGCTATAGTAACAAATGCACAAACCTTTGTTGAAAATTTATCGACATGATTGCGAGCGCCGTCAGATAAGGGCCAGCAATTAGGTTTTCCACAAAATGGTGCCTTTGTTTTTATATCTAAGAAAACTGGGGACTATCATCAAGACATAATCTCCATATGCTTCTAGAAGTAGTTATAGATCATTGTCCAACGTGTAAATAGTAACTCTGTCGTATTAGTGGATAATGCATCTTATCACAGTTGAACGCATTCCAATGATGACTGTTGAATCTAATTGAATTAATTTGCACTGAAATGAAGGGATATGTTACCTGAGAGAATGTAACATTTAAAATTGGCGACCTTTAGCGCCTATTACAAACCAATATAGATTACATATCTCTTAAAAATTATGACAACGTTGTTGTTCATTTCTTAAAAAGGAAAGAGGAAATATGGAAGTAGGATGGGATAATTAAAAACATTATCGAACCTGCAATAGTAAGGGCAGCACCAACGAGTTCATAAGACTCAATGGATTCCCAGAATTCCATTGATATAAAAGCCAAGTTGTAAGTAAAAAGTTTAATGTGGTAACTATAAATATTTTTATCATTGTTGCATATTTTTTATCCAAACCGCTTAAAAATGAATTTACTATAGCTGTGTTAAGGATGCTAGGTACGATAACGGTAATAGTCTTCTTCTTCTTTGTGTGCTCTTTCACTACGTGCTTGTATTTAAGCATTGGCTATCGTCATATTGACAAGCTGATGAAAGGATTCTCGGTCTAAATAATAGTAAATAATAGTACACGAACTAGTTTTCATTGTTGGACTATCTATTCAACTAATTATTAATCTTTCTAAAATACGCAAAAGGCTTATTTACGACTAGAATAAAGTCAGATACACAAGCGGGCTAAACTTCTGTGTGAATGATCTAATGGATTGATGGTTCAACCTCTGGTCGGAAAACAAAAAAGCTAAAGTAATAGTATCTAGATCAGACATCTAAATAATCTACTACTAAGGTTAGAATATGTTAGAGTATCGGATATGCCTATGGATGAGCAGTACGACAAGAGCTAGGGGTTTGCGTCTCGGTATTACTCACTCTATAGATCCCTATTCGTCGAATGTGTATTCTCAAAAACGAGAATATAAATAGTTGGTAATTACTTATCTCAAATTTTAAGAAAGGGAACATGACTTTTACGGCCTGCAAAATGAAATATGGCGCTTTATAAGAGGTCCAAGAACGGAGATAAGGCTACTAATAGAACCAAAACATATAAAAAAGAATACGTGGATTGACTACTTGAAAAAGCTCTATGCAGAGGAAGAACAAACGATGCTAGAACCGGAACCCCCGGAAATTACCACAAATAAAAAACTTAATATAAATGTACACGAAGTTCGTAAAATACTTAAGAAGCTAAAGAACAAAAAAGCAGCATCTAAAGATGGGATATTAAACGAATAACTGAAATATTGTGGAGCAGCTAATGACAGAACAATTAACAATATTAATTAATAAAATTATAGAACACAATAAAATACCGGAAAAATAGAGAACGAGCTAACTAATTCTACTATTTAAAAAAGGAGATAAAAACAGCCAGAAAACTACAGAGGTATAAACTTGTTAAATTCTACCCTAAAACTTACAACTTAAATTTTACAAGTACTAATAAATCAGAAAATAAGATTAGCAGATCAAGGTTTTCGTAGTGGAAGATCGTGTACAGATGCAATACTTGTTATAAAGCAAAATTCCTGAGAAATCACTAGAGTGTAATACACCAGCAGTTCTGTATCTAATTGACTTATAGAAAGCGTTTGACAGAGTAAGACTCAAAGATGTAATCCATCTTCTGTATAATAGGGAAGTTCTCCTAAATATTATAAAAACTATCAAAAACATCCACCAAAACAACAAACTGGAAGTCAGAATAGATGGACAACTTACAGAACCTTTAGAAACAGAAAGCGAAATAAGACAAGGGGACTCATTGAGCCCTATGCTGTTCGATTTAATCATGGATGAAATTATCAAAAGCGTTAAAAAAGGAACAGGATAAAAAATGGAAAACAAAGAAATAAAAATATTCTGTTAAGCAGACGATGCAATATTGATAGCCCAAGATAAAGATAGTCTGCAAAGACTGGTCCACAGAATTAACATAAGAGCAAAAGAATTTAATATGACAAGCTCATCTCAAAAAAATTTAAAACAGTAGTAATCGGCAAAGAACCTGCCAGATTTAAAATAGAAATTGTTGACATCAGCGTTGAATAAGTATCGGAAATAAAATACCTTACAATTACACTGTCCAGCTATGCAGACCTGGACAAAGAAGGGAGAAATCAAGTACAAAAAGCAAATACACTAGGATGCCTTAATAACACTGTTTGGCGAAACAGATATATTAACACTGAGATGAAGTCAAGAATTTAAAGCCAGTGTAAACCCTGTAATGGCATATGCCATAGAAACAAGACCCGACACAGTCATAACACAAAGGCTACTGAAAACCGCACAGATTAGAGTATTGAGAAGAATTACAGGAACTACGCTGAGAGATCGAAAGAGAAGTGAAGACATCAGAAGAAAATGTAGCGTACAGTGTATAAATAAACGGATACAAAATAGAAAAAAACATTGGAATAACCACACAAGAAGAATAGGGTAGACCCGTGTCATTAAAATAGCAAAAGACAAGTCACCAATAGGCAAAAGAAATAACAGACGACCGCGTAAAGATGGAGTGACAACCTTCCATATACATATTAATCTGCCAATTAACAAGCAGAATTGCTTATAACGAGGAAGAAGAAGAGGAATTATCTCAACAAATAAATATAAAACTGTCGTTGTCTACCTATTTTTATTTTAAAGACGCCTTTATGAAACGTCACTGATAGAGAATAAATAATTAAAAATTCGGATAAATTGTGCTGACCAAACTTTAATTTTCTAAAACGTATGGTGAATACGTCTGTTATTACAGCTATGAAGCGCTTTCAATAAGGTTGTTACATTTATAAGTCACTCACCCCAATTTCTTGTCAGAGTATAGTATAAATGAACTTAATCGAATTAATTTTTTTTTCATAATGTCTAGTATTTTATTATCTATAAGTTGAAAATTTTGTAATTCAGTTGAATTACATTTTATTTAAATTATAATTGTTTTTATGAATCCCTCATAGTTTGTATGTGTGATTTAAGGAGGCCACCATTCTAAGCACTAAAAGTTTTTTTGACATTTATATTAACCGTTTTGAAAAGTTTTACTGTGTATCGTAAGATGTTCACAAAAAATTGCCGTCTTGTCTCTTCTGTCAAATCCATATTTTCCCTTCTTGCTTCATCCTTCGGCACCATATTCATTTTGACTTATCAGATCTCGGCGACTCGACATGATACATGTCTTTTAGGGTACACACAAGAATTATAAATGATATCTCTATTCTGTTACAGTTTTGGTTATATACGATAATATTTATACAACATTTTAGTAAATTAAACTCAAAAACCTTAAAAAAAGTTAAAAAGATTACAAAACATATTTATATTAAAAGATGATTATGAATTAAAGAGAGCTAAATAAGATCTTAAAATTAAGTTTACTTAAATAAAATCAAAAAGACAAAAATCAAGATTTGTTTCAAAGGTAAAGAGTGCAGCGCTTTCGTACGTAAGTTTGTATTTTGCCGCAAATAAACAGTTTTTATAAATGTGTTAAATAAATAACCGTGGCGCGATTTTTGCCATTTTTTATGATTCTCATGAACTCAATACAATTTATCTCTTTTATTGACCGGCCACTATGGGGTTTCGATTACTAGAGTCTAATCTTCAAAACCTATAGCTTAAAATTTTAGTTTTAAGTTTGTCAACAAATTTGAGACATTTGAAATATGCTAAAAAGCGCTGAATTTAAACTTTCACATTACAAATCATCTAAAATATTTAAAACTTCTATAATTTCACTAGTACGTTTTTTAAAAGTACTCATTTTCTGCTACAAATTACGTAATGTAATCATTTGTAATGTAAACATTTTAAATTATGCGTTTTTTAGTCATTTTTAAATGCCTCACATTTGTTGCCACAAAATTGAAATTTCACGTTATAGGTTTTAAAGATTGGTCTTTAAAAATGGAAGTTACTGCTTATTTGTTCACGCTAGCTTAAGAGTCCTAAATAATACTGAAAAATAGCAGACAAAAACGATAATAGACAGATGTTAAATATGTTTTCTTCTTTCATCGGTTATAAGTTTCAAGAAATACATACAAACAGATATCTGGCTCCGCAACTTTGCCATTTTTAATCCCTTTTGAACTATTTGTAATTCTTAAATGAGTATACTTAACCATGAGTCTGTCTGATTTTGGCTACGAAAGGGAGTATTGTTATCGTTAAAAAGAACTGAAAAATAGGTTGTAACTCTTTGGTATAAAGCAGTGACTTATTATTAAGGCGGAAGAGCTAAATTAGCCAACTACATTGAAATGTGGAAAGAAACGGGATGACTACCACATTAAAGATCCGTAAGAATATCCCCAGGACACCACAATGGCTGAAAATCCAAAACAAACGGCCCTCATGCCCAAACATGCAGTAAAGTTTGATGGCCAAATTCTGGAATAAGAATTATAGATAAACACCATATCTATTATTCTGGAGACGACACAACAAGAAATAAAAATGGAGTAGCGATAATAGTAAAAAGGGAAATAGCTAAAGCAGTAGTAAGATCTATGCCCATATCAGACAGAGTTGTGCTATTGAAAATTAACACAAGTCCCTCTAATCACCGACAGGTGTCGCACTGTCGGTGATTAAACATTCAGGTCTACGCGCCGACATCAGAATCCACTGAAGAAGAAATAGACAATTTCTATCATAAGCGATTTCAATGCCAAAATAGGACAAGGTACAGTCGAGAATGTCATGGGGTCATATGGTCTTGGCATAAGAAACCAAAGAGAAGAAAGACTAATCCAATTCTGTCAAGAGACGGATATGGTTATAACGAATACATTTTTTAAATTACATCCAAAAAGACTTTATACACGGAAAGCACCCGGTGATACCCCAGAGAAAATCATAAGAAACCAAATTGATTTTATCAACATAAACAAAAGGTTTAGAAATTCTATCACCTCAACAAAAACATTTTTAGGCGCAGATGTCTTCTCAGATAATAGTCTATTTGTTGCAAATATCAACATACGACTCAAAATAATTTATAAGTAAATGAGGCACAACATAAATATAAGACTACTAAAAGAAAATGACACCCAGAAAAAAGTAAAAACAGAGATTAATAAGAATTTTGCTAAACTAGTTGAAGACACTATTAGAGGCACAGAAGAACAGTGGAACAAAATGAAGACATCTATTACCACAATTGCGCATGAATTTTTAAAATCAAAAAGAGAAAAGAAGCAAGAATTTATGACAAATAAAATATTGCAGATGACGGAAGAGCGAAGAAAATTAAAAGGTAGAAATGACAACGAATACAAAAAGTTGCATAAAAGTATACAAAAGGAGATAAAAGGAGCAAAAGAAGCATGGCTGATGGAGAAATGTACAGAAGTTGAAACACTACGACGCAAATATGACGATTTCCATATGCACAAAAAAATTAAAGAGGTACAGAATACCAGAAAACAACACAATACAGGCACAGTTGAAGACAATGAAGGCCAGTTTTTGACTACCATTTAAGATAAATTACTTGGAAGTACATTAAGAAGAATTATTCGAAGATGCAGCAGGAAGTCCGACTGAAATAAACAATCCCTATGGCCCAGAAATAACCACCGAAGAAGTAACTATAGCCACTAAGCAGATTAGAGATGGGAAATCACCAGGACCTGATGAGGTGCATGGAGAAATTTTAAAGCTATTAGAGGCACACCAAATCACAGCTCTTACGAAACTATTCAACAACATCTACGAGACTGGTTCCTTACCAAAAGACTGGTTACTATGAATATTCATTTCAATTCATAAAAAACCAAACGCTAGGAAATGTCAAGAACATAGATTAATTAGTTTGATGAGCCAAGTATATAACTTACTTACTAGCCTTACTATCATTCACTTGCGTATATACACCAAATTAGAAGAACGCCTGAGTAAAGTTCAATTTGGATTCAGAGCAGGACTCGGAACGAGAGAAGCACTTTTTAGTTTACAAGTTCTAATACAGAGAGCTAGGAATATCAACTGCGATGTGTATGCATGTTTCATTGATTTCGAGAAGGCATTTGATAAAGTCCAACATGGGAAACTAATCGATATCCAAAAAACATCAGGACTCGATGGTAAGGATATAAGACTGATCTCAAATTTATATCTCCAACAAAAAGCAACAGTACGATTAGGAAATGAACTGTTCAAGATCTTCACATTTGAAAAAGGAGTTAGACAGGTTTGCATATTGTCACCGGCATTATTTAACTCTGCAAACATCTTTAGAAAGGCCTTGGACCAATCAGAAGATGGCATTGCTGTAAATGGCCAATTTATAAACAATATTAAAGATGCAGATGATACAGTGTTGCTGGCAGATAGTGCGCAGTTACATCAAACGATGATTGATAACGTTGTAGACGCATGTAACAAATACGGCCTAAAACTAAATTGCAAGAAGACAAAAATATTGATCATTAGTAAGAACACCAACGTAACCGCCCAAATTACGATAGGCGATACACCGTTAGAAAGAGTGGAAAAAATATGCTATTTAGACAGCAAAATTAAGGATACTTGGGATTACAGCTACGAAATAAAAACTCGTTTTGAAAACGCCAGAAGCTCTTTCAACAGCCTTAGAAAGATTCTCAGAAACTTCACACAAGTAACATAACTATTCTCTAGATGCTAAGAAAAGACAAAGAAATTATTAACACCATAAAAAACAGAAAATTGGCTTACTTCGGTCATATCATGCGTAATGATAAATACCGACTTCTACAGTTGATTCTACAAGGCAAGATTAAGGGTAAGAGAGGACCTGGACGTAGATGTTTATCCTGGCTGGTCAATCTTAGAAAGTGGACTGGTCTAACGTCAACTGATTTATTTCGAGCTGCTGTAAATAGAATAAGATGGGTTAATGTATTCTTCGACAACATCTTTAGAAAATAGGCACATTTAGAAGAAGTGTCTTATTGTCTCAATATGTTATAGTCAAACCTCAAAACTCAGGCGCTCCTAGGTTTAACTACACAATCCTCAGGTCTGACTTACGGCTTTAGTCAAATCCCGAAATAAATTTCATTTTCCGCCTTTGACCAAAGAAATTCCGTCAAACCTACTTTTAAAGCTTTTTGAGTGCAATACATCTACTTTAAAGAGCGTCGATCGACAAACTGAGCCTTTGTTCATGGACAGGTTCGTTCATGATTATGGCTGCTGTTAATGACGTCATCGCCTAGGGTTCATTAGACGCTTGTGTCTCGTGAGGCTTGTGAGGGCGTAGGATCTCAAATGTTAATTATAGCACAAATAATTAAATAAATCAAAATTGTATAAAATATAATTCTCTCCATTTCCGCTTATGTACATTTACGGCGAAAGATTTATAGTAAACGAGATAATTGAATAACTATATTTAGACACTAATTTCCCCCTTAACTCAAAAAATATCAACTGCACCAAAGAAAAAATTATAGGAAATCGCAATTGCAACAATAATTTAAGTCCTTAGATTGGCCGAGATATTGAATAAAAACAATTTCTATAAAACCAATCCCCGCAAGGTCTTACGCTCGCGGCTTTACCGTATAAGTACGAACTTAAATATTAATTTTATAAAAAAAAATGAAAATAATTAAAATTGTATAAAATCTATTTCTCCTTATTTTTGCATATGTATATTGATGTAGTAAAATAATAATAAACGAGTTAATTCAATAATTATGATTTATCGCTAGTTTCTCCCTTAGTTCGAAGACGCACGAAAAAAATTCTAAAGTAGAAATTCTAGGACATCATATTTGCAACTATTTTTGTTGTTAGCATTTTTGTCGAAAAGTGAAAATGGCCGAGATATTGAGCAAAACCTGTCACCTTTAAATATAAGATGGCGGCTAATGCGGCGGCGGAATTCAGTTGCGATTTTATATTTACACTACTATTGAGCACCACCCCTAAAGTTTAGAATAATAAAATTTGGGACAGCCAGCCATGCAAGGTTAGGCCTTTTTTTTGTCCAACTCGACTTAGAGTATAGTAGAATCCACAGTTAGAATGTAGAGGTGGTAAGATGGGCAATGTATATCTTACGGCTGACCACGTTGCCGGTTTGCTTCGATTGGCAAATCAGGACCGGATGTAAGAATCATAGCACTGGAATATACGCGCACGCAATAATTGCCTACGGTTGTATAAAAGACGATCATTATTGTTTTAACTAAAGCATGATTCAATCATACTAGTAACAACAGAAACCAAAAAGAAAGGAAATGGAACGGAAACAATAGAAGACCATATCCACTGCTGGAGAGGAGTTAATAAAGAATGTAGAGCAAAGTCAGGAGTGGGAATACTAATCAAAAATAAGTGGAAGAACAGGGTTAGAACATGGGAACCAATCAACGAGAGAATAATTAAAATGCATATAGACATATACGGTAAAGAGACAGTGATACTCGGAGTATATGCACCAACAGACGATTCTCCGAGAGTAGAAAAAGAACATTTCACGGAACAACTCCAAAATCAAATAGAGCTAATTAAAAAGAACGTGGAGATAATTATAACAGGAGACCTTAACGGCAGAACCGGAAGGAAAGAAAACGATAAAGTAGTGGGGAGATTTGGAGAGGATGAACAAAACGAGAACGGAGAACGTCTGATTGAACTATGCGAACTAAACAACCTAAAAATCACCAACGGATTCTTCAGACATAAAAATATTCATAAATATACATGGACGCAAGAAACACGAAAGCTGAAATCGATAATAGACTACATAATAATCAAACAAGATACCACAATAAAGATCAAAGATGTGCGAGTCAAAAGAGGAGCAGAATGTGGAACGGACCATAGACTACTGACAGCAAAAATGGGCATTAATTGGAAACATAACAAGACCCCCTCCACAGAAGAACCGTTGAACACTATAAGAGAAAAACAATACAATATAGAACTACTCCAAGAACAATCAATAAGAGAACTATACCAACAACGTCTAGACCAAAAATTAATAGAATTTAGATACGGCAACATCGAAGAAATATACGAGCATATAAAGGCGAGTATAAAGCAAGCAGCATTCGAAGCCCTTGGGGAAAAAGGACATATAACAAATAAACAGCACTATTATGAAATAAATGAACCAACAAAAAGAATAATTGAAGAAAAAAAGCAACTATACAGAAAATGGCTGACTACAAACAACGACGAAGTTTATAAAGAATATAGAGAAAAAGATAGAGAAGTGAAAAAACAAATAACACAGCAAAAGAATGAAGAATGGGAAAGAATCTGCTTAAATATTGAAACATATATAGGAGGTACAAGAACTTCGGAGTCATGGAAAGTACTGAGAGAATTAAAACAAAACTCAAAAGAAAATATTAAATTGGGAAATATACAGGACAAAGAATGGAAGGACTACTACAAGGAACTATTAACAGAACAAAGACCACAATTCATTGGAAAAGAAAACAGGCGAAGACGAAGCAGATTCCCACAACACGAAATAGAAATAACAGATAGGGAAATGAAAACGGCCATAAAAGCAATCAAAAATAAGAAAGCACCGGGACCTGGAGGCATCTCACCTGAGCTTATAAAATACGGATCAAAAAAATTACACCGGATGATACAATGGATATTTCAGAAAGCCATAAATGGAGAACAGCTCCCAAAGGAATGGACGGAGGCATATATGACATCTATATTTAAGAAAGGAGATAGAAAACGATGCGAAAACTACAGAGGAATAAGCGTAATATCATCAATAGGAAGATTATATGGGAAGATACTGCGAGAAAAGATAGAGCAAGCGATAAAAGGCAAAATCGGGAGGATCAGGCAGGCTTCACGGCAGGAAGATCATGCATAGACCACATATACACACTGGAACAACTGTTGGAAAAGAAAAAAGCAAAAAATAGAAATATACACTTGGCATTTGTGGACCTGAGAAAGGCGTATGACTCTGTACCAAGGTCAGAACTATGGGAGGCAATGTACAAATTAGAAATACAGACGGAGCTCATAGAAGCTACAAAAGCTCTGTATAAAGAAAATAAAGTGTCCATTAAAATGGGAACAAGAATCATAGGAGACTTCACCACAACAAAAGGGCTCCTGCAGGGTTGTTCCACATCTCCAACCCTATTCAAAATATACTTAGAAAAAGCCTTGACTACATGGAAAAGAAAATGCGAAGGCATGGGAGTACCGGTACGGAACGAATACCTATATACGTTAAGCTTTGCAGACGATCAGGTAGTGATTGCACAAGACCAAGACGACCTCAGCTACATGATGAAGAAACTACAAGAAGAATATACCAAGGCTGGCCTAGATATTAACCTCGCGAAAACAGAGTACCTGTCTACAAGTGAAAAAGACATAGAAGATCTACAGATTGATGACAACGTAACAATCAAAGGAAAGGATAAATTCAAATACCTGGGGTTTATAATCACGATAAAGGCAACAACAGAGGAAGAAATTACACAAAGATTAGGACAAACAAGAACAGCAATCCGACAACTTAACTCAGTATGGTGGGATAGACACCTAAATATGAAGACAAAAACGCAGATTTATAAAACATTAGTGCGAAGTATTATGACATATGGGGCTGAAAATTGGATCATAAACAAGAAAAACAGCAGTAAGATAGTAGCAACAGAGATGGAATGCCTGCAAAGATGCTGCAGAGTAACAAGAATGGATAGGAGAAGTAATGACGAAATAAAGCAAAGAACATCAATAGAAACAGACATACTAACATATATAGAACAAAAAAGATTAAAGTGGTATGGACATGTAAGAAGAACTAGCGACAGCAGATGGATAAAGAGAATAACCGAATGGAGCCCCATAGGAAGGAGGAAAATAGGACGACCCCGAAAATCCTGGAGGAACGAAGTAGACGAAGCCATGAGTAAGAGAGGCCTAAACGATGGAGAATGGAACAACAGAGAGAGATGGAAACGGTTGAGCGAGGGAAGGCAGTGAATACTGTAGAATCCCTAAATATATATATGATTCAATCATCGATGTATAAATAAGAGAGTTACATTGTCGAACTAAACAATAGCACGAACAAAAATACTATAAAATAATAAAATATATCAAAAACTCATTGTCGATAGCTTATCTATGTATATTTATAAATTTTCAATAGCTTCCACTGTAAACACATTCTTTGTTTCTTTTTCCATTTGAGTATTGGCCATTAGACCAAAAACTTGTTGGCATAAACTATGTAAGCTCAGTTCTATTTCATTTCGCAAGCGGATCAAAGCACGTACATCAAGGAGCCGCTGCCAATATCTGTCGTAAATTGAATACAGGGTATGACTCTTAGTGTGCAGGTAAAACGTGTGGTGGTAAATATATTTAACTTTCATCTGATTTTAAAAAATTGTGGCTGCTTGACTATTACTGTCGAAAATTTTTCGAAAATGTGCGGTGTGAGTGTTCGCAAAATTTATGACATACGCGAATAGGCCCAACAAGGTGAACTAAAATCGATACAAAAAGAAAGAAAAATAGTTTCCAGTCCAATTCAAGATGAGGGAGTGAAATCTCGAATACGGAAAATTGTGCATGATATTTTTTTTTTGGAAAACATATTACCAACATATTTCGTAGGCTACTTAATGACATGGGTTTTGAATATGGTAAAAGAGGTCAAAATTTGATAATAATGAAAAGAAAAGATATCATATCGTGGAGACACAAGTACCTCAGACATTCCTCAGACTCATTCAGGAAGAAGGATAATGTAAACTTTGTTTATACCGATGAGTCTTGGATTAACGTATATGCTTCAGTCAAAAAGAAATAGAAGGGAACCGCTGATTACTACGACAAAATGGACGGAAACATATAAGAAGAATGATTTGAGAAGATGTTAATTCTAAACTTATTGAAAGACAAAAACACCGTTGTCGTTTTGGATTTCCCGAAAAAATTGTAGAATAACAGGCAAACCAACGATTAGCTATACTGCAACAAACTTAAGTTTGGGAATATGACTCATACCTCGATGATGCGCAGTGAATCGTGTTGACTATTGTTACCATGGAAACGACCAGTCTACTGCTTGCCAGTGTCGTAGTTTGAGAAGTACGTATCGCAAAGAGTGCTTGACTTGTTAATTTGATCGTGTTGAATATTTTATTAATTTTTTTCAGATTAGTCCTTAGTATATTGCTAGTAGTAATTAGTGTATTATTAAGTCATTTAGTGTATCTATAGTGTGTTAATTTTAGTTATTAATAATAGTTATTTAACAATATGGCTCCTAAAAAGACAGGAACAAAAAAAACCATCATACTTTTAAACAGATACTCTTCAAATCATCTCGAACAAATTGCAGGTGGCAAAAATCCGAAGACAATAGGAGTGTCCTAATAAACAGTTATGATATTCGTTTAAAACAAATAGAATATTTAAAGCAGCTAATTCAATTTTAAATTGAGGGTAGAACCATAATTTATACCCATCATACCAGGCAGATCAAAATGGAAAAATTTGATCTAAAGAAACCGATTTTTAAGGGCAAAACGCTGATTCTTTTTTATGCTAGAGAAGAGACTGGATTTTTACCTAACGCTGTTTGCGTTTATGTGCGTGTAAATTTTTAAATCAGGTGCATGTTTATAATTAAAAAGTCAATTGTTATAACAATAAAAGTAACGTAAGCCATAATTACTTTTAAAGTTTCATAATAAATCAAATTCTATTTTTGACAAAAATTTCGTAAAAAGCTTATTAACGACTGTCTACGAAACTAATAACGAGATAAAGGTCGTTCAGCAAAAACATACAAAGATTATTTTAATTCGCCGAAAAATCCTCTTAAATAATTTGTACGATAAGTTTATGACATTGTTTCCACCTGTTTATGTATTATATTTTGAGCTCAAACATCACGGACATCAAGTTCTTCGTTTGCCTCCCTATCATCTGGAGTTAAACCCTATCGAAAAAATATGGGCTTTGTAAAAGGTAGAGTGACAACTCATTATACAACATTTAATATAAATGATGTTGGAAATATAGCAAAAACTAAATTTTCTGGAGTGTTATTAGAGGAGTGGATTAATATATGTAAACATGCGCAAAAATATAAAAACATTCAAATCGAAAAAGAATATTTGTTAGACACTACGCTGGACCACTTACGCAATTTGTTGCTAATACTGGTTTATCCGAAGAAAGCTTTTCTGAGGATGAAGATAATGATTCAAATGCAGGAATAGAGATCTTAGAATCATGCGAGGAATCATAACTAACTTACTAACTTCTTATTTAGACAAATAAATATATTACTTAATTAGTTAAAATAAACTACTTATTTTTTTTGTATTATTGAAACCCTTTCTTCGGGGTAATGTGAATAAAGTGTAAATATTGAGCAATTTGTTATTTATTCAAGTACTCCTAATATTTTACTCATTATTTTTCGAGTGCAACTAACTATAAACTTCATAATGATTAAGAACTATGAAAATAAAAATTAACAAATTTATTCTTTACTTAATTGGATATACTTTTAAAAAATTATTTTAAATCTACCTGTTTCCGTACGCCACCGGTAGAAACAGTCCGCCAACCTGCGCTAAACACTATCTTGTCACATTCCCAAACTTAAATTTGTTGCACTTTAATCGAAAAGAACATTCTTTTTGAGGAAGATTACCTAAAAAGTAAATTACTGGATACTGCGGCCGCATTTAGTGATGAGTACGACAAGTACAAATAAAATAATTACAAAAAAATATGGCCGATTTTGAGACGGCCGCCTAGTATTAATTAACGAGAAATATCTCGAATTTAATGCTCATTTTTTTGTAGTGTTGTACGTACAGTACATTTCTGTTATGATCTTCTTGTGTATTTTATGTATACACATTTATCGTGTCGAAAAGGGAAAACTACTTGCATTTTTTTGTATATATGTATTTAAGTATTTACGAGAATTAGATATATATTTTCTGTATACAGGCATTTTTTATAGAATTAATTTAATTTTTTTGAAGACCAACACTTCATTCTAACTGTGGCTTCTACTATAGAACATGATTTTAACAGTTTATCCATATCTTAATCTTCATTGGCTTTTCATAGTTGGTTTTTATGAGTTTTGTTTTTGTCTTCGTGTGTATTTTTAGCACCCCCTGGTCATTTAAGGTATGCCACGGATTAGTGGCCTTATTCTTTTATTGCTTCTAAAAACTAAATTCATTTAACAGAAAAGTAGCCGTCAACAAATGCATGTACAGAACACGCGTAACCTGATATTTATATAATTGTACAGGGTAGTATTAAGCAGTATTCTAGCAGTCTATAACATCTAAATTTGAAATGAATTAATTTATAATTTTTAGGATTACTGTTAAAATAATAGTAATCAATGATTAATCTTCCAAAGAAGTATACTTTAATATTAGTTTTTGTAAACTGTCATTCACACATCATTAGATAATTGTGGTATTAATCAAAAGGCAAAAAATAGAAAGTTGTTTTTATACATTTTACGCTTTAAGACCAATATTTGGAAATAAGTAATAATATTATCATTAATGATATAAAAAAGAGACCTCTTCTTGTGTAAAAGTTAGGGAAAATATTTATACATATATTATTGGGTAGATTAGAACATTAGAACATTAAAAAATAAAATTTATTAAGTCGACGTTTCGATTTCGATTTAACATTTATTTGTGTCAGCAGAAACGAATGTATATTTAGAAGAATTGTGACGTCACTATTTTTGACTTTGATGCCGGTTATGTCGAAGATGGTTCGACATATCAAAATGCCGTTTTCAGATTTTGATTCAGGAGACAAAACTATATATGAATCCATTGAGAGATCGTCCCCAAGTATTGCATAGGCGACAACGCACAAAGGAACATACTTTGCGGATGTAAAACGAAAGGTTTACTTTGAAAATGATGAAAAAAACTTTTTACTATTACATACAAGTAATATCCAATTACGAAAAATAAGTACTGGAAAACTACATAGGTACAATGAGTAAAATGGGTTACAGTTTTTCATTTTTAAAATATTCCATTTTGTTTATGTAATTTCGAATAATTTCGTATCTTTTATTTATCATTGCTACTCATTTCCACATCAAAAGCTAGATCCATCTTCAACCGGATGGGGGCCTTCTTCAAGAGCCACAACCTCTCTCTTGCTATAAAAGTAAGAATGCTGCGATGCTACGTCTAATCTGTTCTTTTTTTTTTGCGTTGAATCGTGGACCTTGAACGAAGATATGTGCAGAAAATTGGAAGCATTTGAGATGTGGCTATATCAGAGAATACTTAAAATCCCGTGGACTGACCGAGTCACCAATGAGGAGGTCCTCAGAAGAATGAAGAAGAACCGAGAGGTACTGACCACCATAAAATCTCGAAAGTTACAGTACTTTGGACACATTATGCGAAATGAATCCAGATATGCCCTTCTATAAGCCATCCTGCTAGGAAAACTATTTGGACCAGGAATTACACAATGAATTTTTCAGACCTGTCGAGAGTCCATCCAAAAATGCTTGTCTTGATGAGGTGACTGACTTATCAATCCATGTTTTTTATTTAGTATGACCGGCGTTAATCCAAGTCTCATCTAAATAATATATTTTACGATTGCCATTCCTATAATGTTTTATCTGCCTTAAAAATTCTCTTCTCCAGATTACAAGGTCATCTCTGTCTGTAAGCATACTGTTCCTGCCACGTTTTTCAAATTTGAATTGAAGTTTTTTCAAAAGCTTGTAAAAAGTAGTACGTTTAAAATCAGGTAGATTGGGTCGTCGTTGACCTGTTGTAGAACTCTATCTATCGTGGGAATTTCATTTCTAAAAAAGAATTGATGCACTATTCTTCTTATCGCTCTAATAACTTTAAACACAGAACTATCCGATACTCCAACTTTATCGGCTACTCTTTTCTCAACAGCGGACAATATTAACGCCAGATTTTCTTGTATCTCGTGTTTAAACACGTTTAAAATTATTTCTTTAACGTTTACGCTTAAATGGCCTTTTTTCAATCTCTTTTTGGGGGGAGTTAAAGGTATGTTTACGAGTTCATCGGCAGAATCCGTGTCCGACATATTAATTTGTTTTAGTGACTGTGTATACAAACCTGCAAAATATTATTTACAGGCTAATATTCTAATAAAATAATAGATAATAGATAGATAATAGATAATTGAACAGATATATTAAAAAGGTCAATACTTAAAATCTTTATTTTCAAGTTGTTACAGAAGCGAAGAAGTTTTCCGCTTACATCTAGGGTACTGTCTGTCTTCATCTTTTCCTTTATGACTCTATCTATTGTAGTGAGCTGATATGTTGATATTATATATGTTGTTGTTGTCAAAGTTTTTTTATTATTAAAAAGGTAGGATTATCGTCTGGTTTGTAATAAAATTAAAAGTAATTAAAGACAAATACACATACAGTATAAGTTGCCACATCCGGACTTTATATAGTTTAAAAACTTATGGAAGATGGAAAATCACATATTATGCAGTATGATGTCCTTTTTTTTGTTGTTTTTGTCACAGGTTCTTACAAGGTAAAAACCTAAAGCTCTTTACTTAGTAAGACCTTTTATTTACATACGTATATAATGATCAACATATCACCTCAATACAATGATAGTGTCATAAGGAAAAGATGAAGACAGACAGTACCCTGGATGTAAGCGAAAAACTTCTTATTGGCGATATCTATATTATTGGTTTTTAACAAAACAATCTCTTTGCTGGGCCTGAGGATAAGGCAAATATTGAAAGCCTCGAAACCGATCGCTTCTGTAAAACTTTGAAAGTAAATATTAGATTGTGAGTATTGACCTTTTTAATATATCTTTTCAATTATGGACTGACACTTGCAACCCTTTTATCATCATAACAATTATATAATATATATAGTTGTTTTTCTTAAGAAATAGTACACTATTTCTTCATTGTACTTAGTTATTTCATAATTTTTCTGATTAGTAGTGTATCATGAGCACGTATAAGATAGTTGTAATAATTTTTATTGAAGTAGACTCCTATGTTTCCCAGTTTATGAATTTTAAAATTTCTTTCAACGCCAGAATAAAAATTTTGGGTCAGATATATCACGTTTTCTTTATTGCCTTATAATTCTAAATGTTATACCACGTAGTTCTTTATACAAAAAGTACATAGTAAAGATGACCATGAGGATAAAAATATTAAAGAAAAAAAATAATGATTTTTTAAATCATCTGTTAAACAGCGATAGCATACCAAAGTAAATTCGAAACCACATTCCATTCGAATTAATTCTAAAACACAGTTCAAACAATGTATATTTATTAGGTGCATAAATTTTAAATCACAAATGAAATTTGCATGTCATTTCTCTATAGGAGTGTAAAGTCGCCTTGTTAAAATCACAATTAGCAAAGTTGAAATTTCCAAGGAACTCCTCATTCATTTTTGAATCCCCTTGTTATCGTTTCTGAACTCGCTTATTGTCTAAAAATAATTGAAATTAAGAACTTTTGAAACTCGAAACGGGAATGTTTTATAGACCAGTAAATCAGATCGTAAATTTAAAATAATTTATAAACTTTTGAAATTTTGTAAATGTACATTAATAAAATATATTTCCGGTCTTATAACTATCCGCATAAACTATTTTTTACGATACGACCTATGGCGTAAAATATTATTGCAATTAGATTGTATAATTGTGATGCTCCCACACCAGAGGACAAAAAAATTAAATATTGTTTATTCTAGTAAAAACACACAGACCAATACATATGACCTCATTTATGCTAAAACCAATTAAAAAAATCTAGAGTGATTATATCAAGAACATAAATCTTACAAATTTAACTCTTAGAATCCCTTGCCATAAGCTTATAAAGAAGAAAAGTCAGATGAAACCCATCTGACGTCAAGGCTTAAGGAGACCTTACACTCAAAAAGGTAAAATTAGTCTGTTTGATTATAACGAAAAGACCTTATGGAGCTAACTAATATAAACAAAAAAAAATAGCAATACAGACAAAAGGCTTCCTTGTCGCCTAGAGAATCTTAGCAGACTACAACTGAGGACTTGAGGAAAAAAAATGACTTTGTATAAAAAAAAAATAGTTGGTACAACTTATGAATACGGAATCTAGACTGGGATATATCTATAAAAACATACCGCAATATAAGATGGCATAAAATAGTATTTATAAAAATTAACTAAGATTGACAAGATAGCTATCAAGCACGAATAAAATGTCGTTCTAAACAGCGTTCCACGTTAAGAAAATATCATTAGGCTTATGGAGATCACTGTTGCCAAAACTCTCAGGCATGCGGTTTACTAGATTGTCGATATATTTTTCGAATTTCCATTTTCAATTAACATTTAACTGTAAAGTCAGAATAACAACTGAAGAACCACAAAGCCTTATTATCATTATGTAGTCTCAGAGAACGACATAAAATCGCTGACATACGTACACCGTATTATTTTAAGTTGCAATTAGTAATTAGATATATGCATTCCAAGCGGTCCGTTTATTTGCTTTTAAATTTTTAATAGCCGGCAAAGTGTATGATTTAACTAAGCAATATTTTCTACTGATTTCTATGATTCATGGTATATGATATTCTTACCGAAAAACAAATAAACTGTCGTTACTATAATTAAAATAAGATAAAATAAAATTATCTTTTGTAAATACTATTTATTTAATTAAAATCATTTTCCTTACTTTTTATCTCTTGTTTCGAATGGGCACTTTTGGTCAATTACGTTAAAAAACATTAATTTAATTCATGTCTGTGAAAACGAAAATACAAATAATTATACAACCCTGAATCATGCTTGTGTTCATCGTGGCATCGCTGCGCTTCTATCGTCCATAAGAAATACATGGCCCTATCTCCGCAATGTTATTTTCTTAACTTGGAACGCTCTATAGAGGATTTAGAAAAAACTTAACCTATTAACCTATTACCACTGCATTTAGAAAAAACTTAAGTGGACTCAGACCAAGTTTCAACTAGGGCGTAATAACACTGGGATGCTAATAAGTTGCTTAATATTTCTCTAGTAAACATTAAATTGTCATTAAACTAAAACACAAGTCGACCTCATTCATAAATGAGTGATAAACAAAAAGAAAATTAAAACAATCTAAAAACAGGACACTTATCTTGGAATACTCAATCTAAAAAAGAAAAATACAAACTGATTATTGAAAGCAATGAATCGTTCACTGTAAACACCATTCCTAGACAAGGTCATGTACGTGTGTCCCGCAGAGGTGATTTTTAACTGCGTGGAATGGCATAGAACTGACAAATACTTCACATATAAGGTATCTTTCCCGTTCGGTAAAATTGACGAAGTCTACAGATTTAATATTTGGCCCAAAGAAGCTGCAGTTAGGAGATTTAACTTCAGAAGAAATTTTAAGCACATAAAAAAGATGGAAGAAGAAACCTAGAAGCTTTTACAAAATTTTATCAAAATAAACTAATTCGACAAGGTACGGTAAGCATATTTCATGTTAGTTTGCAGTGTATTTCAAATAAAGTCAAAATTATCAATGCTTTTCTGGCGGATCAAAATTTATAAGACGTAATATGTTTTTCAGAGCAATGACAAAGTGAGGAAAATTTAAAACTAATTAGCAGCTCTGGCTTTTCATTAGGTAATTTCTTTTGTACGATAAAAAAGAAATAAGGTTGAATTGCAATGTATGTAAAAGTAAATTTTATGTATTTTTCTCTTAATCTAAACGAATATAATGTAGTGCAAATTTCAGAATTTTGTGCAATTTATGCACCTTTAATAAAAACCAATATTTTAACTGTATACAGATCGGGTAAGCATGACTGAGGTGCTTTTGGTAAACTTTAAGATTGTCCTAACGTCCTTGGTCATAACGTCTTTGATCATACTTGTGATTTTAATCTAAATTTTAAAGTTGAATCTACCCTATCTTTTGATATTTAAAATCTATTAACATCTTTTGGTCTAAAAGTAACTATAAACGATTATAATAGAATCACATCCCAGTCCAGTAGTTGCATCGACAACATTATGACAAATTTTTCTGAATATATCAACAGATTGGGCGTATTTGAACCTTGTTTTTCTGACCATCGAGTTGAATTTTTATTTTTTGACTCTGAGCATAAATTTGTTGACCCCAGTCAGACATTTCATCGGTTGATTACTTCTTCTGGTTAACGGAAGCTTAAACGTGCGCTAGCTAATACAAAGATAGACTTGTTCTATGATATTAATAATGATATTGATTTTTTAACAGGCTTTCTTACCGAAACTTAGAACAACTTAATATTAAAGCATTTTTCGCTAAAAAAGTCCGACAGACTGCTTAAAAAACACCCGTGTAATGGGTTACTAATAAATTAAGGTCTTATAGATCTAATCTTTCTCTTATTAAATACATTGCAGATCCCACTAAGGCATTAGATTTGTTCAAAGTATGTAAACAAAATAATTTTTATTAAATCAACAACTAAAAATTGCTAAAAAGTCAGCTTACTGTAATTTTATTACCAATTACAATAATAAATTCAGAGACTGCTAGAAAATAGTAAATTTTAAAAGAAACAACACAAGATCCAGTTCGGTACAACCTGATCTGCTTCCAAACGACATAAATTAATTGTTTACCACAATTGATCAGAATCTAATTAGATTTCTTTCCAGTATAAATGTCGATGTCCTCTTCAATTATAGAAATTATCCTTCACCAAGCAAGTTCTTTCTGTTTCATCCTATTGTGGAAGAAGAGGTCTCTCAAATAATAAAGGCTCCCAGTAAAAGACGCAGGAGAACATGCTGCCAAATTAAAATGGAGCTTCGCAGGACACAATTCCCGACTGAAGGATAAAAGATGGAACCACGAAATACAACTGTGGAGTCCATGGTTAGGAAAGAGAAGCAGAGGAAGACCACAAATGAGATGAGCTGATGACATTAAGAAGATCCGAGGACACAACTGGAAGCAAGTGGCGCAAAATAGAAGACACTGGATTAATTTGGGGGAGGCCTATGTCCAAAGTTGGATTACTTAAGGCCGAAGAAGAAAAAAAAGGCTAGAGTCGCTACATACACCTGCTGAGTTGAGGCATCTAACGTCAATTTTTTAATACATTTATAACTCCGTTGGTTAAAGCAAACATTTTGTGTATTGTGTATTGTTTTGGTCGAACAAATTTGTTTTTATGCAGAAGTTTCTCATTAGTTTTCCATTTTTCTTCTCACCATTCTTGTTATGTTTTTGCTTAATTCCGGGTATTACTTGGTTGTCTATTTTTTTTTGGTTTTGTTTACAATTTTTTTTGTATATTTATTATAACAAAATATAAAATACATGTCTAGATTGCCAGGTCTAATTACTCATGTTTAATATAGAAGTAATTCAGACAATAGTCCTTAGTTAAACCAGCTTCAAAGAAAATTTAATTTCTAATATTTTTTTAAAAGGAATTCTGATAATAACTTAGTGTGTAAGGTATTAGTCAGTAGTAGTATAGAGACTTAAACAAACGTTTACCGTTGTTTTATCCCCATACCTTCTCAGATATCAGAAACATATATACATATATTTATTTAAAAAAAAATTATGTTATTCAGATTTACAATAACTAACAAATAGCATAAAAAATACCAAAATATAAATAAAGAAAAATACATGCAAACAAGAAACTCAAAGAAACGTAAATCAAGGAAGCTAAAGAACGCTAAATGAAAGAAAATAGAAAAGAAATAGAAAAATATAATATGTAACTCCAATTATCAGACGAAGAAAAACAATAAACTTGCGAGAATACAGATAACAGGGAAGAAATAAATGAAACACTACCAACTAATGAAAATATACAAATTCCAATATCAGAGGTGAAACATGCAATCAAAAACTCAAAAAGTGATGAAGCGTCAGGTCCTGATAAAATTCCAGGAAGAATATTAAAAACCGTTTTGATACAGTTCCAAGACTTAACTTGTGTCAAGATTTACAACAACTGACCATTAGTCCATACCTTTTAGGAATAATTACAGAAATATACAGGGATAACACTACCTACCTAAAAATAGTAAATAGACTATCAGAGCCCATAATAGTAATCAAAGGAATGTGTTGCTACCGAAGAATACTAAGAATATTAAACAAAAATATACATACCTGCAAAATATAATGCAACTAAAGATTAAAGAACGAAGAAAACTGGTCCAAAGAATAATGTCCAAGATGAAAAATTTAGGAAGGTCGTTTGAGTGGACCACATACGGACTCTTTAGGACACGTCTAAACAAAGTTTGAACAGCCTTTATATCCAATCGTTGTTATTCTTGTTCTGTTCGTTGTTATTTTGTTCGACATGTTTTATTGTTGTTGATATTTCTATTAATTTTCTGTAAGATTTTTTTAATTAACTATCAAAGTATTTCTTCCAGTGCCCTCGTGACACCCTTCGTAAAACATTATGTCCACTATTCTACACTTATTCAATCAAAACTCATCTTTGGTCAGATTAGCCTTGGAAACAATTGTAATGACCTAACTGACGTTTTGCAATGTTAGTTATGTTTCTGAAAGTCACACCAATTAATTCCTATCAGTTGTATTTTACTGCGATTTTAGGTATAGAAATATAGGGAAATAATACAGGGTATAGAAATACATATTTTGTGCATCCAACTGTCAAGGAATTATGTCTAAAACTTAAAAAATAGAAGAGACGAGACGAATGATAAGCCGCAACCAGGTATAATGAGTACTACATCTACAGCGCAATTTAAGAAAATGTTTTGTTGTGAGTATAGAATCTTCCATCGTACACAAAACTGGGTTACAGTAAAGTTTTTGCGCAATGGGTTTCTCGCCTTTTGTCAAAGAACCAAAAATCTTGCGAACGGGTTTATTTTTGCAACATTTCGCGAAATACAGCCAAAACAGTAATGTCTTTCTTTCATCAATAATTACTAGAGACGAATCTTGGTGTCAGTATCTTGAACCATTTAGTAAGCTGTCATCGATGTAATCAAAACACGCAAATTCTCCGCCACCATATAAGTTTAGAACTCAGCCTTCTGCGGACAAAGTCATATTATTTTTTTCGCAAAGGGCCCTTCCTTCTAGACTCTACATAACCCAAAATGCATACCAGCGCCTGTATTCAAACCTGTATAATAAGCTCTCACGTGGTGTCATTATTGTGCACCCAATGCTTGTACTTATATTACCAAAGTAGTTAAAGATAATTTGCAAAGAAAAGAATATAGGATATTATAGCATCATCCACTTCTTAGTTCAGATTTACTACCTTGCGATTTTTATATCTTTAAGCCACTGCAAGTGGTGTTAAAAGGCAATTGTTTTCAGTGAGACAAATAAGTTTAAAATGACATAAAAGAATTCTTTGAGCACCTGCCACAATAATTCTTTAAGTAGGCTATACATCGGTTGGTAAAACAATTGGATATATATCTTAATGTAGTGATAATTATTTGTATATATATTTATCAAAACAATCAAGTCAAATAAAACTGGAATCATGTCAAAACCATTATGCAAGAAATAACTAAAAAGTATAAAACTATTAATAAGCGCAAACAACAATGGATAACTGATGAAAATTCTAATTAATAGAGATATTACGTTAAACCTTAAAACCAGAATAATACGCTTGTACATATGCTTTACATATGGAGAGCTGAATCCTTACCGACATGAATGAATGAAAGTTGGGTTGATTAAATATGAAAATAAATAGTTTTACATCGAATGAAAAGGAGCACAGAAATAACAAAAACCATAAAAATTCGAAAGTTACAATATTTCGGTCATGTAATGAGACATCCATAGAGGTATAGCCTTCTACACCTCATAATATAAGGTAAAATCGCCGGACGGAGGGGCCCAGACCGAAGAAGAATATACTGGCTCCGAAATCTCCGACAATGGTATCAAGAGACCACCGCTAATTTATTTAGAGTCGCCGTAAACAAAATTATTATTGCAAATATGATCGCCAACGTTCGATAATCGGACAGGGTACTGAAAGAAGAAGAAGATATATTTGTCAATAGTTTTTTTTTGTTACTAGTGAAGAACTTTGTTCCGATCTCCGAAAGAGTCATACTTATTTAGTTGCATGAAAAAGTGAACATACATATTATACAAGTCTACGCCCCTACAGCAGACAAGCCAGTATAAGAACTAGAGCGATTTTATCAACAGCTAGACGAAGCCTTAATGGTGACTAAGAATCACAAAATTAACATCGTATTAGGAGACTTTAAAGCAAAAATTGGGGAAGGAGCCGTAGATCACGTAGTTGGAAAATATGGTCTGGGTCAGAGAAACGACAGAGGGGACAGATTGATACAGTACTGCCAAGACAAAGATCTAGTCATAACGAATACTTGGTATAAGTTACCACCCAGGAGGCTTTACACATGGAAGTCGCCTTTAGACGGACATCAGGGCATTATAAGGAACCAAATAGATTATGTGACAATAAATAGAAGTTACAGGAATGCTATGACTAAGGTATCTGCATTACCTGGAGCAGACATAGGATCCCACCACAATCTCTTAGTAGCAAATATTAAACTGAGGCTCGCTACAGCTAAAAGAAAACACCAGAAGTCATCAGTAAACATTAGAAAACTCAAAAATAATGAAACAAGTGAAGCGTACACAGAGGAAATAAACAATAGGTTCTCTAATATGGCAACTGAGGATGATGTTAAAAAATCATGGACCACCATAAAAGAATCATTTGGTGAGGTGAACAACACTTTTCTACTCGAGAGTAAAACAACTACCAAGAATGAGTGGATGACAGAAGAAATATTAGAGATGATGAAACAACGCAGACAGTATAAGATTAAGCAGGACCAAGTAGGGTACCAAAATATACACAGTCAAATTCGTAAAGAAATTATAGCGCTGAATGAGATCTAGATGATTACACTTTGCACCGAGGCTGAAAACCTATATAAACACGGCGACAGCTTCAATCTTCACAAGAAAATTAAGGAAATTGCTGGTGTCTTCAAGAAAAAAAAGTTAATGGTATACATAATGACCAAAATGAACTAATAACGGACCCTAGCGATATACTTAATACTTGGAAATTGTACACAGCCAATTTGTTCAATGACGACAGAACACAAAAATCACTACAACTAGGAGACCATTTGTATGGCCCAAGTATGTTCAAAGCTGAAATTGTACACGCTATCAAACTATTAAAAAGTAACAAAACCCCAGGACCAGATGATATGTACGCAGAAACAAACAAGTTGCTAATGAAGCAAACCTAGACATTATTGTCAAGCTCTTTAACGACATTTACGATACGCGCCAGATTCCAAAAGATTGGCTTCGCTCTACATTTATCGCCCTACCAAAAATACCACGTGCGAACTTCTGCAAGGACCACCGACTAATTAGCCTAATAAGTCACTGTTTAAAACTTTTTCTGAGAATACTGCACACTAGATTGTTTAAGAAATGTGAAGACGACAGTGGATGGAGTCAGTTTGGTTTTAAAAATGGACTTGGCACGAGAGAAGCGATCTTTAGTATGCAAACATTAATACAGAATTGTTTAGATCAAAGAAAGGATGTTTTGTCTGTTTCATTGATTATGAAAAAGCATTCGAAAAATGTAAAACACGAATTGATGATAAAATACCTACAAGAGTTGGGATTGGACAAAAAGGATATAAGAATTATCGCCAATCTGTATTAGAACCAGACAGCAACGGTACGTCTTCAAAATTTTAATGAAACAGAAGATTTCTCCATTAAAAAAGGAGTAAGGCAAGTTTGTATACTGTCTCCAATGCTGTTCAATTAAAACGTAGAAAAAGCCTTCGCAGAAGCAGTGGCAGACTCTAATAAGGGTATTAAAGTTACCGGCATATTTATTAATAACATCAGGTATGCCGATGATACAGCCATAGTGGCAGATAACATCGAAGATCTTCAATGTATTTTAAATGATCTAACTCTTGCAAGTGAAGCTCGGGGTTTAAAAATAAATATCAAGAAGACAAAAACAATGATTATAAGTAGAAATGATTACCCCAACGCATAGATATATGTCTCTGGAGAAATAATCGAACAGGTCAGGCAATTTAAATACTAATACTCGTTTGCTGAACGAGGGTTGGGACCCCGAGAATGAAATAAGGAGCAGATTTGAACAAGCCAGAAATGCTTTTTTGAGGCTTCGTAAGTTTCTGACTGATCGCAAATTGGACTTCAACATCCGATACAAGATGCTTAAGTGTTACGTGTGGCCTGTTCTCTTGTACGGAATGGAAGCATGGTCGTTAAAGGCCAGTTCCATTAACAAACTTGTATTGTTTGAAATGTGGTGCCTGCGTCGAATGCTTAGAATATCATGGACGGACAGGGTCAGAAATGAGGAAGTACTCAGAAGAGCGGGCTTACAGGATAGGGAACTTTTTAATTATGTAAAAAGTAAGAAGACTGCATAGTTGGGACACATATTACGAGGAGAAAGATATACTTTTCAGCAACTGATACTCGAACGAAAGATATAGGGTAGGAGAGGTCTGGGACGTAAAAAAATGTCATGGCTGCGCAATATTTGACAATGGACAGGAATCCACAGCTATGAAATGCTTCGCAATGCTGCTAAAAACAGAATTATTTAACAGAAATGCACGGCACCTTAAGAAAAAGTACTTGAGTTCGCTTTATATCCACTTTGGATTAAATTAAATACGAACCAAAACCTCCTCCTAATATTTTATTATTTCTTAGTCTATCTTCTAAGTAATAAAAAATTATTTTCATTTATTTTCACAAACATATGGTAGTCAAACATTTAAAACTAAAAAAATCTCGAAATATCCTCATTTTAATTCAGATTTAGCAAACTTATTATCGTCTATTTAACTAACAACTACGACAAACATACAAATCTGATGAAAACCTCAAAAACCGCTTTTCCGGCATTTCCCTATCTCTCAGACGAAAAATAATAAAATTTCCCAATCGCTGTTCATCCTTCGCTATGAACATTCAGCAACTCGAGATGATAAAATGACCCTTTGGGCAAATGTTATCTAAAGAGCAACCAATCAGATATCACTACACGCATCGCTTCGCTTACACGACGAAAAACCAAAAAAATGAAAATAAAACACTCCTTGAGATAGGAAAAATCTGTATGTCGAAATGCATAACAGGCTGGCATAAATGTGGGAAAATACGTCTCAAAGAAAATATGTACGGGTGGTTTCGCTTAAAACGATGTATAGAACTTCTTCGAATCAATTGAATTTGTTATCGAATATGTACAAACAAAATTTAATAAATTAAAATTCTTTTTTTTTATTTTTTAAAGAATTTATAAGGTGATTAGCGGGAATACAGTGTATTCACGCTATGTACATTATTTTTGCGTGTCTTTCAAACATCAGCTCTGCATTATAAAATTTTAATACTGGTTGACTGAAAGCACGTTTATTGGTGAAAACCATTACCACTATTTTAGATACGGAAAATTTAAAATCTGTACTGTAGGACCATTCTTCAAGTTGCTTTAGAAAATTCTGTAAGGATTCCGATATTAGAGAGGGATCATGTATAGCTATTATAGATCAGTTACTGAGGGTTTTTACCTCCGAATTCTTTATAACTGAATCGATTCATTTGAAATTTTGTGTGTTGGTAAATAATTACTCAAGAAACAAAAGTTATATAGTGCCGATGTGCGCTTCCACCCTGGGGGTGTTTGCCACCCCTTTACGAGGGTGGAAATTTTTTCACTCAAAATTCTTTCAATCATGAGTTCACAAAACTCGACTCGTCGGTCTGGATCATGATCGCTTAGTTCTTGAAAAATTGTGTTTTGTACGAGTAAAACTTATGTATTTAAATGGGAATAAGCCACAATTAAAGGTTAAATTACGTTTATTGACGTTTCAATTTCCACTTCGGAAATCGTTCTCCTTTTTCGAACGATTTCCGAAGTGGAAATTGAAACGTGAATAAACGTAATTTAACCTTTACTTGTGGCTTATTCCCATCTAAATAGTAATTACTTTAAAATGCCACAAGAAAATAGCTTCAGAACAATATGAAAACTTATGTAATTTCAACACCTTTCTAACCGACTCATGTGAAAGTCCTGTCATTGCAGATACGTGACGTGTTGATGCAGTAGGCTCTATTGCAAAATGTCCAAGGAACTAAATTTGGGATGCTTCGTTCAGTAATCTTGGGGCATCCCTTTTTTATTTTGCACTGATCTTGTTTCTCTAAACTTCTTAATTAAATCGCGGACGTACACGTGACTTATATTTTTGTCCGGATGCCTTTCATGAAATATTTGAGCTGTTCGTAATAACACTGGTTCTGGGAGGTAAATATGAAAATGATCTCCACGCGTACTTATATACTGTAAACCATCGTGACAACTTCAGCTGAATGACAGTACCGATCGTACAAATGATTAAAACTATTACTATATGATAGTAATAGTGATATTTAAAATATCATGTATATAAAAGTAATGATATTTAAAATTCTCAAATAAACCAAAGATTATTGAATCTGACAGAACCCAAAAAACAGATGTTTTCAGCTTGTTTTGCAAAAACGGCAAAATTAGGTTTGTGTTTAACAAAAAAAAATTCAAAATACAAATAAAAAAGTCATAGTAAGCTATCTGATATTAACACCCTGTATAATTATTAAACAATAATTATACATGGTCATCAACGGAAACAACAAAAACCTCATTATATTTTCCATTTAAGCCAAAGCTTCACAATTATTACTTCACGCTGTGGGTTGATGAGGGTTCTCTTTCATGTCATTTTAGTTCCTCCTTACTATCCTAGAAACGGTTTCAAGCATTTTTCGATATCAGCTTGCTACACTGTATATCATCAACTGTGTAATTGTTTTGATTTATTTTTCATTTATATTCCTATTTTAACTATTATCTTTTTTATGTTTTATCATTTTCCTATTATCTGCTGATTTTGACGGCTAGCTTTTGTGGTCTCATATTGATTTAAGTAAGTTTATAATTTTGTATACATTAAATAAACTAACCCAAATGCTTTAGTATTTTACGAAGCGAGAATTAATTTCAAATGAACAAGTGACACAAACACGTTTAACTAAATTCGCAGCGGTCTGTTTTAATTATTACCTATTTTACAATTAACGTTTCAAACAATTTCGAACAAAGGTAGATGTGAACATAGATTTAAATAAATGACCAAAAAATAGTACTATACCCCAATATATTCCAAATCGAATGGAAATGCAAACATAGATACAGGAACTTCCATTAGTATGGGTAAATAAAACATTTAAAGCTAATGCTTTGCAACTGTGTATTCAGGAAATAGATACAAGTTTTAAACTATTTTTTGTTGACTTGGAATTTTATCTTCTAAATCTAAAACTTTACCTGAAAGTTAAAATCTTCAGGCAAATATACCGATAAGACAAATCCAGTTTGCCTTATCGGCGGTAATTAGTGTATTTTATTTCGATTTAACAGTGTAATTTAGAAAAGCGATGTTTAGACAAGTTTTTTACTTGCTTTCATTAGGTATATTATTAAATAAGTATAAATTATATATAGTTTATACAAAGTACATACATACCAAAGACTGGTTTTACTGGTCTGCTGGCCGTCTAACTCAATGGCTCTAAATACAATTTTGATAGCAAAACCAGTTAAAGAAGGGATAGAATACGAGGTTATTGTCTGTGTCTACATAAGCAGTACAAGTGAACACAATGCTCCTATAGTTTCTAACTTAACGGTGACCATTCGAAGTGCTAACAAATAACATTCTAGCAACGACATCCCTCTCATACGTAACTGTTGCAAAATCTACATCGAAACCATCTTTTCCAAAAAAAGAACTAAGAGCAATAGTTCCCCACGCTAGAGTTAGTTGAAGCCATTGGTGATGTCTTATTTTAAGTATTTAAAAACTTATCTTCCCAATTAAAAAACGGTAATTTAGAACATTTCTTCATATATTCTTCATGCACTGGCAGAAAATGCAGTAAAGAGTTTTGGTTTTAAATAGCCTTCCCCGTGTTATTTCTTAAAGCTGGCATTCCAGGTGATGGATACTTCCACATCTTTGGCTTCTGCCCTCTAGTGTGTATTTTTTTTTGTTTACCCACTGATAATTTTGAGCTTCGCACCTTTTTATTAATTGCTTTTGAAGGTAAAGATAATAGAGCTTTTTTGTATACGGACAAGATGGAATGTTTCGTGTGCGAGAAGTCAGATCCTGTTACTTTTAATTGCTCCAATACTTCATTTGACAATTTTTTATCTTAAAATCCTACTCTTTCTTAAAACCTTACTTCCACTACCAAATCAACGCCACAGCAACAAAATACATCTTCCCTCTCATACTAAACTGTGTCAGTCTCAAATCAGTTATCTTTCTTTCTCCCTTGAATATTGCGAAAATGACACAATATCTGAAGAGTCATATGTTTACTTTTCCCCCTTTTACAGTAGAGTTTGACTTGTATCATCTATAAGCGATCAAGACCTTTAATCTGGAGAAAACTCTGCCTCCCAAAATCTCTTAAACAAACATTTCCTAGTTTCTTGAGCCAAACAAATTTAAGACATTCTATTACAAAAAAAGAAACAAAAACTTAGTTCTTCTGTCGACCCCAATCTATCCACTTACTTGAAACAAGCAATTTATAAACTATAAACAAAACCCAGAAGCGTTAGTAGTCCCTCCTGATAATATAATTGCCTTTATCAAAAATGATTACGGTAGCTGTGACACTGTCTCATTAAAATTCATAACAGATATTAAATGTCTTATTCTAACTCTCTTCTTCTTCTTAAAGTGCCTATCCGTTCCGGATGTTGGCGATCATCACGGCTATCATTACTTTGTTTATTGCAGCGCGGAACAGTTCAGTGGTAGTCGTGTTATACCACTTTCGTAAATTTTGAAGCCAGGAAATGCGTCTTCTTCCCGGTCCTCTCTTACCATTTACCTTCCCTTAGAGAATCAGCTGGAGAAGGCCGTAACGTTCTTGATTTCTCATTACATGTCCTAGATATTCCAAATTTTTAGTTTTGACGGTCATGAGAATTTCACATTCTTTCCCCATTCTACGCAGGACCTCTACATTAGTAACTCCGTCAACCCAGGATATACGTAAGATGCGCCTATAACACCACATTTCGAAAGCTTCAAGCCGATTCATAGATGCAACAGTCAGTGTCAACGTTTCCATTCCGTAGAGCAGAACTGTGAATATGTAGCAGTTTAATAGACGGCATTTTGTTTTTAATAATATGTCTCGACTGTTGAAAATGGTTCTCATTCTAACGAATGCTGCTTTTGCTTTTATTATTCACTGTTTAATTTCTGTTGAGTGGTCCCATTGGCTATTTAAATTGGTGCCTAGATATGTATATTGCTTGACTCTTTCGATATTCTGTTGGTTGATTGTAAGTTGAGTGTTTAGTATTGGTTTTTTACTAATTGTCATAAATTTAGTTTTCTTTATGTTAAGAGCTAGTCCGTATCTGTTGCTGACCTCTGTTATGCGATTTGTTAATATCTGTAAGTCATTCAGATTATTGGCAAAAACTATAGTGTCATCTGCATATCTCATGTTATTCAACCATTCACCGATTAGTATTCCTTTCGCACAACCGTCTAAAGCTTCCTTAAATACCCATTCAGAATAAATATTGAACAATAATGGAGACAAAATACAGCCCTGTCGTACTCCACGTTCTATTGCAATTTTATCAGTTAACTGGTCTTCTATTTTGATTTTGGCCGTTTGATTGTAGTAAATGTTTCTGATAATTCTAAGATCTTTGTTGTCAATTCCAATTTCTTGCATTAGAGTCATTAATTTGTCATGTTTTACTCTGTCAAATGCCTTCTGGTAATCTATAAGGCATACGTATATGTCACAATTCACATCCCTGCATCTCTGAAATAGCCCCTGTACAGCAAAAAGGGCCTCCCGTGTTCCCAGAGCATCACAAAATCCGAATTGTGTTCTTGTTAGTTATTCCTCACATTTTGTATATATTCTTTTGTGAATGACCTTTAGAAATGTTTTAAGTAAATGGCTCATAAGGCTTATAATTCTATAGTCTTCGCACTTTCTCGCATTGGATTTTTTTGGAAGATTTATAAAAGTTTACACTAACCATTTTTGGGGAATTATGCCTGTATCATATATATTGTTAAATATATTTGTCAACCATTTTATGCCATCATAGTCCATAAGTTTTAAGAATTCTGAGTGAAAATTATCAGGGCCTACTGCTTTACCATCTTTGGTGCTTTTGATGGGATATTTTACTTCTTCGACTGTAAATGGTGGTCCAGATTCGCAATTGGTGTTTGTTGTAATACCAGTGTTACTTCGTATATATTCAAAAGTTTTTTTCACGTATTTAATCCAAATATCCCTTTTATGCTCTATTTCCATTACTATGTTTCCCTGAGTATCTGTCAGAAATCCAGTGATCTTCTTTAATCTTTTTATGGAGGTTAAATGAATCATGTTTTTGTTGTAATGACTCTATCTCTGTACATTTCGAGCTAAACCAATTTTCTTTTGCTATTTTAATAGCCCTTTTTATTTCGTTATTTATGTTGTAGTAATTCTTATTATCTTTAGCGTTTCTTCTGTCTTTCATCATACATAGAATCTCCTCCGTCATCCATTCCTTTTTATTTGTTCTTTCAGGTTTTCTAAAACTAAAATACATTCTTCAATAGATTATTCTGAAAGTATAGGCTGTCCTAACAATCCCCAGTATGCTTGTGATAAAGAATATTATTTGACCGATAGTTCACAAACCTCGTAAAAATCCAAACATTCTTCATATTAATCTTAGCCTTCACACTGATACAATGAAACTGTCCTAGATTTTATTCTTATCGTCCACACTTTAAATGGTTTGTTTCAGAGTTTTTTTATGACCTTCTAGGCCTACAAGAAACAAATTTTAATAATAAATATTCCGGATAACTTAAATTTACTGACTACCACTATTTCCACTGTTATTTTCTACAAAGAATTTTCGATAAACACAAGCCTCGAAGTCAAAGCCATTACAGCTTGGTGTCCTTACAAAATTATAATTTGTTGCATATTGTTGCCCTCCAAACTATTGTTAAACAAATTCCAATCTTGATGATTTAACTTCTCAGATTCCTACAATTTTTTTAAGCAGGTGTCTTTAATACACACAATACTATGTGAGGCTTCGAAAACACAATTAAAAGAGGCAAAACAATCAAAAAATTCCTGAATAATATAAATATAAGCAAGAAGCAGATAGTTTCTCTTCGATAGATTTATCTTTTTATAATCCCAGATAATTTCTTTTACTTTCGTAATACACATTAAACAGCCTCCAGATAGTAAAATATACTAGTAATCATCTCTCTATTCACATCTCTGACAAGTAAAAAATTCTTTTATGAATTATAACCAAATGAAAAATCGCTCAAGCACACTAGAAACTTCTCAGCACCACTATTAAGGAAAAGGCTATGAAATATTTTTCAACAATGGCAAAAAGATATAAATATAAAAAGACTAATAAATAACTGTGTAACTAAATCTACTAAGAAATGTATTGGTAAATGCGTAATTGAGCCTTCCAGAAAACACATTCCCTCGTAGAGTGAATCGTACAAAATAGCAGTCAAATAATGTAAATATGTATTAAATCAATTCCGTAAGACCCGTACTACCATGGACCTAATAACCTTTTAAAAAGTTAGAGCCAGTTTTAGGCGTATTTTAAAGGAAAGTAATCCCCGACCAAGCAGCGGCGATACTGGAGGGTGTAGTGGGTATGCCTTAGGAAAGCATACCTTATAAAATACTACAATCGGGATACGCAGTCCCTCTCTTGTTAGTCAACAGCTTCGGGTGGACGAACTGAGAAGAGAATAAGGGCACCCCCTTGTCCCTGGAATAAGAAATTGTCACAAAAGGCGGATGAGCCGATAAACGGCCAACATCATGGAGATATAATAGGCAACGGAAAAACACTATAGTAAAGATCCCTAAGGATATTCCAAGAACAATCGTCATGTCAAGCAATAAAGACAAAATAACAGTTACTGATCATGGATTCGGACCCCAAGATCCGGCAGAGGAAGATCATAGGGCTTCCCTGGTCACCAACAAGTGAAATCAATATAAAAATTCTCTTAAGTTAAATAAACAAAAAATTGAAATATGCACGTGGAATGTTAAAACGGTATATGAAGCAGGAAAGCTTAGAAACCTCTTACTTGAAGTGGACAGACTCGATATTTCTGTATTAGGAGTCTGCGAAACAAGATGGCCAAACAACGGGCAGTACAATTCTCAAGACTATCGGATTTATTACTCTCATCATGGGGGACTTCAATGCAAAAGTGGGATCAGAAAGCACTCTCAATATTACTGTAAAGTTCGGTCTAGGACAACGCAATGAAAGAGGAGAACGGTTGGTGCAGTTCTGCCAAGAGGAAAAATTTGTAATTATGAGTACATGGCTTTGTTTACCAAAACGTAGACTATATACTTGGAAGTCTCCAAGCGATCGAGGAGACAATATTGTAAGAAATAAAATTGATTATATAATAGTCAATGAACGATTTAAAAGCATAAAATCGGTCAAGACTTACCCATGTGCCGATATTCGGTCAGACCATACTCTACTGTGCTCTACAATCACAGTTAAGCTAAAGAGAGTCTGTGAAAATCAGAAAACCTTCAAAATATTACTAGATGCACTCTAAGACCTATGCACTCTAAATAAGGTTTCTCGAGAAATTAACGACAAGTTCCACGAAATTAGACTAGAAGATACCAACAACATAAATAATTGCTGGGAACAAATAAAAACGACAATAACCACTGCATCTCGAGAAAATCTTCTAAGACGACCAACAGTTAAAAATGACTGGATAACACAAGACATCTTAGATCTAATGGACGTTCGGAGGCAGTATAAATCCATAAACAGAAAAAAATACAATGAAATACATAAAGAAATCCAAAAAAGAATTAAAGTAGCAAAAGACCGATGGCTACAAGAATCCTGTTTAGAAATTGAGAAACTGGAGCAACAACACGACAGCTTCCATTTGCATAAAAAACTAAAAGAATTAACAGGCAAAAGCAGAACTTATGGGCAAAATATATTACAAGACTCTGGTGGTAAAATTTTAAGTGATAAAAAAGAGCGCTGTACCGAGTGGGAAAATTACATAATAGAATTATTTAACGATGACCAAAGAATCTACCAAGAAATAACATCTAACCGAGATACAGGCCCACTGATTCTAATCTCAGAAGTTCAGAAGACTATCGACCAAGCGAAACGAAGGAAGGCTTCTGGTCCTGACGAAATACCTGCAGAATTGTTAAAACTATTAGATAATGAGAGTGTTATCACATCCTTCTTTAATAAGATATACAGCAGCGGCAAATTACCAGACAACTGGTTAGAATCGATATTTATAACTATTCCCAAGAAAAAGAATGCCAGACAGTGTAGCGACTATCGACTTATCAGTTTAATGAGTCACACGCTCAAAATTTTTATGAAAATATTGCATTGTAGCATATATAAACTTTTTGAGGGGATAACTGGTGTTGTGCAGTTTGGTTTCCGAAACGGTATGGGTACTCGAGAAGCTCTTTTTTGCATGCGAATACTCTTACAAAAGAGCATTGAGTTTAGGAAAAATATTTACGTATGTTTTATAGATTTCGAAAAAGCCTTTGATAGAGTACCACATACATTATTATTTCAATGCTTAGACTCAGTTGGTCTGGACACGTATGACATTAGATTGCTTAAAAATCTTTACTACAATCAGACCGCTTGTGTTAAGGTGGACCGAGAGGTTTCAGCTAAAGTTTCTATTAAGCGTGGTGTCAGACAGGGATGTGTTATGTCACCAATGTTGTTTAATGCCTACAGTGAACCAGTTTTTGAAATAGCGTTAATCGCCGCGAAGGTGTTAAGATTGGTGGTGAAATTATTAACAACATCAGATACGCCGATGACACCGCAATAATGGCAGAGAGTCTAGAAGATCTTCAAACCCTGTTGAATGCTGTAAACAACGAATGCACTGAAAAGGGCTTAACAATCAACGCAAAAAAAAAAACAAAATGGATGGTGGTCGGAAAAATTAATATCGAAGACTCAGTACTAAGATTAGATAACAAAATCCTGGAAAGGGTGGAACACTTTAGATATCTGGGTAGTTGGATTGACTGCAGGGTTGAAAGTGACGAGGAAATTTCGACCAGAATAGAACTCGCACGGAAAAACTTTATTAATTGGCGTTCTGTATTATGCAGTAGAAGTCTGTCGTTGACCACACGTCTAAGAGTATTGAAGTGCTACGTCTGGTCCACTTTATTTTATGGATGTGAAACCTGGACAACAAAAATAAAAAATCTTAATAAATTAGAAGTGTTTGAGTTATGGTGTTACCGTCGCATGCTCAGAATCCCGTGGACAGCACACATATCTAACGAACGCGTGCTAGAGACCGTGCACAAAGAGCGAGAATTGATCAACATCATCAAAATGAGAAAGGTCCAATACTTCGGTCATATAATGAGAGGACCTAAATATCGCTTACTCCGGTTAATCATTTAGGGCAAAATCGAAGGAAAACGTTGGGTCGAAAGAAAACAACTGTCCTGGCTGCGTAACATTAGACAATGGACAGGTCGAACAGTCGAGGAACTGTTTCATCTAGCTGCCGACTGAGAATCTTCATAAGTTTGTCAATATGACGATAGCCAACGCTTATAGAATCAGTACGTTGGTTCAATTGCAAAAGACACTTCACCCCCGCAAATGTGGTCAAAGATAAGACGTATTAAAGGTCATAATACATCCAGCAAAATTGCCGCTATCTCCCAGCATGATCAAATAATTACCGATAATCAACATATTGCATATATCTTTGACTCGTACTTTCCAGATAAATCAAATATTACGAATCTTCCCAATAACTCAAATACCAACATATCCAGCCCCAAAATGTTTTCTTTATTTTAAAATTAAAAAAATCAGCTGCCAGCCCAGACGATATCCTATCAAAAATCTTAAAAAATCTTCTTCGAGACACACATCTTACCTATTTAAGTTTTATAATAAGATCTGGTCTCAAAACAGTTCCCAACGTTCGGGCGACAAGCAACTACAATTCCTATGAGAAAGAATGACTGATATTTAAATCTAAAATTATATAGGCGAATTTTTTTGACTTATTTACTATGTAAATGTTCCTCCTGCTATGCCTAAGTAAAACCAGAGTTCTTATCTAGTTTCCACTTTACGTAATGCATATTAAACTTGAACGAATGATTATCCTTATAATAATTACACTCTCCATTTTTAAAACTTAAAAAGACAAATACCGAAAAATATAAAATAGGAACCTAATATTACAACTTACCTGCATATTACATATTCTATGTCTTATATGATTTCCTCTGCATTTTCCAACTGTGCAAGTCCTTAGTTGGTGGCTTACACCACCATCGCATGATCTTGAGCAAGGAGACCATTCCGACCAACTGGACCAACCTTCAGATATGTCATTTGCTTCTTCCAGCTGCGCGGATAACGCCTGCAAATATATAAAATATTAGCACGTTATCTTATCTACTTACGTCCATTTTTTGCAAATTTAATTTTATATAATGTTCGCATAGAATAGTAGTTTTTTATGGGCCTCACACATTCAGTTGTGTAAAAATCCCAGATGTAGGGAGTAAACTACATAAAAAATTTAATCTGATAGTTTTATAAAAACAACAGATGTCCATGCGTTTTGTTGTAAAACCACCACTTGTCTCATCTTAGTTAATGGTCATCGCTAAGCGTGAATGATCTTGTCTATAAATTTATGAGTTGCGTACGTTCTTTGGTATTGACAGGTGATGTTTGATTCTTTTGTATTAGAAAACTAGTTTAGCATGGCGGAAACTGTTCAACACAACACCTCTAATCTTATAGATGATAGCATTTGTGAAATTCGAACTACAGGTTAACCACGAACACAAAAAAAAAAGTTTATCGAAGGAAAAGCATAAAGCAAGCTAAAATACGTTGCTGACAAAATGCATAAAGGTAATAAGGAACAAAAGCAAACATTTTGTTAATGCTTATAACTTTAATCTTGGTTGTAGATGTAAACGTTACCGATGCTTGTATGTAATAAAACAGGGACAACGTTCTGACGAAGCCTAGGAACAAGACGCGTTTCCTGGTTGAAGAACCTGAGAGAGTGGTTTGGTTGCAGCTCAAGGCAATTGTTCAGAGCAGCTGCCTCGAAGGTCAGAATAGCCATGATGATTGTCAACCTTCGTCGCGGAGATGGCACTTAAAGAAGAAGAAACGTTCTGACTTACGGAACATGTTTAATAATATAAAGACCAAAGATAAGCAGAATTCATATTTATCACACCTCATTAGCATTACTTCTGTTCAGAGACGACGCAGTCGTATTTCACAAACTGCTTTACCTAACCACAGTACTACTAGTGACAGTGGAAATGAAGATACAAACAAAGCTCGACATCAACAAGGTTCACCACATGTAGCTTTTTATATGTATAAAATTCGACTACCGGGAAAAGACGTAAGTATTTGTGCCAAAGCTATTCGTAGTATTTTCCTCTAATTAGAAATAGCTCAGAAATGGGTTAATGTTCCTCAAAAGATGCCCGGGGCAAGCATACAAATAGATCCAAGAAGACACACCCTGCTGATATAGAAAACATAATAGGTCACAGTTCTTCATTCAAAGTCCGCCAGCCATTATACACGGAGACTGGACAAAGAAATTTATCTACCATCAGAGTTAATTGTAAAAAATATGTACAGATCCTTTAAAGAACTTCACTCACAGTTCAAGTTTTCCTACTTTGTTTATTATAATAGATTTTAAACTCGATTTAATACATCTTTTGCGCTTACCCCAGCTGTGACTTTTGTATATTATGTCATAAAACTGAAACCCAACTCAAACTACCGAATATCGATGAATCAACAAAAAAGGAAGTACTTTAAGTGAGAAACCTTCGTTACGCTAAAGGAAAGGCATTTTATGATTTAAAACGAAAAATTAAACATAAATGTCAGCATAGTAATAATGTATCTGCAATAGCTTTTGACTTTAAACAAAATCTTCCGCTACCAAATTCGAACAGGGTAAGTCTGAGAGAGATGGACCACCGGGAGAAATGGACCAATCCATTATTTCCGAACTGTGATGCTCGAGCGCTACCATCGTTTATTGTGAGTATGCTTCAGATACAGTAAAGACATGCTGTTAGTTGTGTGGTGTTGTTGTTAATATTTGTCGAGAGAAACGTCATTGTCTGTTTTGGTAATTCCAAAAGTTTTAGTATCATAGTTTTAGTTTTCAGTTTAAGTTTACGTGATATCGATGTAGGATTCTTATAGCGATTGTAGCGCGATGTCACGAGGTATGTGGAAGAGTACTTTAAGTTACTCGAAAGTATTATTTTGAAAAACAATTTGGTTGAAAAGCCAGGGCACATTTTTACCATGGACGAAACCAGGCTCCAAGTGAACAACAAGCCAGGAAATGTTGTTGCCATTAAAGATTCCAAAAATGTAACTTCCATCACATCAAGTGAAAAGGGTGAAACCGTTTCTGGTCTAGCTTGTGCTAACGCTGAAGGTACATTTCCTCCGCCATACTGCATAATAAAGGGCAATAACTTGAAAGTTGAGTTCATGGTCACAAAAATCTTCTTATGTCACTAGTAAAATTTTTCTGCACTGGTTAAAAAGTCATTTTCAACCTAGAAAATCAGCCGGGAAGCCCTAGGAAGTCCTAGTGTACACGGAGCAAGAAGGAATCATTTTGATGAGCATTTCACTCCATACTGTGCACTGGCTACAACCTTTGGACCGATCCTTTTTCAAATCACTTAAGTTCTACTTTTATAGTGCTTGTAATTATTTTATTACAAACAATTCATCCAGAAAGATCAATCGTCTGCAGTTTGGAAAATTTCTCATCTCTGCATTGAGCAAAGCTGTAAGTTTACAAAACGGTGTAAGTGGATTTCAAGCTTGTGGCATAGTCCCTCTAGATATATCTGTAATACCAGCCTACTCCTACTTAGAACCCGATTGCTCCTGTGCAGTGCCCATTGTCCAAGTATTAGCGCACCCTCTCGCTAGTGCACCAACCGGCGAAGTTGATCCTGTTGCCTCCAATACAGAACTTATCGGCCAACACGTCAATGCTATGTGTTGCACCAGTGTGCCAACAAGTGACACTGTTTAGCAAGAACTCAATTTGATGTTCCTAGTATCATCAATACTTGTAGTAGCCTTACACCGTCAAAAATGACTCCTTCTAAACTTCTAGAACATATATCACCCGTCCCTTCTCTCACACAGAAAGTAACCGTTAAGAGATGTTTGACAACTGTTTCAAAAGTATTAAATTCAGCTCAGAACATTGCTGTTGTGAAAAAGAAGGCAGTTAAGCAAGCAATGAAAGATAAACAAAAAAAGAAAAAGAAACAAGATCAACTGAGAAAAAAATTGAATCAAAAAAGAAGTTTCTCAAGCCAAAAAAGGAACCATCTGGCAAAGTGACATAGTTTAAAAGTTCAGACTCAGAAAGCTATAATTCTGAAGATCTAGTCCAAGATGACGGTGTGTCAGTAGAAGAATGGGACGAAGATGAATGTGTAAGATGTGGAGAGGCTTACAATGAAAATACAAAAAAAGAAGACTGGGTAAAGTGTGTACAGTGTTCTCGGTGGTTTCATAAAGGTTGCTCTAGATTTGGAGTAAAATGTGACTTTTGCGGTACCAGAGAAATAATGTTACAAAAAGGGAAGTTTCCCATTAATAGGAAGATTGTGGTCAAGAAAGCAAAAGACTAGACTTGTTTGTTTTTTTTATTTGGTTATTGTAACATTTATTATTATGTAAAATATACATATTTTTATCTGTATAATTGGTTTGTAGTCATTGATCCTACTTTTTACCCCTGGTCCATATCTTCCAAGCTACTGATCCATCTCACCCAGATACGTCCGGGTGAGATGGACCATGCTAAATTTTGGAGAAAATACAATATAGCCTTTATTAATAATATAGAAAGTAAACTCTTAAGGTTATAAAACTAAATTATTTACCAAACGCTTAAAAAATAATGTTAATAAGTTGACAAATATAATTTTAGTGAGCGTTCAAAGAAATGTGGTCCAACTCTCCCGGACTAACCCTATAAATAAAGTTTTCTACAGCAGACAACTTTGGTACTATGTATTTGGTGTACACCACTTTGGAGGCAATGATGTCCATATGTATACATATTATAAAGGAATGGATAAAAGTGGTCAAAATAAAGTAACTTTCATTATCTAATGAATATAAGATATTTATCTTATTATCTATTTATCTTATTATCTAAAAGATCATATACTTGGTAAAATGGATTAAATAAGGTTTTTCTCTGATAAATAGTTACCCGGGTCAAAACAAAAGCCACATCTTTATCTGCTTTTCATATATCCTGGTGCATGTACTGAAATTGCTTCCAGAATATCCAATAATCGAATCTGTATATACCTAACATATTTAGACTTTGTCGATAATCTTTTAAAATCGTATCCAAGACTGGTTTCTCCTACTAAAAGAATAATAATCTCAAACATTTGCCCTGAGCACTACCTTAGAAACCCATGACATGGGTTTCTTTGTTACTCTTTCAGTAAAATATGTGATATATACGCACTTGTCACATTTTGTCAAGAAAAAGTCACTAAAATTAATATTCTTTATTTCAGAACGGATTAGATAGGATTCATAATTAGTCGACAGATCGACAGATATTGGATTCAAATTTTCCCCTCCAAATCTAGAGTTATCCAATTTAGTAGAAGATATAATTATCATTCTCCTGTTATTTGCCTAAACAGAGTCTCACTCAAACTTCTTGATTACCATTAATTTTTAGAAGTTACTTTTGACACATGACTAAAAGGAACTGTTTAAACAGAACAAATTATTTAAAAACACTAGCCCACCACAAATGGGAAGCTAAAGAAAAAATCTTATTAAGAATTTATACAGCTTGTATTCCCTCCAGATTAGATTATTGCAGCATGCTCTATATAACTGCCTGCAATAATTATTTCAAATCAGTAAGTTCAATACAAACAACCTCTTTACGTATATATTTCAGTGCATTTAGATCTATCCACTGAAAGCATGTGCATTAAATCTTTTATACGAGGTCAGCTTCTACCCTCTTCTTATTTCACTAGAGTTTCAGCCATGGACCAAAAAGCTACCTACTTTCAACACTAGCCTAAATCTACGTGAAAAAGAAGAAACTTCTAGCCATTTTCTTAGACCAGTATTTAAGGAAGCAATAAATACCAAACAATATAACCAAATTATTTAAAGTGACGCCTGGAAAAATAAAGAAATTACTGGCTGTACTGTCTGTACCGAAAATCAGCCGATCATGACTCTCAGCCACTTGTAGTATTCCTACTGCAGAATGAGAATCATTAAAGCTCCTAAAAGGACTATACCTAATATCTCTAGCAATATGCACTGATGTCCTTTCTTCATCTCATTCCATTACTAACATATACTCATTAAATCCGATAGTCCAAAAAATTATCTGTCATCTACATCACACCAGAGGAACATCAATAACCATTCTTTGGACCCCATCTCATGTCGAAGTCAGTGGAAATAAATCCGCAGATATAGCAGCAAGAAAAGCAAGTTGTTCTGACTTACGCCTAGAAAAAATTTAACTTCATTACAATCTAACAGCAACTATAAAACAAAAAATTCTGAAAACATGGAAACTCACTGGAATAGACAAAACAAAAAACTGCGTATGATCCAGCCCTTTTTACTCATCTAAGATACCTAAAATGATAAGGAGGAACAAAATCATCATTCGAACAATTCGTATAGGTCACACATGCCTCACCTATGGATATCCTATGACTTCCGAAAATCCACCTGCTTGCGAACATTATGATTCTCATCACTTTATAGTAGAACACTTACTCATAAAGTGTAGTTATTATAGATTTTATAGACTAGCACATAATATAAATAATTACCGCAATCAGATACTTAGTTCGCCAAATGTTTATAGTACTATATTTGACTTTTTAAAACATTGCTGATTATAAATATCATCTTATATAACAAATATTGTAAAAAAATATTGTAATAGTGTTCGTTAAAAAGCAAATATTGTAATAGATTATAGCGATTTGTGATGTAAGAGACTTTATTGAAATAACTCTAATGTGACTTACTGCATTTAACTTTAATGTAATACAACAGACGTTTTTGTACTCGTGCCAGTGGCCGTAGCTGTCGAGACACGTTAATTTCAATAAAAAAAATTAACAACTATTTAAAATCGATAAGATTATGTAACTGGCTGTATGGCAAACTGCCGAAGCCATAAAAAAATAAAAAAAAAAAAAAAAAAAAATCGATAATAGCTATCGAGTCGACTTTTAGAAAATTGGTGGAGGAATTATTACTATTAAAAACTCCTTTATATCGCTATTATCTCTAAAAATAAACCGTAAATACTTTTGGCTTTCTGGAACAGTGCATTTTTTTGCAAAGTTTACAATGTAGAAAAATAATTATGTGATATTTAAACTATTGTATTACAAATAACTTAAAACTTTTAACTTAGTCTATAAAATGCTGGATGCGGCGGGTATAACAGAGATGACTAATAGTCATAAATTGAGTAAATTTTTAAGTTGTCGGCTCTATGCAATAGAGGCACAACACAAAAACTAGTAATTTTTCAAAACAGATAAACAGAGGTTTATCATTTTTAGAACAGAGGTTTAAAGGTTGTGTCCCAATAATTTTGTCTTATTTGTTTTACTACAATGGATTCGGATGAAAATTCGAAAGAAAAAAATTAATTTTGGTTTATTTGAGAGAACGTTAGGTAGACTTTAATAAATTGTAACACAGACTTTTAAATTCAACCCTTATTTTGAGTTGTGCCACTATTGCTCATCAACATTTTGTCTTTCAAGACTAATTAAGGCAAAGACAAAACTGACATTTCTTTTGATATTTCTATTAACTGATATAAAGGTTCAATAAATAATACTACAAGTTACTTGAATGAGAAAATGTGTTTACTAACAACTATAAGAAGAACGAAATAAAAAAGTATATTATTAATAATAATAGAAAAGTCATTACCTATAAAGCTAATAGATTCTATTATCATTCACTTAATTCACTACCTTTTATACCATCATTAACACCTAAATTATTACAAACACTAAATGTTATTGACAATATAAAAATAGCAACAAAGAACATCAAAACTATTTCATCTTTAAATTCCAAAACTGAATATCCTATAGACAAATTTGAAAAAACGAATGTAGTATACAGCATTAGTTGTACTCAGTGTGAAGCTGAGTATGTTGGTGAGACCGGAAGAAATCTTCCAAATCGCATTATTTCTCACAAAAGTGATTGCAGAATTAAAAAACCATCTTGTGCTTTGGCAGAGCATGTAATCGATAAAGACCATATTATGGATTTTGATAACATTAAAATTTTATGCAGTGAAAGTAATAAATTGAAAAGGACTTTTTTGGAAATGGTCTGTATTAGCAAGTGATAATAGTAGTATAGCAAGCGGGGTTCAAACGCACTTTGGTAACCTGTCCATCAGGGTCTCCGATGCGAAGGTATCGATGCCATGATTTGACCTTGGGGGTGTACAAGAAGTACAAGAAGTGATCGACAATGACCAGAGGGTTGTAAGAACTGGTCGCTTATCGCTTGATCTCTTCTTCTTCTCTCCCGAAGAAGTGATCAACAATGACCAGAGGGTCGTAAGAACTAGTCGCTTATCTCTAGATCTCTTCTTCTCAGCCGAAGAATTGTCACCTACGTTACCTGTATGTTTTTACACCTGTCTCACTTGTCTCTTCTTTGTCTTACCTGTCCTGAAGAAGTAAAAGAATCGGTCGACAATGACCAGAGGGGGTGTCTTTGAGTGGAACGGACCACCTTGTATGTCGAGTGCAAAACTCATCGCTTATCGCTTCATCTCCTCTTCTTTTAGTTAAATTTGTACAGGGTGATTGAAATAAATGAGTATTGAGACTTGGAAATTTTTTTTTGGTAGTGGCGAGTCAAAAAATAACTTGTTGTGTACAGACTTGCTTAGTCGTATCTAGCCTAGCCTAGCCTAGCCTAGCCAATGTCGTTTTTACTCTTGAAATTTAAGGAAATTAAAGAAAAAACAATGTACCAAATATAAAAGTTTATTTATAAACGATGATATAATTCATAATACTGATAAATTGCTATATTATTCCATAGGTTTGTTTTTACGTCTTGCCAATACGACCACGTCACCTGGTCAATATACTTTGCCCAAATTAATGCATCTCTGTGCAGTGGATGTTCATCAGGTATTTGGGCATTGTAATTGCTTTTATAATTAAACACCTCCTCCGATAAGATTTCTTCTTTAATTATAAGAATTCCCATACCCGAAGCTGGTATCGGTAGGTGGATTAAAGGCTGAAATAAAGAAAAAAAATTAATCAATAATAATTGAATATTTGTTACCAGTATACCTTTATGAATCAGACATAGTTTCATAACAATACAATGTAGTAGGTTCAGCGTCCATGTGGACGTCTAAGGATCTTGTACAAAAACAAAAAAATTTCTTGCATTAGAAACATGGTATTGTTCCATACATTTTGTTGTACCATGATATGGTAGGTCTAGTTTGCGGTTTTATTTTTTTTTCGGTCTTAAATTGTAAGCTTACAAATCGTTTTTCGTCTTTGAAAACTGCCTCCCATTTATTTAATTGAGACTAAAATAAAGAGCGTTATTTCAAAATATTTATTCAATGTAAATAACTTACCAGCATTCGCTTTTAGTTTTGGGTGACTGTAGATTAATTAAAAAACGATTTACAAAACTTTATAAAATAATTATTTATCATTGTAACCCCATGGAAGAGTATCAGTGGATAAATAATTTAATATTCTCTTATCATCGTACGGGCTAAGGGCCACCTTTGTTTGCGACATTGTATAAACATCATGCTTTTTCGACACTATTGAATTTTGTGAAATTTCTACGATTACCTTATTAAATAAACTTGCATAATAGTCATCATAGGATAGTTCCGTTAATGCAGATTTTTTTATTCCTTTAGCCTTTTTAATTTCTTCATTCTTATTTAAAATTTTCATAGTGTACATTTTTGAACGTAATCCTATAAAGTGTGTCATCAATTCCCCTTGGTTCTCATCTTTCATCAGACCTAACACTTTTTTATTCTGTAATGGAATATTGTATACATTATTCTCTTTGTAGTCTGATGTGTCAAATTTGTCAATGTCTTCTCTAATATGTTTATATATATCGTCAACAAAAAACTGATATATTAAACTATCTGTATCTGTATATAATAATTTTGCCTGATCTTTAAATTTTTTTATGACATAATTATAATGAAAGTCATATAAAATTGTTTTGGAAATATCTAAAATACACATCCCTATATATATCGGTTTATTAAAATTGACTTTTTGTTTTGTCATTTCAATTATTACAGTATTTTCATCGAAAACAGTACAACTATGAAAATTAGGTTGGGATATATAGAAATTTGCTCCATATCTTCCATTATATTTGTTTACAATTTTTATTTCTCTGTGTTTCCTGACATTTTCAATACTTTTACCGTAAGGGGCATTAATAAAAAGTTTAAATAAGTTTTTTTCAAATTCATTTTTGCTTTTCTTTCGCAAGTCAATGTTCAAATCGATATATTTTTTTAACCAAGGGGATTGTTTAAATTTCAAACAGCGATGAATTTTCGTTATTTTCAAACCCAAGTTAACAATCTGTTTCAAATATATATAATGAATAACATATTTTTTTTTATCGTACAATGTGGTTAATAATTTGGGAATTGTTGAATTAGAAGATGGTGGGATTATGTGTTCAGGACAAAGAGGTAAATCTTTATGTAAATTAAAAAGATCTTTTGGATATTCAATGTCTACCTCAAGTATATATCCATATTCTCCATCATTGGGACAATCCAATATATGTTCTTTATAAATATCAATCAAATTAATCCATTCAAAGCCTGCATATGGCAACGCATAACTCATCGCTGTACCATAAAGATTATTAAAATCCCAATACATTAGATAGGAGATTTCTTTATCAGGATTGTATTTATCTTCCATATATTTATTATTAGCTTCTCCATATCTATTACTACACTGTGAAACTCCTCCTCGTTTGGCTTTTTCAAAAAACAAAACCATCTCACTGTCTCTTAATAACTCTAATTCGACATTGGTTACTTTTAACATAGCATCAAAGGCTAATCCTGGTAAAGTATAATAATGAAGACTATCTAATCCATAAGTTTTTAAACACATATATCGAAAATTCTCAAAAATGTCAGCCAAAAGGAGTACATCTGTCTTTAAATATAATTCTGCATATTCCTGCAAGTTTTTTATCTGAAATCTAGTCCAAACGTTGCAGGCATGTTGATAGTCCTCTTTAGTAATATACTCGTTATTGATTTTACTATAAAAATTTTCAATAGGCGGAAGACAAGTGACCTGTAATTTCTCCCAACTATCTAAATACTCATAAGGGAAAACACCCTTTCTTTTAACCAAATTAAACTTCGAATCATCATTAAAATATCTACGTGTAATATTTTTTTGGTTATCATCTAGATATGAGGAAAGTTGATTTAATGAACATGACATAAATCTAAAGGAATCAATAAATCTAAAACTAATATTAGTGCCATGGATATATTTGGTAAATGATATATACCTCTCTTTGTTTAGCGGTAATAGTGACAGATGCCCTTGTATGTCAGAATTAAGACTTTTAATTAAAAAATGAGCGTCGTAGCCAGAGAGATTATGAAATGCGATAGGAATTGTGTACGAAGTCTTGTAATTAATGTTACACCTTCTGTGGCTTGCCCCACGAAATTGTCCGGTAATATGACAGTGATCTCGTACCTTTTCTGATTTATCAATAGGTTTTGAGCAAATATGACAAATAAAGGTTGAATTAAAATCTTTCTGTTCTTTATCAGTTAATGATATAACCTTTTGAAATTTTTGAAATAAATTTTCTCTATATATTTTCATAGCTATCTCTTTGAGTTCTCTCACAAACCATGTTTGACAATCACGACCCGTATATGTTTGTAAGTAGGATAAAGAATCATCATATGAACATTTAAAATAATAAGCTATACTGAAAGCTTCATGCTTTTCAGTTAAACAAGATTTCAAATTATTATTATTATCGTTAAACTTTGTAAGAATACTTTCAAGATCAGCATATATAACAAACGGAACACGTTCCTTATGATTAAAATTTTTAAATTTCATTAAATAATTTTTTTCGGTAGGTAAAACCATTTTAACAGAATTTATCTTAAAACAATCCTCTAAATGATTTTGTAAATATGTCTCACTGCTAAAATGATTAAAACATCGTTCACAAAACCATTTTTTATTTCGAACGTTCCCAACTTTTTTGCCACATAATCTTGAAAAATGTTTAATATGAGCAAAATGAAATACTCGCTGTTTTATGTAATTGTCCTCCTCCTCATTATCATCATTTACAATATTATCCATGGCATTTAATACAAGTAAATTTATTCGAGGAGAAAAATTTGTTTGGCTAAATATCAAAGGTAGAATTTCATTTCTTGTTCCCAATGAAAAGACATTTATAGCAAGTTTATTTAATTTTTCAAATTTTGGAATATCTTTAATATCAATGGGAAAACTGATATTATCAAATTTTAATATTTTACTAAAGTGAGGATAAGATGATGTTCGGTCAACACTTTTTGTGGCAGGGTGTAAGGCAGCAACAACTGACCAAAGGAAACAATAAGGATCAGAATTCCTAACATTAATTACACTTCTAGTATTCTTTATATACTTAGGTAGCTCAACGTATGTTGAAATACCACCAAGTAATGGATTATATTTGTTTATATTAACTTTTAAGTTTAAAATGTGGGATAGTGCCCATCCACTGTCTTTTTCTTGAAAATCTTCAAACTTTCTTAAAACGGTGTCTATACAATTGATTTTATACCAATCTTTTATGTTTGTGTTTTGATCAATTATTGTATTTTTCGTGGAAAAATGTTTAACAGACGTTTCACCATCTTGAGGTTTGATGAAAAGTCCATAAAAAATTACATTAACTTTTAACATACATGAAACTAAATTTTTTTTAATTTGAATTGAAAAACTTTTAAAAGCCTTTTCCATAAATAGTTTAGGGTCTTTATATTTTAAATTTATGATAACGCCTGTCTTAACTCTGCTATTAAAACAAGATTCCAAATCCTGCCACAATAAGCCTTTCTTAATATTTTTTCTAACATTTAATCTGTTTTTAAAATTTTCTAAATATGTTTTAAGGATAGCCATATTCGCCTCTACACAATGAAAATTTCTAATACAAGTAGCCCTATTTTTTATACATTTCTTTAAGAGTAAAATTTGTTTTTTCAAATATTTTATATAGTTTTGTAAATCAGTTTTAGTTTTAATTAATCTACTTACTGTTTCTATCTTCTTCACCATTTCAGTGGAAATTTCATCAATCACTTTAGTACTCATGTTCAAAGACCAACGTAAACTTCAAGACCAACGTAAACTTCAAGACACAAATGCCAGCGAGTAAAATCAATCCTGTATTTATACTACATTAAAAAAAAAATCCATTGACGCATTTCCACAACATGCTATGCAACGTGATTATATTTTTCTTCATCGAAAACACATTATGTATACAATAAACATATTGAAAGATAACGCTGATGTTAACATATTTTTCGGTCAAATCGGACACGAAGTATTTATACTACATAAAAAATCCATTGACGTATTTCAACAACACGCTATTCAGCGTGATTATATTTTTCTATCTTTATCGAAAAGACATTATACATGCAATAAACATATTGAAGGCTAACGCTGACGTAATTGCATTTTTAGGTCAAATAGGTCACGAAAATACATTATATGCAGATAAGCACATTTTATTCAGATAAGCATAAATTAAGTTTTGAATAATAAACGTTTTTACTAATAAACATGTTTTGTACTATTTTCTGCATTGCAATAAAGATCAAATAGGTCAATTACGTTAATGTATTTTTTTATTCTTACTATTTAAATTCGTTTAATTTTAAAGTGATCTATCAGTTAGTCAGTGAACACTAAACTATCAAAATGAGCGGTGTACCTTGCCAACTAGTCATCATGACCGAGGATCCAATCAACTTACCAATAAAGGATGCATTTGTTATCGTCAAGCAGTTGTTTATGTAAGTATTTTTTTCCTTTTGTGATTTTGTTCTACATGATTTTATTTCGTTTTTACTGGTTTATTTTTTATTATAAATATTTTATGGGATTATTGTTTTTCCAATCGATCTTTACATTTATAAATAATTTTATTGTGTTTTCTCGATTTGATTTATGATTTTGTTTGCTGTTGGTTGATTTACGTTTTTTTTTTTTTTTTTTTTCTATTCAAGATATGGTGTAACGGATGTGTCACTTAGGGGTGACCGTATATTTGTGGAGTTAACGTACTCACCAAATAACAAAAACTTGAAGAAAAAATTTGGGTACCTTCCATTGAGGTATATGAGACTAAAAATTGAGAACGAGGGAGAGTTCCATGTACTGGAAAATATATGTAAAAAATATAGATTCAACCTGTTAGATGATGAGGTGGAGGAATTCGAGAAGTATCAACAGCAAAAACATTTGGTGGGTACGAAGAGAGGATATCTTCCTCCGCCTCCTCTTCTTTCTCATTTTGGACACTCTTCTGGGTATCCTTCCATTTTACCATCAACTTCAAGTTCTCCGTTTCCAACAACGACTTCTCCACCAACGAATTGGTCTCATCCCGCAACTGCCACATCAAATGACGACAACAACGAACCTCCAACAAAAAAACAGAAAAGAAAAGTGATGAAGATACCAACAACGACGACGACGACGACGACGACGCAAAATCCAGAGGATGTAGTAGATTTAGAAGACCTGACTATGGAACACTTCCTTAGCCAGAAATAGAAAAGTAAGTGATTTATTTTTTTTTTTGTTTCGATATAATTCTAAATTTTACTATTTGTGTTTCAGATGGTTTGGGGAGTAAAAGTATGTGAGAATTATATTTTATTAAATAAAATACTTTTGGTATTATTATCTATGTATTTTATTTCATTTACACCTTTTACTTTACTAAAAAATATTGATCAATATTTTTGCGATATCGACCATCATTAATGTCGCTATCTTTGAAAATTGATAAGAATCCATAATTTTCTTTCCAGCATATTGAACATATTTTTTTAAAATCTTCAAAAGTCATATCTGTTCCGACGTGGTCATTGTAAATGTGTTTTAGGTTTAAATCGTCTTGTTTAAATACAATTAAAGTATTTGCATTGTCTCTTATAAGGTGTTTAGGTATTTTTGCATAACTCTGGCTCAAATAAAATGGATCCACCTGAGAATGTCGGGACATGCTAAAATATTCACGAATAACATCTTGGTTGTCACACGCAACATCATCAAAGATAAAAATTGAATTGGGCTTCGCTTCAGATGGGTGCATTATATCCGTACTTCCACTGTAAGTATAATATCCTATTCCTTTAATTGGTTCCAGCAAAGTTTCTAAATATTTGTACTTTGGTTGCATTAATGATTTTGAGTAAATATACACATTTTCAAATTTTAATCCATTAGCATGTTCCAATAGACTTATCATCACATTGGTCTTACCACAATTTGAAGGGCCAACTATAAGACATCGAATAGTTGAAGGGAACAAAACTCCATGCTTTTTAAACTTATTCTCAATTGGTTCCAATAAATTATTCTCCACATCAAGCGTAGTCTTTTGTTTTACAAGCTTCATGTCTGGTATCAATTTAAAAATAAATGTCTTGTGTGTATCTATTAATAAAAGACTATTTTTAATTTTTTATTTTTTTTATTGTCAACACTTTCTACAATATTTATACCAATAATGAATATTAAATACATTGTTTAGAGCACATTGTAAATTTTCATTGTTATGTTGAAAACATGGATGTGATTTAAAAATATGATTCATAGTCTCATCGGAAAGTATATTAGGTTCATCTTCTACACAATCAATGCGATTTTCCATGAATTTTTCCAAATATTTTTTTGTTTCATGATTTCTTACCAATATTGTTTCGTCTAATACGTTGTCGTGTAAAAATTTTGAAATTTCTTCATATTTTAGATGAGTATCACAAAAATGCCAAGATTGCCAATTTAAACCATGGTTTTGAACACATTGTTGTTCGATACATTTTATATATGACTTATTTATCATTGCTTCTGTTACTGGTAAAACAACCATTCTGTGTATAATGTTTTCTGTAGTAGGATCTAAAATAGCAATTTCCCTACAAAGAAATACATCTTCTCCAGGAAAAGAGAAACCTTGGATATCCACAATGAACATGTTTCCTTTCTCTCTCGATATTCTCTAACAACAAACAAAATCTTGCAAGTGGAACGTCTTTTACATATTTTTCTATCCCCTCTTTATTATATTGCGTCACTTTTATCTATCCATGAGTTGTGAGAACTATCAAAACCTAACCACTTGACAAAAATTTTATTTTTCTTTCTCTTTAATACCTTTTCAACTAAATAACTGTCTTTATGTTTAACTTTTTGTAGCTGTTCTTTATAAAATCCCCCAAGAATTTCTTCACCTTTATAGTCTTTTAAATAATATGTAATAGGGTTTCCCAGTTTTATTTTATAAACAGTGAAAATTTCATTAGACCAATTTGGATTGTATTTTTTGTCAAAAACTCCTCGATGTTTTGAAATGCGTACATGATCACCAATATGAAATTTTTGACTTTCCAAATCGACAATTTTAATGTGATTGTATACAGTGTTTAACAATAGTTTTTCATGCTTCTTCTTAACATCCACTGGTTTCATTCCTATTGTTCTGTGAACTTTATTGTTGTATTCAATAACAACTTGTTGTAAATTATCAATCCATTTGTAGGTACCGTTGAAACTAAACTGTTTCCAAATCATTGATTTAATCGTGCGAATGACTCGCTCAGCAATCGCAGCCTTTTTCTCACTGTATACATTGTAATGATTAATATTATATTTTTTCATCAATTTTTTCATATGTGGATTAAAAAATTCAGTTCCCATATCTGTTTGAAGATTATTTGGTTTTTGCTGTTTAAACACATACTCCATACATTTGGCTACTTCAAAACCTGATTTATTTTTTAGTGGTAAAGCCCATAAAAATTTTGAAAAACAATTTATTACAACCAAAATATATTTGAAATTTCTGTTTGTATTTGAATATTTTTGCATATCAATCAAGTCGGCTTGGAACAAATCATTAAGAGATTTTATAATAATTCTTCGTCTTTTAAAGTTAATTCTTGCAGGTTTGTGTAACTCATTAACGATATCTCTTTTAACAGACATGATATTTATTCTACAATATTTGCCTCTTTTAGTTCTTCAATAATTGAATTTATTTCATTTGTATGTCCTGTATGGCCAGCTAGCTGTGAAGATAGTAATAAACGTAATCGCTCTACAAGTTCATTTGGATCATCCCAGTGGACGTAATCGATTTTATTGTTGTTTACTTCCATAACCAATCCTTTACCTTCTGTTATTGGTGCAATTATTTTTTTATATTTTTCTAATCTACTACCATCTATCTGTTTACTTGATCTGTAATGCCTTCTGTGAGCATTCGTCGCTACAACTATCTTTTTATAGTTATTCTCATCTTCATCTGTAAAACTAGCTGGATATTTCTTAAACAAAAGCTCATATAAACCTGGTGTTCCCCTGTACCTTTTCTTTTTTAAAAGAATATCAGCACCATCTAAATCTATTTCAGAATTCCCAATCAGTAGCTTTTCAGATGTTTCATCAAATCGAATTCCATATTTATGATCAAATTCTTTGTTTAGAACATCAGCGTGCATATTTGTAATATATTTCCTAGGTAAAGGATCATATTGATCCCAGTAGTCTACACGCGCCTGGTTAGCAATATCTTCAAATCGATTTTCAGAGTGTTTATCATTTTTAATCTGTTCTTTTATATCATCCACTTCAATGTTGTCCAATATCGATTGTTTGATTTCACTTGTTTCAAAGTCAGTAGTTTCATTATCGTCATCATCGTTTTTAATGTACCTTAAAGGTTCATCGTTTTTTGTTTCATTTTCTGGACTGGAATTTTGTGAACTATTTAACTTGTTTTCGATATTTTTCAAGTGTTTTGTAATTGGATTAAATAAATCTTCTTGGATTATTTGTCCTTGTTTTAATTGTCTTAATTTACTTTGGATGTTTCTCCGTTTAGTTATAAGTTGTCTTTTCAAATCTTTATTCATCGTAAAATGTAGGTTTTCGCTTAACTTCTGAACAGCTCTGGATCAGGTCTCGAACAGGTCTCGAACAGGTCTTGAACAGGTCTCGAACAGGTCTTAAACAGGTCTTGATCAGGTCTTGAACAGGTCTCGAACAGGTCTCGAACAGGTCTCGAACAGGTCTCGAACAGGTCTTGAACAGCTTTGAACAGGTCTCGAACAGGTCTCGAACAGGTCTTGAACAGGTCTCGAACAGGTCTTGAACAGCTTTCAGATTTGGTACTAGTCTAGCCCCCAATTAGACACTTATGTTTAACATCAACAAGGTTATGAAAATATTTATTGTGTACAGGGTGTTAAATAAGAGTAAACTTTTTTTTAACTTTTTATTTATACTTAAAAACCCAAAGATTTGCTTCATTAGATGAACTACAGTTAAAACATTTGAACTACATTGGTTAGAGGATTATAATTAACAATACGGTCATGTATAATTATACAATAAGCAGTTGTGTTAGCTGGTATATTCTTATTAGTTTCTATTTCTATTCTCATATCGACACTTCCTGATTTAATTGATTCATTTTGTCTGCTGCAATCAATAACAAATATCGGAGCAACAGCACAGAATTGTAACATAGTAAGGCATGGATCTCCTATGGATTTGTAATAGTACGACGGTTGAAATTGTGCATACATTTCATATGCAAGGGCATAATGTCTTTTACTAAAGTTCAAGTTCAAATTGTCATACGGGTACATTTCAGAATTTAGAAATAGCTTTAAGTTTGTAAGATTACAGTGATCAAAATAGCTGTTCTCTTCTTTTATTGCATTCTTTTTGGCAGTTTGTAATGCAAACAAAACAAATCGTGGTCTCTCCAATAGACTGGTAGTTTTTACATTCCAGTTAAATTTCATTGTCTGAGGCAGTAGAGGAATTTCATGATATTCCCAGCTTCTATATGCAAGCTCCAAACTGGACCCATTTTCAATAAATTTATATAAACGTAACTTTTCTGAATCGGACACTTGAATATGAGGCATTTTCCATATTAATTTAAATATTTCCACTTTTGGTTTCAGTTCAGTTTCTACTGTAGACATTACTGCATTTAAATCAGTTGAACTTCTTATCAATACGAGTTCTTGGCGTATGTTAATAAGAATTTTTGTAAAATCTTCAAAAAATCCAAGTACAAGTTTGAGTGGCATACAAACATTAAAATTTCCTGCTTTATCAGCAACTGTTGGTGTGTCATTAATACTCCAACCTATACAGTTGTATCGATTAGATTCAGTTTGTGTGAACGAAGCATAGTTTTTCATTGTCGTTGTTATACCTAAATTTCTCACTCTATCTATTACACAGCCTCCAATTTCATATCGTATTTCATCAAATAAATGCATCAAACCATTATTAATAAAGCGCAAAGTATTGCTTTCTTTCCCATCATTCGTTAAACGTCCTTCAATATACAGATAACTCTCAGAAGGTAGGGTGTATATATCTTGAGTCTGAATTGGTATTCTTATTTCATCACAATGATTAAAAGTTGCATTGGCATAGGGTAAATGACTGTGCATTTCTCGACTCACAACTGAATTGTCAACCAATACACGATCTCCAATATTTAAAATGTTAAAACTCATATTCCCTCTTCTTACAAGTACACCTCAAGAAAATCCCAAGTATTCTAGTATTAATAAAAAACTTTATTCTACACCAAGTATTTCTTTTCTTTTTCCCTGTCACTGTCGTTGTTGTGTTTTATTTTAAATCCTAGTGAGGTTAAAAAGACTTTGTTTTCTGTTGTCAACGGTTTGAGAGTCTGCTTGTCACTAATGTTTTTATCAACACTCTTAATATTATATACACTGTCCACACCTGGATTAAATTTGCTACAGTTGTAAATTAAAACCATTATTTATACTTTTTTTAAATGTAGTCTTAACGTAATAACTTCTCGTGTGAAATTAACAAGATTACCGTCCTGGTCAACTATTTTAATGAAAATTTCATCAATATATCTATTTGTGACAGGTAAATAAATTACCTTTTTTGGAATTTCCACAATTTTGTAACCCGGTAAGACATTTGGATAAAACATGTGGATGATATGACCTTGGTTTTCATTGACGTATGAATTAGTGATTAGATTACATTCCACACAAATAGAATTAACCTTTGTGATATGCACAGGATTCTCAGCTAAGTGAGTCTTTAAAGGTGAGAGCCGTTTTGGTGTAAATCCCAATAAGGGAGCAATGGTATTTGGTTTTTCAAAATGGATTACTTTGTTGCTTTTTATTTCACATTTGAGTGTATTGTTATTAATTCTCAATATCAAACTTGTAGGTTGATCTATATTATGTTTTTTTCTAGGCACACCTTTACCAATTGTATTATTTTTTTCTTGACTCTTTCCTTTATTAATTTCTGTATCATCTTTATCTGGTGTTTGATCTACTTTTAATTCTAATTCAGTTATTTTTTCAGTTAAATAATTTGAAAGATCTTCGACTTCATAAGAACCATGTGGAATCGTTATATCGTAACCATCTATATAAAACTTGTTGTTTGTTTGGTCTACATTTGGAATTGTATTGTATGACATGAAATCTATTAAACCTAGTACATACTGTTCATTTTCGTTTAAAATAATTGGTGGGTAAATTTTTGTTGATAACACCGATTCTCTTCCAGATAACACAAAAGTGTACGACATGTTCAAACGATAATCATAGAGTAAATAAAAGAATATTATTTTAAAAAGGGTATTTATTTAAAAAATCTAAACACAATTGTCCACAATTTACAGTGTTATAAGTTTGATAAATTTTATGATTATAAACAATTTGACAATAGCCATTTGAATTAAAGTATGATATAGCTTCCAACGGTGGTCTCAGGTTGCCAAAACTGTCAAAATATACGACTTTGGATTTATTCTTCTTGTAAGCTGTCCAATGAGTTCCAGGACCGTCTTTGTTATCTAAATTAATAATTCCACTCTCATGTTGCCAAATTTTTTTCGGAAACCCATTTCTCATCATTACACCTCTAAAATGTGGGATTTTCATTAATTTTGCATATTTTTGTAACTCTACATTTGTCAAAGCATGTTTTGGAATTTTTATTTGATCCATTTTCTTATTCATAAAAAAATACCCATTCCACTTTTATATGGTTTCAAGTATAAACCTTTTCCAATTGCCAGTGCTTCCATTTTACGATTATGACGTTGTTTTTCGAGTAAATCTTCTTTAGCTGCTTTTGCGTCGTTAATAGTTTTCACGATAGCTGATGTACCCCCAGCAATAGTGCCCAATGCGCTCAACCCAGCAAATATCGGTATTAGAGGTAATATACCCCCAGTTTTTGGAACTTGGATTACTCGTGGTTTTTTAATATTCTTGTAAGATTTAACAATTCGTAATGCTTTTTGAATAGCTTCTCTTAATGTTTTTGGTTTGCCTTCCAATAGTTTCTTTCTAATATCTCTAATTACTCTCAATAAACTAAAAGACTTTTGCTTTGAAATTCTTTTTTTGGAACCTTTTCTTTTATGTACGACCTTTCTTTTAGAGGTCTCTCTTGTCTTTTTCTTATTACCAATCATCTTGGCTGTTACTAACCAACTAACAACAATACAGTATTTATTTATTTTTTATTAAAATTCTGATTTGTATACAATGTTTTGCATAAAGTGTGGAGAATACGTCAGTGATTTTTTTAAATATACGATATAAATGCGAGATCATTTTGAGTTTTGCTTTAGTTACTGTATTCTCTTAAAATTAATCATGGGTGTTACAAATCCAGTTTTGACCCATATGTCAGGTCAACTTGTTTCAGCATGTCGAAACTTTAAGATACTTGAATATGAAAAGTATGTGTCACGGTACCCGCCACCACTCTATGAAAAATTAGCTGGTGATGGAACGGCCTTTGTACAACAACATATAACTGGAAATCGAATTTTAGATGGTCCATTCCTTGGTCGACGAGAGCTACCATTTCCGTTACCAGAGATACCTAGGTTAGGAGGAAATAGATAAAGAAAAAAAGATACATATTTTTTTATTATATATTTCTTAATTTAATACAGTTTATTGTTATATCTTAACTTTTTTTTTTTCTTGATCATCATCATCATCCTCATCTTCATCGTCTCGTTTTCTTTTTTGAGTATTGTTTAATGATTCGATTTTTGGTTTTTTGACAACAATTAAATTGTCATCAATTATTTTTCGTTTTTCTCTTCTTTTAGAAACTACAGGGCTCACTACAGAAAAATCATCTTGGATATCCATATTCTCTTCTAATTGTTTTACTCTTTTATGATTTAAAAGCTTTTGTTGTATTTTTTCTTTATTTTTTTTCTGCTGGACATTTTGTCTGCGTTTTCTTGATTTGGAAATAGTTATTCCTTGGAGTAATAAAGTACAGTGGTCTATATTTTCAGTTAGTTTTTCCAACATATTTTTAGCCTTGTTCAATTCTTTACTACAACTTTTTGTTACAGCTTTATAATTAGTAGAACCTAGACCCATACCTAATTTCACTTTTGCTTTCATTGCACCAGCTACACCAAGTGCAGCCACCTTTTCAGAAAATGCTGTATTTTTTGATCGAAACTGTTCAAGAGCTTTTTCAGCTAGGATCTTATCAGCTTCGTGTCGTTTTGATAACTCTTTGTTTTGGGAGTATGCAATATCATGTTCACGACACGCTTCGTCTAATCCATTTATTCCCCTATCTCCTCTTGCTAGTCGTTTCTGTAATTTGGTGCCGGGTCCACAAAACCTATAACCTCCAGGGATGTGCATTTCGAAAGGTAATTTATTAATGACAGCGTTTAACATATTGGTAGCGTACTCGTAGACGATTTACAAATTAATACATAGTTATTCTAAATATAAGTCTTTATATATTTTTTCTCTTCTTCAGACAACTGACCTCACATTTCACCAAACATACTACTTGGTATATTTTTAGCACCAGATCTGGATCTCAAATATTCTATGTAGTCACAGTTTATACAATTCCTATTAGATATTTCAGTCTCCCCACCACACTTTGGACATTTATACTTTACTGGTACAGGCATACTTATTTTTGGATAAATAGATGACTTGGGTTATTTTTGTCACCACCAAATTGTCTAAATATACTTTTTAAGTAACAATTTACACAAAGTGTATTTGGAATCTCAGTTTCACCACCACACTTTGTACATTTATATGTCACAGGTACAGGCATATTCAAAGGGTAAAATAAAAATGAGCTTTATGTTATATTTACAGCTATTTTATTATTCTAATTTTTTATCATGCGATTACATTATTTTTGCGGTCTCTGTCTCTTTACATACATTCTACTAGGTATATTTTTAGCACCACTCTCTTCCTTGTACACCTCTTCCAATTCACAATTTATACACAGGTCATTTCGTTCTTCAGTGTCACCCCTACACTTTGGACATTTATTTTGCACAGGTACAGGCATATTCAAAGGATAAAATGTTATGTTTCACAGATGTACAGATATTCTTCTCACTCAAATTTTCTTTGTTATCGTTGTTGTTGTTGTTGTTGTTGATTTTAAGAAAAATAGGATACACTCTTTCCAAAAAAGTACAATTAGGACTAAATTTTTTGTGATCTTCGATTATATTGTCATTTGATTCCCATTTGTAAATCTCTACGCCACACTTGAAACACTTTACTATATCTTCCACTTGGAGAAAGTAAAATCCACAAGCAGCTAACTCTATTTCAGATTTATTCCCCTTCCAATTGTTAAAAGTTGAGAGCCTTGAATAAAACTCGTCTAGCATGTACACCTCAAGACACATCTTGATTACTGACAAAATTTTGCTGGATACATTTATTTAAAATAAATAACTTGTTTCAAAACAAATAAAATTGACCAGGTGACGTGGTCGTATTGGCAAGACGTAAAAACAAACCTATGGAATAATATAGCAATTTATCAGTATTATGAATTATATCATCGTTTATAAATAAACTTTTATATTTGGTACATTGTTTTTTCTTTAATTTCCTTAAATTTCAAGAGTAAAAACGACATTGGCTAGGCTAGGCTAGGCTAGGCTAGATACGACTAAGCAAGTCTGTACACAACAAGTTATTTTTTGACTCGCCACTACCAAAAAAAAAATTTCCAAGTCTCAATACTCATTTATTTCAATCACCCTGTACAAATTTAACTAAAAGAAGAGGAGATGAAGCGATAAGCGATGAGTTTTGCACTCGACATACAAGGTGGTCCGTTCCACTCAAAGACACCCCCTCTGGTCATTGTCGACCGATTCTTTTACTTCTTCAGGACAGGTAAGACAAAGAAGAGACAAGTGAGACAGGTGTAAAAACATACAGGTAACGTAGGTGACAATTCTTCGGCTGAGAAGAAGAGATCTAGAGATAAGCGACTAGTTCTTACGACCCTCTGGTCATTGTTGATCACTTCTTCGGGAGAGAAGAAGAAGAGATCAAGCGATAAGCGACCAGTTCTTACAACCCTCTGGTCATTGTCGATCACTTCTTGTACTTCTTGTACACCCCCAAGGTCAAATCATGGCATCGATACCTTCGCATCGGAGACCCTGATGGACAGGTTACCAAAGTGCGTTTGAACCCCGCTTGCTATACTACTGATAATAATTTAAACAAAAGATCAGAAATTCAAAATCTAAGCAAAATTTATAATTATATTATTTTTTTATAATTTATATATGAAACTTGAAAAATATCACATTTTGATTTAATTTTCCATATATCTGTTACATTTTTTCAGACATCTATCAATGGTGAATAAATTTTTTTCTTATTACATATAATACACTTTATTTTTGTCTGTTACAAGTCATGACAAAACGAATAATTTTATTGATATATTTTTGTATTTAAACCAATTCTATCATAGACATATATTTTGTTACCAGTTATATGCTTCTCTGCGTATTTAAATTAAAGAGAAAAAATTTAAATAGTACAAATGTTAAAAAAAGAACAATCAAAACATTTATTTATTTTTTAAACCATGTTTTACAAGTGCCTATTTATTCCCCACGAACATTTTAATGTTTAATTTATTAAAATTTCTGGAAAGCTTGGTAAAAGTTGCTTTCCGAAAGCCATTTGTGAAATCAACAATGCATTATTCATTCTTAAATCTCGCCTTTCTTATTAATTTGCGCTTTCCTGGTTCTCAAGTAAAATCCTTTCCCTAATTGTGATATAATTTTTTTATCTCGATGAATACGAAAGACTCGTTAGGTAGACTTTTCGGTGATCGTTTTACAATTGTAGAAAGTTTAAAATAAAGAAAATATGATTGTTTAATACATCATTTCGAATCTCTTATACTATTATAAATTTTTACTTTCAAGGAGGTGTAATTAATTATATTATTACTAAATCTTGTTCGCTGAAATTGATTTGGTTTTAGGAAGACCACATACAGAGCCCGATTTAGTGGGTTTGGTTGTTAGAGCTTATTTCGAGCTTAATAACGTAAAATGGATATTGTATGTTATTAGGTTTAATTGATCCTGTTATGTTGGTAATACCTGTCTGTCACAAACTCGGCATTATTTCATAGTGTACTTAGCTCGTAAGTTTATTTAAGTTTATTCTATTTGTATCTCTTATTTACTCTAATTAATATTTTTTAGTTGCAAACAGATTGACAGATAGATAATTCTCTAGTCTTAAGGTAAAAAGTCCATTTTTGGACAAAATGAGTTATCTACATATCTGATTGTAAATTTTGAAGAAGTTCGTTCTGGTAGAAAAGAATTAAGTGTATCTTAAAATATTGCAACGATTATTTTGCCTACCACATTGGGTATTACTATGGGGGGTTGAATTGGGGACAGAAATTACTGGGGTAGATATAAGGTAAGCAAAATAAATCGGAACGTTGCGAACGGCTAATCAGGGTTTATTTGGAGAGCTGGATCGTGGATAAGTGAACGGCAAGGGGGCTGGAATGGGGTAACTACCAAAAATAAAACAAAAGGGATACTAACATGAGTCTTCTGGACAAAAAAAATACAAGAAGGTTCTCAAGCTATTTAAAATGGACGCCGCTTAGAAGAATCTTCCTGCTGGATGAAAAATCTCTTCCTTCTTAAAAAATACAAAAAGAAGTTAGAAACTTTTTTAAAGGAAATAAACAACTTGGTTTAGGAGAAAAAAATTATATATTTATTGTTATCCCACCACAAACAGTTACAAATATAAATCGTAATACAAAATAACAAAAAACAGACTTACTATGTTACTATGGGTTTACAAACTCTTGAAGTTAGAGATACTATAAAAACTTACAATTGTTAATGGGCGACAATTTGTAACGAAAAAAATTAGAAATAGAAAATATCGTTTTAAATAAAACTATGCATAGAGGTTAACATTTTTTTAAAAAACAAAAACAAAACAAAATCTCAAAAAGTTATGATTAGGTATGTGTTAAATGTAACAAAAAATAAAGCTAGCTGTCAGATGTCAACACTAAATTTTGTAACTTGAGAAGAAATTATATGACAGCCAGGGCACACCCTAAAATATATAATTTTAATTATTACAATTTCTGAACCTGTTATAAAAGCAATTATTAATAGAAAATGTCTATTTTTATTTTAAAAATTCAAAAAAAAAACAGTTACCTGGATTTGACTAAATGTTAATCTTATTTCTTCAAAATTTATGAGGTTGGAACTGGACTTACACTGCTTACACAAACAAATGCATCTTCAAACTGCAAAGATAGTCTGAAATGGCTTAGAACAAACAAAATGAGGCTGGAAGTTTGGCACTGGACGCAAACTTTGAAACTCGGCTTCTTAAAAACTGGAATACAACTGTAACGCGACTGGACACATTGGAACCATGTGTTTATCCTTCAAAGTTGTTGTAAACGCCATTTTGCAACATCTCAGATGAGAGACGGCATGGACGATAAAAAACAGTGATTACTCTTTCAAAACTGACACCTTACATTGAGTATAATTCACTTTCTTCAACAAATTTGCCGGCTTCTTTTCCGACTAAACACACCGCCGTCTGCTCTCAACAAAATCTCTTCCAAACCTGATTAACTGCACATAAAACTTCACACTACTACTATATTACACATTTTCCCATGATAAAGGACGAAAAACAAAAAGACATTTACAAATTTGAAAAAAAATTCGAACTCCAATAATGTATGTACTCAGTATATACAGAAATGTCATGGGATGACATTTCTATATATAGATCTATGTGTCATATATTGTCATATATTGTCATATGTGACATTTCTATATATAGATCTTTAATGTCAGTTAGTTAGTTCAGTATTTTATACATTTTTAATAAAGTTTGAGTTTTTGATCCAATCCACGTGTTACAAGAAAATAACGGTACAAATTGGTGTCATAAGTGGGATGTCTTAGTGGCAGAACTCAGAAAATGATTAGTTGAAAATGTTGAGAACTAGAGGTCAAAGCAATTTGCCGACGGATTCTAGAGATGTTCCAGAAGACTCCTTCTATGAAAATCCTTTATTACTAGCCGTGATGCAGAGTCTGATGATTACATTGCAAGAAAATTTAACAAGTAAGATGACCAAATATAGGACTGCATTGTGAAAAAATGTAAAAGACAGCCAGGCTGCATTGCAAAAAATCTAAATTACATAAAGGAAAACCAAGCTACAATCATGAGAGAGTTAGGTGGTCTTAAAAAAGACATGTCCATTAAATTGACAGGGCTCGAGACGAGGATATAACAAACCAATTCAGAACTTCGTGCGTAAGTGCGTGATACTAGTACACAACTGCGTACAGAGATATAAGAAGCAGCTACTAAGACCACAACGCAACGTTGCAGAGATGCAAGAGGCAGTTGTGAGGTATTTTCATGTAAATGAAATGAGTCAGGCAAATGTTGCAACCACCAACATTCCATGGTACGACTAGTTGGTCAGTTTATCTTAACTTGTAGTTTTTTCCCTTCTAAAAGCCCTGAATGTTTTGCAGATTCCCATTGAAGAACAGCAAAAGACCTTTTCCAGCTTGATGTCTTAATTAAAATTGCGATATGGTGACAAATATCTACAAGAATTTAAAGCCCATATAGCTTACCAGACTAGCCTATCCTACTGCCCTAGATAACTTTTTGAAACAACTGACTGTCCAGAGTTTTGTGAATGGACTACGAGACGTTGAAATGCAGCAGGTTATGCGAATTGCTAAATATAAAGCACTAGGAGACGTCTTGACAAAAATAAATAAAAAATTTGATGAACTTCTAACAATATTCAAAAGTTTTCTCAAGCAAACAGAAAATAGGAGCCGTAACAGACGTCCAACTACACTTAGATGTTGGCGGTGTGGAGAACTAGGTCATCGTACAAATCAGTCAGTATACAGAGTTTCAGGAAAATGACCAGGAAATCAAGCAAAAATTAACCGTAAAGGGCGACTGCTGGGTAACTCCTAAAATGCCACAGTAGTTACAGTTTCACAACTTCAGTACAACGGAAAAAGTATTATCGTTTCTGGTAAGCTTAATGGAGAAATTTGTCAAACAACCAATAATACCAAATGATATCTGTTTCGGAGATCCGTCGATGCGAGATAAGTTATACTTTAACAATCGCAACTAGAACAATAGCTCCTATCTATGGTTATACCGACGTGGAGTTGCAGCTCGGTGGGCAGAAAATGATACATCGTGTGCTGGTAGCTAATTTCATGGCTGATGTTATTGTTTATCTAGACTCCTTGCTTCATCATAATGTTAACTTGGATTTAAAAGCAAACCATCTTCAAATTTATTAAAGAAGTGATGTTAATATCAACAAAATGTAGTGAAACAATATGTCGCATCTCTGTTGAAGAAGATGTTCTATTACCAGCGAGATCTGAGATCATAATATCTGTTGTTACGAAACCAGAACCAGACCAACCATCTACTGTTCCCACAATCTTCGAACCAGCTAAATATGATTTTACAAGATTGTCAAATAATACAGTAGATTGTATTCTTTTCGATATATCGAAAAGAATACAATCCTGGTTGGTTCCATAACAGCGAAGAACTGAACCAAAATTTTCTTAAAAGTGGCGATCAAGAATTAGTCGATGAACTGCTCCATGGCATAGATTCAGCGAGATACCAAAATGGACGGAAATTGTAGAAAGTCTTATTTTCAAACATCAAGTACGTAAGCATGGACACTACTAAGAAAATTGGGAAGCGTAACTCCCATGACAAGGAACAGAATAACAATTAGTCCAAACACGATTGCCTCACATCTAGGGCGACAAAAGACAAGCCACACACAATCAAGATTGTGTGTGGCTGGAAGTAAAACGAGAGCTCAAAACTTTAAAATTGCAATTTACAGAAACCAAATACTACCGCCTTTCACTTGCGAAGAAGTCACTATAGCTTTCAACTATATACCGGTACCATACCACAGGAACTCAAATGGTCAAAGGTCGTTGCTACATTAAAACCAGGGAAACCAAATAATAACAACCCTAAGAACTACAGACCAATAGTCCTAATATCGGCGACGTTCAAGCTACTAAAACGACCTATCTACAATAGAATTAGTCCAAAGCTACTTGAATCATTACCGGTTGATCAGTTAGGTTTTTGACCGAAAAGAAGCTGCACAGATCAGGTTCTTTTACGTACCACATTTATTGAGGCAGGGTTCCCAAGAAAACTTAAAACTACAGCCGAATTCATAGACCTAACAGCAGCCTACGATACAATCTGAAGAGATGGCATGATATACAAGCTCCTCATCATGCTAGCCGACCGAACGTTTTAGATAGTCATGGGAACTGACATCAGCATCCCAAGAAAACTGAAGAATGGACTGCCTCAGGGATCTGAGGTACGCTACCACAACAGAGGTATCCAGTTTTTCACCTACATAATAAGCTTGCAGGAAGAACACTCTACATCCAATTCGAAAACACCACACTCAACTACAATAAAACACCAAAGAACCTTGGGGTGACTCTTGACAGAACTCTATCTTTTAAGAAGCGTTTGTCAAAAATAGCGGAAAAACTTAAATTCAGAAACAACATCATCCAGAATCTGTGCGGCACAACATAGGGAGCATCGTCTTCCACCTTGCGGTCATCTGCTCTGGGCCATGTCTTTTCAACCACGGAATACTGCTCTTCAGCCTGGTTTAATAGCCCACATATACACAAAGTAGATGCCCAATTGAACAATACAATGAGAATGATTGCTGGCGTATCTTAAATCCACCCCTACGAAATTTCTCCCAGTCTAAGTCCAGAAAGATACTTAGTAACGAGATTCTATCAATCCATCAAGATATCGATGCTACCAACGGTAACCGTCTAAGCTTCGGTAACCGTCTATGCTTCAGACGACCGCCAATAAAAACAGCATAGACTGTTGTGAAAAATGAGTTTAACTTAACGACCACTTGGACTCGAGAATGAATGAAACAAGAAAATAGCAACTTACCCTTCTTTTTCTGCTAGTGCCTATCCTCTATGGATGTTGGCTACCATAATGGCCCATCGTGTTTTATTAGCAGCTTTTCGAAATGGGTCTGTGGTAGTCATACCTGTCCACTGTCTCAAATTCTTAAGCCAGGATATTCGGCGGCGTCCTGGTCCTCTATTTCCTTCTATTTTCCCTTCTAATATCAATAGTAGGATTCTGTATTTATTTTCATTTCTCACTATATGTCCGAAGTATGCTAACTTTCTTTCTTTAATGGATTTCAAGACTTCAGGTTTTTTTTGTAAACGTTGCATTACTGCGTCGTTAGTTATATGATGTACATATGATATTCTGAGCATGCGACGATAGCACCACATCTCGAAAGACTGCAACCGTCTGCAAGACGCATCAGTGAGTGTCCATGCTTGTGTCCTTCATACATAAGAACAGAAAACACATAACAATTAAGGATTTTGAGTCAGAGATGTAAGTTCAAGGGTAAATTGCAGAGAACTTTCTTCATCTGTTGGAAGGCACTCCTTGCTTTTTCGATCCTACATTTAATCTCGTATGAGTGATCCCAGCTGTCTGTGATGTTGCATCCTAGGTATGTTATTTTTTCTGTTTTATCCAATACCTCATTATCTACCATAAACTCTGCATCTGTATCTTGGTTTTTGCTTATGATTATAATTTTCGTCTTCTTATTAATATGTTTCATTCCATATTTTCTGTCTGATGCAGCTTACCCTGCATCACACAAAAACCACCAGTTTTTGACTTACCACGCAACACATTGACTATGCTGAACCGAATCAGAACCCAACACGGCAGATGCGGTTACATGATGCACAAATGGAGTAAACGACCATCCCCACTCTGTGACTGTGGCAACCACAAACAAATCTGTCACATCACAAAACAGTGTCCCACAAGATCCTATGATGACAGTTCAGAGAATTTACTAATAGTAATTTCAGAGTCGATAGACTATATAAATGAGTTAGATATTCGTTTGTAAACATATGTATTATGTTTTATACAAAATGTATGTAAATTTAAATGTTAATGTGTCAAGTGCCATACAATAAATTAATATGTTTTAATAGTGAGTCTTTGATTATTTTTAGTTTTTTTCCTAAATTTCAAGCATTTCGCGTATTATCTTTGTTTTTTTTTCATTTAAATCCTTCAATACGATATATATCAAATGTGATATCAAAAAAGAGGCTTCAGTAATCCACGGTCACCAACAGTCTGATAAAAAATATCCTCATTCAGTTATGATATAATTTTATTGCACTTATATCGCTTGGGTCAAAAGGAGAAAGGTCCGCTGATATTGTCAACATATTATCCCAACGATATTAGGCCAGTATATTGTCTCATTTTATGACTATAACTTTCGTGGTGGTTTCAGTAGAGAAAACGTCATGGTATTGTATTTTGTAGTGTATATAAAACAAGGACTTTCGATATAAAAAGATTATTAGCAAATTGGAAAAGTTATGATGATGGTATAAGTTTCTCGGAAGCATTTTATAGCTTTTGTTAACAATATTAGCACTCTGATGGTTGAAATTTTTAAGAGAGACATTGAGTACAATGTTTGAAAGTTTTATGTATTTTAAGACTTATACTTTTATAAACGAGTATGAAACCAAGAGTATAAAAAACTATGAACTGCGATGATATAGATTCGACAGTAAGTGTATAATTATGGGAGAGGAAAATTTAACAAAATATTAAAAAACATGATAAACAAGAGTAATTAAGTTTAATGTTTGTTAAATATTACGAATAAAATAGTTTTACGTGTTAACTAGAACTTAAATAGATGTTACAAAAACATGTGCCATTATCTTTATAACTGGTGTCACAGATTTTCCCGTTATTTTGTGTTATACCTTCTTTCCACCTAAATTTTAGTCTACGTCTATTACTGGTTGCGCAATTGTGATTTTTTAAACAAATTATTGTGTAGTAGTTTTGACATATGTACTATAATACAAATTGTTGTTGTAGACTAGACTTGTACACTATATATAACATAAATTCTTAGATTTCTTCTGAAGCTATTTTCTTGTAGAATCTTAAAGTAATTACCGTGAAATGGGGTGAGATTGATCAATTTTAACTTTATTTGATGTATATTTTAAACGTTTTTGTGACTGTTCTATATTAAAACACTTCACGTGTTACATTAATATCTAAAGAGTAGTGATTTAACACTAGTTTTGTTTTAATTATCAAGAAAATTCACTTATCTCATAAAAAGGGTGATAAATCTTAGACCCGTACTGGGGTGAGATTGACCATGATGATTTTATAGCATGAAACAGTAGTGCTTTTAAATAGAATATAATCAATCTTAACCTTGACTTATTTAATCAAACAGTTTTTCGAATTTTTACAAAGGGGTGAGTTTGATTTAGTGGGATGAGAATGATCACACTTTATTTATACAAAAAAAAAACATATTTTAACAACTATGAAACAACTATTTTAACAACTAGCGAAAATGATATTTTTGTATCCTATCAGAAATCGTCTCAAGTGTCTGATCTGGTAGTAAGGCAACTACTTCTTTGAAGGGAACAGTGGATATGTCATTTTTAATTATTTTGAAAATCTTCCTTGATTCTGCTGATTTAAGGCCTCGAACTTCGATTTATTCTCCTTCTAAAACTCCTTTTACCTGACAGACATAGCGAAATTCCGTCTTTTTCTGAAAACCAGACAAAAATCTCACTAACAGGAATTTTCCCTTCGTGATGTTTTCTAATGAAGGACGGAAGTATTCAACCTCCTGTTCATCTTTGTTAACATCAACATCGCTGTTTATGTCATTTAATTCCAGGTTTTCATTTGAATCATCGTCACTGGTCTCCTATGATGGTTTAGGTGCTGTAAAACTTTGACCAGGTTCAGCTGCTAACAGTTTCCTTTAACGTCTAGGTTTTTCAGAGCCGGAATTGTACCGCAAGTCTTTCAAAAAGTTAGTTAGAGAGCATCTAAACTCGGCTTGATCAATAGCGTCTTGTGGTAGCTTTTCGAAAACTCGATTGGGGTTGAATGGTGCAATGCCATATGCTTTAAAACCAGAAAGTAAATTTCTTTTTACACCACTTTTCTCTCCGTCTGGATTTTTAGGGAGTACTTTATTCATGATTTCAAGTATTTGCTTTAACAGCTTAGAAAATTCATTTTTCGGAATGCCAGAGGTGTTGGAATTTTACATTTTCCATGATGTTAAAATTTTCCTCCAGCTTTCTTTTAAGGGCCTGAAGAATGCGACATCCAATGACTGGCAAATACTAGTAGAGTTGGCTGGTAAGCATGCCAATATTATATTATTTTCTTCACATTGTCTCAGAACAGCTGGATTAAAATGAGATGCTAGGTTGTCCCCTATTAACACCTTTTTTCCAACGAGTCGCCTAGCATGTGGTAAGAAGCAAGTGACAAACCAATCATTGAATGTTGACATATGAATCCAACCATGGGAGGTTCGATTATATCGTGTCCCCAGTGAGCAACATGGCTGTTGCTGTGCCATGGGCTGCCCTTGGGACCATTTTCTGTCCAAGTATCCCATAAATTTTCCGCCTTGTATGACATAAGGAGGCAGAAGTATATCTGAGGCGGATCCACAAATCATTATTGATGTAGCAGATTTTGAATGATTGCATATTTTTTCGGGATATTTAGTACCTCTTCGGTATATGCACAATTTGTTTCCGGGGTCATCTGAGACGTTGGACTCGTCGTAATTAAAAATATTTTCAACTGGAAATTTTCAATCGTTTGTTGTAAATTGTCAAAGTATTTTTTAGTCAGGTCCGTAGATACTTCTGCTCGGCTTTTTTTAATATTATTTTCTAATCTTTTACCAGCAATAGCTCCGTGTCTCTTTAACAAGCTATTTATCCAGTCAATTCCAGGAATATGATCCTTAAATCTAGATACACTTTTACCAGTTTTATCCAAAAAACTTTTGAGAAACATTCTCAAATCCATTATGCTATTTATAATGGCTATTTCTTCTTCATATGTGAATACAGATTTTCCACCTGTTTTCTTAATCTTCCTTTCATGGTACTTGTTATTTAAAGTTCTGTAGAACAATTTGTATTTTTTTGCGGCTTTTCTTAGCGATAATCCATTTTACAATATATTGTGCAACGCCTAATTAACTAGTTCTTCATGAAAATTGCCATACGTTCTACTGCCTAATTGTCTTTTGTACGTTCTTCCCATTTTAATTGATATTCTTAAATCTGTAACAAAAATTATAAATTAATTTCTGGAACGTACGTAACGTGGGGTTAGATTGATCACTTGATCAATGTCACCCCATTCAATATTAATGGGTCACCCCATCTTAAAAAAGCTGGCGTTAGTTAAAATGCTAGATACTTAAAATTATTATTACAGATCCATGAAAAATAATTTTATAACACTAGAAATAGCGAACTTACCTCTGTTCTTTCTCTACCATCAATAGTACACAAACTATAAAAATAGGCCAAAAATTATGGTTAATTTCAAAGCCACATAACTTCTTCCCAATGCCAGTTGCAAACTAACAACGACGTGAACTAATCATAGTCAAGATCCAAGAAATGAATAGTGCAACGTCTAGAAACAATTTTACATTGTTGCCGGTTGTATCTACATACTTCTCATACAATAACAAATGATCAATGTCACCCCGGGAGATCAATCTCACCCCATTTTACGGTACTGTTTTAATGGGAATTAGCCACAATTGAAGTTTAAAATAAGTTTCAATTTCCACTTTAAATATCGTTCTCAAAATAAAAACATTAATAAATTAAACAAATTTTGTTTTTTGTAAGTTGGTAAAAAATTCTTTTATTTTAATTTTATCTCACTCATTTATATTGACATTCTGGCATATATTATACTGTAGTGAGATTAAATAAAACGAGAGGTTCGAATTTATATAAATATATTTATTTATAAGATTACAGTTCGGTACTCCCTTATCAACTAACTAACTCCTAACATCGATACATATATATACCAAAAGTATTATGTTCGAGAATATTCTGGAGTAGTGCCACCTCTAATTTGTCTCATCGAAAGCGCATCGAAGACATATCTTTCCTTCTAAGAATTATGACGTATCGGAGATGGGCTATTTCGTTACATTTTAAAGTAGACGTCTTTAGAATGGTATTGCCAATATTGCCGAGTTGCGTCCTGGGACGACTTTATTGAAATATAGTTCATTTGATTACATAAAATTACCTTTAATTTAAAAATATGCTAGAAAAAATCCTTGCACGTAATTCGTCTTTAAAAAGACAACCATATGCTATGATGACAGTAAAATTCTTCTGTTAGTGATTTCATAGTAAATCATGAGGAAAAAAACAGGAAAAATCCTCATAATACTATCCCAATATGGTAAGTATTTGATCTTTCATGTAATTTACTGTCAATAAACACCAAACTTTGATTTTATATGTATGTTATTTGAGAAACATAAATCATGTATCCTTGATATGTTACTGACTTACTAATAGTGCTATTTTCCTTTTATTAACTTCCTCTTTTAATATAAGTAACCATCGCGGGATTCTACTACATTCTGTCAAGGAATGTGCGACACAATTGGTCTCATTTAGCATAATTAGAACCGCTTTTTTGATTTAGGACTATACTTAAATCGTTCCATTAAACCCTGTATTTATTGCCCCATGTGTGTTTACATATTTAAGCTTTATCAAATTGTATATTTTTATTATACTCTAACTAATCTCTTCATCTATTTTGCTAGTAATCCAATTACAAATTCTCGATGATTACAGAATCTTTCCTGTAACATAATCGCTCCTGAATCCTTCTTCTTCCTCTGATATATTGAAGATGTTGAATGTATCATGTTTATTGTCTAGGTTTTTTATTTCTTTACACACTTCATTTATCCACTTTCTTATGGTTCTTTCATTTTTAAATCTATGATTCCTTGGATTTGTTATACAAATGTGAATTGTTTTGGTTTCTTCTGGCATTAGTTCCAAAATATCTTTCGTTATCCACATTACACATAGTTAAATAGACTAAGACATCAGCGAGCTCGTAATGACACTTTCAATTGTTATATTATAACAACCTCTCTCCAGATGACCACTCTATATGCACAGCTACAAAAAAATTCAAGAAACCGACACTACCAATCACTCCAATAAGAAAACCCGATAGAAGTTGGGCGCAAACTGATAATGAAAAAGCTAATGTATTTGCAGAATATTTAGAAAATATATTTACTCCACATTTAGGTCAAAACATAAATGATGATGTAGTTAGTGAATATCTAGTTGCACCCTGCCAACTATCACCTCCAATAAAAGCATTAACCCTTTTTAAGGCGCGCAGAATAATAATAAGTACTAACTCTCCCAAAACCCTAGGATACGAATAATTCAATGGGAGAAACCTAAAATATCTACCCAGTAAAGCAGTTCTACCATACCAACGTACCAACAATACCAACGTACCATACGCATACCAACGGAAATCCTTAAACTAATAGAAAAAGACTCGATTCACATTTTGGTTAAACTTTTCAATAGCATTTATACATCAGGAAAAATACCACAAGAATGGCTTTTATCCACCTTTGTTACTATACCAAAAAAGATAAATGCCAAACAATGCAGTGATTACGGTACAATCAGTCTGATGAGCCATGTACTGAAAATATTTCTGAAAATTATACACTCTAGAGTACACAGAAAACTGGAAATGGACATCAATAATACCCAGTTTGGATTCCGAAATGGACTTGGAACAAGAGAGGCGTTGTTTGCACTGAACGTTATGTCTCAAAGATGTCTTGACATAAATCAAGATGTATTCATGTGTTTCATAGATTACAACAAGGCCTTTGATAAAGTGCGGCATGATCACCTAATCAAACTCCTGACAGAAAAGAATTTAGATAAACGAGACATCCGACTAATAGCAAATATGTACTACAATCAGAAAGCAGTATTGAGAGTAGAGAATAATACCACTGAAGAAATCGAAATAAAGCGAGGTGTGAGACAAGGGTGTATACTGTCACCAACCCTGTTTAATCTCTATTCCGAAGACGTAATGAATAGAACACTCTCTGAGCAATCCGTAGGTATTAAAATAAATGGTGTTAGATTAAACAATCTGAGATTTGCCGACGACACCGTTCTGATCGCAGAAACACTTGAAGAGCTACAGACATTGGTGAATAAGATAGCAGACTACAGCGAAGAATATGGACTATCTTTGAACATAAGGAAAACTAAATTTATGGTAATATCGAAATCAACACAAAATGTCCAAAATTTATATTTACACAATGAAATTATCGATCGAGTTAGCAAATACAAATATTTAGGCACTTTTATAAATGAAGACAACGATAGCTCAGCAGAAATCAAAATAAGAATAGAAAAAGCCAGATCCATATTCACTAAAATGAAGAGAGTGTTCTGCGGAAGAGATTTGAGCCTTGAAATGAAACTTCGCCTGATGAGATGTTACGTACTTTCTGTGCTGTTCTACGAAATGGAGTCATGGACGTTGAAAAAGATTGATACCAAAAAATTAGAGGCATTTGAACTGTGGATGTATCGCAGAATCCTGAGAATATCATGGACCGAGAGAGTCACAAATGTCGAGGTCTTGAGAAGAATGAATAAAGAAAAGGAAGTCATATTTACGATCAAAAAACGAAAACTGCAATACTTGAAACACATTACAAGAGGCGAAAGATATGAACTGCTTCGAATAATTATGCAAGGGAAAATAGCAGGAAAAAGGTCCATAGGAAGAAGACGAAACTCCTGGCTAAAGAATCTACGGGAATGGTATAGCTGTAGCAGCAACAAATTGTTTCGGCCAGCAGTTTCGAAAATACGTATAGCCCTGATGATCGCCAACCTTCGGAACGAAGATGGCACTTGAAGAAGAAAGCAGTTCTCATGCTTACTATTATTTACAATTATAATCATTGGAAAGCCAGATAAATTGCCTACATAATCTTCCTCTTTCGATAAGCTTGATGTCCAAGATATTTAAAAAAATCCTGCTAAATAGAATAAGCGAAACTATACCACTAAACACAATACCCAAATATCAGTTTGTAAAATAAAAAAAAATCACGAAAAGTTTGGAAGAAAAGACTATGTGTGCCTCAGTATTTCCCAATATTCAGCAGGTTTGGATAAAGTCTGGCCAACGTTTTGTTATATAAATTAAAATCTGTACTGCCTAGAGATATGTACCGTATCCTGAAGTCCTATATTAACGAACGTTCGTTAAAGTAAAAATAAATATTGATTTCTCAACCTATCATTCAATCCAATCCGAAATTCCTCAGATAAGTATTCTCGGTCACTTCCTGCAACTAATCTTTTCTGTTGACATACCTATTACAGATGACATTACAGCGGCGACTTTTGCCAATGATACAGCCGTTTTCATTTGAAACAAAGTCCCAGACATACCATCTGAAAAGCTGCAAAATTATTTGCATACTGTAACGATAAGACTACCAAAGAAAATTGAAATACTATTATAAAAGAATACCTCAATCAACCATGGGAGCTTATTGTCTATGCTTCGCCTAGCTCAGTCTCTCAAGTGTGAATCCGTCTTGCCTTAAACTATGAATTAAACCATAAAAATTTAGCTGTTAACAAACAAAACAATGATTTAACTAATCATATTTATTTAACATAATACAAAGCAAAAACAACCCTGCCTAATGCTTTACATTAAATAAATTTGGAACTGATACTTATATCATCGATAGGATGCTTGCTTCTAATTATATATTGCCTCCAGATTATGTGCGTAGTTCTGTTGCCGCCTCCAAAGCATGTATGTAGGCCTTACAGACAGCTGCAGTTATACAAATAGCAGATGGCAACGATAAAATGAAATCGAATTACGACTAAACTTAAAGTTAGGTAAGTTAAATTTTGTAAGATTCTACATTCACAGAAGTAAGGTTATGAATATTGAAAATGCTGTTCGAATTATAGAATATAGATTACAATGAAAGTACTCATTCCAAGAGATTTCTGCAGACGATAAAATGAACTTTATAATAACTTTTGCCTTCTTTTATAAATTTCAGAAACAGACAAAAAATAATATTCCCACCATGCTAGAAAAGCTAATTCAGAGAAAGTAAGTGGAAAACTGCAATAAAATTTAGCACAGATGCCATAGGACTTATGCCTATGATGGAATTAGCTCTTTTGTCAACATAGAAAAGAATATTTAGTCTGCGGACAGAAAGAAAAAGGGCGAATATTTATTCTACCAGATAGAAACAGAGAGAGGAAAGAAAGAGAGAGGGCGGATATTTATTCTACCGGACAGAAAAACTGTTTTGGATGGGTTGGAGTCAATAAAAGGGCTATTGGTTAACTATTTTTTTTTTATATCTCGAGCTTTCAATTGTGTTTACAATTATTATCAAGAGCTAAAAAAGACAAAATACTTACAAGGTTGAACTAGAAAGAAAAAACAATTTTTGTTAACTTACCAAATAAAACTTAGTTTAGTAAATAAAAATTGCTGCTAATACATCTTAAAAATAATTAATATAAAAATGTCCTAATCTAATAAATGCTTCTCTAAAATTTTTAGTATAATTTTGAAAACATTTTTTTTTATTTTTTATTTGTTTTTAATACAAAAATAATTGAATTTATAAATAAGTTAAAATAGCAACCAATTACAAATAAGCCTCAATGTCATAAATGCCAACTTAAAATTTTTATTTTTGACAATTATATTGCCAAAAATAAAATTTTGTTTAAAAATTCTTCTCATTACTTCTCCTATCCATTCTTGTTACTTTGCAGCATCTTCGCAGGCATTCCATCTCTGGTGCTACTATCTTACTGCTGTTTTTCTTGTTTATGATCCAATTTTCAGCCCCATATGTCATAATACTTTGCACTAATGTTTTATAAATCTCCGTTTTGTCTTCATATTTAGGTGTCTATCCAACCATACTGAGTTAAGTTGTCGGATTGCTGTTCTTGTTTGTCCTAATCTTTGTGTAATTTCTTCCTCTGTTGGTGCCTTTTTCGTGATTATAAACCCCAGGTATTTGAATTTACCCTTTCCTTTGATTGTTACGTTGTCATCAATCTGTAGATCTTATATGTCTTCTTCACTTGTGGATAGGTACTCTGTTTTCGCGAGGTTAATATCTAGGAAAGCCTTGGTATATTCTTCTTGTAGTTTCTTCATCATGTAGCTGAGGTCGTCTTGGTCTTGTGCAATCACTACTTGATCGTTTGCAAAGCTTAACGTATATAGGTATTCGTTCTGTACCGGTACTCCCATGCCTTCGCATTTTCTTTTCCATGTAGTCAAGGCTTTCTCTAAGTATATTTTAAATAGGGTTGTAGATGTGAAACAACCCTGCAGGAGCCCTTTTGTTGTGGTGAAGTCTCCTATGATTCTTGTTCCCATTTTAATGGACACTTTATTTTCTTTATACAGAGCTTTTGTAGCTTCTATGAGTTCCGTCTGTATTTCTAATTTGTACATTGCCCCCCATAGTTCTGACCTTGGTACAGAGTCATACGCCTTTCTCAGGTCCACAAATGCCAAGTGTATATCTTTATTTTTTGCTTTTTTTCCAACAGTTGTTCCAGTGTGTATATGTGGTCTATGCATGATCTTCCTGCCGTGAAGCCTGCCTGATCCTCATCGATTTTGCCTTTTATCTATCTATCTATCTATCTATCGCTTGCTCTATCTTTTCTTGCAGTATCTTCCCATATAATCTTCCTATTGATGATATTACGCTTATTCCTCTGTAGTTTTCGCATCGTTTTCTATCTCCTTTCTTAAATATAGATGTCATAATGCTACAATAAGTTAGAGAATTGGTTGACAAAATAGAAAATTAAAATCAATAACGAAAAAATAGCCCAAATCACATTAATAACAAGAAGACGCAGTTGTCCACAAGTTGTGAAATATCTTGGGTTAAATTTGGACCAAAAGCTTATCTGGAAGCAAAACATTAACGAAAAAAAAAACTCAGCTCAATATAAAATAAAACATATGTATTTGTTACTTGGCAGAAAGTCACAACTATCATTGGAGAATAAAATACTGCTTTACAAAGTCAGAATAACACCAATATAGACTTACGGCGTAGAACTCTGGGACTTTAGCAAGCCTTTAAACACAAAAATTATGCAGACCTTTCAATCAAAATCATTGCGTATGATAGCTAACGCCCCTTGGTATGTGAGCAATGCAACTATCCACAATGACAAGAGCTCCAACCGTAAAAGATGTCATATTACTTCACGCCGACAAGACAAAAATTCTTAATTCAACGCACAAAAGCCAAACTATCAGTATATTATATCAGCCACCAATGGAGGAACAAAGACTGAAGAGAAGGAATTGGCCAGAAGACTTGGTTACATAGGTGAAAATTGAGAACTGTCGCTGGACGGTACTTAAATCAAGTAAATATTGTGATCACATTTACTAACTACTCAATGTACCGTTTATGACTAGATTGTAAATATGCAAAACAAAAATCTACAGATTGACTCATGCAGAACAAACTATTTAATACTATCCAAAAAGAAACTGCCTAGAGAAAGATATTCTATAAATAGTTATATTATTATAAACTACAACATTTTTGTCTCTTTTTCTTCTCTCGACACGAATCTATTTTATGTCGTATATAAGCTATGTTTGTGTGTGTGTGTGTGTGTGTGTGTGTGTGTGTGTGTGTGTGTGTGGAGAGAGAGAGAGAGAGAGAGAGAGAGAAAGAGAGATATAGTATTAGACCAAGAATTTTTTCCCACAAATCCTATGGTTTTAAAAACAAAAATAAGCTATGTATACAATTAACAGCATAATTAATATATTAATCAGCAAATATTATTATGTTTTCTTCAGTTTTACGATACGAAGTGTTAGACTCACGATTCCTATGGGAGTTTCTTGAACATAAAGGCAAATGAGTAATGAGTCTAAATTGGCCTGGTTCTCTCTGTATTTTGTTTTTGTATTTGTTTATTTCTTTAAGTAAAATTTATCCAAATTGAGAACAAAATGTATGAAGAGTTAATAAAAAGAAAAAAATTATGTTATTTGGTAAAATCATTGAAGTAATCTTTTATACTTTTGAAATCTAAATCTAAATTTTTACCCACACAGGTACTCCATTTTACATATTGTTAATGTTTTATAAAAAAGGATAAACACGCTGCATACTATTAATTCTTATTAAGTAATTTTTTTTATTTTTCAGTCTTACCTGATCTGAGTCATCAGCAGAGATCAGAGATAAATCATTAGGAACTTCTTCTTCAAATGTGTGATTGTTTTGCAAGGAACATATTGGTAAACAGCATGTTACCTGTAACAAAAAAAAAGAGTATTAGTGTGGTTATTTCATAAAATTTTTAGAGTTTTTGGTCTTTGCCTTATATCCCACTGGAGCCCTTAAATATTTAAGTTTTAGTTACAATAATAATATTAATATAATTTATGGACCTTTTAAACTGTAATAGTATGAAGGCAAGCCTATTAAATATACACTAAGTAGCAAATTTAACGCACTTCCTTAAAAATGGAGAATTTTTGATGTCTCGAATTTCCTAAACATGTTGTCTGATTTGAGTGATTTGTATAATATGTTATACAATTATTTTTTAAGAAAATCGCTATAATAATATTGTTGTTAGACAGGTAAATGTTATTGTATACTAAGAATATTGAAATTTAAAGTCAATTGAAGGCTTATACATTCTTAACATTTTGTTTTTGTATTCATTCGCTTATGCTCGAGAATAAAATATATATATATATATATATATATATATATATATATATATATATATATATATATATATATATATATATATACGATACCCCAGAAACTTATTATGAATATATATGAATACTTATATATGAATAACCTAGGAAATTTCTCATATCACACTAAAGAGAAATGACAGCCTATCTCGCTCACGAAAACTTTAACCAATCATTTATTTTAACACCATCTCGGGATGTCACAAATAAAATAATCAAACGAAGCTTAACTCCGCAATGTCAATTCTGTCAAAAATAATGACAGATCTTCCAGTGGTTCCAGAGCTTTCAATTTTATTTTATTATCTTTAACCATTGTTTTTTAACTTTTGTTTGTATTTATCCTTAGTAATTTTAATTTAAGTTAGTTACTTAGTTTTCAAAGTTTACTACTAGTTATATAGGGTAGAAAATAATTTTTGTGTTGTGGTAGTAAACATGGTGAATTATTGTTTTGTACTGTTGTGTACAAATCATGGAAAAATTACATAAGTGCATAGGATTCCATAGATGATAATAGTAAGTTGTCACTGAAACTCAAACTATTTTCTTGTTCTAACCTAATAAACAACAATATTTTATTAATCTGATTTTATATACTGCAGTTATGTCAAATTTGGATTGCCCAAATTGATAATCAGAAATTAGCCATTAGAAATGTAATTTACAGTAGCAATAATTGGTGTGAATTATTTTTAAAAGATTATTGAAATAGCTAAAAAATTATTGACAAGCGTCAATTTTAAAAATGTTCATAAAGCTAAATCATCGTATTTAGCAATTATTGTTTCTGAAAATATCAATGTAATAAATATGTAATTAGTTTTTAACTGTTTTATCTGAAACAACAAATAAATACGTGTATATCTAAAAAAAATTGTGCAATTTTTATTATCCCTTTTCTCATAACTAAATTTGACAGAAGAGGTAATAATCATTTATATATTTTGTAACTTGGAGAATATGATTAATGTACTCACATTTTTAATGTATGAGTATTACTTATTTATTATTTATTATTATTTAGAGTATTACCTATTATTTAAATAAAATACTTTAACAAGCTTAGTAAGCTGTGGTATTTACTAGATTAATATATGTAAAATTATTTCATCGGAAAAAATAAGATATTTTTAATTTCCCAATAAATTTCAATTAGTCACGAAATGGCCCGAAAAAGGAGCTATAGGGATTATATTAATACTTGTCCTTTTAAATTTCCCGCTAAACTAATGTGTGCTAATAAACGAAATTAATACAATAAGTTGCCAATCTACCTGTATATACTATATTATTTATCTATGGATTAACACTTTTATAATACAAAACATTTTTACTAGCAACGTAAGAATAACAGGATATAATATCATTAGAGTAACAAAAATCAATACGTATACGTGTCAGTAGCCTGTGTTTCCAGCTCTACTTCTAATACGGCTTCACATCGACGAGACATACTCGAAATAAGGTTTGCTATGTGGTCTTGATCAATGATTCCAAATCTCGAGAGCTACTGTTTCTACCTTTTATAAAGTTCTAGGCGGTGTCAAACACTATCGTAATCTTCTGCCAATTATGTCCCACAAATGTTCGATTGGGTTAAGATCTGGACTATTCTGGTTAATTCAAAGTCAGAAGATTTGCCCGTTGTAAGTATTCGGTTACAGTTCGTAAAACGTGAGGTCTTGCATTATTGTGCATTAATTCATTGTCTTGCAAAAATTGTTACCAATATAAGGAGCTAAATGTAAAACATGCTTAGACAAAATATCGGTTATGTAACTTTTACTATTAAAAGAACTTTCCCGTTAAGGAACAAGATCTGTCGGCGCTGTTAAAGAAATTCCCTCAAACTATTATAGACCCTCCATTAAATAAAGTCGTTCTACGTATGTTGCACTGAACCTAATGCTTATTTGGTCTTCGGATTACTCTAAAGGTAGTGGCATATTATCATGCACGTTGCGTTTCCAGCACGTAGCGTTTAGTTTCCGAAAAATATAATTTAAATGGTTTTAAATATGAACAACTCACACTGTCCGGAACGTATTGTATCAGACACCTAACGTTTCCGTTCAGTAAATTCGAAAACAATATTTTACAGTTGGTTGGTACAGATAATGTAAATTAGATGTCCGTCGTTTTCCCCCCGTTGTTTATTTAGGTATTTGTTTGATTTTGATACAGAGTATTTAAACAAATTATTTTCAAGGCTATTTTGTCATTTATGCATGTGTTTTCATTGCTTTGTGACAATGGATCACGGAAGTGATAAACAATTAGGACTTTTGTACGGAAGTGATATCTCTTTTTTTTAAAAATACTTTTTGGTTTGATATGTATGGCTTCATTAAATGTAGTATGTATTTTGTTTTTTAACTGAATGTGTAATTAAATTTAAAACATATTCAAACTGAATCCTATTCATTCTAAAATATCCATAATATTTTTCATGGTCATCAATTAATTCTTTGTAGAAAGTACAGTATTCACCTTCCTTCTTCCTTTCTCTTAGCTTTGGATATCCTTCAAACCTTCTTTTTACTACAGTTTTTCTTTCTTCATCGTTAAGTAGAAGAGAAATTGTACATTATTTTTGTCGAGAAAAGCGACATCATATCTTCACCGAACCAAACTGAAACGTTCTATGTATGAAAATGTGAAGCGCAGTCCAATTGCTGGATTGGAAACGTTACGTGCCGAAAACTATACGTGCATGATAATATGCCGCGACCTTTATAAGTCGATCGGAACTATAGAGGCAAAATCTGGATTCATCTGTAAACAGAACTGCTTTGGCTCTGGCAAATTGTAATCTAGCTCTGCAGTGGTTTGCAGTTAAGGCTGAGCCTATAGCTGGTCTTCGAGTACGCAAATCATGTTCGACAAGACGTCTCCTTACAGTATCAATGCTGGGTTAGATAATATATATATATATATATATATATATATATATATATATATATATATATATATATATATATATATATAGTATAAGGTATAGTAAAAAAACCATGATGTCAGGTCAGAAGTGCAGTAGATCATACTTTATATTTACTTGCATTATATGCAAAAAGTTTATTAATTAAAAAATTTAATGACTGACTATAGATGATAATTTTACTCGTAGATTAAACAAACGAGCATTTTTACTGGTTTTTTTATTTTTTTTTTTCGACTTCAGATGTTAATAATTAAGAATTAAAAATAAAATTGTTTAAATAATAAACAGAAACTACTGCTGTAAATGTTGCATTAATCACATACTCATATCATACACTTCAAATAATCTTTTCAATTTTATTAAATGAAATATTCTGTCTGAAAGTAATGCTTCGGCAGCTACTAAAGAAATGGCAAGATATGAACATTGACCTAAATAGAGGGGGTGTCTTGGATTACCAAGGAGGGTTGATCAAAGGAGTCATTGATTATTGATATGAAGGGTAATACGATATCTCTTGGCGTTTTGTTAAGTGATTGTGTTGATTGAAGCGAGAAAGTTATTCCGATAAAACGATTACGTTAAATTTATCGGTCGGAAATTGAAAATACTATTTTGTACATTTTCATAATTTCTCAGTTTTAGAAAGTGCGTAGCTTGGAATAATCATATTTTAGTCAATTATTATTTTTAAATTTATTTTGAGTCCACTGTTACTATTAGTATTAAACCAATATGATCAACTCTACATAGTAAAAAAAAATGACTTAAATTTATATAAACCAAAATTGATGAAAAAATCAATTTATTATAAATATTATTGTGGTTGTAATTAACCAAACAAAATCTTTGGTATCCTGGTTAGTTCTGTAGATTTGTTTGGCAACATCACCTATTTAAATTAGTGATTTTTAGCAAAACGGACAAAATGGCAAAAACGGCAAAAAATGTATGCAGCATAGTGAAGGTGATCAAGTAGATTATCTTCTTGAAACCAGTTTAATATATTGGTGATTGGAAGATATATATGGAATTATTGGGGATATATTTAAAATTTTGCTAGTACATATGGATCCATTAGCCCCAAGCTTATAACAAAATTAAAATTTAAATATTTAGGCGCATTGTAGGTATCTGGGGTCCCTAATAGCTTCATAGCATTCATTTATCTACAATTTGTTGCACTTTAATCATTTAAAATTTAAAAACAACATAAAAAAAATAAATTTGTTTGTTCATATGGTCAAGACACTAACAATAAATCTCCTTTTAAATTAATTATATCCACAATCGGTTTTTTCATTATATTGTACTGAAGCGACGTGACAGGTAAACGGATTAGTGGTATGAAATGGTTATATTTATTGAAATAAGTCAAGTTGGTGTTTTAATATTAAATGAAGGTGAAAGCGTTACGAAAGTAGGAATACTATTTTTTTGTATACTGAGATTCTAGGCTCTAAGCTAGGAATATAAAAAAACAGTTATTATACCCGTAGTTAAGCATGGACCAAACGTGGACTCTCCCAAGCGCTGATAAAAATCAATTAAGATTAATCTTCTTCTTTACGTGCTATCTCTATAGCAGAGGTTGGCAACCATCATGGCTATTCTGATCTTAAAATCGGCTGCCCTGAAAAACTCGATAGACGAGCAATTATAGCATTCCTAAACTTCATTCTTCCTAGATTTTTCCTTATTATCTTATATTATTAAAAATTTAAGGATGTTTAAAGTCAAAATAAAGAAATATTTTTGGATCAACTCAGTGTAGCGATGGATCGTGCAAAATTGTAACACGAGCTGGACGAATTAATGCAGATCGCAGACATTGGTAGATTTATAAAGTCACAAAAAGTAAACTAGCTTGGTCATTTAGATATAATGCCACAAAATTGAGTTGATTGAAACGCAAATCATAACCGAAATGTGTATAAAGATCATCAACGCCAGGAACTTGTTCACCACATCCCTGAAGAAATCGAAGAAGAACCTAATATACTCGAGAATAAAATAAGACTGGCGATAAGTATACTGAAGTATAACAAAGCTTTAGGTTTACATGGTATAACAGAAGAAATGCTCAAAGCCACAGTAGACACCGGAATAAAATTGCTTCACTTGCCCTGCAACAAAATATGGCATTTTAAGCAATGACCTGACGACTGGATATAATCTACTATAACCAAAATACATAAAAAAAGCAGCTTCCATATACGCAACAACTATAGAACTATCTCTTTTGTCTCACATGCCAGCAAAATATTGCTACACATAATCATTGAGTCACTGAAAATTCTTTTATAAAGAGAAATACCTAAGAGCAAATTTGATTTAGCAAAGGTAGAGGTACTCGAGAACACCTTTTGAACATAAGACAAACAATAAAACAATCTAGGGAATTCAATATCCCAATATGCATTTATTTTTTAGATTTTCGCAAAGCGCTCGACAGAGTCAAGAGGCAACACTTATGGCAGATACTAAAAGAAGTAGGAGTACCACCACACATAATTACGCTTATAACTAAACTATACAAACACACTACTGGAACAGTCACAGTGTTTGACACACTCTCAAACGAATTCCATCCAGAACAAGGTATCAGAAAAGAAGTTTACTGTTTCCACAATTATTTAATATATATGGGGAGCATATTATAAGAAGAGCCCTTAAAACACGGGAAAAGGCATCACAATAAATGACCGAAAAATAAATAACCTACTACTACCTAGTCAAGAAGAGTTAATTGATCTCATACGACTGGTTGAAAATAAAAGTCAAATATTTGGTGTGCAGTTAAAACTATTAAAGACAAAGATCATGCTAGTGGATAGCTCATACCTATATCTGGTATCATTGATCACAAAGACAGGGCACTACAGGAAGAAATAAAACATAGATATGATCTAGCAAAAGTCGTCGTAGGAAGAATGGGGAAGACATGGAAGGCCTTAATATTCCTAATACTGACATACGGATGTGAATCTTGGACCGTACGAAAAACGGAAAGAAGAGATACTTCACTGAAAAGTTTTGGCGGACAAAAATGGTTACGGATCATGTGGACCGATCACAGGATCACAAATAATTCAATTTTAAATGAGCTAAAGGTCAGCAATCGACTTTCCAGCAAAGTACATCTCCAACAATTAAAATACTTTGGACATGTCATCAAAGCAGACAAAGAAAACATGGAAAGACTTATTATCTCAAGAAAGGTAGAAAGCCGAAAATCACGAGGAAGATCTTCAATAATGTGGATCGACCAAATAACAGGAATATGCAAAAGACCTATGCATGAGTTAAAAGAAATGACCAGAGAGAAAGAAGACGGACAATGAACGACATAACGATAACCACTACACCCCACCACCACGTTATAATAGTTGGGGATTACCTCAGGAATCAGTCTTAAGCCCTTTTCTTTTTAATCTGTATACTGCCGATTTTCATAGTCTTAATATACCAAGTATCACTTACAAAACAATCCAATATGCTGATGACTTCCTAGTCTATACAGAAAGGAGTAAATATGAAACTTCCCTTACAATTTTAAGAAAATTACATGAACATTTCTCAAACTGGTTTTGTAAAAATGGTTTTAATTTATCCACTAATAAATCAAACGTGTGCATTTTTTCACGACATAATATTCCAAACATAAATACTATTTTATTAAATGGCCAAAGTTTAAATTTCTGTAAGTCAATAAAATATCTAGGTATGTTTCTAGATCAAAAGTTAACATGGAAAGTACACATCGAGTATATGCTTGGCAAAAGCAATAAAGGTCTCAATTTTTTAAAATCAATTTCTAAAACTTGGTGGGGTGCTGACGTAGAAACAGCTTTGCTTTTTTACAAATCTTATATCAGATCCATTCTGGACTATGGATGTATACTTTATGGATCAGCAAGTAAACAAATTTTAAATAAAATTGATGTATTTCAACGGACTGTTCTACGTACTTGTATGGGAACAATGAAATCTACTCCAATAGCTCCATTGCATGTTGAAGCTTTAGAACCTCCTTTAAATTTTAGACGGGATTATCTAAGTGAAAAATTTGTAGTGAAAATTTCATATATCAACAATTCTTTATATTCTGGCATAAGCTCGCTAAATACCGAGGACCTAACAAACAGTTACTGGATTCATAAAAATTCACCAACCCTTTGCACGGCCTTTAGAGCCATGTGTAACAATAAGTATACCAACAGTATTAGCAACCTTGAGATTAACGGCTATTTCGCAATTTTTAATGAAGCTGATATACACATACCAACATATTATAGTATTCCATCATTAGATTCATGCATCTTAAATTCTTACATAAAAAAAATGGCCCATGGCAACTGTAATCTATACAGATGCATCCAAAACATAGGAAGGGACCGGATGTGCTTTCTACATTCCATCCAAGTCAATGGAAAAAATGTTCAAACTACCTCTCAATTGCTCAATTTTTAGTGCTGAAGCTCTTGCAATTCTTGAAGCCTTGAAATATTTCGACAGTTTAAACAATAATGCAGTTTTAATAATATCCGATTCATTATCAGTCTTATTATCTCTCAAAAATACAAAGTTACCCAATTATAATTCTAATCCTTTTATTTACCAAATTAAGAACATACTTGTTAACCTTAAAAATAAAAATAAAACTACGAATTTTATTTGGGTAAAGGCTCATGTTGGTATAAAACATAATGAACATGTTGATTACATTGCAAAAGCTGCAATAACCTCGACAGCTGAAATTTTACCAGATGAGAGAATTTGTGTTTCTGATGCTTTTCTCATCTCTAAAAGAAATCAAACAGATCGTTGGAATACCGCCTGGCAAACTTTTTGCGACCACTCAACAACACAATACGTGCATATACAACCACACATCCCTAATTCCAGATGGTTTAAGAATTTGAATACCGCTCGTAAATATACAACAACTTTAATAAGATTGAGATTTGGCCACGCTTGTTATCCTGTTCATCTTGCTCAAATCAAAATATATAATTCAGATTTATGCGAAACTTGTCAAGAACAAGGAGATCTTAACCACATCTTTTTTAAGTGTTCCAAATATCTTCAGCATTCAGGATCTCTTTTAAACAACTTGCAAACTCTAAAAATATTTCCTCCATATCAAATAAATAACCTGTTGGCTACTAATAATAAAAAAGTTTATGATTGTTTGATTAAATTTATACATAGTGCAAATGTGTGTCTGTAGTCAATCTCAGCTAAGCTCGTTAACCTTTGTTCTAACCCAATTGTTTATTTACCTTTCTTTCCGTGACGTATTTTTGTTTTTTCTTGATATAATTTTCTCTTTTTGTTTGATTCAGTTATAGGGATTTTATGAGGTTTTTTGACTCGAATAGAAACACTTTTTGCACTAGCAATTAATAGTATAGATTATACACTTATGTATGTATACACTTTATAATGTACACCTATGTATGCACTTATGTGTATATGCATACACTTTTTTTTTCTTTAGTATTAATTATATCAGAATATTGATATTAGTAATTTTTCTTTTATTATATCTCAATATGTAATTGGCTAAATAGCTAAGTGCTAAAGCCACAAAAAAAAAACTAATACGACCCTTACTCAATTTTAATCTGGTTACTTATTATAAAAATGCAGTTTAAATAAATTTATTTTATGGATTCAAGTACAGTTAGTCTCAATTCTATTAATACATATCTCTTTTATGTTTCACAAATTGAAATAATAATAATTAATTAATGAGTGAATTATTCTACTATGAGTAGTAATTAAAATAAAAACTATCACAAGTTAATAAAATCTTATATAAACTATAAATTCTGAGCATACAAAGAGTCTTGTATCCACAAATGTCTATTATTTTACATACAAACAATTGTTTCTTCCATAAAACCGCGTCCGTAATCCAAGAAATCCACCCTTATCTGGGTCAGTGTTTACCCTCCGTCATTCTATAAGTGACTTTAGGCCATTATCCGTTGGCTCAAAGTTTCATCAAGCGAACTATCTCGCTCTCCACAAGGTCGCTTTATCCATATCGACACAACAAGAAGGTCTCATATATGACGCGAAGCAGAAAACAAAATGCGATCGCCGACTCCTCAAAGCCCAAAACAAAACTGGATCGTTCCCCTCGGGGAATAGAGACGTTGGTCGAGACGGAAGTCGAAGTGTAACGGAATTACTGGCGAGACAATCGCCAAGAAATTTTGTTGTATGAAGGATGCGGTTTTGATTTTATTTAATATTGTACTTATCTTATGTGGCTTCCAATATATCAAATTAAAAAATGGAGTGGTATTGAATTTGACAATAAAGTAAAAATTTAATCTGCTTGGAACATCGTTTTTAGGTACAAGATAGAAAACAAGATATTATATACGATTATACATTATTTTAAATGTTTTTGTTCTCATTTTATTTTATTATTTTCCATCCTCTTCATGATTAATTGCTTCAAAATTTAAAGATAGTATTTAGATACTTTAAAATTTTACTAAAACAAGATTTTTGTTCTTCTCCTAGTGTAGACTCAACTAATGAAGGTTGGCTATAACCATTGCAAATTTTGTTGCTTTTCTTAAAAGCGTTTGTGTGTTTAACCCGGTCCAGTCGCGAATGTTTTTCAGTCAAGATATTGGTCGTCTACCGCGACCCCTTTTTCCTTTAATTTTACCATTTATAATCAGCAAGCTTATTAAATAATAATAATAATGTTTATTTACTTCCCACTATACAATATACAACAATGTTACAATATGATAGTTCAATATAATACAATTACAAATTAATTCTAAGTTAAATATTTTGTACAAACACACAGTTGCTAGCAAATAAACAAAGAAGAAATTCCCTGATGAACCAGAGGTTGTGCTCAGGGATTACACTCATTTACACTATTCAATATTTGTTCTACAGTACCATTAGGTTGATAATACAAAAAATGTTTACAAAGTATTACTGTATAGTATTAGTTATATGAAGAATTTAATTAAAAAAGATCGCATTCAAAATTTCAGATCCACTGTTCTTGAGAAATTTTGTAAAAATGGATTTAATCATGTTAAATAAGTTGATTTTTCTTACGTAAGTTTTATATATCTCGGGTAAATAATTAAATATTCTAGGAATGAAGTAAGAGAAATTGTGTTTTCCAATTGATTTATAAGTACTAGTAATTTGGATATAGTCCTGAACTTTTCTTCTAGTGCTGTAAGTATGATCTATTGATTTTAAAACATGTTTATTTTTGTATGTAAGCAAAATAATGTTTAACAAATATAACTGTCTAATACTAAAAATATCTGCTTTCTGATAAAGAAGTTCTGAAGAATATAAGTGAGATTTTTTTAGCATTATTTTCAAAAACCTTCTTTGTAATATTTCAAGTTTATTTAAATGAGAAGCATATGTTCCACCCCATGCTAAAATGGCATATCTAAGACGTGACTCTATCAAAGAATATTATATTATCTTTAAGTAAGACAAATTAAGTATATTGCTGAGATATCTAAATTTGTATAATAATATTCTTAGAGTTTTACATACCATATCAATATGTACATCCCACTTCAAGTGACAATCAATATAAACTCCTAAATATTTTATGTATTTTTTCCTATTTATTTTAATGAACGCGTTATTATAACTTAGATTTATTTCCAAAAAGTCGGGTAAATTGTTTTTGTATATTGAAAATGGTATGAAATAAGTTTTTCCAGTATTAACTGTCAGTAATTTCCTATTTAACCATTCTAGAACCTTTATAGTTTCTGTTTCTGCTAAAGTTTTAAGTTTTTTCCAAGAATCACTAGTGTAAAGTATGACAGTATCGTCAGCAAAACAAATAATCTTTCCATTTATTTTCATTGATGCTAGATCATTTATATATATTAAAAACAGTAAAGGACCTAAAACAGTTCCTTGCAGCACACCATACTCAATGATTTTTTCAGCACTTACTTTGTTATTAATGTTGACAATCGATCTATTTTTTAAATAACTTTAAAATAGTAAGTACGGTATGCCCCTAATTCCCAGATCATCCAAAGCACTTACCAACTGCTGATGACTAACAGTGTCAAATGTCTTAGCTAAATCCAAAAATATCGCTAAAGTAGGATCAAAAATTTTTGCAAGGCTGGTAATAAGTGATATAGGACGATAATTTTGCACCAATTTTGTATCACCTTTTTTAAATATAGGTATAATTACAGCTCTTTTAAAAAGGTCAGGACATATACCATGTTCAAATATTTTATTTATTAAATCAGTTATCGGATCAACAACATAATTACAAATGATCTTTAACAGATCGGCGGAAATGTTGTCTATGCCAGGAGATTTTTTTTGGTTTTAGGGAATGAATAATACTCTGAACTTTTGATTTTGTTACGGGTTTTAGAAAAAACGTACTATGACATGCATTTTTTAGATGATCAGGAGAAGATGATATTTTAATACTTTTAGCAACCGTGCACCCTACATTACAAAAATAATCATTTAAAATATTGCTAATATTCTGACTATCAGTGATTACCTCATTATTTTGATGGAATGGAATTAATTTCACTTTTTGTACTATTATTATCCAATTTTTGACAGACCTTTAGAACTATTTTTATATTTTGTAATTTCCGTTTGAAAATAATTTTTTTTTGCCTCAATGATTAGCTTATTTAATTTATTTTTGTAAATTGTGTATTCTTTTGTTAATGTTAGGTCATCTGGGTTGTTCATAAATTTTCTGCAAATTTGATTTTTTTTATTAACCGATTTTACTAAGCCGTCTGTCATCCAGATATTTCGCTTAACCTCACATTTTTTTTTCTTTATTTCTTTGGTATTTTTATTGATTAATGAAATGAGGGTGTCGGTAAAATTATTAAGGAAAGCATTAGGGCTATTCATATCAGAACAGTGATCCCAATTTTGAAAACTAAGATCTCTTTTTAAATCATCATAATTAACTATTTTCCTAAACTTAATTTTGCATTTAATTTTATTTTTTTCAAAAGAAAAACTTACAAATGTTGCTTTATGATCAGTCACGGAAAGATCCAGAACAGCTGGTAAAGTATTATTATTAATACAAAACTTGCTTTTTACAAAAATGTTGTCTATACAACTACGAGAATCGCCCTGAACTCTAGTATTTTTATTTATTAATGATAAAAAATTATGTTCACTCAATATACTTAGATACTCAGAAGAATCTGGTGCCATATTTTTGATATTAATATTAATATATAAATGCAAAGATAATCATGGAGCGTCGGCATTTAACACATGTTCAAATGGTAAGTGCTGTGTATATGATTCAGGCTGATCTTTCACAAGCTGATGTTGCACGTCATTTTGACGTGTCTCGGAGCGTAATTTCGCAATTGTGACGTCGATGTGAACAATTTGGTAATGTCGCTGAAAGACATGGAAGTCGTCAACGCGAAACTATTCCTAGACATGATCGTTATGTGATAGGATTAGCTAGTCGAAATGTGCATATAGCTGCACGTAAACGCTATGGGGCCTTAGAAAATACCCACAACATTACCGTATCTGACCAAACTTTAGGAAATGGACTCAGATTAAGTTGGGCACAAAAACATGTTCAGTGGGGCTTACGAGAATGGAGTTTTGTGTTAAAGCTAGATTTTTTCTCTACCCTGATTAAAGAATAGAGAGTTTGGAGAGGATCTGGTCTATAAGAGAGACTTAGGCATGTACAGGGTGCTCGTCCATTAAGTGCTTGGTCTGCAATGTGGGCTGTAATAATTTTTCATTGTCGAACTGTTCTCGTTTTTGTAGAAGGCACTTTGAATCAATGTCAATATATTGAACGTATCTTAGAACGTGGTGCTGTTCTTCCATTTTCCACTGCTAAAGGTCCCAATTTGCGTTACGTGCAGGATAATACAAGGCCACATACTGCAGCAACAGTAAGAGATTGGTTTCATAATAAGGATATTACACTTTGACCGTAGCCCGGACAATTGGCAGATATTAATCCTATCGATCATGTATTGGATATAAAGACAGATTGCTCCTTATCTGCATACTGTTGTTACTAGACAAGGTCTTCAAGCTCTTCAAAAACAGAAAGCAAGCCAATGACGCGTAAAGCTGTAATTAATGCTGTTAAAGAAACCACAGATTATTGAACACATTTTTTTTTAGATTTTCATGGTTTTATTGACTTTTATAATAAAAATTTCCAATGTATCTTGCTCAAAACAATTTTTTAATTTCATTGTGTTGAAATCTTTGTTTAAATTTAAAACTATGTTTTTGGGAAGATAAAAACCATTTATCCTTGTAAAAATACTTGTTCTTATATATATATATATATATATATATATATATATATATATATATATATATATATATATATATATATATATCGAACCTGTAATAATTAACATTGGAGATAACAGTTCAAATTCTGAATGTGCTGAAAGTAAATATGAGAAAACGAAAAATATAACGTTCTAATAATTAATAACAATAATAAATAATAATAAAAATAATATTTCATTCTCTAAATATTCCGTTTATAAATGTTTATTTTTTTTATATGAAATAAATAGACGAGATCTAAGATATAAACGCGAGCTGGGAGAAAATTAGAAACAACATTGAAGAAGCAGCAACAGAAGCTCTAGAAAAATGCAAAGTCATGCTGAACAAAAGAAACCACAACATCACACCATGTTTCAGAAAAGAAATAAAAGAGAAATTTAAAGAGAAACGAGAGGCCTACACGAAGTACAAAACATCAAATACCCCAGAATCCCGAGACACCTATAGAAGAATACGAAATGAAACAAAGCAGTTGGTAAGAAGAACAAAAAATGAACACTGGAAACAGTTTACAAAAAAGATGACAAGTGACTTCTACGGTACACATAAACAAATATGGAGATTTATAAGAAACCAACGGAAGGAAATGACATAATTAAAGGAATACAATGACATACCAGCAAAACAAATGGAAAAGATACCTGACGGAACTGTTTAAAGGAAAGGAAAATAATAATCAACACAATAACGTACCTGAATTAAGACACGGAATAGAAATAAGTTTTCAGGACGTAGAAATAGCCATAAATTCACTCAAAAATAGAAAGTTATCAGGACCAGACGGAATAACCAATGAGCTTCTAAAACGAGAAGAAAATATAACCCTAGAGATAATAACACTTATACAAACACTAATATTGCACTGCAAGATACCAGATGCATGGAGAAAAAGCAAAATGATACCAATGTTCAAGAAAGGAGATAAAGAAGACCCCAACAATTATAGAGTAGAATACCGCACTTAAGCTTACCACAAAAGTCCTATTCAACAAAATAACAACTTTATCAGATGAACATCAAGGATTTAGATCCGGAAGATCCTGCGTAGATTGTACTAAGAGAAATCACAGAAAACGCCTTCGAGTACAGTAAACCAGCATATCTATGTTTTATATAATAAACAAAGACTTTCGATCGCATCCAAGTCGAAGACGTCTTACACGTACTGTCTAAAAGAAACATACCAATCAATAGTATACAAACCATTGAAAACATCTACTTCCATAAGAATACGGACAAAGATAAATGGAAAACTAACACAGTGTAGACCAATACAAAGCGAAGTCAGACAGGGTGACTCGTTGAGCGCACTTCTCTTTAATATAATAATAAACGAAATAATACAAGCAGTACGTAAAGGTTATGGCTATAGAATGGGGAACAAAGAAAACCAAATATTATGTTATGCAGCTCCAAAGATTAACATACATCTTTAATACAACAGCCAAGAAATACAATATGATAATATCAGCAGATAAAACCAAATGTACGACAACATCTAATTACTACGATGTAAAATTGAAATTGATGGTAAAATAATAAAGCAGTAAGCAAGGTTTAGATATCTGGGAATAGATATAACTAGTTACGGAGATGTTGAAGAAGAAGTACGACGACAAAGCTTAAAAGTAAGTAAAGCGGCGGGATCTCTTAATGACATAATCTGGAAGAACAAACACCTAAGACAAGACAAAAAAAAAAACAAGAATCTACAAAGCAGCAACTAGACCTATATTAACACACACGGCGAAAACAATACCTACATCACATCTAAAACGAGACGACTACCAGAAACAACAAAGATGAAAATACTCCCACGAATATCAGGGAATAGCCTGTTGGATAGGGAAACAAGTGAAAACATAAGAAGAGCATCCATATAGAAGACATAAGTGGATGGAGCACAAAACGAGAAAAGTAGTGAATCGAACACATTAGTAGAATGGCTGAGGATAGGATAGTACGAATAGCACGAGATAAGTCACCAAATGGACGAAGAAGTATTGTCAGACCAAGAAAAAGATGGTGAAACAATTTAAACAATTTAGGAGGCTAATATTAAAGAAAAACAGGCTTTAAAGCCTACATAAAAAAAAGGAAGAAGAAAAAGTTTATTTATTAATCACTAATATTATTAAAAGAATTTACTAAGCTACTTTAAATGTAGTTGTAGTTCTGCACTAAAGTTTTAAAGCAAAAAACTAACATTTTACCTTTTATTTATTTGACAACGTTAAATTTTATAATACAATTCGTGATCGGAGTAGTAGCCACTTTCTGTCACTTTCTGTTGTGTGGAGTAAATTTCCGATTTATTTCGTATGCTTTAAATGATGACTCACGGGTAAAGAACCATGACCTCAACTGTATTGTAGGTCCAACTGACATTTCCTAATTTACAAATTAAAATATTCATTATTTCCTGAATTCTATGCTATTAAAAATATCTTGGAACACCCTGCATTTACATAGGTAATCATATTTACGCTTCCAGAAAAATAACTAGATTTCTATCTAGTAATAAATTACATTCTTTATAAGGTGATGTGATAACCAAACACCTCGTGTTTCACAAAAATCATTCATGTAAAAATTTTTTTGAATAAATAATGAATCCGAGATTACATTTTCCTTTCTGGCTTTGCACAGATAGTTAACGAGCTCTATCAAAAGGTTGACACTGAAAATTAAGGCAAGCTAAGGATCAATATTGATCTGTGTTTAAATTTGGAATCAGACGATTCAACGAAGTATACTGCAGAGATGGAACATTTTGATAAAAAAATATTTATCTGTGCCATTTTAAGCTTATATAACAAACAGAAACTTAATAAATAAGAAGTAAACACAAATCAATATCGAACACAAAAATATTATTAAAAATTAAAATAATAGATGAGGAATAGAGCACTTTAACAATTTCGTTTTTCGTAAATAATCGTTTTTGTGTTTGGAGGGTGTTACATAACTTAAGTTAATTTTGCAATATTAAATATATATATTTTGCAATATTAATTATACCAACGCCAACAATTTATTCATCACATTTGTAGCTCCCTGATGAAGGACATAACCAATGTCCGAAAACTTGGAATAAAGATTTAACATTTTATTGCTGCAAACCCAATATTTAACGTTTACTTTACAGATCTCGGTTTACCCTAATCATTTGCAGTGCGATTACATTTTGTTTTTTTGTGAACGGTGGTAAAATACGAAAACACTTTGTGTTTTATTTAATTGCTGTGTTTGATTTAAGATGCCAAAAAGAAATTACAAATTCACAAGAGAACTTGAAAAAGATTATCCTTTTATAAAAAAGCCTTGCAGTGACAATAGCAGGGTGAAATGCCAGCAATGTTTTTCAGAATTTTCAATTGCACACGGTGGGCGAGCAGATATTAAAGATCACTTAAAGTGTGCAAACACAAGACTGGTATAACGGTGATTGCAAGTACTTCTTCTATCAAAAATTTTTTGAAGAATGATGGTCCCATTCAAAACGATTTAATTATTGCAGCTAAAGAGGCCACATTGGCTTATCACACGGCAATGCATGATATAAGCTTCAAAACATCTGATTGTACGTCGAAATTGATTTCAAAATTTTTTAAATCAAAATTTGGGGTTGCGAGAACCAAATGTGAAGCGATCATTTTAAATTTTTGTCTTTACCAGAGCTACACACCGACTTACAGAAAGCTTTTTTCGTAAGTGTTACTAACGACACCTCAAATAAAAAGCACATCAAATTGGCACCGATTATTGTTAGATACTTTTTACCATTAGAAGGTGTATATATGAAACTATTGAATTTTGAGTCCGTTCAGAGTGAGACATCGGAAATATTGACTCAAAATATAATTTCAACATTACGTCGTCATGACATTACAAAAAAAAGTAGCTGCATTTTGTGGCGACAATTGTAATACAAATTTTGGAGGTATGCATAGAAGAGGACAAAATAATGTTTACAGAAGACTTAAACAAGAACTCGTTGTAGATATTGTAGAAACTGGATGTGGCGCACATATTGTATACAATGCACTTCAAAATGCAATTGTAAATAACGCGTCTGCGTTTCTCGCCACAAATACGTAGCAACCTGTAATTAGGTATACCTTCCTAGCTTTTGGAGTATATTCGAACGTGCTAATGAGAGGTACCTCGTTCGTCCCGTTTTCGAAATATTTACGTCGCGGATTCTACTAGACGCAAGGTCACTATTACTGTTATTTTAATATGGATAGTTCTCGTAAAGCTGTAAGAGTATTAGACGATGATTTCGAAGAAGTGTGCACAAAATTGTATAATGAGGCGAACAGTGACATTAGTGATGATAATGTGGAAGAAGGATATTATATAGAAAGTGATCATTTTACGGACAGTGAACAAGAACTAAGTGAAAATGAACAGCAACAAGACTCAGAAATGATCTCTAGCGAAGATGAAGAAGGATGTATCAATTAAAGCAATTATTACTATGGAAAGAATAGGTATAAGTGGAGTAAAAAGGTGCCAACTAGAAACGTCCGTACGCCTGTTCATAATATTGTTGTACTTCCATCAATCCGTTCAAAAGTAGAAAAGTCAACGAGTCCCGTTTATTATATTAATAAATTGTTTTCACCAAATATGTATAGTCTTGTTGTCAAGAGAACTAACGAAAAAGTCGCAACATTTTGGCCAAAATATCAACAATATAAAAAATACAAATCCTAGTTGACTGATACTGATGAAATAGAATTGAGAGCTTTCTTGGGACTGATTCTTTATACTTCTATATATAAGTCAAATCATGAGGATGTACGAAGTCTGTTTGCTGCGAACGGAAAAGGACGGTCTATATTTAGAGCAGTTATGTCGCAGAAACGTTTCCTAACCCTGATGGCCGCCTTAAGGTTTGACGATACCTCGGACCGAGAACAAGAGCAAGGGATAATTCAGCTGCTGATATCCAAGAATTCTTTGACTTATTTGTAAGCAATTCAAAAGATGCATATACGGTTGGGAAAAATGTGTGTGTAGACGAAATGCTGGTAGGCTTTAGAGGCAGATGTCGCTTTAAAATGTATATTCCCAGCAAACCCTGTAAATATGGGATAAAAATCTTATGTATGATGATGCACGAACTGGGTATTTACATAATGCTTAAAGGTGGGAAAGGTTCAGATGGATTTAGCCTCACTAATGAAGAAAGAAGAATGAAGATACCCACTCTAGCAATATTACTAGTCAAACATATTTACAATACCAATAGAAATGTAACTGGCGACAACTGGTTTAGTTCAGTTGATTTAGTACATCATCAACAACAACATAAACTCACTTACGTTGGCACAATTCGCACATAAAAAAGAAATTTTTCCACAGTTCCTTCCGCGACCAAGTCGTAATGAAGGCGACACTTTGTATGGATTTACCAAAAACCTAACACTTTTATCCCGTACTATTAAGAAAAATACAGCTGTAATATTAATTTCTTTCGTGCATCAATCCATAGAAGTAGATGCAGATAATGGACTACCAGAAATAATTTCTTTTTACAAGTTGACCAAAGGGGGTGTAGACGAGATGGATAAAAAGTGTGTAAAATATTCCTGTAGCCGCAGAACACGTAGATGGTCCATGGGTATTTTTTATAAAATAGTAGAAGTATGTAGAGTAAATTGATACATTATGTTTACTTTGATTCCCGAAAATAATTTGAATATTTATAGAAACTCTGGCCGATGAACTCGTTTCCTCACATTTGCATAGAAGATATGAAATGCCAACATTACAAAGGTAGCTGAAAGAACTGATCGGAAGTATCCTTGATATTCCCGAAAATAAGGCTTACGAAGAAGAAAAGCTTGAAATAAGAAAATATTGCTACATCTGTGCATCCAAATTAAGAAGAAAGACTGCGTATTTATGCACAACGTGTCAAAAACTCATATGTTTGCAATGTTCTCAAAAAATTTGTATAAATTGTACCAGGGTAGAATAGATTTTTAACGTTTTTTGTGATTTGCAGGTTTTGTGCAGAATTGCAATTATGTTGTTTTTAACAATTTTTTATATAAAATGTACCTATTTTTAAACATACATATATTATATTTGTTTGTATATGTTTAATTTTTTTTTGGAATATATCTAAAAATTTTGTGTTATAAAACATGTTACCATTTTTTCTGTTTTTGTTATAAGTCCTACAGTTTCATTTTTTTCTTTTTCGTTTAATAAAAATGACATTACAATATTGTTTCATTGTTAAAAACTGTTTTATTGCATTTTTTACGTGCCAGCTTGACAAAAACATTTTTTTTTAGCAAGGAGTCTATCAGACTTATGGTCAACATTTATGTAATTAAAAATAGACTTACCAGTTAAGGGTCAATAGTATGAAATAGTTTTTTAAGGACATAGAGGACGTAACTCTATGATTGACTACATTCTAACAAACCCCTACACCCCAAGACAAATACACCCCAAGAATATAATAGATGTGCGCACTCTATCTTCCGCCAATGTAGGATCCGACCATGGACTGGTACTAGGAAAAATAAATATAGCAATCACCACATAAGGCAAGCGAAACACAAAAGTAGAAGAAAAGTTAAACAGAGAAAGCTTAGAAGAAGAAGGGGCACACAACTTGTATAGAAACAGACTAACAGAAAAGCTAAACAGCCATAACCTAGAGACTAAAAAGAATATAGAAGAAACCTGGAAAATTATTAAAAAATGTATCCTACAAGCAGCGGAAGAAGCTTTAGGTAAAAGAAAAGTTAACAGAAATAAACGGGAATACAAAACATCATGGTACGACGAAAGGGTGAAAGCACTAGCAAATGAAAAGAAATAAGCTTTCCTAACATACAAAGGAGTGAAGACACTGGAGGCACGAGAAGACTACGTGAGAATCAGGAATAGAGTAAACCAAGAAATAGATAACATCAAAAAATAACACTGGGAGAAATTTACCAAAGATATGGAATACGACCTTTATGGACCCCAGAAAAAGGTGTGGAAAATGATAAGGAGACAAAAAACAGAAATGAATGAATTGAACAATGGACTGAACATTTCACGAAATTATATGGAGAAGGAGAAGAAGAGAACAGAGAAAGAATCATTAACGAAACACACGATAGAGTACTAATATCAGAAGAAGAGCTACAAGAACGAATAAAAAAAATTAAAAAACAGAAAAGCACCTGGTCCTGATAAGATAAACAATGAACTACTAAAATATGGAGGAACAACACTACGCAAATGGCTCCTAAAATTATTCATCGATATAATAAATACCGGAGTAGTACCAACGGAATGGAAGGAAAGTCTCCTACTACCGATACTTAAAAAGGGAGACTCGAGAAATCCTGAAAATAATAGAGGCAGTAGTCTGATGAATAGTACATTAAAATTGTTAACGGCAGTCATAAAAGATAAAATTGAGGAAAAAGCGAACACGGCAGATGAACAAGGCTTCCGGAAGAACCGAAGCACAATGGACGCAATTTTTATTATCAGACAAATAATAGAGAAGTCTATTGATTACGGGAAACCAGCATACCTGCGCTTTGTAGATTTAAAAAGTGCTTTTCACAGGGTGAAGCGAAATGACATCTTAAATTTATTACAAGCTGAACAAATAGAGCATCAGATAATAAGGACAATTTATGAAATTAACAAGAACAACAAGACCAGAGTTATAATGCCAACAGGGGAAACAGAATGCATAGAATTAAAAGGAGGAATCCGAAAAGGAGACTCGCTTAGCCCATTGTTATTCAATATGGTGATTATCAAATAATTCCCGAAGTAAGAAAACGACACAGATATCACATGGGAAAGCATAAAATCACGATACTATGCTATGCCGATGATGCAGTACTAATTGCTGATAACGAAGATGACCTACAAAGGCAGCTCCACACCTTTAATATCACAGCAAACAAACTTAATATGAGAATATCAGTAAAAAAAAACTAAATGTATAGTAATCAGTAAAGAGCCGCGTAGATGCAAACTAGAAATAGACGGCAAAATTGTATAACAAGTAATGAAATTCAATTACCTAGGAGTAGAGATCACTAGTGACAGGGATATAAGAACAGAGACCACAAGGCAAGCATCAAAAGCGGCAAGAGTAAGTAGTTGCATCCGAGAAACCATATGGAGAAACAAATATCTGACCACGGAAAGCAAAATGAAAGTATACAAGAGAATAGTAAGACCAATCCTAGCATATGCAGCGGAGGCAAGGACCGATACAAGAAAGACTAAACAACAAATCAACAATATCAAAATGAAAGTATTAAGATCAATAGCGGGCATATCATTAAGAAGCAGACAAACCAACAGAAGTATACGCGAACAATGCAAAATTCAAAATATTAACAGGTGGATAAAAACAAAAAAAAACTGGAACGAATATGTAAACCGAATAGGACCAGATAGATTAGCGAACATCTATAAAAACAACAAGCCGTATAGCAGAAGACCCGTTGGAAGGCCGCCAACAAGGTGGAAAGATAATATATAGTCAACAACGACTGAAACAGAATAAGAGGCAGACAAACAGGAGTAATCCTAGTCGCGCGAAGAAGAAGAAGAAGAAGTTTTTTATTTAAAATGTTTTATACATTTTAAAAATTGTCATCAATTGATAGGGTTTTAGTTTCAATTACGATAGAATATAATTGTTATATAATATTAATTATACTTTACAAATCACTAGCTAATAAATCAATTAAATATTTCTATAGGCAATTTATTTTGTCTACGGTATTCAATCGGGGTAACGTTAATAAAAATTGTATTTTCTCACTTATGTGATAAAGAAATTATAACGATTTAAATTTATATGCAGTTTATATTTTACGACCTTTTACCGCGTCTCTAAAGCTTTTCAAATAATTAGATTTTTCCAATTTAAGAATAAGTTTGCCTAAAGCTAAAACTGCCTTTTGCCGTTGAACCCGACAAACGAAAAATCAAGGTGGAAAATAAGCGAGAAAACGAACACTGAGAGCAGAAAGCAAAAAATCGACAGTAGGTCGTGACGCCACATGGGAATGAGAACGTTCAAGTTGCGACGGATATCAAAATGTAACGGAATTACAGGGGCGACAAGCTTCTTCATCGTTCCCTCGATACCTCGTCTTTCAGGTTACTTTCCTTCCTAATGAAAGACGGGGCACTGTGTCAGAAAGTCAGACGAGTCATGTAAAATGTGTAACGATTTGTAAAGGAAGATGAATTGTGCACGAGAATACAGTTGTTCGCTGAAGGTATTTAAATTGATGCCATATGCCTATTTACTTCATGTGAGCACCTGCCGGAATAATAATTACGCCATGAAAGGAATTAGCTTTAAAAGGTTCTGACGCGGAATACAGAAATTTTAACTGAATAATTTTCTAAATATGCACTATGAAAGATTCATGCTAGTTTGTATAATTTAATTTTCCTATTTAAAACCTGAATATTAACAAAGAGCTAAATAAGAGTTACAAAGTTGATTTTAATTTATTCATTTGGCAAATTTGGCAAATCAGGGTCATATTTCACCTTCTTTAAAACCTTATCAACGGTTAAAAAATTATGAACCAGTCTTCTAATGGCATTTTTGTCAAAATCATCAATTTTGTCGAACTTATTTTTCCGGGTCAGACATACTTTTGGTCCAGCGAATTGATAATTCGTTTTGTATTCGTTCATCACCGTAAACATACTTCTATCACAAACTCCAACTTTATTAGCCACTTTTTTCACAATATCTTCAACCACTAACCCGGGATTTTCTTGTCTTTCACATTTAAAAACATTTAAAATGATTTCTTTAACTTCAACGCTAAGCGGGCTTCTTTTACTTCGTTTTCGAGGAGGACCCCATGTATTTTCAACCAATTCATCAGCAGAATCAGTGGATGACATTTTTGGTTTCAATATCAGTTATTGAAATACGTGGTTATTGTTACAGTAATGACAATCACGTATAGATAGGGTCGTTATACAAATAAAAATATATACTTAAATAGTTTTAAATCGCACAACAAATAATTGCTAATTCAACATTAACAGCATAAATATAATTGATTGTCCTTTAACCATCAATATGACTAAAAATTTACTCACAAATCGATTCAAATTACAAAATTTCAATACCGAAATATAATACCTACTTAAATCGTGTCCGAACCTGTATGAGTTCCGACGACGTCGGCAGTAACGAAATAAAGATGGACATCTCGGTTAGTTTTTAAATTTTCTTGAAGAACTGTTACTTGCATGTACGCATAAAATAATCATTATTTTATGAATCGGATTATTTTTTTACTTACTATGTATTCAGTGATAAAAATAATTTATATACTATGCAATAAACACTAATATTTAAGAAAGTAAAAAAATTAATAAAGTGTCATAATTATACTGTTACTTATCGGAACGAGTAGACTCATTTGGAACATCTTTAACAATCATCTGTTAAATTTATTTTTGTTTATACGCCCTGCATCGCTTAATGAAAGTAGGTATAGTAAACGATCATCTACAACGTCGATGTTTGAATAAACGTATTTCTAGATTAATTAGGTCAAGAATAAAAGAAATTTGCCCTATTGAAGAAGAAATTGTTCCAGCCCCAAATCCACAACCTAATTGTCAAGGTCGTTGTTTTTACTGTAGTAGACAAAAAATAGGCCAACCAGATATACCTGTCAAAAATGCCTAAAGTTTGTATGCTTAGAACACGCAAAATGCATTTGCTCCGACTGCCTACAAGATGGTATTTCCGAAGACAGCAGCGAAGATTGACTTATTTTCAAGTTATAAATTCATTCATGTATCTACTTTACGCAGCTCAAACATTTGTTTTTTATTTAGTCTTTGTTTAATTTCTTAGAAATAAATGTTTTTTATTTGTTTAATTAGTGTTTTTGTGTTTTATAGTACTCAAAATGAGAAAAAGATATATCTGTTAACTTTGATTTTCAAAGCATGAGTTTAAATACAAATTATAATAAATTTGTGTGTAAATGTTTTTTTTTTGTTTATTTTAATTATGATTTAAAGAATCGACTAGTTCTCAGACCGTTTTTCTGAAAATATTTGTTTTTTGGACCGTTTCTAGATTTGCGGACTGCTAGTCCGACGTTATACTTTATGTCCATCATGTCACGTTATCGCTGAAAGGTTAAACAATTAAGCATTAGGAGATCGCCCCGCAAAGAAAATATTATCAATAATGTTAATCCACTTTATCAGTCCAGCTTGCCAACTAACGCAGATAAGGCTTTTTAAAATTTTAGTTTTAGGTAGATAGGTATGTTTTTGATTTTTATATTATGTAATGTATTATTATTTATTTAGATCTTTTCACCTTTAAGATCACATTAGTTATTCTACTTATACAATAGTGGTGAAAGAAGCCAAGTGAAAATTATCTAATTAAACTAATGTAAGTATAGCATATTTTTTAGATTCTATAATTATTTATATAAAAATAAAAAGTATTGTTATACCCGTAAAAAATTTTATGAGAATTGTTCAATAAATTAAATATATAATAGTCTCCCGTTTTATACCGCTGTCGCGGCTTTGGGAGTATAGCAGGGTAGTCTGCTATATCTAGGGCCTACGGTATACAAGGAAGGTAACATGGCCAGTGCTACGCTTCAACCGTCTATTATTACCCCTGGTTTTACCCAAGGTACTCATTTTTATTCAGGCTGAGTCGACCTGGGGCCTATAGACATTTTTAAAATGTCTAGATGTTCTTGCCGGCGGTGGGATTCGAACGCCGGACCACCGGCTTGCGAGTCAAGCATCCTACCGCTTGCGCTACGCAGGCCCTCAATAAATTAAATACTTATACAAAAAAAGTCTTTTTTAATAAACAGGTAAAGTTTCTATGTCCATTATCTCAAAACAAGAACTTGTGGGTTAACTCTCTTTACCAATACGAAATAACAAGAAGTCGGGAGACCTCTCTTTCGCTATCAAAGAAATTTCATCATTTTGGCATTTTCTATTGTCTTTATATTCTGTCTATGACCTAATATATCCTTTTCGTTATTTTCCTTCGTCTCAACTTAAATAATTCTGCAGGTATCCCATCACATCCACGAACCTTGTTATTTTTCTGCAGATTGAATTGCCTTTAACCTCCTCTATCGTTGGCGGTTTGGTTATCACATCTCTTTATTTTCAGCCTTTTTTAACAGCTCGGGTTCTGTGTCTACTGCATCATCATTGTGAAAGTTTTTAATTAGCAGTCCAAGTAACCTATTGAACGGCAAAAATACAACAAACCCTAAATAGTGCTCTAGAAGAAAAGAGCTATACACAAATATTACTTTCTAAAAAAAAAAGAAGAACTTCGTATGTTTACTTCTACTACCAGAGACCAATCTGCTTGGAGTGCACAAAATATTATGCAGAGAGTGCCATGCGAAAGTTAAAATTTAAGCATTACATTTTTTTTGAATGACGAGTTTATTTTTCACAGTAATAAACGATTTTTTTTTTTAATTTTCTGTTAAATTGTTTCATTAGGTTATTGTCAAATAGAAATATATCAAAATTTAACGGATGCATTGTGGCTAATACGCTGGCAAAGTAGATAATCAAAAGCTTCTCGTTAATACTTAACGAAGACCACGTTGTTCAAGTCAGAGCTTCATCGGGGGTAGATAAGGATATAGATGGTAAAAAAGTGCAGATCAAAGGCAGATATATAAAAGATAGATGATAATTAGATAACAAAACATAACAGTTTAACAAAGAATAATTATTAACTCATCGCTTAAATATCCAGGTTTTATTACAACTAAAAAGCACGAGATATTGGCTATAAACATAAACACCATAGGCCATTTTCGACAGACAGCTAAGAACTCATTGAAATTAGGTCATGTATTTCTTTTATAATCACGCCAAAGCTAATTAAAAAAAAAGGGTGGTTTTCGTTTACATGGGAATATCTTACCACTTTTAATTATAATTATGGCCAAAACCAATTAAATTTTAAAAGTTTTTATATAAATTCGCCTCCAAGTGGACTAATTTAAGAGAGCACAGTGTAACCATGCATTGGAAAGTGTATACTCTACCCCAAATATAATTTATTACGAAAAAGGTACTTTTAAGTACATAGACTTGATATATTTAAAGCGATGAAATTAATAATTTCTAGACAGAGTCAACTTAGAACCACTCTCGTCAAAAGTTTTAAATTCAAGAAATTCAAGAGAAATTTACATGCCACAACTTTTCCTACCGTAATTTCTTTATATATTTTTTTTACAAAAACGCATCATGTAGTCTTTTTAGTGTAGTTTTGATCATAGTTGATTTAACATTAGTACATTTCAGAAAAAAAAAGTAAATAGTGGAAGCCAAAAAAGCGAAAAGTCTCTGAGATGGTGTGATAGGGTTAAAATAATTAATTTAATGTGTTAGTACTTAAGGGTTCAATGAATCTAATTAAGAAATTAGGTCTTCTTCTTCTTCTTCTTCTTCTTCTTGTGACACTCCTATCGGAGATTGGAAATCATCAAGGCTATCCTGATCTTGTTTACAGCTGACCTAAAGAGTTCATTAGTGGTACAGCCAAACCACTCTCTTAAATTACGCAGCCATGACATTCTTCTACGTCCTGGATTCCGTTTTTCTTCTATTTTTCCTTGCATTATATTTTGAAGTAATGCGTATTTATGTCCTCTCATCAGGTGACCCAAATATTCGAGTTTTCTTCGTTTGATCGTTGACAAAATGTCTGGGTCTTTTACTATCCTTCGCATTACTTTAAAATTTGTAACTCTTTCAACCCAACTTATCTTCAGCATTCGACGGTAGCACCACATCTTGAAACTTTCAATATTTTTTATATTGTTCTGCTTGAGAGTCCAGGCCTCTACACCGTATAATAGCGTGTTAAATACGTAGCCCCTTAGCATTCTTAATCGGAGAGGGATGCTTATATCTCTGTTGAAGAAGAATTTCCTCATCTTTATGAAAGTGGCCCTGGCAATTTCTATACGTCTTTTTATTTCATTGTTTTGGTCTCCAGTTTCATTGATTAAAGTACCCAAGTATTTGTAACTTGATACTTTTTCAATTTGAATGCCGTTTACTAATATGTGCTGGTTGTGTAAGTAAGTCAGTTCTTACTGAAGACCATATACTTAGTTTTTTTGATATGGATACTTATGCCATAATTGTTGCAGGCAATATTTATATTTGTAAGTAATCGTTGTAATTCTTCTACTGTTCTTGCAACTAGTACAGTGTCGTCTGCGTATCGAATATTATTTACAACCTCTCCATTGATTACGATTCCTTCGTTTGCTTGCAAAAGAGTTTCCTGGCAGATGCTTTCACTATAAACATTAAATAGCAGCAGTGACAAAATGCATCCCTGTCGTACTCCTCTAAGTATTTCTATTGCTTGTGATATCTCATTTTCTATTTTGATGTTAGCTTTCTGATTCCAATATAGATTGAGAATTATTCGCAGATCTTTATTATATATGTCCTTTCTTTCATGAATGTCTTTTAGCTTATCATGGCGTACTCTGTCAAACGCTTTTTCAAAATCGATAAAACATGCATGTACTTCCTGATTAAATTAGGTCTAGAAAACGTTAATCGTGTGCATGATAGAGTGACGTATTTACTACAAAAACAAGCTAGATAATACAGTATAGCACGAAATACACAGTACTGAAACTGAAACGTAGATGTCTCTTTGTTAGCGCTGTCATACCCAAATTGAATAGTATAGACCTGTCAAGTCATCCTTAAACAATTAATTAGTAAGACCTAATTGTTAAAAATGGTATTAAGTAAAGATGAGAAAGTGTTTTTGGAGGAACACTATTTTCGCTCATACGGAATCGGCCGACATAATGGTGCAAGTCTGCGATATGTGTCTGATAAATTCACACAACGGTTTAATAAATATACTCCAAGCAATGCAGCAATTATGAAATTGAAACGTCAGAATTACGGGTAATGTATTGTGCCAATGGAAAGGAATCTCGGGGCGGTCCAGAATAGTAACCATGAACATGTTTTTGGCTGAATCTTGGAAAATCCGAAAGTCAGCTAGACAAGGACAGCGTTACTTCTTGGCTTTGAAAGAACTTCCTTGTAAAGAATTCTGAAGAAGCTGTGTGGATTTTCGTATGTGATTCAGGTACATTCACAATTTCGTCCTCGAAATATCGCTATATAGTAGAATATTGTATCAGAATTCTTGTGTTACAGTATGAAAATCCTGAGTTTTTGAAAAATGTATGGTTTTCAGACAAAGCACATTTTCATCTGTCGGGCCACATAAAAATCGTCGCACAAATCGATTTTTAAATGAACTTTGCCAGACCAGATGAAGTTCCTTTACATAGTGCAAAAGTGAGTATCTGGAGTGCAGTTTCGAGACACGGAATTATTGGTCCATACTGTATCGGAGAAAATTAATCAACAGAGGTACATACAAATTTTAAAACGCTTTATCTCTGATCTACAAGAATTCTGTCGTGAACGTTATTTGGCATTTAGATACCAATTTTTCCAGCAGAACAAGACAACTTGCCATACTACTGTCGCAATTTGTCAATTTCTTCAGGGACATTTTCCAAGCAGATTCATTTCACGATTAACTGACTTCTCTTATCATTCACAGTCTCCAGATCTCACATCTCCAGACGCATACATTTGAGGCAGTGCTAAAGTTGCCGTTTTTAAACTGTTACCACAAAAGTTCTAGAAAAAATAAAGAAGGAACCAGAGATTGTGTTTACGATCAAGCGCATAAAATTGCAATATCTGGGACACGTTATGAGAAATCAGCACCGTTACTCCCTGCTGCAGTTTATATTGCAAGGTAAAGTCAAAGGTAAGCGAGGACCTGGTAGAAGAAAAATATCATGGCTGCGGAATTTAAGAACATGGTTTAAGAAAACCTCAACGGAGCTGTTTCGAGCCGCAGCGAGCAAGGTCATGATTGCCAATATGATTTCCAACATCCGAAACGGATAGGAACCAGAAGAAGAAGAACCACAAACCATCAATGAATTAAAGGATACCGTTAGAGCCTTCTTCACGGACGTGAAACAACCCTTACTCCATTACATGACGAGAAACTTAAAACATCGGTATGAAGCCTGTCTTGAGCGAGGAGGATTAGACTTAGAACGTGTAATAAAGGGCCAATAATATATATTTCTTTAATAAAAAAATAAAGCAAAATTACTAGTTTAGTACTGTTTATTTTGGGCTATACTGCACTTTAAAATTAGTAATTGTACGTAAATGCCTTACAATATATACTGTACTGTATTATAAGACACATAAACGACGTTAATCAGATTAGTTTACGTATATTTTATATCTTAATATTATTTATTTCTTCCCGATGACAAATCTTTGGAAATCTATATCAAAGTAACTATTATTGCGGTTATAAAATTTGTCAAGAAAACCAGGCTCAATAATAAATTGCTCAGATTTTCGTTTAGCCCCTCTGAAAAGAGGGAACTAGTATATAATTTATTTCTTTCCTTTTTATCGCAGAGTCGTTCATTCCGATCTACAAGTTCTCCGGAATTTAATTTATTTCTATTGAATACCCAGAATATATCAGACAGCAGCTTCCAGAAAGATAAAATTCAAAGTGGATTAGTCGAGAGCGATAAGGAACCAACCACAGTTGCTCTTATGTGGTTCGAAATCTTTTCCCTGTGCGTTCCTTTTCAAAAGTCATCGACTTCAAACAATGGCTTTCTTTGTGGAATATTTTTTCATCAAATATAAATTCTTGACGATGTAGAGACTGAATTTTAGCTTTGCCTCATAAAGAATTGGGATGAATTGCTGGCATGAAAGGAACGAAAACATTTGTAAGCATTCGGAGTAGATACCGTTTTTTATTTTTAATAGAAATTCTTTGGTAAATAAATTAAACATACTGTCAAAAATTACACTCTCTGCTAAAGTTCAATTAATTTTTTATAAAATAAGGGGTACAAAGTTACGAACAATATTTTACATATATTGTAAAAGAAAACTGATCAATATTTAGTAATTAGAGGAAAGCAAAAATCTGGATTTGACAAATTGTGTTTACATTTCAGCCCCGAAAAATTCTCTTTTTTAAAAATAATCTATATCAAAATAAACTTAAACAAAAACAATAAGTGATCGTATACAGTGCAGCTACGTTACGGAATACAATAGTGAGTTATTCTTATTTTATATATCACATTTCAAAGCATATGGTTTGTAAGTTTAAGTGGCGTCCGAAAGGCCTGTTATCAGAATTATTTGTGATTCTATAACTTGTTTAATTAAGTACTAATGAGTTGATCAAGTGATATCAGATCCGACCTGAAAAATTTGTCAATAGCCATGACTGACGATCAACAATCTCAAAACAAAACATCATACTCTGCTGTGCATAATAATACTTCAATTCAGTTTTCTTCTAAAAATCAAGCAATTTTATTTAATGCACTAGCTGATACTAAAATAGAAGAGTACTTCTAAAATATGTATCTATCTTTCCAGCGAATCCTTGGTTGAACATTTTATGTCCAATTCAGCAGATATAAGAATAAATGGCGAAAATCCAAAAGCACGAAGATTAATAACTCCTAACGAAAGACTGTTACTATCTAATGTTTGCCCTTCTATTCTACTCACTCTAATAGAAAATGAGTTAATTAAATTGGATCTAAAATTAATGTCACCTTTAACCTTTCTTAGAATATGTAATCAGCTTACAGAATTTTAACACGTCTTCAGTTTTAGAAGACAAACATATATTCAACCACTTGAAGATATAGACTTACCTTCTTCCTTCTTAATTACGCATAAACAAACTTCGTATCGCATATTTTTAAGTTTAGATAAACCCTCAAGTTTTTTCTGTAAGCAAACAGATCACATTGCAGCCAATTGTTCGAGTCCTAATCCACAAAATGATTCCACTCTTATCATCCACCAACTACCACAGCCAATACAACAACAACCACAAGAATTCTCCCAGTCTAACAGATCACCTTTAGAAATGGAACCAGATCTTCTGTCAGTAATTCTAGTAACGAAACTACATCTAACCAAGAAACAGATACGAATTTAATACCTTCCAAACTCATAGAAACTAATTGTATATCTAAAGATCAGTAAACGACAAACAAGAGAGCAATTTCAGAAGTCAATACTAGTCCATCTCCTACTAAAGAATTAAATAAAGAATTTAAAATTCCAAAACCAAAAAGAAACAAAAAAAGCAACCTGAAACGACCATATCAATTCATGATATGATGATGACAACAAAAATAATATTTCATAATACAGTAAAACCTCCGGTAACCGAAATAATTGAGGGGGAGGCCGTTTCAGATAACAAGAATTTCGGTTAAAAATAAAATTGTTTTTTATAGAATTCTTGGTCAAAGTATTAGTATTAAAAAATACTATGAGGTGATTTCGTAATGTTTTCTAATAAGTAAATACAGAATAAAGTAATAAAATTAAGGGAAATGAACAAGTTTAACATGCTTTATTAAAGCAATCTTCTATTTTCTTTTGCGTTTTTGTTTGACAACCATGTTTTGCAGCTATATCTCTCCATGGTTCATTTGCAGAACATCATGAGAACCCTTTACAAGAATAATGCACACAACCTTCATCAAGTCAAATACTTCCAACACAATAAACAAGATCTCTCCCTAATTCAACTGGCTCAAGTGAAATACTAACTCTTTCTGGCGTACATTTTCCAATTTTAGAAATCAGTACCTCACCTCTTATACCGTATTACTAAAAAACTCACCCCTTCAGTCAAAAATAAAACCTCTTAGAAATAAATCAAAAATCGATACTCCTTCAAAATATCTAATCAGATCAAAATATCTAATTAACTAACTCCGATAACTAACTAAAAAATTGTTAATCATAAAGTATTCAAAAGCTCCTCTAATAATTTCTTCTTCCTGCTAATAATTATAAACCTTTTTGTAAAAACTCAATTGGTAGCAATAATTCTTTAAAATAGGCTTAAGAGGTTACAACCAATACAAAACTGCTGATTTGAACCATGAACTCCATATATCGTATTATAACTAAAGCCGCTTAAAAACGGAATTAAAAACGAAAGAATAAGCATTCGACAACATACAGTTATTACAAAAAACAGTATAGACGTTCATATTGATATATTGAAGCTTATTAACTTCTTTAGAGGCAGAAGCTACCAGTGGCGGCTCGTGACTACTAAAAGAGGCGGGGCACAAATAGATAAATTTAGGTTAGTTAAATTTACCGGGTACTGGAAGAAAAAGGATTATTTTTTCGTTTTTTAAACACTTTTATTAAAATTAACATTTATGTGTAACTAGATGACCGCCTGGATAAAGAATTATCTTTATATCTATTTTCTTAATATGAAAATAAGGCAAGGAATAACGACATTATGTCATATCAAACTGTCAAGAAGAACAAGACTAACGAAATATTAAAATTTTAAGGGTAACGTGGGCACAAAGTATTTTTACATCATAAAAAATAATAAAAACTCACCAGAATTCGCATGAATCAGTGTCAATATTAAATCTTCAGAATTCATATCCGAAATTGGACAGTATAATTTTATCACCCAGTAGGCCGAATGAATTTATTTGTTATTAAATACACACACGTAGTTAATTAGGTTACATACACATTTGGTCAATTATCAATAATATAATTTGGACATCAGTCAAAAGTGCTGACAAAAGTTAAACAATTTACATAAATTAGATACACATATCACGCGAGGTCCGCGAATATATTGACCCAATTAAAATTTATATAAAACTAAGATCTCTTGCCTAGAGAAGCATTCAATCAATATTCACTCAACAAACTTGATAGTCTTCAACGATCAACTTCATCAGTCTCTACTCAAAGTAATCTCGGGTCAACACCCATAGTATACGTCTCATCAATAAACTCTGCTACTATTATTTGGTGTTTCCATTACAACTAAACGAACATCTTCACTGAGCCAACGAAGGGGAATTTGTTCAATCAGTAATTTATGGCACTTCAAAAGTTTTTACTAAAATGACAATTTACACTGTTAAAACATATTTTAAATCTAGTCTTCGTTCTGTTTTACTAGAAAAACAGTCAATAACTCGTTTATTAAAGTCTTAAATGTTGTTGAGAAACACTTTTTCCTTCTCTTTTGTATAGTACTTGCAGTTTTGTTTGTAAACGTTTTTTTTTAGAAATAGATATACGACAACATTTTTAGAGAGCAATTTGTCTGCAATTATACCAGTCTACAATGTCCTGTAAAAGTAAATTAAGCCCTGATCTGTTGTAAAAAGGAATCGCAAACTGCCAATGTTTCTATTTTTTTATTCATTGATACAGATATATCGGAATCGAAACGTTGCCTTTTCTGAGGAATAAGTTGGTTTCTGTTAGTTCCGAATCTAGTTGGTTAATAAATGTATCCATTTCATCACGAATTTTTTGCATTGTCTTTTCAAATATTCGCAGATCTTGTTTAGCCTTAATGGGATCAGTAGGAATCATCAGTTCAGTTGCTGAACAATTATTTCTACATATGGCATGATTTTATGAAAAACTGTTAATCAAAATATGAGATCTTCATTTTGTAATCTAAGTTTAAATGTGCCGGCAGGCTCAATCGTTAAATTCAATTTAATACTCTTGTCATTCTGTAAAATATTAATGCCTTGTATCAGCTCATTTCGGTATTCATAAACTGTATTGACACCACGTGATTGAAAATTCCATGTAGTTTCTGATGATAGTAGTAATCGTGTATTACTACTATCTATTTCAGCTAAGCTGATTTCTAGCTATTCGAGCTGATTCGATTGATTTCGAGCTATTTCATCCAATACCTTTGTTCGTTGAGGTAATGTAGTAAAAAAAAACAAGTCTTAGTTCAATGGACGAAAAAAAAACCTCCCTCCTCAAGCGAGTGAGTTTTCACTAACAAACAGCTAACTTTGTTCATTTTTCCTCGACACTAAACAGTAAAATTTAAACATCGCAAACACTTAAATTTCGCAATCGAACACTTTAAACGTTACTTAAACGTTATAGATAAGCGAAAACTATTCTAATATGCTAGCGAAGTCACATTCTAAAGTAAATCGGGCCGAAGTTTGTCCGGCTCCGAAACATATTATTTTTCGTATCGATATACCGTCCGTAAGCTGACCACGTCTAACCTTTTCCTATGCGTTTGAAGTCAAATCTCCAGCCATAACTAAATGCATAGATATTGATAATGCATTGATATTAAAAAAGCATAGTAAAAACAAAAGTATTATTAGTGTACAATATATTTTCCCATCAATATATTTTTCAGAGCTATTGACATGACCCAGTGGTGCTGGGACTAGTTAGGTCTAGCCGCCACTGGTAGCGCTCTATCTACATACAGTCAAGCAACAATGTAGCTAAATGCAAATTAATTGACCTTATTAATCAACTTTCTAGTTACTGGAGACTTTAGCTCTTCAAAATATGTCGCAAAAACGCTGATAAAAGTTTACATTTAGCTTTTACAAAGACATTTAAAAGCTTTTTTTACACAATACTCAACGAAGACCACATTGCTCAAGTCAGGGAGTTTTATTGGTGTAGGTAAGGATAAAGATGGTAAAAAATTGTAGACCGAAATAAATAGATAAACGGTAGAAATTAATTGGATAACAAAATATAACAGTTTGACAATAAGAAACACTGAATACAGCTAAACTGTAAAACAAAATGTGCGTCAATAAGTTTTCATCTGAAACTCATAAAGAAACTCAAGATTAAATAAACTAAACAACATTTTTTTCATAAACATCAGAAAAACACACGTCAGAAAGCATATCAGCAAATTATCAACAAAAATCCAAAAATCCAAAAATGAATATTTGATTGCAATTTAAACGAATATCATTGGCAATTGTTTCGTTTTACTCAAATTAACGTTACAAAATTATAATGCTACATTTAGTAACATACTCAAAAAAAACTAAAATAAACTCTCAAAAAAAAATGATAAAAGTTACTGTCCCTTAAGGCAAAAAACCATTATCAATATAAAATATTTCACTCACCTACAAATATTGTAAATATTAATAATAAAATATATCTGTTAAATTCAGGATCTAGTACTTACTTCAATATGTTCGTCTGGTATTTTTTTAGCAATTCATCTAATTCTGCGATACATGAAAAGTTACCTCTCTTTTATAGAGTTTAATGAATAGTTTATAGAAGAGCAACCAGTTTTCGATTATTATGTCTAAAAAAATTGAACAACCTTTTGTTTGCGTAACTAGATGGAATTTAAAACAAGCTGACTAAAACAGCTTCAGTATAAATTTTAAAAATAATAGGAACCTGAAAAGTTAGTAAAATTTATCAACAGTATAATTCTTTCTGATGCCAAAACCTATGTAGAAAAATCTACTATATACCTGTCTAGAAACGCCTTATGGTAGAACGAAGAGTTCGCAAATGATATCCGTGAATGAGTATCAGAACTTACCAAATATCAAAGGGTAAAGATGAATCAAATTGTATTTATTTTGGGAAATACAGGAAATACAGGGAAAAAGTTTAATCCAAACTTATCACTCTACAGTATCAGAATCACCTAGTGCTCAGCAAGAAATAGTTGAAATGGTAGTCACTAATTCCTACAAAAATATGATACTACAAACAAATCGACGATTTTGGCACCGCAAATAGAGGTAAAGAGCTAGGAAAAGGACAACAATAAACCTGATATCGTCCTTTTTTAATGCAAGAACTTATATATTTAGAAAAAATTATTAACAAAAGGCTCGTCCGCAAATATACATCTCCGATGATTCCTTAAACAGTGATTATGTTGGACAAAATTAGAACAGCGGTAAAAAACAGATTAAATGGTAAAATGTTAGTTGTTGTGTAATACACCAACAAATATAGATAAAATCATTATTACAAAAACTTGCAATAAAGTAAAAATTGCTTATGTATGAATATATGTTTTTATTTAAATTTTAAAAACTTATCCAAACGGATTAAAATTATCTTCAAAACGTTTTCGCTCCACTCGGACTATCATCAGTGAAACATCTTGAGAGTAGTTAAAACGAGCTAAACATCCACGTATAATAATACCCTTTAGATAACATGAAAAACATATCGAATTTTGAAAATGTGGTGACACGAGGTCGACGTTATAGGATATTATTTTACGGAAACGTATTTATACCTGCTAGAAAAATGGACAACTTGTTCCAAAGGTTGAAACCAACCATTTATTTTTTTTTTAAATTTTAATAAAAATACACTATAATAGATCAGACGTTTTTACTTTATTGTAAATTTTTTGAAATTACAGCCAACGACTGCAATTGTCCCTTTTTACACTTAACTGCTATCGTCGGGTCATTTTTTACCCAACCGGATAAATTTCTCTTCGTATTTTGTTCGCACAAGCGTGAAATAACGGCATCGTTGAGTTCTCCCAAACCACGCACATGTGTCAAGCTGTGCCAGTCGATAAATAGTACTCTAAGTAGATGGTTCGACTGTCTATTCTGACCCGACGATATCAGATACGCATATATTTTTACGACCATGGGTTCGATTGTTATTGATGGAAAACGGTATACAAGTGAACAGGCATAGGTAATATTTTAAACGATGATGATGATGATATTAGTGACTCCCCAACTACAGACAGTGATCATGAGAGTGACCCAAAATATGATATTGTGTGTAAAAGCCATATTACAGAGAATATGGAGATTGATCATAGAGGGCCTTTAACAGTGACCATTTGAGATATCAGCGATCAGATTCCTGTACTTTCAGTAGTATGTAGTGATAATGAATATAGTAAACGTTTTCAAGAACTATCAGGGTACGTTTATGGCAATACTCGGCACAAATGGTCAAAAAATCCATTAAACCAAATACTGGCAAAACACGAAGTCATAACATTGTAATACATCTTACTGGTTTAAAGTCTGCTGCAAAAGACTCCGTGTAAAAAAATCCGTATTATTTGTGGAACCTTTTATTAGATGATGCTATTATAAACACAATTGTGTAATGCACAAATGAAAAAATTAGCAGTCTGTTATATTGGTATGGTAGTACAGCTTCTTTTGTTGAGCATACGGACTTTTTAGAAATAAAAGCAATCTTTGGACTTTTGTATCTCACGTCCGTCGTTAAGTCGAATCATGAGGATGCTGTGCTGAAGAACTATTTGCAAGTGACGGTACGGGACCAGACATATTTCGTGCTACGATGTCACTGAAACGATTTTTATTTCTATTAGCTGCCTATCGGTTTGACAGCGCGACTACAAGGAATGAGAGACAAATTGCGTCATATTAGTGAAATTTTTAATAAGTTTATAGAAAACTGTAAAAGGTGTTATATACCATTAGGCTCTTTAATTAGGTGTTATATACCATGAGATGTTCGTTGGTTTTAGAGGTCGTTTCTTTCGCGTTTACATAAAAAGTAAACCTAACGAATATGGTCTAAAAGTGATGTGTCTCTGTAATGCTAAGACTCATTATGTGTTAAATGCTTTTATTTATGCAGGAAAAAGGAAAGTACCCAATCCCCAGTAGCTTTCTGTTTCGACATTATTAGTATTATCTCTTATTGAACCGGTAAAGCCAACTAGAATAAACATAATTGGAGATAACGGGTTTACCTCAATTGAACTGGTAGACCAATTGCTTGCATAAAAACTAATCTATTTTGGTACGGTACGTACAAAAAAAGAGATATTTCATCGCATGCAATTCCGAGTAAAAAAGAGGCACTTTATTCGTCTAAATTTGTTTTTACTTCATCAAAAACAATGGTTTCTTCTGTAACGAATTAAAATCAGTACGTACTTCTTCTGTCCTCAATGCATCCAGATGACAAGAGAGAGGACATTATACAGAAACGCGATATCACGCTTTTTTAAAATTACACTAAATCAAGGGTAGATAGTCTGGAGCAGAAATGCTCTACATTTAATACTGGTAGAAGAACATGAAAATAGCCATGTGCGATGTGGTACGCTATTTCGAATATTGCCTCTGTAAATTCGTTTATCCTTTTTTAAACTGGTACTGACAGTGACGTGACACGAAGATAATTTGTGATCACTTTGGGACATCAATGATTAACGCACATATGCCAGACCGCCAAACTCTAACAAAGCTTCCCAGAGAATAGTAATAATTCGTAAAGTACTTGAATTTGATGAATTAGTTACACCAACATAAGAGCCAAAATTGACCACACAGCAGGAACAGAAGCCTTCCAGAAAACGGCGCAGATGTTATATTTTTTGTCCATCAAGCAAAGACAATAAACACCAAACTAGTTTGTAACACATGTAAAAATCATATTTGTAAAAATCACAGTACACAATTACTGCAATTTTCAAATTAACGTTAAAAAATAATATGTCTCAAACCGGTCTTGCAGATTTTTTGTTTTTAGTTTTATATTAACTAGGCTTTAACCTTTTCAAACATTTAACTCTTTCTTTGTTCAAAACCAAATAAAAATTTTTTTGAATAATTAATTTTTTTAGTTTAGGGCATTGTAAACCTGTACATTTTTAAGTACAAAATATACTGATTTTTTAATTTTGCACAATACATGTTTATGTTATACTTTTGCAGCCAACTCTATATATACAAAATGTTCTTTTATGATGATATAATAATAAATATATAAAAACTTCAATTTGATTTAGTTATATTTTTTTATAAATTTCAGAATTGAATAAAATGTCGGGTCAGAATTCACCCGACGATACCAGTACAGATACCAGACGAGTACAAAAATGACCAGCAAAAGAAGTTTCGAGCAAAATATGTTACTATAAACTCTAAATCTTACCTCCAAGCTTTTCGTACAATGTATAACTATTATTTATTTAGGTGTAGATTTTCAAGTACTCGATTGAAATTCTGAAAACAACATAATTTTAAACATACCCTCTACTAGAAGTAGGAAAATTTTTCTTAAACCAAAAAAATCAAGAATAAATGTGTTACTCCAGTGACTAAGTTCTTCTTCTTAAGGTGCCATGCATTTCTGCGTAGGCGTCCACCGTACATCGTCTTGTCAGGTGAGATGTTAAATATTCTGGATTAAATAATTCTGTTTTTAGCAGCATTGCGAAGCATTTCATAGCTGTGGATTCCTGTCCATTGTCGAATATTGCGCAGCCATGACATTTTTTTACGTCCGAGACCTCTCCTACCCTCTATTTTCCCTTCGAGTATCAGTTGCTGAAAAGTGTATCGTTCTCCTCGTATAATGTGTCCCAAGTATGCAGTATTCTTACTTTTTACATAATTAAAAAGTTCCCTATCCTGTAAGCCCACTCTTCTGAGTACTTCCTCATTTCTGACCCTGTCCGTCCATGATATTCTGAGCATTCGACGCAGGCACCACATTTCGAACACTTCAAGTTTGTTAATGGAACTGGCCTTTAACGTCCATGCTTCCATTCCGTACAGGAGAACAGGCCACACGTAACACTTAAGCATCTTGTATCGGAGGTTGAAGTCCAATTTGCGATCAGTCAGAAACTTACGAAGCCTCAAAAAAGCATTTCTGGCTTGTTCAACTCTGCTCTTTATTTCATTCTCGGGGTCCCAACCCTCATTCAGCAAACATCCCAAGTATTTGAATTGCCTGACTTGTTCGATTTCTTCTCCAGAGACATATATCTTTGCGTTGGGGTAATCATTTCTACTTATGATCATTGATTTTGTCTTCTTGATAATTATTTTCAAACCCCGAGCTTCACTTGCAAGAGTTAGATCATTCAAAAGGCATTGAAGATCTTCGATGTTATCTGCCACTATGGCTGTATCATCGGCATACCTGATGTTATTAATAAATATGCCGTTAACTTTAATACCCTTATTAGAGTCTTCCACTGCTTCTGCGAAGGCTTTTTCTACGTATAAATTGAACAGCATTGGAGACAGTATACAACCTTGCCTTACTCCTTTTTTAATGGAGAAATCTTCTGTTTCGTTGGAATTTTGAAGACGTACTGTTGCTGTCTGATTCCAATACAGATTGGCAATGATTCTTATATCCTTTGCATCCAATCCCAACTCTTGTAGGTATTTTATCATCAATTCATGTTTTACATTATCGAATGCTTTCTCGTAATCGATGAAACAGATAAAAACATCCTTTCTTTGATCTAAACAATTCTGTATCAATGTTTGCATACTAAAGATCGCTTCTCTCGTGCCAAGTCCATTTTTGAAACCAAACTGACTCCATCCACTGACCTCTTCACATTTCTTAAACAATCTAGTGTGAAGTATTCTCAGGAAAAGTTTCAAAAAGTGACTCATTAGGCTTATTAGTCGGTGGTCCTTGCAGAAGTTCGCACGTGGTGTTTTTGGTAGGGCGATAAATGTAGATCGAAGCCAATCTTTTGGAATCTGGCCCGTATCGTAGATGTCGTTAAAGAGCTTGACAAAAATGTCTAGGTTTTCTTCATTAAGTAACTTGATTGTTTCTGCGTACATATCATCTGGTCCTGGGGTTTTGTTACTTTTTAATAGTTTGATAGCGTGTACAATTTCAGCTTTCAAAATACTTGGGCCATACAAATGGTCTCCCAGTTGTGGTGGTTTTTGTGTTCTGTCATCATTGAACAAATTGGCTGTGTACATTTTCCAAGTATTAAGTATATCGCTAGGGTCCGTTATTAATTCATTTTGGTCATTATGTATACCAGTGACTTGTTTTTTCTTGAAGACACCAGCAATTTCCTAAGTGACTAAGTGATTAAGTCAATTTTGCATAGTTTTCCGTGGACAGGTTTCCACAGAAACCGTTCGCCATCAATATCAATTTTTTTAATAATGTAAGGAACATGTTTCGTCACAAGTGAATTGAAATCAAAAAAATTCTCTTTCAACATCATCAGAATTTCAAAGGGATTTTCCTGTTTAGCAATTCCCAATAACCAAAAATATTTGGTTGATCTTCAGGTTTGATTTTTGATTAACAAAATTAAGAAACAATAATGCAACGATATAATTTTTATTCTGACCGCCACACGTATCAGAATAAAATGTTACTTCCGTGTTTTCAGAGGACAAGTGTGTTAAAAAATGATTAAGACATGAGGCGATTTCATTGGCTCCCCTGCCAGATATGGTTTCATCCCACAAGTAGCAAGTTGCTTTGTCTGTTACCATGTCATGCACCGTGAGGTTAAAGCTCCATAGCTGCCTCTTGTAGATAGAAACTGAGGTTGTAAGGTAAGGGGTAGGCAGGCACTGTTGCAAGTCAAATACATAAACTTCTTTCGATTGATTTTCTTTAGCAATTGACTTGTCTCGACTTTTCTGATCATAAGCAAATTTAGCCATGTTATGATGTTCTTCTCTTTCTGCTATTAATTGGGTTTTATTTTCTCCTGACGACAATTTAATTTGTACATCAAAATCGTCACATTTGTGACATGTGTCCTGCTTTGGTTTTTTAAAAGCTAAACCTAAATCACGAAAAATTTTAATGTAAATAGTTAGACAAACAAAAGATGCTCGTCCTTCCTTATACAAATCAAACATTTTCGAAATAGTCAAATTGGAAGGTAAACATTTTTTATTGGTTCAATTTCGACAATAGTGGCTCTCGTAAGTGTGGGGAATGACAAAATATGGGACTTGACAACTTGCAAATCTTTTAAGCTCCATTTACTTGAAGGCGAGGCCATACCACGTTGGTTTTTTGTATTATACCATTTGCAGAATTGGTCTTTTTTCTATTACTAATTGGACAAAACCTTTTGTTTCACTCAATATTTTTTGGAAACAATCTCTGCATACTTTTACTTTTTGTTTATCGATTATTATTAAATGGTAAGAGCAACTGCATGACCTGTCTTTTTTTGGATTAGTAATATTTTTTTAGTCTTTTTGTCATCTATTTCTATCAAAGAACCAACGTAACTCGCCCTCTTGTTTCTACTTCCTAAATTCCAATAGTTTTCAAAGCAAACTTTTTTATCATTTTTTCTTATTCTCTCGTTGCATTTCATTCCACTTAATTAAAAAGTACCCATTGTTCTTTCAGAAATTATTTTCCCTTTTTCAGTTTTACATAATTTTCCTAAATTTTTCAATTTTTTGCATTCGGCTCTTTGACGTCTGGATCTCTCCTTTTTAATATATTTTTTATTATTAGTTTTCACCTCAACAACTTCAGTGTTACATGAATTGCTTCCATTGTGTTTTTCTTGGCACATGTTTGTTTTTTTTCGTCCGCTTAGCGTTGGAGATTCCTTCATATGAAGAGCTTGAATATCCGGGTTGTGGTAAATAAATCGGATCAGCAATGCTATCATCTGAACCCAAATCTTCCAACACATCAATGGCAACGTTATTATTAGCTGATGATGTATTTGCGGTATCCACATCTAAAACAAAGGACTGTTCTAAAACTGTCTTGTAGAGATCTAAACAAGTACCTTACCTTGCATTAAATCGCTATCATTATTGTCTTTTAGTTTGTCTGAATCAAAAACAGGCAGCACTATCTTTTTTGTCAAAGCTGTTTCTTTTAATTCTCTTAAAAATGTTAACCTCGATAATAATATCGTTATATGAGCTTGTACTTCTCCGAATAGTGTTCTTTAAAAATTCAATGAATGTAGGGAAAATATGCCTTTGATGGCATGCTACCTTTGATGGCATATTACGTGTAATTTGTAAATCGTTTCCTGTCGAACGATATCGACTGCATAGGCATGCGCATAGACAGTGTTTATTTGCAACGGTAAAGTTACAAACACTAAGTTTCACAGATAAGTCTGTAACGGGAATGTGATTTGTTGAGTGTTGAACTATTATAACGCACGTTAACACAAACAGTTTTTTGCCACTTCTAGTCTGAAGTTAAAATATCCAAAGTACGTATGCAATTTTGATTAGTATTAAGCTTCAGTAGGCAATGCATTTTAACTTCTGCCATTGTGGTGCTAGAAGATAACGCTCTGCTTTAAATCTGATGCGTACTTGCCTATGACGACATAGCAGATGTGTTCCAATGATGGCACAGTATGCCATCAAAGGAAAATAAATAATAATTGCAAAAATTTCAAAAACTCAACTTTTTACTTATATTAAGGTAAAAGTGAATAAACAATACCATTTTATAGGGTTTTTTAAACAAATTTGGAGCTTTCAAATCGCACAAAATCTTCAATGGTAAATTTAAGTGTATATCTAAAATATCCTTAAAGGTTTAGTACAATCTTTAAAAATTGGATTTTCGTTATCTAGTTATACCTTAAAAAGTCGATTATCTCCTGATATCAGATATAAAGGCTTTGTTTTGTTGCAGGGCCTCTGTTAATATAAAGCATCCAACCAAGAAACATAGGCAGGAGTGGTCGGAAGAGAACATGAATACACATCCAAAAAAAGAAAATGGGATGGCTGTTGGCTTCCAAAACTTTTAAAGTTCCGGCTGCGACACTCCGTATACGTTTTGCAAACAACTCCGGTGAAAGAAAAGGAGATTTGGGTGGACGAAGAACTACACTACCTCCTCATCTTAAGCAAGAGTTAGCTACTCATGTGATTGATATGGAAACAAGATTTTTTGGTTTCACAACGCTAAATTTGAGATTAGTTTTCGAACTTGCTGAGGGAAATAACATCAAACACAAATTTAACAAAACGACTCGTCTTGCTGGATAGAAGTGGGTGAGGGGTTTTTTAAAAAGAAATAGTACCATTTCACTCAGAACACCAGAAAATACATCTCTCGCACGAGCACAAGCATTTACTAAGAACAATATTAAAGCATATTTTATCTCTTTAGCAAAAGTTTTAGATACATACAATTTTCAATCCGAAAATATATTTAACGTTGATGAATCAGGTCTTAGTACTGTTCAAACAAGGCCCCAAAAAGTGTTTGCAATCAAGGGACGGAAACAAGTTGGAATGAAACACTGAGCAGTGCGGAACGAGGTCAGCATTTAACAGTTGTATGTTCCACGAATGCAATTGGTACTTTTTTACCAGCTGCATTTATTTTTCCCAGAAAAAGGTTCAAAAATGAATTAATGGACACTGCCCCACCGGGAAGTGTTGCTTTTTGCCAGAAGTAAGGGTGGATGTCTTCAGACATTTTTGTTCAATAGCCTAAACATTTTATTCACTATACCAAAGCTTCGAATTTGGAACAAAATATTATTATTGTTAGATGGCCACAGTAGTCATAAGGGACTGGAAGTCTTACAAGTTGCAAAAGAGAATGGTATTGTACTTTTCTGCTTTCCACCACACTGTTCCCAACTGGTGCAGTAACTCGACGTGGACTCTACAAACCTATTATACCAAGAGATTCAAAATTGGTTAAAACAAAATATTGGAAGACTCGTTACGCACTTTCAAGTTGCTGGGTTGTTTACAACAGCTTACCTTAAAAGTGCTACTCCTTCTAATGCCATAAATGCCTTTGCTAAAACAGGGATTCAACCTTTTATTCCTGATATTTTTGAGGAATGGATGTTCGCTCCATCATTGGTTACAGATAAATCTATAGAGAGCAATCAAGATCGAACTCAAAACATCCATCTAAACAATCCAGATTATAATCTAGAAGAAAACCTACAAAGTGGATAAAATCACCCACCTAAAGACTGTCAACGGGTCCTTCTAGAAAATACTCAACAAGATTCAACATACTCAACATTCCAAGTGTTTCGCAGTCAAACACGAAAAAAACAAAAGAAGCGTGGAAAAACAGGGGTAATAAATTCAACCACTGAAATTCAAGAATTGAAAGATAAGGTTGTTGAAAAAGAAAATGTAGAACGAAGAAAACTGGCAAACAAAGTTAAACGACAAATAAAACAGAAGATAGAACCTAAAGGAAAAGCTACGTACAACAGTGGATTAAAACGGAAATCTGTGGATGACACTTTTCCTGAAAAACGAACATTATATCGAATGGCAAAAGAAGGGATAGTGAGAAATGATGAGAAGGAACAGGAATCCGCGAGCGATAACGAAAATTTTGAAGATGATGATTCCGACGTCGCTTGCTTGTATTGCAATAGCCTGTATTCCGTCTCAAAGTCGAAAGAATGCTGGATTAAATGTCAGGAGTGCCAATCCTGGTGTCACTCTGAATGCGCTGGGGTCGATAAAAAATGTAAGATCCTTTATTTTGATTTATGTTCTTAATTGTTTTAATGTGTGTTACTTTTTATTTGTTGTATTATTGTTCTCTTTGAATAAAATGCGAAAATTCCACTAAAACATATTTTTTTCTATTATACTGTGCAGCCATGCCATCATAGGCAAGCATGTGCCTATGATGGCACACTTGACATTTCTGATATTTTAATTTTTTAATATAAAAATCCACATTCCCTTTGACCTTTATACGTCCAGCTTAATTGGTACATTCAACTGAACTATAAAAAAATTGTAACAAATATAATCATGTAATTTAATAAAAAAAAAAACGAGAGGTGAAGTTAGGTATACAATCATCCTACATATAACGCTATCTAACGACGAGAATATAAACGACGCTGTATCTGCTAGATAGATATCTGCTTTAGATCGTAAATTAGTCAGAAAATTTCATGATGTAATAACTATATTATAGTTAACCAGTGTAACGATAAGACTACCAAAGAGAATTGAAGTACTATTGTGAAAATAATACCTCAATCAACCATGGGAGCTTATCGTCTATACCTTGCCTAGCTCAGTATCTCCAGGGTGAGTTCGTCTTGTCTTAAACTAGGGATTGAACCTGAGTTCTCAGTTGATAGCAAATAAGACAAATTTTAACCAAACATATTTATTTAAATGAATAAAAAAACAATAATTAACCCTGCCAAAGCTTAACAGTTAATAAGTGTTACTTATTGCTTCGATGGGCGGCTTGGGTGTTCTACTCGTTGGGTCCTCCAATTAAAAGTTGTGGAATTAGAAATTGTGGCTTCTGGAGAGCTGCAGTCACACGTGGCTGTATGTCCAAATATGCCAATAAAACCAATAAAATTTTCGATATGTCCAGTAAACCAATAAATTGTCCAGTAAACTGTCCAGTGAACCAATAAAGTTTTGATATCTCCAATAAACCCAAGAGAATTTGTAGACCATAAAAATGAGTCTTATAATAATTTTTGCCTTCTTTTATAAATTTCAAAAAGAGGCAAAAAATAATCCCACTACAGAAAAGTTGTTTTGACAGAAAGTGGGAGACTGAATGAAGTTAGCACAGATGTCATAGGATGTTGCTAAAGATATCATGAAACTAGCTTGTCAGTCAACACGGAACAGAATAGTCTGCCGAACAAAAGTGAGAGGGCGAATATTTATTCTATGGGACAGAAAGAGAGAAAAAAAATAAAGACAGAGGAAGAAGAGAAAAAACATGGGGCGCCAACTATTTTTATAAATAAAAAATAGTAAAAATTAAACTGAAGATAAAGAAATTAATAAATTAATAAAGAAATTAAAATGAAATAATTATTAAAATATAAATTATTAGAGATGTGACGTTTATAACGTTACACACTCCTACCACCCATCAGAAAAATTTCGAACACAACTGAGAAATTTTTCTCAAAGAAAACAAACACACAATGTTCTACCTAGGAATAAATATATGCAGTAGTAATCCGTAGTAACAAATCAAAAATAAATACTTTATAACAAAGCAATCAAGTTAATGAATATAATAACAAAAGAATGATCATAAAAAAAAATCGGTTGCCTGTAAAGTCGGTTTTACGGGCGAAGATTTTACGTGACAACGTCTTTTTCTCGGTAGAATATTTATTGATATGAATATTATTAAATTGCACAATAGTTGTTTGCAGTTGAAACGCGCTGTTTCTTCTCAATCGACTGAATTACGATTGATTGCAGAGTGATTTAAACTAATACATTACTTAACACTATCAACATTTGTCAATAGTATGACATAACCTATAAACTCAGTTTCTCAACTTTTGTGTCAATCTAACAATTAATCAATCAATCATAGTTTACGATAATGAAATATTAGTGTACAATTATTTACCTTTATTGTTGTAGTTGTTGTAAATGACGAATCTAAGCACTCCACATTTTCACTACAGACACAGCTGACGATACTTTAACCACACGTGTTAACTTGTATTATGACGCTTTCTCGGTTTTCCAACGCCAAGAACGCTCGAGAAAGACAGAGACACAAGCACGCACCGATTCAAAGCGCCTAATTCTCTAGTGCTGCGCGCGCAGCGGACCGATCATGTTTGAGTGGGAGAGAGACGCAAGGCATTCGCCGGTCCGGCGGGCCTCTCTCTCGTTCGGTGACTCATCGTAACAGACGTGAGCGGGCGTTACACTTTTTCATGAGTGACTCCGAACCACAACCTAATTAAAGACGTTGTCACGTCAAAAATTTAGAGTATTACTCAGGGAAATTGAATACTTCCCAACGAATTGTAGTATCCGTCAAACTAAAATTTGTTATATGTTATTTAAAAAATATATAACAAAATAATTAAATTAATGAATATAAGTAATTAAGTTTACATTACTATTCATAAAAAATTTAAAGTATAACTCAAATTTGCTATATTTAAAAAAAAATAACAAAATAATTTTCAGATGTTAATCTGGGGAAAATAACAAAAATTACCTAATGAATTGTAGTATTCACCACACTAAAATTATTAATCTAATATTAATAAATTACTACAGAGATTATCTCTGGAAAAATAAAAAAAATTACTCAATGAATTTCAGTATTCATTAAACTGAAATTAAATAGGTACTGTTATAAAGTAAGCAGTAAGATGGTGTAGCATAAAGTTTATAATAAAAATTTAATAATTATAATATACAGTTTCTGAGGGGGATGCTTAGGGGAATATAAATGCATATTACCCAATGAATTGTAGTATTCTTCAGACTAAAAATGAATAAAGAATATTAATTTAAAATAATCGGGTATCTGTAGACTTTGGTACTGAACATGGACCCTACCAAAGGATCAATTGAAACCATGTTGGTATAATTGGTTTTATAAATAAAAAATAGTAAAAATTAAACTGAAGATAAAGAAATTAATAAATTAATAAAGAAATTAAAATGAAATAATTATTAAAATATAAATTAATAGAAATGTGACGTTTATAACGTTACACCAGTTAAGCACAGTGAAACAAAATACGTCAAATCGAGTTAACCTGTTAAGCACAGAAAGTAATTATTGGTCATAACTGGGCAGGTCAATTTAACCATTTATTTACTAAGACATTATTTTAATATGTTTTTAGTTAAGTGGACTTAATCTAAAGAGTACATTAATTTCAAAGATGGCCAAAAATACACATGCGTATAACCTTGGCTAGAGTCCGTAACTACTTATTCACCACATACGAGAAGTTATTCTGTATTCATTAGTGCACTAAACCCATTTTGGCAAAAAATCGACTTAACCACTTATTCACTGGACTAACAGAAATATTCTTGTACCAGAAACACCGTAGTATAATTTGAAATGCCACGAACCAAAATTATTGGCGCTAATTAACGCTGCTCTGTTACCCGCCAAATCAGGGGTTAGTGTGAAGCCAGCTAGACTTTCAGATGTAAAGAGGCTATTGGGGCTTTTGTAATATTCTCTACGGATCTCCACTAAAGCAATAATAGCGGAAATTTATTTTAAATTTGTAAAACAGCTCTGCCATTTAATCACTTCATTTTTAAAAATTAAAGAGAAAGATCCAAGTGGTCGGGTGTATACCATAGTTTAACAAACTTACAAAGAAGTAAAATCAATTAATTTAAAATGTCTACTCTTGATGATTTAATTTAACTTATAAATAACAAATAAATAATCAAACTTACAAAAAAATAAAAGCTTCTAATGTATAATGGAATATATTCCATTATACATTAGAAGCTTAATCGGAAATCGTCTTAAATAAAGTTAAATCTAGCCATATTACTCCAGTCATCAAAGACGAAAATGCCACTTAACCTTTAAAAACCATACCAACAAGCTGAATTTTGCCGAAAATGTTAATTTTAGGACGCTAAAAAGATGAAAAAAGGTAACCACTCTTACCCCGGGGTTTCCCCTGAAACTCCCCAAGTAGATCGTCGCTTTGAATGTCAGTTACGCGTGCGAAATCAATGCTCAGTAAAATTTGTATCAGCTGGACGGTAAAAATTTAATATCTTTTGATCCGAGTGTCATATCGCCAAAAGTCAAGATGTATTTTAAAGGTACAGATTGCAGCTTTCGTATGCAATTTTTGTATTTTGCAACAAATGAACTTAGTATTTTTGCCATTTTTTATGATTTGCATGATCAATACAATGCATTCCTTTCCTTGATCGGCCACTATGGAGTTTCCATAACTAGAACCAAATCTTTAAAACCTATAGCATAAAATTTTAGTTCTGAGTTTTGGTAACAAATGGGTGGCATTTGAAATATGTTTAAAAACGCTGAATTTAGACTTTCACGTTACAAACGATCTAAAACATTTAAAACGGCTCTTTTTTAATTACACTAATACGTTTTACAAATGTACTTAATATCTGCTATAAATTACACCCAAAACCGTCTTTCTTAGAGGTATTTGCTGTGACATGTGATAATTTGTAATTTAACAGTTTAAATTCTGCGTTTTTAGTGATATTTCAAATGCCTCATATTTGTTGATATAAATCAAAACCGAATTTTCGTGTTATAGGTTTTGAAGACTGGTCTCCAGTAATAGCAATCTCACTACTATCGGTCATTGAAAGTAATAAATTTTAATATTCTCACGAGAATCGTAAAAAATGGCAAATGTCGGGCAAAGTTTATTTATTAAACAGCTTTATAGAACCTGACTTCATTTGCGGCAAAGTAAAAAATTGCATATAAAAGCTGCACTCTTCGACTTTAAAACACATTTTATTTTTGTTTATACGACACTTTGTTCAAAGGATATTAATATTTTACCGCCGAGTTGAATACAAATTTTATTTAACATTAATTTCGCGCGCCGAACTCACATTCAAAATCGTCGGTCGCTTCAAGCGTTGTTTCTGAGAGAACGGTTTATTCTAAGCAAAAAGTGCTAATAAACATTTTTGTTCTAAATTATCTCAGCTACATTTTTTAATTGAAACATTTTGTTCTACTGCGTACAGATTCGTGATAAATATTTTTTTTTGCGTTTCCTTACTTTCACCTAATCTTTCCTACGAAGGGAGTTTTAGAGAAAAGTTCGGTGGTTAAAGTGGTAAACTTTTTGCATCTTTTTTGGGGTCCTAAAATTGATATTCTTGGCAAAATTCAGCTTGTTCGTATAATTTTTAGGAGCCAAATCTCTAACGACTGGACTATATCTGGGTATAACAACCTTTTTCGAGAGGGGATCTATATAATCCCTTAAGTAAAATCCTATAAAATCGACTATATGTATGTTTATCATGTAATCTAAAGGTTATTATTCTCGTACCTAGGTGTGACTATATTCTGTCAAATAAAAAACGATATTAGTCATCCAAAATCATGCGACATAAGTGGTTAAATGTAGCCGAAATCACGTGTTTATCATAAATTCTACTAAATTTTGAATTCGATCATTAACGGCGCATAAGAAAATATGTTTCCTTGCTGGCCACTTTAGATAATACCAATATAATATTACATTTCTATATAATATTCTATTGTTTATATTTTGTATTGTTTGTTTATGTGTTTATAATTAAAATAATAAATTAGATCCTACTGATGAAAGTAAAATACTGAAACTAGTATATTCTTTTTATTTCAGACGAATATTCTATTATTTTTGGTCTGTCGGTAGAGAGAGCACTAGTAACCTCAGATACTTGTTTGGTGGTCTTCCAAAAAGATACAAAAACGTATTTATTTGGAAGAAGTTATACATGGAGTTAAACATTACATGAATTATATTGTTACAAATACAGCACTCCTCGCAATTGATTCTACGTATTGCATTTACGTCAGTAAATAAAACGAAACGGAACTATCAAAATTCGAAGTTAATTTCTAAGAAAAATGTAATTTTCTTAAGTGTCAAATAAGAAGTCTATTTAATAACGGAGTTAATCAATATCTTGACGTTATGTCGAAATGTATTTACAGAGCAAAATAAAAAATACCAATAGAAATATCAAATCTAATAACAGAAAAATTAACAGCTGAATCAGCAGATTGTTGCAACCACACAACGAAGCAAATACTTTCATTTTATAAGCGCCAATAAAAACAAAAATTCCGTCAAAGGAAAAACTGTAGTACAAAGTAAACGTTTAACATGCATGGTATGGAACAGTAATAATAACACAGCCTAACAAAATGAAAAAAAAAAATGGTGCTTGAGAAGTAACGAATTTAAAATTCGTTTCTTCTCAAGCACCATTTTTATACCAAGAATATTTTTATTTCTAGCATTTTCTAATTTCAAAACTGACGTCGTTTTTTATGGTAGTTTTTTTTTAAATTAATTACTGTATAATTTTATCTTCGCTAGAAAAAATATACACAAAGGCACCTGGAAACCATCAGACGGACTTACAGTAATTAAGATAGATCATGCTATTGTAGACTCAAGACACTAATCGAATATAATAAACCTTCCACACCAGAAGAGTAGCAAATGCGGATTCTAATCACTACTGACTGGAAAATAGGTTAAAGGTCAGAATTTTAAACATTAAAAAAAATAGGTTCGAAACATGAACGACACAATATAGAAGGACTTAAAAATACAATCAAAAATAGAGAATATAAACAAAATATTAAACTTAAAAATACAAAACAGACCAAAACATGAAAACATGAATGAAGAGTGGGAAAGTTGCATAAACATCATGAAAGAAGCCGATGAATAATTACTGGGTATGGAAGATACACAAAGAAGAACAAGAACGAAGAATTTTGACGAAAAATTTCAGATTAAAAGAGCGAGAAAAACATCATATTTACTTATTTACCTACGAAAGCTTCAAATTTATTAAGATATTTATTTATGTTGTCCAGGTTTCATAACCACAGAACAAAACTGATCAGACGTAACACTTCCATACTCTTAGACGTGTGGTCAATGAAACTTCTACTGTTTTCTTTGCGTTGATTATTAAGTCCTTTTCAGTTCATTCGTTGTTACAGCGTTTAACAGGGTTTAAAGGTCTTCTAGGCTCTCTGCCGTTATGGCGGTGTCATCTGCGTCTCTGATGTTATTAATAATTTCACCACCGATTTTAACACCTTTGCGACGATTATTTAATGCTATATTAAGAACTGGTTCAGTGTAAGCATTAAACAACATCGGTGACATAACACGTCCCTGTCTGACACCACGCTTAATAAAAACTTTAGCTGAAACCTCTTGATCCACCTTAATACAAGCGGTCTGATTGTAGTTAAACTCATAGGGACAACTAAATTATACGATAGCTTAAGAGATTACGCGTATTACTCTTTTCATTAATTCTTTGCTGGAGTATAGTTTCAATTACTTTTAAGATGTTTCACTAATGATGGACAGACAGTACCGAAAAACGTTTCCCTTTGATTAATTTAAATTTTTAGTATCTAATATATACCATTAGAAGCTTTTAGCTCTTTGTAAGTTTGATTCTTTATTTCCTATTTATAAGCTAAATTAAATCATAAAGAGAAGAAGTTTTAAATTAACTATTTCTATAAAAACGAACGTGATTTTTACATATTTTATAAATAGTATATTCTCTAAAAGTGTTCAAACATAGCCAGCCTAAATTAATCTCTAAACAGTTATAAATAGACATCGGGATAGATGGAAAGTGCATATATATGCACATATTATATATCTTTGTTTATTTCAAACATAATTACATATTTAAGCTAAATATGGTCTAATTTGAATATTTTAGAAATAAATTATATAAAAGTTTTAAATTTTCCTCTCTTAATTAAAATTTTATAACCTGGATATAAACGAGGATATGTCAATCGTAATCTATTTTGACTTTCTCATTACTACCAGAATTTAATAATTAGGTAAGCAAAAAAAAAATACGTGCTATGATTTTTTTTATGGCAGATATTCTCAAGTTAAAGTTGATTTCATGTAATCGAATAAACTATCTTACAAAAAAGTCGTCCCAGGAACGCAACTCAGCAATATTAGCAATATCATTTTCAAGTCGTCTACTTTAAAATGTATAATATATGTCTGAATTGTCAATATAAATGAGTCAGATAAAATTAAAGTATTAGAATAAATTTTTACCAAGTAACAAAAAACAAGGGTCCTGCGTAGCGCAAGCGGTAGGATGCTTGCCTCGCACGCCGGTGGTCCGGAGTTCGAATCCTACCGCCGGCAAGAACAACTAGACATTTTCAAAAATGTCTATAGGCCCCAGGTCGACTCAGCCTGAATAAAATGAGTACCTTGGGTAAAACCAGGGGTAATAATAGGCGGTTGAAGCGTAGCACTGGCCATGTTACCTTTCTTGTATACCGTAGGCCCTAGATATAGCAGACTACCCTGCTATACTGCCAAAGCCGCGACGCGGTTTAAAACGGGAGACTATTATAACAAAAAACAAATTTTGTTTAATTTACTAATGTTTGTATTTTGAGAACGATTTCCGAAGTGGAAATTGAAACGTCAATAAACTTGCTTTAACCTTTAATTGTGGCTTATTCCCATTAAAATAATAATTACTTTTAAATTACACAAAAAAATAGCTTCAGAGCAATAATATAATAATTTTTATGTTTTTAAATTTAGCGAAAATTTTGACAGATTAATTGGAAGGCGTTATGCATCAGTAGACCAAGCGCCATTTTCTCAAATTGTTGATTATGGCGCTTTCTGGTGGGAAATAGCATAAACTATCTACAGAATAAATCCCATTAGTCTGTTAGTACGGTTAACCAGATATATTTAAAAAGACTAAGTGCCTTTCTTCTTATTCTGGATTTTGAATTTTGCACAACTAGACCAAGCGACTAATTTGTAAATTGTAATTGTAAATCGAATATTTGGCAACATCCGTACATAAAAGTTGTTGACCATAACTTGTTGAGGTGTTTGGGTTACGAAGTAGTGTCAGTTATTGCTTAAATTTTTCTATAAAATTAAGAGAGCTATAATTTTTTGAAATAATTCGGAAGTCCCAATAAAGCGTAAAAGAATAAAAACCAGTAACAAAAGAAATACTACAAGGATATACACAATATCCGCTGTGACAGTGTGTAAACCTTTCTTTTTACAGACCTTGAGAATATCAAGTTGCAAAGTCAATGCAGCATTGAAATATATTATATATTGATATATATATATATATATATATATATATATATATATATATATATATATATATATATATATATATATATATATATATATATACATATATATATATATATATATATATATATATATATATATACAAGAAATACTGGATATTAGTGACTGTCGATATAAACAAACAACATAGTTTATTAGGGTTGCAGTCAAAAAGTTGGCCGGGATGTTAATGACAACACTCTTTTGACTTTTTGTCTAGCTTTCGGAATGGTTTTATTCCTTTTTCAAGACACTGTAATAAGAAAACTATGTAAATATTTAAATATTTTTATATTTCTTTTTCAAGACACTGTAATAAGAAAAATATGTAAATATTTATTTTATAAAATATCACAATTCTTCAGTGCAACTTACTAGTCGTTGAGATTATTTATGAAAGCATTGACACTCAACATTAATAACACACATATAAAATATAAAATAATGGACAAAATACATTCTAAAATTTTTAAAATTTAGGTAAAGGTAATAAAACTTTGTTTATGGCATCTTTTGCTGGTGTGTTTTAACTCTGACACATAGAGAACAGAAAGAAAAAAACCCTATGATTAAAAAGTAATTAGGTGTACTTAATATTAAATTTCTTTTTAAGAAATACTAGAGGCCCATCTTAGGTGATTTTAATTTTTAAACCTGTCTTAATGGTATGCAACATGTTATGCATATAAGTGTAATTTATGTACAGGTAAATATTTATTTTATTTTGGACGTTTTTGTTGCAGTTTCGCAACGATATATAAACATTTATATAATATTAACAGACGTTGTGGTAGTTTTGATTCTCCCCGTATATCAAGATTCCATGTACAAGGGTGCATCTGGGTTAAAAACTACATGTTACGAGACGGGCAATCTGCAAAATGACACAGATGTGTATTTGAGATAAGCGATGCATCTACAAAATCGGAGTCGAGTTTTATCTCTCAAAACAACACACATGTGTATGGGCGTTTAGTTAAAAGGTACCTAAGACACTTGGCATCGGTCTCTTGACCGAGGAAGTCGGTTTGATGCAGAAAAGTTGCATTAGGAATTTTGTGGTTCCTGTTATTCGTCGGTGAAGACATCTTTTGCGGTAGCCGGAGTGAGTGCTATCTTTTCATTGGGTAAGGAACAATACACCATAATTTTGTTGCTGCATGGGCTAAGTACGTTTATTTGGTGCCCAATTATTACATATTGTGTAGCGATTTTGAACTTTTGAACTTTATTCAGCACATTAAACGTTATTACCTTTACCATTCCTTTACGGAGATTTGTATATTTATTAGATTATAATAATTTCACTATTCTTTTTGTATGTATATCACAGGGTGGTGTAGTTTATTACCTAATATTAACTAATAATGTGTATTATGAGTATACGTTTGAATTGAGTTTTGTAATTTGTTTTTATATGATATATATTTTCATATTTTTATTTTTTTTTATAATATTTCTCTGTATAACGTGGTATATATACCGAAGTATTTTACTGCTTTCGGTCAGTAATTTTTTTTAGAATCGACAGTTTTGTTTTGTTTATGGTTCTCTTTTTGTGTGTCGTTTCTCGTATTGACTAATATTTAAGTTTGTACTACATATATTCTTCTTCTTTTAAGTAACATATTCTTCTTTATTTATAATTGTATATTGGGTTATGTATATTTATGTTTAATTTCACGCTTTTTAAAAATAGAGTTTTATACAGTCCACTGGCTTTCATTTCTTTTCTTTTATTTTAATATACATACCCAATCCGAAAGGGGGAAACCAGCGAGTTCTAGATTGAACAGAATATCTTCTCTCCCCCTTCAGGATGGCCCCAATTGTTATATTGAGGTCATCGTATGTGCAGAACGCAACAGTTTTTCCAGTGAGTAACAATAAAAGTTTATCTATGTCAGACTTTTTATTGATGCAAGATGAACTAGATTTTATGAAACACATTGCCAAGAAAACACGTTTTAAATGGTTTTTTTTGTATTGTATATATATATATATATATATATATATATATATATATATATATATATATATATATACTACTGTAGTGAACTAGTGAGTGAACTAGAAGTGACTAGTGAGTGTAGTAGTGTCTGGGGGCTCGGGAGACTGAGACCTCGGAAGCCCTGAAGAAGACATCAGAGAGGATGTCGAAAGCTCGGCAAAATGGATATCGACGCGGTTCAACCCGGAAGACTGGTGAGTTTAATATTAATTTTTATAATAATATTAATCTTAGCTCTAAGTTTAATATATATATATATGTATATGTAAATTATTTACATATTTTTCTTATTACAGTGTCTTGAAAAAGGAATAAAACCAAAAACCTTTCCATTATATATTATAATTTTAACAGCAAATCAAATAAGTTAAAGTCGACTAGGTTAACATTACGATAAAATAATCAAGAAAAGTGAGTAGAAATAATAATGCCTCTTACACAGTATATACTATATTTGTTAAATCTCACTTATTTTGTATATTAATCTTGCTTGTTTGTTAAAAACAAAGAATTGAACATAAAAGATGATCATCCGCCGTTTGAATTATTTGTTTAAACTTTATTTGATTACTCTACTCCCTACGTTTCTCCCATTTACTTCTCTTGCCGTATAGCTCATGAATCACTGGACAATTTAAGGTGTATTTTAGGTGGGTGGACAGGGTTCTAACAGTAAATAAATACAGACGTTTCCAAAGATTAATTGTTGGCGTTTTATCAACCCGGGACAAAGAAGAGTGTGTTGTTTCTAAAATGTAAAGGCTATCATTAAGTGCCTACGTTTCAGTGTAAGTTGTAAAACCAAATAGACACTTTTTATCGTGTATGCCATTTGTTTTGGTACTCTGTCCTTCCAAAGATTAAATTTAAGATAGTCGGGGATATATACCCATATTTACTCCGTAATTTCGCTTGTAGCTTTTATTGTTAGCATAACAGTGCATTGTGAAAATTCTACATAAATTTTACCTTTTGTTACTACCTAATTCTCAGTAAATTCTTTATTTATCCTTACAGAACTTTGTCATTTATATTTACACTTAATTTGTAAATGCAAATTCTTTCAAAAATTTTGGAATTTTGCAGAATCTTAAATATTGCTGTAAAATCTTTACAGCACCGTCTACAAAAATAAGAGTATATGTAAATTTATTAATTCCCAAAGCTCGGATTTATAGGCAACATAGTTAAAGAAAAAGACGCGTTAATAGAAAAAGATTTTTATTAATAAAGGCAGAAATCGTAACTTATATTGTTCTGAAGCTATTTTCTTGTGGCATTTTTAAGTAATTACTATTCCCGCCTACCTGGAGGTTTTAGGGGGAAGCCCGGGGGTAGAATTGGTAAACTTTGTTGCGTCTTATTTGGGGTCACAAAATTAATATTTTTTTGTTCAAAATTCAGTTTGTTCGTATGATTTTTAGAGGTTCAGTGGCATTTTCGTCTCTGACGACTGAAGTAAAATTGATCCAGATTTATTATTCGCCCTGAAATATGCTCCAATTACATCTGTCGATGTAAAACGTTCATTTTTATTGTACAAATTAATTTTAAGTGATAAAAGGCATAGTTTTAAGATCGAAAATATTAAAAAGTCTTTAGTTGCAGTTATTAACGAAAACATTTGAAGTGGTTACATTGTTTAATTATTATTTAACAACTAGTTAGTTATTAATTTATAATGGTATTATTATGTTGTGTAAACATATTTTTCCTTAGTTGTTATTCAGTTAATTCGGTTCAATTAATTATTATACTTCGTATAATAAATAATAAGTTCTTTGCCTATATTGCCTATATGTTGCCTATAAGTTACGATAATTACTATTTAAATGGGAATAAGCCACAATTAAAGGTTAAAGTACGTTTATTGACGTTTTAATTTCCACTTCGGAAATCGTTCTCAAAATACAAACATTAGTTTACTAATTATTTACTAATTTACATTACGAAAATGCCACTGAACCTCTAAAAATCATACGAACAAACTGAATTTTGAACAAAAAAATATTAATTTTGTGACCCCAAATAAGACGCAACAAAGTTTACCAATTCTACCCCCGGGCTTCCCCCTAAAACCTCCAGGTAGGCGGGTATGTGTGTGTGTGTGTTTTATTGGCACCGGTTTTAACAACCAACTGGCCAGTCAATTTGTTTTGAGTTCTCTCTTTACATAAGATATTGTTAGTATTTAAATTTAAAACTATTGTATTGACAGTTAAGACATGAAATGTTAGAAACTTACTTACTAGTTTACTCTGTTTTTGCTGTTTTTTTTATTGTTTTTTTTTATCAGAGCTTTAATTTTAAGCAATTAATATGACCATATAAGATTTTGTATACATCCAGATTCTTTAGCTCTAAATGATGTTTTTTTTTCAGCTCGACGGTAAAAATTCGATATCTCTTAATTCAAGTGTCCTATCAACAAAAATGAAGATGCGTTTTAAAGGTAAAATATTTAGCTTTCGTACGCAATTTTTGTATTTTGCCGCAAATAAACTCAGATTTTATAAAAGTGTTAAACAAATAAACGTGGCGCAATTTTTCCATTTTTTATGATTCTCATGAGAATAATACAATCTATCCCCTTAATTGACTGGCCGCTATAAAGTGTTAATCACTGGTTGGAGCTTAATCTTCAAAACCTGTAGCATGAAAATTTGAAATATGATTAAAAATTGCTGATTTAAAATTTTACATAACAAACTATCTAAAACGTTTAACACTTTTTTTTCAATTATTTTTCAAAAGAAACATTCTTCTACTATAAACTACATCCAAAACCGCCTTCTTGGAGGCATTTTCTATGACGTGCGATCGTTTCTAATGTAAAACATTAAATTCTGCGTTTTTTATTCATATTTTAAATAATTTAATTATTTATTTATTGCCACAGATTAAAATTGAAATTTCATGTCATAGATTTTAAAGATTGATCTCTAAAAATGGAAATTTTACTACGACTGGTCAATGAAAGTGATCAATTCTATTGAACTCACAAGAAGAATCGTTAAAAATGACAAAAATCGCACCACGTTTATATATTTAACACCTTTATAAAAACTGAGTTTATTTCCGGCAAAATACTATTGATCTCTATCGATAGGACACTTGGATTAAAAGATATCGAATTTTTACCGTCGAGCTAATAAAAATTTTATTAAACATTGATTTTGCGAGCGTGACTGATATTCAAAATCGACGGTCGCTTTAAGCATTGTTTCTGAGAGAACGGTTCATTCTACACTTAAAATGCTAATTAACATTTTTGTTTAAAATTATCTCAGCTACATTTTTTATTTGGAAAAATTTTTTGTACGGTGTACAGATTTTTGACAAATTGATTTTTTTACGTTCTTACCACCTACGAGGGGGGTTTTAGGGGGAAGCCCGGATGTAAAAGTGGTTAACCTTTTTACATCTGTTTTGGGGTCCCAAAAATAATATTCTCAGCAAAATTCAGCTTGTTTGTATGATTTTTAGGGGTCAACTCTCTGACGACTGGACTATTGTAATTCCTCGAAAAATATTTAACTACCTTAGCAACATTAGATAAAACCGAAAAACCTTCATTCTTGTCAAAAATATTTTTCAATTTTTTTTTAATTAATTGACTATTATTTCCAGGTGCAGATCTAATTTTTGGTTTAACATTATCTACTAATCTTATCAAGTAATAAAACAGTAAAAACTTTTATTTTTAACACTTTCACAAATTTTATTATAATTTATTATTGTTACAACTGTTTCGGCAGAGTGCCTTTCTCAAGTGAGAAAGGCACTCTGCCGAAACCTCTATTTTTGTATGCGTCTAACACTTTATAGTCTTTCAGTTAAGCAGTTAATTTCACTGACTTCACATCCTGTCTTTTTAATAAGGTAGTTATGATAACACTGATAACTATTAATTTATATTATTGTTGATATATGCGAGTAGAGTTATTTCAATTTCAGATTTTTTAATATTTTGCTTCTCCAATGGCTTCAAAAAATCATCACCAAATTCTGACAATACTAATGATATTTAATTTTAATGTTCAAAGTAAAACAACTGCTTTGAGCCATGTTCACTACCTTATAATTACTGATTTGGGTGGCCAAGGGGCACCGTGAAGTTTTCCTTTATATAACAGATTTCTGATTTTTGCTTTAAATCTATTTATCCCGTAGATATCTTCTTCTTATTATTATTGCGCTATAACTCGTTGTGTGTCTTAACCCTCTTAACAACGTTCTTCTATTCTGCCCTGTCCGATACCTTTCTTCGTCACTGCCTGATGTTGATGGTTTTAAGATCTTCCTCTCCATCGTGGATCCACCGATACCACTCTTCTCCTATTTCCTTGGGGTTACCATCTCTGGATTACTTTTATAGCTCAGTTATCTGGCATTTTTTTTTAAGTGACCAAGCCAGTTTAGTCTTTGTGACTTCACAAATCTAACGATATCTGCGTTCTGAATTATTAATTCATCCAGCTCATAGTTCATTTTCATTTTCCACCAACGATCGCTACACTGAGTTGGTCCTAATAGCTTTCTTAAAATTTTTATTACCACTAAGAATTTGTGCTTTTATTTCTTGACTGACGTTGTTGCTGGCATTTATTACTGAGCCTAGGTAATGAAAAGTAGAGTCATATTCGTAGGTCTACTTGTCTCCTTCAGATTCTCATCTCACCTTTGTGCACTCCATATAGTTGGTTTTTCTTTCATTTATATTTAGACCTACTGCAGCGGCTTCCCATTTCAAATCTATAACTTTTTTACTTAATGACCTTCTATTGCGGCAACACTATCATATATGCGCATATTTAAGTTGATCTGGTAATAATGCAGCTGTTCATATTTAGATTTATGATAATAGTTTTTAAAGTAAGATTAAAAAGTGTTGAAAAAAGGCATCACTTTCCTAACTAAATTTCCAATATTAAATGACTCTGTCATATCTCCATCTATTCTCATCATGGCTTTGAAATCCTCCAAAGTCATTTTTATAAGTTTAACTATCTTTTTCGTTATTCCGAGCATGGATAATTCTTTTAGCATTCTTTGTTTATCTACTCCATCAATCTAAAAGTTGTAAATTGGTATATTATATGCAGCAAATTTTTCATGTATACCTCCTAACATATGTATTTGGTTTAAAGTTGACCTCTTTGGTCTGAAACGACATTGGTGTTCAACCAATTATTTTTTTCGAAAATAATTCAAGGCGGCTGTATATAATTTCTGATAATACCTTGTAGGCGACGTTTAACACTGTTCGGCCCCTATAATTTTCGCTTTTGTCGTTTTTCTTCTCTCTTGTACATAGGAAATATGACTCCTACTTTTCTATCATCTGGGATGACTTTCAGTGTCCATATACGGCAGATTAGTTTATGGATACGCTTTCATGCCATATGTTCATCATTATTTATCAGTACTCTAGTTATTCTATTTATGCCAGACTCTTTGTTATTTTTCAGATATTTTATAATGTATATAGTTTCTTTTAATGTTGGTTCTTTAACTAGTTGTTGTGCGATGAATTATTTTTTACTGTTGGTTTTGTTCTTTTCTGGGTTTAAAAGCTGTATTACCAAGTAACACATCAAAATTATTTGGTTGTAAATCATGACTTTTAAAGTTGAAATCAAAACCTCAAAATAAGCATATTTTTAACTAACAGTGTGGATAATTCTTATTAAACATAGTAAATATAAAAAAGAAATAAAGAAAATAGCCTCAAAACTATTCAAGTATTTTAATAAAATTGTAGCATGCAGAAAATTCCTTAAAAATTATCTAATATTCAAGTGTAAAAATTTTCTAGAACGCCCCTGGCCCGAGTATAAATATTTCCCTCTTTCTCTGTTTATATTGTGATGCAAAGAAAAGAATTCCAAATTCCAGTCATAACTAGGACGAAAATATGGTTTTATTTATTTGTACGCTTAGTTCTACAATTTTAAAAAGTGGAAATGATTCAAGGTCGTTTTGCGATATAGTTTAAAGCGGTTTAACAGGAATTCGGTGGCGAAGACTGGTACACGGTGTTGAAGAGGGGGAAATTGGTGGCATAGGAGCCGGCCGGTACATGGGAGATCGAATAACTTCAAGTTTTAAGTTGGAAAGGGTGGCCATCGTAAGCAGACGTCTGTATATAGTTTGAAGAAGCCGGCAAAATTTGTTAGAAAAGTGATTTTTCTCAAAGTAATGTGCCTGCTTAAACAAGAGTAATCACTGGCGTTTGTTGTATGCCGTCTCTCGTATGAGATATTTGAAACGCGGCGATTATAACAAATTTGGAAAATACCCACGTGTTCCAGTTTTTTTAAAAGCCAAGTCCAAGGTTTGCGTTTAGTGTCACTTCAACCTCACTTTTGTTTGTCCCTGGTCGTCGTTCCAGACTATAGATGCAGTTTTTTTTGTTCGTGTGTCAGAGATTCCCAGTTCAGTTCCTACCCCCAGAAATTTTAGTAAGTGCAGTTTGCAACTCAAGTACATTTTAGTGAAATCAAGGTAACTCTCTTTGTTTTTACTTTTAAAGGAAGAATAAACATTTTGAATCATAATTTGCTTTCATAACAATTTAAAATAATTTGTAATAATTAAAATTATATGTGTTAGGGCGTGGCCATAGCTGTCATAATTATTCTCAGTTTTAAAACTCAAGTATTGACATCTGACTGCTAGTTTTATTTTTTGACAGTTCGTTTTGTTTTTAGAAACAGGTTAACCTCTATGAATAGTCTCATTTTAAAGATATTTCTTTATTTGTAATAATTTATTTCTGTCACAGATTATAGCCCAGTAACGTTTGTAAGTATTGTATTATTGTAGTATCTCCAACTTCTAAGAGTTTGTAAACGGATAGGACATACTTAGTAAGTTTTTCTTTCTTTTATTTTGGTATAAATCTTTGTAACTATTAATATAGTATTTTTGTGCCATTTATATTTGTAACTGTTTGTGGTGAGACAACAATAAACGTTTAATTTATTTCTCTAAACCATTTTGTTTATTTATTTAAGAAAAGTCTCCTAACCTCTCTTTTGTGTTTTTTAGGACGGAAGAACCTTTTCTTTCATCCAGCAGGGTGTTTCCTCGAAGCGGCGTCCTTATTTCAAATAGCTAGAGGAGAAAATGAAAAAGACAGCAAAGATTTGATTTCACGTACAAAGCGTCTATGTATCTGTTGATACGTATTTCGACTTAATACGTCTCATCAGAACAGTTATTCATAGCCGTTCTCAACGTGAAAAATAAATATTTTCTGTCTTATTAGAAGCAACAATAAAATGGCTTCGTTATGGACGCAATAGCGACATCTGATAGAAAAATCGGTAAGATAGTTTTGAAACAAATTCAGATTTCTGCTTTAATCTGAACCTTCTAAAATTAAAAGGTATAACAGACGCTGATAAAGATGTTAATAGAGACATGGGGAATCTAAAATTTGCATTCCACGACATGTCTATCAACTAAGCAGAAATCCTTAACGAATTTGTTTCTTGTACTCATACAGAGTAGATCCGAATAAAATGAAAGGAGATAGAGGAGACTCTTGTGTTTTGTTTGTCTGTTTGTTCCAGAAGATTCATGTATGTACCCTTCTTGTTTCATTTTTGTAGTTGCCCCAATCCAATCCCATTGTTTCATTCTCCTATCCACGACGCCAGCTCTCCAAATAAACCCTGAGAGCCGTTCGCATAAGTTTTGATTTATTTTGCCCTATCTCTGCCCAATAATTTCTGTCCCTAATTTTCAACCCACTATAATAATACCGTATGTGGTAGGCAAAATATTTCGTTACAAAATTATATTAAAATCTTTTAAAAAATGCGAGTATAAAGACGCCTAAATTTAGACGCCAGAGCATAGAATTTATATATATTTAAGATTTTAAACCTAAAATGATCAGGGCTTCATTTTTTGCTATGTATTAAGGGTCATCGCTAAAAGTAATCCGAACGTCTAGGGCGCCATGGCTTTAAAAAGTTAAGAAGAAACGATAATTATATAGGTAGCAATATAGGTGGCTATTATAAGAAATATTGTTCTGATGATTTTTTTCTGTGGCATCTTAAATTAAATTCTATTTTAATGGGAATAAGCCACAATTAAGTTTAAAATAAGTTTATTGACATTTTAATTTCCACTTCGGCAATCGTTTTCAAAATAGAAACATTAATAATAATTAATAATAATTAATAACATCGTTTACTAATAATAATAAACAAATTATCTAAACTTTAATTATGGCTTATTTCCCTGAAAATAGCAATTATATATAAGAAATGTTTAGAATAATAGTTTAGAAGATATTATCTTAAAAAATTATATGTTACCCAAATCTTTTTATATGTCTGTAAAAACCATTTTTGTCAAGCCTTTCAAATCGACAATAATTGAATCCAAACGTATCTAACAAATATAGTAAATATTTGAAATTGGATACGCCTACTTACATGTGACTATTGATTTCTATTACAAGTTTGAACACACTTGTGATGAATTTTAAGCGGTTTCACGTATATTCGGTAATATATCACATAGAAAATCTCCCTGTAATCCAGAACCGAAGATCAAAGACAATGAGGGATGTCCTACCGTGAGAGTGCATACATTACGGGCATGTGGCTGTGTATGTGTATCAGCCACACAACACGTTTGCCGCAAACGAATGAATGCCACCCATTACTTTACAGTACTTACCCTTTTTGTGCATGTCAAGAGCTTTCGAGGGAGTCGACCGACCATTACCGCACAGTTTAGCGGGCGCCGCCATTCGGAAAAAAATCCCAGACAAAATGACAGATATAAATGTTGTAACTTACATAAATGGCCTGGTCCGTCCCAGAAATAGTTCGGTACATTTAAACGACCCTATAAATAATTTTATAAATTCTAAAGTAGGGTTCCCTGACAGATAAAGATGTCACATTTAAGAATTAAACTCAACGAAACCGAAAAAATATATGAAGAATACATACAATGTTACTAATGTGCACCAATAATAAGATTACATAAACGTATCTTGTATTTTTAACTTTAAAGAAAAGTAAAATTTTCATTCCTAAGTCTCTTAATTGACATGTTTTATACCAGTATTACGGTAGCATTCAACGTTAGCTATATAAACTAATTTAATCTCTATATTAATATTTTGTTAAATACTTGATTTTCACTACATTTTCCCTTTGAAAATGCTTGATATGTACGTGTAATAAATCATAAAACCTGGTTGTTTCAGAATATATATGAGCCCTTGGAAGACAGAGTTGTACAAGTCACTTCTATTATAGTGTGAGGTACAAAGGACTGAGATGTGTTATTATATTTTTTTTGTTAAATATAGTTTACAAATATGTTAACTTAGATTTTGGTGTAAAATCAGCACTATAAGTTTAATTTTTATTTTTGTTTTTTTTTTAATAATTTGTGACAGACCACTTTGCCTCTCAACACTTACAAAACTAATAAAAATAACTACAGCTTAAAACAATATTTTATTAGCAAAACAACATAAAATTATGTAAGCCCTTCCTCTCGTTTTCCGTTTTTATTTGTGAAAAATTAGTAGTGTTTTTTAGTAAAATTTTACAGTTTTTTGGCAACAATCATTCTTTTTGTCCAATAACCATCAACTGTTCCTGCTAAATAACTTAGCCAGTTCCATATTTTAGTGTTGGTATTCTTTTAGTAACGTCTGCTAGTCAGAATCTTTTCCGTATAGTAAAATTAGATATTATATCATGTACAGAAACTCCTCTGTATATTCCTACAGAGAATAAAATATTATTCTCTCTATTGCTCTTTCCGTGGCTTGTCATTTACTCACTGTTGTTCTTCTGGGTGTTTTTGTGTAGCAGAATGCACTGATTAAATACTTTTCTTTTCAGAAAAATTGTAATCTTTGACCTAAAATATCCTGCTTTTTTCAAATGCATCGTGAAATATAAGACAGTGGAATAATCCCGGATGACTGATTGCGATCAATATTGATACTATCTACTACCGAAGACGTCCAAGCCAAGAAAACACGGCGATTACCAATTATTGATTGGTTTGATCAAGAGGACCTAGGGGAAGATCTTCAAGCCGTTGGGTAGATCAAACAAAAATACTGATTAACCAAGGGTTACATGAAGCCAGCTAGCTCAGGACAGAGAAGGATGAAGAGAAATCGTGAAAGGCCTGATGGTGTCACCACATCCCAAAAGGGATTAGGACTGAGGAGGAGGGAGGATTGGTTTGATTCACGCTGATGGCTGATTGATTTAAAAGTCACTCTTAAAACTCTTCTGATAATAACAAAAAACGGAATATATCGTACCTACGACGAAATATCAGGTCATTATGAACTCGGGTTCAGAAGAGGTTTAGGTACAAGCGAAGCAATTTTTAGTCGATTTAAAAAAAGGATTGGCCATTACATCTTAATAGATCCTTTAAATAAAATAAATATATATAATAAATAAATAAAATAATCCAAAATATAATGGCGACAAAAAGAGAGCATTAAAATAGAAGCAGCTAATATGAAGAAACTGAGATCAAAAGAGTCCAGTAGGGTTGCATTTTGTCTCCTTTATGGTTTAATGTCAATTCGAACAATATTTCTTTGTAAAAGAAATAACAAAAAATTAAAAATTAAAAAAGAACATTATAAATAACGTTCGTTATGTCGACGATCACGGGTTGGTGTCAAATTTACACGTGACTGTTTTGACGCTTTTAGAAAGAGTCAATAATCACTGTATGGAGAGAGGTATGAAGATAAATATAAGTAAAATTAATATTATCTACGACAATAAGAGTAACAAAGTGTATTTATATATAAACAGTAACAAGTTAATAAATATTTAACAGCTGGATCTAGATATGGGAAGTAGGTGCCGAATTGAAATGGCTGGAAGTGCGTTCCTAAAAATTAAGAATGTATTTTGCAATATTCATATTACCTTTCTGTTATGCATGAGATTAATGGTATTTTAATATATCTCGTTTATATTGTTGTATGGTGTAGGAATTTGGACAATTGAAACCAATATAAAATCGCCTGAAATCCTTTGAAATAATATTGCTTTACGGCGAATTTTCAAGATATCCTGTACTGGATATATACCTAAAATGAGGAGGTATACATACAGTCCCTGCTTAAATTATTAGACCCGCCCTAAAAATATTAGTTTTTTGTATGTCAAGCACCTTAAAGGTATCTTCACACTGATCGAGCTACTGAATGGCCCAATTAAGTTAAAAATTGTGAAATTTTTTAATTGAATTGGCAAAACTTGACAGATGGCAATATAATCTGCTAGAAGGGTGCAAAGACTCGACTTTTTCCAACTTTAGTTATTTTCTTAAATAATGTTAGATTTGAATTTAGTTAAATTATTATCATAAAAATAGGCGATTAATCTACGATTGGAACTTTTTAGATGACTAAATGTAAACATATTTCTGTTGAGCAAATCTCTTCTGTTGCTGCTCTATGAGAAAATACCACATTTAGTCAAAAAGAAAAAGCAAGAAAATATGGTGTTACCAACTATCAATTTGCAGGTTATTTCAAAAACTTAAAGAAAAATGTGCGATTACGTCGGTTTGGAAGACTCGGTGTGGCAGAAAGCTTTCAGTAACTGCTACAGAGCAAAAAGTTTTATAGAATTTGGCTCTAAAACACAGAAAAGTCACCCATAGAGATATAAGGAATACATTGAAAAAAACAGGGTGTTCAATATCGGTGGCCACTGTACGCTGAAATTTGTACAGTATGGCGTTCAAATATCGTAGAACTGGTAAAATGTCCAAATTAACACCACAAATGCTCAAGAAATGATTAGTTTATACCACTTTACTTAAAGATTCGACTATTGATGATTGGCAAGAAGTAAGTTAATATAAATCATTTTGTTTTCATACTTTATAATTTTAATTCATATTTGCAGGTTTATTTAAGTGATAAAGCAACATTTCAAATTATGGATGGACCCAATTTTTCCGAAGACCAGAGGAAAAATATGAGAAGGAATAAGTGGCAAAGGAATGGGACGTTAATATGTGGTACACGGAACCATGCGGCAGGATTAGTATAAAAGAGTCTTGCAGACAAGATTGATTCCATAAATAAACACTGGTTTGGTAATGGTTGCAAGGTCTTTATACAGGATAGAGCCGTAAGGCTAAAAGCATTAAAAGTTTTTATTAATGGTACAAGAAGTTCCTCTATGACCATGGCCTAGCAACTTACCGGACATGAACCCAATCGAAAATGTCTGGGAGTGCCTAAAAAGGAAATTGGCCGAAGACGCAATAACAAACAAGCGTGAGTTGATAGAAACGGTCAGTCAATCATTTTTATTTAAACCATAATAACCACTTCCTAAATTCAAGGTTGGCTTAATAAAATATTAGTATTGTGGTAAAATGTTTGATTTTTTTTTTGTTTAATAGATATAAAAAAAGGTTACTATTAACATTTATATAATCCTCTTATATACATCTACCAATTATTATAATTGATTATGAAATAAAGAAAATCAGAATTTGCTAAGAGAGTCTAATAATATGAAGAATGGCTGTTTATATATATATATATATATATATATATATATATATATATATATATATATATATATATATATATATATATATATATATATATCTATATATATATATAATATTATTATTATTATTTTATTTATTTATTATTTTAATATTATTATTATATTATATTATTATATCGTGTATTATCATATTTATTTACCTAATGCGCCTATTGGGCCAGGTTGACTCTGGATATAGAGAAAATAGAAAATGTTTTGTGTATAAAGCATTACTTCTTTCTGTCCATGAAACAAAAAATAAATTGAAATGAATCGCACCACGCTTATTTCAAACAAAAACGACACAGCAGAGTTAACCAGAAGCTTAAGGCATTATATATCTATTTGACATTTTAGATTTTAAAATCCATAGTGCTCAGTCTAGCAATATAAATGTTTGTTTTTGTTCTAAAATACAGTTTATCTTTTTTAAATAAAATGTACGATTAAATAAAAAATGTTGTTTTTATTTATACAATGTAAATTTATTATAATGCAAATAAACAATTTTATATTTGTATTTAACATATATTTTCACTGATTTGCATTTTCGTATTTTTCAAAAACAATAAAATTATTCTGTTTTTTTTTTTGAAAACTTAACGTTTTTTGACTTCATCAGAATTTCAAAGTTGTGTTGGTTCTATTTATTGGGGATAGTTTTGTGATCTGAATTTGTGAGATAGCTGAAAGTACAGTTACCTGATCATCGATGAAGTCGTAAAATCCCCGTTGATATTTTAATCAATGTGTCATTTTCCTTAATACTAATGGCTTTACCGTCTTATTCGACGTCGTTCAGTGAAATAGATCATGAAGCAATTAGAAATATTGCAAGTTTAAATGGACAAACGGGCATCGTTGGTCTACAGAACGTCACTCAAGGCGTGGTCGTACAGCAGCCATAAATATTGGTGCGCATTTACCGGACCCCAAAGGTAATGCCAGGATACTTCAGTCTCCTGAACAAGCCTGGAACTTATTATTTAATGAACAAATGTTAAATATTATCGTTCTTTTTACAAATGAAGAAATCATTCAAAAGTTAAGTATCACAGCGCAAACACCAAATTGACAAATAAAATAAAAGTTAAAGCCTCATTAGTTTATTGTTCATATATGGTGCATAACGTGTTTCTAACTCTAACGTTGATGAACTTTGGTCACTACAATTTGGAAATGGAATATTGTGTGCTACAATGTCGCAGCAGAGGTTTGAATTTCTAGCTGTATTGTAACGGTTATATTGCCTACCACATTGGGATCACTTATAGGGGGTTGAAAATGGGAGACAGAAATTGCTGGGCTGAGGATAGGGTAAGCAAAACAAACCGGAACGTTTGCAAAGAGCTACTCTTGATTTGATTGGAGAGCTGGGTCGTAGATATGTGAATAACTACAAAAAAAGGAGTAAAAGTGAATTAAAAAGGTACCTACTTACATGGATTTCCTGGACAAACACAACACAAGAAGGTTCCTAAGCTATTTAAAATGGACGCCGCTTACAAGAATCTTCCTGCTAGATGGAAAGATAGGCTTTTCTTTACTAAAAAAATATAAAAGGGGTTAGAATATTTTTAAAGGAAATAATACTCTTGGTTTAGAAAGAATCATTACATATTTATTATTATCTCACCATAAACAGTTACAAATATAAATAATAATAACAAAATAACAAAAACAACTTACAATGTTGCTATCGGTTTACAATTCTAGACGTTGGAGACACTATAGGAATTTAAAATATTAATGGGCGACATTTTGTAGCGGAAATAAATTATTACAAATGAAAAATATCTGTTTAAATGGAACTATGCATAGTGGTTAACCTTTTTAAAAACAAAACAAATTTTACTTATTACAATTTCTGAACTTATCATGAAAGCAATTATTGATGGAAAATGTCCAATTTTACTTTAAAAAAAATTAACAAAAAAGTACCTGATTTTCACTAAATGTTATATATTCTTTAAAAGTTCTGGGGTTGGAACTGGACTCAAAACTCACTGCAAAACAACACAAATGCGTATCACAAGCTACAAAAATAGTCTGGAACGACAACCAGGGACAAACAAAATGAGGATGGAAGCTGGGCACTGGATTATCTTGACGCAATCTTTAAAACTTGGCTTTTCAAAAACTCAAGCTTTTGCTGGGAACCATGTGGACATTTATATAATTGTTTGAAACGCCGTTTTACAAATCCCTCAGGTGAAACACAGCACGAACCAAAACAGTGATTACTTAGACAAAAACTGACACATTACATTTAAGTATAATTCCCATTTTTACAAACAAATTTGCCGGTTCCTTCAGGCTACCCACGCCGCGTCTTCTGTCGTTCAAATCTTTTTCCAACCTGAATTTGACCTTACCTCAGTCTCTGTGTACCGGCTTCCCCCGTTTCCTCTTATCCCTCTACAAGTCAAAGAGACTAGCCAATCGAAATTCATTTTAAAGGCGCCTCTCAGAGGAAACCTTGAATCATTTCTTGGGTTTTGAAAATTACAGAACTAAGACATAAAATATGACCATATGTTTACTTCGCAGTTGAAATTGCAGCGGAATTCTTTTTTCGATGTGTCCAGACGATAACGTTACAATATAAACAGAAACTTAACAGAATTTTATACATACCCCAGGGGCGTACTAAATAAATTTTATACATTGAATAAAAAGTAAAGTTCGTGTAACCTTCTGGCTAAGGTCTAGTGTTAGGGTTTTCAAGTCGCGCAAGCGCCCCTAAGATGACTTAACGACTACTTTCGTAGTAGGAACCGACGGCTTTACGTGCCCTCCGAAGCACGGTGGCAGCTCAGTTAAATTAAAAATTGAAAATGTTGTTGGTGCCGGGATTCGAACCCGGGCCCTCCAGCTTGTTAAGCCAGTCACATAGCCACTGAGCTACGGCTGCCACTATACATTGAATATTCGATGGTTACAAGGAATTTATACGCGCTACAGTATGCATAATGTTTGATCATAGAAAGACAAGAGCAATAAGAAAAATAGCGGATAAATTTGCACCCACACGCGAATTATGGGACATCTTTATAAGCAATTGTATTTTATACTACACCCCTTTTCAGTATTGTACTATCGATGAACAGCTCATAGGATTCAGGGGAAAACGCCCATTTAAAATCAATATGAGTAGTAAGCCCGACAAATATGTAATAAAAATAATTCGACTAAGTATGCCATTCTTATACTACATCACGAAAATCCAGACGATGCGATGGCTACTAAGAATTTTTATTAACATGCTTGATGCAAGTGGTATAAATGCAATGGTGCTATTTTCTCTCGCAAATCCCCATTGAACAAAAAATGCATCTAATAATAGAAGATCATTTTTTAATTCTTCGGGAATTTCTTTAATTGAACCCCTAATGCGAGAGAGACTTCAAATACCTATTTTACGGAAATCACTCAGGCTAACAATGTGTGGCATTCTTCAAGATAAAGATCTTCCAATACAACATCCTACAAGTTTATTAAATCAAACTAGGTGTTATTTTTGCAAAGGAAAAGTTAGAAAAACGAAGCATACATGTTCTGCTTGCCATAAAGCATAGTGCATGGAGCATAGAGATAAACTGGGTTGTGAATGTAGTCACCAAAATGAGGGAAATTGAATTACCTGGATAAAAGTGAATATGAGTTCTGTTATCAAAAGTTAATACATAAAAAAATGGTGTTATCTTCCAGCGTTATTTTTGTTTTTTAATTTGTTATTTTTACACAATTAGAGAATAACATTTTTTTATTGTAAAATTAATTGAATTACTTACATGAATCAAACAAGAGTAACTTTTTTTGTAGCATTTTTACCCATAGTTAAGCCGAAACAAAAATGCTTTGATTTAGTAAAAACAACCAGGTGTAACTAGTGCCCTCTATTGGCAATGCTAAATTAGAGTATAAATTACGTATTAGAGTATAAAAAAACGTAAAATTGCTAATTTTTAAATAAAATTTGTGAAAATAAACAAAATTATTGCAAACATTAAAATACATATTTAAACTTTAACCACTTTGCATCTCAGAAACCAGCAATATTTGTATAAGGCATGTTGGGCCTAGTCATCGTATTTTAGGTCTAGAATCTACAAATCAGAGATTAGACATTCTTAATTAATCACCCTGTATATTAAAAGAAAATATGGGTTGAATAAAACTAAAAAAACGCTAAAATTAATTTATGTTGACCACCTTTCTACCAAATACTTAATTTTTTCTAAAGCTTTAAAAATTCTGGCCCCATCTCAGCTTCCTATAAAGAAACTTTCGCAAATTAGTTTAGGAGGAACAGAACAAAATAAAAACATTTATCTTAGAAAAGGCCCTATACATTTAACTTAAGACTGACCAAAATATATTCTCGACAAGAAACTATACAAAAGAATTCCCGGCTGTTATCCAGTTATCTAGAAATAAGGTCAAACATCTTTTTCAGATGTCACTGTGCTTATTCCGCCTAGACGGAGTCGCCGGATTCCTTTCTTGAACATTTGATATTTCTCGATTGTTTGATATAAAGCAGTAATATTTTACTATTTGGAACTAATTGAATACTTATAGTAAAGAGTAGATATTCTTCAATTATTTAGAAATATTTGTGTTTTATAATAAACAGAATTTAAAATATCTGAAATTTCGAACACATAAGTTTATTTAAATTAAAATTTGACCATATATAATATATATATATATATATATATATATATATATATATATATATATATATATACATTTGAAACTTAGTTAGAAATTTAGTTTTTGAACTTCCATCAATTATTATATAAAGGGCTTGGGGGAAAAAGGTAACAAGCCACAAAAGTAGAAAATGGAGAAAACCTAGTTTGAAACTTTCAATCAAATCCTTAAATCAGAGTTTTTATTATAACACAACAATATTTTTTTTAAATGAAGCTTTTTTCTGAATATAAGCAATTTACAAAATAAAAAAAAAACAAACGGAACTCTTAACTAAAAGAGAAAAAATATTTTTCTTGAGCAACGTGGCTTACTCCTTTTTTACAAAAACATTGTTGTAAGATTTTCTTAAAAGTCGTGAAAAACTAAAGGAATATAAGGCATGAGTTCCCTTAAATTTTTTAGCTTATTTTCGTTAAGAGGTAGAGATGTGGTATATTTTGGAGGAAGATCTCTTAGATTTTTTATTCGATTTACATCTTTTACTCCTCGCTTACCAATATTGACCGATTTAAACTCTTCATTTAAAAAGTGTTTCACAAGCATTGTGTTGGGTTTATCCGCCTCAAATCTAAAACATTAACTTGACTAAAACGTGAAGGTTCTTTTTCGTCAGTCGTCTGTTTTTTGTTAGTTTGCCTTTGCAGCTCGTCAAAGAAAATAAAATCTTTTTGTTGCATCTTGATAACTCAAATGGATTGGTTATTTTGGCTTTTCTTATAACATCGCACCATTGATTGGGATAATAAATATAAAAATTTTTCGTAAATTTCCGTAAATTTCTTTTTCTTCTTAATTAGGGCGAAATCATCTGAGGGTAAGCGCGTATGTCCACTTACAAGAAAACGATATTCGATAGCCAAAAACTGTTTTTCTCTAACTAGTTGCATATATACTGACATCAGAGCCCAGTTTTTATTTTGACCTCCACAGTTATCGGTGTAAATGATAAGCTCTTTATTGTCAGTATTTGTTAGGAACATTTCGATATATTTCAGTAGTGCACTGGCAATTTCATCACTACCCCTCTTTGCCACATTTTCGGTCCAAGTGAACATGTACACCTGCTCTCTGTTGCAGTTATGGATGCCCAAATTGTACATCCATGCCTTTCTCAAATAAAATGCTTTTCCCACAGTCAAATTGCAGACCATATAACACCAATTTATTTCACACTATAATAATTATATAATTTATTTATAACATTTATTAAAATTTAAACTCCTGACAATACGCGCGTTATATTTCAAAACTCGATACATTATTCAGACTAACTTTAAAATGAAAAGGTCCTCTATTTATATAAAATATCCGTTGTTCTGGAATCCTCTTGGCGACCTTTGTTGACCTTTTTCGAACGGATTTTGAACTTCCTGAATGTTCTCGATTGCCATCGACCCAGACAGGTTTTTATCGTAGGGGAACCGACTAGAAAAACAAATGTTAGAAACAATATGTTTACACCTCAGGTCATGAATCATATTTATCGTAACAATACGCCACCATAGAACTACACTCATCTCTCGTTTCGAGCCCCTTCAGACTCTACCATTTTAAAGCGATACCATAACAAAAACCTATTTAATTTGGACTATACGTTTATTTTTTACTAGCCAGGGATCAAACCATCACTCCACTAGACTTCTCACAGTGAAATTAAAATGCTTCCTAGCCCACTTGGCTGCTAGACTGATCAAAAATTACTATTTTTAGAAAAATATCAGGCGTAACAGCAAAGAGATTTTGTTTTCTTATATTTTTTACTTATTTGCTTAAAATTTTATTAGAACAAACTGGCCAATAAAAACGAGGCAGTAAAGCTGGAGCGTCTTTAACTTGTTCAGTTTGTTGAATTCTGAATTTCTCAAAAGAAATAAAAACGGAAGTTTATCCTGAGAAAATAAAAGGTTGAGTGGTATTTGGCCAGATAGTTTTAGGAACAAGGTTTACGAGTGTGTAACTAGATATATACACGACTAATAAATAAGAAGGAAATATATAATAAACATCAAGAACATTTATTTGAATTATATAAATTACAAATTATTAGAAAAAATCTACAAGTTTGAAAAATGAGTAATTTCTATATTTTCGGCATGAATGAGATTCAAACGTAGGCACACGTGAATAGATTTCGAGTTCGAATATCTAATTACATCGATCACTTGTTCATTACATATTCCTATTTATGCTAAAGTAGACACAACTCTAGTACGATTTGAATGATTTGTAATTTTGGTAGATATATCTAGATCAATTTGTAACTCTAAATGTTTTGTTTATTTAAATATTTCGATGATACCACTGGGGATACTGTTAAAGCACTGAAGTTTCATCTTTCAAAAACTTGTTAACTACTAAAATTATCCTGACAAATGTAATAGGAGAACTAGTTATTTTTTATAATCTAACAATTCATAAATGTCTGTTGAATTGCCTTTAGTTGATGTTTACCATTTGTTATTGCGACATGTTTTGAAACCATCTTGGACATTTTTCTGTAACTTTTCCGTATCTCCAGACTAATTTAAATGCTGCGGATTGATAGAAATTTTTTTTGCCTCTAAAATATTCGTTTAGTGCCTATCCGTTTCGGATGTTGGCAACAAACTTGGCAATCTATATTTTTCAAACTGCTGCTCTGAAAATATTTGTAGTTTTTGTGTTGAACCACGTACGTAGATATTTCAGTAGAAAATCCTTCGCCTTCCTGGTTCTGCTTTCTACTTTTTTTTGTAGAATTATTTGCAGCAACGCATATTTTTCGCTCTACCTTATGATGTTTTTTTTATTAAATTTGCAAATTTACAATCTGCTATTAGAAGCTATTGCAAATACATGAGATGAGAAATTATCCACTGATAACACTCCCAATACTAACACTAACAAATAAAATTAATGTAGGATTATAATTTGAAACTAAAATTGAAATGAAAATTAAAATTAAAATTAAAATTAGTGAATAAAGTCTGTTGGCCACTGTCTCTTCAATCTTCGTCTGACTTCTGGTTGGAGGTGTAGTTGTCTTGTTTCCTCTTTAGGGTGGGCTGGCAGATGTTCTAAATAATTTCTTGTTAGTCTGCTGATTTCGTCTTCAACGAACGGTATACCAGAGTCATCATGCAGTGTTTTGTTACTAACGTACCACGGCGCGTTGAAAATCATTCTGAGTATTTTGGATTGGATCCTCTGAATGATTTTGGTATAAAAAGGCTTTGCACAGCCCCATAGTTGCACGCTATATGTCCATATAGGCTTTATTATGCACTTATACAAGAGAAGTTATTAGCCAATTCATTTGACGTATTTTCATGTTGATTTGGATTTTTTTTTGCCAAGATGTGTGCTTTCCAAGTAAGCTTTTGATCAAGTGTCATTCCCAGGTATTTGACTTCTGTTTTTACTAGTAGTAATATGTTGTTCAGTCTGATTCTCGGACATATGATGTTCCTGTTGGTGAATGTAATTTGATTAGACTTAGTATGGTTAACTTTGATTTTCCATCTATTTATCCAGTCTTGTAGTAGGTTTATGTGTATTTGAAGGTTTCCTGATGCTACTTAAGGGGCATCATCGATGGATATTATGGCGGTGTCATCTGCGAACATGGCTACTGTGGTCGTATTTATTGTTGGGATATCAGCAGTGTATATGAGGTACAGGAGGGGACCCAGGACACTTCCTTGAGGGACACCAGATTTTATGGGATAGTAATGAGAGGTTTCTGGAAGGAATCTGACTTGAAAGTGACGTTCTGTGAGGTATGATTTTAAGGGTAGATAGTGAGGAGTGGGAAAAGATGACTTAAGTTTATACAGGAGACCGTCATGCAGCAGTGCAAATTTTTTTCTCTTCGAGGCATACATTAATGTTTTAACAATCCTATGACACTGTTGTAGAGTTGAATGGGCTTTGCAGAAACCAAACTGGTGTGTTGGGATTAATGAATTAATTTCGATGTCTTCTGAAAATCTTTGGAGCAAAAGTCTGACATTACTGGAAGTAAGCTAATTGGTCTATATAAAGTAGTAATATTTGGTGGTTTATTTGGTTTACTAATCATAATTATTTGTGCGAACTTCCAATTAATCGGGTAGTAGGCTAATCTGATGATATTATTATATAAAATTGTTAGTAGGACAATTGCTTTTCTTAATAATTTTTTAAATATTAGCCCAGTGATCATGTCGAAGCCTGGTTCTTTGTAATTATTGCATCTAGAAATTTGTTCTAAGTGGAGTGTCTAAGAAGTTTTTAACTCGTTCTTCGTTATTATTTTTATTAAGTTTTAAGTTTTAAGTTGCAGTGTTAATCTATTTTATTCATTTTTATCTACAGGATTGCGACTTCTTTGCCATATACGCCTGGCTCTTCTTTTTTGTGCAACAAGACGTTTTATATATACGGGTATGTTGGTGTCACTTGGTTCTTTGTCATTCTGAGGGAGTGTAGCTATTTCAGAGGCTGCATGTATAGTTTGGGTGAGAAGAACACAGCATTATCGATATCGTCTGGTTGCTTTAATCTTATATTTAAATTTAAATTTTCATTTATGTAAGAGTCGAATACATTCCAGTTGATCTTTGATGTTGTCAGCTTAGGGATATTCGGACGTTTTATAATTTGCATAGATAGTGTGACAATTATGGGAGTATGGTCGATGGCTTGTATGTCAAATTAATTTAAGGCCATGCTATGTAGGATAAAGAAGTCGAGTAGATTTGGGATTTTGTTTGGATCTGATGGCCAGTAGGTGGGTTGCCCTGTAGATAAGTAAGAGTTGTTTGTGTAAGCTATGGCTTGTCTGAGATTTTTTCTCTTTGGCGTACATAGTCTCGACCCCCAGTCTGTATGCTTGGCATTCCAGTCACCTCCAATTACGAATTTGTTTGGTAGATGTTTGAAGAAGTCTTCATATTCTGCTGTGGTGATATTATGCCTTGGAGGGCTGTACATTGCCGCAATGTCAAAAGACCATGGTTAAGAACTGATACAGATTACTGCAGCTTGTATTTTTTCCGTCTAATACATTATTTCCTCATAGTGTGGTATAGTGTTACGTACAATAATAGCAGAATAATGAGGGATCTTGAACATCGTTCTGCCAGTGAAATGGGTTTCCGATATGAGTAGAACATTAATTTTATTATGTTCAAAAAAAGTTAGTAACTTCTGTGTTATGGTTGCCTAGGCCATTGGCATTCCATTGTGCAATTTATAGTGACTTAAGTTCTATTACTGAATTTATTTATTACTGTGGAAAGCATGTTTAAGATCACGCTATTTTGATTTATTAGTTGTAAAAACATAGCTTTGAATTCGTTAAGGAAACTCTTCATCATCTCTCCAATGTCACTGTTTGTATTACTTACATATGTGTTCCACTTGTTATTTGAGCGTAAGTTGCATAATTTAGGTTGTACGAGTTCATATTTTTATAACATTATTTACATTTGTTCCACCCGTTGCTTGTGTGTACCGTATTTGAGTTGCAATTGATTGTTCGCTGGAGTGTGCGATGATACTCCTCTTGCTCTGTTTCTACTGCTAATTAACTCTTTATATACCATGCATCCCTTCTAATTTGCGGTGGGTGCTCCATTGCAGAGAGCGCATATGGCAGATGGCAGGTGTGTCCCTAGGTTTTTTACAATCGGCTGACATATGGTTGCCTACACATTTGACACAGCGATAAGATCTATTACAGTATGTCTTTGAGTGTGCATACAATTGGCATATTTTTTCGCGTTGTTTATAAATTAAATTTCATATATTTTTTTTATTATTTCGATTAGGTTCTATATCGACGTAGAACATCATTAGAGGGTCCTTACTTACTTTGTGTTTTATATTTACAATAATGCTCTTCTATTTCGCTTTTTATTATATTAATGGGCACTGTATGATGTAGATTACGAATTACAACTCTGTATGCTTTATCTGAGTCCCGGGAATTTATTTTTATTGTGTTGTTTTTTAATGCTGTACAATAGTATGTCTCTGTTTTTGTTACTTCCGATAGGTTATTAACCATTTTATTGTATTCAGTAACACCATATATAAAAATTGGTGGTGATTTAGAGGTTGCTGGAGTTTCGTTGGTATTTTCTGTATTATTATTGTTGTCATTTTCGTTTTTATTTTGTAGAATCTGTTACTACCGTGTCTTCGTTTTCTGTTGGTGTCGGAGGATTAATTTTGCGTTTTTTGTTACTATGTTGTATAGTCTGCCATTCGTAGATGTCCGATGAGTCAATGTCGCTGATTTCCCCTGAAGATTCTTCACTTTGTAATGTATGTGTCATCTCAATAGAATCATAAGCTTCATTTTGAAGTATAGATAATGTGGGATTAATTTTAGGATTGTATTGATAGTTTGAGAAAGATTGTGATAGTACTTGGTTAGTAATGTATTGTTGTTGGTGGGTTGTTTAAAATTTGTGCTGAATTTAGTTGTAAATTTAGTGGAAAAAGGACATTTGGGCATTCTGGTTGAATTTGCTGTTGCTGATATTGAGTATTTATTATTTGACCATTAACAGTAGCAGTATAAAAAGGAACACTCACCGATAAATCTGGTGTAGTACTCATTTTAATTGTTAAAACTGTACATTTTAATTTTTAAATAGTTTATAAATAGTATATCCACTTGATATACGATAATGACGGTAAAAACGCGGCCGGAGCCTGTTTTTAATCACCACTATAAACTTTCGCCTAATTCGTATCGATGTTTACAGGTCGAGAGTAAAATGAATACTTTCCTTATGATGTGACCGATGTATTCGATTTTGGCTGTTTTTATTGTGGCTACCAACTCTTTTCCTTTTTGTATTCTTAATGAAACGTCCTGGTTAGTAACGTGGTCGGTATAGGATATCTTTAGGATTCGACGATAAAGCCACATTTGGAAAGCGTCAATTTTCTGGCAGGTAGCGTCTATGAGAGTCCACCACTCAACTCCGTACAACAGTATAGGAAAGATAAAACATCGTAGTAACCTGATTTTTATGGGTACTGATAAATCATGGCAATTGAACAGATTAGCCATTTTTTGAAATGTAGATCTTGCTTTCTCTACCTTACATTTGATTTCTAGGGAATGATCCCCCAATTTTCATTAACTTTCGTAACAAGGTAGGTGTATGTTTTTATTCTTTCTATTGGTTGACCATTCACACTAATTTTTGCAATTTGCTGTTCCTTCTTAGATATCATCATACGTTTTGTTTTCTTCTTCAGTGGAGGGCTTTATAACTGTCAGCAAATACCACCGTATCACCCGCGTATCTGGTGTTATTGATACATTCTGCGTTTATTCGAATTCCGGCTTCAACATCCTCTACTGCTTCCTGAAATATTTTCTCAGAGTATATGTTGAACAGCACAGGTAATAGTATACATCCCTGTCGGACTTCACGTTTAATTTTGATATTATCGGATTCTCTTTTATCTGTACGGATAGACGATATTTGATTCCAGTACAAATTGCTAATAATTTTTAGATCATAGGTGTATATAAATGTAGGTGTATGTATGTAATCAAAAAAACATGCATATAAATATTGCAATTAACATCTCAACATCGTCAAAATAGCACTTGTTTGCTAAAGAGAGCCTCTCTCGTACCGAAACATCTCGTACTCGATACATTGCGTTCCGAAAACCAAACTGTGTACGGCTGATTTTTTTTTTTTTTTCGCATAATCTATATATTCTTTGATGAATGTTTTTAGAAATAACTTTAAAATGTGGCTTATTAAGCTGATCGTCTGGAAATTATTGCAAGATACGGATGAAATACAACCTGGTCGAAAGAATTTGAATTTTAGGAAGAATTTCGTTTAAACTTTTTTTTTTTTTAATTTATTTTTATGCATAAAGAAACATTAACACATAGACAGCATTCAAGTAAAGAATGAGTTTTCTAGAAATTACTCACTTAAATCAAGTCATAGTTGTGGTAGGGGTATACGCACCGAATAATCATGCACGTGTCAAGGATAACAATGTGTCTGTGGTGAATAACATAAGCAGTAGGAAAGGAATTATTATTCTAGGAGACTTTAATGGATGTGTGTGTAGAAACCGTAAAAACAGAATTGAGGACCGTTTGGTGAAGAAGCAATATATATCTATGGAGAGGATAGTGGAGATTGCCTTATGGAATTCTGCCAACAATATTCTCTAAAGATTTTAAACCGCTATTTCAAGCTCAGAGACATAAAGTACGATGTACGGACGTAACCTACGCGGAACTTTTAATCAAGCATTAATTATATTGTGATTAACCAACATAAGACCTTTAGACGTTAAACTGTAACGAGAAGCAATGTGCATAACTGACCACTTTTAGTTAAGTGTGAAACACAAATAAAATACAGTGAAACTTCTCTATAACGGACAACAACGGGGGAAAATTAATGTCCGTTGTTTAGAGTTGTCTGTTGTGTAGATTTGTCGGTTGTGTAGAGTTGTTCGTTGTGTAGAGTGATCGCTTAATCAATTGAAATAAAAAAGAGATTTTGATTTGCTTAATCTCTAATTATTATACATTTTCGTATATATTTGCATAAGCATATACACAAATAAAACAAAATACTAATGTATTGTACTAAGGTAGGTATTACTTCTTAAAAAAATCATTAATTTTAATTTGTTTTTTGTTTTGAACATTATTTTTACAATTTTTGACTCAATATTTAGAATTACATCCGATTTTTTTTTAATTACTCTTGTATCACTTTTATATATATAACAAATAATTATTCAAAGTCTTCTAATCTTGGGTAAGCCTCATTTAAATTACTTACAGTTGTAGTAAGTTCTATTTCATCGTCACTCTTATTGTCGGAAATATTGGACACCTGATCGTTTTCTTTAAAATCATTAACACAACCAGCAAAGTTTACTTCAGAATTTTCCGTTAATAGGGCTGCATCAATCTCAAGATAAGTAATCTCTTAGTTCAAAAAAATTCCAACGCCATAACTTTCGCAAAAGGTTGACAATGGAAGGGTCCAATGCATAAAGCGGGCAAGTCTACTTTTTGGGCACAATGAGTTAAGCATTTATTCATGCACAGTATAAAATCTTACATCTTCCAATGCATAAAGCAGTTCAATAGGTTCACAAACATCAATAATAGAGTGTATAATGTATTGCCTGCATTTTGATACTTTGCATAAACCGGTGAAGTCTGAGGACTTGACTGCTTAATGCACAGTGCTCTCTTTTTTTTGAGTAATTAATCAGGGGGTTTATTATTAATTTTAAAGTTAAAAATAATGTCTTGTGATACAGAAAGTGTCAGTGATACTTCTGATGGCACCCATACATCCAGTGACGAAGATTATGTGCCAATTAAAAATAAACATAAACACAAAATTCAGCCCCTTACAAAATATAGTGCTTCCGATGATTCCTTTAGGAATAAAGGAGTTAAGGGTGAGCCTTATTTGACAATTCTGGTGTACATAAACCCGGAAAACATATTGGTAGTAACTACCACTATAAGTTATAGTGTTTTAAAGAAATTGGGCATAAAAACAAAATATTTCGCGATTTTTGTGCCATGGGAACAAAAGATCTCCAAGATGCTTACTTATATGGAAATATTGACAAATTAGAAGTTAAACGAGATAGACCACAGAGATTCTGACCAAGGAATGAAAAACAAATATTCATTTACTTACAAGTTAATATTACTGGTTGAAATATGAAATATAAATTGTTCGAGATTAAACTTTTACCAAGTTTTTAAAATGTTGTTTTATTGTTCCAAGTTCGCTGCGATGGGGAGGCACGGAAAATTTGCAAAAAGGCATTTATTTCATTACTTCTAAAGCAAGACTTGACGTTTAGAGAATTACTTACATATGGGACATGGAACTCCTCCTGTGTATGGCAGAGGAAAACGCGGTACTGAGGAACTACCGGTCGGTACTGATGGACTTCTTCAAAAAATATTCGACGTAGTGGAGGACAGGTTGTGAACTACAAATTATAGATTTCCCCTTGTTGATGAATTCATCAATCTGTCTGCTTTATGCATTGTATAAAGTGCAGTAGATAAATATTTCAATTTAGTATATAATTAATTTTATAATTATAATACATAAGGTCGAAATTCGTGTAAACGGATAGCAGAGGCCCTGTATTAAAATCAAATCTCAAGTTTTTCTACCTTAAATACAATCTAGATATCTGTAAAAAATATAAAGAATCAGAAGTATCAGAAAATAAAGTAAAGAATTTAAAACTGTATTAGTTCACATGTGAGATAGAAAACATATTCAGAGAGAAAAATCACAGTTATGAAAAATGGCTTAGTACAGGAATACTAAAGGATAGAAAAATATATGAAAAATATAACTAGCTATGGGACAAAAAGTAGTAAAGAAGGCTAAAAACGAATTATAGGATAAAAAATGTACTGGGATTGATAGACTCCTCGGGAACTCAGTGCCTGGAAAACAGTTACCTAATATATTAAAATTAGACAAAAAAATTGACAATTGACCCCATTGAACTATTAAATGAAATATTACGAATTTTCTTGATGTAAGATATGAAACGGACATAACGGATGCTAAAGTAACGTATATAACAACTAATGAAATAAAACAAGCATTAACATATGTTTATATGCGGTTAATCCACCGTTGACTGTAATGAAAATTACATTGTTAATAACCATGTTTGACGTTTCGATTTCCACTCCGGAAATCCTTCTTAAAAAAGATATTTAAAAAAGCTATTATTATAATTTAATTCACAACTTTTACAATATTTTATTTGAGTTAAATACATACTGTACAACTAGTGTATTACATAGTGTACTTAATACTTCCGTAGTGAATATTTACAAATAATATTATGTTTGTTTATCATAATTGTTTTGACTACAATACGAAACACACAATTTGTTTATTTTGGTTTACGTTATGTTGTCGAAGGTGTCATAATTTGTTAATTTAAATACATTCAAAAGTAATTGTAAAAAAGAAATCCGAGAATATTGAAATTAGTTTTATTAGATACTGATAAAATTAATAATAATGTATTTCCTGAATTGAACAATTCTGTTACTGAGAAGTCTATTGTCTATAGGTAACTCAGGAGAATAGTGGCATAAGCAATATTTCTAATGTATTAAATGAATCTGTAACAATATAACCACTACCCTCTGAAAGGTGCAAATATGTAAGAAAGAACAAAACTTCAACTAAGGTTGGGAGCCAATTGTAAAGACTTCGTCTAGCTTTGTCTTTCAGATGTAAGAACGTCTTATCTGAATGCAAATCTGAAAAAGATGTTTGACTGGGACAAATAATTCAGGATATTATTTAGTCTTATTTATTGTACATAAAAAAATTGGAGTTTTAATATTAAATAAAAACAAATCAAATCCTACTATTAGCATCATGCAGGTGAATAGTTGGCTGGATAGTTGGCTTCAGATGTGGGTTGGATGGATTGTAGTTAGTGTGATTGTTGGCTTCAGATACTGGCTTGAATGTAGATGGATTGTAATTTCAAGCAGATATTAAGTTTTTCATAGCAGTGTCTATGCTACTGCAGTTTACTCACTATGTAGTACCACATGGTTCGGGAAGATTTTATCGAAAAAAGGTAAACAATCATTTAAATTGGACCAAAAAACTAAAATGCGAAACCTTGTGTTAGCAACTGCATACGTTTTAAATTTCATTGGCATAGGAAAAACAATTTTCTGAAAGAACATAGCTGATAACGAGGATAATAAAATTAATATAATTACCTATTATTAAAATAAATTACTTAAAATGATTTAAATAAAGATCCTAAATAAAATATCTGTGATCTCAAGTCGTTTCTAACGACTTGAGATCACAGATATTTTATATATGTGTATGGCATAGAATAGAATGATGTTTAGAATCAAAATAAGCGGAATTAAAATTGGAATTTAAAATATCTAGTAGACAGAAGGTTGAGCCATCTATCTTAAACTTCATCTTCGTAACGCAGTAGAAAGAACTTCTTTACTTAGTATTTAGGGGAAATATGACTTATGGTTACAGGAAGCAATTAGAAAACCGGATTTATTTTATATATAAGAGCTTATTTTTCGATGCAGGCTGAGACGTCAACTTTACATGAGGTGATTTGTATAGTGGACAACAGCGCTTAAACTGAGGAAACCAGAAATGTGCATAAACTACCTTTTTAAGAATGTACACCTGAATAGGCAAACCGGAATCAAGTGTTCTCTCTACTACTGGAGTCATTCCGACTAACCTCCTAGAAAACATAGAAAACTGAGTCTGAGTAAATGACTCCCTAAAACCATAAAAAGAGCTGTATTACTCTCGATGTCTACACGTGTTCGAAAATCTTTGCGAGATACTCAAGCTTGACATGTCAACTAGGGCTTGATAACACAGAAAGAAAAAAAAAACAAAAAATTTCTCATTTTAATATTTTTCTTTGCCTAGTTTGTCATTAAAATTCCCCTTTATATTATGTATTTTATTTCTTTTAACGGTTTTTTTTAATTGTTAAATTTGCACGTAGACTTATTTTATTCTACCACTCAATAGTGGTATATTTCAAAAAACCAAAGCAATAGGAAGCGTTTACTCTGGTTTACAAGTAAAACACATTGGCAATAAACTCAGAACAAGTACACTTCCGGTTTAATTAACTAAAATTTAGTTCAAATCTGAAATGCAGTAATAGAATCTATTGCTTAGATAGAAGTTGTGCAGTTAGCAGTGACGTCACTTAGTTCAGAATAGGGTTTAAATTGAAAGTTCTCGCTGATATATGTCAAACAACTGAACGAGCTGTTGGAATATTTGCACATCATCACGATAGATTGTGTATGCTCCGTTAAACCGATGACGTTTAGTCTGGCTGATTAACATTGTTGGATATTCAGCAGAAAGATAAACAGCCACAGATTACTAGTACGAATTAACGAATTCACGCCCAAAAAGGACTCTCGAGTTTATCAGGTATCTAAATTTAATACAGTAGATTAGAAATACGTCGATATCCAGCTATATTATCAAAGCTTTATATCAGGGATTAGAATAATACACACTGCTGGAAAATTGGACATTACACTACAATAAACAAGTTATATGAGCCGAAAAGTTAAAAAATATTAAAAAATACGGTTATAATTAAAATCTCGTTTTAAAAGTTCTTTTAAATTCTCTAGAATTTAGAAAAAATAACTAAAAAAAGAGGTTAGTCTTTGTATGTGGGTATATTTTATTTTATAAAAACCCTTAAAAGGGCAACATTACAAGCACGAACGTTTTCGGAACAACTGTTCCATCATCAGGTTAAAATACCTAAAATAAGTATAAACCATTTAATTACAGCAAACGTGGTTTAAAATTTTGACTAAGGTTAAAAAACAATAAAATGGTTATACTTACAGGTTACCATGCCTGAGCCACCAAAATATTTGGGTAAAAACCCTTTAAAATGTAATGTGTTACCAAAGATTGTACATGTTGTTGATAATATTATATGATGTTTAATATTTTAATTAGATTTTACTTCAGGTAACATACACCCATGCTTAAGTGAGTTCCAGTGTCCGGAGAGTAAACCTCTTCAAACGGACTACGGCTGGCAACTGATTGATAAAATACCAATGAATGGTGTCAAAAACAAAATGTCAATGAACCATGAAACAGTGTTAGTTAAACATTATATTACTACAGCCAAAAGATTAAAAAACTTTGATGATGTTAAAATGATAACAGCAATCCAGGTGTTGGGATTTAAAAATTTTTTGTTGAGAACAATTGTTGAGAAGGATTAAGGTGTTGACGTTTATAGAGGAAGGTCAGATAAAGAAGATGGGGTAAATTTGAGAAGTGTGGGTTATGAGAAGAGTTGTCGGTGTAAGGGTTGAAAGTCACGGTTGAAAGATACATGGCGATTAACGCAGTTGGGGCTTCTTTGCTTTTCCTTGACTATTTCCAAGTCTTCATATAGATCTAATTTTAGAAAATTTTTTTGGGGTATATTGTGTAACAAAGAGACGTCTTCTGGTATGTTGAGGTATGTTTATGTTGTGCAAGATGTTGTGAGAGATGTTGTGAGAAGGTTGAAGTGTTCTCTTTTTTAGTGCAACTTCAACCCTCTCACAACATCTTGCACAACATAAACATACCTCAACATACCAGAAGACGTCTCTTTGTTACACAATATACCCCAAAAAAATTTTCTAAAATTAGATCTATATGAAGACTTGGAAATAGTCAAGGAAAAGCAAAGAAGCCCCAACTGCGTTAATCGCCATGTATCTTTCAACCGTGACTTTCAACCCTTACACCGACAACTCTTCTCATAACCCACACTTCTCAAATTTACCCCATCTTCTTTATCTGACCTTCCTCTATAAACGTCAACACCTTAATCCTTCTCAACAATTGTTGCTTTTTAAAACAGCCATTCTCTCTACACTACTGTCACAACACTCCCTCCAAAAGAATTTTTTCAGCCCCCTATTGTTAACATCATATCTTTTATACCTCACTATTTCATTATTTCACAATCTTCACGTTTACATCATATTCCTGTCCATTCTTTTTTCTTTTGCTAGTTCTCTGTCTTTTCATATATCTACCATCCACTCATTAGTTCTAAACTCAGTAAACATTTAAACACAATCCAGCAATTCATCAGATTACACTTTCTCCCACTTTACCTAAACCCTTAATCAACCATTGCTCCCCCCTCTCTTAGTCAACAACTTAGTACACCATACTCACAGATAAAATTTCAGACTTTTATGTATCGAATTTAATATAACCAAAATATATTTTGTTCAGGGTGCTAGATGCTTTAAGCATGAAGGACCTCTATCATCTCTAATTTTGTTGATTAACTTATTCATTTCCCTTTGACCCACTCTCCTTTATTCTTTAGTCATTCCATTTACTTTTATTCCTGCCAAGTCTCTGAGGATCTCAGTCTTTCCAAAAATTTTTAAAATTTAATCACATATATTATAACTTTAATTCCTTCAGCCGGAAGATTTTCAATCCCTTTTCTCAATCTATTGGACTCACTTATATTAAAAATTTTCACGATACAAGCAGTATTAAACAATTTCATCTACATATGAAGTCTTACATTAGCTACAAATATATACTATTTATTTTTCCTTGTCCTAGATGTAAGCAACATAAAAGGACATTTCCATATATTTCAGCTAATTCTTCACAAATTACACCTTTTAGACCACACTCCATACGATAAAGAGTAACATAAGCTGCCTAATGCATACGTCATCCTCTTAAACATGACCTTAAACAACACCAATAATTTACATCTTTTATATCCAATATTAAATAATTATAGAAAAATTTTTTTAAATCCCAATACCTGGATTGCTGTTATCATTTTAACATCATCAAAGTTTTTTAATCTTTTGGCTGTAGTAATATAATGTTTAACTAACACTGTTTCATGGTTCATTGACATTTTGTTTTTGACACCATTCATTGGTATTTTATCAATCAGTTGCCAGCCGTAGTCCGTTTGAAGAGGTTTACTCTCCGGACACTGGAACTCACTTAAGCATGGGTGTATGTTACCTGAAGTAAAATCTAATTAAAATATTAAACATCATATAATATTATCAACAACATGTACAATCTTTGGTAACACATTACATTTTAAAGGGTTTTTACCCAAATATTTTGGTGGCTCAGGCATGGTAACCTGTAAGTATAACCATTTTATTGTTTTTTAACCTTAGTCAAAATTTTAAACCACGTTTGCTGTAATTAAATGGTTTATACTTATTTTAGGTATTTTAACCTGATGATGGAACAGTTGTTCCGAAAACGTTCGTGCTTGTAATGTTGCCCTTTTAAGGGTTTTTAAAAAATAAAATATACCCACATACAAAGACTAACCTCTTTTGTTATACGTGGTATACAGCCAGCTACAGGAATTATTTTCCTTGTGGATTTTAAAAAATAACTATTTTAATTTTCTATCTTCAAAACTATTTAGTTTAGGTATCTCTAACTAATAATAATAGGTAACTCTCTAATAACCCTTCACTATCACAATGAATACAAGGTATGATATTGCGCATGACATTTAACAGCTGGCCCAGGAGTGTGACGTAGTCAAGACCGCTCGAACCCATTATGTGTACTTAACGTACACATTAATTTTTAAATAATGGTCAAAAAATGATCGAATTTTTTTTAAATGTTTTGTTTTGCTTATAATTGAATAAAAAATATATCTTCAGTAGCGTAAATCCTTTACTTTTCATGGGGGTTCAGGCGAAATATTTATTTTTATTTTCATACATATACTAATAATATACGCACTCTTTTTGTATAGGTAAATAGTAGCAGATTTGCGTATTTTGATTCACTGTCACTCATTTCCAAGCAGTTTTATTGAAATCAAAAAAAAAATAGATTACAATAAAGAAAAATCTGATTTATAATTCAATATGGTATTTTAGATTTATATTTATTTATTTTTAAATTAGTAAAATAAAAAATATACACATTACTATAACCCACCGATTATTATATGCAAAATTTACTTATTAAACAATATAATAATATGAAAACAAGGCACAAATTAGTTCAAACGCAAAACACAATAAATATCGACTTCAGACGACTTTACACCGGCAAGACAAAAGGCTTGTATAAAAACAAAAGTTCGACAATAATATCGGTTATCAATGGTGATGACTGTAAATTGTAAGTTATGAGATAATGAATATATTTAAAAGTAACTCAATACTGACTGAGTCATCTATTTTATAATAGAAAAATAATTTAGACATATGCTTACATATTCTCTTTATACAAATATCCACTTCGTAAGGGCCTAAAAATTTGATGGGTAAAATGTTGAATGTCATGTTTGAAGACCTTTCTCTATATCCTCTATCCACCTTTTATTGGGACTACCTCTTGTCCTATTTGCTTGTGGTTTTATTCTCTGGATTACTTGTACAGCTCGATTATCTGTCATTCTTTTTAAGTGGCCAAGCCAGTTTAGTCTTTGTGACTTTACAAATCTAACGATATCTGCCATCTCTTTATAATTACTATAATTCCATCCATCCAATGGCACTATAGCCCAAATCGGGCCTTGGCCTCCTTCAACAGGCTTGTCCAATCATCTTGATTTACCGCTGTTCTTTTCCATAAACACGTTCCCAGGCAGTTCCTGGCATTCTCATCGACTTTGTCTTCCCATCTCTTTTTAGGTCTTCCAACAGGTCTTTTTCCCTGCATTCTTGCATTCAGTAATTTTCTGAAGATTATATTCTCATGCGTGCAGACCACGTGCCCTGCCCACCGTAATCTCTACAGTTTAGTGTATTGTGCTAGAGTTGGTTCGCTATATTGCTCGTATATTTCTCTATTATACCTAATTCGCCAGTTGTTGTTTTCACTTATTGGGCCCAGTATCCTACGTAATATTTTTCTCTCAGACACATCTAATGCATTGGCAGATTTCTGTGTCACCACCCATGTTTCACAACCATAACTTACTATGGGCCTGATTATTGTTTTATAGACCAGGAGTTTCGTTTTCCGGTGTACGTCTCGCGATTTGAATATGTGGCCCATCGCGAAATAGGCTTTATTTGCCAGCCTAAGCCTTCTATTTATTTCCGGTTCTCGCGAGAACGCGAGAAAGAGAAAGATAAAGATGACTACCGGTTTTTTAATGGACGAGAAAAGGAAACTATTTGGATCGGCAAGCCTCTCTCCTCGGGTAAAACAAGTAGTAATTTATGCACCAAGGGTATTATTATGATGATTACTATCGGAAAGCAACATATTTCAGCCAGACGGCCTCTGGCCCTAGGGATGGATATTATTCGATGGGCATAATCATCCGGTAACAACAGTGGGACATACCAAGATTTTATTTTTCACTTCACATATTACAAAAACTAAAATTAGAACGTTTTTACTTTTTATTTTACTCTATTTAAAAAACACATACAAATAGTTCGATGTAGGACAAAAAAATGCAAAATTTGTAATTATAAACACATAGTTTTGTCTACCAAAATGTAGACTATATACTTGGAAGTCTCCATGAGACAATATTGTAAGAAATCAAATTGATTATATAACAGTCAATGAACGATATAAAGACTGCATAAAATCGGTCAAGACTTACCCAGGTGACGATATTCGTCAGACTCTCTACTGTGTTCTACTATCACAGTCAGGCTAAAGGGTGTTTGTGAAAATCGGAAAACCTTCAAAATATCACTAGATTCACTCCAAGACCCAGGCATTATCAATAGCCATAGTTTCTCGAAAAATTAACCTTTTGAACGCCAACATTTCCATTTTGGGAACACAATAACAAATATGTTGGATTCATTAAGTATTGAAATATTTTCAAATATTATATTTATTTAGCGTATGGCTACATCACAGGTTCATATATATATATATATATATATATATATATATATATATATATATATATATATATATATATATTATATATATATATAAATTATATAAATTACAAACAACAGTAAATACAAAAATATTCTACAAACAAACATCTAGATTATAAATATATTCGATTGACTCTTTTGTAGCAGCCAGGAAATCCGAAGGGTTGCCGTTATAGGATCTAATCGGGCATTCCTCCACCATGTGTTTTACTGTTTGCCTTTCGGCGCCGCAGTCGCAATTTGGTGATTGTATTTTTCCCCATCCAAAAAGTGAGTCGGAACATCTGCCACAGTTCGTCCTTATTCTATTGAGTGTGGTCCAAATTCGTCTCGGTTGGTTGAAGCCCTCAGGTTTGCTTGTAATACATGGCATGTTCCAGTTAGCTGGTGCAGCGTTATTCTCCCATTGTTCTCTCCACCGTTCAGTTACATTAAAGTTTTGATCTACTAGCCTTTTTGCTGTTTTTAGAGGTGGGTGTCTTGAACGGAGCCTATTTATGTCTCTGGCTGAAGTTCCGACATAGGAGCGGAGCTCAGGATCAGTATTGATTTTTGTAAATTCTCTGACAAGGGCATGTTCCCGGCGGATGGGTGGTGGAGCTATATGACTCAAAGCTGGTAACCAGTAAGTGGGCGTGGCCTTGATTGTGCCCGATATAGTTCGCATGGCTTGGTTGAGTTGGATATCAACACGGTGAGTATGTGGACTGTTTATCCATACTGGTGCACAGTATTCCGCTACGGGGTATACCAGTCCTAATTCTGTCGATCTAAGTGTGGGTGCTGAGGAGCCCCATGTAGTGCCGTAGAGCTTTTGCAGGATGTTGTTACGAGTTCGGAGTTTTGCAGCAGTCTTAGTAAGATGCTCTTTAAAGTTTAGCGTTCTGTCAAGTGTAACACCTAAGTATTTTGGGTGTTTATTATAGTTAAGGAGTCTATCCCCAAAATGGATTTGAGGTTGATAGTTTGCCATCTTGTTGTTCAAATGGAAGCAGGACACTTCTGTCTTAGTTGGATTGAGTTGCAATCTCCATTTGCGGAAATAATTCCCTAGGGCATTTAAATCGTTTGTTAGAATGCGTTCAGTGACCTCGAATTCTTTATGACTTGCGGCAAGCGTCCAGTCGTCTGCGTATCCAAACTTTTTTGATGTGCTTTCTGGCATGTCTGCTATGTAGAGGCTGAAAAGCATGGGAGCCAGCACGGATCCTTGTGGAAGACCATTATTCAGTTTTCTTTGGGTACTAGTCTTGTCTCCCAATATAACTTTAAAACATCTGTTGGATAGCATGGCTTTAATAACCTCAGTGGTCTTTCTGCGTGGGATTATTCGCATTAATTTATATATTGCCCCTTGTCGCCACACAGTGTCGTAAGCAGCAGATATATCGATGAAGGCAGCGGTTGTTTTTAATTGCTTTTGAAAATTTGATTCCACATAATTGGCCAGGGCGAGTACCTGGTCTGTGCAGCTGCGGTTTGGCGGAAATCCTGCCTGTTCCACTGGTAATAATTCAAATATAAATTCAATATATAAATAATAATTCAAATATTATAATAAATATGCTTTACCTATGTCTTATTCTTACTTGTTGCTAGCTGAGATGTTTTTTTACCTACGGAATTCATCGGAAAACCGCCTAAAATAGCAACTTAATTTATGTCATTTGCTTTTTTGTGTTGCTGGGAGTCGATATGTACCGAACTATGTTTTATTTTTTAATATAAATACAGTCAATGAATCATACAAAAGAAATATTTACAAAAAATACCTTTAGATGACTTATTTCTAAAAATATTACGTTTCGAATTCAACATTTCCATAATGGGATCGTTGGCAACAGCCAAATACTATTCTTCAAGGTTACCTAGACAATGCCTGTGTATAAATTGAAGACATGAGTTGATAAAGGCGCTATGTCCATTTTTTTCAAAAAATGATTTATTTGTATATTTGGTTACCTAAAGTCGTAATACAACCCCTGAATAACTCAAGATTCTTAAATTGTTAATAATAAGGATTATTTTAATTGATAAAGGTAGTATGTCCTATGACTAAGTACCCTTTTTTATTAGATAAAGGTGCTATGTCCATATTTAAGGACATAGCTCCTTTATCCACTAGATAGTGGGAAAGTTTTATTTACATGGTAGGTGCCATGTGTCATTTTAAGGTTATGTTTGTTGTTTATCACATCTTTCAACATGGGTTCGAGAAATAAAAGAATGTTAGAATTAGTAAAAAACAAGAAAATATGTGTTTCAAATAAAGGTAATTCCGAATAGAGAATTTTTTTGTAGATAGAAACTGTATTTTGTACTTCTCTAGAGGTCAGTACCAATGCGGTGATTTTGGAGCAGCCAAGTACTAGTGGACTTTAAAAGAAGGTCAACTCTAAAGCAGGTAAGCATATTAAAAAATTTTTTACTACCTTTATTAATTAATCATCTCTTTTTAATAACAATTTACCCCCTCTGCAATTCAATTTTTTATTTAAAAAAATATAGATATAATATACATTACTTGAGTTATTATTACATACATACCTACCTATGTACATAAATTAAATTTTTAGACTATATGGATAATTGTACTGATGAAACTGTTACATCAGACAGCGAATATTTCCCTTTCAGTGAAGAAGATTCAGAAGAGGATTCTGATAACTCAAATATTTCTTATTCGACGAGTCTCATAAACAAATATCCGGATGTTGATAGAGTCAAACGTAAAATGTTTTCTGATAACCAAGAAATTAAAAAGATAAAGCTAAAAACAGTTAAGATTAAGAAATAAAAATAGAAATTAGAAACAAGTATAAATTTAATAAATAACTAAGATATTTTTAAGGTTCCGACAAACAGCAGGGAAACCCCGGATAGGATTGACGAAGTGCAGAAGGAAATACCTCGGGAAATACGTATAGAAGACCATAACCAGCGATTCCATGTTACTGCCGATGAAATAAGTAGAAGAGAAATTGTTAAACCAGTTTTAGAAATAAGTAAAAAAAGAGTCCGGAAACCTGATAATTGGAAACGAAATAAAGCTGCAAGGTTAAGACTACAAGGTAAAGAATACATTTCTCAAAAGACTGGTAAAGTGATGGAAGAAAAATCAATTAAAAAAAATTTACTGTGTAAAGAAAAATGTAGACTAAACTGTACTGAGAAGTTAAGTATTGCAAGCAGAGAAGAAATTCTAAGAAAATTTTATAAGCTAGATACAAATTCCAAAAATATTTAAATTTTTAAAAATATTAAGATGCAGGAAGTTAATCGTCACCGCCCTCATAAAAATATAAAAACGAAAGCTTACAGCTTTAAATATTTTATTACGTGTGATAAAGAAAATACACTAGTGTGTAAAGATGCTTTCTGCTCTTTATACCGAATTGGATAAAAAAAAGTCTTTAAAGTTCAAAATGACTTAAAATCTGGCCAGGTAATGCCCTCACCACATAAGCACGGGCATCACAAAAATCCAAAAAAATATCCGATGAAGTAATAAACTGCATTGAAAATCATATCAAGCAGTTTCCTTCAGAAGAATCACATTATTCTAGGACTAAAAACCCACATAAAAAATACCTTTCCCCTTTATTAAATATTAACCGACTTCATCAACTGTATATAGAGGATTGTCAAACAAAAAAGCTCGAAATTAAATATTTCGTAAAGGCCTCTTTTTACAAACATATATTTGAAACAAGGTTTAACTTATCTTTTGGTGTACCAAAAAGTGATACTTGCAGTTTATGCGATGCTGGAGAGAACTCTTTAGAGCACTTGAATAATTTTCAACTTGCTTTTACGCAGCAGAAAGTTGACCGCGAAGCAGTAAAAATTTCCAAAGAAAAATGCTATATAACAATGGATCTTCAACAAACGATGCCTTTGCCAAAGCTATCAACGTCAAAATCTTTTTACTTAAGACAAACGTGGCTATACAACTTTGGAGTCCACTGTTTAACCAGTTCTGGTCATAAGTCCTATTTTTTTACATGGACTGAGGATATTGCTAACAGGGGAAGTAATAAAATAGCAAGTTGTTTGCTATGATTTTGTCTGCTTCTTAAAGAAGAAAATTACCAAATTGATCATTTAATAATTTGGTCAGATCAATGTGGGGGACAAAAGAAAAACTTCTCCATTATTAACCTTTTTCAATACCTAATATTAAATAAAATATTTAAGATCATTGACCATAAATTTCCCGAAGTTGGTCACAGTTACCTTGACTCTGACAGAGATTTTGGAAGAATAGAAAAGGTTCTTAGAAAACATCAGAATATTTATATACCAGACCAATATCGGGAAATTATTAGATCTGCGAGTACCAAACAAAGTGTACAAAACGATTCTAATCTAATAAGATATTGGTAATTTTTATAAAATTTATTAAAAAAAAGATATAAGTGAAAACGCGTTTCCTTCAATTACTCAATATCTGAAAAAGTGGACATGGCACCTTTATCATCTCATGTCTTCAATTGTAACGGTTTGGATTAATCGGCACAAGCTTGCCAGATGAAAACATGTGTTGTTTATAATACTTTTTTAGTTTTAGTTACGTTTCAGTGGAGAAACGGATATCTCTTTGGATCCAAAAATTTTTTATTGGTAAGTTAGTGGCAGTAAAATAAGTATAATAATACTTAGATAATTATATTTTCATACACTTAGATCATCTGTACGAATTTACATATTTATAATTAATTCACTCGACGACGTGGATGCGTCCACATCCACAGAAACTATGGATATTGTTATTCTTTCACCTGATTTAGCCGATCAAGGTACTGAAGAAGAACCCGATGAAGTAGAAATTCATTTTTTTATCAAGCTTCCACACCGCCAAGAGTAGTCGATGAAGACTTAGATAAATCTGAATTCGAAATTTGTTAATTATTTTTCAGATCTAAAATAGTTTAATTTATTCGTCACAATACCGAACTCTCAGAGGGATAATATCTACAACCTTACTTTTTCTGAGGAAGAAGTTCGTCAGTTTTTGGGGTTAATTTTAATAAGCGGATGTCATCATCTTTCTTCTGAGGATAATTACTGGACTACTGCAGATGATATGCAGGCTCTATAGGTAGATATTTCTATAGGTTCTGTAAGTTGTCCATCTATTTTGACTTCCATTTTGTTATTTTGGTATATGTTTTCGATAGATTTTATAATATTTAGGGTAACTTCTTTTTTATACAAAAGATAGATTACATCTTGTCTTACTCTGTCAAACGCTTTCTTTGGGTCAATCAGAGATAGAAATGCTGATCTTTTATACTCTAGTGATTGTTGTTAATTGTTCTGTCATTGCTGCTCCACAATATTTCAGTAATTCATTCATTTCGTTTTATATTACTTTGAATCCACCGTCCTTTACCTTAACCTTTTTTATTTACTATGCATGTGTACATGCTTGTGTCACAAGTCTTGTTATTTTTTTATAATTTCAAAACAATTATGTTGGAGTAATTATAAGCTGCTACTGTAAATAATAATATTTAATCAAATTTGACCTGTTGTGTGTTAATCGAAACCAATACCAAGACAACATTGTATAAATTGAGAAAGGTTATGTATAATTGCATGCTCTTTATATTAAAAATAAAATTGGTAAAATTCTTCCTTGAGAAAATGACAAATTAAATTCTTCTTCGTATGCTATGTGCTTGGCCGCATGTCGGCGATTGTCTGTACCCTTTAAAGTTTTTGTAGAGTGTTGTATTTGGTCTTTCGAAATATTGTGGCTGCGTCTCTGACTTCACACCAATTCCTTATGTTTCTTAGCTTCGAATTTAAGGATATGACCAAGGTAAAAAATGTTTCTTTCTTTAGCTACATGTAGAAATTCTCGTTGGCCACATGCTATTCTTAGTAAGAGACAACGCCTGCGAACTAATAGGTAATTTTTAAGTTCGAGAAATTTTGCTCTTGTATAATTGAGTCTTAATTAACTTCCCCATCCAACCCCATTTTTTGTCAACCATTTTGTTGCCGAAATATTTATATCGTGATACCTACTCCAAGTATTTTCATTGACTGTCAGGATAGTATTGTGTCGGTTTACATTCGCTCCTGTTTCCGTTTTTATGAATTTTTATTATTATCTGCATATTTGTAGCACTTTCATGTATTTTAATTACTCTCTTAATGAAAATCACATTTTAAGCAGAAAAATCATCTATCAAACTACAGAAAGCCATCTAAAAATTACCTTCTGAGAATGCTGAAGTTGCTAGAAAAGGGATTTTCAATCAAATCAATTTCTCGTAATTTTTCCGACCAATAAATGAGACGCCACAGTCATTTTAAAAACTTTAAATATGGTACTCTACAATCTTATCAATACTTCTGACTACAAATTGGAGTTTCTTTGTTATAAATCAAACGAGAAAAGTTTTCTGGAACACCTGAAATATATTATGGTCTACCTAAAATTCACCCAATATTCCACTACGTCCCACTATCAGCACATTAAGCCATTCTACGAAATCATTTGCAAAATATTTGTAAAAATTTCACTTTATTGCACATCGTAAACAATATCGTATCTCACCCTCAGATATTCTGGTAAGTTTTGCCATCATTGCACTTTTTACAAACAATCCTGTTGAAGAAAGCCAATTCCTATAAAAGTGTGTAATATCTAAAAACTGAACACAATATCCAGCAAGACCACTTACCTCTCATTAAACATTGCATGTCACAACACTTATTTTTCAAAATTAATTTTATAATATTTTTTTGAGACATTAATTATATCTCAATAGACTCTCTAGTAATTACAAATATCTTTAAGGAATATTTTGAAATTCGATCACTTTCCTCAATAATGCTCGAACTCACATTAACGATAGAGATAAAAAGACGAGTTAGACTGGCATGGGCGGCATTTGGCAAACTATCTTGAGATATCTCAAGATATTCACAGCATCTTAAGACCAAAGTATACAATCAATGCGTAATATCTGTTCTCACTTATGGTTCCCAAACGTGGACATTTACAAAAGCAAACATGGACAAAATCATAAAAACCCAAAGAGCAATGGAAAGACAAATGTTGCACATAAGACTAATGGATAAAAAGAGAAACGAGTGGAGAAGAGAGAAAACAAAAGTAAGGGATGTTAGACAATAAGTTGCAAAATTTAAATGGAAATTTGCCGGACACAATATAAGACAAAAAGAAGACCGATGAAACAAAATTCCTATAAGTTGGAGACCGTGGGAATATAAACGAAGCAGAGGAAGGTCCCAAATGAGAGAAGCACGTGGGCTCTAGGTGGATGACTGTAGCGACAGACAGAGAAGAATGGAAAAGGATTGGGGACCATATCCAAAGATGGACCGAAAAAGGCTAATTAGATAGATAGATAGTTAAGGATAGACATGGAAAATTATTCATTCCTCGATAGCGTTATAAAGAAAAACCAATCTAAAGGATTTCAGTACTTTATTTATCAAAATCTCACCTATACAAGTGCTATGTGAATATCAATTACCATGACATTCTTTTCATCTTTTTTATGTGCCCTGCTCCATTATCGTGCTAGACTGGCTGTAAAATTGGCTATACTAATTTTGTTGGCGGGAACTTAGAAAAGAGATACAGAGGATCTGTCTCTCAGGTTTTTAAGCCATGACGTTTTAAACCAAGACTGGACATCTTCTTCTATCTCTCTTGCATTGTATTATTAAATAAAGTTTATTATATCCTTCTGAGTGAGGCATAACATGGCCAAAATATTCCATGTAATATAATATAATAACATAATACTTTTGTTTCTACATCAATACGTCTTTGCGATGATTCTAGTAGATCTTCAGAACTGTTTAAATAAAACTCTTGACAAAAATGGTTACCGCGAATAACACATCAATAGGATCATTCTATTCAAATCCAAATAAGCAGACATCAGACTTTATGATTTTCACTTTTTCTTGTGATAGCGCGTTACTGCTGTATGCCACTATAGTTTATCTCATAAATTATGCGTTTATACTCTTTAACTTCATACCATATATTATACTAGTTAATATGTAATTTTTAACATAGTTGGTTTTTTGTCTACGCTGATCTATGTATTATAGAACAATGAGTCAGATTGATTACATCTTAATAGATTAAAGGCATAGAACAGCCGTAATAAACTGCAGAAGTTATAGAGGCGCAAACATAGACTCAGATCATTGCCTAGTGAACTCAACATTAAGGGCTAGAATTTCAAACACCGGTAAAGAAAGTTGATGGACACCATGGACACCAGAAAAGATGGAATAAGAAATGAACATACTAAAAGATCAAAATGAGAGATGAGGGATGAGACAGTTGCAGAACGGTACTCGGAAAACATCACCAGCAGGCTGAAAAATCAAAATATAAATTAAAAAGGCAAGACAGATATTGACTCCTTCTGGACCAAAATGAAGAAAGATATTGAAGCAGCAGCGAAATATGAAATAGGAACAGAAAATTATGCCCGTAAAAATCATTGATTTGACGATGAATGCAAGAATGTAATAAAAATAAAAAATAAAGCTTACAGAAAGATGCTTACTCGACGAACTAGAACAACTGTAGAAAATCACGAAACAAAGAGAAGAGAAAAAAAAGGATATACAAAAGAAAAAAACGGAGCCACTTAAATCAGGAACTTAAATATATAGAAAATCTCGACAGAGAAAAAGAAATTAGAGCAGTCTATAAGAAAGTTAACATCAACAGAAAATAATTCAACGTAACCATAAGTCAAAGCAAAAGTCAGAGTAGCGACCTATTAACAAGGAAAAATGTATTGAATAGATGGGTGAAATACTTTAACCAGGCACTCAATATAGAGGAAGAAGAAGAAGACCTGGAAGGCGAAAGAGATATAATAGGCTGCGCCATGAAGACCCTCTCTCCTGTATACTGTTCAATCTGGTTTTGAAAAAAGTCATACATATATAACAAATCACAACCATTGGTTTAATAATAAATCAGTAAAAAATCCTTGCCTGTGTTGATGATATCAATATTGTAGAAATAACGGAAAAAGCTGTACGAGAGACGTATGTAGCATTAAAAGAATAAGCTACAAAAATGGGTGTAATAATAATAAAAGTGAAACTGGAACAAACCATGAAGTGGAAATATCCAGGAGTGGCTAGTATACCTGTTGAATACAAAGCACGTGGTGTTCGTGTGTATTAAGGTATAAAAAATGCTTATTAAAAGCTTAAAATTTTTATTTTAAAGAAGATCTTTTCGCAACTAAATCATTCCATCATCAGTTTACTAAAAGAGAGAGTAAAAATACCAATATTAAAAAACAAGTAAGTTAAAATTTAAATATATAGAAAGAACACGTTGGTTTTTTACTACTTACATAAAAAAAACTTTTTTTAAAAAACTACTTTTTATGTTTTTACAAAACAATAATACGCCCAGTCCTAACATATGGCTCAGAGATCTGAACTTTAACAAAAAGTAATAAAAATATCTAAGCATGTATCTAAAGGAAAGTACTAAGACGAATCTATTGAGCAGTGAATGACAATGGAATGTGGAGAAGACGATAAAACTTCGATCTTTATAGAATATATTCTTCTTCTTTAAGTGCCATCTCCCCGACGAAGGTTGGCAATCATCATGGCTATTCTGACCTTCGAGGCAGCTGCTCTGAACAATTGCCTTGAGCTGCAACCCAACCACTCTCTTAGGTTCTTCAACCAGGAAACGCGTCTTCTTTCTATGCTTCTTCTACCCTCTACTTTCCCTTGAATTATGAGTCTCAAGATGTTGTATCTTTCGCCTCTCATGACATGTCCGAGATATTGCAATTTCCTTTCTTTTAATGTATTTTCCATTTCCCTCTCTCTGCCTATTCTCCTTAATACTTCTGTATTCGTGACTATATCTACCCATGGAATCCTTAACAATCTTCTAAATGTCCACATTTCAAACGCGTTAAGTCGATTTATTGTATTCCGGTTTAATGTCCATGATTCAGCTCCATAGTAGAGTACACTGTGTATATAACATTTAATTAGCCTTATTCTGAGGGCCAATGTCAGATCTTTGCTGCATAAAATCTTTTTCATTTTCACGAAATTGGCACGTGCTTTTTTAATTCTGACTCTTATTTCTGCAGTATAATCGTTATTTTCTGTGATTATCGTTCTCAAGTAAGTATATCTTTTTACTTTCTCAATCTGTTGGCCCCCTACCGTTAATATTTCGTTTGTATTGTTGTTCTTGCTAATTTTCACGAATTTGGTTTTTTTTATGTTAAGAGTCCGTATTCTCCACTATATCTTAATATTTTAATATATATAGAATATATTAGTAACCCTATATTGTAAAATATATTAAAATAGTACGTCTGAGGTAGATAGGATATATAATGCGGATGGAACAAAATGACCTAGCTAGAAAAATGCTCCTTGATAGACCCATTGATCAGAGAAGAAGAGGAAGACCCAGAACAAGGTTCCTCGATAATATTGATGAAGATATGAGAAATATAGGAATACGTGCTTGGCAAGGATAGGGACGACTGGAGAGAAATTCTTGAGGAGGCTAGAACCCACGCAGGGTTGTAAAGACAGAATGAACGAATGAATGATCTATGTTTCTACATCTTTCTATTTTGTTTTCCTATAATTTTCTATTATTTCCTATAATTGTTTTCCGTTTATACACGAGTTTTTTCCATTTTCATGAGTCATGAGTAGTTTATATGTTATAATACTTTTCATGACGTCTTGTATAAACGCTATCTTATCATTAACGATACCCAATGCATAAATATTATTTTCTGTTAAAGCAGACATCTAGTTAGACTATTAAATGATCTCATCTAATATTATCAAAATAAAAAAATATTAAGTAAATGATCTAAGTAACTAACATTAAGTAAATGACCTAAGTAATTTGTAAATAGCAAATAAATATTTAGTATTGATTATGTTTTTTGGTTGCCATAATCAAATCGAATCCCTTTCGATGTAGGTACACCAAACAAGAAAATCTAACGTAAGATTTTCCGATGAAGCACCAGAAATATCATAACTTTTTCGATACGAGCTGCACGAACTGAATCATTTACACGTGAATGTTGCCAACCAAGGGAGTCGAAAAGTTCGAGAGGCTCTTATTAGCCATAAGGCACGACCGCCTGGAAACCGCTCTGGAAAATACATCGGGGTCCTTTAATAAAACAGCAGAAAGGTAAAAACCCTAACCGAGGCACATTCCCTAAGGGTGATTCTTAGCTGGGATATACCGTCGGGATATTATCTTCGCTCTGATGCGTTTCTAGAACCTTTATGCTCTCGATTTAAGTTTAGAGAAATGATTTTTGTCTCGTATATATCAAACAAGCGACAACGGAACATTGTCTAGTTTGCAGTTGCTATGTAACACTATGCTTCTTGTCAATTGCATGAAAAATTGTTTACTTAAATAATAAAAATGTTTTAAAAAAATACTTCTTCTAGTTTTCGACTATAACAAAATAAAATAGATTCATAATTTATTTAGTAGAAGTTCTTAAATTTTTTCATTGACAGCTTACCGTTTTCATACTGTATGTACTATTAATCTTCTACATTTGTAGTTCCTTGTCAATTTTCTTGTTACCGAACTACGAAATACTTAACTTCAAAATTTTAACAAAATGAATATAACAAGAAAAATAAAACACAAATAAATGAGGGGTGTAAAATCAAAGGCGGCAATCTCAACTTTTTCTTGTTTTGAGTTAGGGACGCTATCTGTTGCGTTTTTTATTATCTGTTCGATAAAACTATTTGTAAGCACCAAAAGCGGTCTTTACTTTATAGAAATCGCAGTGAAAAATTCATATTGATCAAAATATATGGATCAAAAGCGTCAATCTCCATAGCCGAGTGCGTACCAAACAAGGCAATCTCTGCTGCGGCCAATAAGAAGCACGTAGCGCACGCACGTGATCAACACATGGTTAGATTTGCCGTTACATCGTGCTATTATAATTTGTTTTAGTTTTGGGAGTCGTCACATTATTTTTTTGCTTTTCTTAAACTATATTTGTGTCCAAAAAGTTTTATATACAAAAAAAGTATTTTTGTACTCACAAACTATGTGAGTTTTTGATCAAACTGTGAGAAATTTTAATAAACGAATTGCCGAACATAAAAGGGCTTTCAATAATAGAAAAACAGATTCTACATACGCATTTCACCTTCTAGATCATAATCGTTCTTTTAATGACGAATTTAAAATTTTTCACATTCAAAATAAAGGCCTTAAGCTATCTTTGTTAGAATCTATGGAAATCAACAAATTAAAAAACACAGATATAATTCTGAATGACCAACTTGAGACAAACAGTTCTCCCTTCCTCAACCTATTTCATTAGAGACTATAAACGTATGCCAAAAATAGATCACTTGAGAAAGGCAATCAGCCGAAACAGCTGTAGTGATAAGTTATTAGAATAAATTTTGTGGAAGTTTTGAAAACAAAGTTTTCAGTGTTTTATTGTTACATAAAATAAAGTAACATCAAGTAACGGTCGAATCCATCAATTATTTAAAAGAAATTTCATAGCTTATTCTATGAGACCAAAGATAAAGCGACTCAAGATGCCTTTATTTTAAATTACTGCACTAAGAATCGTACTGTCCGTTGTCGGCAGAAAAATGATAAGCATTCGCCAAAGAAGCACCAGGTAAAATGTCATCCGTAATTTTTTATCCAAGAAGAAAGTTACAGTGTGCCAAGCAGCTTTTTTCAACGTCATAGGGATAACAAAACACAGACTTTCCTATATGATTAAACGATTTAACAAAACAGGCCAAGTACCGATTGAACGCAGAGGTGGTGATGGAAAAACTGTGAAATATCGGGATAAGCTGAAATGAGCGCAAAAGTTGATAAACCAATCAAAATATACTGAATCCAATTACTGCCGTTCAGTGACGAAAAGAATGCATCTTATATCTGAAGTCAGCGATTCAAACTCAACAGACGTTTGCTCAAAATGTTTAGAGCTAAGTGAACGCATTAAATACGAGAAAAATCGAAAGTTAAACTAATGACTGAAAAACGGCTCCATAAACTTCGAGCGCAAACACATTTTTCGAATTTCTTTAAGAAAACAGAGAAGACCTAGGCAGTTTGTCGTTTGACTGCAAAAAAAATTATTTGGTCCTCCCCATTGTTCCTGATCAAAGCAGTTATTATTCAAGGCAGCTTTATTTTTATAACTTTACTGTTTTAACATGGCCCCTTACCATGGCTCAACGGGCCACGGAGAGGTCCATGTTAAATATAAGATGACATGAGAGGACATGATGGAAAAAATAGCGACATTAAGATGGCAATGGGTAGCACATGTAGCAAGACAGGACACCAACAGATGGTCTCATAAAGTGACATTCTGGAGACCTCGAGAAATAAAAAGAAGCGTGGAAAGACCCAAAAAGAGATGGATAGACGATATAATAGCTGTAGCTGGAAAGCAGTGGGAAGGCAATGAGAATTGCAAAAGATAGAAAAGCGTTGAAGCAATTGGAGGAGGACTATGTCCAACAATGGATAAATGAAGGCTGAAGAAGAAGAAGAAGAAGACTGTTGTTGAAGGTCTTGCCTCAAAGTCTTCACTTTCAAAGGTACATGTATTTTCATACTGTTGGACTGAGGACATGTTTGGCAAAGGATCAAATAAAATTTCCTCTGTAGTCTTTCATCGACTCAATGACACTGATTTTGGGTCATGTCAAAGAAGATACGACTGGTCGCTGATGGATGCAGTGGCCAAAATAAAAACTCCATAATGATTGGTATGTGTTGTAAATGGCTAGCCGAAAGCGCACCACCAAATGTAAAATTACTTTAGTTAGTTTTTACCCTCAAATTTAATTTAAATGGTACAGCTCTATATTTTTGCAGATGTTAAAGGAACTTTTTATTACTAATTTCTGCTCTTATTTCAGGCAAGACTAGTTAATCTCTGACACATGGTCGTAATACCATACCTTGTTTATTCCAATAAACCCTAATAGTTCCTGTGGCCTCAACGAAAACCAACAGTTTCCTTATTGGTAGTTTTAGTATCTTTTATGGTTCAATTTCCAGTTGACCAGTAAATTGCATACCAAGATTGGTAGAAAAATTTGTTCAAATGAAAAATAGTGCGCTTCACAGTTAAAGAATAGGTACATTTATTTACTTAAACCAATGAGGATATTAATGTAAAACACCTTCCAAGACTTCTCTATGTATTAGTTCAAATTCATCAATGAATCTTTGTTTCAAATCCTGCAAATATGTTGATTGCATAATGCCAACACGTGATTTAAGATAACCACAAGGAAAAAAATCTAACGTATTAAGCTCCGGAAAACGAGTAGGTCACTCTATGAATCCATGGATTTGGAACAATCACAAAAAATTTCTAAGTTTAGAAAATTTCTAACCCGTCGATAATAGTGGGAGTGCGCCCCATTTTGTTAAAACCAAAAAGTTTGTGGTAACTGGCTATTCTGTTAAAGTGCAGGAATAATTGAGTTATTTAGTAATTCTAAATACATTGTCACCAGTCAACTTTCGGTCTATGAAAAATGGGTCTATAAGCCTCTTTTGGACAATTTACATCCAAACATTTAACTTTTTTATATATCAATACGATCTTTTTTTATTTCAATTAATAATTTTTATTCTACTAACTTACTACTGTGAATTTTGGTTTGTCAACCGTTACTAGATAGTACTAGATAGTACTAGTACAAGATTAAAAAACGAGAGGAGAGAAAACAACAGAATTCTGAAACGACAAGTAGCACCTCGGTGTGGTTCGGACTGTCGCAGGACGAAATAAGAGAGAATGAGAGACAGACGACGCGAGAGAGATGGCAGCTTCGCTAAGGCAGGGGGTTGAAAGTCTTTAGTGGTTCGTGTGGGTTTTTTCCTGATCAATGTGTAGGAGAAAGAATGGGAATCGAGTGAAAGTAGGATATCACGAGAGATGTTTTGCCTTAACCAGACCTTTTATTCTGATGTCTGGAGTGACAAAGGCTAGGTTTTTAGTTAGACGCCGACCGTCTCGAAGTGGTGCCTGTCGGGCATCTCGTCTTGGCACAACTTCGTTAGGGTATTAGGAACCCAAAACTATCTGGGTAAGTCACAGTTGTCTGTATGCAGACTATCCTTCTTCTCTTTAAACATAGTACCTGTTAGTACCTGTTTATTTGTTACTACATTATTTTAAGACAAAATAACATGACACGAGTTTATGGTTTAACTTTTATTAGACTGCTTAAGAAATTAATAGGCTTACATATTGTGAGGTTGTGAACCTTTGTAAACATTATAAATATTTGTGATATAAGTGATTTTTTAACTATTATTCTCATTGGTCTTTAGAAATAAATGTACCTGTTCTTTTACTCTAAAGTTGAATAGGTTAATTTAAGTAAACGTTATTACACATTTGCTGCTGCTGGATGGGCACTTAGCCCTATTGCAAAAAAAAAACTCAAAAGTGATTTGTTTAGTGTTTTAACAAATTTCTTTTACCATACTCAATATATCTAAATTAAAACCAACAAGTTTTTTAAAATCTGCAAAAATATACAGGGTGTCCAATTTAAATAAAATCAGTTGAGGGTATTTCCAGTGAAACGTGAAGTAGAGTAGTAAAAAAAAATACGGCATCAGATGCGTTATATGTTTTTATTTGCACGCAAAGTTTCTCGAGTATCGCCTTTTTCGTTTCCATTATTTTACTTGGTTCCATAATTTATCCCAACTCTGTATATTGTAGAACTTATTCTATAGCACCTAATGTCTGAATATAAATAAAATATGGCTATATTAAAGAAAATTAATCATCAAAATTTTCTGATTGATAATTTTCTATCGATGGTATCTAGCGAGCCTTTTTGAGATCTGTGAAAAAATATCAATTATCTTTTTTTGCTACTACTGGATTGTTTTTTTAAATAATATAAGCCCAATATTATTGATATTATAAATGATAACCAAAAGCCATCTTCTAATAGTTCAGTTAGTCGTTTTGTTATATAGTGTGTGCAAATGTTAACCCTTAACCGCATGAATTTTTGTTTTTTAATTATATTTTCACGTTAAAAAAATATTGAAAAAAATGTAGCTGCGAGGAAAACTTTTTTGACAAAAAATTTTTTTGGTGCCAAATATGGAACATCAAGCAACAATATAATATTAAAGTTAAAGTAGTTAGAAGCTACAGCATACATTATCCAGTATTAAACTGTAAAAATAATACTTTCTTTTTTTATTGAGACATAACAGTATTGCATTTTGTGTACATTATATATCCTTTGCATGTACTGCCTGGAAATTTGCATCTTGACCTAGTGCTCTTATCCCAATAAGGAAAATGATCAAACCCATCTTTACGAATGTCTTCTTCTGGTATTTCTTTATTCATTTTTTCGTTTATACTCATTTATCTGCTGAAGGCTTCTACTTGACGCTCTTCCCACTCTGTTCTGTTTGGTTGGTTTTCCCGCTTTGCATAAAACATCGGCTATTGCCGATGTGTGTCTGTGAAGTTGTCCCGGGCTTACGTCACAGGTGTGCGAGAGAGATGCAAGAACATGCGCGTTGACTTATCCTGTTAGGATAAGAGAATAGAATAGAATAGAATAATCCTATAGTATCATGAGTGCAGAGAGAAAAAAAGCTTCTTGGCAAATTATTCGAGCTGGAACCGAAATGCGAAAAGCGAAGCAACTTCATATAGCAGAAGTAAGTTAAGTCTTTACCGTATTAATCGCCGGATATTTCTGATATAGCACATAAAAAATAAGAGAAAGAAGTAACCTCCAAATAACACATTTATAGAAGATTTCACAAAGAGTTTTATTTTTGTCCATTAATTAATTGGATCAAAATATCTAAAAATATGTGTAAGATATTTATCCACTGTTCCCCAATTTTTGGATTTAAATTTTCTTACAATCTGTATTTTTCATTTATTTTAAATTAATGAATAAAATGAATTATTTAGATTTCATCGAATTTTTCGGTAAGAATTTGCATCCAAGTTTGTATAATTTATCAAAATATTGGCATATATTTACAGTAATCTACCATTGAGTTGATCGAGTATAAAAGAAACACGAAAACATATTTTTGTTGGAGAAATGGTTGATCGCTGCCATTAATATATCGCTCCAACGAATACCTCTGATTTATTATATACAGATTTTCCTGACAGAATTTTGTTCTCACTCGAAAGTTATGTTTTACGAAGGATTAAAACTTTCAAGGCGTGCCGGAAATGTAAATTTAATTTTTTTTATTAGAAATGATGTAGCTTTCTCAAACTTTTCTTACTAAGTACTCTAAAAGAAGTACGTAAGCTACCATTCGGATTTTATGCTTGGTGTACGTTTTATATTTAATGCAGTTTTTAACTCTAAAGCTTCTTCATCGCAGATTGTATATAATATGTATTAAAACAATATTTTCCCAAGCAATTTCAAACACTTTTATCTACATAATATCTATTTATTATTCATATACTTCTTTGTTCTCTATACACGGCTTTTACACAACATTTTACTGTTGAGATTTTATTACAATGTTGTATACATATACTTGTCACAAAACTATCGCAGAAGTAAATTGTGTCTTAAAGTTTGTACTAGAGTCACTTAAATTTTTATTAAAAGGAACAGTTTTTTTAACGTATAATTTTAAATTCTATTTTTTTTGGATTATTACAATTAAAAAAAATGCAAAATTATTAAAAAATATATTAGTTAAAATTAAATGAAAATTAACAAATAATTTCGGTGATAAAATTCTTCTTCTTTTGGTGCCTATTCATTTGAAATAGTGGCGATCATTCTGGCTATAATTATTTTATTAACTGATGCTCTAAATAAATTAGTTGTTGTTGTGGAGAACCATTTCCTCAGGTTTTTTAACCATGATATTCTTCTTCTCCCAATTCGTCGCTTTCCGAATGCTTTGCCTTTAAGTATTAGTTTCAGTAATCTCTATTTATTGGCTTAATGGCCATGGCTTAATTAGACACCTAAGATCAGATAACGTCGCAAGAAAGACAAAATGCCAAATATATAAAACCCTAATAAGACTGGTACTCACATATGGCTCAGAAACCTGGACACTCACTAAAAGAAAGGAAACGTTGTTAGCCACCTTCGAAAGAAAAATCTTGCGACACATATATAAGGGCACAAAATAAAACGGAATATGGAGAAGACGATACAACTCTGACCTATACAAAATATACCAGGATCCGGATATTATAACATTCATTAAAATAGGACGGCTGCGTTGGATAGGACATGTAGAAAGAATGGAAGAAGGCGAAATACCAAACAAAATATTCAAACAGATGCCAGTAGGAAAAAGAACAAGAGGAAGACCGAAACTGAGATACTTAGAACAAATAGAAAATGATATAACAACCTTAAAAATAAAAAACTGGAAAAAAAAAGTACGAAACATCAGAATGGAGAAGAATCCTGGAACAGGCCAAGACCCAAAAAGTGTTGTCGAGCCAGTGATGATGATGATGAATCTCTATTTATTGTCGTTTCTCATTATGTGTCCGTATGTGTCGTATATATCACTTCTCTTTCTTTCCCCATCCTTCGTAGTACCGTCTCGTTGGTTATCTTGTCCGTCCATGATATCCTTAGGATCTTTTGTACAACCACATCTCGAAGGCTTCTAGTTTGTTCACCATCGCTTCAGTGAGTGTCCAGGATTCAACTCTGTAGTATAATATCGAGAAGATATAACTAGGAGCCTTACTTTTATATCCAGATTAAGATTGTGGCTTTTAAAGAGTTTGGCCATGTTGTTGAATGCACTCCTAGCCTGCTCTATTCTACATTTTACTTGTTGTAAGTGATCCCATTGTCCGTTAACTATTGTTCCAAGATAGGTAAACTGTGTTACTCGGTCCACTGGTGTATTCTTGATAAGCAGTTGCACGTCTCTAATTTTATTTTTGCTGATGACCATAAATTTAGTTTTTGATATGTTTACTTGTAGTCCAAATCTTTCACTTACTTCATTTACTTTGTTTATTAGTTGCTGTAAACTGTTTAAACTGTCTACAAAAATAGTGGTGTCATTTGCATAGCGGATGCTATTTAGGTGTTTTCCATTTAAAAGGATTCCATGTTCGTAATATTCCATGGCTTCACTAAATATTTCCTCTGAATATAGGTTGAATAATATAGGTGAAAGTATACATCCTTGTCTAACGCCTCGCAGAATCTCGATCGCTTGCGTCGCTTCATCTCAAATATTTGTTCTTATTGTGGCTGATTGGTTCCAGTATAAATTTTGTATTATACGCCGGTCTTTATCACCTTTTTGGGTTTTTGTTAGAACATCCATCATTTTTTGGTGTTGAACTGTGTCAAATGCTTTTTCGTAGTCCAAAAAGCAGGTGTAAATATCGTCACATCTCATGATCATATCTCTGATCTTTGGAATAATACCTGTAGACTAAACAGTACATCTCTCGTACCTACGCCTTTCATGAATCCAAACTGTGCGTCTTGTATTCTCTCTTCGCATACTTTGTATATTCTGCGATGTACAATTTTAGGAAAAAGTTTTAGTGTATGGCTTATTAGATTTATTAACCTATATTTTCCGCACTTTTTTGCTCCCTGTTTCTTTGGTAACGTAATAATTTCTGAAACTAGCCAAGCTTTTGGAATATTGCCTGGGTCATATATATTATTGAAGATTTTACATAGTATTCTTAAAGATTCATCATCAAGAAGTTTAAGAAATTCAGACTGTACTTAGTCTGGTGCTGGAGCTCTCCCTTCGTTGACAATACATAAAATATAATTACAATTAATATTACAATAACTTATTTAAACCAGTATCTTTTAAATAACCTATTGTATTTTTAACATTTATGTTGTGTCCCAAGGCTTTCTTTATATTCATTGAGATGTTAATTATGCTTCTTTCTTGTTGCTTCGAGTGGTTTGCACTAAGTTAATATCGACTCCTAATATAAATAACATTGTAACTCCACTTACAATGTTTTTCAACTATGGCTTAAATTACATCTATAAAGGATAACCTTCATTTTATTCTAACAACTTTTATCCTATCTTATGTAAATATAGGGGTGTAATTGGCTAGTGATGCGCAACATATAGCCTCTCCTATTCAAATGTCAACCTCACCTGCTTGTATGCTGATCTAGATCATGGTCATCTAGTGCATCCTACCAGGTAAACAACGAGGCTCTGATGTCCGAGTGTTTGCCAAGATAAGCAATCCAACTTTTACTGGACAACGGCTTCGGGCGGATGAGCTGGTAAGTGGAAGGACACTCTCTTGTCTTGAGATTGAGAAATTGGTGTCGAAGGCATAAGAACCAAGATAGTGGTCAACGGCATCAGAATGCAGAAGGCAAAGATAAACCACTGCATTAAAGGTCCCTTATGACATCTCTAGTAATCTAGTAATGCTATCATGGCAAACACAACTAAAGTGGAAACAGCTACTAATGCAGAAGGCAAAGATAAACCACTGCATTAAAGGTCCCTTATGACATCTCTAGTAATGCTATCATGGCAAACACAACTAAAGTGGAAACAGCTACTAATCATGGAATATGGAAACCAATATTCGGCAGGGGAGGTGATCCACCTTTAGATCACATGGCCTCCCAGGTGGTGACCCAGAGAAACCCCTGTGACAAAACTGGGAAAGTATCTCCAAAAATTTTAGAGTTGATTATCAAAATATGTACCTGGAATGTGAACACAATATATCAGGCTGGAAAACTTTATAATACCATTAAAGAAATAACCAGACTTGGTATAACAATTTGGTATACCACTCGGGAAATTAGGACGGTCAACATATGTATATGTTATACAGTGTGGAAACCACTTATGGAATAAAATTGTTTGTGTTCTTATTTTAGAAAATAATAAAAAACGGTGAGATAAATTAACTTTTAAATTTAAATGTGCGCTTCTTAAACATAAATTTTAATGTACAGGGTGATCCACGCAAGTTTGGCATAGTCCATAATCTGTATTTTACATGAAACACCCTGTATATTTTTATGTTTTTAAAAGCTCCTTAATAACCTGATCTCAACGAACTATATCATGTAGGGTCTATTATGAATAATACAAGGTAAAATTTTGAAATTAAGTATAATTTTCTTCAAGACAATTAACTCATAGGATACCCGAGGTAATTGATTAGATTACATTAAAATAAATGCTCAAAATGTTCTCCACCTTTTTGTTGGCAATAACACAGTCTCTTATAAAACTCGTCCAGAACTTTGTTTAAAGTTTGAGGTGAAATATTTCGTATTTCTGTAGTTATCCTTTCTTTGAGGTCTTCAATGCTAGTTGGTTGTATTGCATATACTTTGTTCTTAAGATAACCCTACAAAAAAATCCAAAGGCGTGGGATCTGGCGACCTAGCTGGCCACTAAATAGTACTTCCTCGTCCAATCCATTTATCGAAGAAGATTTCATTCAAGTAATTTCTCACCATTAAAGCATAATGGGGTGTTGCACCGTCCTGCTGGAACCAGACAGTTTCATGCGGTAGGGTCGGATCTATTGGATTGGGATATAAGTTAGCCAACTGAGGAAGAACATCGTCTCTTAGCATGCGTAAATATTTTTTCCGCTGTCAAAGTACCATTTACAAATATAACACCAATAATATGATCTATAATACCTACCCAATCATTCAACTTTTGAGGATACTGAGTGTGTGTCTCACGCATCCAATGAGGATTCTTCGCTGACCAATATCTACAGTTTTGTCGGTTTACCTCCCCGTTCAATGTAAATAATGATTCATCAGAAAAAAGAATTGTGCCAAGAGCTATTTCGTTTGTGTTAATTTTATTCATCATTCTTTCGCAGAAATCCATTCTACGATTTGGATCGTCTTCTGTTAGCTCCTGCACAAAAGTCAATTTATATGGATGAAGTTTTTCTTTATGGAGACACCTTAGTACAGTTGTGTGACTCACATTATTTTGACGTGCAATTTGACATGAACTTGATGTTGGATTCTCTGCGACACTAAACCAAATATCCACTTTCATCTCATCTTAATAAAGTTCGGTTTTCCTTTTAATGGGTTGACATGTCCAAGTTCTTTGAATTGTGCATAAATTTTAGACACAGTACCCTCTGCAATATGAGGCAACTGATGATAACTCTGATTAAATAAGTTTGCTACTTCAACTTGACTTCTACAATTCTCCCCGTAACCGATCATCATTAAAATCTCAATTTGGTGGGTCTCAGTTAAATATTTTATTTTTATTTCTTCAATAAATTAGATTTTAATTGGGAATTTATTATTTTAATGTAAAATGTCAACACACCAACAACTGATTGATAACAATCCGCATTATTTACCGATTTACTCTAATTAGCAGACTATCTAGACAGTTTTTACCTTTTCATGACAAAAAATGTCAACACGGTTACTACACAGAAATTTTCCCCAATATACTGACACTTAGACTAGAAGTGTATTGTCTGTATTAAGCTAATTTAAAATAATACCATAACACTATTATTACCATAACAACAATATTAATTTCAAAATTTTACCTTGTATTATTCATTATAGACCCTAGATGATATGATTCGTTGAAATCACATTGTTAAGAATTTTTTAAAAACATAAAAATAAACAGGGTGTTTCATTAAAAATAAGGAATATGGACTATGCCAGATTTGTGTGGAACACCCTGTACATTTAAATTTCTGTTTAAAAAGCGCACATTTAAATTTAAAAGTTAACGTGTCATAGAATTTTTTATTATTTTCTATAATAAGGACACAAACAATTTTATTCCATAAGTGGTTTCCACACTGTATGTATATGTTACAAATATTATACCTGTTTCTGAAAGACGAATAATAATCCTATAAGCAATTCTAAGAGTTGTTAATAAATTTATTTAAAAAAATTAAAAAGAAGATCTAACTATTAATATGGGTGACTTAAATACGAAAATTGGTAAAGGAAAAAGCGGTGAATTAATTTTATTGATGTTTTTGGTCTAGGGCAATGAAATGAAAGCGGAGGAAGATTAAAATTATTTGCAGAGAAAGAAGAATTTGCAATACTAAATATGTTCTACCAAGACGTTTGTATACTTGGGTCTCTCCGCAATATCAACCAGGAAACATAATAAAGAATCAAATTAATTACATAATGGTGAATAGGAGAATTCGTAATGGATGCCTATCAGTTAAAAGTTACCCCGGTGCTGGCGTATTGTCAGATCATATTCCTGTTATTGGTAAATTTAGGTTTAGATTTACAAAGTTAAAAAAAAGAATAGTAACAAAAAATGTAATATGAGAAGACGAAAAGATAAACAGAAACATAGAAAAAGCAGTCGCACGAATTCTTTCAGAAAAGATAAGTAACATAACATGAAGCAGACTTATGATCCAGAAGAATCACTCCAGAATATATGTGAAACCTTTAACAAGATCAGAGAAGAACATCTAATAGAAAATAAAGAGAAGAGGAAAAGTTGGATGAATACAAAAGGCCAAAGAAAACTGGTTAAAAACACAGCGTGAAGAGATAGAGTTGTTGGAGCAAAAACACGATACATTTAATATGCGTAAAAATGTAAAACAAGCAGTCTTCAAAAATCCAACACAGCTAGTAAACTGCAATATCAACGGCTTTGATGATAATAGGTCCGAACTACCTTCGTCTTATATATAATGACCACTTACCAATCACATGAGATGAAGTGGATAAAGCAATCTCACAACTAAAAGATGGCAAAGCTCCTGGACCTGACAATACATATAAAGCTATTCTACACCGACGCTACTCAACGATTAACAAAAATATTCAATGATATATATTTAAGCGGAGAAATACCAAGATCATGGCTGAAGTCAAAATTTATTGCTCTACCAAAGAAAACAAAATCCGTATACTGTAATAATTTTCGAACCAATAGCTTAATGAGCCGCACTTTAAAGATATTTCTAAAAACATACATCAGAGGATATATAGACTATGCGAAGAAAAAATCAGCCGTACACGGTTTGGTTGTCATAACGCAGTGGGTACGAGAGAGGCACTCTTTAGCATACAAGTGCTATTTCAACGTTATAAAGATGTGAATTGCGATATTTATGCATGCTTCATTGATTACCATAAAGCGTTCGATGCAGTAAAACACGACAAGCTGATGGAAATAGTAACAAATATTGCAATAAACACCTGTGGTCTAAGAATTATTAGCAATCTTTACTGGAATTAAACATATCCGTACAGAGGCAGAAGAATCCGATGATATCAAAATCAAACGTAGGGTCTGACAAAGATGTATACTATCACCCTTGATGTTCAACATAAGTATATTATACTCTGAGGAAATTTTTTAACCAGCAGTAGAGGATGTTGAAGCCTGAATTCGAATTAACAGAGAATGTATCAATAACATCAAATACGCGGATGACACGGTGATATTTGGATGGTCTCATGCCAGAGTGAACCAAAAGCCGAAATTGAAAATTTTCAGTACGACAGTTTAAAGTTATGAAGGTGTTATAAAATATACGCAATATGTTATAATCTTGTATAGGATATAAAAGGTTCTAAGACTATTCAAAAGAACATTTCTTTAAGACTTTTAGTAACAGCACATGATTTTGTCTACTTTTAAAGCTGTTTGGTCAGCATTTGCAGTACATGGTTCACTTTGGCAAACTTTTTAGCACTTAGTTCTGTCTGGCACGAGAAGTATAAATAAATTGTTCTTTTTGTTTGTAATCAAGTTTATTAATACATCATTAAAACTAACAATACAAAAGAATTAAATTTTCAAGAATTATGAGTAATTAAATTATACAAATGTGTAAAAAAACTAATAGTAGCAATATTTAGATCGCATTGTTCATCTCATTTTCCTCTTTGTTATTGTCATTCTCTTCTTCAATGTCATCTTCCAATACTTCACTTTGTTGAAGTTTATTGTAAAATTGGTGATGGCATGGTGGTACGAATTGCAAAAGTGATCTGATATCATTAAGTTTTGCTTGACTTAATTTTCTTCCTTCGGGTTAAAGAATGCTTAAGTTTAAAGAAGCTAGGTTTACAGGTCGGCCTTTCAATCTCTTATTTAGATTTACTAAATAAAATTGTATTTCTTTGTTATGTGTGTATTTAAATTCCATAACTCCTGGATGGTCTTGAGTAAATTTCATTTGTTTTATTTTTAACCATTCTACTTTTTGTTCATCTGAGTCTTTTTTGCGGTTTACCAGATTTTGTTTTAATGCATCCATACTCTTGAAATCCTCTTTTTCCATGCATACTACTTCAAATTTGTTCTTTTTAACTCTTGGGTTTGAAATTATGTTATGCCATTGTGTAGGCACATAAATTTCAGGATGATATTTCAACTTTTTTTCTATATCACCAAAATCGCTATCGTTTTGTAGATATGAATGTCCTGGCTCAGCAAACTTATGAACTACTTCCTTTATGTTTAAAGTAGGGGACTGCACTATGTACATCCATAACGCGGCAATATTAATGTTGCGGTTTTGGCTGCCATATGAGTCAGACCATGCAATCAATATGTCCTTATGATCATGGGTATTTATGAATTTTAAAATACATGATCCTATTTCCTGGGAACCTCGTGAGGCAGTGCTCTCATCCCAAACATGCATTCTCCCGACATTATTTTCAAAATTATGTATACCAAGATTGTAGCATGAAAGCTGCCTCTTATAGTAAACAACTCCTGTGGTTAGTTTAGGAAGAAGCATTACTTTCTGAAGATCAAAACTAATTACTGTAGCTTTCCCTTCTTTACTAATCTTAACGTCTTCATTTATTTCTGAGCGAGCTAACTGTACTTTTCTGTGGTGTAGTTCCTGGTTTAGTTTCTTAGTCTTTAACATTGCTTCATCTTTGTTTTCCTCAGCTGCCTTTATTTCAATGTTCAACCTGTCACATATTTGACAGGTATCTTTTCGTGGAGATTTAAAACTAAGATTAAAATCACGTCTGAACACTTTTTCATAAAGCGATTGGCTTGGAACTTTGTCAACATGTCTCTCTCTTAAACTATCAACATAGAGTCTGTACATTAATGACAAATTTAAATTACAATCCAACTATTTTTTTTGGGATTGAGTTCTACAGTAATGACTTACTATGGTAGGGAAACTTTGTATATGATTTTTTATTGACTCCATTGTGGACGGTGAAGATTTGTTATGAGGCACTTTTTTTCCTCTAAGATCACTTAAATTTCCACTTTTTTTCTTAAGCAAAGCACGATGTACTCTACTACTATTGATTTGTAATATTCCCATAAACATTTTTTTGCATACTTTAATATCTCCGTTTTCAGAAGGGATATAAAATTCACGATTGCCTGTTTTTTTTGAAATATCAGTGTTCTTACGACGTCTTATTATCGTTCTACATTTTACAGCACCACTTATTATGCTTGTTTGAGTTTCCCAAGACTGTGACTCGTTATAAAACAAATTAAAAAAACTTTCTTTTTGCTGTGCGGTAAGCTTATTTTGGCAGTTTATTTTGCAATTGCAGGAATTGTCATTAAAAGATTTAGAGTGTATGACAGTACCTGAAGTATTGATATATTCTTTACCAGCTGCCCTTTTTTGCTTGCGAATATTTTTTTTCCACTTCTTAGGATCAGATTTTCTCTTCTTGTCTTGAGGTTCTTCCTGCCCTCTGGTATTTTTTCCATCTGTAAAAACACAAAATTATTAATATTTTATATAAGTAAATATTTTACATTACTTTTTTATGTTATAACATAAAAATACTTTGAAACACACATTCACTATGCATAAGACAGACAATTTACGTTCTCTTTTGCCAAAGTGAACTATGTGATTTTAATTTTTTTTTACAATTCCAATATAAATTAATGGAATATATTGCTTCATTCTTATATAGATAGGTAAATACTATGTTCTTAGGTTGGTATAACTGCTCATATTTCACTAGCACTCCCAGTGGACACTGCAAGAAATAAATTTGCACATGGTTCACTTTGGCAAAAGAAACGTTCCAAAACATAACCAAACTTTGATAATGAAGATTTATGGCAATAAATATTATTATCTTACCTGATTCTGTAATATACGAATCAGAACTTGGATGGTAATCATCTGAAGACCCATTACTGAAATCAGCGTGTTCATCTTCACTAGAATTTCTATCAACAATGTCATGACGATGTGAACTATGTGCACGGGAAGCCATCTTGGACTGGATGATGGTTCACTGTGGCATATGACTACCAGTACTACCACCCTTTTGCTAAATAGAATTTACTAATTTCCAGCTGATGTTTTCTGTTATTCACATAGTTCGTTTTGGCATAAGTTTAGAACAAAAGTTTGCCTCATAATGGAAATGAAAAAGTTAAAACAAATAAAATGCACATAGTTCACTCTGGCATGAGACCATCCATTTGCTGTCAATTATGAAGCACTCCAGGAGTTAATGAATAAAATCACAGAAATGAGTCAGAGATATAGACTTTCACTGAACATTAAGAAAACAAGAAAAAAGGAAAGGCATTGCAAGTATATGTAAATATAAAGTTACCAGTAAACATATTCAGATAACTTCATTGTAAGTAGAAATTTTAAATCACTTGGTGGAAAAAACGTTGATGAATATTTTTTAAACATTGTAACATTTTATACAAGGTTTTAAATTATTAAGTTTTTATTGTTTACATATAATAATTAATTATTCTAATAAATTTACAGTTTTCTCCTGAAGAAGTCACAAAATCGTGACGAAATATTGAGACTGAACAAATAGAGTTTTATTTCCTGACCGATTGCTGATACTATAAATCAATATATTTATATATATATATATATATATATATATATATATATATACAATATATATATATATATATATATATATATATATATATATATATATATATATATATATATATTAATAAACGAAGGATGCATTTTAAATTGCAATAATTTTTCTACTAATAAAAAGGTCTTAGAAAAAGTTTAGTATTCTACTCGCATATAATGGCTAATACTCGCTCTGATAATAGCAAACATAGTGAGTAATAGTCATAATTACATGGTCATTCTATAATATACTAGTACTGCAATTAACCACATATATTTTTCACAAAGGAAATGATTTCTATATTTTATTAACAAAAAAACATGATAGGCTATTTGGAATGTCCTAAAAGCCGTTGTTAAATTTCATGGGTTAACAAATATTTAATGTTTTATGTCATAATCCGGTTTGTTGAGAAAGTAGTTTTATACTAGATATTAAATTGCATCCGTTTTTATTAAATCGACTATCATCCCATGTAAATATTTAACAACAATAAATTTACTTTAGTGTCGTCAAATAGAAGGGCCTTAAACGTTCTGGATATTTTATAAAAATTCTTCCAACTTTACTTACTTGTTCCAATAAACGTACCAGGATTGAAAATTTGTTCTTTTGTCCTTTTAAATAAGTGAAAACACTCCTCAAGCTAGGTTTCTTGAGAGATGTTTTCTCGTTTTAAAGGTACAAAGGAACACATTTTCCAGAATTTAATAGCGAGCGTACCTCGGTGAATACAAATAATTATAAATCGCCAAGAAACTACTACGGGTTATCAGGATACGATATTTTTATTTTTAATTATATTTTTCAGTTGTTTGATACAAAATTATCAATTTTTAATATAATAAACGTCGCTTAATTCCTTTAAATAAAATTAAAACAACGAATAGTAAGAAATAAAACACCAGAATTAAAAAAAAAGAATATGGAATGTAAAGCTTCTGGCCATTGAATAGTTTACACACTTACCTAAATAGTTGACATATCTAGCAGCCGATTTTTTCAATTCTTACTTCGTTTAAATGCACGTTTTAAGTCAAAGTGACGTTAGTTACCAGTGGCGGACTCAAAATAGATTGATTAAAATTAAAAAATCAAAGTAAAATAACACTCACTAGGCACTGTAGTAGTGCAGTAACTAGTGAGTGTAGTAGTGCCTGGGGGCTCGAAAGACTTATTGGAAGCCCTGAAGAAGACATCAGAGAGGATGTCGAAAGCTCGGCCCAATGGATCGACGCGGTTCAACCCGGAAGCCTGGTGAGTTTAATATTAATTTTTATAATAGTATTAATCTTAGCTCTAGGTTTAAATATATATATATATATATATATATATATATATATATATATATATATATATATATATATATATATATAAATACATATTTATAATATAATATAAAGCATACAAGATTAAACGCGAGGAAAACATAAATAAGTTATTGATTAAGCGTTATCACTTAATCCCTTTAAAGACTAAATCCTGATGTAGATACTTTATCCCGTTGATTTTCTTTGTTACATTCTACCTCTTTCTCACATTGTTGAGCAATGTTATAAATGCCCGAGATTTATATTTTAAATTAAACCGACAAATTTAATTAATTTACAAAATTTGATTAATCACGTCTCTACTCCTCAGGTGTACCATAAAATTGTAAGCCATCAAATGGAAACCCTCCGAAATTTTATCGTTTATCACAAATATAATGGACCTTTGTGATATTTTAGCAAAATTAATTTGGTACAAAGAGGGTTTGCAAATTAGGTACACTTTCGTTCATTACCTTTGTTGCTAAGTTTTTTGAGTGTAATTAATTTTATTTGACGAAAGTGAACTTCTTACAAAGTATTACGGAAATAATATAATTAGATCACGGAAATAATATAAAACAAACACAGGCAAATTTAAAGGAATGGTTTACGACTGCATGCATTCATCTGTTTATATTTATAATTATGTTCGATTATGACTTATTGTCATAATCGAACAAATTTTGCTTTATTTTAATTATAGTAGCCCTTACTTTTCATAGTCTTGATTTCTAGATATTTGTTTTTTCAGCATGTCCCATATATGTGAAATAAGATATGTGTAAAATGCAGACTAGTAAATAATCAATCTTAAAAGTCAGCTTCATATTAGGATGTATGCTATTGGGCAATATTCCTCAAAAAGAGGCAAATTATTCCGACTTGTTAGACGAAGGTGGAAGTAGATTCGCTCTCAAACGTCTCAAGAACAACAGGTCTACAGCAGTCAGACATCATTTCTATATATATATAGTTCTTCAAACTCCTTCTTCTTCTTTCTCGTTTTCTTCTTTTTCTTTTTTGTCTTCCTCTTTTTCTTTTTATGCAGACATGACTCTGTCTGTTTTCCAATGTGCCTCTAGTAACTTGTTATTCAATCGCCTTCGATCGTCTTCCTATTGGGGAATCGTCTTTTGCCGTCTTTACTTCTCTATTTTGTATCATTCGGTTTATATGAACGTTCCATTTTACTCTTTCATTTCTTACCCAGTTCTTGATGTTCTCCACTTTGTATCTACGTCGTATATCGGTGCTTCCAGCTCTGTCCCATAGTATTTTACGATCAATTTTTCATCACTGCTCTTTCTAATATTTTAGACTATTTTTACTGTTTTGTAAATAATTCTGCCCTTCATTTCTTTTCCGATATTTTTATTTCTCCATATTGTTTCATTCAGGTAACCTGCGGCACTGTTTGTTCTATTCACTTAATCTTTCCTTTCTATTTCGAGTTTTCCGTAGCTAGATAATATAATGCCCAGATATTTAAACTCCATTACTTGTTCTAATATATGACCTTCCAGTTCCATTTTATATCTTAGTAAATTTGCTGTTATAACCATGCATTTTGTCTTTTTTGGGGAAATTAACATGTTTAATTCTCTGACGATTCTAATAAATTGGTGCAGAATACGTTGTATCATCATTTTAAGAGAGTATTATTGCGTCGTCTGAATAGCAGATTATTTTAAGATGTTTTTCTACCATGTGGTATCGGTTTTTAGATCTAACTTTTTTATTATTTCATCCATAATCAGGTTGAACAATAGAGGACTCAGGCAATCTCCCTGTCTTATCCTAATGCCAACTTCAATATGGTAAGTTATTTCTTCTTCTACTTTTACTTTTATTATGTTGTTTTGGTCGATATTTTCGATCGTTTTGATTATTCCTAAAGGTATCTCTCTTGTGTACAATAAGTCGATAACGACCTTTAATTTGACCAATTCAAATGCCTTCTTATGGTCCACTAAACATAGATATGCCGGTTTGTTGTATTCGAATGATTTCTCTTGCACTTAAATTATTATAGCGTCGATGCATGATCTTGCTGACCTAAAACCTTGTTGTTTTTCTGCTAGTGTTATAATTTCATTTAGGTTATTTGTTATCATTGTGGTTGTTAACTTTAGTGTTGTGTTTAATAAATTAATAGCTCTGTAATTTTTAGGGTCCGATTTGTCTCTCTTTTTGAAGAAAGTTATTAGGATGCTTGATCTCCGTTTTTAAGGAATTCTGTTTTGTTCTATTATTTTTTGGATTGGTTTTAGTAGTTGTTTGGTCATATCTGGTCCTATGTACTTTAGGAGTAAGTTCTGTATTCTGTCTTCTCCTGGGGATTTTTGGTTTTTTAATTTGCTTAATTCGTCCTTTACCTCATCCTTCTCAATATTTATTTTTTTAGTTTACTCTGGTCTTGGTGGTTCATTATCGTCACCTTTAGCAAATAGGGATCAAAAGTAGTCTGCCCATGTTTTCTTCTGAATGTGTTTCGTTTTTATTAGTTCGTTCATTTCTTTTCTTTGTCATCTGATCATTCTCCGTATTTCTTTCTGTGTTCCGTAGAGTCGTGATCTGTATTATCAAAAGGCTTTCTTCTTTTCTTCACATTTTGTCTTTGTCTTTACTTCCTTACTAAACCATGGGGTTTCCTTTTTGAATATGTTAGTGTTCTTCTGAGCTTCTTAGTACTCTTGCTCTTTGAACTTTAACCACATAAAAGTCAAAGTTTGGAAAGAAGCTCAAAAATATTAGTTTACTTTTTTAGCATATGGCTACATCAATAGAAAGCATGTCGCAAATCAATGGATGACATATACCTAGCATCACGAACATTGAATGTTATTAAATCATTAATGGGCATTGGATAACTGTTAGGAAGAGTTGTACCATTCAGCTTCATAACGTTAAAACAAACGTGATGTGTACCGTCTTTCTCTTCAACGAGTTACAGGGGATTTATCCAAGAATTCAAGAAATATGCATGTGTTGAACAAGCTTTAGCTTACAACAACATTTCGCCGATACCTTCATTGAGGATCCTCTATATTTCAGGTAATGGATGGTCTCTTTTTTATTGGCTTTGCATTGCTGGTGCCGATATGATAATTATAAAGGGTGTTTGACCAATTGAATCCTCTATTTATTTTTTTTAAGAAAAATGGGAGAATGTAATTAAGTAATATGAGAAGCGTTCAAGGTGCATTCATCAGCAATCGTATTTGTAAAATAAGTTGAAAAATTATTAAGTTATAGGTAAAATCATAAAAATTCAACGATAAACCAAGAAGATCAATAAAATATATAGCCAAGATGATTTTATGTAAAATGAAGGGAACAATTAACAATTTTAAGCGAGAGCGCACACCAAACTGGCGTGACATGTAACATGGCAGTGACAGAGCACGGGCATGGCACTGGCGTAGCAGCCTGCGCACACTAAAGTAGCATGGCATTAAAAAGGATAGTTAAATTCAAAATGTTATCCCCTGACGATGAAGTTTTGCTTACGCTTTTAACACATTGACGACAGACCTGCTATAGCCGTCATGTATACTGTGACGCACCTGCTACAGCCGTCCAATTATAATTCGCTTTGTAGGACAGACCGGTTGAGGCTGGCACATTTTATACTATTATACCATTAAAAATACATGTTGGTGTCCCTCGAAACGTGTGTGCAATGTTGGTTGCCAGCAGTTTAGGTACCTACTGCCAATTAGAAGACGTGGGTGTATGGAGGGGAAGGCAGTTGTACCGGAATGCCACATGCATTGTTATTGTTGACTCAGACATTGTAGAAATTGTTATTTTGAATAATATTTAGTGGCGTATGGTTTTGATTTAGTTATTTTTGTGCGTAAAAGAATAAAAAAATATACAGGGTGTTAATTTTTGAAACAAGCAATGAATACAAAAGAAGAAAAACGTCTTTTGAAACTTTATGAGGAAGTAGACAGCGATGATTATATTGATAGTGATATATCTTATGGGGAATCAGACTCCTATCATCCTGAAAATGACGATGTTGATTCTGATGACAGTAACATAGAGTCAGAGGTAAGTTCAAGTTTTTTTTTATTTTTGTTGTTATTTTAGAACATAGACTTTCAGGTTCTAGAAACTCTTAACGAAGAAGATCATGTTTCTGCAGAAGTGAGTCCCGAATCAGATGCTGACGATAATATTCGTGCAAACGCAGACCCAGTCGAAGGAAGTGATAATGAGGATACTAATGAAAATGGATGGAATAGTGATACTGTGAGTATAAATTACTTCTTATTTGATTATTCACAAATGGGAATCAAGTTATTTGGAGATTTGAACTCGTCACCTTGTGACTTTTTACTCAACTGTGGAATGATGGTATAATGGATTTATTGGTAAAATCTACGAATCATTATGGGAAATCCTTAACTAGACAATCACGCCCCAAAATCAGACATTCACGTAATATTACTTTTAAAGAGACTTCCAAAGAGGAAATGAAAAAATTTCTTGGTTTATGTTTGCTACAAGGGCAAATTAAAGTCCAAAATATTAGAAAACTGTTTAGTTTCAATCCCTTAAACTACCATCCAATATTCTCGTACATAATGAGCGGTAGACGATTCGAACAAATTTTACGGTGTTTTTTCGTGCACATTGGTGACGATATTCTTAACCCGAATGATCGACTTTACAAGATTAAAAGCCTACTAAATATGTGTCTCAGAAATTTTCAAGACTCTTATACACCAGGTGCACAGTTGTCTTTGGATGAGTCGTTACTATTATTTCGTGGTCGGCTATCATTTAGAACTTATATGAAAAATAAAAAAACGAAATACGGGATTAAGTTTTACGAACTTTGTTCTCACGATGGATACGTGTTGAATGTGGACATTTATAAGGGTCAGGGGGAAGAGGGGCCAGATAATAATATGACGAAACTAGAACATTTGGTTATGACACTGATGCAGCCCTATCTAAATAAGGGATATCATCTCTTTATGGATAACTATTACAATAGCATAACACTTGCCAATAGATTGTTGCAGAATCAAACACACGTAACAGGTACTCTACGCTCAAACAGACGAGGAAACCCGAAAGTAGTTGTGACTAAACGTCTTCGTAAAGGACAGCATATCTGGAAACGTCAAGGAAAGGATTACGTCTCAAAGTGGAAGGACAAGAGAGATGTTTTTTGCGTAACAACTGCTCATCATCCTACTTTAGCAGAGGCTAGAAATCGTCATGGTCAGATACGTATAAAGCCAATTAAAGTATCTGAATACAATAAATTTATGTCTGGAATTGATCGGTCAGATCAAATGATATCATATTATTCCTGTCCGAGAAAAACTATTTTCTGGTACAAAAAAGTTATTTTTCATTTGTTGGATATAACAGTTTGGAACTCCTATTTTTTGTACAAAAAAATTACAGAGAAAAAGATAAGATACATAGAATACAGAGAAGCTCTTATTAGATCGCTATTAGGTCTCGATAACAATTTCAAGGATGGTCGTTTCTGTGTCAATTTCAAGCCAATTCATGAACGTAGTGACAATTCAGAACCTCATTGTGCTACTGGTACAGTATCTCAACACTTCCAAGAACTAATACCAAGACCAGATAACCACCAGAGAAAGTTCTATTACCTACGCTGTAAACAGTGTTCCAGAGACAAGAAGAGGACAGAAACTCATTGGAGATGTAAGACATGCCAGGATACTCCACCTCTTTGCCCTGGACCATGCTTTGAAAGATGGCATATAGAAAAAAACTAATTTGTTTTGTTCAAAAATGACTTTCTGTAATATTCTATATACCTAATAAAACAATTTGACGTAAAATTACATTGAACGGTTGCAGCCGTTGTGTCCCATTAGACATAATATATTTGCCGGGTGGGACGGTGACCGCTCCTACCGTCATAGTTTTTTGTTTTAGTAAGTCACTTAACTTTAAGCAGTTTAGTTATATCTAAAAATTTGAGTTTAAAATATTCCATAGTATACTAGATAATCAAGTGCGTTGGTTTGGTCGAAAAAACGTTAGCTGGTGTCCGTCAATGTGTTAAACGTCAACAATATGAACAACATTCGTCCGCAACGTCAATTTTGGGTAATGGGTAGCCCCTAAATAAAAAGAAATCTAAGAGCATAGTGGATTTATTGTATTTAAAGAATTAAATATGTATCCGGCGAAATTTTATTTCTTCTGCAAAATTTTGAACTTGCGTTGTCATAAATATCTGGAAACTTCTTAATCAATGAGACCAAAACGGATATTAAATTCTGGACTGTCTCCCATTTTGAATTATTTTTTTTTAGTTAATGGCAATGGCAAAGCCAAAAGGCCAGCTATTTAAATTGTTCAACAATCACATATACAAAAAATGCAAGTAGCACGTGACAAAAAGTAGAACAAGCTCTATTTTTAACGACGTGGCGTAGCAAGCTGCATGACGCCACTGTCACTGTTTTTTGGTGTGCGCTGAATAATTTGTTTGCATTGGTTATATTTTATGTAACATGCTAGACGCGCGCTACTTGCTACTTGCCATGCTAGTTTGGTGGGCGCTCCCTAAGCGAGAGCGCCCAACAAACTGGCGTGACATGTAACATGGCAGTGACATAGCACGGGCATGGCAGATAGCGCACACCAAAGTAGCATGACATTAAAAGGACTAGTAGCTTGCTACTATTAGTAGCATAATATTTCAATTCAAAATATTGCTCTCTGAAGATGAACTTGTGCTAACGCTTTTAAACGTCATCAATATGAACAAACCTCCTCAGCAACGTCAGTTTTGGGTACACCCTTATTGGAAAGAGATGCAAGGGCATAGTAAATTTAATGTATTTAAAGAATTAAAAAATTCCGGACTTGTGTTGTCATAGATACCTGGAAATTTCTCAATTAATGAGACAAAACGAATATTAAATTCTGGACTGTCTTCCATATTTAAATTGTTTAACAAACACACATGCAAAATGCAAGTAGCACGTGGCAAAAAGTAAAACAAGCTCTATTTTTAACGCCCTGGCGTAGCAAGCTGCATGACGCCAATGACACTGTCAATTTTGGTGTGCGCTGAATCATTCGTTTGCATTGGTTACATTTTAAGTAACCTGCTAGACGCGCGCTACTTGCTACTTGCTATTTGCCATGCCAGTTTAGTGGGCGTTCTCCCTTAGGAGTGAATGATGTTGTTCAAACTAACGGTAACGTGAACGGAATCATGGTGTCTTGTAAGCTACTATCGGGTGCAGTTGACCCTAAGCTTTAAAGTCAGACTGGGCGGGGCGTGGAAAAACTTTCCAAACATTTCTAATTCCTGTGTATTTGTTCTAAAAGAATATATAAATTTTGTTTTTTTTTTAATTGTTTAAAGAGTAAATAAGGACTTTTGGTAATGAACATGAACTCTGTACAATTGATATTATTTGTTTTTCTTGAATTTGTCAAGTAAAAATATTAAAGTATTAAGATATTTACTTTCAACGTTCATGTTTTAAGGTTATATTATTGTTTAATTAAAACTTAAATTATTTTTTACTGTATATTGAAGTTATTTTGTTGTTGTTTTTATCGGGGCTATTTCAAAATTAATCAATAAATCATTTAATTTATTTACGAAGTTGAAAAATATTTAAATTAATGTTTAATTCTATTTCATATGCTTGATTTTATCCCGTAAAAGATTAAATATATTCGTTTTCCCACAGTATAAATTGTTAACAGTAGTTTTATTGACATTGATCAAAAATTCAGTAATACTCGATATTTTCAACATATGTTTACTAGTCATAAAATGCCCAGATCTAAAAAATAATAAACTCAAAATCTATTACACTTAAAAACACTTAAAAAACATTTTTTAAACACTTACTATAGCAATTTGATAGAAAGGTTATCTTACAACTAAACAGAACGTTTTATTATATAAACATATATAAACATATTATAACTAAAAGTCATTATTCACATCTTAAACTACAAGAAAACGGAAATCTTTAGTCTCTTGCAGGATAAAATTACTGACAACGAAAAAAGACAAAAAGGTTAATCTAAATATTTTTCAACTTCGTAAATAATTTCAATTATTTATTGATCTATTTTGAAATAACCCTGATAAAAACAACAACAAAATACCTTGAAATACAGTAAAAAAAATAATTAAAGTTCTAATCAAATAATAATATAATCTCAAAAACTGAATATTAAGAGTAAATATCTTAATAATTTCATATTCTTATCTCACCAATTCAGGAACAACAAATAATAACCATCATACAGAATAAACTTTCATAACTTCTTTTAGGACAAATACACACATATTAGAAATGTTTGGACAGGTTTTCTAAGCCTTGCCCTCTGTGACGTCTAACTTAGGAAATCCGTTAGGTGCAATGCAACGTCATTATTAAGTTGCAATTAAATTTTTTTTTAATAAATACAGGGCTTGAGAACAAAAAATCGTTACTTTTAAACCAAAATCAATAAGGGCAAAAATAGAGTCATAGATCGAGACCGAAAGACCGAAATGACCGAAATTGATGGTATATATACGTGATATATATATATATATATATATATATATATATATATATATATATAAATATATATATATATATATATATATATATATATATATATATATATATATAATATATATATACGTGATATATATATAAGGTATGATATAAATACGTGAAGGGAAAGGTGTAAGTAAAGGTAAAGATTTATCTGTTAATGACGAGGTGCGCTTGATATATCTGCTGGTCTTTCTTGGTGTACATTGGAAAATTATACTGGCGTGTTGGTAATGACGTCGGTCTGATTGATTCGGACACTCTGCTTTTGTAACACGCTGCCTTCCAAAGCCGTAGCAGAAAAAAGTTGCTCTGCACTTGCAATCCTAATGGATAACAATTCCAGCCAGTTACGTTCAAGGAGCAAGTTTTCTTGAATCTTTGAGGTAAGGATGTGGGCTGTGAAAAGCGGAAAGAACAAATTGCGTGAAAATTCTCTGTTTAACCATAGCAAGCCCATAACAAAATCAGGAAGAAAACCTATCCTAACTGCTTTCATCATCTCCGCTTCTAATAGGGTAACGGTATTTAAAGTTTATTGCTTGAAAAAACTGGGAATTGTTTCATTAAGGTTAGGATCTAAACACGTCTGCTAACCTTTAACGAAGAACGTGTGAGTTAAAATAGTTACTTACCTAAAAATATAGTAAAATAAAAACATTCATAAAAAGTTTTTAATAGCATCAATAAAAACATTTTAAATAAGAAAATATCATAAATTTTCAAATAATGCGTTTTTTATCTTGTGTACATATTAAAAATGCTTCTGTCATCCCGTAAAGCCACTCGGTTTACATGTTTAAGAGGGAAATTAAATCAGAGTTGTGTAGTAGTCATTCTAATATTACCCTTGCGTAGAATTTCATCCCTTTAGCATCAACTGGCGGCAAAGCAATTTACACATGTACGACATTACACGTCGCCTCGCTTAAGAGATATGAGAGAGATATTCGACATTCCAATTTATACGGTAGCACCATGTGGCGCTTTTTACTCGGATGGCCGGTCCGGTCACCCCGCGGGCACATCGCCCAACGTATCGCCCATTGCCGTACCGTTCGGTTGAGTAATGATCACATTGTGTAACAGGTTATCCATTCATACTGGCAACCGTTAAATATTGAGTTTAGCATCTCCTGGGGCCCTTTTTCACATAGCCTGGATAAAAGACGTCTTCAACAGTGGGGTTGCTACGAAAAAGATTTACAATTTCTTTTTAAGTTGATCTTTAAATCCCATTAACACCTTCGATAAAAAATGATGAGTAGTGACTATAATAAAGAATTATACACCTTTATATTATCCTTTTTGTTAATAATTGTACCGGGAGCCTGGAGATTTTGTGGTATAGTCAAAATTAAGGCTTTAAAAACTATTTATACTTTGTTTTAAGAAAATAATATTGCGCTTATGGAGATCAGTATTGCCAAGGGTCTCAGGCCTCGTTGTGTCGGCTGTTTTAGGCCTATAGAAAACCCTTTAACAAACGCATCCCTGATTGACATCACTGAGACGTCCTTCCATTCTTTGGAAACACTATGTCAACATTCACCCAAATTTCGTCTAAATAAACGACGGTGTATACTTGAGAATGAAATTTTTTTATCTCACGCAAATACTGATGCCTCCATTTTAGAATATCGGGCCGTTCAATCATGCTTGACTTTACTCCTCGTTTGCAAAAAACAAAGTTCATTTTAAGGAGTATTCTCCACATTGTTGTGCGTGACGTGTTTGTTAAATCTTTGTCTTTTTATTCAGTGCAGAAACTGTTCAATATCGGCAGTAAATTTTTAAAGAAAAAAATATGCACGATAGCACGTAGCCGCGTATGAACTACTGCATCGTAAGTGAACTTTTTGCTGTTCACTCTACTTTTGGTACGTTTTCTTGTTTTTATATGGGCCTTAGTCCTCCTTTCGCAGCTTCTTTGCATATTTTAGAAATAGTACTAAAACTTACTCCCGTCATAGCATTTACTTAATCGGTTAAACTTCTAACACTTTCACCACTTCTTAAATTTAGATGATAATTCAATATATTTAAAACAATTTGTTTTGCACGGTTGTCCAAGATATTACCTTGGCTTAATTTATGAATTTCCATTTTCAATTACTATTTAACTGTAAAGTCAGAATAACTACTAAAGAACCACAAAGCCTTATTATGATTATGTAGTCAGAGAACGACATAAAATCGCTGATATACGCACACCGTATTATTTTAAGTTGCAATTAGTAATTAGATATATGCATTTCAACGGGTAGCTAGACAACCGCGCTACACACAGCGGTCCCTTGCTTATCTTTAATAGCCGGCAAAATGCATGATGTAGCAATATTTTCTACTCAGTTTCATGATTCATGGCATATGATATTCTCATCGAAAAACAAATAAACTGTCGTTACTATAATTAAAATAATATAAAATAAAATTATCTTTTGTAAATACTATTTATTTAATTAAAATCATTTTCCCAACTTTTCATCTCTTGTTTCGAATGGGCACTTTTGGTCAATTATGTTAGAAAACATTAATTATGGATTAATTAATTCTGCAAGCAAAAATACAAATAATACAACCCTGAATCATGCTTGTATTCGTCGTGGCATCGCCGCACTTCTATCGTCCATACGAAATACGTGGCCTTATCTCCGCAATGTTATTTTCTTAACGTGGAACGCTCTATAGAACATTTAACGGACTATAAGTAAAATGGCAAGTTTTTTATCAGTCTCATCACTTAACATCGCAAATATGGTATAGAGAGTACAATAATAAGTGGTGAACACTGTGCCCAATATTATCGGTTTAGATTCACACTTTAGAAGATATTTATTTATAAGTAATGGCAGTGTGTCTTACTCTCAAACTGAAATAGTTTTATGTAATCGGTTGTTTGCGATTGATTTATAAGGTAGTACCGAATGTTTTACTACTCGTAGTTTGGATGTTGATTGATTTCACTGAAAATGATAGATATTGAGTATTATATTCTGTATTGTAAGTCTTATATCCAGATGTAAAATGCTTCTGGATTCTGCGGTTCCTTGCTCGAGCAGCTAATTTTTCCAATGAATCTACTTCTTCAAAGTCATAGATTTCGATATGTTAAGATAACCCATACAAAGTTAATATTACTGTTTGAATTGACTTTAATGTTGATTTAGTAAGTAGTGACTTGAATGACGAAGATATAACATGTTATTTAAGGAATTAATGGAATTTAGGAAATTCGTAGTAATGGCAGAGTTCCTGTTATTATTTTCTACCACTAACTTTTTCCATTAAAAGTTATTGGATGAGGATATCAGGTAATTCCTTTGTGTACATGGATACAAATTTTAAAAGTTTAATTTTTTTAATTAATATTTAAATGGGAATAAGCCACAATTAAAGGTTAAAATACATTTATTGACGTTTCAATTTCCACTTCGGAAATCGTTCTCAAAATACAAACATTAGTAAATTAAACAAATTTTGTTTTTGTTACTTAGTGAAAAATTCTTCTAAAAATTTAATTTTATCTGACTCATCTATATTGACAATTCAGACATACATTATACATTTTAACGTAGACGACTTTAAAATGATATTGCCAATATTGTTGAGTTGCGTTCCTGGGACGACTTTACTTATAAGATAGTTCATTCGATTACATGAAATCAACTTTAACGTGAGAATATCCGTCAGAAAAAATCATAACATGTAATTCGTCTTTAAAAAGACAAATACATGTCATGATGACAGTAAAATTCTCCCGTTAGTGATTCCATAGTAAATTATGAGGGAAAAACCAGGAAAAAAACTTCATAATACTATCCCGACATGGTAAGTATTTGATCTTGCATTTAGTTTACCTTCAATAAATACCAAATTCCGATTTTATATGTTTGTTATTTAAAAAATATAAATGATGTATTCTCCATATGTTACTGACTTACCAATACTGGTATTTTCCTTTTAATAACTTCCTCTTTCAATATGGGTAACCAGATCCTACTACATTCTGCCGAGGAATTCGCGACGCAATTGGTCTCATTTAGCATAATTAGAGCCGCTTCTTTGATTTTTCTCTTTTTACCATCAGTTTCTTTTAGGACTATATTTGAATCATTCCATTGAACCCTATGTTCATTATCCCATGCATGTTTACATATTTGAGATCTATCAAATTCTCTATTTTTAATATAGGATTGATGTTCACTTATTCTAACATTTAATGGCCTTGATGTTTCACCTAAATGTTAGAATAAGTGAACATCAATCCTATATTAAAAATAGAGAATTTGATAGATCTCAAATATGTAAACATGCATGGGATAATGAACATAGGGTTCAATGGAATGATTCAAATATAGTCCTAAAAGAAACTGATGGTAAAAAGAGAAAAATCAAAGAAGCGGCTCTAATTATGCTAAATGAGACCAATTGCGTCGCGAATTCCTCGGCAGAATGTAGTAGGATCTGGTTACCCATATTGAAAGAGGAAGTTATTAAAAGGAAAATACCAGTATTGGTAAGTCAGTAACATATGGAGAATACATCATTTATATTTTTTAAATAACAAACATATAAAATCGGAATTTGGTATTTATTGAAGGTAAACTAAATGCAAGATCAAATACTTACCATGTCGGGATAGTATTATGAGGTTTTTTCCTGGTTTTTCCCTCATAATTTACTATGGAATCACTAACGGGAGAATTTTACTGTCATCATGACATGTATTTGTCTTTTTAAAGACGAATTACATGTTATGATTTTTTCTGACGGATATTCTCACGTTAAAGTTGATTTCATGTAATCGAATGAACTATCTTATAAGTAAAGTCGTCCCAGGAACGCAACTCAACAATATTGGCAATATCATTTTAAAGTCGTCTACGTTAAAATGTATAATGTATGTCTGAATTGTCAATATAGATGAGTCAGATAAAATTAAATTATTAGAAGAATTTTTCACTAAGTAACAAAAACAAAATTTGTTTAATTTACTAATGTTTGTATTTTGAGAACGATTTCCGAAGTGGAAATTGAAACGTCAATAAATGTATTTTAACCTTTAATTGTGGCTTATTCCCATTTAAATATTAATTAATTTAAAATGCCACAAGAAAATAGCTTCAGAACAATTTTAATTTTTTTTTCTAATTTTATTTAGAGTAAATGGTGCTCCCACTCTATCTGTAGTTTGTGAGGTATTGTTATATATAAGATTACAATTTTGATATAACTGAGGTTGGAGGATTTATCAATATGAAGTTTTGGAATGGCTATCATATTTAGTTCAGATTAGAGTGATTATCATAGTTTCAATAGTCCAAGCAGAAACAGTGTTGATATTTATTTATTCATACTAAAGGGTGTCAACCTAGCATGTCTTGCAAAATATATCTAACTGTCTAAAATAGTTTATAGGGCTTACCTATGTTGAGACTGTATAAGTTATAGAAAATTGTTTCAGTCGAAATTATAAGGGGTTTCTCCAGCTTCACTATACAGACTTTTATTGACCGGTAAAAAAGCATCTAATATGTTCCACATACGCTATTTTGTTTTTGATTCAGACGAGTATTAGTCGTCAACGAGCTTGAACCTGAAGTGAAATTTAGATAATATTTGGGTGGATATTGAAAAAATTGGAAGCGAAAACATGCATTGACTACATCCCATGACAGTATGCCATATATTATTTTTTTTCTGTCCTTAATTTTCAACCCCCTATAGTAATACCCTATGTGGTAGGCAAAATTTCTGTCACAATGTTCCCAAGAGTTATGTATTTGGGTGGTCGAACTAAAACTGCTAATCATACGTGTGATAAAGCTGTGTATTGCATACACTATAAAAATATTGGTCATTTGATAATACTACTTTTTTAGAAACAAAAACATTTCTGTGAACAGTTATTTTATAGTCTTACGAATCAAAATCCTCATTATTTAGGTATTTGAAAATAATGAACAAGAATTTCCTATACTACCAAAAAGTAATAAACATTCTACTTCAATTCAGGCAGGTGTAGATACATATAAATTTCATTTTCTAATCTAATGTTTCCTTTTTTATTATATTATATTGATTAATAGCTCGGCTGTGTCCACAGGAAAGAAAAGAAAACCAAACTTTCGTATCACACAATCTCCAATACATAAACCTTTTTTCCCTTTTACATTCGGACCTACCCAACCTTTACCGGCAAACCCATATAAACCAAATGATCACAATGTAGCAAATAAAAAACAATTAACACAAATATAGCTCCTAATCGCCGTACAACATGTTTAAAAATAAGTCAGTGAAATGATAAATCTACTATGTGAAATAAACGCAGTTTAAAATAAAAAGACAGTCAAGATTTGATTTCACGTACAAAGCGTCTATGTATCTGTTTATACGTATTTCGCCCTAATAGGGCTCGTCAGAACAGCTATTCATAGGCGTTCTTAACGTGAAAAATAAATCTTCTCTGTTTTTTAAGAAGCAACACTAAATGGCTTCGAAATGGACGCAATAGCGACATCTGATAACAAATCCGTAAAATAGTTTCGAAACACAATTCAGATTTATGCCTTAATCTGAGCCTTCTAAAAGTTGCAAGTCAAAGCAGACGTTGATAAAGATGTTAATAGAGACATGGGGAATCTAAAATTTGCATTCCACGACATGTCTCCTCAACTAAGCAGAAATCATTATCGAATTGGTTTCTTGTACTCATACATTGAATTGTGTTTCGAAACTATTTTACGGAAACGCAGTTTAATGCAATATTTAAACAATAAAACAATCGATATAGTGCTCATTATTGCAACGTGGTTAAAAAAAAAGACCGTCAATATTCTTTTAATGGTTATAATCTTATTAGAAGAGATAGGGACGATGGCTATAGAGGCGTAGTTATTCTAATTCGCAATAATATTTCCTTCAGTGAACTAAAACCGAATTATAACTTTAATACCGAAATAGACGTCTGTGGCGTCAAAATTAAATTTAAAACAATTAAACTTCTAGTTTTTTATCTATACACAAACCTCCTAAGTCTAAAATCACAGTGAATCATTGGACAAACATATTCTCACAGGTCAGTTTCGCATTAATTATAGGTGGAGATTTGAATGCTCATCATACAATTTGGGGATCTAGTTATAATGTTACAATTGGAACACAACTTATTAAAACTGCAAATGAACTCAATTTTATAGTAATTAATAATGGAGAACCTACATTTTTTAACCCTACCAGATCAAAATAACTTAGCTATCGATGTTACATTTGTTAAGGCAGATCTAGTCAATAAAATTAATTGGTCTATATATCACGATACTTTGGGATCAAATCATTTTATTATCTATAAGGAGATTAAAAACATTAATTTACCTGAATAAATTATCCCGAAAAGTAAATGGAGTATAAGAAAGGCTAATTGGTCGGTGTACGAAATATCAGCAAAGCAATTTTTCAATAACTATCACCAAATAGAAGATACGTCAGAGAAGTATAATTTTTGATTGATTATATACATTATGCAGCTCAACTATAAATTTCACAATATAAAGCTTTTAAAGCAAAATTCAAAATTCTCCGCCTTGGTGGAATACAAATTGCGATGATATTATTAAAGAGAGAAAAGAAGCACTTTCAAATTATAAACAAAACCCTAACTTCGAGAATTACTTGAAATGTCAATATATAATGATAAAAATTAAAAAAATTAAAAGCAGTAGCTAAAGAAAGTTGAAAGGAAAAATTGTATCTTTGACTTAAACAAGAATATTCCTTCTTCAGCATTATGTAATCAAGCCAGAAAGATAAATATAAAACCTATCTCTAATACAACATGTCTGAACGATACATTAGTCGATGAAATTTTTGAACTTAAAACAAATTGCTTTTCCATCAGTCCAACTACCTAAAGGTTACAACGTTGTTTTAAATGAGCAAAACATTTTCTGCTAGAACCCTTTTATTTTAGAGATTTAGAATATGCTATTAAAAACCGAAATAACAAAAGTCTAGGAATGGATATTAATAAATATCCCATGAAATAATACCTCCCAAAAATAGCTAAACTCTTACTATTTGAAATATGTAATAAAGTAGTTAACAATAAAAGCGTAGTTCCTCAATTTGAAGATGTTATTATCACACCAATACTTATACCAAGTAAAAATTGCAACTTGGCGCAATGATATAGACGTATATCTCTTAAGCCGTGCCTGCTTAAAACTTAAGAATGAGTGACCAAACAGAGTTGGAATGGTGGTGAGAAAAATAGAAATTACTTTCTGATCATCAATTTGGGTGCAAACAAGGAAGAAGTACTTTAGATGCCCTTACAGTATATTTCCACCCTAGAATTTGTGTATGTACCTTAACATCACACAGTCAACGATTTCAATTATTTCGAAGAATGGTTTAAACTAACACTACTAATATAAATCAAATAAAAACAATTTTATCTAATCTCACCAGTATTCACCCTACTTTCCGGCATATTTGTTTCTCAGAAGCTTCTTGTTACTCACCTGAAACAAAATGAAAATATTAGAAGATTGAAAACAATATTAAAAAATAATTACCTTATTAAAAAAACGTAAATAACCGATATGAAAGTGTGTTGTAGCTATAAAAGTAAATACTAGTTAATGACTTTAAAACACAAATAAAATTCTGTTTTTACAGCTTGTCGATGTTTATAATACAAATAGCCTAGTCTGGTTAAAAAAAAAGGTGGAAAAATGTTTCGCATATATCTGAAACTTTTAAGACATAGGTGGGGGATACTAGATGATAAATAGATGAAAAGATACTCCTAGTTTTACCTTGCGTTTTTTTAAGCAATAATTTATGGTCACAATTTGATTTTTTGTCTATAAATTTTTTCCCTTATATTTTAAATAAACAATATTTATGTAATTTTTTTATGTCAAGCATATCTTTATTTTCCCGTTTTTTTAATTCAAATTGATAAATAATTTACAGAGATATTTGCAAAAAAGCAGTTTTTTTGCACTAATTTATAAATTTTATTAATTTTTTTATTAACAAAATAAAGTGGTATTAATACATTTAAACATCAAGGAATTACCATCTTTTAGATTTGTGCGAAATTTTTCCCCGATCAGTCAAATATTTTATAAGTTATTTAATTTGTTTTTCCCTGAGGTTAATTATTGAAACTATTGAGCTTGCCCTATGCATGATGCTAGACACATTCAGCAAATTTCATAGGATTCTTTAAGACTTAGACTATCTCAGAAGTTAAATGCATATTGAGTTTTCATCGAAATTATTTACAAAATAAACGTTTGAAAAAGGGGTATGTTTTTTTACTTGTAAACAATTGTAATAACTTCTATATTTTTCAAGCTACAGACTTGTACGTACAACCATTGGATAGCTGGTAAAAAAACTCACATTAAAAAATAAAAAACCTTTTATGACCAATAGGAACAAAGTTAGTGACTATTTTAAAAAAAAATCATATCTCCATTGTTTATAAACATTAAGAAGTAAAATTTGCACAAATTTTGAATGAAAATCTAAACTTTATATTGAAACTTATAGCTATAAAATTTATCTAATTTTTCGAAACGACGGTACTTTCGAAAGATCGACATAGGAAAGTGGAGAGGATATCTGTTTCAGTTCCGTTTTTTTTTTTTCGGGATCGGAACTTAAATTGCAACACGTAGGAAAAATTTACATTATCTCGGCTTCCTTTGTAGCTGCAAGCCTCTATTTTTTATTCTGGGGTAACTCGTCGAAATATGAATAACTACATAGTTTTCACTGGCCGGAAAATATGGGAAAACTTGGAAAAATTGAGTCCATTTGAAATTCACCCTAAATACTATTTTTTTTAATTTGCTCGAATAGTGTGTCGCAGTATTAATAATGATGACATAATTTATCCCACGTAAATCTCGGAAAATCCCGGAAAATCAACATATGTTTTTTCATTTTATATCAATGATGTAATAATACTTATATATTTTATAAATTAAATTTCAGGTAATTTTTTACACCTTATATTATTATATTTCTTATATGTATTATAATTGTTTGTATTTTTATAATAATTAACAATATTGATTTTTATTCTATTTTTCTTACAAATATGATATACAATATTAATCTAATCTGCCTTACTGCTTTGATAAAATAAGTCGATTTTTTCATCACTTGCCTTATTAAATTTTGCAATGTTTATTGAACTTTACTTTTTTTATTTTCTTTACATACATTGGTTTAAAAGTTAAAATTTGGTTCATTTATTCGACTTCACTGTCAGGTCTGAACCTTTTTGTTGCAGGTTGTTTGTTTTCACTTATTAAGTCAGTCTTTCCATACATTAACATATTAATGGGCGATCTTAATGCCAAGGTGGGTCAAGGTAAGGTAGGAGAACAAGTAGGAAAATATGGGCTTGGAAACAGAAATGACAGACGAGATCGATTGATTCAATTTTGACGAAGTGAAGACTTCGTAATAACAAATACCTTTTTCAAATTACCTCGACGATTATATACATGGATATCTCCACAACATACCAAAGAAAAAATAGTGAGAAATCGAATAGACTACATTATGATAGCAAGGAGGTATCATAATGCTGTTAAATGTACTAAGGCATACCCACGAGCTGATATAGGCTTAGATCATAACCCGGTAGTTACTGTGATGAAGGCGAGACCAAAAAAGATTAGAAGACCATACAGAAAGGCACTAGATTTAAATAAACTTAGAAACAAAAATATACGACAAGAAACAGGAAAAGAAATAAATGAAAACCTCCGTTCAGTGCAGCAACAAATTAACGATACAAACAACGTTAACCAAAGATTAAAGTACATAAATACAGCTATGCAAACAGCAGAAAAGAAATATCTTACAAAAACAACAACAAAGAATAAGGGGTGGATGACACAAGGTATACTAGACTTGATGGAACAAAGAAGAAAGATGAAGAATTACCCAGACAAATACAAAGAAATAAATAAACACATAAAAAAAGAATAAAAGAAGCCAAAGAGGAGTGGATTAAAGAACAATGTGAAGAAATGGAAACCTATGAGAAAAAGTACGAAGCGTTCAATATGCACAAAAAAGTAAAAGAGATAACAGGAAGCATAAAGAAATGCCAAATAGGTAAACTTAAAGACAAAGATGGAAATCTTATTGTAGATCTAGAGGATAAAATAAAAAGATGGACAGAATACCTGAATGAATTATTTGAAGACGATAGAAACAACTTAACTCAGATAATCAATGCAACTGGGCCAGACATATTGAAAGAAGAAGTAGAATACGCAATAAGAAACGTTAAAAATGGAAAAGCAAATGGACCTGATGAAATTCCTACAGAACTGTTGAAGCTTTTAAATGATAAATCCGTAACCATAATATTAAATTTTGCAGCGAGGAGCTAAAACAGTTTCCCCTTAACTTTCCTATGTCGATCTTTCGAAAGTAACTTCGTTTCGAAAGGTTTTAAGTTTCGAAAAATTGGATGAATTTTATAGCTATAAAATTCAATATAAAGTTTAGATTTTCATTCAAAATTTGTGCAAATTTTACTTCTTAATGTTTATAAACAATGGCGATATAATTAACAAGAAAATTGTCGCTAACTTCGTTCCTATTGTTCATAGAAGGTTTATTTTTTTTTGTTAAATGTGAGTTCTTTTACCAGCTATCTAATGGTTGTACGTATAAGTCTATGGCTTGAATAATATAGAAGTTATTAAAATTGTTTATAAGTAAAAAACATACCCCTTTTTCAAACGTTTATTTTGTAAATAATTTCGATAAAAACTCAATATTCATTTAACTTCTAAGATAGTATAAGTCTTAAAGAATCCTATGAAATTTGTTAAATGTGTCTAGCATCATTCATAGGGCAAGTTCAATGGTTTAAATGATTAGTCCCAGGGATAAACAAATTGAATAACTTTTAAACTATTTGACCGATCGGGAAGAAACTTCGCACAAATTTAAAGGACGGTAATTCCTTAATGTTGTAATGTATTAATAACATTTTGTTTTGTTAATAAAAAAGTTAATTAAATTTATAAATTAGTGCAAAAAAACTGCTTTTTTGGAAATATCTCCGTAAATTATTTATCAATTTTAATTGAAAAAACGGGAAAATAAAGATATTCTTGATTTTAAAAAATGGTATAAATATTGTTTATTTAAATTATAAGGGAAAAAACTTGTAGATAAAAAATCAAATTCTGACCATAAATTATTGTTTAAAAAAAACGCAAGGTAAAAATAGGAGTATCTTTTTATCTATTCGTAATCTAGTAACCCCCACCTATGTCTTAAAAGCTTCAGATATCTGCGAAACATTTTGCCGTGAAATCGATGATTTTTGTATAACCAGACTGGGCTAAAATATTTTGGCGCCTGGTAGATTTTCTGTAGTCTACAGTGGTACAGGCAATCCAAAGGTAGATTAAGTAGATTTAATACTACTTTCACTAAAAATGAAAAACGTATATGACTGCTTAATGGAATTTATTTGGAAAAATAAAATCAACCTCACCACAACTTTGATATATAATAATATTGATATATGAAATTATAATAGAATTGTGACTGGCTGAGTGGCGGTAGCAAATGCCAAAAAACAAACAGACGTAAGCATTTGTTTTTCCTACATATTTTATTTCTTCGTTACCCAGTTTTGTCTGAATTTATTGGTACAGTCCTGTTTTTTTTTTAAGAATTTCTCCATGATTTTAGTTTGAAAAGTACTTTTTGTAGGTGAGTTTATCATTTTTTGCTTAAAAAGAATTAAACTATCAGCAAAACCTAGCCTTTAGTGGTAACAGACAAGTAAATATAATATCATTAATTTCAATTTGTAATAGGGAGATGCTTAAATTAGATTATTGAGAATGTTTTAAGGAGTTTGCACATTATACAAGTTAGTCGAATAGGTATATATGAATGTTATACATATTTTGATTGATTTTTTAATAAACTAAAATAAATCTAGATTAACTCAATATTTTTTTGTCTTAGATACCTTTTATATCAATTGCTACACTTTCCGATTCCCCTGGCATTTGTACAACTTCTTTTTCTCTTCTTCTTCTTACGTTTATATAGTTATGACTCTGTGCATTTTTTAATGTGCCTCCAGTAAGTTCTCGTTCCATCATTTTCGTGGTCTTCTTACTGATCATCTTTCTATTGAGGAACCGTCTTTCACCGTCTTTACGACTCTAGTTTTTGTCACTGGGCATTTATGATCTATCCATTCCATTTCTTTCATGTATTACACAGTCCTCGATGTTCTCCACCTTGCATCTTCGTCGTATATCTGTACTTCTAGCTCTGTCGTATAGTGTCTTACCATCATTTTTTTCAAGAGTTTTCATCTCTGCTATTTATTGTTTTCTCTGTGTCAGATCGTGTTACTGCCACGTATGTCATTATTGGTCTGATGACTATTTTGTAAATTCTGACCTTCATTTTTTTCACGATATTTTTTACTCTTCATATTGTTTCATTCAGGCAACCTGCAGCTCCGTTTGCTTTATCCACTTGATCTTCCTCTTCTGTTTCGAATTTATCGTTGCTAGATAGTGTGTACAACTTTTATTAAGTAAATAAATAAACAGAACTACAGTACTTCTTCAGTAATAATATTTGATCACATTACTTTACAATTTACTATTTTTTATAGTACTATTCGTAGACTCTAGTGGTTTTGTGATTCCCAACCCATACATGCTTTAGGACCAATCAAACTGACAGTGAATTACTAGTAATTGCATTATATATTGTTTTAAACAGGCTTATAATTTAGTTAATCGTTTAATACAATTTATTGCAATAATTGAGCTGAGTATACCTAATAAACTAGCTGCTGCTACAACGGTAATAGTGGAGCTTTCTATAAAAATTCTGGACTGAAATAGATAGATCTGTTGTCTCCATTGTTATTTAATCTGACATTGGATGCCATGCAAAAAAATTTATCTGAAAATCAAAGCTGCTCGAGGGGTAAAGATCGTTCTCGCCGTTGCCGAAGATGTAGATGCAGTAGCACAATCAACGTTAGAAGTTAAGGATTGTTTCATAATCTTTGAAGAAGCTGCATTAAATATGGATCTAAAATAACTGAAGATAAAACAAAATACATGCTTATTTCAAAACAAGCACTACCGTAAATAAGGCAAAATATTACTGTAAAACATCATAGGTAATTGAATTACAGATGAATGGTCCAAAGCATATATAATCTCGATACATAAAAAGGGAGATAAGAAGAAATACGGAAACTACAGAGGCATCAGTGTGATAGCATGTATGGACAGGTTATATGAAAAAATACTGAAAGAAAAACTGCACGGCAGGAAGATCTTGCATAGACCACATATATACACTCCAACAATTAATTAAAAAAAAAATGGCAAAAAATAGACCAGTACACATGGAATTCATAGATTTAAAAAGGCATATGACACGGTCCCCAGAAAACAACTATGGAACACGATGAAGGAAATCGGAATAACTCAAAGGTTAATAGAAGCCGTAAAAAACCTTTACAACAACAACAAGGTAAGAGTTAAAACCGGAAATACACTGTTCAAGATATTCCTCGAACAAATATTACAACCATGGAAAAGGAAATGTGAAGGGATGGGAATACCAATCCGGGACAACTTCTTGTACACATTAAGCTTTGCAGATGAACAAGTGGTAACGGCTCAAGATGAAGAAGATCTGTGCTATATGCTCCGAAAATTAGAAAAGGAATACACAAAAAATAGACTGGAAATAAATCTAGAAAAGACCGAATATTTAACAGCAGAGCAAGAACCAGTGAGAAACTTGGAAATGGACGATAATAGGGAAATTAACGGCACTGACAAATTCAAATATTTAGAATTCATACTCTCAAAAAATGGAAACACCGAGCAAGAGATAACCAGCAGATTAGCACAGACAAGAACATGTATTAAACAAATGAACAGGTTACTGTGAGATAGACAGATTACCAGAAATACAAAGAAGAGAATTTATAACACCTTGGTACGCAGTATAATGACTTATGGAGCAGAGAATTGGGTACTAAATAAACGAAACAGGTCCAAAATTACAGCAACTGAAAGGGAGTTCATGAGAAGAAGCTGCAGAGTAACAAAAATGGAAATGGAAATGAGGAGATAAAACGAAGAATTGCAGTAGAACAAGACATACTCAGCTACATTGAAGAAAAACGTTTAATTTGGTATGGACATGTGAGAAAAACAGATCATACAAGGTGGATAGCAAAGATTTCGGATTGGAGCCCAATAGGAAGGAGGAAAAGAGGTAGACCCCGAAGATCATGGACGGATAAGTGGATAAGGCCATGAAAAGATGAGACCTTAGAAATGGAGAATGGCAGAACAGAAAGGACTGGAGACGATGGCTGAAAGAAGGAAGGCGGCGACAGCTGTAAAAATCCTTATATAGATAGATAGATCATAGGTAGTTAAATAATTACAACAATCACCAATGAAACCAAGGTAGAACTAGAAGTTAAAATGCAAATCAAAACTCGAAAATGTGAAAAAACCTGTAGACATAATCTTAAAAATATTTCGAACAAATGGAACTGTTAAATGATATTCCTCCGCTATGTTGAAATAATTTCTATTTAATATTTATATCAACTTAAGACTCTGCAACAAAAGTTGCTAATTACTTCGTTAAAGTGATTAAAAGCATCCATCAAATATGTGAGTGCCAAACCTTGGTTTAATGAGTTGTTTTAAAAAATGTTGCGTTTTAATCTCTTTAAATTTCTCCTTTTATGTGGCTTCTAATTATTGTGATATTAAATTGTTTTTTGTTCTCCTCTTTCCAATATGGAATGAACACTACTAGTGACCAGCTGCATGATAGGTCTCATCACACTGCAAACTAAAATACTAAGATTTTTTAATTTCAAAAGCCGCCGACAGTACACATGGTATCAATATGTGCCTTTACTGCATTGGTGGATGATGTAATATCTTGTATTTTGTAAAAAGCTGATTTTTTCATCAAACGTGGTTTAATTCGTGTTTCTCCAATCGTCTGGGTTTTCTTTACGATTAAATGCGAAATTTCAAATAAAGCGGAGAGTTCGTTTTAGGCGATTTATAGACTGCACTGTTTTTTCCAAGTTTCAATTTATTTTAGTATTATAATGTTCAGCGAAAAAATCAGATATGCGGTCAAATCACGCACTGAATTTTACAGTGTTTTTCAGATAACTATCACCTTAAATACCTTTTGAACTTTTAATTTTTATGAAAAGCAGAAAAACAGGTCAATTAATATTTAAAGAGGGAGACATTATGTCATATTTGAGCTTGCTGGGAAATGCACCCTCTCACCCCCATATTATCCCTTATTTTTTTTTAATTATTTTAACCTTTTTTATTTGATAATTGCATTCTTATTTTTGTACTGATTTCAAAAATGTATATCACATAATGTTTAAGGTGTTAGTTTATGAGAAAATTGAATACTTAAGCAAGAAAACTGGATTAAAAAAAATTATTTTTCTAACAATTTTATTAAAAACTAGAATGAACATTTCACAACCAAAATTTTTTAAAATAACCGTTCAAAAGCACTGCCATTAACTTTCTGATATAAATGATTCTGGTTGAGTGGTATAAATTTCTGTTTTTAAATACCCCCATAAGAAGTCTAGTGGTGTTAAATCCGGTGATTTAGTTGGCTAATCCATCATCTGTTCTAGTTTACCTATCCAACGAGCGGGAAACGTTTAGTTCAAAAAATTACGCACAGGTAGAGTAAAGCGTGGAGGAGCTGCATACGACTCCCTGTTGTTACGTTTTTTATTGCGAAATTTTATTGAAAAATAAATTTCTGCATCAGTTAAATCACATACTTATAACTTATATGTCTATTGTGGTGTGTTTCATTAAAAATTCTAGCAGCAGCAGCTCTTGCACAATTTAATTTTTCTCCTATAAGCCTACAATTTGATTTCTGTCTTGCAAAGTTTGACAACCATTTCAACGATCAAATTGCACACATATAAAAATGCTCTATTGTAAGTTATAATAAATTTTCATTGACTATTAACCGATTAAAATAAATATCCAAATATAGAAAACCTTTGATAAAACTTTAATAAAAAGTTAAGTCTTTTGTTTCTTGCTTTTTGAAGTTACTAAAAATAGTACAATTAAATATTTAAAAAGTTTAAATTATACTACAACCTATTTTGTTACAGTCAATTAAGGTGAGAGTGATACTATCTCGTTAAAAGAAAAATAATTGCTTATCTCATACACTAATCACTTCAAGCCGAATGTATTATACATTTTTAAAATCAGCACAAAAAGAAGAATCCAAATATAAAATAAAAGAAGGAGAAAGTAATTAAGACAATGAATGTCTCTCCCTTCAAAAATTAATTGACGTGTTTTTGCGCTTTTCCTAAAAATTTGAAGTTCAAAAGTTATTTAAGCTGGATAGTTTTATCTGAAAAGCACTGTATACATACATTTAGGTATATCTGAAATTTAAAGCAGCATTAATTAGTACTGATTTCAGCACAAGATGTACTAATAGATAAAAATTTACGTATTTTTTATATTACAACTTATTTTCAACTTTTTTCTAAAGAAATATTAAAATATTTTCCTTGTATGGAATAATGTTGACTTTACGAAATAATGTATAGCGTTGCTTCATCAAAAGCAACTTATTACCTATTAACGGTCATAGACAAAACAAGCTATAAAAGTGTCAAAATCAACGCAACTTATCTTCATAATAAATATGATGTCGTTAGCATGCATTTTCTTGTTTGATTTGAATGATTTGTGGATTTTCAGTTAACTACTTTCTCTACTGTAGACTGTTGTATATTATACATAAAGCAATATTACTTTAAATTAATTTGAGATTTATATTTTTCAGTTATATAAAAAAAACATTAATTTAAGTGTGAATTTGGGGTAGTTTTCCTCATACCATGGGCACAGATCTCAATCCATTTAACTACTTTTTACTTAATTATTTAAAATAAAATATTTACAATGTGAGTTTTAGACATATTTAGAAATTAAGCTAAAGTAATTATCGTATAATCTCATATGAATACTATCAATTATATCATTTATTTCAAAAATTCCCTGAATCTTTCCATTTTTAATATTTTTACATATCTCTTTTTTTGCCATTTGTACTTTCAAAATTTTCATTTCTAGTTATTTTAGCTAGTAGTGTATAATCTTAGCATATAACAATTATTTTCCTCGGATTATTAATATATACCAAAGCTACTTTTACGTCTTTTTTACATTACATAATTATAGAATCAAATGATTTTATCTAATATCTATGTTAAATAATCTTGTTTTTTAAATCTATTAAAAAACACTAAAGGGTAAGACCATTTTTCTATTGGACTCCACTATAATTATTTATCGGCAGAAAGTTCGTACTGGTGCAAGAGAACGCAGTCTATGCCACTGGCCGGAACAAGACCCAAACCGGAGGTGGTTTGAGGTTCAGATTTATCGCCACAGGGGTTGGTGTAATGTGTTATGATGTGTGTGGGTTATTGAAAGTAATGGCCGGTGAAGCATTACCTAAAGTGAGAGTCTTATTTCTTTTGAAATTATTTCTTTTTAGGTCAGGTTTATAATGTTACTCAATAAATAAAACGGTTTTCAGCTACTACGTGTTATATCGGCGTAATGGAAGTTAAGATGCTAAATTAATTTAATATTATTGGTGTTACATAAATGTGCATTTTCATTCATTTTTAATAATAGAAGATGCCTTATTTACTCTTAAAAAACTTATATTAAACTCTCAATTCAAACAATTTGTATATATTTTTTATAGAACCGTCGAAAAAATCAATGGATATTTTTTTAATAAATTATTTATACAAAAAATTATACATTTAAATTACTTAAAGATACTGGATATACCAAAAGCTTTGTTTGTCATTGTCACTGTAAATAAAAAAACACTATAAAAAATAAATGTTTTTAATGATACTATTTTCTCTTAGTTTACAAAAATCTGAATACCGTAAAATGGGTTGTATGTAGTAGACCGCTGGGGTGAATTTGACTGAAAAGTTCGAAAATGTTTCCAACATGCGTATGTTTTTTGTTAATAATATTGGTAAAGTTTATGCTAATTATGTTCATTGCAAATGTATGTTGAACATATTTTATGTAAAAATTAAGAGTTCTTTTCTTATGTATACTAAAAACGCGCTCTCGAAATTATTAACTTATTATATTAATTATAAGTTTTTAAGTTTCGTTATAATCTTAAAATTATGCACTTTTCGCTTGAATTTGGGGCGAAGTTGAACGCCGGGGTGAAGATGTCCATCAGGTCAAAACTGACTGGATCTTGCATCGTACCTAGATTGAATCGGCGCTGCTTATTATTCCATTATTATAATAGTTAGTTTAGCTTGAAACGCGGACGGGAGCTGACGCTAAAATATTATAGATAATTACGATCTTATCGACAGTAAATTTGTAAAATGCCAGGGTGTATAAGCGTAAGGATGGTGCAAAAATCTTTAAACAATACAGTGCGGAAACGCTTGAAAATTGTTAACAGAAGTTTTAGATGGAAAAATAAGTGCTAATACATCATCGAAAAAATACAAAATTCCAAAGGGTACGTTAATGAACAGAATACATGGGCGATGCAATAAACAATATGGTGGTCAAACTGTTTTTACCAAAGTTGAAATTGAAAATTGAAAAATGAAAAGATAATTACCGAAATTATCCGAATGTTAGAAACCAAATATCCGAATTCATAAAAATCGACAAAGAAGAGTAATTAAAAGGCATAATTGACATTGACAGTTGACATTGTCACATTGGTAAATGACAAATGAAAATTAATATGACAAATGGCAAGAAAACAAGATTAGTGTGATAGAAATATATTTATTTAAATAAAAAACAACAAATAATACATAAATACAGCAAATTAACAAATTATTAACTCCTAAAACCCATATTAAAAATACTTATTGTTTACATACATAATCATAATACGTTGTAGGAACCAGCTAGGTACAGCTAAATCAAATACCAATGAATAAATAAAAAAAGCTAAATAAAAAGTTGAAAAACTGAAAAACTAAGTAAAGAAGGGATAACAATTCCTGTTCTTTTATTGACTCAATAATTCCCAAAATTCTTAGCCTTCCATTTTGGCTGTATTCTGCGTCCAAAGTGACTTTAATTCACAGCCGATATATATGGTTACATGACCACACGATGTTGGTCTAGTAGGACAAAATGATTTATATTTCAAAAATAAAAGCCTATATTTTTGTAAAATATTTCGATAAGTAGGTACATTTTTTTGGGTGCCTTAAAGGTATCTACTGAGAAAACCAGATATGTATATTATTTATTTATGTAAGAAATAGCCTTTTGAGCCTAAACCCCCCTCTCATAGTCCACCTTTGTGTATCGGAGTGTTAATCCTAAACAACTCGTGACCAAAACTCGATTTTTACATGTAAATAATTTGTTTTGTAATGCCACATGGCCCACATGCCACCATGGAATGGAAATTTTCTTCGCTCGCTAGCCTACAGGGGAATTACTTGATTACTTCGACCTTTTAGACTTGGATTGAAATTAAATTCGATTTTTGTCAATTCCAAAGATCCGTGGATTTTTGTACAGTAAAACAGTAAACCAAAATTATACTATTTATCAACAGAGGGCGCTGAAATAATTCATAGGTTCCATCATCTTCGATTATATGAGAATAGAATTTGCAGTTCTATGTACATTCGCAAATTTAGCTATTTAAGCTTATAAAAATTTAAATTATATTTAAAAATAAAAAGTCGATAGACCCTTGAATTATCCGAAATTATCTAAAAAATTGTTCAATCCGAAAATTATCCGATGGTCCACGAAATTATCCGAAAATCGGATAATTATCCGGGCATTGGCAACTGCGTGATCAATTTCGCAGCCGAAATTGAACTAAATGTCGGTACTGTTTATTTTGGCGAATATTGTATATTATTATGTGTATAAAATGTTTAACCTTGAATAAAATATGTTTATGTTTATTTGTGTTAACTATTAATAAGTGTAAAATAAGCAAATACCTAATACACATTGCTTATGTTAAATAAAATTAGTAGTACCATTTTATAAAATTATATGACACACAATTTTGACCGATTATAAAAATATGTATTTGTTAGTAAACGCATATACACATAATAAAATATTTAACATACTTAAATATTTAACAAATTTAACTCAGATTTTTTTCATTTTGTAAATTTGATAATAAAACAAATCATCTATCATTGGTCTTGGAGAGTTAACCCCTAAAAATCATACGAACAATTGATTTTTCAAGAATCTGTACGCCATAGAAAAAAATGTTTCAAATACAAAAAATGTTTGTGAGATGATTTTTAACAAAAATAGTTATTAGCACTTCTTGTGTAGAAGAAACCGTTTTCTCAAAAACAACGCTTGAAGCGACCGTCGATTTTGAATGTCAGTTATGTATAATTGGCATCACAGTCATAACATTGAAGTTTATAAACTCCACTGCGTTTGCTGAAGTCAATAGAGTCCTTACTATTGCATAGTGATCTACTCACTTTATTGTTTACTTTAAAGGAAATCTTAATATTTTCAACAGAATTCAGGATAGTGTTTTTGATTGATTCGGAGAGTGTTGGACAGTGAAATGGTAATGAGAAGTAAGATGGGGAATCTGAAGTAATGTTAGGGTAAGCTGATTGTTGAAGCAATTTACGTTTCTTTTTAAAATGAGTTTAGGGATGATATCAGGGTTATAGCCATTATTGAAAGCAATCTGTTTGATTATGTTGAGTCCTTGGTTGTAGTTAATGTTGGATAAGGGGATGGTTTCTAAACGATGAATGAAACTATTGAATGCAGTTAATTTGTGTGAAATGGGATGGTTAGAATCGGAATGTATGACGTGATCTGTTTGTATGGGTTTTCTGTAGATGCTATAATCAAAGACATTGTTAATTCTATTGATAGAAAGATCCAAGAAATTGATAGAGAAGTTGGACTCTAATTCCATAGTAAATTTATTATTGGATGAATATTATTGATAGTGTTGAGTAAGGAAGAAGCTGTATTTGAGTTATCTCTAAAGAAAACTAGGCCATCATCAACGTAACGGAACCAGTGTAAAATTGCATTGTTAATCAGGATTTGAGTGGATTCTAGATGATTCATGAAGAGGTCAGCTAAAAAGGGGGAAAGACAACTTCCCTACTACATCATTCCACTTGACGTTGACGGGTACTGACTGATTTTTGATACCATATTTCTATCAGTTAACCCTGGACTCCAGCATAGATCAGAGGTAATGTAAGTCGACAAAATCTCACCAGCTCCGGGGGTCATGTTAGATGCCCCCATTTTTAGTTTTTATTAATTATCGAAGTTACCGGTCTATTGCATTTACCTTTGGAAATTCCATTAGGATTGTTTTTGTTACTGATGTCCTTCCAGTGTTTTTCTGTGGCCAAACAATGTTTTTAAACAACTTTTTATGTAAGTAGTAAAAAACCAACGTGTTCTTTCTATACATTTAAATTTCAACTTACGTGTTTTTAATATTGGTATTTTTACTCTCTCTTTTAGTAAACTGATGATGGAATGATTCAATTCCGAAAAGACCTTCTTTAAAATAAAAGTTTTAAGCTTTTAATAAGCATTTTTTATACCTTGATACACGCGAACACCACATGCTTTATACCCCTTTACTTTGAAAACGTTCTAACTAGTGAACAAAACTACTAGAAATTAAGTTCAGAATACTGATACATTTTGTGATTCGAAGGCATCGTTACTAAGTCGTTGTAGATAATGAGCGGGTCATTAAGAAACGTGAGGTGAACACTCTAAAGATATGCACAAAACAAAAAGAAAAAAGAAAAGGAAAAGAACAATTGTTTACAATAAAAAGGTTGCCACGATTTTTAAATATTTTCTTTAATTTAATTTTTAATAATTATTTGATTCAATTAAATATTTAATTATGTGTGTAATACACATATAATTCAAAATGACCAACTTGAGATAAACATTTCTCCCTTCCTCAACTTACTTAGTTAAAGACTATAAAGTGTAAACGCATACCAAAAATATATCACTTAAGAAACAAAGAACGGCTTCGACCATCAAAAAAATAAAAAAAGTACTAAAAAAACCGGCGCAAGCTACGGGCAGTTGGCTGACAATATGCTCCTATCGCGCAGCAGAGCGTTATAGTATAGGGGAAAAAGAGATGGTCTGGAGCATTGGAGCGCGGTGGAGTGATTCCTGTATTAGTACACCTCTATCTTATGTTTGTATTTTTGAATCATGTACTTACGTTTTTTACAATTATTACTGTATTTACTCCATGTATTGAGCCATACGCTAAATAAATAAATAAACTCCAATGCATTGTTACACCCGAACTTTATTCTAATGAACAGGTCTTACATGCTGGGTTTAACCTTCCGTTACTCACGCAAGGTGTGTCAGACCAGCCCTGTAAATTTCCAGTAACTCGTAATTGTATTGGGGATTTGGAATTGTTGCTCCATATACCTCTTCAAACCTTAGCCATCTAAGGTTCGCAGATGATATTGTACTAATAGCTGATAGGATAGATGAGGCCAAAAAACTTTTAAATCAGCTCTACCTTTCCTCGCTAGAAGGGGGATTGAAAATAAATATATCTAAAACCCAGATGATGACAAATCTTGTAGTCAGCGAAGATATATGAGTAGGAACAAGATCCATAGACCAGGTAATGGCCTATAAATACCTAGGTCATGAGATTCGCATAGGAAAAGATAACCAAACCCTTGAGCTTCTCCGTCGTATAAGACTGACTTGGGCAGCCTTCGGCAAGCTGAACCATATTTTCAAATCGTCTGATATACCAATATGCCTTAAAAGAAAAACGTTTAATCAGTGTGTTTTGCCAGTGTTAACTTACGGTGCGGAAACGTTGACCATGACAAGGAGAACAGTTCAAAAGATCCGTGTGTGTCAAAGGGCGATGGAGCGTGCTATGTTAGGCGTTTCACTACGAGACAAGATCCCAAATCGCCAGCTACGACAAAGAACAGGAGTGGCTGATGCAGTAGAGAGAGTAGCAACACTGAAATGGAACTGGGCAGGTCACGTGGCTCGAATGACAGATAATAGATGGACAAAATGGATACTGGAATGGAGACCAAGAGATGATGCCTACCGAAGCAGAGGTCGTCTACCAACACGTTGGACTGACGATCTAAAACGTTGTCATAGGAATTGGATGCAAGAGACACAAGATCGAAATAGATGGAAAATTATGAGGGAGATCTATGTCCAGCAGTGGATAACCGAAGATTGAATGATGATACCTCTTCAATTGTCGCTCAACTGTGGGTAAAGTATTATGTGCAGTGTAAAAAAAAAAATTTAAATTTTATTATTAGGCAGTACGGTCCGATACACAGGCTGCGAGTATTCATTTTTTTGCTTTGGATCAAACATCGAAAGTTTTACTCTGTAAGTTGATATAAGTTCTTTTTATTATTTTTAATGATTATATATTTGTATATTTATAGGTATACAGATATGGATTACGAGAAGGAGAAACAAAGATTATTATAATTATCTGAGGAAGTATCGTCCGACGAGGAAATGGATGAAGATTGTGTTAAACAAAATGAAATTGACCATGTAGAAGAACGATCTGAATGTAGTGATACTGAACAAGAATTTGAAGGGGATCAAACAGAGGAAGAAAATTTTAGATTTAGAAGGGAGTCGTACTTTATAGGTAAAAATAAATTAACAAAGTGGAAAAAACATTGTCCACCGAAGAATGTAAGAACACGCAGTACAAATAATATATTTGTACGATTGCCAGCTATAAAAGAATTTGTTAAAACTCAATCAACACCTATCGACATCTGGAATTGCATTCTGACGAAAAAATGCTAAATCTAGTTGTTGAACGTACAAATATAAAAATTGAGAGTATAACAAATTATTACAACAGACAAAGAGATGCGAAACCTACCGACATTTCCAAAATCAAAGTCCTAATTGGTCTTCTTTATTATGCTTGTATTAGAAAAGCAAACCACATAAATTTAGGGTATCTCTGTAGAACAGATCGAACTGACATTGAAACTTTTCGGCTTGTAATAAGTAAGCCTATATTTCGCTTCTTTTGCAGTGTCTGCGATCTTATAACGTTCACACAAGAAATAAAAGAATACAAGTAGATAAGCTGGCTCTAATACGAACATTGCTAGAAAAATTTAACAGCAACATTAAAAAATGCTATTATTATTATGTTTATGTTACTATTGACGAGAAACTAGAAGCTTTTCGAGGAAAATGCAGTTTCAGCCCTTGGCCAAATGGTCCTTTTCAAGTTAGTACAGCGATGTAAGATGTAGTAGAAAGACTTTGTGAACATATTTATGGAAGTAATAGGAATGTTAGTCTGGATAATTGGTTTTGTAGTGTCCCTCTAACTGATAGCCTTAAATAAAAAAAATTAACTTTGGTGGGTACAATTCAAAAAAATAGAAAACAGTTGCCATTAGAATTTGTACAAAATAATGGCCGGTGCATTGGCTCTTCAATGTTTGGTTTTTACGACGGAGTCACCTTAGTTTCGCATCTTCCAAAAAAAGTCGAAACAATGCCCCATATAGATGATATCGATTCTATCACAAATAAAACTGAGATAATAATTACATATAATGAAACGAAGAGCGGAATAGATGTGGCGGATAAATCATGCGAGCAATATTAAATTACGCCCGTGCCACAAGACGATGGCCTATGGTTCCTTTTTTAGTTTGTTGAATGTGGCAGAAATAAACTCTTTTGTAGTTTATACTAGTGTTACGATGAATATTATGGCGCACAAAACTGTAAATATATTATTTCTAATTCTTTTCTATTCTAGTATTTTCTCCGAGCCGCTATTAAAACCAGTCTGGATTCCCGTTCATTCGACGCAATTCAGGTAAACACCGTTGTGAGCCACGATGAGACCGGTCTTCCCCCATGTTTGAGCCAATTCATGTCTGCTTCGAGGGAATTCCAGAACTAACGGCATTTTATATTTAAAGAAGAAACTTTGCTGAGAACAGTTAGTCGAAAATAAATTGTTGTGTCGAATAAGTTTTTGTGTTATTATTGTGTTTTTAGTGAATTAGAATAAGTGTAGAAGACTGTAATAAATTAGAATAAGTGGAAATAAAGATTAAATAAACTAAGTGTTAGAACATTTTAATAATAAATAAAGACAATAAATTAGATTTAATAAAAATACAAAAATAGTCTCAATAAAGAATCTAAAACACCACGTAAAGAATTTTTACTGCAACTCTCGATGTTACTAACCAGGGAGTATCAAAAAGTACGGGCTATGTCTACCAACTTACCCAGAACCTTCAGAATGAGGTTTAGGGAGATATGTGACTTGCCTGCGGAACTAGTACCAGTCATAACACTCGGGACTCAAGATCGCTGTGCTGTTTTTGATTGGCGCAAAAATAGGAAAACAAAATATTATTGATAAATATGCACAAAATATCTATGTTTGGAACATGTTACACCATTGTGTAATTTATGTTATGAAAATGGTAATTAATATTTCTTATTTGGTTTTTGGTACAATCACTCTTTATTTTTGTTTTGTTGCGTATGTATTGAATTAATTTATTATGTATTGAATTAATTAAGTTCCTAGTTAACAAAGTTTTTTGTATATATTAATGGATCACTATGAAAACTAGCTAAATTTTCATTAAAGTAATATAATGTTGGAACAAACGCATATCTACAAAATTATAGATCATACATTCACTAAATAAGATCATTGTACACAATTTTCAAAAAAAAAATTAAAAAATATTACTAACTTATATTTTCGGACCCCGTCTTGTGCACCGAGTGCGAGTATTTGATCACAGAAAATTGGCATGAGTAACGGAAGGTTATTCAAATTGCTTGCTTGAAAGGCCTCTGCTCTATATTCATAACTAAATTATATTACACACAATACCCATATTGGGCGATTATTTAAGTGGTTACCAAAAATCCACTTTCGACTGTCTTAAAGACCTTGTCAATTTTAATAAATTTTACTTCGTTCCTGATCTAGTCAGTTGATTGGTTTTAACCGTTGGACGGAGTTGTCCTTCTTTTAAACAGGGAAAATGTGTGTTCCCTTAAAGCAATATCTTATAATGTTATCATCATCATCATGATTTGGCTCTACAACTCTGTGTGAGTCTTGGCCGCGTTTACTATTTTCCTCCATTGTTGTCGGTCCTGAGCAGCTATTTGCGATTGCTGTATTCCCATTTTGCGTAGATCACTGGCTACTACGTCCTTCCATCTTTGTTTTGGGCGACCAACTGACCTTCAGCCATCGGGCCTTTCCCAGAATGTGGGGTTCAGGAGTCTTTCGTCACTCGATCTTAGTATGTGGCCCTCCCATCTTATTCGGTTTGCTTTAATGTAGCGTACTATGTTTTCATCTCCATATACTGTTTGGAGTTCATCATTGTGCTTCTTTTTCATTCTCCTGTTGTCTCTTCTCTGCAAGGCCCATAGATAGTCCGTAGTATTTTTCTTTCCAGTACCAGTAATTTTGTCGTTTCCCGCTGGTTCAGAGTCCATGTCTCGCTTCCATACGTTATTGTAGGACGAATTGTCTTGTACACTCTTATTTTTGCTGCTACTGAGAGTATTTTTGATTTGAGTACGGTCATTAATAAGTAATATGCCCTGTTTACTGCAATGATCCTGGTTGCCACGTCCTTTTCATATTTATTTTCAGATGTTATGATCGCTCCCAGGTACTTGAATTCTTTGACGACTTCAAAGTTGTATTCACTGATTGTTACGTTTTGTCTAACCTTTGGTCTTGGGTTCTTTGTAACCACCATGTACTTGGTCTTGTCTTAGTTGACATTCGGACCAACTTCCTTGGCTACGTTTTCGAATAGGGTGAAAACTTCTTTTGCATCTTTGGTGGATTGTGTAATTGTGTCCACTTCATCCGCAAACGCCAATAGTATTTTCGATCCTTGGACGGCAAATCCGTTTGTCAGTTGTGGTTGAGCTTTCCTTATAGCATATTCCAGTGCAAAATTAAATAGAAGGGGGTCGGGAGGATCTCCTTGTCTAATCCCGGTGTCAATGAGGAATTCCTCCGATGAGGTGCTGCCAATTCTAATCCGTGCGAAAGCGTTATCTGTGCTCACCTGTGCTAATCGTACCAGCTTTTCAGGTACTCCCATTTCTACCATGGTCTCCCACAATTGTTCTTTGTTAACAGAATTTTAAGCTTGTTTAAAGTCCACGAAGATCTGGTGTACATCGCGGTTGGAAATCGCCTATTATTTCCTCTGCGTATGGAGTTAGCCTTCTAGACAGAATTATGGATATGTTGTGAATTTATTAAAAGGTTCAATATTTATAACACTTACGGATTTAATTTATTTCTTTATTTATATTAACTTATCTTACAATAATTTATTATATCCGTACGTACAAATTCGCGAGCGCGGGTCTTGAGTATTAACTGCCCTCCATATAAAAATGTTGTATTTATATACGAAATCCTGATATACTAGAACAGCATCGAAAGATCGAGAAGCTTAGCCGGCTCATTCACCATAATTTTGGTTCTAGACTTCCACCGAAATTTCTACAATAAAACAGAATAATTAGTCATAAAAGTTAGGCCAGTATATTTATCGTAACATTGCCCCCCTCTTAAAAGATGGTTCCTCCTGGAACCTTGTCGGGACTGGAACCGGAACTGTATGCTGGTATCGGCAACTGGACCCTCTTTTACAACTTCCAGTTGTATAAAAATGACAAGGGACGGTTTTCTCTCCGCACCAGTAACTATGCGGATTACAACAGACTAACACCTGGACTTCGGTGTCTTTAAAGATCTCCTCCACCATATTTCGGATAACCCTCCAATCTAATTGGCGGCACTCCAACTTTGACATGGCTAACTTTTGCACGTCGGACTCTAGTACGTGCTCTCTCAATTGAAGTAAGGCTTCCCATACATCTCGGTAGGTAGGTTGGTCACGGGCAGTGTCTTTTGTTACCAGGTAGAAAAGGTAACGTGATGCATCTTGGAGTTTCAAGGTTTTACCGGGAGCTGGCACTTGGCATTGAAGTTCTGCAACTCGACCAAACTTCCTTCGAAAGACGGATGCCAACCCTGGTGCGTCTTTGATACTGGCCGGGATGGTAAGGGCCAGCGAGTAGTCATCGGGGAGCGCGAGTAGATCTTGCTTTTCTTCAGTGGTAACACCATGTCTTGCTTTACCGGTACCTCCATAGGCACCCATGAATTCCTCAAACGTGAGGTCAGACACGTCTTGGACTTGGTTTACTTCCACTTCTTCATCTACGTCGTGGTCACCTTCGAAAGACGCCAGCCGGTTATGGTGTACTATCATCGGCTTTCCCTTCGGAATCTTGCTTATTCGGTAGATGACATCGTTGATCTTCTCCATAATGAGGTATGGACCTTCCCAAAACTGCTGCAATTTGGGAGAATAACCTTTTCGCTTCTTGGGATTATACAGCCATACTTTGTCGTTCTTCTTAAAGCAACCCTTTTCGGCTTGTGTATCGTACCGTTTCTTCATTCGGTCGCTAGCGATCTGAAGGTGGGAACGGACCAACTCATGTACATCGTCCATTCTTCTTCGTAATTCGATCACATAATCTTCACCTGCTACATCTTCTCCAGGTCGACACCCAAATTCTAGATCACAAGGTAGTCGCATTTCGCGTCCGAATAGGACTCTGGCTGGTGTCTGGCCCGTTGATTCGTTAACAGCAGATCTGTAGGCCATTGTGAAGAACGGAAGGTATTGGTCCCAGTCTCGCTGATGATCGGACACCATCTTTGTCAAATACTTGCCAACTGTCCTATTCATTCGTTCTACCATACCATCCGATTGCGGATGATACGCGGTAGTTCTTGTTTTCTTCATGCCTAGTCTATCACATATTCCTTGGAATAGATCACTTTCGAAGTTCCTGCCTTGGTCACTATGGATCTCCAAAGGCACTCCAAATCGGCTGATATATTCTTGGATCAACTTATCTGCAACGGTGGCGGCCTTCTGGTCTGGAAGTGCGTAAATCTCGACCCACTTAGTGAAGTAATCCATTACTACCAACATGTACTTGCCCCCATTTTCACTTTCTGGAAATGGCCCTGCAATGTCCAAAGCTATTCTTTCAAACGGGCTTCCAACATTATATTGTCTCATAGGAGCTCTCCTTTTCCGGTGAGGCCCGTTACTCGTAGCACAAATAGTACATTTCTTACACCAGTCTTTTACGTCGTCGGAACTGTTCATCCAATAAAACCGTTCCCGAATTCGCTGAAGGGTTTTCCTTACACCAAAATGCCCTCCCGATGGACTGTCGTGTAACTGACGAAGTACTTCGGCTATTCTGCTCTTTGGGATCACCAACTGTCTTCTCTTCTCTGAACCGTCATCATTTTCCAGGACTCGTTTAAGCAAGCCATCTTCGATGATAAATGAGTCCCACTGGGCCCAATACGTCTTAACTACTGAGCATAGGTTTGATATTTCCTGCCAAGGTGGTCGACGGTTTTCCTCTTTCCATTTTCGGATTTTCTGTATAACTGGATCTCTCTCTTGTTCTTCCCTTATCTTAGTAGGCGTCCAGTCGTCGTTGACAATCGTCGTTCTTAGCACTGCTGCTTCCTTGGATTCCGTTTTGTTGCAGTGAGGACACTCTGCTGGGCATGGCCTTCTGGAAAGAGAATCAGCGTTTCTGTGGCTAACTCCGGCTCGGTGCTCAATCTTAAAATCGTATTCTTGGAGTCGTTCGATCCACCTGGCTATCTGACCCTCTGGATTCTTAAACTGCATCAACCACTTAAGGGCGGCATGGTCGGTTCGGATTAAAAACTTCCTTCCATAGAGGTATTGATAGAAGTGCTCTACTGATTTCACTACTGCCAGAAGTTCTCTTCTCGTGACGCAATAATTCCGCTCAGGTTTTGAAAGGACTTTACTAAAATATCCGAGGACTCGTTCCTGTCCTCCTTGAATCTGAGACAGCACTCCTCCAATTCCCACGTTACTTGCATCCGTATCTAAGATGAACTCTCCTTCTGGCAGTGGATACCCCAAAATTGGTGCTGTTATTAAATGCTTTTTCAACGTTTCAAAGGCATTTTGGCAGTCTATATCCCAGCGGTATTCTCTTGCTTCCTCTGTAAGTCGCGTTAATGGCTTAGCGATATCTGCAAACTTCTTAATAAACCTCCGGTAGTAAGTACATAGTCCAAGAAAACTTCTCACTTGATGTTTGTCAGTTGGTTTTGGCCATTCCTTAATGGAATCGATTTTTCCCTTATCCACGGCCACTCCTTCTTTACTGACTATATGACCCAGATAATTGACTTTACCTTGAAATAGCTGGCACTTCTTGGGGTTTAGCATCAATTGGGCAGCTTTAAGTCGATTAAAAACGTTTTCTAAATTCCTCAAATGATCTTCGAATGTCTCCCCCAAGACGATTATGTCATCTAAATAAACCAGGCATGTTTTCCAAGATAACCCTCTCAACACATTTTCCATAAGCCTCTCAAATGTCGCAGGAGCATTACAAAGTCCAAATGGCATAACGTTGAATTGCCACAATCCAGATCCTGTGGTGAAGGCTGTCTTTTCTTTATCGACTGGGTCCATTTCTACCTGCCAGTATCCAGACTTCAAGTCTAAAGTAGAAAACAATTTACTTCCAGCCAATGTGTCCAATGTGTCATCGATCCGAGGCAGAGGATAACTATCTTTCTTGGTAACGTTGTTCAGCAAACGGTAATCCACACAGAACCTCGTCGTTCCGTCTTTCTTCTTAACCAGGACCACCGGAGAGACCCATGGACTCGTAGAAGGTTCTATCACCCCGTCTTTCTTCATTTCCTGAACAATCGTTTCAGCTTCCTCTCTCTTCGCCTGTGGTAATCGTCGAGCTGTTTGACGAATTGGCTTAGCATTACCAGTATCAATTTTATGCTTAACAACGGTAGTTCTTCCCGTCTTTCCTCCTTTCGGTACGAAAATATCACGATACTGCCGAAGAAATTCCCTTAATTTCCTTTTCTCCATCTGATTTAGAGACTGTCCTGCAACTGCAACCATTTGGTCGAATTTGTCGTTGGAATGATCAGATGTTGTCGCCTGACGAATTATGGATGTCACAGGTACACAAGTTCCTACTTTTGTCTCTTTCTTTATGGTCACTGGGTAGTCGTTGACATTGATAAGTCTCACAGGAATTTCTTTAGCCGAAGTCACCAATTCCTTTCCAATTATGATTCCACGGCCAACCTCATCGTCGTGGTTCCAAGGCTCCATCATAACAGGTCTCCCTTCGTCTACAATTCCCTGTAGTCGCGCTACTATGATCGTTTCGCTTCTCGCAGGCACGACTGTATCTTCTGTAATGGCTGCTTGCACAGTGTTGTCATTATGTGGATGGAGAAATACCTCCTCGTTGCCAACTTTGATTACCTTATTCTTAAAATCCAATTGGAATCCATGCATATTCATTACGTCCATTCCTAATATAACATCCTCTTCGATGTCAGCAACTATAACAGTATGGACAAACTTTTCTGCCCCAATTCCCAATTGTACCTGGATTTCTCCATGAATGTTGGCATTTTCACCTGTAGCGGTCCGAAGTCGTAACCTCGTTGGTAACAGTTTCTTTCGGCTGTTTATAACTGTCGGGCGTATAATGGTTCTGGTCGCTCCGGTATCCACCAACAACGTATGCTTTTTACCATTTATGTCTCCATCTACATATACACTATCTTCACGACATTTCAAAGAAGCTATTAGTATGAGAGGGTCTTTGGAAAAGTTTTGGGTCGAAGCTGCCCCCCTAAGGCTGACCCGTTCTAGTTTTCCTGATGGTGAGTTTCTTGATTTGCGTCGTACCTAGGGTGCTTACAGGAGCTTCGTACGTGTCCTATTTCGCCACAATTCCAGCATCTGATGGTCTTCGTTTTCTTGTATGTCATGCTTTTCATCATATTAACGAGCTGGTCAAGTTTATCTTCATCTCCTTCCTCTTTTACAGTCCTAACTTTACTGTACCCGCCAGAGGCCTGCGTAGCTGACTCGTATTCGAGGGCGGCGGATAGGACATCAACCAGCGTCTTGTGACGAGCTAATCGTAGTGTTCTCTGCATTTCATGATCACGAAGACCATCAATAAACGTTTGAACGGCCAATTTTTCCATCATGTCTTCGGGAGCTGTTGGATAAGCATATCGTACTAATCTGGCAATATCTACCTCATATTCTTGAAGAGCCTCATCTTTCTTCTGTCTACGATTTTTAAGCTGTGACTGATATACATGCTCCAAATGTTCGTGGCCATATCGCATATTTAACCTCTTCTTCAGTTGTTCGAAATCATCGGTCTCCTCTACGGCTATGGTCTGAAGCACATCTAAGGCATCTCCTCGAAGAGCGATAGTCAGGTTTACAGCCTTTTCTTTTTCAGACCATCCATTTGCTCTTGCGGCTGATTCGAACTGTTTCATGTAGTTGTTCCATGATGATTTTCCGTCGAAAGTTGGGACTTTAACATGAATAGAACCTCCACTTCCTTCAAATTTCGGCCGTGTCTCCAACTTAAATTTCGTCTCGTCTTCTTTTATCTCCACTGTAATCGGATTGTTACCTCTCTCTGCTGTCCCTGTTTCTTCCATCTTCCTTTCCATCTCTTTAATCTTTTCTTCGAAGGCCAACTTATCGGCAGCAACTTGGTTTTTTAGCGAAGACACTCTATCGTCAAGAGCAGATATTTCAGAAGTGACTTTAGAGATGTTAGCAGAAACTTTGCTTTCCAGAGAAGAAATCTCGTTAGAAACTTTGCTTTCTAAAGAAGCGATGTCGCCGGATACTTTGTTCTCCAATGATGCGATGTCGCCGGAAACTTTGGCTACATCAGAAGACACTTTCGAAATATCGTCGGAAACTTTGTTCTCTAATGATGCGATGTCGCCGGAAACTTTGGCTACATCAGAAGAAACTTTCGAAATATCGTCAGAAACTTTGTTCTCCAATTTCGAAATCGACGAGATGACAGCATCATGTTTGTCTTCAAATATATAAGTCTCTGGATCTAGTCCTTCTTCTAGCAAAGCGTTCTTTAGTCGTTGGACTAACTCAGCCTTTTTTCCGGTGGAAGATAATTCTCTGTCTTCAAGATGTCTTCTTAAATTAGTCACTGTCAGCTCATAAATCGTAGCCATTTTCACAATTTATTTTATATTCACTTGTATTATTATTATAAGTCTAATTTATGTTCCATCCCACTTCTGACACCATTTGTTGTGAATTTATTAAAAGGTTCAATATTTATAACACTTACGGATTTAATTTATTTCTTTATTTATATTAACTTATCTTACAATAATTTATTATATCCGTACGTACAAATTCGCGAGCGCGGGTCTTGAGTATTAACTGCCCTCCATATAAAAATGTTGTATTTATATACGAAATCCTGATATACTAGAACAGCATCGAAAGATCGAGAAGCTTAGCCGGCTCATTCACCATAATTTTGGTTCTAGACTTCCACCGAAATTTCTACAATAAAACAGAATAATTAGTCATAAAAGTTAGGCCAGTATATTTATCGTAACAGATATAATTTTGTACGTTGTATTGATTAACGATATTCCTCTATAGTTCTGTGTATCTTATAATGTCGACAAATTAAATTCATTTGAAATGGGGATGTACCGCCGAATGCTAAGAATAAGCTGGACCAGCAGAACTACGAATGAAGAAGTACTGAGAGCAATGAACACACGCACTCATCTGGGCAAAACTATCAAAATTAGAAAGACATCATATCTAGAACACATAATGCGCCATAGGGAATTTGAGCAGCTTTAGGTAATATTAGAATTCAAGATTGAAGGTAAAAGGGGCATAGGACAAAAGAAAAAATGAATTCCACACAAGAGGAAATGAATTAATTGATCAAGCCCAGAACAAAAAGAAATTTGCCATATTGATCGTTAACCTCAACAGAGAAGGCCCTTAGGAGGAGAAGGATAATGTCGATCTTGTGTCATTACAAATTTATAATATAACAGTATTTTCATGTAATCTAAAGGTTTTACACCTATATTGGTAGCTAGTTGGAACTACTCTCAAGATGTAAGTATTTTCCAAAAGTTTAGTAATTTAACAGTCAAAATTTTAATTTATGTTTCGAACATTTTAACTTGGAAATACTTTTAGGTTTCACTGATAATGATTTGATTAAACCGAAAACGTTTTGACGATATTTGTAATCCTTTTGTACAAATTTTAAATATTTTACTAATAAAATATACCATCATAAATCAATAGTCTTTACTTCTTTGTAAGTTTTTTTGACTACGGTATATAGCCCAAAACTGGGATTTTATTTCCCAAAAATATAATAGTTTATTAAGTAAATGTTTTCAGCAAATATTTAATTTAATTAAGTATATTTGTTTCACAAAAATATTAAATGCAATTTGATTTAGCGAGACAGCGGGAAGCTCACAAAAAATTAAACCTTTTAATAATACTTCTTTGTTTAATTGATGGATATAAAAGTAACAACTGTTAATTCACACGTAATCTAAACACAAAAATAAAATTTTCGTTTATACCAAATGGCGGTATTTAAAAATGCATTAGCGTCAATCCCCGGAAATACTTTTAGCTGAAATCTACTTATGTCAATCACAAAATGATCACAACACCAGCAGTCACCCTATCAATCGACGAATAGCACTTCTGCATTATTCAAATTGGTAATTGCATTTCCCCGACTCTTCAACTGTCAACGATATGTGATAAAGGGTTAATTGAAGAGGATTTTCGTTTAAAAATTTCAAATTAGAAATTCAATCTCGAAAACCGATATTGCCTTAGTTGAATATATGAATAATGATATTTGAGTTTAACTAGATTTTTAGGAATTTTATTTACTTCTACATAGGATTTTTATTATAAAAAAATCGTTTTGTAATTTGTTTTCGTTTAGTGCATAGTTTTATTTTGATTATAACTTAAATTGTATGTAATGGAATGATAAATAAAATACTATCTACTAAGGTATATGATTAACGTTTTGGTACAAAATATTTATATATACTTAATAAATTTGTAACGTTTTAAACGTCACATCTTTATTAATTTATATTTAAATAATTATTTTAATTTAATTTCTTTATTAATTTATTATTTTCTTTACCTTCAGTTTCTTTTTTTACTACTTTTTATTTAAAAAGTAGTTGGCGCCCTCTTTCTCTTTCTGTCCTGTAGAATAAATATTTTTCTTCTCTCTCTCCCTGTCCGGTAGACTAGATATTCTGTTCTATGTTGACAGAAGAGTTAATTTCATCATAGGCCTACGTCCTATGTCATCTATGCTAACTTAATTGCAGTCCCTTCCTACTTTCTGTCAATCACCTTGTCTAACGTAGTGGGAATATAATTTTTTGCCTGTTTTTGAAATTTATAAAAGAAGGCAAAAATTATTATAAGCTTCACTTTATGGTCTGCAGAATTCTCTTGGGGTGAGTACTTTCACTGTAATCTATATTCTATAATTCTGACAGCATTTTTAATATTCGTAAGCTCACCTCATCTTGTAAAGCCCGTTTCCAATTTTGTGCAGTAGGAATCTAACAAAATTTAGCTAAGTTTAATAATAATTATATTTCATTTTAGTAATTATACTTAAATATTATTTTTTATTTTTAATAAATATGATGAGTTAAGTAATTGTTTTATTTGCTATCAGCTAAGGGTTCATGGTTTAATTCATAATTTAAGACAATACGAAGCATAGACGATAAGCTCCTATGGTTGATTGAGGTATTATTTTTATAATAGTATTTCAATTCTCTTTGGTAGTCTTATCGGTAAAAATTATACCATCGAATTATGTAGAGCTGTTTATTCTGCTCTACCAAACGCAAAGATCTTGGATTGTCTCTTATGAGGTCCTGAGCGGAATTCTCATCAACTTCTTTCAATTTTTCGTAACATCACCATCTTAATTGTTCTTCAACAGTTCTTTGTGAAAACTTTAACTAGGAAGAGAAAGGCCTGAACATTGACGGTAGAAGATTAACAAATTTGAAATTTGCAGACGACATAGTTTTGTTCTCGGACAACCCCAAGGAGATATGTACAATGCTACATGAGCTTCAGTTAGTGTGTACCAGTGTGGGTCTTAAAATAAACATCTACAAAACAAAATTCATAAGAAACCTAGTACGTAGCGGAAATATCAATATTGGAGACAACGAAGTAGAGCTGGTGGAAAAATACATATACCTTGGACACAAAATAAGGATCACAAGAGCCAACCAAAAATGCGAACTAAGAAAAATAAAAAGAATAAACCTAGCATGGGCAGCCTATGGAAAACTCAAAGATATTTTTAAAAGCGATATACCAATTTCTTTAAAACGTAAAACATATGACCAATTTGTGTTGCCTGTGATAACCTATGGTGCAGAAACTTTTACATTGACAGCTACACCTTCTAAAACGCTGCAAATAGCTCAGAGAAAAATGGAAAGGTCAATGCTGAGTATATCGCTTCGTGACCGAGATAGAAATGAAGATTTAAGACGAAGAACAGGAGTTACCGATGTAATTTCCCGATTTGCCACACTGAAATGGAACTGGGACGGACACGTCGCACGAATCAGTAATGAAAGGTGGACGAGGAGATTGCTTGAGTGGGGACCGAGGTTAGACAAAAGAAGTAGAGGAAGACATACTACTCGTTGGACTGACAATCTCGAGAAAATGTCAAGAAATTGGATGAAAAGTGCTTAAGATAGAGCATAATGGACAAAAATAAGGGAGTCCTATGACCAGCAGTGAACGCAAAAAGCTGGGTGATGATGATGATAAATTCTTCTTCATCGTTAGCTTCCCAGCCTCCAAGATTAACCTTCCTAGGCAGTAAAGCTAAAAAATCCTCTATTGGGCGAGAATGCGACAAGTTTATAGGATTATTGTTTTTGGGAACAAAAGGTATGTAATATTATCGAAACCAGTTTTGGGTTTCTCTTGAGTAATGGCATGATCCTAGGTCCGCGCAAAACATTGCGCACCAGACAACGATTTTGCCTGCAAATTTCGCTCTATATTTGTATCTAAAATTGTCAGGACTAATCACTGCGATACTGTATGCAGTGATTAGTTGTCAGCACAGGAGGCTAAGACGTTGGAAACTCTTAATAAGACGCCAGAGAGGATATCAAAAGCTCGGCGTAGTGATTATCGACGCGGTTTAACCTGGAAGCCTTAGATTTAAGTTTAATATTTATTTGTATTATAATATTAATTGTAGTTTTAGGTTTAATTGTAATAACTGCGGAAGTATTTCACATAAATATAACATGAAATGTAATAAAATGCTGGGTACATTTAGTGGAAAAAGAGTGGGCGCCTTTTAAAAACCAAAAGAACAAACACTGGATATCAGATTAAACTTTAGAACTATTAAGAAGAAGAAGAAAAGTTATATTACAGTATAACATAAAAACAGAAAGTAACACTCAAAAATAGCGAAGCTAAGCAAAAAAATAAAGTGTATGTGCATCAGAGATAAAAATAATTATATAAATAGAACTGTATTATAGACTGTGTGCCAGCCAATTGGAATAAATGAGCTAATAAATAAATGAGGAAGTATTCGAAAAAACGGCCAAACACGTCGATTATTATTTATAGTTGGGCATTTTTTTCCATAAAAACTTTTTATACAAGGTGTATCAGATAAGGGTGGGCAATATCAACTGGCTTATTTTAAATAGAACACCCTGTATAATTAATTGTTAGATTCCTCAGATCATTTTAGAAATTTTTTTAAGACAATGTTCTATACCTATCTTTGACTGTTTCGAAAATATTAAGTAAAATGCAAAAATTGACATTTAGAAAAGAAAATTATTTATTTGTCGAAAGTCGCTACCACTGTCTTAATCTTTCTTGCCCATTTAAGTCTTGGTAATAATAAAGTAAGCAAAAACTATTTAGACATTTCTTTTTATTTATCTGTTAAAAAAACAAAAAATTGTTTACTTTGGTTTAAAACGCCAATGTTTTATTGTTCCATGACAGAAGTAGTTAGCAGTGCTATAGTCGTTTGAATTTCATTAACCGCAAGCCATAAAAATGGTTCATTTAACAGAAATGCACAAAATTACAATTATACAGATAATTGGCTATGGAGATAAGACACGGTCGCAAATGGAAGTAGCTCGTTTATTTCACGAAGCATTTTCTGATTTTCCGCACATATCTCAAGGGACAATTAGCAAACTAGAGAAGCAATTCCACGAGCTGAGCCAAGTTAGGAAGGTAAAAAAATATGCTGCCAATGCAATAAGTAATATAAGGATACCAAATTGGCTATTATGCTTGAGTTTGAGGAACACCCACATACATCTGTTCGAAAAGCAGAACCAGTACTCGATATTAGCTATTCATCGGTTATTCGAATATTACAAGAAAACAAAATGCATCCCTATCAAATAATACACTCAGGAGCTCATGGAAGATGATTTTGACAAGAGAACGTATTTTTGTGAACAAATGATGGCAATGTTAGACAGCAATGTGATCCAATTAGAACATGTTTTGTTTTCTGATGAGTGCACCTTTACTCTTCACGGTCATGCTAATCGACAAAATTGCCGCTATTTGTCCAGGGAAAATCCTCACGGGATGAGAGAAGGCAAGACTAAATACCCTGAGAAGGTTAACGTGTGGGCAGGAATTATTGAAGATCAGATCATAGGTCCCTTTTTCATAGATGGCAAATTGAATGGCGACAATTATTTAGCATTGCTCCAAAATAATGTAGTGCCAACGTTGGCCAACAAATATGATATGGTTTCAACAAGATGGACTACCAAATCCATGTCCGGTAGTACATCAACCAAATATTTCCAAATCGATGGATAGATTTGCGAGGATCGATGGAATGGCCACCACGATCCCCCGATTTGACGCCATTGGACTTTTTATGGGGATATGTGAAAAGTATTGTATACATAACGCTTGCGATTAGATCGATCACATCTGAGATGTTGAGTAACGTTAGAAGAAATTTCTATTCACGGTTAAGGTACTGTCAAGACGTTCGTGGGGAGCATTTTGAACATCTCCTACATTGAAATTATTGTTTAGATTTGTATTATTTAGAAGTTTTTGAATAAGTTGTAGCGACCTTCTGCAAATAGATAATTTTCTTTTCTAAATGTGAATTTTTGCATTTTACTTAATATTTCCGAAACAGTCCAAGATAGGTATAGGATAATGTATTTTAAAAATGTTTAAAATGATCTGAGGAATCTAACAATTAATTAATATACAGGGTGTTCTATTTAAAATCAGCAAGTTGGTATTGGCGACCGTTATCTGATACACCCCGTATAAAAAGTTTTTACGGAAAAAAATGCGAAATTATAAATACTAATCGACGTGTTTGATCGCTTTTTCGAATACTCCCTCATTTATTTATTAGCTAATTTATTCCATTTGGCTGACACACAGTGTATAATATTATAGTACTATATTGTAGCAACATATAAACTGCCATGTTGCTAAAAGTCATGAACTATTTAAAAAAGTTAAATATTTGGCCTGACAGTTCAGGCTGCAACTTCCAAGTCATTTAAGACCATCTTAATTTGGGATAAAAAACCCTTTCATCTACCCTAGCCTTAATACCCCTGATCCATTTAATTTTTGTCATTGTAATGACGAGGCAGCGCCCGTGATAATGTTACAAATCTCATGTATATATCAATTAATAGTATTGTATCTTTAATTCGTGGAAAGCTTCGAAGAACTCAAAAATATAATAATTAACGCAGCAACAGAATCACTTGGAGAGAGGAAAGTAACGAATACGAACATATAAAAAAAGAAAACACCATGGTTTAGAGAGAAAGTGAAGACAAAATGTGAAGAAAAGAAGAAAGCCTTTTTACAATATAGAACACAACAAACACAACAGGCATATAACCACTATAAACGAATCAGAAATGAAACGAATACTTTAGTTAGACAAATAAAAAGGAAACACTGTCAGTGTTTGTTCTTAAAACAGATGGAACACAACTTCTACGGAACACAAAAAGAAATATGGAGAATGATTAGAGGACAAAGAAAAGAGATCAACGAACTAATAGAAACTAAACACATTCAGAAGAAAACACGGGTACTTTCGACTACTATTTCTATTCCTATTTGATACTTTCGATTCCTATTTGATGAAAGTGACCAAAATGAACCACCAACGCCAGAGGTGACGACAAACAAAGAAATAAATATTGAGGAGGACGAGATAAAGTATTAAGGAAATTAAAAAATAGAAAATCACCAGGAAAGGACAGAATACAGAATTCCTCAAGAATGGAGATCAAGTATTCTAATACCTCTCTTCAAAAAGGGAAACCAGTCGGACCCGAAAAATTACAGGGGAATTAATTTAATAACCACAACACTAAAATTACAAACCAAAGTGATAACAAATAAACTGAATGAAATTAGAACACTAAGAAGAACAACAAGGTTTCAGGTCGGAAAGATCATGCACCGACGCTATATTTATAATACAGCAAGTACAAGAGAAATAATTGAAATACAACAAATCAGCATATCTATGTTTCGTGGACCTTCAGAAGATATTTGACCGGGTCAAATTAAAGGACGCTAGCCACTTATTGTACACAAGAGAGATACCTCTAGAAATATTCAAAACGATCAAAAATATTTACCAAACAACACAATAAAAGTAAAAGTGGAAGAAGAACTAACCGACCCTATTGAAGTTGGCAATGGGATAAGACATGAAGATTACCTGAGTTTTCTATTGTTCAACCTGATTATGGATTGAATAATAAAAGAGTAAGAACTAAAAAAAGATACCAAACGGGAGAAAAACAACATAAAATAATCTGCTATGCAGACGACGTAATACTGCTCTCTCAAAGTGAAGACGATTTACAACCAATTTAATATAACCGCCAGAAAATTTTACATGTTAATTTCCCCAAAAAAGATAAACTCCATGGTTACAACAGCAAATTTACTAAGGATTTAAATTAGAGCTGGAAGGTCAGATAATAGAACAAGTGATGGAGTTTAAATATCTAGGCATAATAGTATCTAGCTACGGAAAGCTCGAAACTGAAGTGGAGGATCAAGTGAATAGAGCAAACAGAGCCGCAGGCTGAATGAAACAATATGGTGAAATAAAAATATCGGGAAAGTAATAAAAGTCAGAATTTACAAAACAGTCGTTAGATCAATAATGACACAGAGAGGACAAAAAGGATGTTAGAAACAGCAGAGATGAAAACACTTAGGAAAATTGATGGCAAGACACTATGGGATAGAGCTAGAAGTACAGATATACGACGTAAATGTAAGGTAGAGAACATTAAGAACTGGGTAAGAAACAGAAGAGTAGAATGGAGCGATCATATAAGCCAAATGGCAAAAATAGGATAGTAAAGACGACAAGAGACGGTTCCCCAATAGGAAGACGATCAGTGGGAAGACCATGAAAACTATGAAACGACAACTTACTGAAGGCAAATTGTAAAACAGACAGAGTCATGTCTAAATAAAAATTAGAAGAAGAAAAATTATCCTCCATTGACATTTTACAATTTTCAAATGCAAATATTCATTATGCATATATAAGTATATATTGTTTTGTTTTCAGTTTTTTATTCCTCGAATCTGATATCGCACTCCCACTGAAACTTCAACTATATTTTCATTCTCATGCTCATAAACAATTGTTTTTTGCGATTAACAGTTTTACTTGACGTAATTAATTTAGTGAAGTCAGCGCCGTTTTCTGGCGCCAACATTTATTTATACCTTGGTGTCACGCAAATGTAGGTGTCAAGTATCAGTGGCACTAGCACGAATATGTTAACCGTATCGGATTTCAAAGCAGTCTAACCAATTTAATCAATTTATTAACCAGATTTGTCTTAAATTTACTTAAGATTCAAAGTAATCAGCTAAATTTGCATATTAAAGACCTTTTAAAGACCAGTCTTTTTGAAACTACTGATATATATTATATGCCGGAATAAACACGTGTTTCGTGACAAATAAAGTAGTGTCTTTAGATTTCTTATCTTATTTATTTAAGAATTCTCGGCCAAGTTAGAAATTTTGTGGTGAGGTTTTTGTGGTTAGTTTTAAAAATATAGTTTCTTTGGAATTAATGTAGGTCACAACTTACTAATACCAACCCTTCTAGATACTATGGTATACAAAATTAAATACCGAATAGAACGTAGTTCCAGTCATATAATTATTCAAGAAAATATAATAACACGTTCACGACGGCATTAAATTTGTCAGTAACATTTATTGACGTTACCAGATCCCTGTATCTGGTAACACTGTCTACTGTTCGGACGATACCAGACCTATGGGTCTGGTAAACATATCTATAAATAAATGGTTTCTGTGACTTTGTATTTAAAATTACCTTGAATCTAACACTGCCATCTCATAGTAAACACTCTAATCCATTTCTGGCAGACATAGCACCAGATTCCGATGTCCTGTAAAGTATTTACGGTATATAAAAAATATACTGATACTTATGTGGCAATTTGAAATATTTTACTTTTAAAAAATAAATAAAATGATCAATTTTTATTTGAAGTAATATTAAAGTATACAAAAATATATAATAATTAAAATAGTAATTAATAATTAGATATGTCTATCATTAAAACAAGTTAAGCACAAAGCCGGTTTCTTTTCGCAATTCTCACAAAAAGTGTTTACTTTGGTCACCTTCTTGTCAGCTTTCTTACTTTTCATAGTCTGTCTCAACTTCTTGTAACAATCAACGCAATTTCGTCTACGTTTTCTACCAGGACCTTCTTCTCGTTGCAGACAATGTTTTCGTTTTGATAAGTTGGTTTCAGAAATACACTCATTTTGATTTGAAAGTTGTAATGCTAACTGTTCACGAAATGTTGCATGAAATGAGCATTGGTATCTTTTTTTCGATGTTTGTTTTATTATAAATAATCCAGCTGTTGATTATTGTAGCACCAAAGATTAGTTCGAAGACTACCTTACGATACCACTTAAGATCTTTTCGTAAGGAAGAATAATAAGCTGCCATTTGGTCACTGTAATCTACACCTTTTTTAGCTTTGTTGTAGTCTTGGATAACTTGCGGTTTAAAAATATATTCCACTGGTTCCTCCCTTGGTTTTGATCTCTTTTTCTTGCCCGTAGTGCAGAAGTTTAGGGTATGCTCAGGTTTACTGGATAACATTAATACCGATCTCTTGTCTTGCCAACGGATTACCTTTATATTGTCCTTATTTTTGATGCCAATTATTTCATTTTTCTTTAGTTTCTGTTGAACTATTCCCTTTGGAATACCTTTCTGATTGCTTCTAAGAGTCCCACAATAAAAAGTTTGGCAATCTAATAGATCTTTTGCAAGAGGAATGCCCGAATAAAAGTTATCAGCATATAAAGTTCGTCGGGCATCTAACAAGCTATTCATTAAGGTCAGCACAACTTTCTGAGAATGGCTTTTGTTTATCATATTGTTTTCTTTTCCACAGTAAACCATCACTTTATATGTACATCCACTGACGGTACATAGTTTATATAATTTAACGCCATATTTATGGCGTTTGTTTTTTATATATTGCCGCATACTTAAACGACCACGCCATGGTACCATACTTTCGTCTATGACTACATTTCGTCCTGGAGTCATGATTTTCATAAATCTGTCATTAAGTAAGTCTAAAACATGTCTGATTTTGTATAATTTATCGTTGCTTTCTAGTATACCGTCGTTATTTTGAAAATGTAGATACCGTAGAATTAACAAAAATCTGTCCCTAGTCATAACTGAGGAGATAAACTTATTGTTATAAAGGTCATTTTTGGACCAATATAATCGAATATTAGGGACCTTCACGAATCCCATGCAGATCACGATACTAAAGAGTTTTTTAATTTCTTCTTTATTAGTCGGAACCCACTTACTGTTAGATTTTTGTTTGATACTGTGTACACCAATTTCTTGTTCTGCATATCTATTGGTTTCTTGAACAATTATTTCCAAAATTTCATATGTGACAAATAGACAAAAAATATCCAACGGGCTCATATTTTCACATTGAATATTTATTTTAGAATCTGTAGGATATTCATTAAAATCTAATTTATCTGTTTCCTGAATGTCAGTCCATACATCTTCCTCAGCATCACCTAAAAATAAAGATAATGAGAATCAAATTATAAGATTCATTTTTCTTCTTACCAATTTCTTTTTCCGATTCATAATTATCAGTTTCTATATCACTGGATACTTCTTCGTTCAAATATATGGATTCATTCCCATCAGAATTGTCGCTATCTTCACTAGGAATGTATTCAGGATCTTCATCAGACAAGTTTTCAAATGGATCACTATCAGTTTCACTTTCAGTTTGTATCCAAGCATTTTGGTGCTTGTTTAGCACCATTTTAACCATTTTTTCGCCTCTAGACGACATTTTTATGGATTTTAATAAAAAAACAACAGACTTATACAATGTTTACTATAACACTAATAACCAGATACGGAGTTCTGGTAAATCCCATAGCGTAAAAAAATTCTTTGTGGGACGTTACCAGGTGCTGGCATCTGGTTGTCGGCGCTAGCGCAAGATCTCCAAATTTCAGTGCCGGTTGAACGTAAAGTTTATACCAGACCCATGTATCTGGTAGCGGCGTGAACGTGTTTTGTTTGGAATTAATGTAGGTCACAACTTACTAATACCAACCCTTCTAGATACTATGGTATACAAAATTAAATACCGAATAGAACGTAGTTCCAGTCATATAATTATTCAAGAAAATATAATAACAACTGTAATACGTCTTCGATTTGGCCACGCCTGTCATCCCACACATCTAAATAAATTTCGTCTTCTCGAAAATGATCATTGTCAAAATTGTGGCAAAAAAGGTGATTTAGAACATATTTTTTTCGAATGCCAAAAATATAAAGATGAAACAGATCACATTTAATTCAGCAATTACATGATTTTGATATACACAAGGATGTGGCGAGGAACTTGGACAGCCCATAGCAAAACAGCTGTCCGATTGAGTAGATATCTGCTCAAGAGCTTGCTGTGTAACTCTGAGAACCTCAGCATCTTGTTTATAGGGTAAAGGGAGGACAGATGGACTAGGAGAATAGTCGGTCCGCTATGTATACCTAGCTACGCTTGGCAACAGGGCAAGTCTATTGTAGAAGTGTTATTTTAGATAATTGAAACTGCCACGTGTGATAATTTTATTTTAAATGTGTATTATAGAGTTACAACTACTGCTGTAGTTTGAAGCAGTAGTTGCATTTTAGACAATATGGTCTCATCCATCTGTCCTCCTAATTGAGTACAGATGGACCACTTACGAAAAAGAGAGTTGGACCAGTATGTTTTGCTTTAGTATTATGCCCCATAAATATATTCGCAAAAAAATACACCTAAGGGAGGTAACTGAACTTCTAGGGAGCTAAGTGATGCCAAACAAACAATATGGATAAGATGAATCGATTGGGTTCAAAAAGTTTCTTAGGAAATCTTGTTAAAGCTAAAATCGTTAGCCATTTAAAAAAACTACAAAAAGCAGGTTTGTACCAACCAGAACTAAAGTAAGATTCAATGCCTTTAATTTAGCTCAGCGATTGAGGATTCCAAATAAATTTAATGTAGAAGATAAATTTTTAAACTAATAAATCTAATCCTAAGAGTTACTTATTGTCTACTTTTAGATAAAGCTGGTAAAAAATGGTTAAAACATTTTTTGAAAGTATTTGAAATTACAATTAGAAAAGTTGAGAACACCTTAATTGCACGAGCTTTAGGAATGTCCAAACAAACAGTCGATAACTTATTTTCTGATCTCGAGAGAATTGATGATAAATGATAAAACCAGACATATATACATACTGACGAAACAATTACACTAGACATATATACATACTGACGAAACTGGATACTAGCCGGTCAAGTTCTAGCCGAAAATGGTTCAAAATGAGTTCCTAGCATAAGCCTTGGGAAAAAAAATGACACGATAAGTCTAACAGCTTGCTGCACCGCAAAAGGGATTTTCTTGCCCCCATATTTCATTTTTAAATGCAATAAAAAGGAAAAGTGGCATTATGGTATGCCACTGGGTTCCAAGATTAGGATGTCGGAAAAATCAGCATAAATCGTGCTTTTTTAGGTCACTTAAAATCAACTTTTACGCTGAATGCCGTTTTATGGTACACAGTAATACAGACAGGGTTTTAAAACGCCTTCAGTTTGGTAAACTTTTAGGTCGAGCATGGGAAAACTCAGCAACTGTCCAAAATGCGACCTCTGAATTTAAGTCCAAGAAAATTAATCCGTTTAATCCGATCCCAGAATATGCATTTTAAGACACAGAAGACAGACTCAGAATATTTATTGTTTCATCAGAAACAATAAATTTTTGATTTAGATCAGAATCTTCTTAATCAGATCCCTCTGAAATTAACGCTAAAATAACCTTGTAAAGTAGACTGAACAATTGCTTGTACAGCATCAATTGCTGATAAAGATATAACTCCCGGAAAGGCTCTTAATGAGGTAATACCCGTGCCTGTATTTTTAGAAGCAATAAAGAGAGTTTAGAGAGATTACTGCTAAGTTAAGATAATAAAATGAATAAAGATTCACTGACTAAAAAAGCTCAAATCCTGTAAAAGAAACTAAAGAATAAAAAAAAGCCAAGCGAATCATCACTATCTAAAGAAGATGTTAATTTAAACGAGACAAGTGGTAATGAAGACATAAGTGATGTTGGAAGTGAGTGTGTTGGGTGCAAGAAGGACTATCGCCAAACGTGCAAAAAAGATGACTGGTTACAATATAATTTTTGTAAGCGCTGGTTATATAAGTACTGAAAACCTATTGTTATTAATAAGAGAAAGTCTCGCCTCCACAGTGAATGGGTTTTGGTGTGGCAACCGCTTGAAAAAGGAAAAACCTAAAATGGAATCTAAAAGGCCACATCGGAGAGCGATTTACATCTGGGTAATTTGGACGACAGAATACAATGAATACTGGGGAGGCGTAAACAATTGTAATGTTAATACAAATTTTTATGAGGTTGTCAAAGATAATAAAAAAAGGAAATATATCTGTCAATGAGAAATTGATATTTTTAGAGAATTTTTATTGCCAACTAAACTAATAACAAATGTTTGGTTACTTTGAACCAAGTTTTACAAATGCGAACCAAAAAAGAAACAGAAAATTGCAACGTATAAGACGTGTGATTTAAATTTAAATATAAAAGATACTTAACATGAAGACCTGTTTTAAATGTCACGAAACACATGTTAACTCTGGCACGTATATTAGTAGATTCGTACAAAGTTGTCATTGCAGTATTTTTAAAATGCAAATTTAGCTGATTACTGCGAATCTTAACTTAATTTAAGACAAGTCTGGTTAATAAATTGATTAAATTGGTAAAATTCTACACGAATTAAGCGTTTGTGCTAGTACTATTGATACGTGAATCCCACATTTGCGTGGCGGTAAGATATAAATAAATAGTGTTGCAATGACACGGCGCTAAGGATAAAAATCGGTCTAATATTTTATAAAGTAAAGATTTACTCACCATCTTGTTAATTATAATTTAGTGAACCTTTTAAAGATACTGCTGTTGGGTTTGAATTACATTATATTAAAAATAAAATGCAACCAGTATTGCACAAATATGTTGGTCCAAAATCGAATGTAACAGACATATATTTTGACTCATTTATAATACTTGAATATCTATATCTTTATAAAATATTTAATTTTTATAAATTTTTTATTTTAAATTAAAGTGTCTCGGCAACTATGAGCCATTGACACTGGTACAAAGTTTATTACAATATGTTTCTGTTTACATACACATACAATCTGTTTATATACAAGTTAGGATACATTAACAACATCTTAATATAGTTACACTAAGTAGTAAATGTGACAGTCTTTTAGGAAACGAATTATGGCACTGTATAATATGTTTGTACAACCGAGTAGATCAATTAAATTATTTTGAAAATTGGTAGTAGTCCCTTTGAGGTTTGTAGTGGACACATTCTAGTAATATGTGCTGGACTGTTAAGAACTCATTACAATGATCACAGCGAGGATGGTTTTCAGAAGACATCAGATATCCATGAGTAAGACGAGTGTGACCTATTCTGAGCCTTCTGAAAATAATATTGTTTTTTCTGCTCATTTGAGGCATGGTGATGGAGGTAACAGTTGGTTAAATTGTGCGTAGTTTTGTATTTTGCACGTTTCAGTGTGTTTTCCAAGTGCTTAGTACGTTGTTCTTGATACCGGCCTTTAGGTCTTGATGAATAAATTTTTCCATAAAAATTTTAAAAATGATGTTTCATAATGATTTTGTTTTGACGTTTTGATTTCCAATCCAGAAATCGTTTTCAAGAAATTATTGTGTAAACCTTTCAATTTTTATTAATTAAAACTATGTGACATGACAGTTGACTTATTTCACCTCTATCTAGTAGCCAAATAGGCATATTTTTAGTGAAATTCTGTGAGGTCTTGTACCCTCGAATTGATATCCAATTCTGATCTTGCTGTTATAGTTAATTACAGATAATTTGTACCTGATCTTTCATCAACTAATTAATGTTGATCCTTATTCCTGATTTCTTCTTTCAATAGTAGTAACCAGAGTCTACAACGTTGTATTACTTACTTATTTTTTCGTGTCCAAGCGTGGTAATTTCAAGTGTTCGGCCCAGAATCGGACACAGTTTATTGCCTCGGTGTTGCACGGACCAACTCGACGAAACTGGCACCTTATGTACGTGCGGCCAAGGACAGGACATAAACCACCTGCTCCAGTGCAACCAATGTTCGTTTCCATGCACGCGGACGACCTGTGAAAGGCCAACACCGACAAGTTGGTCTCATCTTGCTCTGTTGGTCTTCACAGCTGCCCCGCCCGATCTTATTTGGTTAAGTATTGTCCATGTTCTCCAGTCGCAGTTTAAACCAGTCGGTGTGCTTTATGGCGCAGGTCATCGTGTGAGCGCACACGATCGTGTTTTGTGCACCGAACACCACATATTTGTCGTCAAATGACTGATTTCAGCCAGCACTCGGTGTACGCCGTGCTTTGTGTTTGTAGGTCTGGTCGGTCGATCCCGGCTGATATCGCTTGTCTAGTTTCGTTGCTTTAAGGCACCCTGTTGCTTTTCGGCATGCTTTATTTAGGGCCACGTCCACTTTCTTAATATGTGCCGATCTACCCCAGACAGGGCAGGAATGCTCGCGAGAAGCTGAGAGCCTTGGCTGTAGTTAGAAGTGTTCTGTCCAGCTTTACTTTGAGGTATATTGGATGCTCCGCGTATTCCAGTTGGTGTCCGTTCCATCTGATCTTAAGCTTTATTTTTGCCTCTCTTGATTTTAAGTGATAAGGGCAGACCTTGGTTTTAGTGGGACTAAGATTTAGGGAATTTTTATCATAGTAAATTGTAAAGTGTTGAAGTGATTCCTCGAGCCTGATTTCGACCCTTTCAAAGGTTCTGTCCTGTACGGACAAAGCAAATTCGTCAGCATGTAGGAAGCGCTCGACAGTTTAAATGATTGGTTGGCCTTTAGTGTAAACGTTAAACATCATTTGTGATAGTACTCCACCTTGCACTAGGCCAGCACTAGATCATTCTTCTGGTTTCACTAGCGTTTCGTGCCTGTACCAAACTTCTGCTCCGTACATAGGTCGTCCTCGCCGGCTACCTTGCGGTTATTGATGCGGTGGTTATCAACGTTTATTTCTTTCAATACAAAAGAGCAAGCAACCACACTTTGAGAGTTAGTTGTTAGCACGGCATCATTTTTTGGTCTTTCCGGACGTGATCTTTGGTTGGGTTTTCCGTTGACTAGTATTTGATGGGCGATTTGGTCTTATGTAACTTGACTACAGGTTGTCACAGCTTTTTTATCACAGTTTAATTTCTTGACAAGGTTTCACGCAATTTTAACCCTCCGTTAGTCACTATTAAAACCAATTAAAGTCACCAATTAAAAAAAATAATTATTGCTATAAAATTCATAGAGATATTTTATAAATATTGTGTATAGGAATGACTGAAAAACATTTTTGAAAATATTTTATTGAAAACCAACAGATACAAAATGAAAAACACTAGTATAACAATATATTGTTATTTGTAATATAAAATTAAATTTAAAAAAAATTCTTCAAATGTTTAAAATGGAAAAACAGTTCGTAATTTTTAGTTAAGAGGAATATTGATTAACTAAAAAAAATAACTGAGGTTTTTAACAAAAATATAAAGTAAGTATTTCACTTGATTTAGTAATTGAGACATTTTATGTTGTAGCGTCATTCAGGCAAAGCTGACATATTCCATGAATATGTTCAAGGCACATGAATTTTTTGCATTTAATGCATGAAAAGCGAGTACACCTGTTCTTTTTGGTAGTACAAAATGCACAACGACCCTTTGTTTGATTTCTATCTGGAATTGCAGAAGCTACATCTGTGATGCCGCAAATTTCGCGGATTCGGCATTTGAGGCTAACTGGTAGATTTGTAGTAGTAACTCGACTTTTTAAATAGGGATGTATAAGCTCATTTGCAAGGTTTCTTAGAAAATCACGTCGTTTCACGTTTTTCTCATTCTTACCGTTTACATTGAAGATAACCATTGAATTAATGCCAGATATATTCAATAAGGTATAGAATATATAACCATTGGCCAACGCTTTGTGCTTCTTGAACAGTTGTAGTTAGCACTGAGCTGGTCTACCATGTCGACTCCTATTTTTGTTGAATTGTATAGGGCGATAATTTCCGGTTTATTTTGATTACCGCTACTATAATTATATACAAACATACTTGAATTTATAGGATACTTTGGTTTTGTGAATTCAAACGGCAATTCTCTTTTATTCTTCCTAATGGTTCCCACTACTGTAATTTTCTTCTCGTATAACTTGTTCACCAACTTGATACTTGTAAACCAATTATCAATTGTTAGATTTCGGCCTGAATCATAAATAGGTCACTAGGTCTGTTACTAACTTGAAAACGTCCTTCAGGTTGTTGGCCAACATATACTTCTAAATTAGCCGTATAAAACATTTTAGCATCGGAGAGTGCAAAAATTTGTATGCAGTACTTGTTCGGTTTTGATGGGATATACTGACGAAATCGACACTTACCCCTAAATCCTGGTAACATCTCATCGATGGTGACATATTCGGAAAGACTGTATCCACTTCTACAATGAGCTACAAAAGTGTCGAAAAAACTTCGTATAGGAGCCAACTTGTCTTCCTTTCGTCGATTGTCACGAGTTGCTTTGTCATCGAATCGCATACACCGAAGGAGGAATTTAAATCGTGGGAGCGACATAGTCAGGCGGAACATTTCTAAACTTGATCCATCAGTGTTCCAAAACTATAATAATCTGGATTCACACGATTACCTTTCAGATGTGCTGCGTAATAAATTAGTCCTATTAGTGCCTGCACTTCTAATATATCAGTGTGTCTAGCATCCCGATCACGAACAAAGTTATTTCTTATTGAGTCTATATATTTGTTCGTATTTTCCACAATCATTTCTAACATAGCGTCATTCACAAAATATTTCCAAATATCACTGGGAGTCTTCAAGTCACGTGTAGGTAATCTTGACATCGGCAAACGTACTACGTAATTTTCTTGTCTTGTTCTAACATTTCTCGGTGGAACAGCCTTTTTCCATCTGGTAACTCCATTTATTATGAATGAATATGAATTAGTTATTATGCTTTCGAGCTCGACTCGACTCCGTACGAACTATTCGACCCGTGCCGACACTAGTCACGAACTTGACCTAAAGCTCGAAGATCAAGCCGAGCTTCTATCTCGAGCTTGGCTCGAAATTTCGAGCCGAGGTCAAGCTTGTCAAAAGCTCGGCTCGGCTCGGCTGGAGTCCATCCCTACCAGAGAAATACCTCTTAGACATCGCTTGCAGATATTCTAAACCATCCAAGTGAATACACCAAAGTTCTACAGTTCCTCTAAGACACTAATCTGTTTAATAAAATTTAATACCTATTGTGTAATTTCTACGAATAAATCAACTGTACCGTGCTAATGGCCTTAGTTGCCGAGGCCCTTCAGCTAAAAAAATTATTACACAAAAAAAGAAGTTGGAATTTTCGATATGATCTGATAGTTAACCAGATGTTTTAAATTAAAAATACACTATTTTATTAAGTAAAAGTTTAATAAACATGAATTTATCTTATTTATTCTAACAAGTGTAAAATATGGTAAACTGCTTCTACAAAAACAGCATATTTAACGTAAAGAGCTCTTTTCCTTCTCTTCTCATAAATTTCTAATTTTTACGAGACGGTATTAAATAATATAAGTAAAAATAAACTTTTTAGTGAACAGAATACGCTATAAATCAATAAAAATGAATATTAATCAAACAATGTAGTTAAAAGCCGTTAAAGTAATTTTATCGTTCTAGCAATAAAACGTTCTACCTCAACCAGTCGCTATCCCATAAATAAGGCCGGAAACAATCTGGCGCCAGCCTCGAAAAATTTAATTGAACGTCTATCGAAATTAAATTGTGTGGACAGATTCCTTTATTTCGGAAGTAAAAGAAGAGGAACGGGACAATAATTTTACGCGAGACACACCATTTCTTCGGACGGGCTGTTCTAATTTAAATTGACAGGATGGCTTTCTTATCTTTCGCTTTGGCACTTCGAAACATGCAACGCCTTTGCCGAGTTGATTAATAAAGTTTAATTTGGTTCATTAAGTTTTGCTTGAGTATAACATAGTGCTGTGACTTACGAAAATATCTGCAATTTGTTAGCGAACTTATGTTACATAGAAAGCTTTAATTTGATCTGTCAACATACTAACGTTTCTCATTATTATATAAATAAGGACAATAAATCTGACTTAATATTCACAATCAATATTGATACAAGACAAAACGTGCTTTTCCATATAGCTTCATTAAATCCGATTAAATAATGTTTTAAAATATCGTGAGTTGGTCTAATTTTATTATTTTTAATTTATAATTTTTAAATTTATCGTTAAATATTGGTCCCAAAAAACTTTTCGGAAGATTATTCTTCAAAAGGAAGAAAAAAAAACAAATAATATTGTAGTAACATAACCATTAGACAAGTATAGAGTGCGTTTGTTTTTCAATTAGATATTGTATTATATGTAAGTGGTAAATACGGAAACATTGACGAGATTATTTTCAAATCTATACTTTCATCGTTTTTCGTCATCCGATATAGAAAATAGCCAAATTCAGCAAAACATAGCAAATGAATACCAAAAATTCACAATAGCTAAAACATTATTTTCTACAGGAAAGTAGAAGGGTTTGAGGCCAATAAATCAGAGCCAGGTTCTCTTATTTTCTCTTGCGAGACTCGCATGAACAGAATTACATTATATTTCTAAAATTATAGCATTATAGACTGACAGTACAAATAACTGAGGACGGCAGCGATAAAGAAAAAATGCAGAAAAGGATAATGCTTGCTAGCAAAGTATATTTCTCCCTGTTTCAGGTGTTCAGATCCAAATACATCAATAGAGAAATAAAGTTCAAAATATATAGAATCACCATACGACCAATAGCAAAATATAACGTAGAAACATGGAAACATGACAGAAAAGACAATAAACCTTCTAAATACTTTTGAAAGAACAAATGAAAGAATATTACAAATAAACCTTAATAACAAATTATGCCAAATTACAAAGATTGAGCTTAGAACCTTGTAAGAATGGATAATAACAGAACACCTATTAGAACGCTTGGTGGAACTATGGTGGGACGTCGTGTCGTCCAGTAGGAAGACCAAGGAAGGGGTGGATAGACCAAGTTAGTACCAATGCTAAACAGATATTAAGGGTAAATAACTGGAGGAGAACAGCCAAGGAAAGAGATGCTTGGAGGTAGATGCTGGAAACGGTCAGGGCTCGACTTGGGCTGAAGCACCATAAGAGAGAGAGAGAGAGGAAAAAGACAATTATGAATCTACAAGACACAGAAAATGAGCTGAGAAAAACAGAAGTAGAGCTGTTAAAAAGATGGGAGCGAAAAGTGCTAGGATCGATTATTTATAGAGGTATTAATACAGAAATTGGAAGGACAACAAAACAAATAAAGAAATAAAAATTACGCATAATGAGCCAAAAAAAACCTTTATGAAGTCTCAAAGAGTAAGCCGGTTGGAGAACACAAAGCTTATTGGGAACGACAGAATGCTATAATGAGTAGTTTTAAATACATAAAAAACCGATACAGAAAAAAAAAGACCATGGAAAACATGCAGTGTTAATATAAAATATTTAAAATTGATAGGAGTAAAGGAATGGAAGAAACACATACAATATAGAAGATGCAAAGCTCTAGAACTTCACAGCCTGTTGATCGAAATCAATAAAGTCAAAAGTACTTGTTGGTAAAATACAGAAGTTATGTCAAAAAAATTTTTTTTTAATGTTTTAATTATGTTACAGTAAAAGCCTAATTCGTTTATTTACATTGTTGAGTATTTCATAATAGAAGAAGCACACAAAAAAAGTTACGCAGTATTTTAAAAATTAAAAAATATCAATTCAAATGATATTTCATAAAAAACCTTTCGAGTGAATTTAATTAAGTGGGAACTGTAAGCCATAATGCCTTCATAACTTCCGATTTTCTATACAACGTTTAAACCAAATACGAAAATGCATACAGCGTAATTAACCTGAAAAGCTGGCCTTCATAATTAGGATTAAAATAACAATGGAAATATTACCAATATGTGGAACGTATTTTCACCGGGTTAATAGTGTGGAATTTTGCATCGAGCTATAATTTTAAAAACTGTTTTTAAGGATTTAAAAAAATTTCAAGAATTAAAGCGGTTTAAACAAAAATAAAATTAATAAAAACATTCGATTCCGGAAAATTATTGACTAAAGTATTTTATGATAAAATAGGATAGAAGACCGTAAATACTATACTACATTTGAAAATGATTCATAGCACAAATTTTATTGCACGAGAGATAAAACCCAAAATAACATCATAAAACAGTGACAGAGGTTTTCTAAAATAAAATATTCAACATTCTTCTGAAAATGATTGGGTTTTACTTAAAATTTTTAAACATACCGATTTATTATAGTTTATTCGTCTTCCGGGTTTGGACCGTGTCATTTGTGAGTGACCCAAAAGTGGGTTCATCTCGACGTTTCGCTACAATTGTATGTAGCTTCTTCAGGAGAACAAAAAAGAAAAAGAAACAAAAGACAGGAAGATGGGTAGTTAGCAACGGTAACTCAGTTACTCAACGCAACCAGAGGCGAATACTAACTACCAAGACGGGCATTTGGTCACAGTAACTCAACTAATCAACGCAGCCAGAGGTGAAAACCAAATGCCAGGACAGGGATTCACGTCCAACAGCTCAGAACACTAACGCGTCGAGAGGCAGGGAGTGAATCCGACGATTACTCAGCTGCCGCTCTATTTATAGTCGCGGTGACCTGTCGTGTCGGGACGTATCGGCACACTCCGTGGCGCGAACGTCAAGAAGCGCGCGCTGGCCAATCATGTGGCTGCATTGTGGTAGCGGGACCGGACGGCGGCTCTAGACTGGGATTCCAGATGGGAGACAAGTAGTATCCTTCCTCTCGATTGATATTATGTGGATTTTTTCGGATCTCTAGAGATTCGCGGATTTTCCTGGAATAAAAGAAGGGGCTCTTAGAAATAATATGGGTTTTTTCGAACAATATGGAATGACCGGTTTCTTGGCAGTGTTCTGCAACTGCAGAATGGGAGAAAAGACCTGATCGAATGCATCTTTGATGCTCTTGAATCCGAGTTTTGACGGAACGACCAGTTTCACCAATATACACTTGTCCACATGAACAAGGAATAGAATAGACACCACAGGAAGATAGGGGCGGTAATGGGTCCTTAGGAGAGGGTAGATATTGTGAGATTTTCTTGGGTGGTCGAAAAGTAGTCCTGATACCTTCTTTGCGAAGAATTTTGCCAATCCTATCAGTGACACTTCGAATATACGGAAGAAAAGCCACAGGAGTATTACCCGAAGATTCTGAATTTGTCGTCCTAGGGTGTAAAGGGGGATGTAGATGTCGGTGTGTAATATTTTGAATTGTGGACTTGGAGTAACCGTTGGCGACAAGGGTTTTTTGCAGATGGCCAAGTTCTTCTCTAAGGTTGTCAGGTTCAGAAATCGAAATGGCCCGATGGATGAGAGAGTTGATCACAGAATTCTTTTGGGCAGGATGGTGGTGTGATGAAGCATGTAGGTAACGATTCGTGTGAGTCTTTTTTCTATAAACAGAGTGACCCAATCGGCCATTGGGCTTGGAGGTGACTAATACATCGAGAAAGGGAAGGGACCGATTATTTTCTACTTCCATTGTGAATTTTATACTGGGATGTTTTGAGTTAAGATGATCTAGGAAGGGAGAAAGGGTATGTTGACCATGAGGCCAGATGATAAATGTATCATCAACGTAGCGGAACCAGACTTTTGGTTTTAAGGGGTAAGATTCTAGGGCTAAAGACTCAAAAGCTTCCATGAAAATGTCAGCAATGACAGGGGAAAGGGGAGAACCCATTGGTGTTCCAGATATTTGTTTGTAGAAATTGCCTCTAAAAGAAAAATATGTTGAAAGGAGGCATTTTTCCGCAAGATCTGTTAAAACCAAAGACTTGTTATCATTGGTCAAGTGATCTCGCAGAACAACTAGAGAGTCATGTATGGGGATATTGGTAAATAGGGATGATACATCGAAACTGACGAGAATGTCTTGGGGATCGACCGTGAGGGAGGAGATTAAGGTGATGAAATGTGTGGAATTTCGGACATAAGAAGAGGTACGACCAGTATAGGTCTTAAACTGATTCGACAAGTACTTTGCGAGTTTGTAGGTAGGAGAGTTAATCGTAGTCACAATGGGACGAAGAGGTACGTTGTCTTTATGGATTTTGGGAAGACCGTAAATTCTGGGGCAGATGGAGTTTTTCGGAACTATGGACTTCTTAACATCATCGGAAAGATCGGATTGTTTGATGGCATGGAAAATTTCGCGTTCGACTCTAGGAGTGGGGTCTCGAGAAATTGTGTTATAACAGGATGTATCCCTAAGTAAGTCGTTTACTTTCTCTATGTAGGAAGGAGTATCCAGGATGACTGTGGCATTACCTTTGTCTGCAGGAAGGATTATTATCTCAGAAAGAGAACGGAGATTTTTGAGAGCTATGAATTCCTCACGAGATATATTGGAAGTAGGGATTTTGGCTGTATCAAGACATTTAGCGACGTCAAAGCGGATACGGTCGGCTGGAATTTTGGGAATTGTGCGGAGTGCCGCTTCCACATTTGAAACTATTTCTTCGGTAGGAATTCTGGAAGGAGTGATAGCAAAATTAAGACCTTTAGATAGAAGACTGCTTTCTGAACTTGTTAATTGGTAAGAAGAAAGATTAACGACGGTGTTAGTAAGAGGTGAAAGAGAAGTAGAAGTGGTGGAATGTGATTTTTTCTTAGATACAAGGGATTGGAATTTCTTTTTGTGAGTTTCGTTGCTTAGAAGAAGGATTTTATCGGCTTGATGATAGAAAATGTGGTCTAAAAGTGACCAATCATCGACACTAAGAATACTGGAGAGTTCAAGATGCAGCTTAAAAAGTTTTTGGGATTGAAAATTAAGGGTTTTTCGAATATGTTGAATCCGTTCACGAAGTAGAGATAGGCTGGCTCGATGTAGAATTAGGGAAGAAGATGAAGAGGAAATGTGATGTTTTAGAACAAGAAAATTGGGATTCCAAGGGATTGGGAAGAAAATTTCCAATTTTCTTGTTCTAAAACATCACATTTTCTCTTCATCTTCTTCCCGAGTTCTACATCGAGCCAGCCTATCTCTACTTCGTGAACGGATTCAACATATTCGAAAAACCCTTAATTTTCAATCCCAAAAACTTTTTAAGCTGCATTTTGAACTCTCCAGTATTCTTAGTGTCGATGATTGGTCACTTTTAGACCACATTTCCTATCATCAAGCCGATAAAATCCTTCTTCTAAGCAACGAAACTCACAAAAAGAAATTCCAATCCCTTGTATCTAAGAAAAAATCACATTCCACCACTTCTACTTCTCTTTCACCTCTTACTAACACCGTCGTTAATCTTTCTTCTTACCAATTAACAAGTTCAGAAAGCAGTCTTCTATCTAAAGGTCTTAATTTTGCTATCACTCCTTCCAGAATTCCTACCGAAGAAATAGTTTCAAATGTGGAAGCGGCACTCCGCACAATTCCCAAAATTCCAGCCGACCGTATCCGCTTTGACGTCGCTAAATGTCTTGATACAGCCAAAATCCCTACTTCCAATATATCTCGTGAGGAATTCATAGCTCTCAAAAATCTCCGTTCTCTTTCTGAGATAATAATCCTTCCTGCAGACAAAGGTAATGCCACAGTCATCCTGGATACTCCTTCCTACATAGAGAAAGTAAACGACTTACTTAGGGATACATCCTGTTATAATACAATTTCTCGAGACCCCACTCCTAGAGTCGAACGCGAAATTTTCCATGCCATCAAACAATCCGATCTTTCCGATGATGTTAAGAAGTCCATAGTTCCGAAAAACTCCATCTGCCCCAGAATTTACGGTCTTCCCAAAATCCATAAAGACAACGTACCTCTTCGTCCCATTGTGACTACGATTAACTCTCCTACCTACAAACTCGCAAAGTACTTGTCGAATCAGTTTAAGACCTATACTGGTCGTACCTCTTCTTATGTCCGAAATTCCACACATTTCATCACCTTAATCTCCTCCCTCACGGTCGATCCCCAAGACATTCTCGTCAGTTTCGATATATCATCCCTATTTACCAATATCCCCATACATGACTCTCTAGTTGTTCTGCGAGATCACTTGACCAATGATAACAAGTCTTTGGTTTTGGCAGATCTTGCGGAAAAATGCCTCCTTTCAACATATTTTTCTTTTAGAGGCAATTTCTACAAACAAATATCTGGAACACCAATGGGTTCTCCCCTTTCCCCTGTCATTGCTGACATTTTCATGGAAGCTTTTGAGTCTTTAGCCCTAGAATCTTACCCCTTAAAACCAAAAGTCTGGTTCCGCTACGTTGATGATACATTTATCATCTGGCCTCATGGTCAACATACCCTTTCTCCCTTCCTAGATCATCTTAACTCACAACATCCCAGTATAAAATTCACAATGGAAGTAGAAAATAATCGGTCCCTTCCCTTTCTCGATGTATTAGTCACCTCCAAGCCCAATGGCCGATTGGGTCACTCTGTTTATAGAAAAAAGACTCACACGAATCGTTACCTACATGCTTCATCACACCACCATCCTGCCCAAAAGAATTCTGTGATCAACTCTCTCATCCATCGGGCCATTTCGATTTCTGAACCTGACAACCTTAGAGAAGAACTTGGCCATCTGCAAAAAACCCTTGTCGCCAACGGTTACTCCAAGTCCACAATTCAAAATATTACACACCGACATCTACATCCCCCTTTACACCCTAGGACGACAAATTCAGAATCTTCGGGTAATACTCCTGTGGCTTTTCTTCCGTATATTCGAAGTGTCACTGATAGGATTGGCAAAATTCTTCGCAAAGAAGGTATCAGGACTACTTTTCGACCACCCAAGAAAATCTCACAATATCTACCCTCTCCTAAGGACCCATTACCGCCCCTATCTTCCTGTGGTGTCTATTCTATTCCTTGTTCATGTGGACAAGTGTATATTGGTGAAACTGGTCGTTCCGTCAAAACTCGGATTCAAGAGCATCAAAGATGCATTCGATCAGGTCTTTTCTCCCATTCTGCAGTTGCAGAACACTGCCAAGAAACCGGTCATTCCATATTGTTCGAAAAAACCCATATTATTTCTAAGAGCCCCTTCTTTTATTCCAGGAAAATCCGCGAATCTCTAGAGATCCGAAAAAATCCACATAATATCAATCGAGAGGAAGGATACTACTTGTCTCCCATCTGGAATCCCAGTCTAGAGCCGCCGTCCGGTCCCGCTACCACAATGCAGCCACATGATTGGCCAGCGCGCGCTTCTTGACGTTCGCGCCACGGAGTGTGCCGATACGTCCCGACACGACAGGTCACCGCGACTATAAATAGAGCGGCAGCGGAGTAATCGTCGGATTCACTCCCTGCCTCTCGACGCGTTTGTGTTCTGAGCTGTTGGACGTGAATCCCTGTCCTGGCATTTGGTTTTCACCTCTGGCTGCGTTGAGTAGTTGAGTTACTGTGACCAAATGCCCATCTTGGTAGTTAGTATTCGCCTCTGGTTGCGTTGAGTAACTGAGTTACCGTTGCTAACTACCCATCTTCCTGTCTTTTGTTTCTTTTTCTTTTTTGTTCTCCTGAAGAAGCTACATACAATTGTAGCGAAACGTCGAGATGAACCCACTTTTGGGTCACTCACAAATGACACGGTCCAAACCCGGAAGACGAATAAACTATAATTCTGACTCTGGCCGTGGAAGCCTACGATTTCATACCGATTTATATCAACTCTTGTCTTAAATCTTTTAGTTATTTTAATCAACAAATGATATAAGTAAGTATGTAATCTCTACAGGTACAAAATATTTACAAATTCCAAAAAGTAGAGGGTCAATTTATAAGGTCTCAACACTCTTAGAAAGGATTAAAATTTCCAAGCAGCAGAACGTGTTTTGCAGATTGTGAGTATAAAAATAATTAAGATAATGAATGGAAGGTAAATATTTATAAAGAAATCAATTTAAATTTAAATAATAAGACATTTTAAGATATTTCGAACTAGAAATAGTTTATTAATACAGTAGACTCCCTCTATAACCAGAACTGAAATGGCAGACTAATTACCTCGTTATAAGCCGATCTCGTTATATCAGACAACAATAATACTGTGAATATATATGAATATGTAGTTTTCTAAAACAATAATTTCCTATAGCGAAGCCATTCGGATCAATATAAGATGCTAATAAATATTGTTTGAATGGCATTGTTGAAAAAAAGTTATTTACTTTTATTGTCAATGAAACACGTTAAAACAAAAAAGAGTTGTTTATTTTTATTGTCAATGATATACGTTAAAACAAAAAATCTGTACCTACATTTTTTTCCAACTACATAATGTATAAGGCGTATTTTCAAGAAAAATAATAAACTATTGCTTCTGCAATTGGAAGAAGTCTGTCATTTTTGACTGCTTTAAATTGTCAGTATCATTGTACCTATCAAATTTTCTAAAGATGTGAAACAGTTGTATTTATTGTAAAGAAGTTTATTGCAGGCGGCAGTTAAGTTTATTGCGGTGCAGTTAAAATGTGTATTTATTCATGACCACGGCTGGGTCAAAACCGTAAAAAAACACGTTTTTCGATCTTATTTTCTCTCGTTATAACCAAATTTGCCTCGCTATAGAGGATTATAGTTCAATAGAAATTTCACGGGACATCTAATGTACCTCGTTATAAGCGAAACCTCGTAATAACCGTGTTCGTTATAGAGGGAGTTTATTTATATCCTTGCTTGTATATAACATATAACTTTTAATAGTATAAAGGATTTGTGTTTACAGAGTTTTCAGAAATAAAATACGAAGAAACGTAAAACTAAGAAAAAATCAAGAATATTCCAGTTAATACAATCGCATTAGTGGGACTAAATAGTTAAGGACTAAAAATAACAGGTAGAAAACTAAGTAAAACGAGATGGACGCGTTAGTGATACAGCAGAATAGTGAAAGATCTCCTCAGGAAAAGTAGCCTTTGAAGGGTTGACTTACAACGACAAAGGTAATAACATCGTCATTCTCATCTCTTCTAATTATTTAGACAAAACGTTCAAACTTCTTAATTCCACAGAATACAAACGCGACAAAAAAGATCCCACCACCTATCTTAAAAATCGACGAAAGTATACTCTATCTCCAGACATCAAAAAGTCTCTTATATCCAGAGAAATTCCGTCCCGAATTCCAAGAATATACGGCCTTCTAAAAATCCATAAGACCAATGTCCCCCTAAGACTCATCGTCAGTGCATACTTCAGATACTACAGATCTAATGAAAAATATTTATATTTCATCCTCAGATATACTAGTTAATTTTGACATTGTTTCTTTATTCACCAACATTCCTTTCGATGACACCATTTCCATCTTGGACTCTAAACATACGAGTCTCTACGATACAAGGTATCATAGGGCACTATATATAAAAATAGATTTACCATAAGACAAATTTTGATTTATTGACTTAAAGAAGGCCTCTGGCTGAATACAAAAAAAAACAACTAATCGAATCCTAACATGCGACATAGCAAATAAAGGAAGATGATATAACGAATATATTCAGATACAAAAACAAACAAGGCGACTACCAAAAGGGCACTACACATTATTTTCATGAATAATGAACGTATAGCAACATACGAGATATCATAGGGCACTATTTTCACTACTCACTACACGTTGTCCAGTCTCGTCAGATCCGTTAAAGACCAAATCTCCAACATAGACCATGGTGTCTACGAGATACCTTGTTCCAGTTGCTCACATACATACATAGGACAGACAAACCGACGAATCCATAAGCGTATTTACGAATACTCTATATATCTAAAACATTTTGTGACGCTACCCGTGACGATGCCACCTTGTGGCGCTACTTCCGTGACGACGCCATCTTGTGGCGCTAGTTCAGTGACGCTCGCCTTAGCATTTTACTATAGAGAAACAAGTAATACAACGCAGGTATAGAATAGAAGCTTCGCTTCAAAAATTGACTTGTGTCGGAATTTGCACTCAAAGTCGCCTTCTTGAAAAAATTGATTAATTTCATAGCTTTACTTCTCACGGTATATAAGTCTTTCTCTGATATTATCTTAGATTTTTTCCAGAATTTTTAAATTCTGTTGGTCACACAGCATATGCTGTACAGTTACAAGATCTAGTTTTTTGCTACTTGTCCTAGGTGATGATTTGTTCAATGCGTGTAGCATCTACACCTGCAACTTTCTTTTTTTTTTATCTTCTTCATAATATCACAACATTCATTAACAGTTAATGGTGTTCCTAGTTGGTTTATACCCTGATTTACAACAAGATAACTGCAAGAAAATAATGTGAAGTAACAAAATAAAAAATGAGGAAATAACACAGAAAACATCGATAAATATTTATAAAAAAGAAAGACTGAAGTGCGCACATGTAAAACAAACCAGTCACAGCAGATGAAAAGAAAACAAAATGAAGCTTCAAGGCTAAAGAGAGTAGCAGTCGATCTAAAAGATTAGGTATTAACTAAAGTAATAGTTAAAGCCATGTTAAAACGAGAAATAAAGGAGGGGGAATGGAACGATAGAGGATGGACTTCGTCTAGCGAGGGTGGCAGTGATTTGTAATAGCATTGAATATATTGTGGAGTCTAGTATTGTATTATTTAATATTATATTTAATCACCTAACGGCTTTTTTACTTTTATTTCTAATATGATTTTGACTTTCATTATTATGCTACGCCCCTGATGCATCTAATATACATTCTTCTTAAAGCATATTTATGCTTTGTTTTTTATCTTTATTGGTATTGGCAGTATCATATATATATATATATATATATATATATATATATATATATATATATATATATATATATATATATATATATATATATACTCAGGGATTCTACAGTATTCACTGCCTTCCCTAGGTCAACCGTTTCCATCTCTCTCTGTTGTCCCATTCTCCATCGTTTAGGCCCCTATTACTCATGGCGTCATATACTTCGTTCCTTCAGGATTTTCGGGGTCGTCCTCGTTTCCTCCTTCCTATGGGGCTCCATTCGGTTATCCATCTGCTGTCGCTAGTTCTTCTTACATGTCCATACCACTTTAGTCTTTTTTGTTCTATATAAATATGTTAGTATGTCTGTTTCTATTGATGTTCTTTGCTTTATTTCGTCATTACTTCTCCTATCCATTCTTGTTATTCTGCAGCATCTTCGCAGGCTTTCCATCTCTGTTGCTACTATCTTACTGCTGTTTTTCTTGTTTATGGTCCAATTTTCAGCCCCATATGTCATAATACTTCGCACTAATGTTTTATAAATCTGTGTTTTTGTCTTCATGTTTAGGTGTCTATCCCACCATACTGAGTGTCTATCAACCATACCGAAATATTTCTTATCAATCTTGTGTGTTAAGTATTTTATTATTAATGAATCATCAACGATAAGTAGCGTAGAAAAGCTGACTTGTCTTTTACAAATCCGTCAACATTATGTTTAACAACTGACAATATACATACAATAATATTTACTTCCCAATATACTTCTATTTATGTTTTTTAACCGTGACCTTATCCTTTCTTGCATCGTTAACTATAAACATGTTAAAGACAAGAGAAGCGTCGGTCGACCACCTACAAGATGGACTGACGATTTAAGAAGACTCAATAAAAACTGGATGAGAGCGGCGCAAGATAGACGGGGTTGGAAACATTAGGAAGAGGCCTATGTTCAGCAGTGGACTCTTGAGGCTGGATGATGATGATGATGAAACATGTTAAAATGTTGTTAAGAAATTTAAATTATTTACTGTTAAGACATATATACTCTTTATTTTATGAATATATTAATACACGGATAGTTTTTTTTATTCTTCTTTGCTGTTATCCATTGTTATAATATTGCGTTATTTTGAGTTAGAAATCAGTATTTAAAAAAAAAATATTTTTTTCTAAAATCACAATTAAGGTTTTTCTCTGTGAATAAAAACGAAAAGTTTACGCTAAAGACTGAAAAACTGTCACTCTATTGCTCGTTTTGTTTGCTTATAGTTGTAATCAAAAATTGTGAATACATACAGTTGTATGCAGTAATGCAAAGTTTGCAAATTTTATGCGGTAATTATAACAGTTTATTTATAAATAGTTAAGTGACAATTACATGAAATACCAGTAAGTGAACACATCATAATATTAGTTTTTATTAATATAACGTGATCAACCAGTTTTTGGTTGATTTGCAATTTAACAAGTATCAATAAGATACAACTCAAGAAACATTATTCTAGTTTTATTATCTGTTTGATTACTAGTCAGGTCAGTATTATTTTTAAACACATGTCCCGTGTTAAAATCAAAAATGGAATCTAATATTCAGAGTCTCTCTAACACACCACATGTATCGCAATTACAGACAAATACTAATAAAACCTATTCATGCGACTGCAAGGTTACTTAATTCCTTTGGTTAACCTAATTGATCTCAAAAATAATAAATTTTCCTCCCTACTATTCAATAATGGAATTTGCACGTACCTAGTAAACAAACAAATCGTGGACAAATGCATGCAAAACCATGGACAAATAGAAATCCAGAACAATATTGTACAAGCTAGAAGACTAATTTCACCAGCGGAACGTATTGTTTTTTCAAACGTATGTCCAACAATACCAAAAAGTCTGTTAGTTGATTATCTACAAAGTATTGGACTTAATATGATCTCTCCTGTCACTTTTCTAAAAATCAGAAAGTTTCAGAAGACAAATATACGTCAGTCCTTATAATATCTCCTTTCCCGACTTATTCACCTTAGACTTCGATAATACAACATATCGAATATTCTTATCTCAAAAAACTATGGCCTGTTATAACTGCAAAAAGTCTGGAGATATCACCACCAACTGTCCCGATAAACTGGAATCAACTGCAAATTTGATTGATTCTAATAACAGTCACCCTATTACTCGTTCCTCCCTTAACATCATGCCTCAACCTGCAGCAACATCCATATCAAACGAACAAATTTCCGTCCAAGAAAAATCAGCAAATAATCTGAGCCATACTAACATTGCTAATGGTCAAAAAGAAGTTAACACCATGAAAAGCTGTAAAGTAATTAATATCGATCTTCGGCCGAAACGTAGTACGAATAATGTTATTACGTCTTCAGATACAACTCATACAGAAAAATCATTTGCTGTACCTACATACATCCAAACCTAGAGTTAAGAAGGTTAAAAGCAACGAGGAGCATACATGCATAAAATCAACAAAATTATATAACCTTGAGCTTGCCAAAGATTTTATCCAAAATCATTTACCCACATTTGTTCTCAATTTTGACGAATTAAATCTACTTCTAAGCAATGTTATCGGCGTGCAAGATCCTTCTAACATAATTCAAGAGTTTACTTCTGACCTGGGATTAGTTCATATGCTAACTAAAGTTCATCCGCAATTAAAAGATAGATCAACCAAACGTTATATCACCTTCTTAAGAAAGAAAATCCTCCGATACTTGGGCAACCACATCTCTGAATCCGACGGCGAATCATCTCGAGTCAGTTCTGAATTCTCTACCGAAATAATATGTCTCCAAGAAACAAATGTAAACCCCCAAAAAACTATAATTCCAAATATATTAACATTTTTAGAAAAGATAGATATAGTGAAAATAATTTCTCTTCGGGTGGAGTTATGAAACTTGTCAACAAATCTTTGTTGCAAATGTTTTTCCTGGCAATAGTAACATTGAAGCTATAGTTATAGAGATTACCGCTCCCGTTCCAATTTTTATATGTAACATTTACCTTCCATCTAGTTCCTTAGCTACATATAAAGATTTAAAAATAATGGGTCACCTACAAGATTTAACATCTGCACTGGAGAATCCTCCGTGATAGATTTAAGCTTGTGTGATCTAGGTCTACCTCCACGTCTCATTGAGACTGTTCTCGAGTATACTTATGGTAGTGACCATCACCCTATTACCATAGAGAATCTCTCAGGTTAGCCTTGCCCAATATCTTTCTTTCCCACATGGAATATAAATTCGGCTAAGTGGATCGATTTTAAAAATTATATAAATAATGCTCTGAAGAGTCTCATACTGAATGATAATATAAACGATTCTGTAGGAACTTTTAATAGTGTCATCTTACAGAGTGCGGAGCTCTTCATGGGCAAAACAAAGCCCATTAAAAATCATGTTCCTTTGCCTTGGTGAAATTCGGAGTAACGAAGCAGTACGTGCCAGCAAAACAGCTTTTAATAGATTTAAGAAACATAAAACACTCAAAAATAAAATTAACTACAAAAAAATGAAGGCTAGAGCTCAACGTTTAATGAATTTAACAAAAAAATTCAGTTGGGCCCAATATGTCTCTAGCATTAACAGCTCCACTCCTGTAAGAGAAGTGTGAAAGAAAATAAGTAAAATTTCTGATATAAAGGAGTCATCCCCAATATCTAGTTTTAAAATAGTTAATCAAATTGTCAGTTCTTCTCTTGAAATTGTTAACACATTAACTAAAACTACAGAGAAATATATTCCAATGAAAATTTTGAACCTGTATTTCTGGGCTGGGAACGTAAACTAGAGGCCGAAAGGTCTAACCTGTCTTTAGAAAACTACAACATTCCATTAAACGCCCCTCTCACGTTACAAGAACTAAACCACTCACTAAACGATCTAAAAGAAACAAGTCATGGGCCTGACGATATCCCAACTATTTTCTTAAAACACCTACTCACATCTGCTAAAATTTACATGCTTCAATTATTTAACTTCATCTGGCAGCGATACCAGTATCCATCTGTTTGGTCAAAATCTATCATTCTCCCATTTCTCAAAAGCCAAAAATCTCGTCTAGACCCCGATTCCTATAGACCGATAAACCTAACTTGTGCAATAGGCAAGCTTCTAGAAACAATTACTAACTCAAGGCTGACTTGGCAGCTAGAAAATTTGAACTTAGTTATGAATGAACAAAATGGTTTTCGACAAAACCGATCCGGGATAGACAACATATCAGACCTGGAAAGTGATATTCATAAATATCTGGCAACAAAACAGCATTGTATCGTAGTATTTTTTGACTTAAGAAAAACATTTATTACATGTTGGAGATTCAACATTTTAAAAAAGTTACAGTCATGGAACATTTGTGAAAATTGCCTTCATTTTATTAAGAACTTTTCAGAAAACAGATCTTTTCGTGTAAGAGTTAACAAGTACTATTCCGAAAAGCAGGAGGAAAAAACGGTATTCCTCAAGGCTCAATTATTAGTCCTACACTTTTCTTAATTGCTATTAATCACATAATTGAAAACCTTAAAAGACCTTTAAAAGCACGTTTATATACAGATGACTTAGTGGTTTATGCAAAAGGCAAAGATATTAATTTAACTTCAACAATTTTGCAAAGTTTCTTACAAAAACTCGAAAAGTGGTCTCGTGATACTGGTTTTCAATTCTCAGTTACAAAAGCCGTTGGTATGGTATTTTCAAAAAAGAACTTCTTAAATAATTCCAATCTCAAGTTTTTCAATACATCGCTATACCTCAAATCTTGTGTAAAATTCTTAGGTATGATTATGGATCACTCGCTTACGCCTTTGCTTCCTCAATATTGTAAAAACAGCTAGACACTATTCCCAACACACCACTTAGACTCTTGGCCCATTTCGAATTCGAACGTCACCGGTGAAAAGTTTGTATTCTAAAAGTGGGGAGCCTTCATTATATCACCACCAAATTTCCTTAACACTATCTTACGCAACGTCAATAACCTCTATTTAATAATAGGTTCACTAATAAATATATAAATCTTTTACCATTAGCACCAAACATCAGGTTTACTATGAGCGAGTACGGTGTTACCTGAGATGTCTTAATATCGAATTCACAAATACTTTTCCAATCAATATTAAAAGCTCCTTACCTTGGATAATTAATACCCCAAATATAAATACTGGTCTAACCCAATATGACAAATATATTAATAGTCATGCAGAAATTAAGAATAATCTAAATCGAATTCTCCGTCAGCATTACGAATATTGCTATAAAATCTTTACAGATGCATCTCAGTGTAATAAAGGAGTAAGTGCTGCATTCCTTACTCCAAGCGATACATATCAAATCATGAATGTGTTGCTTGTGTGAGTCCACTTTAAATAGGTAAAAGAAATAAAATAAGAGTTACTCACAATCAATTTAGTTTTACTACCAAAATGACCGGTTTCGCTTTCTACACTTTGCAAAGCATCTTCAGGTCAAACGGTACAAATTAAATTAAATGCTGAAATTATAAAAAGCCCAATTTAGGGTACTGTCTTATAAAGATAAAAATAAAAAATTACAGTAATTAGGCCAATATTAAATGTCTGTGTTTATTAATATGAATAAAATTAATTAAGCAGACAAAGTAAAAACCCACAAATTGGTATGAGATAATCTATTGAATTGTAATAAATTAGTAAAAACAAAATATTACTTACAACCGGTACAAGAATTATTAGGTAATGATTCAAAAAATGATGATCAAAAAATACTAGCAAAACATAAAAAACCGAGCCAGAGGGGCCCATTTTCTCACCCGAGCGTTGAGACTGGAGTTTTCTGAGCCGAAAGGCTCTGATAAATTTATAGAAGCTCAATGCTTAAACAAATAAAATACAAGATATTACAAGAATACTAAGGCGCTAAAGCCCCCCACGGTGCCTTTGAATTCAAGCGGAGAAGACGTCAAGTGGGAGTTTTGTTTCCCAAGATATTCGCGTCATAAGCATTATTATGACAGTAGTGTTTCGTAACGCACTAGCTTGCTATGCGGGAGATTATAGATGAGTGCCTGGATAGCATTTGGGCTTGGATGACTTGTCTTTGATCTATCTGGACCAACAAATGTTCCTACAGGTATGCAAGTGTCATTCAGGTCAGGGATTAATATTGTGTGTGTGATCTCAGATTCGTATATTATACACACTTCTGAACTTAAAGACCAATGCTAGATAACTTGCCAAAGCAACAACATTCCAAATAAACAACACAGAGTTTATAAAATTCCTTGTGCAGACTGCCCAGAATCCTATATAGGCCAAACAAATCGTAGAATCCAAAATAGGATTTATGAACATTCCATCTCTGTTCGAGATTCCGATTCAATCTCAGCTCTAGGTCAACATCATCTTCATACAGGTCACAAAATTGATTTTGAAAACTCCAAAATTATAGCCCCATTCGCTTTTATACACCAAGAATTACCCGAGACGCCATAGACATTGAAAAACGACCAAATTGGCTTAATGAAAGGGATGAAGGCATTCGGTTACCTTTTTAGGTACATTAGAATTTATTTTTATATGTACATTTTATATGTGTCGTATTATTAGTATTTGTCGCTGGACATAATTACTTTCTCTCTAAATTTATTTTGTTATGGTGTAGTAATCATACCTTATCTTTCTCTTTATCGTCCTCGTTTTCTCTTCTCTCCGTTCTCGTATTTATAAGGTTTCCCCATTCCTTTCAAAAATATGGTGATGCCAAAAATTCTCTTTTCTCTTTCGTGTTTCCTTCTCCCTTTCATTCGTTTATCTTCTGTAGTCCAGCCTTTTAGAACCTTGTCCAAGACACCTCTACCAGGGTGAAGGCCAGGCCTTAGTATTGTTCTTCATGTAAACCCATCATTTTTTTGTGAATGTGTACAATGTCCAACATAACATGTTTACATGTTTCAAGGCTTAGTTATAAAATAAAGATAAAGAATTCTGCAGTCTTTTACTTAGCTACATCTAGGTACACAAGATATCAAGAGATGGGACCATTAAACATCCACTCACACTTGTCTTAACCCATTAATAAACCTCCGGTTTATCATTACATAAATCTCACAAATAAGCTTTATATAATAAAACATTTTTAATACTGCCCACAAATTTAAATTATCCTGTATCAGTTTATTTTCTGTACTTCTGGAACGAGACTATTCGGCAATGAGTGATGATATCTTTATAACGCCATAATTCTTGGAGTTTATTTTTAAGTGATACCGAATCCCAGGAAATTATATTGCCACCAAATATAAAATTTATTAGGTATAAAAGGGAACCTTTCCACTTGGTTGCAATATGGAAAATGATGGTTTCCGAGAACATATATTTTCTCGTTAAATGATAAATTGTAAATAAATATTTATGTTCTGAAAACGAATAAAATATGATAAAATAAATTGAATTTAAATATTTTTAAAAGCTTTTAATACTGTAATATTATTTTTTATGTCAGATGCGAATATATTTGAACGGTTTCAATGAAAAACATAATACAATCAACTCTTTTAACTATAGATTTTTAAACTATTTCAACATTTACAAACAACTTTTATAAAAAAATAATTTATTGTAGTTGAATGAGATATATTGTTTAACAGGATATAATTAAAAGAGTTGGAAAAAATGTAGTGAACAAAGCCGTAATATATTGACTGTTATCCTATTACAAAATAAAAAACAATTCACTAATAAGAAACGATGTGTAAACCAAGTAAATTGGAATACTTTATAAGATAATTGTTATCTTGCCAATAGATATTTGGTAATTTTATAAAGAATAGATGGCCAAGCAGTCATGTCCTCCATATTTTGGCCAATTTTATATGTCAAATTCCTCGGGCTTAACTTTTTCTCTGATTATATGTATTGAGGATATAACACTGTCTAATCCAAAGTGAATACTAACGTCATTAAAGAAAATGTCTGGAGTTTGGAGCATCTGCATGTAGCATAAAGCCATTATTTCAAATAATCCATATACAGGGTGTTTAATTAGGAATTGTGTATATATAAACTGGAGCACAAAATACGAAGATTTAACCTAAAGCATTTAAATAAAATATTCCTAATTTTCGATATAGAGTGTTTTATACAAATATTCTAAAATGATTTTAGCCCATTGTTTTAATACCTTCCAATATTTTTTATTCAAACTTGACAAAACAGTTTACACATGTTAGGGTACTTTAGTGCTAAAAAAAAGTTTTCCTCTGTTACTAGAGGCGTGCTGTAGGGATAGATACTTGAATCTACGCCAGTGTCGTAAATAATTTCAGCATGTTTTTTTGATTCTTCGTTACTTTTTACATATAAATACCATCCTTTTTTATTTGATCAGTATCTTATATGCTCCATGCTCCAAGGTATTTGTATGAAGAAATTTGTTCAATTTGTCTATTATCTAGTACAAACTTTTAACTTTGATGTTTTGTGCCTTTGTAAATACCATGAACTTGGTTTTCTTTAATTTTTTTATTATAATCTTCCATAATCGTTGCAATGTATATTTAGTTACTGAGCAAAGTATTGCAGATCTTCTAGTGTTTCCGCTAGAAGGACGGTACCGTCAGCATATCTTATGTTATGAAGTGGCTAACCATTTATTATGACGCCCTCATTGACCTTGGTTAACGCTTATTCTGAGATGATTTCACTGTGTAAATTAAACAACAATGGTGATAAAATAGACCCTTGGCGCACCTTACAGCGAATCTGGATATCCCCAATCAGTACATTTTCAACTGTCACTTTCGCTGTTTGATTCCAATGGAGGTTATATATAATTTTATTGTCTCTACTCTCTATGTTTTTAAAATGCCTTCTTAAAATTAATGAAACAAGATATATACTTCCTGATTCATATCGAGACATCTCTGCAAAAGAACATTCACTGCAAATAGTGCATCCCGTGTTTCCAGACCTTTCCTAAATCCCATTTGTGTATTACCTATGCCATCATCTAATTTTTTTTGTATTCTATTTCAAGACATTTCTATTTAATAATTTCAAGACTTGCCGCATTAAGGCTATGGTGCGATGTTCATTGTACTCTTTTGCAGTGGCTTTTTTGGGAAGCAGTATAAATGTAGTTCTTGGGCATTATGTAAATTTTTAGTCAGTTTTTGGTTCCCTTATTCTTTTAACCCAACAACTGTGTTGTGGAGTTAATTAGCCAAGTCGTTAATTAGCGCTTGGTAAAATAGTGGCAATATCGCCAGATTCTTCTGGCGAGAAGAGTACCTTCCCTTAATATAATATACATTGTATTGCATCGTAAATTTCAGTATATAAATAAAATTTAAATGAAGGGTGTCGCGTTCTTTCGATTTGTGTGTGGTTTTTAATCCACTATACAGTAAATTGAAGTTCATTATTATTTAGTTTTTGGTAATTTTCACCCCACAACAACGGTTCATTTTTAGCAGGTAAGTTGGTAAACTACCACAATATATTTTTATTTTTTTAACAGAAACATAATTGAATTGGTAGGAATATTGAAAATTAATTAGATATTAATAATTTCAGACGTATAAAAATATCTGTAGTTGGGAGAAAGAAGAAGACGCCCTCTTGAAGCTTTGGCAGGAAGAATTAACTGGATCAGAGTTGGGATCAGTAAGCGAATCTGCAAATGAAAGTCAACAGGTTAGCTTTCATCCCAGTTAGGATTTTTTAGTAAACCAACTTCAATTAGTGGAAAATGTTGCAGTGTAGCGTGGAATATCTAATCAGGAAAATCGATTATCGTCGGAAGCCGTTGATAAAGCAAATAGGTTAAATCTAGAGGATGTTTGGGCTACAAATGAAACAAGAATTGACATTTTCAGCCTAACAATGCCCCTGCAAAGATTAATATTACTTTTAAAGTGCCTACGATTCGATAATATGGAAGATAGAGAAGAACTAAAAAGAGTAGATAAACTGGCAGCTAGCTATAGGACCTGTTTTTGATCAATTTGTATTCAATTGTCAACAATATTTTATTTCTAGTCAATACTTGACGATCGACGAAAAATTAGAATCTTTGTTCCTTTTAGCAATAGGTATATCCCCAATAAGCCGTCCAAATATGGCATTAAAATATTTGCCTTAAAAACATTTTACATTTTAAATTTAACGGCATATGTTCTCTCATATCCTGAAGGACCTTTTCAATTCAGTAATTCACCGTTTGATGCAGTAAGCAGTAGTAAATACGTGGTACTAACCTCAACATTACATTCGACATCTAGTTTATCAGCATACCGTTAATGGAACATTTAGCCTAGTCTGGTTATACAAAAATCATCGATTTCACGGCAAAATTTTTCGCAGATATCTGAAGCTTTTAAGACATAGGTAGGGATTACTAGATGACGAATAGATGAAAAAGTAAACGTATTTTTACTTTGCGTTTTTTTAAACAATAATCTATGGTCACAATTTGATTTTTTGTCTAATGGTTTTTCCCTTATATTTTACATAAACAATATTTATATCATTTTTCTATATCAAGAATATCTTCATTTTCCCATTTTTTAAATTAAAATTGATAAATAATTTACGGAGATATTTGCAAAAAAGCAGTTTTTTTAAACTAATTTATAAATTTTATTTATTGTTTTATTAACAAAATAAAATGACATTAAATACATTTGAACATCGACGAATTGCTGTCTTTTAAATTTGTGCGAAATTTCCCCCCGATCGCCAATAATATTTTCCGACGTAAGTCTCTATTCATATTTTATTTTCTGATACTTTTACAATAACTTCTTGTCCAATAGAACTATTTTTTATTTCTGACCACATTTTAATTAGTTAGACCAGGGCTTCCCAAACTTATTCGTACTGTGACGCCCTTGGGATTTTGCTATTTTTTTGCGACGCACCTTCAACCCAACTCCCAATAATACTTACCAATTTTAGAACTAGGGGGATAAGGGATAGGGAAAAGGGATATTTATTTATGTAACTGGCTGGTTAATGTGATGGATGTGGTTGCTTTTTTTGAGCACAGCTTATGAAACCGGGGCTCCAGTTTGGCAATTACCACTCTTACTTCTTTTTCTAAGTTTATGTTTGACTTGTACTTGTTTTTATAACTGCAACTGCAGAAAAGCCCGTTTCGCACAAGTACGAAGTCGCAAATGGTAATAAAACTTTTAATGCAGTACTGCTGATGGCATACTATTCACGAGAAACTGAGCTCCAACAGTTTGTCCTTGTCGTACTGAAGCTTTAGGCTGGAATCACGGGAAAATTCTGTCAGTTGTTGTTCTTCCTCTGATGAAAGTGTCAATGGCGTGAATGACACGAAAGGGTTTCTAACCCAGTCATATTGCTCCATATCTTCGGAAATATTTCATAAAGTGTTCGCTCAATGATAACATGTGTTGTGTAAACATATTTTTTAAAGAGGGATCAAGGATTTCTTTCGATTTTTCTTGTAGAATACCTTGTAAGGCAGGGAAAGTGTCAATTTCTTGATCTTCTAATTTTCTCTTCCATAGGAGCAAGTTCTTCTGAAACCCAGTAATTTTATCTGCCAATTGCAGGATATGAGTATTGTTCTCCTGCAAAAACTTATTAAGATCATTTAATTGATTAAATATGTCAGAGAGGTATGCTAATTTTATTATAATAAACTCTAAATTAATAAAGTTTCGCATATCATCATGTGATTATGTATGCAGATACGTGTAAAATTCATTTCATAATCCGTATACACGTGCGAGTACGTTGCCTTTGGACAGACAACGAGAGTTGCAATAATAAATCAAAGAGGTGTGCTCAGCCCCATTTCTTCACAAAGTTTATGGAAAAGTCTTGATTTCACGGGTCGTGTTTTAATGTAGTTCACAACTTTAATAATGCTATCCATCACAACACTTAATTCAGATGTAACGTTCTTTGCTGCTAAGACCTCTCTATGTATGACACAATGTGTCCATTTTACACTTGGTTGCCTTGGTTTTGATAAGAGCGTGTAATTCTCCATAATGTCCAGACATCGCTTGGGCACCATCCGTACACACGCCTGCACAGTTATTCCAGTTAATATTATTTTCAGTCTTATATAAGTTTAAAATCTCAAATAAATCAGTAGCTTTACAACTTTCACATATTTTTCTGCTAAATAACAAATCGTCGCATATATTTGTTTCTTGTATGTACCGTACATAACATATCAATTGAGCATCATCATTACTATCAGTCGCCTCGTCCAGTTGAATGGCAAATAAACCTGAAAGTTTCCCTACAATTTGCTCATTAATATCATCTTCCATGTGGTGAATACGGCGACTAACCGTATTGTTTGAAAGAGGTACATTTTTTATTTCTTTAGCTGCAGATTCTCCAATCATCACTGTTACCATATCAACCGCTGCAGGTAAGACCAGTTCCTCGCGATCGTATGTGGTTTTTGACATTTGGCAATACAGTAAGCTACCATGTAAGAGACGAGCAATGCTTTGATAGGAATTGATGCTCTTGAAACCAAAGCTGTGGTCTGATGTTTTAGCTCTCGTAATTTTTTACAAGAAAGTCTCTTGGCTTACCTTGAAAATGACTGAGTTGATTCCAAATGCCATTTTAGTTTATTAGGAAGCAAACTTTCAGCTTCCAATACTTTGTGACAAACAACACATTGTGGACGTTTTACATTCCCTTTAGTAACGTAGGTAAATCCAAAATCCAAAAAAATATTGGTCGTCATATTTCCCATATTTCTTCTTTTTACGTAAATTAACATTACCGCCATCGTCTGATACTTCACTTCGTTTTCTATTCTTTTGAATATAAGTATCCATTGTCCAACAAAAGCTTGATTAAATGACATAACATGCGTGACAGTAGGGAAGACGTGGGAGGGGAGCCGACCGGCGAATCAGAATGAAAGCACACACTCGACTCGTGTTGCTGTATTTTCGGATAATTTCGTGGACCATCGAATAATTTTCGGATTCAACAATTTTTTGAATAATTTCGGATAATTCAAGGGTCTATCGACTTGATGTTATATTTTTTATTTTATTTTTTATTTAATAATACATATATTCTATACTTATTTAAAATCTAATAAATATATTTTCTGTATTAACCCGTAACTGCTACCGACAGGGTCAGCGTGACCCATCAATAGTTTTAAACCGCCCTACCCATTTAAGTTTGATAGTGGGGGAGCTGTCTGTTCACCTATTCTCTGGCCAGTTAGTATTTTATAAAAAGGCAAAGTGAGCAGTTTTGTTGATCGTGTCAAATTCGAAATAATTACGTATTTGGGTCACGGTGACCCGTCTATAGTATTTAAGTAACATAATATTTTTTGGTTATAAAGGTATGTACCTATTTTTATTATATATATATATATATATATATATATATATATATATATATATATATATATATATATATATATATATATATATTTATTTTATTATGTTAACGGCTTGAATAATTTAAATATTTATATCATTTGCTTAATACACATTTTTTGTTTTAGATAAAATGGCTTCTTCAAGTAAGCATTTAACTTTGTCTGAGATGGAAGACATTCTAAACAGTGAAGATTTTTGGAAAGATTTGGAAGATGCCGATGAAACGACAGATACTCTCCAAGAAGTAGAAAATAAGGAGCAAGCTGCACACAAATTATTTAACTATTCAGGTGAAAGTGACAGCGATGAAATAGACAATGAAATTTACAGTGAACACGACTCTGATAGTGAATTTGAGGTTGAACTATTGCATGAAAACACCCTAGACAGAGAGGATGCCACGAAGAACGCTTCAAGTAACAAAACAGCTACTTTGAACATTTCAAAATTAGCTTGGTATGGAAAAGATTCTACAAAATGGGCAAAACAATCGCCAAAAAGGTCCAAAGTAAAATCTCATAACATTGTAAGAGTTTTACTAGGAATGAAAGGTTCTACCCGTCAGAATCCACCACTGTGTCCTAAAGAAGCTTGGAAATTATTAATAACTGATGACATGTTGGAAATTATTGTTGAACATACCAACACAAGAATTGACTTAGTATCCTCAAATTACGCTACATTCAAACGACTAAAAACTCTCTCTCAAAATTTGCCCCAACTTTCATTGAAAAAACAGATAAAATTGAGATAGAAGCTTTTATTGGACTTTTATTTATTCAAGGTATATTTAAGTCTAACCATGAAGATTTAAAATCATTATGGGCAACAGATGGTACAGGGAGAGATTTGTTTAGATGTTCGATGTCACTTGCACGATTCTTATTTTTGCTAAGCTGTTTAAGATTCGACAATCATCTTACAAGGTCTGAAAGAGTGAAAACTAATAAATTGGCAGCTATATCCAACCTATTTGAAACTTTTTTAAAAAACTCCCAACAGAACTATGTTCCAGGTCCTCACGTAACAGTAGATGAAATGCTGGTACCATTTAGGGGAAGGTGTGCATTTAGAATGTACATACCTAATAAACCTGCGAAATATGGTATAAAAGTGCAGATCTTAGCCGATTCCCAAACACACTACATGTATAACGCGGAGGTCTATACAGGAAAAATTCTCCAACAGAAACAAAAATCGCTATTTTCACATCCAACTGAGGTTGTTCTTCGAATGATAAAATGTATTGAAAATTCCAACCGTAATGTCACTGGAGATAACTGGTACACATCAATGGAATTAACCAACGAGTTAAGAAAACGAGGAATTACATATGTAGGTACAGTGAAGAAAAATAAAAGAATGATTCCTCCAGAATTTATGGTCGACAGAAAGAGACCTGCTAGTTCTTCAGAGTTCGGATTTACATCAGACAATACTCTGGTATCATATGTCCCAAAAAAGGGAAAATCTGTTGTTTTAATATCATCAATGCATCACGACAGTACTGTTGATCAGAGCACTGGGAAACCCGAAATAATTATGTTTTATAACCAAACCAAAGCAGGTGTAGATGCTTTGGACGAAAAATTTTCAACATATTCCACTTCTCGAAGGACCCGTCGATGGCCTATGGCAATTTTTCACTGTATTTTAAATGTGTCTGGTGTAAACAGCCGAATAATATATCAGTTTCCCCGAGGAAAAGAAATATCCCGTTACAATTTTTTAAAAGAACTAGGCATTGCACTGTAGACGCCACATATGAAGAAAAGACTTTACAACGTAAATGTACCCCGGAAACTTCGATGTCTCGCAGCGAATATCCTTGGAGTAGATATAGATGACACACCTGCACCATTGCCAATACAGAATATATCTAAAAGGAAGAGATGCGCAATTTGTCCCGGAAAAAAAGACCGGAAAACAAATACATACTGTTTTGTGTGCAAATTACCTATATGTTTACAATGTGCTCTAAAAATATGCCCAAATTGTAAATAGGAATTTATTTTACATTAAATTAGTTTACCGTTATATAAAAAAGTGTTTATGACTTAAAATAAATGTATTAGCTAATGTTTTTTCTTTATTTCAGAATTTTAAAACTGGGTCACAGTGACCCGTCAATAGCAGCTGCGAGATAACTTTTTGTCGGTAGCAGTTACGGGTTAAAAGTCCGTGCTGACACGCGACGCCCCTGGGAAAACGAAGCGACAACCCAGGGCGTCGCGACGCACAGTTTGGGAAGCCCTGAGTTAGACTATTGCTAATATTTTTCTTTTTTGGCAACGGTTTTGCACATTCCACTCATTGTAGATGTTTGTTCATTGTTCTTGGTTGGGGTTTGAAATCCCAGTCCTCAATATTAAAATAACTAAGATGTGACCTGAGTCTATATTGGCGCTACTATAACTCCTGCAGTTCATTACTTCGATGTCGATTATGTATGACTCATACAAATATCTTTATCGTGAGATTCATTCATGGTCTAAGTGATATTTCAATATATCCAACACATGGGTCACAATAATGGCGACGTTTATGTCAATTCATACATGGAAAAATCACACATACTTCTTTTTATCACTTAACAACTAACGAATCCATTGATTTGCTTGCATTTTTACCGGCTGATACGAGTCGTCTGTGTCACCGCAATATTTATTTACGGCTGAAAATTTTATTTCTCTACATATATTCTCTTCATTTGTATACACTGGAAGAAATTTACGTTATAATGACAGCCATCTTTAACAAAAGGTACTTAAATCACATTAAGAAAAGATTTATCGATGAAGCAACAAACATTAGAGTTAATTAAAAATTTTATAAGCAGTAGAAATATTAGTCAAATAAGTTGTTGACAGTTTTATTTTAATATACGAATCATAAACTTTGATGTTTTTCTGTATAATATAAAAGTGTTCTGGCACTAAAATACAGATGTTGAGGAACATTTATATATTTTATTGCATACATGTTAAAATATATTTTTAACATAAAACTCCACCTAAGTGGTTAAATCTGTGTTGCATTCTTACTTGTTATATTTAGTTTTTGTTATGTTCTTGTTTTTCGTCTTTGGTGTAAATAGAAACTAATTTTCATTCCAACTTCCTTTGCAAATAAATTATATCATACCGTTTTTTTACTTCGTTATTATTGATCATTTTTCTGTAATTTAAATACTTTAGTATATATAGACATCATATACTGATAAATGCTAAAAATAGTTAATGAGCATAACCGTAAAACTTTGTTATGTGCGAAGAGTAAGACAACTAACTCGGTCATATCTTAATAGTAAAAATTTGTTTAAGGCATTAAATACATACGCCTGTTCCGCGCTGAGCTACTCATTTGGTATTATAAAGTGGTCAAAAATGGATATAGAGGGTCTTCAGCGGAAAGTCAGAACACTTCTTAGAAAGGCGCAAAAACATCATCCACACAGTGCAGTAAAGAGAACAACATTACCGCGGTATCAAGGGGGAAGAGGACTTATGGATATAGGTGAGCAATTGGATAAACAAATTGCTAATTTGAGAACTTATTTCCAGATACAGGCTGAGACATCTACTTTACATCGAGCAATTTGCGCAGTAGATCATACAACGCCGCTTAAACTGAGGGAACAAGAAATGCGTATAAACCACCTGACAGCAAGAAAAAATGCGCACCTGGATAAGTAAACCTTTGCATGGGCGACATCTCAATGAAATCAGCCACGAATATGTCGACAATACAGCGTCGAACTATTGGTTGACATCAGGAAAGATGTTTTTCAAAACTGAGGGTTTCCTACTTGCCATTCAGGATCAGGTTATGTCAACTAGAAATTACCTGAAATATATTGTTAAAGATCCTCAAGTGCAAAATGACAAATGCCGATATGGATGCCAAGCCCAAGAAACCATCTAACATCTTACCGGTGGCTGCCAGGCATTTGTCGGTACTGATTATAAAGAACGCCATGACTTAGTAGGAAAGATTATCCACCAAAAACTAACTGACAAACTGGGACTTCTCCAAACCGACCATCTTCCTTATTATCAATACGCCCCTGACAGAATGCTTGAAAATGACAACTACAAGCTATACTAGGACCGCACTGTGCTTACAGACCAACCAGCGGCGCATAATAGACCGGATCTCATACTAGTTAATAAAATTACTAGGCAAAGAACACTTATTGATGTGGCGATACCCCACACCAATAATTTACGTGTTAAATACAACGAAAAGATCGCCAAGTACAGCGATCTAGAACTACAAATCAGGAGATAATGGAAAAAGGAAAGTACCCAGACAATACCTATTATTCCATCTACTACTGGTGTTATTCCCAAAAACCTCCTAGAGAACATAAAACAGCTGGGTCTAAATAAACATCACTATAAGGCCATGCAGAAAGCTGTACTCCTCGGGATGTCCAGATGTATACGAAAATTTTTGGGAGATACTCCAATATACCAAGTCACCTAGGGCTCGATAATACGGAAAGACTCCCACCAGAGCTCAATCCTTTTGATACCGTAGGTATCTGGGATGAGTCAATTTTCCCCTTAGAGGGAGTGTGAGCCGTATGGCTAAATCTGGGATAAAAATAATTGACATTTTAACAATTTGTTTAAAGTTATACAATATTTCAATACATTGCAGAAAAACATTGCAAATACCTTTTTTTAGTTGCAATAATTACTTTTTAAGAATTAAACCATAGTACTTACTTCAGTAAAAATAATAATTCATTTAAAACTTTAATCCAAAACCTTAATTAATTCAGATAATAGCAAACGCCACATTATTAAAGCAAGAAATAATTATTTTGCAGATATTAACTACATTTCTTCAGATGTCAACAACCTTGAATAGTAAAAAAACAAGGGTTTGATTATGTTAAATCTAAAGGCGGGTACACATTTGCGAGCAGAACTGTTCGTAAACCGTTTGTGAACGCTATATTCGTTAATGTGTACGGCAGAAAAAACCGCTTGCGTACTGTTTCATCGTGACTCGTCGCGAACCAAATTGTTGCGGTTTATTTCACGACTTCAAAGGAAGCTCGGCTTTCAGTTTGGACGGCGCTTACTAGATGCAGCTAACATTTTTATTGTGTCATCAAATCGACATTGTGTGAATGACGTGTTCCTTCCTAGAGAGACGTGAGAAAACAGTAAACTGATTATTGTCATGGACGTATAAATAAAGATAAAATCTTTATTTATACAAATCTTTATTTATACGTCGATGATTACTGTACATAATTTTATTTTTGTTAAACAAGCAAAAACAGGAACATAAATCAGTACCCAAATTATAAATAAAATGAATCATTTCGCACATGTGTGTTCGTTGTTGGTTTGTTGCTTTCCATGGATCGAGATAAGTATGCAATTAGTACGATGTAGAATATTTTTCAAGGATCTGTACGCGTACTGTACGTATACCGTTCAGCTCGCATATGTGTACCCACCTTTAAAGGTGGGTACACATATGCGAGCAGAACTGTTCGCGAACCGTTTGTGAACGCTATATTCGTTAATTTGTACGACGGGACGAACCGCTTGCGAGCTGTTCGTTCGTTGCTCGTCAGGAACCGCGGCCTTCGGTTTTTGGGACGAACACAAAGAATGTTCGCAGTTAAATTTGAACGGTGTTCGAGACTATAAATTGTTTCTGCTAAGTGTACGATGAGATCATTCGGTTAAACAAAATTGCTGAACTAGCGCGGCTTATTCAAAAATAACGAGAGAAATTAATAACAGATAATGTAAACAAAATACCGAAATGTTTAGAATAACGAAGTAAATTAATTCTTGGTTTGTTATTAGATACTTAGGGTATTGGATAGTCTGAACATAAACATATTTTCAACGAACTCTTCGCGAACAGCTCACGACCAGTTTGCAAACAGTTCGGCTCGCATATGTGTACCCACCTTAAGGCGGGTACACATATGCGAGCAGAATTGTTCGCGAACCGTTTGTGAACGCTATATTCGTTAATTTGTACGACGGGACGAACCGCTTGCGAGCTGTTCGTTCGTTGTTCGTCAGGAACCACAGCCTGTCGGTTTTTGGGACGAACACAAAGAATGTTCGCAGTTCGCATTTAAATTTGGACGGTGAACGAGACTATAAATTGTTTCTGCTAAGTGTGCGATGAGATCATTCGGTTAAATAAAATTGCTGAACGAGCGCGGCTTATTCAAAAGTAACGAGAGAAATTAATAACAGATAAAGTAAACAAATTACCGAAATGTTTAGAATAACGAAGTAAATTAATTCTCGGTTTGTTATCAGATACTTAGGGTATTGGATAGCCTGAATATAAACATATTTTCAACGAACTCTTCGCGAACAGCTCACGAGCAGTTCGCAAACAGTTTGGCTCGCATATGTGTACCCACCTTTAAAAGTCAAACGAGTTTTTATTCAGAAGAGCTTTCACTGCGTATGTCGTTGCCAGATTATTTAATTTTCTGAAAATAAGAATTTACGTATATAGAAAACAATGTAATTTTTTTTGGAAACGGTTAAGCTTAGAAAAAAATGTTTTTTCAGGACTTTTTTTTTCGAAATTTATCCATATCATAAAGGAACGCATTATTTTCGGGGACACCCAGTATATGTTGCGTTATTTTGTTTTGTTGAAGTTTGATGTGACATTGTAAAGGTTAATGTTCCTTGGGGAGTTATTGTTATCCATTATTTTTGAATACTTTGTATTTTAAACAAAATTTATTTCTTCAAAATATTTTTCTAACCGCACTATTTAAAATAACCGTTACAAATGCTAATTTTAATAAATTCCGTCAAATTAATTTTTATTTCTGAAGTTTTCTATTCTACGTATACTTTATTCTATAAACTGCTTTTTTATGTAGCACATACTTTATAGTTTACCCATGATACATACTTTTTCTATATATTTTTAAATTTTAGTTATAGAAAACTTAATAATTTATTAATAATGAATAATATTTATTTACAAAAGTCTTAAGGAATAAGAAATTTATATTTCGATTTAAATTTAATCAAAAGTCATTATGTCTTGCTTAGACCGTATCTTAAAAAAGTTCAAAGTCGTATCTTTATTTCCTTCGGGTTTCCGTAAGGAAATTTAATTTTATTTTTTGAGTTACCCAGTTTGATATATCTCTTTCGTTTGCTGTAAATGATTTTTTCATTTTTAATACCTAAAGGTGATTTCTCTTGATATTTAAACTATGTAGACTAACTCGTGATTAAATTTAAAGATAAATTTGTCTTTCAGATTCCGCATTAAATTAGCAGGGGTTTGTGAATATTTTTATGTAATTGAGAAAAGGATTCGCTTTGAATAATTGCGTTGTTTAACAAAACGTTAACAAAAATTCAAAGCGAAACCAGTGACAAATGACAAAAGGATAAAGTTTTATAAAGCATAAAGTGTATAGTACGCATATACTAAAACAATTTTTAATTGAAGGTGATTACTTGGCAACATCGCACTTAACGAAGCCCTTAACGATAACTTTTCAACGAAATCATATTTCACTTATCAATTTTGCAGAGGCGTACCAAAAATATTTTTAATTATTTATTTAAACACATAAGTAATTACGTAAAAATTAAATCTGAGACCGATATAATTATTAAATTATCATGTTGTGTCTTTTAACAGGTATCTTATAGTTGTCTAACAAAATAAAGTAAAATTTTATTGTTATTATAAAGTACCTAATACAGTACTTCAAAAAACAGAAAACTTTGGAAAATACTTATTTTTGAAGTTATACTTCTATACGCGCGCTCCACGTTGAAAATTTGTATGGGAGTTAATCTGTGAAACCATTACATATGTAAGATAATGAGTAAGAGAGAGACAGAAGATATATTTTCTCTCTCTTCCTCTCTCGAATATAAAAATGTTCCTTTTGTATATACAATTTAATATTATACATATTATATGAAGATATATATACATATAATATTATACATATAATAAAATATTTATTAATATTATTATTTATGTGATATGTTTTGTATTATTTATTAAATGTTCATAATTATATTATTCTTTTGTATTTCAAAATAATAATCTCAATAAATCACTGTATGATTCAGAACTGTCAATTTTGAAATACATTTGTGTTATGTCCTCGGTAGTGTAGTAGTCAGTATCCCCGCCCGTCACGCGGGAGACCGGGGTTCGATTCCCAGTCGGGGAGGACTTTTTTATTAATGTTATTACATTATTGCCATTTTTAAATACGTATGGATATTGCATTTTAATTTGTATTGTATTATTATATATGGAATTATGTTGCACTGTATTGTAGTGTATTGTTTTATGTATATTATTGTCATTTTTAAATACTTATGAATATCTTATATACTAAAACGCTAAGCCCTTTTCTTGTCCACCACTTTACTCAAAAACCATATTAGATAATTAAAATATTTTTCGGAATATTATTAGTATAACGTATGAGATTGTCAAGATATACTTTTGGTACAAAAATTCGCTTTTTGAGATGACCGGAAGTTAAAATTTACTTTAAGTTTTAGACTCCACAATGTATATATGGATCGAAAAGTCTCGTCGAGACGAATCTAAATATGTACTTCCGGTTGCAATCCGACACCGGAAGTAACCCGAAACGCGCATAAAACGTCAAGATAGAGCAAATCTGACACCGGATTCGTGATCAGCATGCAAAATTAACTGCTAAATGATATCCATGTCGACATTTGATGAACTAAAAATTGCATTCCGGTTTTAAGGTCGACTTCCGGTTTCGTTTTTATTAGTCAAATCAATAGAGAATTTAACGTAGAGTTAAAAAATGTAAGTTCACGAAATTATCATTTATAGTTTTTGAGTTTTTTTTTTTTAAATATTTTTTAATAAAAAATGTGTAAAAAAATTTTACATTCAACTCCTTTCATACATATATGAAAATAAAAATATACATTTTCATCAAAATATTGATTCAATCCTTCATTGTTAGTAAGTTGTTATTAATTCTGTTTCTCTTACCTATAAAATTACATATGTAATGATTGTGCAGATTGACTCCTAAATAAATTTGTAACGGCGAATGCGTGTATAAAAGTGTAACTTCCACCGGCAGTCCCACTGGACTGCCACACCTGTTTTTTTTTCATTAGACTAACAATCTGAAATTTTAACATACGATCTCGTCATTACATATCATTCTCTATTTATAGAATTGCTGTGTGCTGTAAACGTTATATTTGTTTTTCTTAATTTGAAAGTTTCCTTGTGTTTGTTCATATAAATATAAAAATATAGTATAAAGTTCATATAAATTAAAATGAAGTAAACTAAACTATGATGATGTGAATACGTGTATACATATAGTAGTGCATTTGTTTATTTCAGTAAAATCGAGTTAATAGCTTTGTTAGAAGAAAACTCAGATTGTGAAAATGCTAACTAACTTAATGAGGTTTATTTGCTGCCAAAATTAGATTAGAAAGTTTCTGATGAAGAAGACATTGATGATAATATTATTTGTGAAGAATCAATAAAACCGGATATTGCAGGTACATATGAATTAAAAGTGAATGGAAATTCTGACGATTCTGATTATGATATTCTTCTGAACAACGGATAAAACGTCCAAAGAAAAAACCAGGCAAAAATAATAAATCCAAATTTGTCTCAAGTTGTAACAACAGATACTCCTTCATGCACAGTAGTAATTCAACATCAGTCTGATTGATATTTAGGCAATATAAAAGCCAACCATGGAGGCAAGTCATACAGTGAAGTTTTTTTCACTCTTTTTTGATCAAAAAAGTAATTGAGAACATTCTATATATTACAAATATTTATGCATCGCAGAATAACCGTCACGATTTTGAAATGAATAACATAGATTTAAAAAAAATATTAACATATGTATATTATCTCGTTCACACTCTGTTTCAAATTGATATGCATTGGTCAAAGGATGAGGGTAAAGAAGTGCACATTATAAAAGAAAGCATGAGCCGATATAGATTTATGTTTATAATTTATAATAGTGAAGAAACCGCTACATCAGTGTCAAACTTGGTACATGGACGTCAATCTAAATGTCACCTTTTACATAAATAAATAGTAAAAGTAATACTATTTATTTATGTAAAAGGTGTAGAATGCAACTACACCCTGAATGTTTCGAAAATTTTCACCTTACAATTTAATTTACATTTAAGATACAATTTGTTTCTTAATTAATAATTGTTCTGGTTCCTTGAAAATTGGAAAAAAAATTAATCTTAATTTATGCGTTTATATTCCAATCTAATAGATTAATTGTTAAATTTCTCTTTGTATATTGAGCGGCCGTTAATGGGTTAATATTATATAACGAATAAACTTGCCTCAAATTTACTTTACTTACCTCAACACTATTTTAAAGTTAATAATAAAGTCTATTTAATAAATATTTTCCCAAGAAATAGAGCACACTACGCCTATGCACATATTTAATGTATAACGAATAAAGTAACATATTAAATTTCTCTCATTCCCATTCTTTCTAAGAACGTAAATATATATAGACCAGCAAAATATTGATAAGTTTATCGATGTTTCAAACTATTCATTGAACTTGTCTCACTATACACTCGTGAATCGCACCAATTTATAGTGTTACGGGGGCAAATTTTTATGAGACTATCTTACTTTTTTGCTTATTTACATGGGCAAAGCATACACAATAAAAATGACCCCGGTAAGAATTTACGGCTGACATTTTACATGGTTGCCGCTATCGTTTAGTTCAATTTGTAGATTAGTCACTGTTGCAGTTTCGCAACGATATATAAACATTTGTAATATGAACAGACTTTTTTGTGTTAGTTTTGATTCTCCCCGTAGTATATTTAAACGAGATTTGCGTGTACAAGGGCACAGCAGTTTTGGGGGCTGAGCATTCCAAGACAAGCCATCTGCGAGATAAGGGCGAGTTCCATATGCCAGATAAGAATATGTGTTTTTGAAGTTAAGATCAGCGCGTCGAGACACTTCATTGCGGTCAAAATCAGAGTCGAGTTTTATCTCTCAAACCACACACATGTGTGTGCGTTTGGGTTAAGAGTACCTTTCACACTTTGCATCGGTCCTTTGACCGAGGAAGTCGGTTTGATGCAGAAAAGTTGCATGAATTTTGTGGTTCCTGGTGTACGTCGATGAAGACGTCGTTGGTAATAGCGGTTGGTGCTGTGATTTATGGGGTAAGCTACAATACACCATAATTTTGTTGCTGCATATATCAAGTACGTTTACTTGGTATATAGATGTCATATTTGCTTCGAACTTTTTATCAGTTGTGCCGCGATCGCGATTGAACTTGATTGAGAACATTTCATTACCTTTATGTAGATTTGTATATTTTTCATATTATAATAATTTCACTATTCTTTTTGTATATATATTACAGTGTTGTGTATTTTATTACCTAATATTAACTCATAATGTGTATTATGAGTATACTTTTGCATTGAGTTTAATAATTTGTTTTTATATGACATATATATTCATATTTTTTATTTTTTGTATATTATTTCTATCTATAACGTGGTATATATACAATCGACAGTTTTGTTTTGTTTATGGTTCTCTTTTTGTGTGTAAGTTTGTACTACATATATTCTTCTTCTTTTAAGTAATATATTCTTCTTTATTTATAATTGTATATGGGGTTATGTATATTTATGGTTTATTTCACCTCTTTTTAAAAATAGAGTTTTATACAGTCCACTGGTTTTCATTTCTTTTCTTTTATTTTAATATACATACCCAATCTAAAAAGGGGGAAACCAGCGAGTTCTAGATTGAACAAAATATCTTCTCTCCCCCTTCAGGATGACCCCAATTGTTATATTGAGGTCATCGTATGTGCAGAACGCAACATAATGGTCCTTCGAGCCGGATCTTCTTCTTCTTTTTCTGTTTTTTTTGTTTGTTTAGGGTTCTCTGATAGTAGATACCTTTTTTCCATGTTCTTTTTCATGTGTAGTTGCGGTTTCCTTATGGTAGGAGCCTTGTCGGTTATGATAACCAGTTGATATGTCGTTGTTTACGGTTTCCTTATGGTAGGGACCTTATCAATTATGATAACCATTTTATTTGTCTTGCTCACGGGTTCCTTATGGTAGGAGCCTAGTTGGTTGTGATAACTATTTGTTGGGGTATTTCTTTTATCTGAAAAGATACCCAGTCGTCTGCCGAAAGACGATACCTAGTCTGCTGAAAGACTATTTCGTTGTCGAGGTTCTCTTATGCTAGAGACCTTATTGCGGTTATCACAACCATAGTATAGTCGGGTTTTCTTTTATCTGAAAAGTTGCCCAGTCTGCCGAAAGACATTTTACTTTTTACGTTGTACAAGGTTTATTTACTGTATACCTTTTTGCGGTTATCATAACTATATAGTCAGGTATTTGTTTTATGTAAAAAGATACCTACTCGTCTATCGAAAGACGATACCTAGTCTGCCGAAAGACTATTTCTTCTTTACATTCTTTGTTCAAGGTGCTCTTCTGACAGAGACCTTCTTTTCGTGGTTGTTATAACCATTTATTGTATATATAATTCTTTTCTACTAAAAGATACCTAGTCTGCCGAAAGACTATTTCTTTTTTTTACATTGCTTTTTCGAGGTTCTCTTCTGACAGAGGCCTTTTTTGCGGTTGTTATACCCATTTACATTACGGTATATCTTTTATACTAAAAGATATCCAGTCGTCTGCAGAAAGACGATTTTCTTCTTTACATTAATTTTTAAGGTGCTCTTTTTACAGAGACTTTTTTACGGTTTTTATAACCATTTTACATTGAGACTTCTCTTATACTGAAAGATAACTAGTCTGCCGAAAGACTATTTCTTTTTCATATCCTTTATTCAAGGTGCTCTTATGACAGAGACCTTTTCCGGTGTTTTTATACCCATTTTTTTCTGATTTTTTCATAGTGCTTTTAGTGGAGTATTTCTTTTGTCTAACCATATACTCCGTCTGCCGAAAGACATTCTTACTTTTACTTGTTTAGGGTTTTCTTGTGCTAGAGACCTTATTACGGTTAGTATAACCATTTACATTGGGGTAATTATTTTGTGAAAAAAGATACCCAGTCTGTAGAGACATTTCTTCCTTTGTGTTCGTTAGTGTTTGTGAGGGTGGAAAAAGTATTTTCGGTTATTGCAACCATTTTTTTTGTTTAATTTTTCCTGATTGTAGGGACATTAGTAACAGATTGTAATCGTTTTATCTTGGGATATATCTTTTCCTTGATAAGATACCTGGTCTGTGGAGACTGTTCTTTTTATTTTGTTTGTAGTTGTCTTATTATAGATACCTGCTTTCGACTATTACAAGTATCTCTTTGGTTTGTTTCTGTAAAAAATCCAGGGATTTACAATTACTCTTACTCATTCACAATCTTTTTCTTTTTGTCTTGTCAGTTTTAAATATTAGCTGCTCCATTTTTGTCTAAACAATGGATATCCTCAAATTCAAGAGACGGTCTGCAAAGAATGCAATTATTCGTCACTGTAATTGGATTGCAGAAAATGTTTCATTGGTCGATATTGATTATCTTTTGAAAGTTCGTCGTGAGTATTTACAGGTTGAGTATAATAAATATGAATGCGCACAGGATGCAATCGAGAACTTATTGGTAGATTCCGCTGAAGATAGCGAGGATCGAAACATTGTAGACGATTTGTTTTGTAAGGCAATGGGACTTATAATATGGGAGCCCGTCCTCTCATCCTTTACGTATTATAAAGTAGGTAGTGCATCCCATTGTTCTTCTAGGTTATATGTGGGGGAAAGACCTTCCACACTTATTTCAGATTTATGCCATCTACTCAATGTAGTTAAATCTTCTCAAAATTATATGTTAAAAGACTCATCTTTTTCACAACCTCAACCTTCTTTCGAGACATCCACGTCTCAAATACCTCGTGTGATGGCGCCTAGTTCGTCAGGTCAGCTACCCTCGACTTTAGTTCATGTAGATACTGTCCCTAAAGCGTTACCTACGGGCCTTAGCAGTATTGCATATTCCCTTCCACCTGTTGCAGTGGTAAACGATAGTGAGTCCTATAAGACTCGTGACGCTCATACAAACGCGAGTTCTTCTACGGGTCTATCCTTTAATAATGTACATCTCTCTGGACCTCAGGTCCATTCTAATATTCAATCCTTACCCAAGGATTTTTCTTTGCACGACATCCATGATGGGGTGTCTGATGATGACGCTGCCGATACAGCTTCGCGGGGAGCTAACCCCGATACACTTGCTCGATCGAAATCTTGGCATTGTGAGCCAAAATTCTTATCGTCTCGTGACAGAGACAATTTTAAAGAATCTAATAACTTAGATATTGCGACCATAATTCGGTCAAAAGTTCCTAGAGTTGCATTACACCCATCTCTAGATTTAGCATTCGGAGTACATATGTTAAAAATGTACTCCTATCTTTCTCGTTTACGCCGAGTAAAGGCATTTGTATTTTGTTTCATCAGAAACGTTCGTAAAAAGCAAGCTGAATTGCGTATTGTTCAAGACTTAAACAGTCTCTCGTTTCCTCGTGTATTGGAATCGTTGTCATCCGGTATTGCCAATCCGGATAATCAGTTTGACATTCCGAATTTATTTCCAGAGAAAATTATTCACCGTACAAAAGTTAGCGGTATGTTAAGGAATGCTACCATTCCTTATGCTCAAAAGCATCATTTTCTTCTTTCTTCGAACAATCTAGTTGTTTTAAAGATGTTCGAAACACACGTATGGTTGGGACAAGTAAGGCCCCAAGGTACGTCCAATTGTAGACATCATTTCGGACTTAGTTGTTGCACATTTTATAATGTTGAGAGTCCCATCTATCATTGTGTTACCTGTTCGAGATTTCTTTTTATTGCCATAGATTATGGGATATACTTTTTGCTTAAAGCTTGCGTAGCTTTATTTGTTTATGTATTTGCGCCACGTTATAATAAAATAACGGTTTCAACGTTTGGAGAGTTAAGACATTTTCTATTGACATTGTACGAATTCTTTAGGTACAAAGAATTCTTAGGAGCCGCACCATTTTTGTTTTTGTTCATTTCAAAATTGCATTACTATGTATAAAAGCCTTGTTTATTGAATAGCATAAATGTTCGTATTTTATCTATTCTCTTTATTTCTTATTTATCGTAATTTTGATTTATTCTAATTGACTAAGTCTACTCCTAGCTTAGAATTAGTCGCCGCTTTTTTATCGAGAGGGAGCTAAGTCTCAACCTGAGATATAATTTGCTTATTGTTGTTCAAATTATCATAATTATCTTTTATGGATAAAGCTTATGGAAGAATATAGTTTCTTCGTTTTACACTTTCGCATTTTTCGTTGTGATTATGTCTGAGCAGGTAGATTACCAATATCTAGGAACAGTGTTATAATTCATACGATATTTCTTTTGCCTTTGCTGCTTATTCGTTTCGAGTATTGTAGTAGCCATTCGGGCTACAATTATTCTGTTTATCTGTCCTTAACTTGGATGTAGTTGCGGAGAACCATTTCCTTAGGTTTGTTAACCAGGTTATTTGTCTTCTCCCATTTCCTTGCTTTTCGAGAACTATTAGAAGGTTATTTGTAGTATTTGTATTGAGTGCCGTCTCTCATCATGTGTCCGAGACATTCTGATTGTTGCCTTCTAATTATATACATCACTTTTCTTTCTTTCCTTGCTCTTTGTCATACGGTCCCGTTGGTTAACTGGTCCGTCCATGATATCCTGGGGATTCGCTTGTATAGCCACATATCGATGGCGTCAGGTTCATGTATTGTATCCTAGGATAGTAGAGGAATGCACTTCCTATAAGAGAGGAAATCTGTTTTATGTATAGTACTGATAATTGTATAATTGTAGTGATGTATATTTAGTATATAGTTATGTATTTCTATTCTATTATCGTTTGTTGTATAAGTTTATTGTTGTATGTATAAGTTATTGTTCTTTGTGTTTTTTTGTTAATGTAATGCTTTGTAGAATTTTAAGTGTGGCGTTCGTTTCGTAACCGAAGAAGTGTTTACGGTTTCAGAATTTGTACAGTGCGTCGGGAGTGCAAAGTACAGTTATGTTTTATTGGCACGTATGCCAACGCGGGGAGAATGTTGCAGTTTCGCAACGATATATAAACATTTGTAATATGAACAGACTTTTTTGTGTTAGTTTTGATTCTCCCCGTAGTATATTTAAACGAGATTTGCGTGTACAAGGGCACAGCAGTTTTGGGGGCTGAGCATTCCAAGACAAGCCATCTGCGAGATAAGGGCGAGTTCCATATGCCAGATAAGAATATGTGTTTTTGAAGTTAAGATCAGCGCGTCGAGACACTTCATTGCGGTCAAAATCAGAGTCGAGTTTTATCTCTCAAACCACACACATGTGTGTGCGTTTGGGTTAAGAGTACCTTTCACACTTTGCATCGGTCCTTTGACCGAGGAAGTCGGTTTGATGCAGAAAAGTTGCATGAATTTTGTGGTTCCTGGTGTACGTCGATGAAGACGTCGTTGGTAATAGCGGTTGGTGCTGTGATTTATGGGGTAAGCTACAATACACCATAATTTTGTTGCTGCATATATCAAGTACGTTTACTTGGTATATAGATGTCATATTTGCTTCGAACTTTTTATCAGTTATGCCGCGATCGCGATTGAACTTGATTGAGAACATTTCATTACCTTTATGTAGATTTGTATATTTTTCATATTATAATAATTTCACTATTCTTTTTGTATATATATTACAGTGTTGTGTATTTTATTACCTAATATTAACTCATAATGTGTATTATGAGTATACTTTTGCATTGAGTTTAATAATTTGTTTTTATATGACATATATATTCATATTTTTTATTTTTTGTATATTATTTCTATCTATAACGTGGTATATATACAATCGACAGTTTTGTTTTGTTTATGGTTCTCTTTTTGTGTGTAAGTTTGTACTACATATATTCTTCTTCTTTTAAGTAATATATTCTTCTTTATTTATAATTGTATATGGGGTTATGTATATTTATGGTTTATTTCACCTCTTTTTAAAATAGAGTTTTATACAGTCCACTGGTTTTCATTTCTTTTCTTTTATTTTAATATACATACCCAATCTAAAAAGGGGGAAACCAGCGAGTTCTAGATTGAACAAAATATCTTCTCTCCCCCTTCAGGATGACCCCAATTGTTATATTGAGGTCATCGTATGTGCAGAACGCAACAGTCACCTTTAATTGAAAATTGTCCGACAAAATATTCTTTAAAAAAAGGCATCGAAAAACTTGTCCACCGCTTTGTTCCTTCGGACAATGTGCAGTGTGTAAAACAATTAATACCAACTGCAGTTTTAGTAAATTAAAACGAATTTCTAGTTATGGTACATGTTATAGAGAATCCATAAATCAGTACACACAAAGTGAGCAACAACGGAGAGTTAAGTGCAACGACAGTTCGAAGAAAAAAAAACAAATTTTACCCAATTAATTTATTGCATTCGGAGTCCATAAAAATGATTTTCAAAGAGGAATGAATTTTTGTATATGAGCGGAAGAAATGTTAAGTCAAAATGCAAATTTTTTGGAAACTATTTTATTCTCTAACGAATCAACTTAGACATAATTTCCACTATTAATCAGTCACGTTGCAGAACAAGCGGTCGTTGGAGTATACGTTATTGAACCTTACTTCTTCGACCTTATGGTTACTGGTAATGACTATCGTAGTTTTGAATATACGAGTTACTTGGCTTGTTAAAGGATGTTCCCTTGAGAATTAAAGAAATCATGTGGTTTCAACATGACGGAGCGCAACCGCATCGTAAAAAAATATTAGAACATGTGCTAAATAAGGGTACACGTAAACTCATCACCAATTAGCGTAAATACCCTCCTACATAGTTCAAACTCATCACCGCCATAAAACTCATCACTGGCCTACCTGCACCCCGTGGCAGGTAGAGAATACATTGATAATAGGTTGCCAGACAAAAAAGGACCGAAAATATTTCAAATTCACTTAATACCAATTATTTTTTGACAAATATTTTATTTCGTTCATTTATTTTTTTAAATAAATAAATTAAAGCTATTTTTTTTCTTAAGATGATACGATTAATATGATATGACGAATATTTTAACAACTCACATAACTGAAACTTTAAAACAGCAGCATTGCGCGCTAGCTGTAATTTTTTTGTCTTTAATACCTCGCAATTTTAACAGCAGACACCCTAATTTTCGACCATTTTTTCCTAGGCAAATACAAATTATGATATTAAGAAAAAAAATTAATTTGATATAAAAATTATGCGGATACGTAATAAGCAACGTATTTTATTTAAAAAGTAAGTGAACAACATAAAATTTTTGTCAAAAATTAATTACTATTCTTGAATAAAAATATTTGCCACTTTTTGATTGGCAACCTATTATCAAGGTATTCTCCTAATTTTAAATGTATTTACAAATATGAATTTGATTAACTACGTTATGAACGTAGTGATCCTGCAGCGAGATCTTAGGCTATTAAGTTGAAGGTGGAGAAATAGCTTAATATATGAACCACATAAAATAAACATACAAAATGTTCAGTTTTTAGTTTTGTACAGAACAGAACTAAGTCAGTTTTGTAAAAGATAAAAAATGATACAAGAACAGTATCCATTATAAAAAGACTTTGGTGTAAGTAACAAAAAGGAAACTATTTAAAATGAAGGATAAAGGGAATTTCAAAATAAAACTGAAGCTTGTTGAAAAACAGTGAATAACAAAGTAATATAGTCGAAGATGCACCATGTAAACACTTCAAAGGCGAAATAAGAAGAGCTCTTCCTGTTACGAAAAAACAGATTGCTAATTCACGAACATATTTTTAGATACTGGTTGAGATATTTGCTTTACATCGCGCGATATGCGCAATACCGCTTAAACTAAGAACCGGAAATTCGCATAAACCACCTTTCTAAGAAAAAAAAAACATGCGCACTTAGATGGGTAAACCTCTGCATGGGCGAAAAAAATCCTAATCAAGTCAGCGAATACTATGTTATTAATACAGCGAACATCTTGAAAGATGGTCCTTGAAATAGAAAGCTTCCTACTCGTTATTTAGGATCAGATTATACCAACCAGCTGTATGAGAGAATGCTATGTTCGCGTATCGAGGAGGTGATTGTGATGTCTAGAGGCCTGTCTCCGAGACAATATGGTTTCTGCCAGGGTAAAAGTGCAGTGGATGCAGTGACCGATGTGCTCCGGGCGGCACGGGGAGTTGGGGCTGATCATCGATGGGTCATCCTGATTCTCTTTGACGTTCGAAATGCTTTTAATACATTGCAGTGGGGTCACGAAATGGGCTCTTTGGAAGCAAGGAACTGTCCTGGGTATCTGAGGAATGTGGTCGCTGATTACCTTTCCGAGAGGAAGATTGTGGTGGAAAATGGTGCGATGGTGGATGTAACGGCTTGGGTCCCGCAGGGCTCCGTCCTGGGTCCGACGTTGTGGAACCTAGCATACGACGGGGTCTTAAACTGCGAATATGAGGAGGGTGTGACCCCCTTCGCGTTCGCGGACGACCTTGCTATGCTGGTGGCTACACGGGACAGGAAGGAACTCTTGCTTCGGATAACGCGTGCGTGTGTACTAGTTGTGGATTGGATGAGTGAGCATGATCTTTCTCTCGCGGAGGATAAGACGAAGGCTGTAGTACTCGGAGGCTATAAAAGAGAGATAGGGTGGAATTTGAGTGCGCGGGAGCGAGAGTGTCGACCAAAAAGTACGTTAAGTATCTGGGAGTTACTCTCCACCAGGGTGGGAGTTAAGGGGAACATCTGAGGGGGGTGACCCGCAGAGCTATTCAGAGAATGGCTGCGCTGGGGAGGATAATGCCTAATATCGGCGGTCCCAAATCCGAAAGGAGAAGGGCGCTCCACGGTGTTGTGTAGTCTGTCGTCCTCTACGCGTCCCCAGTCTGGAGTAAGGCGGTAGAAATACCAACTTACAAGAGGCTCATGGTACGCGTGGACAGAACTAGTCTGCTGCGGGTAGCATGTGCCTACATAACTGTGTCAGCTGCCGCTCTGTGGGTTATCACCGGCTGTGTTCCTTTACATGTGCTGGTAGGTGAAAGGGCAAGGATTCACAGTCGTAGGGGGCGGAACATTGGAGAGCGAGAAATGAATGAGATAAGACTGGCCGAGAGATTAGTCTCAATTGGTCAGTGGCAACAGGAGTGGGAGGCAACACGTGATGTGGCGGAGTGGACGAAGTCACTAATCCCGAACCTTCGAAGCTGGGTGGACTGTGAGCATAGGCATCTGGATTATTATCTAACGCAAATGCTCACAGGCCATGGCTTCCGCAGGTACCTTTTTAGGTTTAGAAGGGCTCAGTCCGATCAGTGCCTTTACTGTGGTTTTTTGGATACTGTGACACACACGATGTTGGAATGTGAGCGTTGGGCGGATGAAAGAGAGAAGTTTGTAAGAGAGTGTAACTGCAGAATGTTTGATTCTGTGAGAGAAATGGTGGAGAAAATGATGACGAATGAGTGGTGGTGAACACGGATCCACAAATTTATCAGGGAGCTGCTCTCTTCAAAAGAACGAGAGGAGAGGGAACTTGCAACAGAATTCTAAAACAAGCGAGTAGCACCTTGGTGGGGTTCGGACTGTCGCAGGCCGAAATAAGAGCAAATGAGAGACAGACAACGCGAGAGAGATGGCAGCCTTGCTAAGGCAGGGGTTGAAAGTCCTTGGAAGTTCGTGTGGGTGTAGTTTCCTCGATGAATGTGTCGGAGAAAGAATGGGAATTGGGCGATAGCAGGGCATCAGGAGAGATGTTTCCCTTAACCGGCCCTTCCATCCTGATGTCTGGTGTGACAGAGGAGAGGTTTTTAGTTGGACGCCGACCGTCTCTGAGTGGTGATGGGACGAGATGTCAAAGGTCTAAATTCCAATGAGTGAATTTTCTCCTTGGAGGGAGTGGGAGCGGTATCGGATAAATCTTTATAAGAGTAATTAGTCGGCAAACGCCAGAATAAAAAATCTTTCATCAGGAGATATCTAACAAATTGGTACTTCCTTAAACCAAATATCTTTCATTTTATCAATGCGTTCCTGATCGTATCCGTGAGAATAATAAATACTAGCCATTTTAAGAGCGCACTATGGTCACAGATAATTCGGTGGCCCATAATAGTTCGAATCATAGTTAATATTAATTCAACAAACAACACCAATTGATGTAGCGATACCTGGCAACAGTAATCTAAGTGTTAAATACAACGAAAAATTGTCACGTAATGAGATCTGGAAATACAAATAAAAAGACAATGGATAATAGAAAGGACACAGATAGTTTCTATTACTCTCGCGAAAAACCTCCAAGAACAGATAAAACAGGTTGATTTACACGCGTACGAAAATTTTTGGGAGATACTCTAGCAGATTTTGTTTCCTAGGGTTTGATAACACGAAAGGAATCGCACCAGAACTCAATCCTTTTGATACTGTAAGAATTTTTCCCTTAGAGAGAATGTGAGCCATATGACTTAGATCTAGATAAATACCGTAATTTCAGGTGACTTTGGCATACCAGGGTGACTTTGGCTTATTTTGGGAGAAAGTATTATAGTAATTAGGGCGTTTGTACAATACATTATCAAGTAAATTTCATTAAAACGCACCATCAGTACCATATGAACTATAGGAAAAATTTTAATAAATTACGGTAATACTTGTTAATTAAGAAAAAAACGAATTTCTAAAATGTAGCCATAAGATTTTTTGCCCCCGAAAAATTGTTTGGCAACCAATAATACTTCCAAGAGTAAGATTTATTACGTAGTTGGGTATTGAAAATCTGCGAATTCCTTACCGCCGTGCAGTATTATTTCAGTTTAAACATAGACACTAAGAAGGTCGGATTTTGGTTATTCGTTGGTTCTATATTAAATTAAAGTAGGTAAATGCTGATTTTTAATTTGAATTTAGCCTTGTAACAACTACAGAGTTTATTAACTTTATACCACTAACGACATAGGTACCTTTTTTTTTCTCTTAGATGCCCTCCAATTACAAACGTGTTGCTGGTAGTAAAAATTATGGAAATTACACGGCACACACAGTCGAGAGGTCGAGAGAAATCGATCAAAAATTGAGTTCTATCTAAGAGAAAAGCTGCAATAGAATTTGGAGTGCCAGTAAGCACTTTAAACAGTAGATTAAAAAATAGGCATACAAGAAAATATGGTAGTCAGACAATTTTTACGAAAGCTGAAGAGGACGCCTTCACGTCTCATATTTGTAGCTGTATACGGATTTCCATTGTTAAGAAATCAGTTAAACCACTATAAGAGACTACTTTAACAAATTGCAGAATGAACTTGTCGATATCCCAGCTAACAACATTTGGAACCACGATGAAACACATTTAAGTGACGACCCCGACAAAAAGAAAATTTTAACAAAACGTGGGACTAAATATCCTGAAAGAATGATGAATTTTAGTAAATCGGAAACATCAATAATGTTTTATGGAAATGCGCCTGGAGAAATGTAACCTCCATACGTCGTATATAAATCAAATAAACTGTGGTCGACTTGGGTAGAAAGTGGCCCAAAATAGGGCACGGTACAACAGATCGAAAAGCGGATGGTTCGACACAGCTTGTTTCGAAGACTGGTTCACTTTTCGTTTATTGACAACATTAAAACATATTCCTGGCATCAAAGTGTTAATTGGTGACAATTTATCGTCTCATACATCATTAAAAGTTTTACAGCTTTGTGAAGCAGAAAATATTAAATTCGTGTGTCTTCCTGCCAATTCTACGCACCTAACATAGCCATTAGATGTCATCTACTTTCGACCGATGAAAATATCTTGGCGAAATATTTTGGTAGAATACAAAACACTAAATGTTATCACCAACTTAATCCCAAGAAGCACCTTTCCCACCCTTTTGAAAAAACTGGTTGAAATAATTAGTGTAAATGGCGGAAAACATTTGGAAAGTGGCTTTAAAAAATGTGATATTTTTCCCCTAAACGCAGAAGAAGTACTAACCAGAATTTCAACCTATTAAACTGATGCTGCGCAGGTACCTTCGAGAGTTATTGATGCTGTTCTAAATTTTCTTGCAGAAAAAAAGGGGATTACAGTCCATAGCTGATGGAGTTGTTAAAAGAAAAAGAAAAATAGAAATTACAGCTGGAAAAAGTATCTGTGCTGAAGATGTTAAAAGCCAACAAGATGCTGCAGTTGCAAAAAGATCGGCTCAGAAGAGTCCAGTAAAAAAAATGGCACTACAAGAAAATCGTAACTTTGAAAGGAAAACTGAACAGGCGATTAATCAAGCCTATAATCAGATTTGCAAAACAGAGAAAGAAAACCTACAAAATGAGGTACTCGAAGACGTTAATAACGAAGTTGTACTTGGCAGTAGCCTAGATCAAGAAACCTCTGAACAAGCGACCATTGCTGCAGCTAAAAGTACAAGATTTTGGAAACACTGCAAATACTACATCTAATTCTGCATCTAATGAGAGCTATAGGAATAATGCAGAACTACAAGAATTTTCCATTCGAGTTGGAGCCTTTATAATTGTATCCGACTACTTGGACAGCTTTCCGGGAAAATTCGATGGATTTGTAAGAGGTAATACTTGGGTAATATTGATTTCACAGAGCCATTGGAGATAACCGATATTCTTATTCATCTTGTAGGGTGATTGTAGCCCAAACAATAATAATCACAGAGAATAAATGTAAAATGTATCTTGAGGCAAAGTCACCCGACACAAGCAGGTAACTTTGCACACCACATATTTATTTTTTTTATCATGAAGTAAGCGCTTCTTTGTGTTTTAGTGTAATTTTTGTAAAAAAGTAGTCAAAAACTCAAATACAAATAAATAGAGGAACATAGTTTTATATATTCAGAATACTCAAATCTACATTTAAACTTCGAAAGTGACTCAAAGTCATCCGAAATTACGGTATTTTTATAAAAATAATTTTGACACGATGTTAACATAAATGGGTATTTATTTACGTTATATCCAGATAAATTTTCGACAATAAAGTAATAAAAGTTAAAAGCTTATATTTACTAAAAATGACAAATTGTTTGTTAAAATATTTGGTAGATACAGGTAAATATAGTTGCTTTCACCATAAATCCATCTTTAAAAGAAAGAATTAAGGAGCGAATATATGTGAAATATTAGTCAATCACTGTGAAAATACTCGTATATACTTTTACCAAAAAGACAACAGACAAATTTTGTATTACAAATAATAATACATTCTTTTTATCTTTCATATCATTTTTTGTGTTCGTCTTTGATCTTATAAATGTATGTAAGGGTATTACCAGACCGTAAAAGTTTAAATCGTATTTTACGGATTTTCTTGGTAACTGCATTTTAAATTTCCACTTAACTCCAAACCAGATCAGCATTTTATTGACAGTTACATTGGCTCCATAATCATATGCTGATTTAGAATTTAGATAACATTTTAAATAGATGTGAAACCGATGCATCCGGATAGGTTTCGATTTTTATCCTTCATGAGTATAGAACCTCGGGCTGTATAATAAAACTGGACACGTCTTTTAAAGCTAATTGAGGAAGCATTTCTAGTATATTAAAAATAAGCATTTAATTATGTCTAACTTAGTTCTCCAATAAAAGAATTAAATGTAAGTATTACATCTGTATTTGCCACGCACGCAGGCTATTTCAAATATAATAAGATATATTTTAATTATATTTCAAAGGTAAACATTCACAACGCAATTATTCTACTACTCAACAATAATAGGTTTGAGACAGATAGTGTGTCTCACAAATTGTAATGATAAAGTAGACTTTTTTTCTTAAATTAGCCTTTTCTATGCAGGGTGGTCCTTAAGTAATTGTACAAAAAGTAACAGTAGATTGCACACTTTAAAATATTACGATTTAACCCAACTTGCTTTAATAAAATGTTGATATTAAGAAGTGAGTGTGTGACTCAAAAATTGTAATGATAAAGTAGATTTTTTTTCTTAAATTAGCCTTTTCTATACAGGGTGGTCCTTAAGTAATTGTACAAAAAATAACAGTAGATTGCACACTTTAAAATATTACGATTTAACCCAACTTGCTTTAATAAAATGTTGATATTAAGAAGTGAGTGTGTGACTCACAAATTGTAATGATAAAGTAGACTTTTTTTTCTTAAATTGGCCTTTTCTATGCAGGGTAGTCCTTAAGTAATTGTACAAAAAGTAACAGTAGATTGCACACTTTAAAATATTACGATTTAACCCAACTTGCTTTAATAAAATGTTGATATTAAGAAGTGAGTGTGTGACTCACAGATTGTAATGATAAAGTAGATTTTTTTTCTTAAATTAGCCTTTTCTATACAAGGTGGTCCTTAAGTAATTGTATAAAAAGTAACAGTAGATTGCACACTTTAAAATATTACGATTTAACCCAACTTGCTTTAATAAAATGTTGATATTAAGAAGTGAGTGTGTGACTCACAAATTGTAATGATAAAGTAGATTTTTTTTTCTTAAATTAGCCTTTTCTATACAGGGTGGTCCTTAAGTAATTGTACAAAAAGTAACAGTAGATTGCACACTTTAAAATATTACGATTTAACCCAACTTGCTTTAATAAAATGTTGATATTAAGAAGTGAGTGTGTGACTCACAAATTGTAATGATAAAGTAGACTTTTTTTCTTAAATTAGCCTTTTCTATGCAGGGTGGTCCGTAAGTAATTGTACAAAAAGTAACAGTAGATTGCACACTTTAAAATATTACGATTTAACCCAACTTGCTTTAATAAAATGTTGATATTAAGAAAGATACAGGATGTTAAAGTGGAAATTAAAATTTTTTTTTCGCTATAAGTTTTATGTTTGTAGACATTTATATAAAGAAAATTATAAATGGAGGCTTTTGAGTATTCTTCGTTTTCTTTGAGTGCCTCTCCTATCGGAGATTGGATATCATTAGGGCGATTCTAATTAGATTTACTGCTGTTTTGAATAATTCGTTAGTGGTACAGCCAAGCTGCCAGCTCTCTTAAATTTCTCATCCAGGACCTTCTTCTACGGCCTGAATTTCTGCGTCCTTGGATTTTTCCTTGCGTTATATTTTGTAGGAATATATTCTTTTGTCCTCTCATCAGGTGTCCAAAGTATTTTTCTTTTGAGTATAAGGAATTATAATTTTATGATTTAAACTTAAAATAAATTGGTTACAACAAAAAAGTTTTAGGATATTATTAGTTATTTTATTAGGATATACAATTATATTTGTCATACAAAAATAATGTCAGCTACGAATCTTTATGACGATAAAAGTTGTATACTGGAAAAAAGTAGTGTGATTCTTGCATTTCTTGACACCACTGTTGACTTATAGAAACTTCTGGTTTAGAAAATGCTGAGACATCTTCTGATTTTAACGATGGGTCAGATGATGTAGCTAAAAGGTTTTGCGTCCAGATATTTTCTTCAGTATTTTGACAACGCCTTAATTTTAGTTCACTGTAAAATATAGAAATAATATTACTATAGTAATACCACCTGCAGTAATCCATACAAACAAGTTTTATTAATAGAGAATATACAAAGGAAAATGTTACATACAAAATTAAATTATTGGTATTACCCCTTGGGTACAGACGCCGCTGAAAATGAAATGGGAAAAATAAAATATTTTTGAAAGAACAATACCTTTGAGATTAAAATTAAAGATAAATATTGTTGGTAATATAGACTGACTACTATACTTTTTCATCTGTTCTGAGCTACTTCTAGCTCAGCTCTATATATGTTCTAGCTGTTTCCTACCACAATGGAAAGTGGCTGAAATAATAACCATTTTAAAACAAGGTATACCACCCGAAAGGGTGGAATCATACCTGCCCATCAGCCTGCTATCAGTGCTCTCCAAAGTGTTTGAAAAACTTTGACTAACAAGACTAATACCTCTTCTAGAAGCCAAGACAATAAATCCAATACACCAATTTGATGAGCATAGAAAGGACAAGCGTTTGACAAGGTATGGCAGCAGAGGTTGCTCTATAAGCTGCAAAGTTGTTTACCTCTAAACTATTACAGAGTACTAAAGTCATACCTTACAAATAGACGTTTTAGAGTCAAATACGACAATAAAATAACAAAACTCCAACCCATAACAGCGGAAGTCCCACAAGGAAATGTACTGGATCCTTTCCTGTACGTACTGTGCACTTCCGACTTACCACAACAACAGCTACATTTACAGATGATACGGCGATCTTATGCTCGAACAAGAATCCACACATTGTATCAAAATTCCTGCAATATAACATACATAATGTCGAAAAATTGTTAAAAAAATGGAGAACGAAACCGAGTGAAAGTCAATATATGTAACATTTACAATCCGTAAAGGAGCAAATTCCACAGAAAGATGGTGTCAAGTATCTTGAAATTAGAAGATAGAAAACTGAAATGGAAAAAACCCATATCTTCCAAAAGAAAACATCTGGGTTATAAAGTGTGGGACATATCCTGGCTAATAGGAGAACAATCCCAGTTATCTAGTCGAAATAAATTACCCCTATACAAAGCGGTGTTGAAGTTAAAAATTTGAAAAATATACACAATCAAATGACTACGAAGCAGTTACCAGACTGAAAAACAACAAGTCACCTGGATTAGACAACATTAGCGCAGAATTGATAAAGGCAGGCGGAGACTACCTATTGAATGCGATACACGAACTAATAGTGAACATATGGAATAATAAACAACTGCCACAAGACTATAATACCGGAGTAATTATCACACTACATAAAAAGGGAGATCAGCTTCAATGTAAAAACTACCGGACAATAACGTTACTAACTGTGCTATATAAAATACTGTCAAATATTGTGTATGACCGATTGAGACCATATGCGGAACAAATAGTTGCGGGATATCAATGCAGTTTCTGCAGGCAGAAGTCCACAATAGATCAGATCTTCATCAGATCAGAGCAGGTCTTAAGGCAAATCTTGGAAAAGATTAGTGAATTTAATATAGACACACATCATCTTTTCATTGATTTTGAGAGTGCCTATGATAGCATCTATCGAGAATTTCTGATCCATGCACTGAAAGAATTTAATATTCCTAATTTCTTTTAATAACTCAACTCATTCATATAGTAATATATGAATATATACTCATTCAGTGAAGGAAACACTTAAAGTACAGAGCAAAATTCGAATTCAAAACGCACAATCCATGTGAGAACGGGCCTACGACAGGGAGATGCCCTATCCTGTATTCTATTCAACATCACATTAAAGAAAATAATTAGGGAGTCAAAAGTCAACACCAGAGGAACAATAATAACAAAAAGTGTACAAATATTGGCATTCGCAGATGATGTTGATATCATAGCTAGAAGCGAAAGAGAGATGATAGAAGCATTTAATGCGACAGAAAGAGCAGCACAAAACAGTGGCCTAAGCATTAACGAAATAAAAACCAAATACATGAAGGCCAGCAAATCGACAGGCCAAACCTACAGAATATGACAACAGGAGACTATAACATCAAAAGCGTGAAAATGTTTACATATCTAGGTTCACTAGTTAACGCAGATAACAGTCAGTGAAGAAGTTAAGAGAAGAATACATATCGTTAATAAAACATATAATAGACTACTTAAATATCTAAGATCTAACAACATCACAAGAAAAACCAAATGCAAAATATACAAGACCCTGATAAAACGGGTCTTTGTATATGGATCAGAGACACGGACACTGTCGAAAAGCGATGAGAACCTATTAGGTACGTTTGAACGAAAAATCCCTAGACACATATGGCGCAGAAGATATAAGTTTAAACTATACACAGCATACAATGAACCCGAGGTCATAACATCCATAAAGATCGGACGTCTGCGCTGGATGGGCCATGTTGAACGGATGTTGGAGACTAAAACAACAAAACATATAATGAGGCAAACATCAGTAGGGAAAAGGTCAAAGGGAAGACCTAAACTTAGATACATGGAACAAGTAGAACAAGATCTGAAAACACTTAAGATCACCAACTGGAAAAACAAAGCAAGGAACAGAACAGAATGGCGGAGAATCCTAGAACAAACCAGGACCCAGAAAGGGTTGTCGAGCTACTGGTGATGATTATGAAATGGATAAAAAATAAATTTAGAATAATAAACAGAGATCCCCTTCATGTTTAAACAGATCTATTCAAATACAAGTAGTAAGCAAAATGTATTAAAACAGGATAATGAAACACAAAGGTTGATAATTGACATACAAATGTTTAAGACAAATATTCACCGTAATTTAAAAAATACGTATTATTAAAGAAAAATTAAAAATGAACAAATATTGGCTTTATGTAAACTGCTCAAAATTTAATTAAAATAATTTTCACCATTAATTTTGTATAAGTCCTTTTAATATAAATTTACGGTGTGCTCGTTTCTACAGGGGGTGAACTGCATTCCGGAGTTGTCGGTTCATGTTCTTCTTCCAAACAGTCAAGAATCTCTCTTATTTCGTTTATTAGATCTTTATTGCAGATATCGGTGTTGTCTCCCAACAAACGCACAAGAATTGATACCACATGGCCGAGGATACAAGATTCATCAGAAGGGCAGTCTACGGTTCCTTTTACACAATTGCACGCTAAAGGTATAGCTCCTGCGTACACCATAGTACTTGAAATGAGGAGAAGTAGTAGAAGTAGTACGGTTTTCTGATTGGAATTCATTTTTCTAATGACTACTGGGAAATAAGTTCCTTCTGCTTTTATTACTAATTATGTAGCAGGGTTGGATTTAAGAATTTCATTTAGTTAAATTTATTTAGATTTAATTATTTAGTATATTTATTAATTATTATATGTAGTATAATTAAAATAAAACTTATTAAATTTTGTTTTTTGTTAAAAGTCTTACCAGAGATATTATTATATAGTGAACAAAAATAATAAACATTCTATTTATAATATTGACTACTTTATTATGTAAATATATCGAATTGTAATGTTAGTTATATATTATATTTTAAATATTATTTTTGTTTCTGCGTGGATTATTATTCAATAAATTTTCATTTAAAAATAATTGAGATTTATAGACTTCCTTATATGCGAATATTATTTTTGAAATCAGGGCTTAGGTTTTATGACAACGAAGTAGGCTATTTTTAGGTTTAATTGCATACAGAAAGACGAACAAATAACTATGACTGCGTGAATGCATATAGGTAGGCTAAGGAAGAGTTTTAAGACAAAATAGAAAATCAATTTAAAATATGAGGGAACAGCGAGATTTTATATCCTGAAGATGTTATGCCGAAAACTTTTTTGTCTAAACTAACAAATGTAAATATACCTCCATCTATTTAAACTACAAAGAAAATCTATCTGTACAGAGAATGCCAGATGACAGGATTCCGAAACAGATTTTGACGTGGGCACCATAAGGAAGAAGAAAAAGAGGAAGGCCGAGAAGAAGCTGGAGAGAGGGGATTGAAAAAGAACTAGAGGAAAAAAAAATCCCTCCAGGCCTATGGTTAAATAGAGAGGAATCGCGGTTAGGAGTCGGAAGGCGTCGGAGAACGCTGTGAACCGATCGTAGTAGTAGTAGAAAATCTATCTTTGGAGATAGGCGTCTACACCTTCCTCCACCCTTTTATATCCTGAGCTATTTGGATCCATCAAGATCCAATTTTCTATTGTATGTCATCTAACCATCTTAGTTAGGATTTGATTATATCCATCATATTTCTCTTTCAGGATATTTTTTTTAGCCAATTTCCACGTAAGTGTTGCTTCTACTTCTTTTTACATGATGTCTTCTCTCAGACGGTTGAAAACGACCATAGCGATGCGAATCTTCGATGCCGCTGCACTGAACAGTTCTGTAGACCTGCAGTTCAATCAAGTTCTTGTTTGACAAGATTGTTTACCCAGAGTAAACAATATTGTCAAAAATAGCGTCTTCTACTTCTACTTCTTTGTCTATGTATATTTCCCTGCATGATCATTTGCGTCAGTTCGTAGCGCCCACCTTTCATAATATGGTTTTAAACATGCAACTTTCTAATTTTGATATTCTTCTTTGAGAATTTTTTTTTCTCATTATTTCCAATGCAAGGTCGCTCGTCGTTTGTAACTGTGCTCACCCAGCCTATTCTAAGCATTCTTTGCTAAGCCCATATTTCGAAATCCTCCAAACTATCGATCCCCATCTTTAGCGCCCATGTCTCTACTCCATATAGCAATACAGAGCCAACTGTTAATCCAATCGACAAATCTCTGTTACACAAAACATTTTTCATTTTGGTAAATGCGACCTTAATTGTTTGATTCTTGGTTTGATTTATTTATTATTGACGCTATAGTTGTTAATTATTAATCCAAAATATTATTTTTATTTATAATGTTGATACCCAAGTTTTACTTTTATTTTATTATGAATCCAGCTATAAGTTTTTAACATTTACCTTTCCCTAGATAATTGTTTTCGCTATCTTTTCTGCGTTGTTCTTGGTAAACATCCACGTTTCATATTTGTAATATCTGAGAACCCATAGGAAAAACTGTTTAAGGCCTTTGGTTTTAGGATAGTAGAGGTAGAATATATGGACTGGATATAAACACCAGCAAAACCAAGCAAATGATCATCAGCAAGGAAAACATAACTGGATCAAATCTGTATGTGAACCAAATGAGAATTGAACGTGTCTCACAGTACAACCACTTGGGAACTATAATCGATGAGTCGTAGGACTTCTTCTTCAGCCTTCATTCATCCATTGTTGGACATAGGCCTCCTCCAATTGTTTCCACGCTTCCCTATCTTTTGCAATTCTCATCCATTGCTTTCCAGCTACAGCTGTTATATCGTCTATCCATCTCTTTTTGGGTCTTCCCACGCTTCTTTTTGTTTCTCGAGGTCTCCAGAATGTCACTTTATGAGACCATCTGTTGGTGTCTTGTCTTGCTACATGTGCTACCCATTGCCATCTCAATGTCGCTATTTTTTCCATGATGTCGGTTACTTTAGTTCTTCGACGTATTTCGGTGTTAGGAATTTTGTCTCTGAGGCTTATATTTAACATGGCCCTCTCCATGGCCCGTTGAGTTATTCTTAATTGTTCTGCCATTTTTTTTGTTATTGCCATAGTTTCCAATCCATAAGTTGCAACTGGTAGTATACAAGTGTCATAGGTTTTTCGTTTTAAGTGTATTGGGATTTTTCTGTCTTTTAAAATGAAGCTCAACTTCCCAAAAGCAGCCCATGATAATTGTGTCCTTCTTTTAATTTCTAGGGTTTGATTTTCCTTTTCGTTTTTAATTGCATGTCCTAGATATATATATTGTTCTACCTTTTCTACATTGATGTTATCTATCGTGATGTTTTCTAGGCTGTTGCTTAATATCTTTGTTTTGTCGAGATTCATTTTTAATCCTATTTGATTCGATTTGTGATTTAAATCTTGTAGCATTGATTTTAGTTTTTCGTAGATCGTAGGACAATACCTAAGAAATTAAATGTCGCATCTGAAAGGCACAAAGTGTATTCTTGACTATGAGCTCTGTGTTCAAGAGCCATGACCTCATCCTAAAAACAAAAAATAAGGCTCCTTAAATGTTATGTGTACTCAGTACTTCTGTAGGGAGTAGAAACGTGGACATTGAAGGTAGAAACTCTATCAAAACTTCAGGCTTTTAAGCTATGGTTATACAGAAGGATCTTGAAAATATTATTTACAGACAAAGTCACCAATGAAGAAGTACTTCGGAGGATGAACACAACTGCAGATTTGGTCAACATCGTGAAGGGCCATAAGCTGCCGTATTTGGGACGTATAACGAGAAATCAAGGCAGATATGAGCTACTCTAAGGTATTTATGCAACGTAAAATTAAAGGAAAAAGGGCTCCAGGAAGAAGAAGAATATCCTAGCTTGTTAACCTGAGAGCATGGTATAGAAAGACCTCAACATAGCTATTCCGTATGGCGACCAACAAAGTCATCATAACCAGAATGATCGCCAACGTTCGAAACGGACAGGCAGCCTACGAAGAAGAAATAATAGAAAAATATTAATTCAAAGAATGATATTTATGGTCGATATAAGATAAAATAATCACAATTGCAAAAATATTTTTTTTTTCTATTTCTATAAGACGGAATACACGTTAGAATTGAGAAAATCATAAGCATTACGGCGCTGGTAATTAAATTATTAATTTATAACTGATAAGATAATCTAACAATAAAAACTTATATGTTTAATTTGTTTAAAACCAATAATATTAATAATTGTATCAATACATTTTATCGAGGTCATGGTTAACCTACTAAATATAGACAACGTACTAGATTACTCGCTGTTTGCATTTCCTTTATTATTACGAAAATTTGTTAGTAAACATAAGAAGTCATTGTAGTTGCGACGATGTAAGATGAATTCAATGACCTTAAGTAAATTTTATATTAAAATGAATTGATTTATTTCATTCTGAATCTATGGAATATAAGTTTTAAGAAACAAAATAACCTACATATATATATCTCAAATAACGCATTTAAAATTTTCTCCTCATACTCCAAAAAGTCATAAATTAATACAGTAAAAAATATCGTAAGAAAAGATCAATATATTATTCTAATGTATTAGTTAAAAGGCTCTTCCCATGATTAAATAAAATATTTAGAAGAAATCATTACCTTCACTGATGATCGTAGTAAACTGCAACTTACCTGCAAAAAAAATTAGATATTATTGTCTATTACATAAGTTTATCAAAGTATATAAACAATAAAAAACTAAGAGGTGAAAAATCTTAAAACATAAGAAATAAGCGTGTTTCATTCATTTCTATTGGATCATGGGATATGGGTTTCAGTAATTTCTTTTCCATCTATCTCTAAGCAAGGTCACCTTCCCTATGCAATATACGGATATTTTACGTAAAAAGCACAGTTCATGAATATATTCTGAACCTTTGCACTTTCACATAATTGTGACCGATATCCATAAAGTATATTATTTATGTACAATGTACAACAGAACTGAGACAAAAAGCTCAAAAAGAACTAGTGAACAAAAAACTTTTCACTAAAGTTTTTAGCAATATTTCTCCATCTTCTTCTGTCTTCTGCTCTTCTTGTAAAGACCAAGTCACCTTCTTGCCTTAAGTCACTCATAATCTTTCTCATTCATCTTATCCTCGTTACACTTCCTATGGACCTTCTACGTAACATTATTTTTAACATTATATCCACTGGCATTCTGTGTTTATCTTCCAGCCACCTCATCCTTTGTGTTTTGACATATACCGCAATTAATTGTAGGCTCATTGTACTGCTAATACACTTCGTTGTTTATCCTTTTTCTTCATTGTGACAATGTCGTCATCTCTGCGCGAAAATGGAACACCAGCGAAAATATAGAGAATTGAATTCTCTGTCGTGCACAGAAAACTAAGTTTAATCCGAAGTATTAATCTTGTAAGAGCTTCTACCTCAGGTCTCTGAGTACAAATCAGAATCTACCGTCATTTCCCGTTCCAGCGATTCAGTACTCATCGACCGCTTCCGTTTTTCGCCTGGGTCGAGTATTGATCGACCGATTCCGTCCCACCTCTAGTCTAGGCTGAGTATTGATAGGTCGCCTCAAGGTTTTTGAGTATTGACCAAATATCGTCCCTTACTCATCCAAACGTCGCTTGTTTTCGGTTGGTCTGCATTGATGTCGGACCGGAACCAATCAATTTTATTTACTAGAATTCGTATTTTTATTTTTATTGTAAACATTGTAAAGAAGTAAATGTTATTCTTGTTATTTAATTGAATATATGTTTATTTAAATTAAACGTGCGTTTTACTGAGTCTGGTGTCTAATAGACCTACCGGTCACATCATCCTACATCAGTCTTTATCCCTCCCAAAATTCTTCATTATTTTGCGTTCACATCGTTCTAGCTGCTGGTCTTCAATCTTATTAAGTATCCTCGTCCCGCTTGCATTTGTAACAGTTTGTCTTACTACTGTTTAGTATATTCTCAGCTTTGTTTTTTTCTGGATAAAAACTTAGACCTTAATAGACTCCTTAGACCTCAATATCTCTTACTGCCTTTTGCCGGTATTTCGCTTATCTCGTACTTCTTAAAACCACTCTTTTCTAAAATTCTATTCAAATAAGGAATTCTTTGACTTTCCTAAATTCAGAAACTGCTTCTTGGATTTAGCGTCTTCTGTGAAGGTTGCTGATCAATATATAAATATTTGCACTTTTAAAACTGCTGCACGAAATATTTCCACTGAGGTCATTCCGAAATACTCACGAAGGTTTCACAGCCAAAAAAATCTTCTACGTTTTCAATTATTTATCTAACGATCTTTACTTGCATTATAAGCCGGTGGAACTTATATCTTATGCCTCTAGAGATGTCGCCAATAAAATCATGCTCTTCGTTATAGTAAAAATAATTTCAGGTTTAATATTCCAGTTTCTCTTAAACAGTCTTTCCAGCACTGCCTGATTTTTGTATCTATCTGTCCAGGAGACTCTGATAATGCGCATTTATACCACGAAGCGTTAAATGACCCGCAAACTTAGGCATTCGTGCTGCTTGATAAAAATTGTTTCATTTCTTTCTAAATCATTGTTTCTAGAAGTAACTTAAATTAAGATTTAATAGTGGGTCTCTTTACCTTAGTAACATTTTAAATGAAAAAGTCTTAATTCTTAACTGAATTCTTAATAAAGTTTTATTCCTTAACGTCAGCTTTTTCAGCCCAACTTACTTGGAATACCCAACTGGCTCATTGCTTCAAACAATTTTTTCCTATTAATTCTTTTGTATGCTAAGGCAGAATTCTGCCTTTATAGCAACTGTTATGTAGACCAATGCCTCTGTAGTTCTCACAAATCATCATATCTCCTTTTTTATGAATTGGAAAAACACGTGAATCAAACTATTCTATTTATTCTATGCATCTTTTATTTTTTCCCGAATACAACCAATTAGCCAGAGAGCTTTTTACACTTTACTGATTTGAATTTGGACATTTATTGTTGTTTAGCTCTTGAATTGTGTCCATTATTTCATGTTCTGTAGGTCTATCATAAATATATTTGCATTCTAATATTGTCTGTTCGGCTTCTCCCCATCGTGTTTATTCAACAGCGCATTGAAGATACTTTTTCATTCGGATTATACCTGATAATCCTTTTTTGTTTTCCTTACTTCCTGGTATTGGATTTTTGTTTGTCTTTTAAATTTAAAGTTTTTAACGATCTGCATATTGTCTTAAACTCTGTATTTTTCTTTCTAGTTGTGTTAGTTAGTTTCTTCGTGGCCGAATTACATTCCCGGTTGTGCTTTGGATTTTACTCTTACTAGATTTCTACATTTCTTATTGAACCACCCCTTAACTTCTTTAGTTTTGTTCTCATATTCAGGCACATCTTTCCTTGAATTTTCTACTGACTGTTGTATTATTTACCTGTTTGTTTTAATACCGTCTTTAGTTCGCCTTTTTGCAACTTCACTTGTATGTGTTACTTCTACTTTCTTTTTATGTCCTCATTCTTTGCTTTACTGTTTTCATAGTTCGGAATGCTTTTTTTATGCCTGCATAATGTTTTATGTATTTTAATAAACATATTCTCAGGAGATTTTTTTGCATAATCACTTTCATGAGACACCAACCCCAAAATAAGTTTCAAGATATTGCCCAGGCGAAAAATTTTTTTAGACAATTTTTTTTAATTGTAGCAATCAATTCTTTTGGCCCGGGCAATTTTTAGGATTATCATGAACAAATAAAATCTCTTGTAGTTTGTTTGTAAACTTGATCGCTTTTGAGTTTTAAATAATTTAAAACTGAAAAAAAATGCAAAATTACGATTTTTAAGGCTCAAAACACATGAAAAAAGCATTATTTTTGAATTCACCAAGAACTTAAATTCAAGTTCAAACCTACCTATCTATTCACAAGATTTTATTTTTCACATCATGTAATATAAACAATAAAATTAAGACGTTTTTAATTTATATTTTACTGCCCCTACAAAATATATACGCATATTTTTTATGTACAATTGGTGTTACCGGATAACTATGCCCATCGAGCAACATCCATCCCTCGGGCCAGAGTATCTCTGGGTAGATTATGTTGCTCTCCGGGCGTAATCATCTTAATAACACCCTTGGTGCATAAATAACTAATGAAACATTATTTTTCAATTGATGATAAAACGCGTGTGGCAGAATGAGCGCTGATTTGTACAATGAGAATTTAATCTAGCTAAAATTTGTGCAATTGATCTTGTTTCTCTCTCTTATACACCGCCGCAGTTCGAGCGCCCACTCTGTCATAAGCGCTTCATTAACAATTAAAAACAATGTTTTAGAATAAACTAAGCTTAAAATACTAATCGGCAGATGATAGAACAAGGTTTGAACTTGTATTAAGGTCTTTGGTGAATTCAAAAATGATGTTTTTTACTTTTGTTTTTGAGCCATTGAAATCGTAATTTTGCGTTTTTCTGTTTTAAAATATTTTTAACTCGAAAAATATCAAGTTTACAAAAAAACTGCACGACATTTATTTTATTTAGAATGATACAACAAAGTCTAAAAAATGTCTGGGCGAAAAAATAGTTTGTTACGAAAAGTTTAAAAAAAATTGTTTATAAAAAATTAACAACTTTTCTGCTGGACGACCTCTTAAAACTTATTCTGTGGTATATTATAAATGTAATTATGTAAAAAAAATCTCATTGGAATATTTTTCCGAGCGAACCTGATCTTTTCGCCTTGGCTAATATCTAAATTTATTAATAAAAGATGTTTGCAAATAATATTTAATTTTTTTAATTTAAGATCGAAGTATGGTAATAATCTTATCTAAAACAACACATTATAATAATCTATATAAGAGGGGTTGGACAAGAAGATTCTATCTTACTCAAGATATTTACTTTAGTTGTAGAAGATACGTTTCGTACTTTGGAATGTGTAAATGAATAGACGGCGAAAATCTGATTCACCTGAGGTTTGCTGATGATATTGTGTTAATACCAAAAGACAGAGAAAAATTGCAGGTATTGCTGTTAGATCTAAATACAAAATTAAAAGAAATAAGACTACAAATAAATCTAGCAAAAACAAAATATCTAACAAACGAATATATAGATATAACTGAGGATATAACTTTGGATAATAATAATATAGAAAAGGTTGAGACGTATATATGTATACTTAGGACAAAAAACGGGTGTGGCAGTCCAGTGGGACTGCCGGTAGAAGTTATACTTCTATACACGCGTTCGTCGTTACAAATTTATATGAGAGTCAATCTGCGCAAGCATTACATATGTAATGCTATAGGTAAGAGAGAGCAGAAAGAGAAAAATAATTAGGTATACAGGTATATGGTGCATCGTTTGCTTTATATAAACATTTGACCTGTAATAGGAGTATAGTAAGTAAATGAAGGATTGAATCAATATTTTAATGAAAATATATATTTTTATTTTCATATATGTATAAAAGGAGTTGGGTAGGAAGGAATGCAAAAAAAAATTTTTACACGTACTCTGCAATAAAATTCATTGTTAATTTTGTTATTAATGTAAAAATACAATACAATACACTGCCACATAATTCAATATTATAATACAATTCAAATTAAAATGCAATATTAATAAGTATTTAAAAATGACAATATACATAACTTACGCATATGTTTAATTTACCATGATAATAATAAAAATAATAATATTAATAAATATTAATAATGTTTACAACAGGAACATTTTTATTCTCGAGAGAGAAAGAGAGAAAATATATCTTCTGTCTCTCTCTTACCTATATCTTACATATATGTAATGATTTTGCCGATTCACTCAATATATACGAATACACACAAATATCCAACGTCGAACGCGCGTATAGAAGTACAATCAAAAACGAAATAAGACCAACAACTCGGAATATGTTGTACATTTTCATTTTATTTTAAAATTTAGCATTTTTCCGTATATTACATATATTTAATAAAAATAACGTGGGGTTTTTAAATATTTCAAAAATAAAAAAGGGAATTCATATTGGGATTCGAACTCACATACACCAGCGTATGAACCAAACACGTAAAATATTAGCCAATTAGACATGAAACAAACGTATTTCAAAATTGACAGTTCTCGGTCATACAGTGATTTATTGAGATTATTATTTTGAAATACAAAAGACTAAAATAATAATTATGAACATTTAATAAATAATACAAAACATATCACTTAAATATTATTAATAAATATTATATAATATATAATATATATATATATATATATATATATATATATATATATAAATATATATATATATATATATATATATATATATATAAATATATATATATATATATATATATATATATATATATATATATATAAATATATATATATATATATATATATAAATATATATATATATATATATATATATATATATATATATATATATATATATATATATATATATATATATATATATAATATTAAATATATATACAAAAGGAACATTTTTATACTCGAGAGATAAAGAGAGAGAAAATATATCTTATGTCTCTCTCTTACTCATTATCTTACATATGTAATGATTTCACCGATTCACTCCCGTACAAATTTCCAACGTGGAGCGCGCGTATAGAAGTATAACTTCAAAAATATAATTAACAAAGCTCAACTTAAAGGCTGATTTAAATATAAGATGTTCCTTAGCATGGGCAGCATTTGGCAGATTACAAACAGTATTTAATTCAAACTTACCAAATATTTTAAAGCCAAAAACTTTCCAAAAAATGAAAAAATAAAAAGATGAAAAAGAGTTACAGATGTAATCCAAATGAGTGATATGTTAAAATAGAACTGATCAGGACACATAGGAAGAATGGAAGACAACCGTTAGACGAAGCGAGTTATTGAATGGAGACCAAGAGTAAACAAGTGAAATAGAAGCAGACCTCAAACCAGATGGACTGATGACATCAAGCGAATGGCTGGTCACGAATGGATGCAAAAACAACTAACAGAAAGAAATGAATACACATAAGAGAGGCTTTCATCCGACGATGGATGGAATAGCTGATAAATAGATGACGATGATGATAATAATTTGTTAGTAGCTTTGGTAGTAGTGTATTATTTCTAACCATGTAATAAATTTCCATGTATGATTTCTCTTTAAACATCCCTTCTATAATAAGCTGAAGGAAGTTATACCTGTCGTGTCTAAATATGTGTCCAAGATAAGACGTTTTACGCTTGTTGACAATTTCTGTGAGTTCACGTTCTCTATTCATACGCCTTAAAACTTCTTCATTTCTAACGCGGTCGGTCCATGGAATTTTCAGCATACGACGAAATACACACATCTCAAAGCTCTCTAAACGTCGTAACGAGCTGACTGTTCGTCCAAGCTTCCACGCCGTGTAATAGTACACTATATACATAACACTTTATCATGCGGTATCGTAGGGACAAATCAAGATTACGGGTAGTGAGTAACTGTCGCATCTTTAGTCGTCATAAGTAATAAATTCAAATTCATCATAGTCCAATAATAACGTAGCTTTTTTGTAACAGCTAAAATTACTTCCACACATTGAAATGTCTGCAGAAACACAAATAAAGAAAATTACATTTTATTTTGGCATAGGTAAGCAAACAGCAATACAAAAGCAGCTATACAAACAGCTAAACAAAGTAACAGCTATAAAATTTCAGAATTTCCAAATGCATAGTTTGTGTTATAGCAACTTTTGTTTCTGAGTCTTTAATCATTTCTAAAAGCAATTTTTTTTTTGCCTTCGACTAATAGACCTAGATTATGCGGCTGTAAATAGCGTCCCTTGACATGTAAGAGGTGGCTTAATTCAAAACAATTACGGCAACGGAACACCACACTGTTAACATTTCCCAGGATATTACGATAACGAGGAAAACAAGTTACGGCTTTTAGTTTTGGACAGTTCTTTGGTAGACGAGGGGTGCTAAAAACCCCTTGGATCAAAATCGTAAAATCCACCGTACGAATAGACACACGAAGTATTAAAACTCTTTATGCTACCGGAAAATTTCAAAATCTTATTCAGGAAATTAAACGTTCGAAATTGTCAATTATGGGCGTAAATGAATAGGGGAGGTCTGGTTCAGGAATATGCACATAAAAAGACTATACTGTATTACTTCGGGAGCGATAACGACGATCCACTACCTAGATATAAAATAAAAATTTTCTTAAATTAGAAATTAAGAAATATGATCTTAACTTTGGTTAAATAAACGACATAATAATGTTTTTACAAATGCCGTAAGCCGGGGTTATTTTGCTTCGTTTTTAAAGGTCTCTAAAAATGTTTTAATAAAATGTTTATAAAATATCTTTATTTACTTGAATTCTACATTTTAAAAATACCTTAACCGATTATGGTTTAAATTCTTTAAGCCTAAAATTAAGGAGTTACTGTTATTTTCATTAATTTTAAAATTTGAAATGTGGAGCAAAGTCTCCCATACCCAAAGGTCGTTACCCCACTTATAATAAAATAACGTCTAATCGTTAGTTTTCACTTTACTGGGGCTAAGGTAAGCACACATTTTATTTTATTTTTATTTTTCCCATCCCACAAACGAAAAAACGGAAAATATTATTTTTTCCGAATTTATTGCAGAAAACTAAAACATGTTGTGGAATATTTTAATAAATTACAAAAAAAATATTATAAGGCACCTCATAAAATATAACTAGATGTACCCCACAAAAACATAAAAACTAGGAAGACAAATATTCAATAAAAACACAGCTCAGGCTCAGAAGAGATATCCCTTTTTGTAACTTGTTTGGGAAGTTCAATAGATCCAAGAACATCGAACCAAGAGTACGTAAGTTAATTTTTCTTAAAAGGCTACTTTCACATTTTTGGCGATTTCTGCATTAAACTAATTGTAACTTAATCAGCGGTAAAAAAAAAACAAGTTGTCCAGGATAGAACTGTCCCTTAAAGGGAATGACCACACAACATGTTCTCTTAGTTCTCTTAGAAACTTGTCGAAATAAAAATCATTTGTTTGATAGAATTTGTCTTGTACAAAATTTATGAACTCCCTTTCTTTATATTGCACTTTTTCAAGTTAACATCGTCATGAATGATAAATCATTATTTAAATTAAGTGTGTCCTCACCCCTTACAGTAGATAATCCTGTTAGCTGTTCGTCTTCTGTTGTAGTGGAGGTCGTAGCTTCCCAATTGATTTATCAACGCACACCTTTTTCCAGGAGCAATGTTGATTTTATTTCTGCGATTATTTGTATTATTACTTGACAATCATTTTCTTGTTTCAATTTAAACCAATTCAAGAATTTAAAGAAACCCAGATTCTACAACACCTGTTTTGTTTAAACTTCGAGGTATGCAGGTTAAAAGTTCCTCATCATTCAAAAGAAATATCCTACATTTGCGGAAACCGGACATCACATTATCTTTGACGGTTGAAGCAATAATTTCCATAAATTTTTCTAACAGTGGTAGGAAGTTCTGTTTGTACATTAATATTTTTAACGTCTTCTTCGGTATTTTTTCACTCCAATGCACCTTTTTCATGTCATTTTAAATAGGCGAAAAAATGCCTCGTCCAAAGGCTGAGTAAAGTGTGTGCTATTGTAGGGTAAACAAATTAGACTTACTTGGTTTTGCCGACATAATTTGAGTGAATGAACTGTAAAATGTAAAGAGAGTTTGTCGCATATTAGGATTTTCTTTCCTCCTAATTTTCTTAGGCCAGGTGGCATTTGAAGCTCCAGCCAATCAGTAAATATGGTGCTATCAAATCACCAAGAAAAACTAGCGTTACAGCTACATGCTTTTGGATCATTTTCCGTCCACGTGGTCCACATCTTGTTGGCTCGATAAACAATATAGGCAAAATTTCTCCAGCAGCATTTCCTTCAAACATGACGGATATCCATTTTTATAAGTACGTAATCTTTACAGGTACAAAATATTTACAATTTCCAAAAAGAACAGGGTCTATTTATAAGCCCTCAACTTTCTTAGAAAGGATTAAAATTTCCAAGCGGCAGAACGTGTTTCGCAGATTGTGAATTATATTAGGTATGATTAACAGGTTGTGTTTGTAAAGTCCTGTGATTATAGCACGCACAATTGGTAGTTCTATAATAAAAATGTCACAAGTACTGTTCGGAGTATAGTTTGTAACGTTATAAACGTCACATCTCTATTAATTTATATTTAAATAATTATTTCATTTTAATTTGTTTATTAATTTATTAATATCTTTATCTTCAGTTTAATTTTTACTATTTTTTTTTATTTATAAAAATAGTTGGCGCCCCTGTTTTTCTCTTCTTCCTCTGTCTTTATTTTCTCTCTTTCTGTCCCATAGAATAAATATTTGCCCTCTCACTTTTGTTCGGCAGACTATTCTGTTCTGTGTTGACTGACAAGCTAGTTTCATGATATCTATACCAACATTCTATGACATCTGTGCTAACTTCATTCAGTCTCCCACTTTCTGTCAAAACAACTTTTCTGTAGTGGGATTATTTTTTGCCTCTTTTTTAAATTTATAAAAGAAGGCAAAAATTATTATAAGACTCATTTTTATGGTCTACAAATTCTCTTGGGGTAAGTACTTTCATTGTGATATTTATTCTATAATTCTGACCACATTTCCAATATTTCTAACCTTACTTTCTTTCGAAAGCACATTTTTTTTTTCTGATATATGCATTAGGACTCTTTAACAGAATTTAACTAAGTAGTAACATTCATATTTCATTTTATCCTTGCCATATGCTATTTGTTTAAGTGTAATTTTGTAAGATGGCAAGGAAGTTAAACCTTTCTTTTTGATGTGTTTCTAATGCATGTTGTTTCTTATCCTTTTGGTTTATTGGAGATATCAAAACTTTAACTGGATATTTTATTGGGTTTGTTGGACACATCAAAACTTTATTGGAGATATAAAACTTATTGGTTTACTGGACATTTCATTGGATTTATTGAATTTATTGGTTTATTGGACACCAAAACTTAGTCAGGACATACCGCCACGTGTGACTGCAGCTCTCCAGAAGCCACAACTTCTAATTGGAGGATCCAACAGCTAGAACACACAAGCCGCCCATCGAAGCAATAAGTAACACTTATAACTGTTAAGCTTTGGCAGGGTTAATTATTGTTTTTTTTATTAATTTAAATAAATATGATTGGTTAAAATTTGTCTTATTTGCTATCAAATGAGAACTCAGGTTCAATCCCTAGTTTAAGACAAGACGAACTCACCCTTGAGATACTGAGCTAGGCAAGGTATAGACGATAAGCTCCCATGGTTGATTGAGGTATTATTTTTACAATAGTATTTCAATTCTCTTTGGTAGTCTTATCGTTACACATTGGCGCCCAACCGTACTTGTTTTATTCAGGGAATTGTGCTCTGGGTTTTTGGTTTGGTGGCAGATAACAAACTTTGATAAATACTTTCTTATTTATATTTTTTGTGTGTTCATATTATCATTATTTGCAGTTAATTTTAATATTTCCATATTTTTGACTGTTTTTATATATTTTCACATGTTGGGTTAAAAAGTATTACCATTTTTATATATTTCAGCATATATATTTTATACTCAGATATTTTTATATATTTTTTTGATGGTAGGTACTTTTATACTGTTGTAAGTGGTTTGTTTTTTATTAACTTAACCAGTTTTTGTGGATAGTGTATTTTAATTACTTTCTTAATTTTTTAAATTATTTCTTCAAGATGCTACCTAAACATTTAAAGACAGATGAATTATCATATGAAATTCTTATTAGGAATGTCTCTGTCCCAAATACAGTAGAGGAAAAACGAAAGATCCTTGCTGGACTTCTTTCTCAAGAAGCCAGTAACCGTAGTTTTTCTGATGTTTCTGTTAATCTATCTTTTGATGTTGATTACCAACAAGCTTTAGTTTCCTATTCTGATCTATTAAGTCTTATATCTGATTATTCAGGTACAAAATCTGATAGTAGATTCAAAGCTTTCAGTTCTCGTTTAACTCATTTGTCTGGTAGAATCTCCCGTCTACAGCCAACTTCTGTAGATGAAGAAAAATTAAAAAAAGCTATCCGCTATGATTTGTTGAAATTAGAAGGTACTTTGTCTGACATTGTAGATCAACCTGATATGGTAGACCAACCTGTTGCTTCTACTCCTGATAGAGTAAACCTTAATTATTCTCAATCTTCAGCCTCACCTGTTAAGTCTGTTCCTGTTTATAAATGGGGTATTAAAAAATTTTCTGGTAAAGAACCTCTAATTCCATTTCTCGAACAGATTGAAACTTTAAAGTTTTCTAGGAACTGCACTGATGAAGATTTATTCATCTCTGCAGGAGACCTATTTGAAGGTGCTGCTTTTACTTGGTGGCATAATCACTTTACAAAAAAATCTTTTAATTCTTGGTCTGAATTAGTTGCTTCCTTAAAGGAAACTTATTTACCTTACAATTATGAAAGAAATTTGTGGGAACAAATACGTTCTACAAAACAGTCTTTCAAACAACCTGTCTCTGCATATATTTCTTATATGGAGTCTTTGATGCTCCGGTCTTCAAAATCTATTCCTGAGTGTGAAAAAGTAGATGAAATCATTAATGGTCTTCTTCCTGATTATGTCAAGGCTCTTGCTTTCCAGGATGTGGAATCAGTTGCAGACCTTACAAAGTATTGTAAGAGATTTGAAGCTGCTCTTACTATTTCGTCTCGCAGTAAATTTTCTGTTGAGTCTCTTTCTTCTTCTGCTACATGTTGGAACTGCAACATGACAGGCCATATTTTTCAAGTATGTAATAAACCCAAGAGAAAGTTTTGTCATGGTTGTGGGTTTAAGAATATCACCACAAGTGAATGTAGCAGATGTTCAAAAAACGGTTTGAAAGAACATCCCAGGGAAAACTTTTCGAAGAAATTCAAACAACCCAAGTCAGTGAATGTGTCTAAGAAAGTTATACCTAAAACTACTTCTTTTATATCTAATCATAATTTAAGCACTTTTTCTTCAGTACAATCTGAAACTTTACCTTCTTCTAGTACTTCTGTTCTTTCTAGTGGTCCTTTAAATTCTAAGGTACATTTAAATTCTACTTCATTATTAGATGTTCATACTAATGATAATAGACCATATATTTCTATTTCTGTAGGTAGTGAAACAATCTCTGCACTTCTTGATACTGGCAGTAATGTTAGTATTATTGGTTTTCCTTCTTTATTTTTACTTAAAAAACTCAAATTAGCACTTAATTATGATGTTTCAAGTCAACTCACTACTGCTGATGGAAACATTCAGAGTATTTTAGGATATGTTTGGTTACCTGTTACTTTATTGAGTAAAACTCAATCACTTAAAGTGTTAATAGTTCCTTCTATTTCACATAAGATGATATTAGGTATGGATTTTATTCGTTTGTTTCAACTTTGTTTGGATTTCTCAAATTTTTCATTTAAGGCTACAGATTTATCTACTTGTGTAGTAAATACTGTTAGTAGTGCTGAAAATCTTTCTGACATTCAGCAGTCACAACTTAACTCTGTTCATCGTAGTGATTCTGTAAATGTAGTAACTGACTCTCTTTCAAGAATTCCTGAAGTATCTCAAGTTTCTCTCTTGAATTTATCTAATTTAAAAACAGATGCTTGGTATAGGAATATGATAGGGAAAGTTACAGTAAACCCTAACTTATATCCTGCTTTTAAGGTTCAGGATGATGTTCTTTATAAATATGTTTTTTCTAGCTCAAAGTTTTCTGATTCTTCTCCAGAATGGAAAATTTTTGTTCCTTCTCCACATAGGAAGGAAATTTTGCAAATTTATCATGATGATCCTACAGCTGCTCATTTAGGTATCTTTAAAACCCTTTCTAGGATTTCAGAATTGTATTACTGGCCTAAAATGAGATCTTTTGTTGTGAACTATGTTCATAAATGTAAAGTTTGTGTTTCTTGCAAGCCTTTAGAGAATATTTCTCCTGTCTTTAATGAAGTTCAGAAGAGAATAGGTCACTCTTACAATACCAACACTAAATGCTACAATTTACGTAGACATGATGTAAAATTTCATGTAAGTGCTAAAGTCCGGAAGAAAAATAACATCCTTTCAAAAGCTGTGGATGATTTTTCTGCTAAATTAGCTCCCAAATTTATTCCCTGTATTATACATAAAGTTTTATCTCCTTTAGTGTATAATCTTAAGGATCTAGATGGTAAAGACCTTGGTAATTTTCATGTGCAAGATATTAAGTTAGATGTTACTGATTCTAGTGATGATGAGTCTCAATAATGTGGTATAATATGGTAAAGCATTATCTTTTATTATTTTATTTCTTTATATTTTGATATTTCTGTAGTTATGATAAACATATTAATCTTATTTATTTGACATTACCCTAACTGTTTATATATTTCTATTATTTTACTTTGGGTAATTGTTTTTGATTTTGATACAATTAAAAGCCTCATCCAGCACTTTATGTATGACAACATGGTTAGTTGCATACATGGTGTTTTAGTTTTCCTAGGATACATATATCCTAAGGAGATTTTGGGCCAGATTATATGAATCTGTGTTCCTTTTTGGTCTTTTAGAGACAATTAATATACCGTAGTAGGTATATATATTTTTTTTGGATGATGTGTTTTTTCTTATTTCTTTTGGAGTTAAAATAATTCTATGCATCTACTTTTAGAAATCTGGTGTAGAATTATGGCGCTTTGAAGTTTGATTGTAGTATACCTACTTTCACTTGTTTTCTTATATTTTTGTAAACTATATTTATGCAGTACTTTATTCTTTTGTGTAGAGCCCTGGTTTATATTTAGTGAGAATAACATTTCTTATGTATCATTATCTTATTTTCATTATTAACTTACTCTTAGTCTTCTAAGACTTGTTTTATGCAGTTACTATATCTCTTTTGTGTAGAACTTTGTCTTATTTGACATATCAAGTAAAGTTTATATGTATTTTTGAGTTGTTTATCAATAATTACATTTGCGTATCAATGTCTACATGCTTTTACTCATTTTATAATTTTGATATTATTGTTGCCTTACTTTAGGTACTCAGTTATCCTGAGTACTAATTTTTTTTTGAGGTTCATTCATTAGCAGTATCCATTGACTATTCATTTTTGTGAGATATGATCTCTATATTATGTATTTACCTGACTTTGCTTATTTGTCTTTATTTTTGTATACTTACCTTTGACTTTGATTGTTAACTAGACTTCATACTATGTGTATAGAATGCTATTTTGCAAAGGAAGTTGTTGTACTTCCGAAGAAGAATTTCTGAAGACAGAGTTCTTCAACAATGTATATCTGAATATATCAGATGCGTTGCCCCTTTGTTATTATTATTTTTGTTATTGTGGGCCTGAGCTTTGATGCAGATGTACATTCGTACCACTGGATCTTCCTTAAATGGTGGGTTGTCTCCAGGGTATGGCGTCGGGGGGTTCATGGCACATAGGGCTGTCGTCTCCGAGGAGCGCTGTCGTGGTTTAACCGTGGGCTATGGGCTACTGCGTTCATACCAACATGGTTTCAATTGATCCTTTGGTAGGGTCCATGTACAGTACCAAAGTCTACAGATACCCGATTACTTTAAATTAATTTTTTCCCTTCATTTTTAGTCTGATGAATACTAAAATTCATTGGGTAATATGCATTTATATTCCCCTGAGCGTTCCCCTCAAAAACTGTATATTATAATTAATAAATCTTTATTATAAACTTTATGCTGCACCATCTTACTGCTTACTTTATAACAGTACCTATTTAATTTCAGTTTAATGAATACTGAAATTCATTGAGTAATTTTTTTTTTATTTTTCCAGAGATATTCTCTGTAGTAGTTTATTAATATTAGATTAATAATTTTAGTGTGATGAATACTACAATTCATTGGGTAATTTTTTTTATTTTCCCCAGATTAACATCTGAAAATTATTTTGTTATTTTTTTTAAATATAGCAAATTTGAGTTATACTTTAAATTTTTTATGAATAGTAATGTATACTTAATTACTTATATTCATTAATTTAATTATTTTGTTATATAAATTTTTTAAATAACAACAAATTTTAGTTTGACGGATACTACAATTCGTTGGGAAGTATTCAATTTCCCTGAGTAATACTCTAAATTTTTTTACGATCATTCTTTTGTTATTATATTCATTAACTTGATTGCTTTGTTATAAAGTATTTATTTTTGATTTGTTACTACAGATTATTACTGCATATATTTATTCCTAGGTAGAACATTGTGTTCTTGTTTTCTTTGAGAAAAATTTCTCAGTTGTGTTCGAAATTTTTCTGATGGGTGGTAGGAGTGTGTAACGTTATAAACGTTACATCTCTATTAATTTATATTTAAATAATTATTTCATTTTAATTTGTTTATTAATTTATTAATATCTTTATCTTCAGTTTAATTTTTACTATTTTTTTTTATTTATAAAAATAGTTGGCGCCCCTGTTTTTCTCTTCTTCCTCTGTCTTTATTTTCTCTCTTTCTGTCCCATAGAATAAATATTTGCCCTCTCACTTTTGTTCGGCAGACTATTCTGTTCTGTGTTGACTGACAAGCTAGTTTCATGATATCTATACCAACATTCTATGACATCTGTGCTAACTTCATTCAGTCTCCCACTTTCTGTCAAAACAACTTTTCTGTAGTGGGATTATTTTTTGCCTCTTTTTTAAATTTATAAAAGAAGGCAAAAATTATTATAAGACTCATTTTTATGGTCTACAAATTCTCTTGGGGTAAGTACTTTCATTGTGATATTTATTCTATAATTCTGACCACATTTCCAATATTTCTAACCTTACTTTCTTTCGAAAGCACATTTTTTTTTTCTGATATATGCATTAGGACTCTTTAACAGAATTTAACTAAGTAGTAACATTCATATTTCATTTTATCCTTGCCATATGCTATTTGTTTAAGTGTAATTTTGTAAGATGGCAAGGAAGTTAAACCTTTCTTTTTGATGTGTTTCTAATGCATGTTGTTTCTTATCCTTTTGGTTTATTGGAGATATCAAAACTTTAACTGGATATTTTATTGGGTTTGTTGGACACATCAAAACTTTATTGGAGATATAAAACTTATTGGTTTACTGGACATTTCATTGGATTTATTGAATTTATTGGTTTATTGGACACCAAAACTTAGTCAGGACATACCGCCACGTGTGACTGCAGCTCTCCAGAAGCCACAACTTCTAATTGGAGGATCCAACAGCTAGAACACACAAGCCGCCCATCGAAGCAATAAGTAACACTTATAACTGTTAAGCTTTGGCAGGGTTAATTATTGTTTTTTTTATTAATTTAAATAAATATGATTGGTTAAAATTTGTCTTATTTGCTATCAAATGAGAACTCAGGTTCAATCCCTAGTTTAAGACAAGACGAACTCACCCTTGAGATACTGAGCTAGGCAAGGTATAGACGATAAGCTCCCATGGTTGATTGAGGTATTATTTTTACAATAGTATTTCAATTCTCTTTGGTAGTCTTATCGTTACAAGTTTTTAAGTTTTCAGATATGGCCGGAGTTGGAGAAGCATCTATTTATAGACTTTTAAAGCAACAAAAGAATGGAAGTATTACAGAACTACCTAAAATATCAACAGGGAGAAAACCCATTCATATAGACGATACGAAGAAAAGTTCATTCATTTTATTTACAAAAAAAATTAAGATTTCTACTTTGGATAAACGTTTTGTAGACATTAATGAAGATGACTCTCTGTCAAACATTAAAAGAGATAAATAGTCGTAAACTTTACGTGAATAAGGATTCGTTTTTTAGAATAACAATGTAACAGTTTCAAAAATTTCAAAAAATTTATTATTATAATTCCGAGTAAATATTCAAAATAATATTGCTCACGCCATCTATCTACCGAGTGCATTAAAATTACCTTAAGGACCCTACTGTAGTTTCTAATATCTCAGACCATCATCTCAAAATGAGTTCGTACGTTAACTAGTCTCGAGTCCCGAGCGAAATTTATCTCGCTCCGTCCTTTACCTCTTTGAACGTCAAACAGTCAAAACGTTATTTTGTTTGAGTGGTCTCTTAATGAGGTAAGCCAAAAAATTCCTTTTTTCGTATATAAACTCCTGGACAAAATTAACGCACCACTTTAATTAATCTAAATATTTGCAATATGAACACAGAATAGAACTAAGTTACATTGAAATAATAATAAACACCTACAAATAAGTCCATCATGACCTTGATTTGCCTTATTGTTTCTTTAAAAATCTTTTTTTTTGAGATAGTCCCATAGATGCTCTACAGGATTCATGAACGGACTGTTAGGTGGCCACTCTAATAATGGAATATCAACATTATTTAGGTAGCCAATAACCTGTCGAGCCACATGAGGACGAGCGTTGTCTTGCATGAATAAAAAATTAGGTCCAAGAGACGGAGCATAAGGCGTTACATGTTCAATAATAATGGGCATTCATAGACCTCGTACATATGGGGACCAACTCCGTACGAGCTTCAAAGCAAATCCCCCCCCCCCAAAAACATTTTAGAGCCACCACCAAAAGGTACTTTAGGAGAGATATTGCAGCTGGCAAACCTTTCTCCTCGCCTTCGCCAGACACGCTCACGACCATCTGGAGCTTTTAGGCTTACTCTAGTCTCATCGGAGAAAAGAACTCGTTTTCAATCATCGATGGTTCAATTTTGATGCAATCTTGCAAAATTCAATCTCTGAACCCTGTGTTCTCTGGTAAGCAAGAGTTTTTTAGCCGGTTTCCTGTTGCTCGATTGTGCTTCATGTAAACGTCTTCGAGATGATATCGCGACATTTCGAACATCTGCTAGTTCATTTTTTAGCAAATTGCTGGAGACACTCCTATCTCTGAGAGCACGTTGTCTCAAAAAACGATCATCAATTTGATTAGTGCAACGTTTTCGCCCTTGCCCTGGTCTTCGATGGTACGACCCTGTTTCATTATATCGCCTCACCTTGCGACTGATGCTGGAATGATGTCTTCCTAACAAACCTGCAACGTATCGCATTGAATATCCTTCATCTAGGAGAGTCGATGCTCGCACTGCCTTCTCCATTGACAAATTTCTTTGGCGGTTTATTTTTTTATATTATTTTTATGCAAATGAACTTCCAAAAATGTATATGATGAAAAATATCACAATAAAAAGCTTTAGTCTAAAACGAAGTTTAATACAAATTATTGTTAAAACAATTATTATTAGCTTACATAACAACTGTCACTGTCAAACAAGGTCCACAGGCAACTTGTCGTACAGTAAATTATCAATAAATAAAAATTATTGAGAAAAATATGAGTGGTGGGTTAATTTTGTCCAGGAGTTTATTTTCAAATAGATATGTATTTTAGACCCTTACCGGGAGCCCTCATAGTTACTAAAACTATGTTTATTGGCCAAAGGTTATACAAATAAATATGGATTTATCGTATGTGTATCCAAGGTTTCTGTCAGCCAAGTACCTAGAGGGTAAAAAAAATTGGATAATACCAGCTTTTGGATAATTCAGATTGTAAGCATTTTATATTTTATTTTATTGAACCGTAAAGAATATCTATGAACTAAATAACAGTGAAGTGATTTATTTTTGATTTTTTAATTAAAACGGATATCTACATTCTACCTAATAAAAAATGTATTTTTTATGTGAACAAATTTCAAAATTTGGAATAAAGTGTAATGTTATTTTCATATATTTCTCATTCATAATCTAATGTCATGATATGAAATGTTTGTTTTTTTACGATACGATTTTAATTTTAGTTTCGTATAAACACTTCTCATGGTAATTGAATACTGTAAACACAGATTGATTAGTTTTTTTGGGGTGACGTAACTTTTTAACATAGAAACTTTTTGTTCTTTAACTAATTAAGGTTAACTTTTTTTAAAATTTTTCATTATATATTCTTTAAGCTCGTTTGGTGCCCATTTCATTTTAATTTTAAAGATAATACAAACAGCTTCTATATGATTTTCGAAAGAACCGCACCCAAACTCTTCGACGCGATCAGAACAGCCTAGATTGTTTGTATACTTGAGTAAATAGTTTGCTCATGTTACAACAATAAAAAATTTGCCTTATAGAGAAAGAAGAAATTATTTGTTGGGGGTGGCAATATTCAATGGAAATTCGAAAATTGAGGAGAGAAGGCAACAATATGTTTTGTTTAAATGAAACATGTATAAATGAAGGGCATTTAAAAAAAATTGGTAAGATAAACTGGTTACAAATTCTCGTCAGTCATTTATAGAAGATTTGTCTAAGGGCTTAAAATTTCCAAATGATAAAGGTCGCTGTTTAATTATCACTCATATTGAAGAAGATAAAGGATTTGTTGATAAAGGCTTGCTAGATTTTATTTCAAATTCTACGAACCACTACATTGAAGAAATGATTGCTGATGTATTTTAACGAATAGTTCTGTCAAATGATAGATTTATATAGATTTATTACCGACCAATTCAGTAATAGTCATGGACAATGCCAGTTAAAGATTAAAGGAACCGGTACCTTACACGAAATGTAGAAAGCACAAACTCTTGGATTTACTAATAACCAAAGAAATAGTGGTGCCAGCAGAAGGTTTACTCAAAAAAGAGTTATTGAAGCTATGCAAACAATATACTCCAAAATTTAAGAAGTATAGTGTGGATGAAGTAACAAAATAACAAAACATGGAGTTAAAGTGTTGCGATCACCACCTTATTATTGTGAACTTAACCCCATAGAACTTATCTGGGCTCAAATGAAGGAATATGTCGCGGCAAATAATATAACATTTAATATGTTCGTCAACTATTATCTGACTCCATATCAAAAAGTTCATCTTAGAATTTACAAAAAGCTATAAGACGTATAAGACGTACAAAGGAAGAACTATTCTGGAAATTTGATATGTTAGTAGAGGAAACAATAGAACCAATTATTATTTCTGTGGGAAATGAAAAAACTGATGATGACGATGATGCCTCGTTATCGGAAGAAGACAACTTATGTATTTAGGTACGTAATTATATATTTATATCACTAATTATAAGTTTATGTGACGCTAGTACCCGAAATGAATTTATTATTAAATTGTAAGGAAATGTCCTAAACCAGTATTTAGTATTTTTATAAAATTAATGTGGGAACGTAATATTGACATTTTAGTTTCTTTTATATTAAAGTAATTTTATGTTCTCTGTCACAAAATTTAGTTAATGCTTAATTCCTTAGGGTTTGCTTATTTGCATTTTATGATGTATTATATTTGAGGTTTGTCGGGGTGGTCATACACAAATCTTATTTAAACCTTTGCCATAAAATGTGTGCTATCAATCGTTTTCAAATGTACTACAATAAAGAAAAAGGATACGTAATGAAGAATTCCGAAATTTAAAATCTCTGTTGCATTGCAGACACTGCAATTTTAATAGCCCAAAATGAAGATAGCCTTGAGTTTACAGATTTAATATGAGAGCAATAGAATTTAACATGATTATTTAAACACAGAACTAGAGTTAAACTCAAACTAGAACAAAACTAGAACAATAGTAATTAGTAAAGAACCAATGAGATCGAAACTTGTAGTCCATGAAGTTAGCCATGAACAAGCAATGAAAGTTAAGTAGTTTTTAGCCGTAGAGGTGTTGATAAAGAAGTAAGAGATCAAGCCAAAACACAGAGAATGCTGAAAACAGCAGAAATACTCAGCAGAATTTCAGGAAACATGCTGAAAAATTGAAAAAGGTGTTACGAGATCAGAACAAAATGTAATGTGCAGGGTCTAAACAAGTGAACACTAACAAAAAAAAATAATGGAATAATCACGTCAGTAGAATGGCGAACACAAGAGTCGTTAAAATAGAGATAAGAGTTAAAATAGAAGAATAAGAAGAAGGAGAAGGAAATGTCTAAAGTTATAGTTTATTTTTATGAACGAGAGAGTAATTAGCATAATTTTAACTGGTACCTCCGACCACTCCATGGGCGTGCTCAAGATTAATTGAAAAATTACTTTGAATAATTGTAAAAAATAAATGAATTATTTCAGTGTTATAAAGTGTTATGTGTATGTAAACAAAAGTGACCTCTTTTATCACACACTATATTAGAACTGACTGGCCTACATTAAAAAGGGTTTTAAAAAATTCACATTTTTTTTAATTTTTAAAAATTACAAAAGAGAAAAAGAGTTTTTAAAACCGTCTAAGGTATGTTAAATAGATGAATAAAAATATTAATATAAAACTTACAGCTACTTGTTACAAATCCAAATCAGATTCAGAAGATGAACTTTCAGAACCAAGATTTATAATAACTGGCTCGATCATTTTATCAGTAATATTGTCCAGCTTCCACATTTTTTCCTCTTCTTTAATAGTATGATTTACTGCCTTTTCCCAGTTTTCAGGTTTTACATTATTTACGGCCTCCAAAAACAACTGTTTAACATCATGAATTTTAAAAGTGGTATTTTTTCTTGAAAATTCACTCTTTATCTGTGCCCATACACGTTCAATCGGGTTTAATTCACAATGATATGGTGGGGATCTAAGTACTGTCATTCCACGATTTTTGGCAATTTCATCAATTTCGTATTTTTTAAATTTTTCTTTATGAAGGGCACACAACGAATAAAGTTTCTTTCTTATAGATCCGGGATGGTACGTAATATTTTTTGAACTCAGCCAATTCTGCAAGTCTTTTTTTAACCACTTGGTTGTGGGCAGTCCTTCTATAAGTCTGGAGTGATAACTTGCATTATCCATTACTATTACACAGTTCTTAGGAACAAGATCTATCATTTGTTCGAACCATTCTTGAAAGACATCAGCGTTCATGTCTTCATGGTAGTCACCGGTACGAGTTGATTCAAAAGTTAATAAACCACCTTCAACAAAACCGTCTGAACTGCCAATGTGTACTATTATCAGCCTGCGTCCCTTTCCTGATGGTGGGTTTAAACCAGTAGATAAGTTATTTACAAAAGCGTGCCTTTGACTTGTAACAGTTTCATCCTGCCAAAATTTATTTGGTGTATGACCCTTGTTGATCCATGTTTCATCAAGATAAAATATTTTTCTTTTTTGGTTTCTCATTTCCTTTATGGTTCTTAGAAAATGTCTTCTCCATATGACAATATCGCTTCTTTCTAATAAAATAGACTTTCTGGGATTCTTTTTCCAGCGGAAGCCTTTTTCTTTTAAAAGTTTCCATAACGTACTTCGATTCATTTCTGGGTAATCCTTATCATCTCGAACTGAGACAAGAACTTTATCCAATGTTGGAAATTCTTGTCTAAAGAAGAATTCATGCACTTTCCGTCGAAGTCCTTCTTTAAAATGATATTCTATTTGAAATTTTGGTTTCCCTGGAGCATTACGTGGCATTTGAAAACTACCACATTTCTCTTCTTTAATAACTCTGTAAATCGTAGATTTCCCAACACCAAGTGTACTGCTAACTAACTCAACGGTCTCATCAACACTTTCACATAAACGTTTGTCTGTAAATGATTTAAAACAATTAAATATTAATGTTTTTTCATTAACTGTTAGAGGACCAATTTTTCGGCGTTTACACGGCACTTCCAAATTTTCCATAACACTAGTATACATAATAAACTGCACCTTGCAACTGAAGTACCTACTTTTAGTGAACTGTTAAGAATTTTGAATACGCCACTTGGACCTTCCTATATACAAAATGGAAAAACCCACTCACATTTTCTGTGGAATAAGTTTAGAAGGTAATTATCTAGTCAATTACTGTCGTAGATTCCTGGAATTAAAGAATTAAATGTTTGATTGTTGAAACCCTTACTTCGTGGAATGCACTCAATTCAGATAAAATAAAACGTTTTATTTTATCTAAAGAATTAAACTTTATTTTGCAAATAGGTAGGTACTTATTAAACTTTTATTGGTTATATATAACCAATAAAATAAACATCTTACATTTCTTGCAAATTCATTAGTACCTGTTAACCTCCATCACTCCGACACTGGCAACCTTATTTAGGGATTAGTAAACCTCACAACTATTGTATTCTATTCTGCTCCAACCTTTATACCTGGTGGTCATAGTCAATTTAAAATTGTTTTCCTATATACTTCTGTAAACTTGTTGACAAATATCTGTTTTTCATTGAGTCACCCGTATCAACAGTTTAGGGATTTGCATACATAATTTATTGTTTTATTACTCTCTCATACATAAAAATACACTATAGTGTAGTGTAAGCCAGTGTCCTATATGTCAAGTAACTACCACTAGTTTTAAAGATTTTTCACTTAAGCATGTCTCTTTCATGATATAGCCAGTTAGTTTAAAAACTGTACTTACTATGCTTGTTTTTAAATATACTGAAATGAAAATGATTTTCAAAATCAAAAACAATATAAGTTGGTAAATATTTTTTATTATACATCGTAGAGTAAATTTATTTCTTTTGCATATAAAGTATACTATAATAATACTGCTTGATCCGTTAAGAAATTCTAATGTAACTACTGCTATATCTTTCCTCGCTACATAGTATGAGTATTCATACCATAAAAAGTTTTTTTCGGAAAAGTTTCGCAATTTATTACACTGAATTTACTCCATCTCAATACATAACAAACGGTACGCTAGGGAATGATTTACAGACTCTCTCTCCAATTACTGATCCCCCGGTTAAGCTGTTCCCACTAAATCGAAATCATTCGTAGACCGAATTTTCCGAGAAGTATAATGAGAATTAACTTTTTTATAGTATAAGTAATCCCAAATATGTCATATAATTCTTGTTTCTAATTAATGTGAGTTGTCAGTGTTAAATTTGAGTTGTTATAAAATACTAAATTGAGACAGCTGGTGATTATTGAAATAAGCTTAATAAACTATTATACTATATTTACAGACGTAAATATACTAACCAGTAAATCAATATCTCTTAACAACGCGCGTGGGGTCCACGCGAACCCCACCTACAGTGTAAAGTTGCACAGTCGCAGTTTTCTGCCAATTGACAAATACGCCCATCAAATTTACATAGACATTGGCATTAGCATTAGTATTTACAAGTGAGCTTAGCAGCGAAGTTGTACCTCTAATATTTTAAGTGATATACGGAAAAGAATCTTCAAAGATCCCCCAGTACGTAAGTGTATGTTACAAAAAAAATGGTTTTTTTTCACTTTTTCGATCAAAAATTTTATGCATTAATAAAATAAGAGTTATTTTATTTTATTTCAGCAATGAATAATATCAATTGGAAGACGCATAAACCTCTAACTGAAGAGGAATTGAGAACGATACTAAACGACCCACATTTTTTCTCTGATGATGATTGTCTATCCAAAAGCAATGAATTTAAACCACGTGATTACGACAGCGATTGTGAAGTATGATCTGATGAAAGAAAAGAAAATTTAAGAAAGTCTAATGCGCAATACGAATTGAATTAAAATAAAAACAATTTTTTTCTACAAAAAAAACCGCAATTGTCCGTTTAAAATGTATATCCCCAAAAAACCAGCTAAATATGGATTGAAAATTATGTGTTTATGTGATTCACGTACATTTTACATGTGCAATACTTTTGATTATAAGGGCAAGAAAGCAGAGCCAGAGTTGATGTGCCAGTCCCTACTAACGACATTCTGACTCTTGTCACCACTTTACAGAAAACAAACCGCAGCATTAATATAGACAACTGGTTCTCTTCAATTAAATTGTGTGAAAAACTGAGGGAGCAAGGATTGAATCTTAAAACTATAAAAATTAATAAGCTGCATCCAAATGGAAACCGACGTAGGATCATCATTATTTGGAAATAACAATAGAATGACAATATGCTCTTATGTGCCAAAAAAATCAGGCCGTCATACTTATTTCAACAATACGTGATGATCAACAAATAGATGATGAAAGTGATAAGCCAGAAATAATAAACGATTAGAATGAAACTAAGGCCGGCGTGGATATATTAGATCAATTGTGCCATCAATTTTTAACCAAATTCTAAATGTAGCTGCCATTAATAGCCAGATATTGCTAAAATGTTAAACTGGCAAAGAAGAGACGAGCAAAAATCGTCTTCTTACACTAGGAAGATCACTGGTGTTGGATCATAGGCGACAAAGGAAACTGGACAGGCTACCACGTGAACTGCAAGGCATCATTAGAAAACAATTAAACCAAGAAATACTAATGACCTTTTATTATAAGGAACCAATCAGAAAATCTCGTTGTTCTTTCTGTCTTAGAAGTAAAAATAGGAAAGTTAAAATCACACTGCCAAAAATGTGAAAATTGTTTATGATTAGTGATGTTAATGATTATTTTTGAAGAACTGTATTTTTACTGTTAAAAAATTGAGGTCTTCGAGGACCCAAACAGCAACTATATACAATATTATATCACCAGCGAAGTTAAGGGTTAAGGAAGAAAAATCCTATATTGTTTGGATTATAGTAATGGAAACTAAAACAGTTAAAACACAATTTTACTATTGTTTCCACCCATTTTACAACATTTAAATGTGCAAACTTTGCATAATTTACATGTCTGTCCTCCCGTAAACACGGCTCCTGCATTATTAGAGCAGATATAATAACAAATGAGGCGTCAATAAAAGCCTATAAGCCAATGATGGTAATAAAGGTAAAAGTTTTGATCTCGGATTTTAGTCGGTTTTAGAGTTGCAATCGGAAGTAGTGTTTTAATATCGCCAAAATAGTACAAGCGATATATTATTCAGCTCGCCTTAGCAACACGAGAATAAGTATATACATCGAACTTGGAGTCTGTCTGTGCGTCCATATGTCTGTCTATGAATACAAATTATCCATGATTAGAACATATAGAGTGAAAAATAAATAAGGTGTCGAATGAGAATACTTATAACCCAAATATGATAATAAAGGTGAGAAATTCGACCTCGAGTTTCCAGTTTTAGAGTTTTAAGCAAGAGTACTGTTTTAAAGTCTCCGAAATAGAACAAGCTCCGAACAAGACCAAAGATATACTTCCGGTTTTCTACAACTTCCGGTTAAATAATTGTAACCAGAAGTCCCAAATTATAGTCGCAGAAATAATAAATGTGATAGTTATACCAATCGACGCGTATTGAAAAGTGGATCTCGAATATTTAGTTGAGGTTTTGATGTTATTTCCGGTTAAAAAGTTATGACCGGAAGTTTGCCAAAAATGACTCAAAATTATTGAAACCGTATATTAATCGACACAAAGTTACAAGAAGAATGCAAATATCGACTTCCGGTTCTACCTCCAGTCACATTGGGTAAAAATCTAGGACTTACGAAGTCCAATTGCTTGTTTTATTGTAAAAATGTATTAATATTTAGTTCTTGCTTTTGTCTCCCGAGAAATTGAATGGTCTAAATAATTGTATATAATGTTTATTCAATGTCTAAAAAAATGATTATATTTACAACAAAGAAATTTGTTGTAAAGATAAATATAAATATCAATTTATTCCTTCTCTTTCCCAATCCATATTTATAATAGAGGCGAAAAAAACTATAGATTCATGCAGTCTACAAAAGCAGACTTATTTAGATATATTCATTCGTGTGTGCTAAATGAGAATCTATTCCCATAAATAACTATATTCCTAAATAGGTACCCAGAATTGAAAACTACTCCGAAATTCCTGTATATTAATCATTCTTATATGAATATTCAAAACCAAACGTATTGTTTATTTTGGCAAACTTTTATGATTTATTACCACGAATACATTCGATTCTATATACGACGTTGTAGAAATTTGTACGCAAGAGCATAATTTACCGGTCTTTTCTCCAATTACCGATCCTCCTCTTGCTCCGAAAATCGCAAAATCGAAGCCTATGTCGTCCGTAGGCCCTATCTCAAAAGGAAACACAATGAGATCTTCATTTCCTGGGATTGACCGAGTTTGTTGGCAATTCAATTTGAGTCTGTTCGCTTTTTTGCCCATTTACATTTTGTGCTGCAACCATTTTCTGTGAAATATGGAACGGCGAACTTTGACGGAAGTTATTTCGGAGGTAACTGTTTGAGAAATTTATTTTCAGTTTGTTAAAATGCTTTGAGAATATTATACCAATATCGTTAAGTACCTAACAAATCAGAAAATCGTTTTCGTCTGCTACAGTATTCGGTATAAAGAAAGTGATAAATAACACAAGCTTTTGAATTAAATTTGATGTTAGTTTGTTTTTTATAACACATTTTTTTATTTAAAGACAAACCACTTAACGATTCTGTGTTATTCAACAGAGAAAAAAAGGTTTCCCGAGAATAGTTTTAAATGAAGTTGTAAAACTTTTAAAGTAATTGAAGGGGTCAATGTAAAATGTGCCTAAGTCACTCTTTTTACGGAATTGGGTTAGTATCACCATTTAGTGGCATTTCTTGTAAGCTTTCAGATGGTAGTTTTAAAGTTGTAGAAATCTGTACTTAAGTAGCTTATTTTACATTTCCTCTGATAGAAGTCTCCCTTGTTTTCAATGAAAAATGTACCTAAGTCACCAACTTGACAAATATGCAGTGCAAATTGTGCCTTAGTCAAGTTATTATAAGGTGTTTATTACACACCGTGTGTTTATTACGTCTCTGTGAATCGTGTGTGCATTTATCATTAAAAAATTAACATGGCAGGTAAGGAAAGTGAAAGATGAAGTCTTTCTCGGAAGATGTAAAAGCTAATGATTCCTTCGTTCTATCAATTTGCTTTATCATCAGCCGTTTTAAGTCTACTGCTGGACATAGGCCTCCCGTAAATAATTCCAATCGTAAATAATTCCAGTGCATTTGTGCTGAATGCGCTTGATGCCATCTGAATACCTTGTTGGAGGACGTCCTCGATTACGATCAGCTTTGTTCCAATAATATTTTTGATGCTATAGAAATCTGGTATCCAATACCCGGTCACAGATTCGATCGAGATTTCGCTGTGATTGAACAACAAAGATTGAAGTACGACACAGTTGACAACCCTGAAGTTTATGTTAATCTGATAAAAGGCTGCAGAAAGAAAAACTCATTTGATGTCGTATTTGTACAATATTCGCTGAGGTCAAATGGATATCTGGAAGAAGGCGATCGTAGCATAAAAGTGGAACACTATAAATTATGGTTAAACTCCCATAAAAAAACTGTGCCGGGAATTTCGAAAGCTAGACGCATCAAATTTTCGCGTAATAAGCAACCACAGCTCAGAGCAACCTATTCTGGCCCAATGGAACCAACCAAACTTTACAAAGTGGGTCAGAACCGTAAACTTTGCGGCCAACCCACGCTGGCCTATGCGAATGAATACCTTCAAACTAAACAATTAAAATTTGACAACGTAATGCATCTTGTCAAACACATTATATCAGTTGACACTGAATTCTTTACTTCAAAAATGTTTGAAAATGGGAGTATAATTCAACAAAATAACCTAGTGAGTGAAGAACTTCATCAGGTTCAACAGCTGACGCAATTTATGAACAGCTTATTTGCCTATCATGTTAGCCCCTTTGCTGCAAGCATTCTTTGTAATCCATACACTGTTTATGTTCTTACATTACTTACTTACATTTTATATGTTCTTACGGCGTTACATAATAAATATTATTTCAGTATAAATGCTAATTTTTTCTATGATACATCTTTAATTTTTGAGAAATAATAAATTGCAACACAAAATGTGCCTAAGTCGCAAAATATTTATTTTTTTTTTTAGAAAATAATTTAGGGGCCTGCGTAGCGCAAGCGGTAGGATGCTTGCCTCGCAAGCCGGTGGTCCGGAGTTCGAATCCTACTGCCGGCAAGAACATTTAGACATTTTAAAAATCAACAAGGAAAATAATTCCTGTAGCTGGCTGTATACCACGTATAACAAAAGAGGTTAGTCTTTGTATGTGGGTATATTTTATTTTATAAAAACCCTTAAAAGGGCAACATTACAAGCACGAACGTTTTCGGAACAACTGTTCCATCATCAGGTTAAAATACCTAAAATAAGTATAAACCATTTAATTACAGCAAACGTGGTTTAAAATTTTGACTAAGGTTAAAAACAATAAAATGGTTATACTTACAGGTTACCATGCCTGAGCCACCAAAATATTTGGGTAAAAACCCTTTAAAATGAAAAATGTTACCAAAGATTGTACATGATGTTGATAATATTATATGATGTTTAATATTTTAATTAGATTTTACTTCAGGTAACATACACCCATGCTTAAGTGAGTTCCAGTGTCCGGAGAGTAAACCTCTTCAAACGGACTACGGTTGGCAACTGATTGATGAAATACCCATGAACGGTGTCAAAAACAAAATGTCAATGAACCATGAAACAGTGTTAGTTAAACATTATATTACTACAGCCAAAAGATTAAAAAACTTTGATGATGTTAAAATGATAACAGCAATCCAGGTGTTGGGATTTAAAAATTTTTCTATAATTATTTAATATTGGATATAAAAGATGTAAATTACTGGTGTTGTTGAAGGTCATGTTTAAGAGGATGACGTATGCATTAGGCAGCTTATGTTACTCTTTATCGTATGGAGTGTGGTCTAAAAGGTGTAATTTGTGAAGAATTAGCTGAAATATATGGAAATGTCCTTTTATGTTGCTTACATCTAGGACAAGGAAAAATAAATAGTATATATTTGTAGCTAATGTAAGACTTTTTATGTAGATGAAATTGTTTAATACTGCTAGTATCGTAAAAATTTTTAATATAAGTGAATCCAATAGATTGAGAAAAAGTGATTGAAAATCTTCCGGCTGAAGGAATTAAAGTTATAATATATGTGATTAAATTTAAAAATTTTTGGAAAGACTGAGATCCTCAGAGACCTGGCAGGAATAAAAGTAAATGGAATGACTAAAGAATAAAGGAGAGTGGGTTAAAGGGAAATGAATGAGTTAATCAACAAAATTAGAGATGATAGAGGTCCTTCATGCTTAAAGCATCTAGCACCCTGAACAAAATATATTTTGGTTATATTAAATTCGATACATAAAAGCCTGAAATTTTATTTGTGAGTATGGTGTACTAAGTTGTTGACTAAGAGAGGGGGGAGCAATGGTTGATTAAAGGTTTAGGTAAAGTGGGAGAAAGTGAATTCTGATGAATTGCTGGATTGTGTTTAAATGTTTACTGAGTTTAGAACTAATGGGTGGATGGTAAATATATGAAAAGACAGAGAACTAGCAAAAGAAAAAAGAATGGACAGGAATATGATGAAAACGTGAAGATTGTAAAATAATGAAATAGTGAGGTATAAAAGATATGATGTTAACAATAGGGGGCTGAAAAATTCTTTTGTAGGGAGTGTTGTGACAGTAGTGTAGAGAGAATGGTTGTTTTAAAAAGCAACAATTGTTGAGAAGGATTAAGGTGTTGACGTTTATAGAGGAAGGGCAGATGAAGAAGATGGGGTAAATTTGAGAAGTGTGGGTTATGAGAAGAGTTGTCGGTGTAAGGGTTGAAAGTCACGGTTGAAAGATACATGGCGATTAACGCAGTTGGGGCTTCTTTGCTTTTCCTTGACTATTTCCAAGTCTTCATATAGATCTAATTTTAGAAAATTTTTTTGGGGTATATTATGTAACAAAGAGACGTCTTCTGGTATGTTGAGGGTATGTTTATGTTGCTTTAAAAATATCTATAGGCCCCAGGTCGATTCAGCCTGAATAAAAATGAGTACCTTGGCTAAAACCAGGGGTGATAATAGACGGTTGAAGCGTAGCACTGGCCATGTTACCTTCCTTGTATACCGTAGGCCCTAGATATAGCAGACTACCCTGCTATACTCCCAAAGCCGCGACAGCGGTATAAAACGGGAGACTATTATTATTATAGTAAAGCTTTATGTTTTGTTTATTCATGAAAATGGAAGAACCTTTACAAAAATAATAAATCTTAACACACATTTTGATCATAACATTTTCAGTAATATTTCAAAATCAAAAATAAACTTTCAAACCTTAATATCTCGCAATTACCTATTTGTGACTAAGGCAGTTTTTGCATTGACCCCTTCAATTGGTATAATAATTTATAAAATTATTAAAATTATGAAACTATCCAAATATATTAAAAAATTGTACCAAACCTTTTCCGTCCCACCAGACCATCATCAGTGATAGTTAAAGCATTTGCCAAAAGTCACTTCCAAAACCGTATAAAAAGCTTTAATTTACATTTAAAATGTTAAATAAAGTTAAAAAAACACACATAGTGTCGATGATTATGCATTTATATAAAAGTGAACGTACTGAGACCTTACTCAAAATGGCGACCACAATTGAATATTTTCACAATTTTATAAATTCTATAAATTATTAGCTGACTCGAAAGACGTTATCCTGTCTTAGCTATATGGGTCAACAAATATAGGTTCATTCGTCCAATAGTAACGATTTGGAGTAAAATTTAATCGATTGCCACATTATCATTGAATGCTGCTCAATGGAGATAAAACACGACATTTCTACCATGTTGATTTTGATTCCATCTATTCCGTTAAGCTTGATTCCGCTCTTCGGGTTGCTCGTCAGTTGGACTTGCTCGTAAATTTTTTTGACTTGTAGCATTTCGAACTGTGCGACTTAAGTTGCTACGTCTAACTGGTGGCATTTTTAAGTATCAAAATTCAACCGAAAATAAGAAATTGACTTCTTTAGTGTTGTGACCAAATTAACTGCGACCCGTGCTAACTTTTGTTTATAATTTATATACAATAGATTATATATATATATATATATATATATATATATATATATATATATATATATATACAATAGATTATATATATATATATACAATAGATTATATACAATAGATTATATATATACAAGACCTTCTCAAAATAGTCACTGACCAAATTTAAAACTAGATAAACGTTCCGGGTAAATGAACAGTGCACTGAGAACTTAATAAATAGTGATGTTTTGCATGGTACACAACACTTTCAATGGTCTTCGAAATTTATCACACTTTTGTCCACTGTCAAAATAAACAAAGGGAGAATATTTGTTTTGACAATGAAACAAAAACGACGTGAAAGAAGAAATAAACAGATTAAAAAACAGAAAGTCATCAGGAGAAGATTAAATACCAAATGAACTCTTAAAATATGAAGGTGATCTTGCCAACTGCAACTTCTTAATAATAAAATAATCACCACGAACAGAATACCAGATGAATGGAGGAGAGCGATCATGGTGATGTTCTTCAAAAAAGGATATAAGAAAGACCCCAATAATTATCGAGCAATAAATCTATTAAATACAACACTCAAATTGACAACAAGAATAATAGCGACAAAAATCAACAAACGAATATCTCTGCAAGAGGAACAGCAAGGATTTCGGGCAGGAAGATCATGCACGGATGCAGTTTTTGTAATAAGACATATAAAAGAAAAGTCGCTGGAATACAACAAACCAGCATATATGTGTCTGACAGATTTCAAGAAAACGTTTGATAGAGTGAGAATTCGGGACGGGATACATTTATTATATGAAAAGGGAATATCACTGGATTTAGTAAAAACCATTGAGAATATATATAAAGATAACATAGTTATGGTAAGATGTAAAGGAAAACTATCACAACCTATCAAATATGAAACTGGCATTAGACAAGGAGATTCGCTGAGCCCATTAATATTTAATCTGATAATGGATGAAATCATGAAGAAAGTTAAAAAAAAAAGAGGATATAGAATGGGAGAAAAGGAAATAAGGATAATATGCTACGCCGACGACGCCATAATAACAGCCGAAAATGAAGATGACCTACAAAGATTAATTAAAGAATTCGAAGATACGGCGCTCATATACAACATGGAGATATCAACAGAGAAAACTAAAGCGACAGTGATATCAGCGGAACCGAGAAGATGTAAACTAGTCGGAAATAACAAAATAATAGAGCAAGTGATGGAAACTGAATACTTGGGAATAAAACTGTCAAGCTACGGAAAAGTGGAAGAAGAAGTACAAAACAAGTGAACATGGCAAACAGAGCAGCAGGATGTCTCAATAATACAATCTGGAGAAACAAATACATCACAACGGAAACGAAAACCAGGATATATAAATCAACAATAAGACCGATAATGACGTACACAGTGGAAACAAGAGCAGATACGGCGAAAACACAAAGACTACTGGAAACAACAGAAATGAAAGTCTTACGAAAAATAACAAACCAAACTCTAAGAGACAGAGTAAGAAGTGAGGAAATACGAGCGACATGTTGTATAGAGGAAATAAACGCGTGGACCAAAAGAAGAAAAGTGGAATGGAATCAACACATCGAAAGAATGACAGAAAATAAAATAGTACGAATATCAAGAGACAAATCGCCAAATGAAAAAAGATCATTGGGACGACCGAGGATGGTCAGACAACGTCAATTGAGGCCAAAAACCGAAGTAAAACAGGCATTTTGCCTATTTATAAAGTAGAAAAAGAGGTAGTAGTGTAAAGAAGAAGAAGAAGACAATAAAACAACTTTAAGTAAATCAGGTAATAATTTTTAAAAATAAAAAATACGTCTTCTAAGTTTTTTTTTAATTTTTAATTGAAACAAAAATCATAATTGGCATCATTACCGAAATCCCTTAAATCTATGAGTTAAAGAAAAAAGCACTAAAAAAACTATATGGAGAGGTAACAAAACAATTCAAGTAAATGCTTGTACAACCATTTTCTGTAAAATTCAATTAAAAAAAAATATTATTATATTATTCCGTAAGTAAATCTTTTTATGTAATTCTCGTAAGTCATTAGTGGGCTAAAAATGGCTGCTCTATCTTGAGGGCGGTAAAAACTAAAAAAAACTAAAACCTTATATGTAACGACGTGGTAATTGTTTTGTGTAAATCTCTAAACATCAGTTTATATAATGTTTTATATAAACGGTTTTATTTAAATATAATAAGTTTTTTGTTTATCTAATTAAAAACTAGTAAATGCATGACAGTTGTTTCATAATTTTATATTAGTTAATCTCCTGATAAAATGGTATTTTATGCATCGTATTCGGCGATCTTCCGTATTATATTACAACGTAACATTATTTAATTTCAGGTCATCTAGAGGAAAATCTAAATTGCAGCTAGCTTTAGCACAAAATGAATCGTTAGAAGATGTGCATAGTGAAAGAGAAAATATCGTCATGCGTCATCAATGGAGTTGTTGGAAGATAACGATGACTCGGATGCTGATCCACTATTAAACCCAGAAGAGGAGACAGAATCAGACTCTGAACCTGATGCTGATAGAAAAAAATTATCAAATGAAGCACCTTTAGCAATAATTACTAACACGAAGGTAAACAAGGACAAGCAACCAAAGACAACTGAACTTCGGAGAAACAAAAATTAAAAAAAAAAATAAGGGAGAAGAATATCTTGGCAGACGAAAAACAGAACAAGGAAAAATTGTTTTTGATGTACCTAGGGCTTCAAGACAACTGAATCCTCGATGTAACCACACAATTTCTGCATTCTTTAAGTGCAGTTCTGTATATAACTTAAGGCAGAATATTTTTACTACTTACTCAAAAATGATCCGACAGGAAAAAAGTGTTTTATAAAAGCATTAGTTTTTAAGAAGGAGGTTAAACAAAGATAAACAGATAATCCAAATTCTCGAAGAGGCGGTTCCTTTCAGTACGATTTAAAAGATGTAGGCACCACCTTTCACGTTTGTAAAAATGTTTTTACATACATTAGACATTGGGGAATAGATAGTACATGCTTGAGTCGGTATGAAAGATAAAATTATCACAACAAGAAATCATGTCATCAAAATTAAGAGAACGCCAACATACAAAAGGTTTATAATTTTCTTGATAGTTTACCAAAACTGGAAACAAATTATTGTAAAAAAGATACGGCCAAATTATATTTAGAACCTATGTGGCAATCAAAATCTACATTGTATACAGAATACTTAAACTTCCTTGGTTTAAATAATGAACAACAGCATTCAGTATCTAATTTGTATTCTGGCATGAAATAGTGGCTACATAACACATTAAGTGTAAAGATAAGGCAAAAATTGAGAAAGACAAAGACAAGGCAAATCAAGATTTATCTGTAATGGTGTTTACGATTGATCTACAAGCCCTACAAGCCATTTTGTCCTTTTTGAAAAGCTTCGGCACTGTATTACAAAACGAAACTACTGGTACACGGTATACAACCTAACTATTTATAATCTAGGAGATTATAACGGATTTTGCTTTTTGTGAAACGATACTCACGGAGGCCTTAATGCTCACGAAGTTTGCAGTTTTTTGTATAATTTCATTATCCATAATACTGACAGAACCGTAGTAAAAAATGTAATTTTCTACAGCGATGATTGCACATACCAAAACCGCAATGCAATTTTATCTTATGGATTGCTTCTGGCGTCAGATAAAACAGGATTAATTATTACCCAAAAGTTATTAGAAAACGGTCACACCCAAATTGGTGTGACTCGATGCACGTCACGATTAAACATCATAAAATAGAGAGATCTATTCACCAGCAGGATGAGCAAGAAGGCAGCTAGTACGCATACTAGACCATACCAAGTAAGATACTTGGAATACGACTTAATTTAACCTTTATCGGATTGGCCGGGGTCTATTTTGATCCCAGATCACGATTATTGGCTGTTACTTTATAGATCTTAATTTTTAATTGACAGTCTTCCATCTATCTGTAGTTTATGTATTATACTGATAACAATTTATGTCTACAAGAACATGTAAGAGAGTAGGCGCAAAAATTTCGGGCCAATGCTTTTTAAATGCAGGTTTACCAACAATTTTTCCTCCACACAACGGTTAGTTGGTAAATAAAGATTTTTTTTCAAAAAGTGGTAAGTTTTGGGTCCAAAAAAGTATAATGTGAGAGCGAATTGTTGTATTCCTTCTTCTTCTTCTTTTTTGACTAGGATTACTCCTGTTTGTCTGCCTCTTATTCTGTTTCAGTCTTTGTTGACTGTACATTATCTTTCCACCTTTTTGGCGGCCTTTCAACGGGTCTTCTGCTATACGGTTTGTTGTTTTTTCAGATGTTCGCTAATCTATCTGGTCCCATTCGGTTTACATGTTCGTTCCAGTTTTTTTTTCTTGTTTTTATCCACCTGTTAATATTTTGAATTTTGCATTAATCGCTTATACTTCTGTTGGTTTGTCTGTCTCTTAATAATATGCCCGCTATTGATCTTAATACTTTCATTTCGATATTGTTGATTTGTTGTTTCGTCTTTCTTGTATCGGTCTTTGTCTCCGCTGCATATGTTAGGATTGGTCTGTCACTAGTGATCTCTACTCCTAAGTAATTAAATTTCATTACTTGTTCTACAATTTTGCCGTCTATTTCTAGTTTGCATCTACGCGACTCTTTACTGATCACTATACATTAAGTTTTTTCTACTGATATTCTCATATTCAGTTTGCTTGCTGTGATATTGAAGGTGTTGAGCTGCCTTTGTAGGTCATCTTCGTTATCAGCAATTAGTACTGCATCATCGGCATAACATAGTATCGTGATTTTATGCGCTCCCATGTGGTATCCGTGTCGTTTTCTTACTTCGTGAATTTCGTGTCGTTGTATTCCTGAGAATATGTTTTGGCCTTTAAAACTTTTTTCTGCAACAGTGCTTGAGTTTTGACAATTTCGGTCAATAATTTATTAAGAAATTTGTTATATAATTTTTTAAACTGTTCTAATTCTTGTTTTGTGCAGTTTTGTTTTTTACATATTTTTCTATCTAAAAGTTTCTTTTTTAAAATCCTGATTTTACGTTTCAGCTGAGACTCGCGTGGTAAGTTATACATAAAAGATGTTATGTATAACTATATATATAAATATAAATATATATATATATATATATATATATATATATATATATATATATATATATATATATATATATATATATATATATATATATATATAATATAGTTTCAATAAGATCTTATTTATCTATCTATTTTATCTTGTTATTAAAACAAACATAAAATAATAAGTTTCAAAGAGAAGTAAATTTGAATTTAAGACTTTATATTTTATGTTAAATTACTAAACTCAATTTTATTATTTCGATTGTTAAAACCGCAAATTACACTGTTCGAAATAATCCCATATAAATTCAGCATGTATAAAACGAAAACTTTTACTCAACTAGGTTAGAACTGCAGTCGTAGACGCAGTTAATGCAGTATATTTCCAGAAAATTGCAAACTTTGGTATTCATTTCCATAAATATTCTATGCTGTCTTCACATCCTTAAAGATTTTCGTTTTTAGTGGGGATCGTCTCCTCCATGATTCTCCCTTGGTTGGCTGATAGATATCTCTATTTTATTTTAGCTAGAACATTTGCATTTACAGTGTGATAAAATGGATTTATAATTCTGTGTGTGCGTAGCAGTGTCAATAGAAGAATTATGGAGGGTTCGAGGATTTCCAACGGCTGAAAAATGTGAACTCAAAGAAGGTTTATTTTGAAAGGGATTCTATGCATTATGGAGCAGTGTACGAGGTATCGTATTAGACTATATAGGCAAATAAAAGATGTTGTGAACACAAATTAAATCAGTATTGTCTTCTTGATTTTAAAAAATTCCCGTTTTAACTTGGTAACTAAATTTTAAGCCATATTATTTTAGTGTTATTTAGTATTTTACTTTTTAATTTTAACTTTTGGATACGAATATTTTTCTCTCTTAAGTCATCTTTTAAGAATTTATTTAGCGTATCCGATTCCATTATTATTTTCCAAATTTCCAATTTTATTTAAAAAAAAAATTTGTACATTCTACCGATCTCAAAGTCGATAACAAAGCGACTAAGTTATTTCGAAACTATTACCTATTTACAAATTCATTCACATTTACTTAAAACTCTCATGTAGAAATTGATTGTAAATAAAAGTTCAAAAGAAAAAACAAGGTTGTTTCGGGAATTCTATTTCCATTTTAATCGTATTTAATTGGAAATTTCCAGGTATTATATTTGTGTTCTTGGAAATTGCCCAATTTGAATGCTACGTCGTGTTTAGTTTAAAACGCATATTATGACTAACGAGGGTTTTTCAAAAGGTTGATCTGACAATTCATCTACAGTTTGATGTGTTAACGGTGGAAAATTTTATAAAAAGCAGTGGAAGATATTCTATTGGGGAAATGCAAGGCGATACAATAATTATTAGTTATTCTTACGTTTACTACTAAAAGTTTCGTTTATATTTTTAAGTTATTTTCTTTCTTGTTTGTTATGAATTTAAGATATTTATAAATGATAGGTTTTGTTTATTACAAATTATTACGAACCAGAAGTATATTCGTGACATTTCATTATTATAAGGGAGAAAGTTTTGAATTTAAAATATAATATAATTTAGCACCTCGACACCGTAAGGTACAAAAAGACGGCTTAAGTAAGTAAGTATAATTTAGCATTTGATATGTTAAAATAAACATGTACATATTTCTTAAACTAAAAATAATATAAATTAATGAAAATATTGTGTGTAATATATCTGGCTTACACAATTAATTGTTAAGACGTAATATTTTGAATATAATATTTTTATATAACATTTTAACAAAATATATTTAACATAAATTAACAATTTTACCGTTGACGCAAACATATTTTTATGTGCAAGTTTCCTCTTATTTTCCTTATTTTAAAAATATACACGCCACCATTGAACTACACGCGTCTCTCATCTCGGACCCCTCGAGGATCTATCATTTCTAAGCGATAACCTGACAATCCTATTGAATTTCGACTATAGTTTATTTATTTGCAAATGGCAGCTCAGTACAATTGCAATTCTTCACTAATCTGTAACCAGCACGTAAAGTGGTTAAACTGAAATTACTTAAAATAATATCCTGTTCTATTGAAATGTAGTTTTAGATATTATTTTTCAAAGAGTCCACCATGTTCACATAGAAATAACAATTAAGACCCATGGATTATATACCTAACACGTATGAAAATCATGAGTCACTGTTGAAGGATTAAATAGGGATAGATTTCTATGTTAAATATAATTAATAGGGATACATCTTAATAATATATAATATTTAAGCAATCTGTATAAATGAAAAACTTACTGATTTACTTATAAATTATGGATTTCCATCTCTTTCTCTTCTTCTGTGTCAGATTCGTTGTCCTGTTTGATTCGAATAATTATAGATTGACAAAGTTTGTCAATCTTATTATCCAGTCCACAATCTTTCTTCCTTATTATTTAAGTGGTTTACGGAATTGGCAATTTATCTTTCGTTACGTTTTCTTGTGGAATTTAATAAAAGTTGTTTGACATCCTTTAACTTAAAAGTTGTTTTTTATCTGTCCACTTCACCTTTTATTTGAGCACATATTAACTATTTTTGATTTAGTTTACAATGATAGGGTGACACACTAAATAACGCATTTTCTTTTCTCTTCTAAATTGCTTTTGTTTTTGCTATTTCGTCAATGACATACTTTTTATAGTACGATTTATGTTGCCTTGCATTTTGTAACATTACTGTTTTAAACATAGTCTGATCATACGGTATCAGAATGGGAGCCAGTCCACTATATCTACTGTTTCCATGAAACAGTCGGTAATGTTTCCACTAATTTTAAGAGATAGCTGGCGTTATCGAAAACAACGACAATTATTTATTATAAAATCAATACTTAAGAAAAATAATCATGAAAAATATTGGCAACTGAGAGAGAAGTAACGAACAGAAAACAGAACGATTATCGAATCGAAACGATTAACGAAAAAATATTTTAATTATCTAATATGGTTTTTGAGTAAAGTGGTGGACAAGAAAAGGGCTTAGCGTTTTAGTATATAAGATTGAACCTCTTACTCTTGACAAGGTTTTGGGCCACCCTTGTATACAATATTTCTTTACTAGTTTCAGATCCTCATCAGCATCCACTTCAGTCCTAAATTGTTCTCTCTTCTCATCAGTCATGTCAATAGTATGAACTATTTCTGTAATAAATTTATCATCATCCACTTCATCTTTTATAATATTCCTCGATAATAAATCTGCCACATGCATGAACTTGCCTGGCTTAAATTTTACCTCTATGTCATATTTAGATAATCTTACCCTAATACTTTGTAATCTCGGCGACATTATGTCCGCAATACCTTTATGCAATAATGTCTTCAAAGGCTTATAGTCAAAATCAATTTGCACTTTTCTGCCGTAGATAAAATTGTGAAATTTATTGCATGCATATAGGATTGCCAAGAACTCCTTTTCAATTTGACTCATATTTGACTCTGCTGTCGTTAGCGCCCTAGATGCAAATGCTACCGGTCTATTATTCTGTAAGAGACAGCACCCCAAGCTATTACTACTACTGTCAGTCTGTATCACGGTTGGTAACTTCTAATTGAAATTGGCAAGCACACTACTTGACATAATTACTTCTTTTATTTTATTTAGTGCATCAAAATGTCTATATGTCCATACCCATGCATTCCTTTTTTTAAGAGTTCTCTTAAGGGCGTGGAGATCTCTGACAAGTTTGGAATGAATGCCCTTAAATAATTTACATTCCCAAAATTTGTTGTAATTGCTTTTTATTTTCCGGATCCTTCAATCTTCTTATCGCTTCTACTTTTTTGTTGTCAGCTCTCATCCCATCTTTATCAAAGATATGACCCAAGTATCTAACACTTTCAACGCAATATTGTATTTTGTTTGGGTTAAATTTCACATTTAGTTCTCTAGCCCTATCTAACACCTTATTTAGTGTATTATTATGCTCTTCTATTGACTCACCACAAATTAATAGATCATCGAAGTAGACTATACAACCTGGAATATCTGCAACATTTTCAGAATTTAATTTCTGGAAGTATTCAGGTGCTATGTTAAGACCAAATGGCAGGCGGCAAAATTTATATGTGCCAAATATAGTGCCAGAAGCACATAAATTAATGGATTGCTCATCCAGTTCTACTTGGTAAAAACCCTCTTTAAAATCTAGAACTGTAAAAAATGACTTACCCTATAACGTTGAACGAATCTCATCAACAGTAGGTATTATACAAAATTCCCGTTCCAATGCCTTGTTCAGGTCACGAGGATCTAGGCAGATACGTAATTATTTATCAGTTTTCTCAACAATTACCAAGTTACTAAGCCACTGCGTAGGACCATCAACCTTTGCTATGATTCCTCGCCTTTCAAGATCAATTAGTTGATTATTAAGTTTAGGCTTGATTGTAAGTGGGACTCTACGAGGTGGCCTAGCCACTGGCACTGCATTTTCTTTAAGCTTTAAACTACATTTTTTCTGAAATTTACCTAAACCTGAAAAAAACATCCTTATTCATTTCTACACATTTTTCTTTAGAATGCAGTGTTATGTTATCAATTTTATTAATTAAATCAAGCTCTATGGTAGCACATAAACCCAAGATGACACTTCCTTTATTGATCTTTCCTTTACAACAACAAAATCTAATAAATGATCAATATTTTTATATTTACAGACAAGTTTTATTATACCCAAAGGAATGATCTTAAAACCACCATATGTCTCAAGTATGACCTTAGTTTCTTTTAATTCATTAATTTTGCAAACTTTTTCAACAAAAACCTTGGGTAAAATGTTAACCTGTCCCACTGTATCTATTTTAAAAGGTATATCAAAGTTATTAATTTTTAAATTTTCCATCCAGTCTTTATTATTTTTATTCTTAATTTCATTAACAGTGATTGATGAAATCATGAAATTGTCTACTTCATTATTTTCACTTTCTTCCACTTGTACCTCTCTTACTAACCTACCATGATAACACACTTTATTAAAATGCCCATATTTACTACACTTTCTACACTTTTTTCCATATGCTGGACACCTCCTTGATCCATGGACACTCCCACAGTTTCTGCAGTTAAATTCACCTCTAGAAGAACTTGCACCCCTGACTGTTTGGACTGAATTATGCCCCTGCTTGACTTTACTTCCAATTGATTCAATTTTCACCTTCTCTAAGCTGTTCTGAACTTCTTTTATTTGAGCTTGGGATACTTCATGCATTTTACATATTTCAATAGCTTTAGTCAGATCTAAATTAATTGTTTTTAACATGCTTTGTTGTGCATCCTTACTATTGGTGCCTATCTCTGTTCTATCTCTTACCATTGAAAATGCTTCAACACCAAACTCACAATTTCTTACTTTATTTTTTAAATCTGTTAAAAAGTGGTTAAAAAGGCTCTCCTTCTTCTTGAATGCGCTTATAAAACAAATATCTTTTATAAACCACGTTTTTTCTAGGGGTGACATAACACTCAAATGCTTCCAATACATCTGCTAGCTTTCCTTGTTAGACCTCTGTTAATTCCAAACTGTTATAAATCTCAATGCCTTCTTCTCCAATTAGATTGAGTAAAATTGCTACCTTAACTTCCTTTTACCACTTTTTCCTGATGCCATCAGATATATTTCAAAACTTTGCTTAAATCGTTTAAAATTTTCGGCCCCATTGCCTTCAAATGATAATGGATTTGGTAAACTTGCTTCCATGATTTTCGTTTAATTTCCACTAGACTGCGCCAAGTAATAATATTAAACATACTTTTTAACAAAGTCTCCAAGAATCAACAATATCCCAAAAACCCATGTTCTAACAATGATCTTGACAAGTAGTGACAACTGACAAAGAGTCTCCATACATTGTGCCTAGAGCCCCGTGACCGTAACCATAACCTACTGATATGACAACTTTTGCGTAAAAACAAACAACAAATTCCTCCTGAGTTGACAAACGTAAAAGAAGGATCTTTATGTAGTAGCATGTTTGCATATGGTGACAATGGAAACCAGTGATATGTGCCAAAAAAAAAGAATGTACTACTACTTTCAACACTACACAGCGATGGTTTCATTGATGAAAACACCAAAGAGCATACCATGAAGCCAGAGATTATTACTGATTACAACCTCACAAAAGGGGGAGTGGATGTTGTTGATGAAATGAAGGCAGAATACTCGGTGACTTGATTTAGCAATCGCTGGCCGTTTACTGTTTTTTGCAGCCTACTAAATATTTCAACTATAAACAGCCAAATAATTTACAACAATAACACTAATACTGTAACATCTCGAAGAAGCTACATTGCGGAGCTTGTCAAGCAACTTTTAATATCCCATCTTCAACGACGTTCCAATATCCCAAATCTGCCTTTTCATTTGAGACTCAGGATCCGAAATATAACCGGAGAAAAGCCATCAGTTTCTCAAGTGGTAACTCCAACTATAAAACCAAGATGTTCTTTTTGCCCTGTAAGGAAGAATATGTTTACCCAACATTATTGTATTAACTGTAAGTTGCCGATATGTAAAGAGCACACTGGTTTAACAAATTTTACTTGCCACCACTGCCTAGACGAGGAGGAAATCTAATTTTATGCGTAATGTTTACATTTTTTTTTTGGAATAAATCCCCTTATTAGTTTTGTTCTAGGGTAATGTGTATATTTTTTTAGTTTACCTAGTAGTTTTTTTTTGTAGTTTTGTTTTAAAAAAATATAAGTTTATCGTTTTTTGTGAATTAATATAGTAGTATATATTATATATTATAGTGAGTTGACCTATACTCATATGTTAGATAAAATCTAACACGCGAGTGATGGCGTAATTTTTTGAGGTGCGAGTGATTGAGGGTTAATCTCGTATTTCGGTCTACCTTCATTTTATTAAAGGATTTTAATGTCGTACCTACTACACAAGATCTTATCATATACTATATTTTTAAAGTAGCTTTTGCAATATATATTTCCAATGTTTAAACATTTTCATGGTAACCTACCAATATTAATCATGGAATAATAAATAAAATACAGTAATGTAAGCCTTGTAGGGTTCAAATATAATTCATACTTTTTGCACCGGAATCTAAGCTAACATTAAACCATTAATTAAACCGATGTTACCGGATAATTAACAAAAACTCTCATTAACGGGATTATATCGTTATCTCTTATACATTAAAATATTATTTGCGATTGATTTTCCCCAATATTATGGCAGCAAAACACGGCACATAACTTTATCTGCCCTTTACCATGAATTAATTACCAAAGTTTCCAAACTAAGAGGTTTTGTTTGTGAATACAATGATGAGCTTCTCTTAGCCAACTATAATTAACCCATGCATTCGCAATGTTCCCGATTAGGATTAGATAATTCACACGTTGCAAAATAATTAATTGGATCGGTAAAACTAATCATATATGGTGTTGACTTATATTGTTACTGGTGACTTTATAAGTAATAGAATTAGTTAAGTTGGTTGTTATTGAGAAAGGATGTGGCTGTATATCCTTGGATTATCATCTAAATAATTAGTGGCTTAAGCGTGTTTTGCGACGAAGGATCCAATCAATTGCATCTACAATCACTCCACTTAATTTTTCTGTCTTCCTCATATTTAAGGCTAGAACGACAGAATAATATTTTAATCTGTTGTACAAATTTCATAACAAATAAATAACTTTTGGGGAGTCACTGAACGTTTGGCGTAAAGTTGTCTTATGAAATCGACCTATGTATAAAACCAGTGTAATTCTAGTTTGGAAATTTATTTGTTGGGAAAGCTCGAGTTTTGTATTATATTTTTTACTGATAACCAAATTCGCAGCCAATTTTTAAGGATCAACAAAATTTTCAGAAATAATTGAAAATTAAATTTTTAAAATAATAGTTTTTGCATGAAAGGGCCGGTCTTTTCACCTGCAGATAAATATTTTCCTATCTGACAGATAGTTCTTTGAAGGATAGACATTTATTTATAAAATAAAATGTACCCGTCTTTTCACGTCAAATTATGTTGCGGTTACTTATCTGTAAGATAAATGTAGAAATATGTCAGTAGAAATTGTGTAAAAGAAATCACAATAATGTTTTAATATCTCTTTTGATTATACAATTTGTCGTGGCAGGAATAAATTAAATTTGTAACGGATTATTTTGCCTACCACATTGGGATCATTATAGGGGATTGAAAATTGGGAACAGAAGTTATTGGGTAGAGATAGGGCAAGCAAAACAAATCGAAACATGCGAACGGCCAGTCAGGGTTTATTTGGAGAACTGGGTCTTGGGGATAGGACTGGGGTAACTACAAAAATGAAAAAAGTGATAGTTACATGAAAAAAGTTAAACATTTATTGTTATCTCACCACAAATAGTTACAAATATAAATGGTAATACAAAAAAAAATACTATATAAATAGTTACAAAAAAAATACCAACATGATAAAGAAAAAACACTTACTATGTCCTATCAGTTTACAAACAGACTACTTGTTGGAGATACTACAATACTTGCAATTGTTACTGGGCGATAATTTGTAGCAGAAATAAATTATTACAAAAAAAAGGTATTTTTATAAGTGAAACTATGCATAGAGGTCAACCTTTTTTTTAAAACAAAACAAAAACAAAGTCTCAAATATGATTAGGTATTTACCAGATGTCAAAATAGTGCTAACCGTCATATGTCAATACTAAATCTTGAAATTGGAGAACAATTATTATGACAGCTAAGCCAGACCTTAAGATCTACAATTTTAATTATTACAATTTCTTTAATTATTATGAAAGTAATTATTATTAAAAAATGTTTATCTTTAAAAATAAACACAAAAGAGTTACCTGGATTTCACTAAAATTACTTTAAATTTTCTGGGGTTAGGAACTGGAATTAAACTCTCTGCCACACGAACAAATTCATCTCCAAACTGCGAAAGATGCTCTGAAATGGATTCTTAGGACAAAACAAATTGAGGCTGAAATTGGGACACTGGACGCAAAATTTTAAGCTCTGCTTCTTAAAAAACTGGAACCATGTGGGTATTTTTCAAATTTGTTGGAAATGCCGCAAACCTCTTAGATACAAATCTCTTAGGTGAGAGACGACATAAAATAAAAACAGTTATTACTCGTTCAAAATTGAACATTACATTGAGTATAATTCACTTTTTTTAACCAATTTGCCGGTTCACTCAAACTGCTCAATACTACAAATTTAACTGCTACTGTCACTTTGTACTATATTTCCATGACAAAAAAAGGAAAACGAACAGATTACGAATTTGAAGAGAAATTCGGACTCCAATAAAACTAAACACGCATTTAACAGCGGCCGGCCTTACCAAGAGTGATGTAATTATCTTTAAAATTCATTCACCCAACTTGGTATAAAAAAAACATACAAACGGGAATATTTATTTAACTCGCACTATTAGGCGGCTTAACGATCAAAGAATACCGAGGAAATATGCATCTGTGATATATAAACAAACTTTAAAAATGTGTTTATTATCAACTCGTCGACGCAAAAAGGATTTAAATACTTTTCGCATATACGAGGGGATTTCAATATATACCAAAGAATTTAAAATTGCTACAAATTATGTAAAGAATGTAGCTGAGATCATTTTAAACGTCTTGGTTACAAAAACCGTTGGTATGGTATTCTCAAAAAAGAAATCAAATAATCCCAATCTCAAGTTTTTCAATACATCGCTATCCTTCAAATCATATGTAAAATTCTTAGGTATGTGGTTTGATAATCAACTTACTTGGAAAGAACATATTAGACAATTAGTTTTGACTTTTCATAAGAAACTTAACCTAATGAAAACACTGTCAAATAGATATTGGGGCTCTGATCTCTCTACCTTACTTACAATCTACAGACCTCTAATTAGATCAAAAATTGATTATGCATCAATTGCTTACGCCTTCCCCCACATTGTTAAAACAGCTAGACTCTATTCACAACACAGCACTTAGACTCTCTCTTGGCGCATTTCGAACGTCACCGGTGGAAAGTTTATACTATGAAAGTGGGGAGCCTTCATTATATCATCGCCGAATTTCCTTAACACTTTTACACACAACGTCAATAGCCTTAAATGTAAACAAACCTCTATTTAATAATACGTTCACTAATAAATATATAAATCTCTTTACCAATAGTACCAAACATAAGCCTTACTATGAGCGAGTACGGTGTTACCTGAGATATCTTAATATCGAATTCCCAATTAACTTTGCAATCAATATTAAAAGCCCCTCTCCTTGGATAATTAATACCCTAAATTTAAATACTTGTCTAACCCAATACAACAAACATATTAACTGTTTCGCAGAGATTAAGAATTTCTCCGTCAGCATTACGAACACTGCTATAAAATCTTTACAGATGCATCTAAGTGTGATAAAGGAGTAGGTGCTGCGTTCGATACTCTAAGCAATACATATCAATTTCGTCTTCCAACCTTCTTTTCCATTTTCTCAGCTGAGCTCTATGCAATGTTTAAAGCTATCATGCATATAAATTCTAATAACATTCCTCACCCTGTTATCTTAAGTGACTCAATAAGCGTCCTTCAAACCCTTAAACAGATCTATCCTAGAGGCCCCCTTGAGAAACTGATAAAACTAGAACTCATGAAGGCTCAAGAAAATTCTAGGAGTATCAGATTTATATGGATTCCATCCCACATTGGCATTGCTGGCAACGAAAGTGCGGACCAGTGCGCGAGTAAAATTGCTTAATGTGCCGATATAAAAAAAGCCGAGAATCGAAATACCGCGAGTGATATAAAAGCTTTTATAAAAAATCGAGTTTTGTGCAAGTGAAAAAACGAATGGCAATCACTGAAGCAAATTAAAAATGACGTTAAAGCTTGGGAACCCTCAACCAGGAACAGAAGAGAACAATTGGCGATAACGAGATTACGAATTGGACACACGAGACTTACTCACTCATATTTACTGTCCAAAAGTGATCCACCTATTTGTGAAACATGTAATGTACAAATAACCGTTAACCATTTATTAATTGAATGCCATAGATTTGCCATTTTTCGTCTTACATTTAACATACCTAACAGTTTAAGTTTTTTATTAGGCACTAATTTTTCAGTTGTAATATTGTAAATTTCTTAAAATCTATAGGAATATTTTATAAACTCTAATTTTGTAATTCTGTAGCCGCCGCTAATAACCATTATGGCGGCTGTAATTTCTAAAAAAAAAATGTTTATTAGCACTTTTTGTGTAGAATGAAACAACGCTTAAAGCGACCGTCGATTTTGCATGTCAGTTACGTTTGATGCGTTTTAAAGGCAAGGAATTCAGCTTTCGTATGCAGTTTTTGTTTTTTTTTTTCACGAATAGACTCAGTTTTTATAACCGTGTTAAATAAATTAATGTTGCGCGATTTTTGGCATTTTATCCGATATATAATCAACAAAAAGGTTTGGACAAAAATCCTTCTGCAGTGATTCCCTCAATTTACTCACTGAGTAAATTGAGGAATCATTTAATTTACATTGTACCACTGACCTGATGATGCTTTGCAAATTTTAGAAAGCGAAACCGGTCGTCTTAGGTAGTAAAATTAAACTGATTGTGAGTAAGTCTAATTTATTTCTTTTTTACCTCTTTTAAAATGGACTCACACAAGCAACATATCATGATTTGAAATAGAAGTTTTACTGAATAATGTACAAGAAGAAAGTGTTTTTAGGGGAAAAGATGGTACAGTGTGGGGAAAGCATCAAAGAAAAAACAAAAGGGTACGTATGAGCAAGCCTAATTTAGTAAAACAATCACCTGGGCCTAATAGATTTACGAAAAAGTTGCAAGACATTTATGAAATATGGAGTTATTTTATTGATGAGGACATGATTTACATAATTGTAGAATCCACTAATAAATAGATTGAAAGTGTAGCAAGCAATTTCTCTAGAAAGAGGGATGCAAAGCTTACAAACCCATATGAAATTCGCGCTCTTATAAGCCTTTTATATTTGGTAGCGACATATAAAGCCCACCACCTGAATACAGAAGATATCTGGCAAACTAATGGCGAAGGTATCGAAGTATTTAGACTAGTTATGCCCTTATACCGATTTCGGTTTCTTCTAAGATGCATTAGATTTGATGATAAGGTCGATCGTGAAGAACGTAGGAGACTGGATTAGATAGCCGCCATCCGAGTATTTTTTTGACAAATTCGTAGAAAAGTGTAAATCGAAATATAACTCTTCGCAAAATTTAACATGCAATGAAATGCTTCCTGGATTTTTAGGGAATTGCTCTTGGATACAATATATTCCAAGCAAACCCTCACAGTATGGGCTCAAAATTTTTAGTTTATGTGATGCTGAAATGTATTATACCATAAATACGGAGATTTATGTGGGTCGTCAACCAGATGGCCGATTTACTGTAGACAATTCCCCGGAAGAAGTTGTAAAAGAATGTGTGCGCCAATAAATAATTCTGGGCGCAACATTACTCTAGATAATTGGTTCATTAGCATTCCTCTAATAGATGTTTTAAAAAAATAATTTGGATTGACTGTTGTGGGGACCATTAGAAAGAACAAAAGGGAACTGACCCCTGAATTACTTCAAGGATCTCGTCCTCTAAAATCAAGTATGTTCGCCTTTAGCGATACATGTACCTTAGTGTCGTATATCCCCAAAAAGAAGAAAGTTGTATTGCTTGTTTCAAGTCTACATGATGACGACGCTATAGATAGAGAAACATTTGAACATTATAAACTAGAAATTCTGACGTTTTAGAACAAAACAAAAGGCGGGGTTGACGTCGTTGATCAGCTATGCTCCTCTTATGATGTTTCGCGAAAAACAAGACGCTGGCCCATGGTAATTTTTAACACCATACTAAATATCGCAGGCAATTCGCTAGTGATTCATGCAAGTAACAACCTTGCTGATAATAAAATGTTTAGAAGAAAATTTTTGAAGCATTTAGCATTTTTTCTTATGGATGAACATCTACGGGTCCGAGAAACAGTAGACAATTTAAATAGAGATTTGAAGTTACGTGATAAGGCCATATGTAATATTCATAACACAGACGGCACTCCAACGAATGAAGGAGGACATGGTAGATGCTACTTTTGCGACCATACAAAGAACCGGAAAACGACTGTTTCCTGCTGTAAATGTAAAAAGTTTTTATGCAGAGAACATACACGTGCAGTATGCGAAGAGTGCCAAACTGACCTTATTCGGATTAACTAAAAGTTTCCTTTTTTTTATCGGAGTAGAAAATAGTTTTTTTAATGTTCTGTCCAGTGTTTTTAACATTAGTTTACTTTTTATAGTATTTTGTAATATGTTACTCTACTTATTAAACCTTAATAAAATCGTGTTTTACTTAAACTGGTTCCAAATACTTTTGGTTCCAAACACAAACTAAGAAGTAAAAGACCAAACGGTCGTTTCGACCGAGCGCGACTACTAATTTTCAAAAATTCCTAGCGACTGCTGAAGGGTTAATATCATTATAAAAGTTAATATTTTCTCTTTATTCTAGGTTCCTAAGTCATTATTTTATTAATAGCTAATAACTAAATTTACGTACGAACTATCGTAAAAACAAAATTTATAATTTTTAAAAGATTATTGGTGTATTTGTTATAAAACTATTGCTTAAACTTCTGTATCAGACGGAAATACGTTCTACCACACCAGTAAATCAAGTGCAGCAAACTCTATTTATAAACACAACAATAGGTGAATTCACCAAACTCTGATTAAATTTTATCAAAAAAAAAGTCAGCTCTATTTCAGGCGGTCACAAAAGTTGGTCAAAAGACTGTAAGAAACTTTCCAGGAAGCTCCTTTGAATTACGAGTCACTTAGTTAATTGTTTGGTCTTCGAATAAAGTTGTAATGAAGTGTTGTGTGCAGTCGCTTCTTTCAATTATTTAATTAGGAGTTCAGGGCTTTATTAGCAAATTAGTTTTCCTACGGGCTTTGATGCTATTATCGTAAGGCCTGGTTTTCTTTAAATGAGGTTGGGATTAAAATGTTTTCAGAAGGCTTATTTTTAATGGGAAACAATAAGTAAAAAGTATTTAAAATTATGCGGAAAGCTATTGTGTATTTACTTGAGTTAAACCACTTTACTCGAGTATTAAATAAGAAACAAAACGTGTAAGTAATGAACAAAAGAAAATATTTGTGACCACCATTGATAAATTTATGATTTTACTCATAAAATTTATTTTAATATTTTTTTATAAAATTATCCATCATGTATTATCTAAAATAAATATGGTATGCTTAAAAAGACCTTTCGAAAATTCTAGTGATAGTCGTTGGTATGTGGTAAAACAGTGACTAATTTTGAAAATAAAATTCCAGAAATTTATGTGAATACATTCTAAGCTTAATGTTATTTTATGAAGTCTTAAATTTAACAAAGTCCAGTCAAATGTGTATTTCCAAGATTAATTTGATCAAATTTATAACAAAATCAGTTGCAACAAAATAAATAGTGCAATTAATGAATGTAATCAATATGTTATTCACATAGTTTTTTATCTATAACTTATAAGACTTATGTCGGTAACGAATAATGTCAAACCTATCAAAGTTTTGACCTCAGATAAACCAAATAAAATCCATGCAAACAAACTAATGCACAAATAACTAAACTAGTAACTAGGAGTCACCAGAATTCGTGAATCCCAAAGAGAAATTATTATATTTGATGAAAAAATACAAAAGGAATAAATAATTAACCAAATACGTAAAAAAAGAAAACAAAAAGACCACAACAATATACGTGAATATTTGTCGTACCTTCTGTAGGGGAAAATGATTAAAGTATGGAAGAAAAGCTACAGACTTCATAAAAACAGAGTAATTTTCATGCCGGACGATCATATACTAATAATGTATTTTCTATAAAACAGCTAATTTTGTTTGGAATCCATTTTATTGTGCCATTATAATCAACGTTTCGGCAGGAAACTTGCCTTTGCGTTTCACGTTGAAACATGAATTTAATTTCAAGGATTCCTCTATTTTGGCAAAGGAACAGAACCATTCAAAACGCGTTTTCTTGGAAATGTGTTCCATAAAATCTAGTACATCGTGCATCAATAAAAAGTATGACATGGATAAACTGAGCAACATTTATTATTACTTATTGGAAAAACATCCAAAATAAAATAAATATTTACCTTTACATAAATTACACTTGCATGCATAACATGTTGCATACCACTAAGACAGGTTGAAAAATTTAAAAATTAAAAAATAAATCTCCCAAGATGGGCCTCTAGTATTTCTTAAAAAGAAATTTAATATTAAGTACACCTAATTACTTTTTAATCATAGGGTTTTTACTTTCTGTTCTCTATGTGTCAGAGTTAAAACACACGATTAAAAGATGCCATAAACTAAGTTTTACTATCTGTACCTAAATTTGAAAAATTTTAGAATATATTTTGTCCATTATTTTATATTTTATATGTGTGTTATTAATGTTGAGTGTCAATGCTTTTACAAATAATCTCGACGACTAGTAAGTTGCACTGAATAATTGTGATATTTTATAAATATTTACATATTTTTCTTATTACAGTGTCTTGAATAAGGAATAAAACCATTCCGAAAGCTAGACAAAAAGTCAAAAGAGTGTTTCATTATCATCCCGGCCAATTTTCTGACTGCAACCTTAATAAACTGTGTTGTTTGTTTATATCGACAGTCACTAATATCCAGTATCAGTATTTCTTGCTCATAATCTTGCTTATTGCTCATAATCGGGATAGAACACGAAACGGAACTAACATTAAAACAACATAAATATGCACACAAATTATTATTTATTTTCAATAAGCAATACGATGAATATTAATAAATAACTTTTGTGGGCAATTATCTTTCCCAACAAACTCCTATACTCTAAATTTAATTTGAATTACAAACTATCTATTGATCTGTTTTATAATAATATCTACTAAAAAAATGACCATATAAAAATATAATTTATTCACAAAAAAAATAACTCTTTGAAACTTGGAATCTTAGTTCGTATGCTTATATTTGATTTTATCTTTAGAATATCTTAGATTTTTCTTTCATTCAAATTATTTGACTGACCTTTATTTTTTTACACCAATGATGTCTCCTCTCGATCAAACCACAGTTCTTTCCTTGATTGATTATGTCCGGCTACCATCAAATCTTTCCCGTTCTCAGCATCGATCCAAACCGCATACCAGCAAACTACTCCTCCGAAAAAACACAAGCCCAATCCCCTTTTGACCGGTACTCTTTACTCACAAATTCTCCTTTCTTTCTCAATTATATCTCGTGGACTATGCAGACTCAAAAGAGGTATTAATCTTCTCGATTTTGATCTGCTCTCAGCTACCACCTTTTTCACTAACAAACGAAAACACTGGCACTCAAATTGACTACACGAAAACACGTCTTCTCTTCTGGTCTGCCAGTAACATAATAATCTTTTCAATCTTTCCAGACAAACTTCTCAACTCTCTCATTTCCACCATTCCTTTTTAACCAATCATAAGCATTTATCTTTCCCACTTATTTTCGGTTTAGAAAATTTCCAACATGATATTTAAAACAAATAAACTACTTTCACTCAAATTACTTTTTAGAAACCATTAACAATTTTACCTTTTTCAACAGAAATAAGTTTCCAAATTCTTGTTATCTCATATCTAAATCTAATTCTTATTTACTTTCGAAAAATGTCCACCGCAAAATACAATTACAAAGTTTATTCCTTAAATCTATAATTATACGGGTTCCATTGTCCTTTCACTATTCACTCAGTCTTTCACGGAACAATGTTTTCTCTTATGGTCTATTACAAATAAGTACAGGGTTGTATTTTAACTTATATGCCCGCGGTATATTAAAATAATAAAAAAACTCTTTATTCTATTTCTGATCGATAAACTGATCCATAACAATATATATATATATATATATATATTTATATATATATATATATATATATATATATATATATATCTATATATATATATCTATATATATATATGTATATATATATATATATATATATATATATATATATATATATATATATATATATATATATATATATATATATTGATGGCACGGTATATACATTATGTGCTATACGAATTGTTTAGATGCAAAATTCACATTCTACACGTTTCTCAACTTTCGGAAAAATGAGAAAAACTGTTTACTATGGCCTTATCAATAGCCTTGAACCATGGTATAATGCTTCGATTTTTTTGTGTAATAACCTCGTTGTAATAGAAATGCTTTGCCTAAACTTTATGGGTGTATTTAATGAAGAATGTTTTGTAAATTTAATTTAAAATTCAGACAATGTGAGTTTTGTACCAAAATGTGGTTAACTGGGAGTTTTGCGCCAAAATCTCATGGATATTGATAGTTATGATGCAAAATATTTGAACTTTGCTTTATTTGTATTTTAACCTTAAATTAAAAACTAGAATCAAGAAAAATGAGGTGATTTATATTGTTATAATTTTTGTGGGTTAGAAATAAAAACATTAAATACATTATTTTATTTAAATTTTAATTTTAACAAATCATTAAATTTATTTTACAGTGCTATGATATAATACCTTTATTTAATTTATGTTATTTAATTTTATTTAAAATTCACAAGGAAAATGAAATTCGTGTAGTGGGCTGTATACCATCAATCACAAAATGTAATTAAAATCCTTTATAAAAGGTATATAATTTAAAATCCCTTTCGGGTTACATACGTATTTCCACTTAATATAAAGCAAATTTGAGGGTAAAATTTTGACTAAGGTTGAAACAGCAATATGGCTAAATACTTACTCAGTACACATGAGTTAAGCCACTAAATAATTGCGTAAAAACCCTTAAGATACTACAAAATTTAATATGTCTTACATTTTATTTAAAATTATGTTGTGATGTTAAAGTATTTTTCAGATAATCTACATAGCAACGTATGACTTCCACTAAGGGTTGCTGCTGACCCTCAGATGGCACTACCCGTGGCGCCTTCTCGTGGCGCTAGTTCTACTAATATGCTACCTATATGGCATAAGGTATAACAATAAGTTTAGGTGCTGTCCATTAGACAAAAGGTTAGAGCAAATTTCAACAAAATGAGAAGAGTCCTATCTACCAGGGATTTAAAACTGGAACTAAGAGTTAGGTTGGCGAGGTGCTATGTTTTTCGACTGTATTTTATGGAATGGAATATTAGACCTTGAAGGCGACATCAATGAAAAAACTGGAATCATTTGAGCTTTGGGTGTACAGAATTCTGAAAATATCATGGATATAACACGTCACAAACAAAGAGGTTCTGGGAAGGATGAACAAAGAAATGAAAATTTTAAATACAATAAAAACAAGAAAATTAGAATATCTCGGACATATTACACGTGGAGAGAAATACACCTTGCTCCAACTGATTATGCAAGGAAAGATCCAAGGAAAGAGAAGCATAGGGAGGCGTAGAATGTCATGGCTGCGCAACCTGAGAGAGTGGTACGGATGTACATCAAATGAACTTTTTAGAGCAGCCGTCTCAAAAGTCCGAATAGCTATGATGATTGCCGACCTCCGCCGCGGAGATGGCACTTGAAGAAGAAGATAAGACAATAATTTATGTCCATTGAAAAAACAAGAAGGTGCTGTCTAATATACACGTCGACGGCAAAAACACCCAGTAAAGTAAGTAAATGACGACCCAAAAATTATTATACATTACAAGAACACTAAAGAAAGAGTTAAAGGTGTAGATCATTTATGTGCGCAACTTAGGACGTAGGATAACGTATTGTAACGATTAAAACGTTACATTTTTGTTCTTATTAATTTCAAAGTAGTTTCCATTATTTTCTGCTCATACTATTTGATTCTCGTTGATAATAACTTCTTTTTCCTTTGTTTTTATTCCTATATTACATTTCAATATTTTCCTACTACAAATAATTTCACCGATTAATTTCTTAAGTCCCCCCGTAGTTGTACCTGCGCCTAGTTTGTCATACAAGAAACAAAAACCCCACTACTAAATAATTTACTTGTATGAATCCGATTCGATTTACTTCTTTTTTAAAATAAACCAGCAGCCAACAAGGTACTCAATAAAAATAAATCATCGTGGTTAGAAACTTTCAACAGTCTGGGTAAGTTTAATACTTTGTTCTTTTATACTAACATATTTTCATACATTAATCAAGAACATGAACACTGTTAGTTTTTCTTATAATTTTGTGTACGCTAGTACTTAAAAACCGCTTAGAATTTTTATTATTATTTTCTTTTTTCCTATACTTGCTGTAATAATAATTACTCGCACAAGCATGAATCATACAACTTTGCTTTTTCGTTTTCCATTTAATAATTAATTAGTCTATTAATTGCAATTGCTAATTCGAGTTTTGGCAACATTAGAGAATTCTGAATCGGTATGCAGGTCTTAGAGAGTAGAGCTTTCCGCTTGCCAGAATTCTTCTGTTGGACAAAACTCGTGTCATGACAAATTTTATATCGGCTTTTGTTTTTCCAGCCACAGGTTTAGATTTGAGAAAATGCACCTGGTTTAGATTTGAGAAAATAACGTGGTTTTTGGTTTAGGAAAATAGAGGCATGATTTTGATGAAGATAGTTTATGGATCGAGATGAGAAGAGAACAGCAGGATCTCTTATGGAAGTTAAGCTAAGTTTCTTTCTTTCTTTGAATTTGTGTATAGATGCTTAATTCTCTGTTATCAAAACCTCAATTTTTTAGTTATTATTAAATTCTAATTTGTTATTTTATTAATTTATCAATTAATAAAGACATGTGTTGAAAACCTATTTTATTAATAATTCCCGATTTCTCCAAAATTAATTTGTTTATGCCGAAAAACACCCCTAAGGGGTTTTAATGTGCAATGGATGAGCTAGATGTTACAGTATGTGAAGGTGCGATGTCAATATTATTGCATTTAATGAATGTGGCCACCCTAAATATCTACATCATTTACAATGCAATGAAAAATCTTTAGAAGAAACTTTTATTGTATTTAGTAAAGAAGTTTAGAAAAACTCGTCTTACTTTGACATTTACATTCCGTATCAGGAAAAGAATAAAGACGAAACTAATAAGAATTAATAGGGATTAACAAAATTGGTTTTTTATTTATTTTTTGTTAAGTTAGAACCTTTTATAATTTGTAGACATACTTAAGAGTTAAAAATTATTATGGCAACTGTTAATTATAAAATTTGTTATACATTTAAAATAATTAAGTTTTTCGCTAATGCGTACAATTCAGTGAACAGTGTAAACAAAGCATTTATTAATAAATACTAAACTGATTTAAATTTTAAGACGGGTAATAATTATAAATGTTCATTGCACCGTATAGAGCATAATAAAATTACTTTACGTTAATGATACGGTTTAGTGGGATAACACCACCGTTCGATAGGACAAAGTAGTTTCGCTATACATGTTGATTGTCTCTGTATTGGGTAAAGTTAGTTTAATCTGACTTTCTTACACATCATCAGACCGTTCCGCGTATGCTTTGGGGTAACTATGCGAGGATTTATTACATTTGATGAATAATTTAGTAGTAGAAGCATCATTTAGAATGCTGACGAGCGACTATATATCCTATGCAGAGCAAAATTTTCATACACTGAATTATGCAGATGATAAAGGCATTAAAATAGTTGACAAGTTATTAATTTTCACACGATAAATAAGAACTTCGTTATGAAGAAATATATAATGTTAAATGGCGTTTGACAAACAAGCTATGTTAATTGTTTTTTTCTCCAGTCGAAAAACACAATTTCATTATGATCTACAGATAAATAGTAAACTATAGAGTTGTGGTGTGAAATTTATAATTATTATTTAATAACAACTCCAGTACCAGGTATTCCTGTAATTTAGTAATTAAATATTTACTATTTCATTAGATTTTTCTTTTTAAATTTAAGACTTGTAGATTTTAGATTTAAAAAAAAAGTGCAAGGTACCTGCTTAATACAAAAAAGAATTTAATACTTTCTGTATGAACGGTAGTTTATAAAACAGACAAAGGCAAACTTTAGTGCCTTAGTATTAATAAATATTAAAGTTTTGATCAAAAAAATTGATACGATTTGCAATTGTAGTTTTGGAAACTGCTGCGCGAAAGATTTCTACGGATGAGCGGTCAATTCATCTCCTTTGGTCCTTCAATCATGAATTTCACCTCTGAACATGTGACCCAAGTATTGCTTTTTTTTCTATTTGATTATGCTTAGTAATTCTTTCTGCTTACTCATGCGCCTAAGTAAGTCACCGTTGGTAACATTTTGTAGCCATGGAATTATAAGCATCAGTCTGAATATATATAAAAATATTATTGTCAAGTTTGGTCTTTTACACCATGCAATTTATAGATTATTTTATTATTGACTCAATCAATGAGTGGTGCGTGATATTGTCACATGTGAGTAGAACATCCACGAAAGACAAATCTCATTAACGTAAGTTTTTATATTCTTTTACATTCGATAGGTTTCGAGGATGCTTTACTAACAGTAGCACTTTATTTCAGTTTTTCCTGATGATGAAAATAAACATTTTCGAAAGCTTGAAACTTAGTTAAAAGAGTACACTTATTTCACCGCTGCAAATCCCAATAAACCTCAAAAGCTCCAACGTTGTCAGCAAAGACTTCTTTTCCTTTTCTATATATATATATATATATATATATATATATATATATATATATATATATATATATATATATTTATAAATATATATATATATATATATATATATATATATATATATATATATATATATATATATATATATACATATATATATATATACATAATCCCAAAGGCATTATTGAGGAGGTAAAATGCAAACAAGCTTAAGTTACAAAAATTACATAAAACATTTTTCAGGCGGGCGAAAAACTTGTAGCTTTGCTCTGAAAAAGGATAATGAGTTTTAATCAATGTTATGCAATAGTATTGGTTCCAAACATGCGATTAAAATCTTAATATCAGTTAATTTGGCTAAAAATAGTTTAAAAAATTGATTTTGTTTTTACAATAAGACCATTTGCGTGAACTCGGGGGAAATAAGTTGTTTTTCACGTAAAATAGATTGCACATAAGCTGATTTACATGTAAATAATGTAATAAAGCAATAAAGTAAAGAAAAAATACTAATATAGGCCTGACTTAAGGGACAAGCATTGTCGTAAAAGGTAGTTAATGCAACAAACAGTTTTTTAAATATACAAGTCACAGCGTTCGTTTTCGAGGCAGTCACACATTTCTTTCTGTTCCGCACCAGCAGCTGCTGTAGCGGGTTCATCAAAAATCAAACTCTTGTTAAAACCAAGGCGTGAATCAGAAGTAGACCAGACCTAGTCCAAAAATTTTTTCAAAAGTTTGTCAACATCTTGACACATGCTGAAGTGGTAGTTCTTTCAGTCTCACTTGTATAAGATTCTTTTTTCCTTTTTTTTTCTCAAAGATAAAAAATACCTGTAGTTTTTCAAGCCTCTTACCAACATAATCTGTTTGTAAGACTATCCTGTTTTATTTTTTCGGATGTGTTCAATTTCGGTGGCGTATTTCAATTCTCTTCGTTCACTAATTGATTGGATGTCCTTATAGTATTTATAGTGTCCCGTAGTGGCCAATCTTTTCTTAGTACTTTTATCTTACCTATACCACTGTAGATGTAATGGTATTCCTGTTTAATTAAAACAACCATCGCTTAACAACCTTAATACAGAACAGCCCTGAAAATTAGCTTCTTTCAAATAGTTAAAGTGAGCCGATGATATTTTCACACTGCCTTTTCCTGCCTGTTCCTGTTCAGTTCAAGTATAGAACAAGGGGATTTGAATTTTTAGATCAGTAATACAAAAGTTATAAAACCCAATTTGTCTCGCGTAATAAGCTTCTTAAATTCGACTTTTCGGTAGTGGCTCAATTTGTTAAAGATCAAAGCAAAGCCTAACAGCTCATAAAACGCCTTTGCTGTTTTTGAATGAATCCGCTTTTCGACCATAGCTGCGCCTTTTCAGCACATACTTAACTCACTAGTCATATACAATATTTTTGACTTCTTTCTTTCACTGAGCTTTTTTATGTACTCTCTAATATTTTCCTTCTTCAGATAGTTCTTATTTTCTGGTAGTGTCACCTCCTCTTGTTTCTTTAACAGCAAACCCAAAATGCACTTTTTTGGCTATGTTTTTCATTTAAGTTTCTCCAATACCAATAACAGTGCTAATACAAGATACAAAAACTTATATTGCACTGCAAGATACCAGACGCATGGAGAAACAGCATAATGATACCAATGTTCAAGAAAGAAGATAAAGAAGACTCCAACAATTATAGAGGTATAAATCTACTGAACACCGCACTTAAGCTTACCACAAAAGTCCTAACTAACAAAATCAATAAACTAACAACTTTATCAGATGAACAAAAAAGGATTCAGATCTGGAAGATCTGAATTTGCCGTATTTGTACTAAGTAAGAATGCACTACCGTATCCAAGTCGAAGACATCTTACATCTACTGTATAAAAGAAACAAACAAATCAATATTATACAAAACATCGAAAACATCTACTTACATAATCGAATACAGGCATAGATAAGACAGACTCGTTAAGCCAACTTCTTTTTAATATAATAATGGATAAAATAATACAAGCAGTAAGTAATGGTCATGGTTGCAGAACGTGGAACAAAGAAATCCAAATATTATGTTATGCAGACGTCGCCGCATTAATCACCGAGACAGAAGACGAGCTCCAAAGATTAACACATATCTTTAACCCTTTCGCCACTATCGGGACATATATGTCCAGACGGATATTTCAAAATAACTGTTGGACTACATTCTCTCAAAAATATGCAAAAGTTGATGTATTCAGTGTTTCTAAGTCTTTGTGGAGGTAGGCAATACAAAATACAACGTATATTGTGATTCATTTTCAGTTATGGCGGCAGAAATAGTACACGTGTTGTAACGATGAAGTATAAAAGTGAGATTATTGTAGAAATCAAAATGCTGACGCTTTGAAAAGCCAATTGTGTTTAGATAGTGAATTTAACAGTTACGGGTAAGTGTCACTATAGATAAAAACATTTGGTTCTTTGTTGTAAATGTAAGTTTTTTTTGCATAAGAATGGGTGTGGGACATATACGTCCCAATAGTAATATTAAAAGGGATTTTTGCTGTTATTACGTGTTTTGTTGATTTGTTCTTTTTTTTGATGACCCGCTAAGCATCGACAGAAAAAGAATTAGTGGAAATAGCTGGGCATTTTATTGATATCTCTATATCCTCTGAATCCGATGAGCCATTTGATGGTACTGCTGAAGATAGCGACTTTGAGTTGTCGGATAATGACATTACAATAGATGAGATGAGTGAAATGGATGAAAGCGAAAGCGAAACTGTAATAGAATCAAAGGTAACTAACACAACAGACTTTCAACTAACACAAAACCAAGGTGATAATTCTAACAAGAATGTTTAAATTTTTAAGAAAGTTACATGGCGACGACGAATATAAGAGAAAAGTCTGTTGGATAGGATGAGCATCGAAAACATAAGAAGAGCATGCAATATAGAAGACATAAATGGATGGGTGTAGGGGGGTGTAGGGTTGTGTTATAGAGGTAGTACCTTTTATTGGAACGACCACATCGAGCGTCATAGACGGGAGATGGTTCTTGATAAATGGTCCTCATAAGACACCTAACTCTCACTTATGGCTCCACGTGCCACACCCCGGGCAACTGCATTGGTCTGCAGGCTAAACTAAGTGAGGGTTGCCAGATATGGCGAAAATTTCACCAAGTGATTGCCGAGTGTCGGATAAGTCCTCTTGACCATGTTTGAGTGGAAGAGGTCGCCATTCACACACTCCTAAATCCCTCAATACCGAGTGATTGCCGGTATAAGCGATCTCCCACTTGCTGACCAACGGCTTCGGGCGGATGAGTTGGTAAGTGGTAGGACACTCTTTTGTCCTGGAGTTGAAAAATCGGCTTCAAAGGCGGAGGAACTATTTAGTAGTCAACGGCATAAGGATGTGGAAAGCCACGGGATGACTACCACATTATATATCCCTAGTAAAACCATCATGACGAGTAGGAGATTTAAAGATGATATGCCATGCGACCCGATTAGCAACCGGCGTCGTCGAGTTCCCGGGCTGGACGATGTGAAATCAGAGACCGGCCACGCAACGGTGGGTACCAGGCCTTGAGTGGAAAATATGCGACTGGATAAAACAAATAAAAATATCAGAAAAAATACTGTTAAGATAGCTACATGGAACGTAAGAACTCTTTATCAGACTGGAAAACTAAACAACGCAATTAATGAAATGAAGAGGCTCAAAATTGATATTCTGGGGTTGAGTGAAATAAGATGGCCAGGTAATGGTAAGTGCGAGAAGGAGGATGCAACAATATTTTTTTCAGGCAGCAGAGAAGAAGATGTCAACCATCGGCATGGAGTAGCGGTTCTAGTAAATAATAAAATCAAAAAACATATAAAAAATTTTATTCCATATTCAGAACGCTGCATGTTGATCCAGATAAGTGCGCACCCTCTAGACATAAATATAATTTAGGTTTATGCTCCCACATCTGAGAGTACTGATGAAGAAGTTGAAGAGTTTTACGAACAATTAGACGAAATCATAAAAAACCTAAAGAAACAAGACATAACCATGGTAATGGGGGATTTTAACTCCAAAGTAGGAAAAGGCGAAGTCAGTGAAGTAGTTGGCAAGTATGGGTTGGGAACAAGAAATGAGCGAGGTGATCGACTAATACAGTTTTGCCAGGAGAAAAACTTAATTATCACTAATACTTGGTTTAAGTTACCATTAAGAAGATTGTACACTTGGAGGTCACCACAGGACAAGACTGGGTACATCGTTAGAAATCAGATAGACTTTATAACAATTAACAAACGATTCCGTAACGCAATAATATCAGCCAAAACATATCCTGGAGCTGATATAAACTCTGATCATAATCCTCTTGTAGCCCAATTACGAGTCAGACTAAAAACCTTAATCCAGAAACAGAATAACAAAAGATTAGATATGGATCAACTTAGAAATCCCGAGATAAAAGTTAAGCTTACAAATAGCATTAATAGTAATGTTGCTTTAACAACCAATACTGATGATATTGAAAGAGACTGGATCAACTTAAGGGACGCTATATGCAATGGTGCGAAAGAAGTCATTGGTGACTACGAGCGGAAGAAGAAGAACGAATGGATGACAGATGAAATATTACACCTTATGGACAGAAGGAGGGAAAATAAGAATAATCCCGAACAATATAAAGAACTGGATAGAACTGTCAGCAGAAAGATAAAAGAATCCAAAGAGAAATGGTTACAAGAAAAATGTCAAGAGATAGAAGAGCTAGAACGAAGACATGATAGTTTTAATATGCATAAAAAAATCAAGGAGTTTACTTATACTTACAAGAAAAAACAGTTTGGTAGGTTAATAGACGAGAACAACAAACTTATTGTAGATAAAGAAGAACAGTTACAGACTTGGGCAAATTACATAAAAGATTTGTTTACGGATTATCGTCATATTCCTACAAACACTCTTGATCTGAATGGACCAAAAATATTGAAAAGTGAGGTGATAAAAGCTATAGATCAAACAAAAGATGGGAAAGTAACTGGATGCGATGAAATACCAGTCGAATTTTTAAAAGTTTTTAACGGGAACAACCTGAATGTAGTATTAGAACTGTTTAATAAGATATACGATACTGGTCAAATTCCATCGGACTGGTTGAAATCTACATTTGTGCCCCTTCCCAAGAAATCGAATTCTAAGACGTGTAGTGAATATCGCCTTATAAATTTAATGAGTCACACCCTTAAAGTATTCTTGCGTATTATCCATTCCAGAATACGAGCAAAATTAGAACACAGCATAAGTAAAACACAGTTCGGTTTTAGATGCGGTTTTGGAACTCGAGAGCCGCTCTTTGCAATACAAGTCTTGATTCAAAAATGTCTGGATCAACAGAAAGATGTTTACGCCTGTTTTATCGACTATGAGAAAGCATTCGATACTATCAAACATGACAAACTCATAGAACTATTACATCTTACAGGACTTGACACTAAAGACATCATAATATAGATTATAAAAAATCTATATTGGAATCAAACAGCCCACATGAAGAATGAACGTATGGTGAGTGAAAATGTAACCATTTCTAGAGGGGTTAGACAGGGCTGTATTCTTTCGCCACTGCTTTTCAACCTGTACACGGAACAAATATTTCTAGAGACACTGGAAGAGTACAACGAGGGCATCAAGATTAATGGCGTACCAATAAGTAATTTTCGATATGCAGATGATACTGTTATACTGGCCGATAATATCGAAGATTTACAGATGATGCTAAATAGAGTAAATACAATTGGCAACCAATTTTGACTGAAGATCAATAGAAAGAAAACTAAATTTATGGTGATCAGTAAAAAGAACATTCAACATATCGACCTGAATATTGAAGCCGAACGTATTGAAAGAGTACACCGATTTAAATATCTGGGATTTACAGTAAATGATAAGTGGGACCCAGATGTAGAGATTAAGATCCGAATTGAAATAGCAAGATCCAAATTCATCAAAATGAGAAAGCTCTTAAGCAACCGCCACCTAAGCGTTAACCTCCGATGGCGCGCCACGAAATGCTACGTACTCTCTACGCTACTTTACGGAGTTGAAGGGTGGACGTTAACAGCAGCAACTATAAAGAAGTTAGCGGCTCTAGAAATGTGGCTGTATCGACGTATACTGAGAATACCTTGGACAGACAGAGTGACCAACACAGAGGTATTAAGACGAATGGGTAAAGAGATGGAATTGTTAACAACTGTTACAAGGAGGAAAGCGTCATTCCTGGGCCATTTGTTCCGTAATGATAAGTACAGTCTGCTACAGCTTATCGTGAAAGGCAAGATTGAAGGTAGAAGAGGTTCGGGTAGAAAGAAGAAATCCTGGCTGAGAAATTTGAGAGAATGGTTTCAAATACCAGAAGCCGCGAACATAATACATGCGGCACAAAACAGAGAAACCTATCGTTTGATGGTCGCCAACCTTCGGTAGAAGACGGCACATAAAGAAGAAGAAATGGATGGATGAGACGAAACGGAAGCAGGAGTGGATTGAACACATTAGTAGAGTGGCAGAGAATAGGATAGTACGAATATCACGAGATAAGTCACCAAATGGACGAAGAAGTATTGGCAGACCAAGAAAAATATGGTGCGACAATTTAAACAATTTAGGAGGCTAATATTAAAGAAGAAACAGGTGTTAAAGCCTACATACAAGAAGCATACACATACAAATTTCAAACATATAAAAGTTTTAGCACCACAGACAGTTGGAAAAAAGTATTGTATATATTGCACTTTCGCTCAGGTCCAGTTTTTTTCTTTTTGGTTTTGTTTACCGACCTAGGTTTATGTCGTTTGATTTGTGTTGCATGAATCAGACTGGCAATTATATTGTTTTGTCTTTTTTTGTGCGTAACTTTATAAAACTATTTTTTAAAAGCTTTGATGTAATTAGGACTTATTTTTACGTATGTAAAAGTTTATTGTTGTGCTTACACGGTACAAAAAGTAGAGCTTTTAGGAGCCGCATACCTGGTAACTGTTCACTTTTCCTTTTTCCTCCTATAACTATTCTCTTCCTAGTCCCTTCATTTCGTTCACCAACACTTCCATCTGTACCATCCATTCTCCTTTAAATAATAACGTAATAACTAATTGTTCCTAAATACGTTAAAATCGAAACAGTAGTCACAAAAACTTTTAATACAAAACCCTACATAATCTCAAATTTGCAAGACTCACTGGGTCAGATGAATGGCCGTTGCAGGGCTTTTATTAGTTGGTTGGAAATAAGTTAGTTTGCATGGACTAGTACAGTGGAAATAAGTAGTTTTGCATATAAAGGTGGTTTTTAGCGTGCTGCTACCATTGGAAATAATTTTTTTTTGCATCAATCACATAGAATGAACCACTTTGGCTACAACAAAACAATGCATTGGCACATCTAACTTAAATTTGATTTTTGTGTGACTTAAGGCTGTTTGCATATTACCTACTCATTTATTATTTTTTTGTTTATAAGTCCATTGTCTAACTTTCACAGCCATACAGCAAGACCAAACATCTGATCATTCGGATTCTGAACTCTCGATTAAGGTATGATCTTGTCAAAAATGTTGTCATGTTCATAAGTGTTTTCTTGGCATATTTGATTCTTAATAGGATTTCCTGTTTTAAGTTACACTGGCTGTACAAAAAGGGTGTACATATATGAAATTATGAATATAATTTCAGTTTATGAGGACTGTATTACATAGGGCTGGTTCAAATAAATTAGGATATGTGGTAAAAGGTTATACATATTATAGCGAATTAAGTTTATACAAAGTCTTACAACTTCTTCTGCTGCACACACACACTAGCGGTATTTACAGGCTTTCAGTCGCGGTTGTTCTTCATACGGGGAAGCTGTATGCGTACCGGATTCTGAACACGTGTCTCGCGGTACTAACAATGAGATTACAAGATATAGCATATTTGCGTCTGTACACGATTTAAAACAGTATTTGCGGTATTTTTCGCGTAACTATAAGCAAGAGAGTTTGAGTGGAGAAAAAGAGCGGTGCGTCTATACCAAGCGATAGGTAACAGGATAGAGAGCGGTACGTCTGTACCAAGCTATAGGTAACAGGCAAGAGAGTCTTTCTTGTTTGCTATCTTACAATTGTCTGTATTTCTAATGGAGTGGGGTTCAACTGGAATAGGAAGGGTTATCAAGGGTTGGACTAGAGTACTGATTGTAAAATTGTGGTAGAAGGATAGTTAATAATACAGCAAAATAATGACATGATTTTTCGCATAAAAACGCATGATTTTTCATAAAAAAATTGAACACTGGCTATTAACATTTACTCCCAACGTTTGAAAACGTTTGAATGTAAATCAGCCATTTCGTTATAACGAACTACCGCATTTATAACATTTTGTAGTTGCTGTGCGTAAATTACTATTAGGATGGTATCATCAGCGTACCTGATGTTGTGTATGGTGGTTTCTTTAATCTTGATTTTACCTTCAACCTCGTCTTATGGTTCTTTGAATATAGTATCAATTTCTTTGATAGCTGATAATTTATCAGAAATAGAAATTATTACAGTCTTCAACTTGGATGCCATCTTACAACAGAGCACTTCACTAAAAAAACACTCTGTTTCGAAATAGCACGGTCACTTGGACAGTCTGGTGGTTACTTTAACGCGTGTGGGGATATGGGAAGGCGGGGTAATTATAAACACAAGTGTTATAGTTAGGGAAAATGTAGTCTTTCAGTTAACCCGGGTTTCGGTTGACCCGAGTTTGGTTAATCATAGATTCCATTGTATACGCTTTTCATATAAACATATTTTGAAATGTACCGCGACCAGGCTTGTAATACCTAATATAATCATAGAAAAGCAAAATCCAAATACAATAAATTTAACCTTAGAATCAGTGGCAAGTAAAGTTTTATAAAATATCCACTAGTATGATTCATGTAAAAAATGTATTTAATATTGCTCATGTATTTACTTTATTAAAAAAAACTATTAGTCCAAAACTTTATATGAGAATTACGGTTGGAAGCTTTATATTATTTCTAACATACAAACTCCGGCACTTTATTCTATCCAGCAAACCCATCAATTATTTATTTGAAGAACTTAATGAAATTGATCGCGATACGAGCACAAAGCAACCTTCACAAATAAACCTAAAATTGTTTGGTTTCAACAAAATGGACGCAATGTTGCGGGATTGATTTATCTCATCCAGGCGTGCTAAACACGGCAATAAAAACTTTTACTTCTTCTAAAACATCTAACTCTTAGCCGCGCTGTCTAGATGTTACAGTTTATATGATTTCCAGCGGCGTGGGTATCTGAAAATTAAATTTAAAAAGTATTCCAAATATAATAAGTTGAAAACATATGAAAAAAGTGTCTGTATAAAAACTAAAAACAGTAATTTTAACAACTTATTTTTCAAAAAAAAGTTGTTTAAAATCTGAACAGATTTATCTTTTTTTTTTCAACTTTTTATTTTCTTTTTTCCCATACCCAATTATCACAATAGTTTTTGTACTGTGACTTTCATGAGATACCCCAAAATAAGGTTCATGAGGTCGCCCAGCGAAAAATTTATGTTTAATTTTTTTTTTTAATATTAACAATAAATTTTTTTCGGCTCAAACATTTTTGTTTTTGAATTTGTTAGATCATTCTTAACAAAATAGGTTTCGTGTAATTTTTCTGCAAATTTGATCGTTTTCAAGTTATAAACAATTTAAAACTAAAAAAAAACGTAAAATTACGATTTTTAAGACTCAAAAACACAACTTAAAAATACAATTTTTGATTTCACTAAGGACATAAATTTAAGTTCAAATCTTGCTCTATAATTTCGCGATAATTATTTTTGGCTTATTTCATTTTAAAACATCGGGCAGCGGTGTGTATAAGAGAGAGAAACAAGATCTACGGCACAAATTTTTGCAGGTTTGAATTCCTATTGTACAAATGAACAAATGAGCGCCTGCCTTGCCATTAGCGGTTCATTAGGTTTATTTTTTTAGGTTTTTTAATCATTATGAACAAGGTAGATCTATTGTCGAATAAGTTTTCTCTAAAGTTGATCGGCTTTGAGTTATAAATAATTTAAAACTGAAAAAAAACGCAAAATTACGATTTCCAAGGCTTAAAACCGTAAGTAAAAAATATTATTTTTGAAATCATCAAGTGCCTAAATTCAAGTTCGAGACTTCTTTTATAAGCTCCTGATGAAAATTCTGGGCTTGTTTTATTTTAAAACATTGTTTTTAATTGTTAAGGAACCACGAATGGCATGGTAGGTGCTCATTTGTAAAACGACAATTCGAACCAGTAAAAATTTGTGCCATATATCTTGTTTCTCTCTCTCAGAGACGGCGCAGCCCGAACGCCAGTCCTGTCATAAGAGCTTCTTTACCAATTAAAAACCAATAAAGGAAAACCGCCTAATATTGGATAGTTGCCTAATATTGAATACTGCGTTATCCCAAAACCCATTAACAGTTTTCTGCAATTAAATGCACAAAACTAAAGGTTTCTAACATAAAATGGTTGTGTGTGTAAGTAGTTCCATTGTATACTACTAGACGGAACCATATAAATTATTCTATGTTTTTTCGTGATACGAGTTTGTTGTTTATCCAACTGAAAACTGTTATATAAAGGTAAGTACTAACAGTATTAAAGTGAAATTATATTCAGGCAGGTATATTCTTAAATAGTTGTAGAATAAGCTTCAATATTAAAATTGAACATATCTGCCAAGTATTTTTTTATTTTAATCACATATCCTTTAACATGAAGGTTGCCTAGTTTTGGATAAGAAGGGTATCTTAAAATTGGATATGTAAAATTAGGAACCTAATATGTAATTCAAAACATGTTTATCTACACTTTTTTTTTCAGTAAAACGACTACCACATAAAAAATGGAATCCAGAAGATATGAAAAATGCTATTGATGTTGTTAAAAGTAAACAAATGGGATACTTAAAGGCATCAAAGTGATTCAACATTCCCAATTTGAACCCCTAAGAGTGTATAATGTTAATGAAACAGGTATCACTACCGTACAATCTAAGATTGCTAAGGTCATCACCCTGAAAGGAAAAAAACAAGTAGGGTAACTGCGGCAGAAAGAAGGGCACTAGTAACTGTAGTTACGTGCATAAATACTGCCGGAGGATTCGTTCCTCCTTTATTTATATTCCCACGCAAAAATATGAAGGCCAAGCTATTGGACGGAGCTCCAGCTGGGTCCAATGCTGATTGCCACCCTTCAGGATGGATACAGAGCCACATGTTTACGCGACGGATGCAACATGGATGGAACATTTTATCAATCATGTGAAACCTTCAAAAGACGATCCCGTGTTGCTCATTCTTGACAGCCAGGATAGTCATATACGGAATCTGGACGTTATAGACTTAGCGAGAAAAAATTATATTTCTATTGTATGCATGCCTCCTTATACGTCACATAAAATCCAACCGTTAGATTTGTGTTTTATGTCTCCATTAAAGACATACTATTCAAGAGAAATCCAAAATTTAATAAAGAATAATCCTTCTCGAAATGAAGGACCCTTTCAGATAAGTTCATTATTCTGCCTGCTTATCAGAAATCTGCCTCTGCTGAGATATCAGCCAATGGGTTTCGTAAAGCAGGAATTTTTCCATTCAATCGGAATATCTTTTCAGAAGCAGATTTTATTTTAGAAAAACAAAGAGAAAGAACTCCGCCCCTACAACATACTTCTGATAAGACTTTGCCATTGGAACCAAATGACACCAGTAGCTCGATTCAACTGTCTATTGAAAAAAACCCCCGAGACATCAAATGGGTAGCAGTGTGAAAACTAATCAGTTATCGAACATTGTAAACATTCAAGACTTTTCACCTTTACCATCCTGCATTTCAATTCAACTTTTTATTGAAAAAACCCCACCGACGCATCAAATGGGTAGCAGTGTAAAAATTAACCAGTTATCGAACATTGTAAAAGTTCAAGACTTTTCACCTTTACCATCCTTCATCGACACCTACTAAAATAGCATTAAAGAAAAACAAAGAAAAGAATCACTTAAAAATAAAGAAGAGCTGCCAAAATTTAAGGTTTTAAAGAAAACTAAAAAGAAAACGATGGTCAAAAATAAACAGATGAAGAAAGTAAAAGAAGAAAGTGAATCTTCAGATTTCTCAAACGTTCCTTATGATGATGATTCAGATATGGATACCGATCAAGAAAGTGATGCAGAGTGTATTTTCTGCACTGAACATGATTCAAAGGACCAACATGGAGAAAAGTGGGTGCAGTGTTCAAGTTGCTTCAGATGGTCACATGAAGAGTGTGCTGGTAGTGACAAAAAAAAAACAATTACATGTGTGATTTTTGTGTTTAAAAATAGGTTCCTAATTTTGGATAGGGTATCCAATTTTTGGAACTTTTTTTTGGAAAAAATGTAATTTTTTACTTCTGCCTAATACTTATATTGTTTAATGATGAAATAAATATTTTAGTATGCATAAGTTGTTTTTATTGATGTTATAGCACATTTTAAGTACAAAAAAATTATTCTAAAATGTTTTTTTGACCCAAAAAAATTCAATTAAAAAAAAGTATCTAATATTAAGCGCCTTAAAAAAGCCAATAGTTATCAGGAAATGATAGAACAGGGTTTGATCTTGAATTTTGGTCCGTGATGAATTTAAAAATAATGTTTTTTACTACTTATGTTGTTGAGCCTTGAAAATCGCAATTTTCCGTTTTCCTTAGTCTTAAATTATTTATAACTCGAAAACGATCAACTTTACAGAAAAACTGCAACAAAACTATTTTATTAAGACTGATCTAAAAATAAAAAAAAACTGTTCTAGCCGAAAAAATTTAACGTTAAAATTTGTTTAAAAAAAAATTTGAACAACTCTTTCCCCCAAGCTTTTCGCCTTGTCTAGTAAGAAATAATTATAAATCAGATACGTTTGATCTAAATTTTACTTATCCTTTTTTGTCTTCTGGGAACGCATTATATTATGAACCGGATGTACTACAGCCAATTAGTTTATGGAAAATCTTACATTAATATACAAGTCCTCGGAACTTGTACTATCTGCTATATGTAATATCTACGGCAAAAACCTTTTATTTAGTCCTGGTTTTTTATAAAAAAGGAAACATGGAAAGTGCAGAAAGTTATTGAGGTATTAGCTTCTTAATTGCAATAACCAAACTCATTGCGGCATTGACTTTAACCAGAATTATCTCGTGGGTACAAAATAATAACATTTTCAATGAGTTCCAGGCAGGATATAGAACCGGCTATTCAACTATAGACATCTTTAACCTTACGAGTATAGTAAAAATCCAACATACACATGGAGTAAAAAATATTTATACATTTTTTGTGGACTTTAGTGCTGCTTTTGATACAGATGATTGGCGGGCCCTTTTTTATAAGTTGGGTCACTTGAAATTATCTACTAAAGTACTGAATCTGTTCAAAACTATGTTCGCGAATACGAAATTGGCAGTCTGGTCAAATAAATATCTATCTCAATGGTTTGACTGTAATGTAGGAGTGAGACAGGGATGTCTTTTAAGTCTATTACTGTTTGCACTTTTCTTGAATGACCTACATGAAGCATTGAGATAAATGGTTTACTTATAAGACTTTTATTATATGCAGATGATTTGGTTTTGAGCGGATGATTAATGAACTGGAAAAATACTGCAGGATGTGGAACCTAAAAATAAATTTAGATAAATCCAAAACTCTTGTATTCAGAAGAGGAGGTATTGTGATCAGGGAATCTTGGAAACTGAATGATTGAGTATTAGAGGTAGTGAATAACTATAATTATTTGGGAATGATAGTAAAACCCATGTTGTCGTTTAAAGCTCATCTAAAAAAGGGCCAGAGTTTGGCAAAAGTAGCGATTCACACGGCTTGGAGTAGTTGAGTGTAAGGCCGATATACCCTTTTTGGCTAAAGTAACAGTGTATGAGTCGGTCGTAGGATCAATTTTGACTTATGGGTCTCAGGCATGGAGTCATTTTGAGTACGATAAGGTGGAAATAATCGGAAGATTTTATATAAAAAAAATGTTTTCTTGTCCAAAGTATTGTCCTAACTTTATGTTAGATTTGGAGACAGATATTGCTAGAGTCAGTTAATATACGTTGAAATTTACATAAAAAATATGTTAAAAAAATACTAGGATATTCGAATGATAGGTTGTCAAAACTTCTTTTGAAAGGTATTAAGGTAAGGTGTGAATGTGAATGGAGAGATAGATGGCCTAGTATAATTAAGAGTATGATAGAAAAAAAAAGAAGGCGGAGATACAGCAACAGGCTGAGAATAGGGCACTCGAATCAAATTTTTGTGGACACTACAAAAAACTGCGGGAAGAAGAAGTAAACATGCATTACCTACTGGAAATGGAAAATTTGGGGACATTCGATGGCTATTTAAATTAAGATTTGGAGTTCTATATTTGAATAATCGACCTGGCAGAAATAATGAAGGAAGGTTTTGCCCAATGTGTAACACGAAAGAAAGGAAAGATGTAATACATTTTTTGGAAAAACGTCTGGTGTGAAGACAGATTAGGTTAAAGTGATTAGGTAGAAATGAACTTAGTAGAGTGGACGTAGTTACTATGTTGAGACAGAGACAGGCTGAGTTAGCAGGTTATTCTAGGGAGGCATGGCTTTATAGGTATAAGTTAGTGAGCCTATTTAATTACTAAATCTATTAGCATAGTGTTAGTTCAATAGGATAAAAATATTAAAATTAGCATTAATCATTTGTTTACGTATAGCTATCATCTTTTTATATGTCTTGTCTATCTTGACCATCTTGTTATCCAGATTTAGCCATACGGCTCACACTCCCTCTAAGAGGAAAATATACTCATCCCAGATAGCTACGGTATCAAAAGAATTGAGCTCTGGTGGGACTCTTTTCATGTTATCGAGCCCTAGGTGACTTAATATACTGGAGTATCTCCCAAAAATTTTCGTACACATCTGTACGTTGAGAGAAGTACAGCTTTCTGTATGGTCTTGTAGAGATATTCATTTAGACCTAGCTTTTTTGTGTTTTCTAGGAGGTTCTTCGGAATGACTCCAGTAGTAGAGAGAATAATAGGTATTGTCTGGGTACTTTCCATTCTACACTGTCTTAGTATTTAAATTTCCAGATCCCTGTACTTGGCGACCTTTTCGTTCTGTTTAACACAAAGGTTATTGTTGTTGGGTATCGCTGCATCAATTAGTCTTGTCTCTCTCTGTCTTGAGTTTAATAACTAGTATGAGATCTGGTCTACTATGTGCCACTGTTTGATCTATGAGCACAGTGCGGTCCCAATATAGCTTGTAGTTGTCATTATCTTGTTATTATTGTTATTATTATTATTCTTATATAAACAGCTTTCACTCCTAAATGCAAGCTATACCTTACTGTTATACATTGTTATTATTGTTTAGTCTAGTGCGAAGTCTTACCCAGTAGGGTATACACATTTAGTTTATTACTATAACATTTATATGAATAATTGATGGATTCGACCGTTACTTGATGGAAATTCATTTTACATGTTCAATGTAAAATTCAACAAATTCATTACATTTATATGAATATTTATTTCATTTATTATTTATTGATTTTAATGACCTTGTTAGATAGAATTAGCCTTAGTGTAATTTTTTGTATATTAGAGAACAATATTTGTCTGCCAACCCTTCTGATGGCATGTGCCAAGGAGAACAAATTTCGCTAAAAGAGAATATTGTATTGTATTTTTTTTAATGAAAAATAAAAATGCATTATTGCTTTATTCAATGATTGATTACTGACAGACTCATTTTGTTGGCACTAACTATTACTAGACGCTTTAAAGCTTAAAGAAAAATTATGTAAATTTACCTATTTTCCAATTCTTGATTTTTACGTATGATACTCATGAAACTAATCCAATAATTTTTATAAGCAGCCAGACCAATCGGAACGGCCAAACGTCCCGTCAGAGACACGACAAACACACTAGCGACCTGTGTGTTATAGTAAAAAGTATACTATAAGTATACTTTTTACTTATAGGCATACTAACAGTATTTACTTTTAAAGTCTCAGTGCTAATTTTCACATATGTTTTAAAAAATATTAAAGATTAATACTTAGTACTGCTAAAATCATTTCGTTGGCAATAGCTTTAACCAGTTGCTATAGAGCTTTCCAAAAAAAATATTACTTTACTTACATTCCTACTTTTGATTTTTAAAAACGGTTTATTCATAAATTTCGAGATTAAATGTATATATTTTTAATAATGAGGTAATTATCGTTATAATTAGGTGTGCAAATTATACTTTATTGATAATATTACAGATAGATAGCTAGATATATAATTAAATGAATATTAAAAAAACTTTACAAAGCTTTGTTATATTTTTTTTGTCTATTTATAAAGCTTAACAGACTGAAGAACTAGGGCGGAAAAGTTTACATTTTTCATTAAAATTGACTATCTAATAATCAGGCTCGAGCTCATATACATAGCGAGGCCTTTATGTGTGTCTGGGGGAATGTTTGGTCCTTTCGATTAGTCTGGCAGCTTACAAAAATTATTGGATTAGTTTTCTGAGGATTATATATAAAAATCAAGCATGAGATTATAAGTAAAGTTACATTATTTTTTTTGAAAACTTTAAAGCGTCTGGTAAAAGTTACCGCCAACGAAATGAGTCTAGCAGTATTAATTATTAATTTTTAACAATATTTTCTAAAGAATACGTAAAAATAAACTGAGACTATTTAGGACTGTTTTTACTTACCTTTATTAAGTGGTATCTATGAATTGGCTCTCGGCCCAATTTGGCAGGTATGCATACACAAAGGATTTAATAATTCTACAGTATTCTATACATTTTATTTGTGAGAAAATAAGAAACATCTGTCAGCCCTGGAATATTGCTCTAATAATTGCATTTGCTATTTAAGATAGCTTCAAGTTACTTAAAATTTTTAACTTGTCCTATATCTTAGCTATTTATTTTCAACGAGTCCATGAGGCTATTTATTGATTATTATAAACTTGGTCTTTTCCATACTGATATAAAGTCTATAATCCTCTTCTACTCTATTAACGATAGTCTTGCCTGTATATTTCCGCTATTATAGCTGTATCGTCAGAGTATCTTAGATTATTTATAGGAATACCATTTCGTTTGATATCATGTTTATTTATTCTCTGTTCACAAATTGTTGAGAGCACGAAATATGCCTCAAACTCAAAGGTGTTTATTCATTAAATAATAATATAATGTTTTAATACTGCTATATATAATATTGATAATATTTTAATACTAATATATTTAGCAAAAAAACAATTAAAACTTTCACGACTAATGTTGGTTATTATATTATATTATTAAAAATAAGAATTTAACCTTTAACAATTTTGTAAATAAGAATACCTTATCTCTTTGGATATTTCAATACTAATCTTCGCGTTTAATCACTTTACTAGAAAACCTGGAATTCATATCCAAATGTACTATTCGTTGCAAGATAATTAAGATGGAATTCCCCAGATTTTTAATAATATAATTATATTCGAAACTTAACTTGAAAGGGTGAAGTTGTTACGAACGAAAACAATTTTTTTGTTTAGTACGTTTTTGATCGCATGTAATTTACGGCTCGTCGGTGATTCCGCGTCTACGGCAGTAATTAGCGTCTCGAATATTTCTTTTGCGAATTATATGCAGTGCGTGAGTGATTTTTTATTCCATATACCTACGAACATATACGTACCTTTCGCTCGTGCTCGTTTTGTTGGATTGTTTGTGATGGCTTCATCATCAAGTTTTACACCGGTACTGTTGCGTACAGTCAAGTCAGTAAGTCTGTCTATTCACCAAGAGAGAAGACTATTGTCCTGAATGTTCACGATGCTCTGGTTTCTCAGAATCCCACAAACACTGTTCGCAAAATAGTCGAAAGTTGTGCCAACATGACTGGCGTAGGAGAGTCAACTTTATATAGGTTCCTATCAGAAAGAAAAAACAGGGTATAGCTAACCCAAACACAAACGAAAACTTAAAGAGAGGGAAAAAGCCTATTGAAATTGATGAATTTGCCAAAAATGGTATTCGAAGGAAAATTCATGGATTTTTTTTCAAAAAAGAAATACCAAACCTAAACAAAATTTTACAAGAAGTTAGAGACGACCCGGATTTGCCTCATATCGGACGAACTAAATTGTGGCAAGTTTTAAAAGAATTAAATTTCCGGTGGGAGAAATCAGCACTAAAATCACTTTTGATTGACCGGGAGGAGAAGATGATGTTGGACAAGAAATTATCTAAGATTCATACGAAAATTCCGGGTTGAAGAAAGGCCCATCTTCTACCAGGATGAAACGTGGGTAAACTCAGGTCATACTCTAAAAAAATTTGGTCAGATAAAAATATATTAAGCTCCAGGCAAGCCTTTATGGAAAGTTGGTCTACTGGTATCTCCCCACCTTCTGGTAAAGGCAGTAGATTAATAATTTCTCACATTGGCAGTGAAAAAGGATTTGTTAAGCATGGTTTGTTGGAATTTCATTCCAAAAGCACAAAAGACTATCACGAGGAGATGACAGCTGATGTTTTCGAAGAGTATTTTGAGCAAATAATTGAACACATACCACCAAATTCAATTATAGTATTAGATAATGCACCTTATCATTCACGACTAGTAAAAAGACTTCTAACGAATGCGTGGAAGAAACAGGATATTCTTGACTGGCTGCGGCATAAGTATCTGCCTTACGAAGGAATGGAATGGTAAAAGCAGAACTTTTAAAAATTGCCCGGCAACACAAATCTAAGTTCAAGAAATACGTAGTTGACAAAATGGCGGAAAGGCGAAACATCACAGTCTTTAGACTTCCACCCTACCACTGCGAAATAAATCCAATTGAACTCATTTGAGCACAAATGAAAAGTTATATGGCTAGAAAAAATACGTCATATAAAATACAAGCTGTACGTGAATTGTTATACGAGTCGTTATAACATATTACAAAACAAAACTGGAAAGATGCAGTAAGACATGTAATAGAAGAAGAACAAAAAATGTGGGATCTTGATAACATAATTGATGCGACCGTAGAGATTATTAACCTAATTATTAACCCTCAAGACGACTCGGATTCCGAAGTTGATCCTATTTATTTTGAATTTGAATAGTTTTTTAATCGTAATTATATAAGGTAAGTAATAGTAGTTGTAATCGTAAGGTATTAAAGGGGAAAGGCGCAAAATGTCGCCTGTCAAAATCTTCAATGTGTTTTAAATGTATCCATTTTTTTTCAAATCCTGGGAAAACTAAAAAGCATTTTTGAAAAATTTAAAGGCAGAATGAAATATTTTTTAGAATAAATAAAAAGTTTCTTTTGCATGCAATATTTTCAATTAAAAATTATACTATATTTTCTCTTTTATTTTCACCCCTGTTACATAACATATTAAAATAAACATTGTAGAAGTTTTCAGGGACTTTCTGCCCTGAGTAATAATGTAATCTTTCATTCTGCGTTTAAATTTTTCAAAAATATTTATTAGTTTTCTCCGGATTCGAAAATAATGGATCCATTTAAAACACATTGGAAATTTTGCCAGGCGACATTTGGCGCCTTTTTCCTTAATTAAATAAATGTATCTTTTACAAATCACAAGAAACTTTTTATTTTTGAATAAAATAAATAAGTTTTATTAAAAAATACAATTTACATAAGTACAATTTAAAAAATATATTTATTTAGTTCAAATAAATGTTTCAATCATATACTCTACGACACTGGTCGTTCATTTCTAACCATTCAAAATACCCCCGTAATAGGATTATAAGGTATTGTATTCCTTCAGATATAAGGTGGGTTAGTCGAAAACGTCTTAAACCGTCAGTTTTAGGTTGGTTTTTACTATTATATCGTATTACCTATCCTCTCTGTATTTCAGTTTTCTAATTAGGGTTAAACTTGTAGTGAGCTATCAACAAATTGTGAACCGTGTATAGTTGTGCAATCTAAAACACCCATTTTTCATAAATGTTGAACACAAGTGAGGACAGAATGCAACCTTGTCTCACGCCTTTGTGCATCTCCATTTGTTTTTTTAGATGGGCTATTGGCGATTTTTAGTTATGCTTTTTAATTCCAGTGGAGTTGTTTTCTCATTCTCATATCTATATCATCAAGCGTAATTTAGTTTTAGGTCTGTATCAGTAGCTCATGCTTTGTATTGTTAAATATCTTTTAGTAAACAAGGAACCAAATGCAGACATATTTTTTTTGATCTCAACATTTTTAAACTAAATCTGATTAAGTGACATTCTTTGCAGTGACTGGCACTTGAGTGACTTGTGTTTCGTTGGTATTGCAATGAAGATTGATTTCAGCTAATCTGTTAGTATTTTTCTCTTGAAGTATATTTTGTTAAACAATTTGCTTAGGTACTTAGTGATTGGAGTCAATAAGCATCTATTTGGGTAGAAACAGAGTCTGCTACTAAAGTCGCATTTTTAATTGTTCCCTTTATATTTCCATTTACAGTCTTAGAATAATCAGTTATGTATGCTCTTCTGGGTTCCATCTCTTTGGTTCCGGATCCATTTTGATTAATCACTGAGCCTTTTATACTTTTATTTATTTTATTTTTGAACTTAAAGTATTTTTGCTTTAACCCTCCGACGGACGCGCTATCGGTCCAGTGTGCCGCTTGTTTACTAATTTGACTATATTAGGCTACTTACAACGCACATACTGCGTCAATAAATGACTCATTTAGGGTGTAAGTGAGATGCTGAGGTCATCCGATCCCTAAGAACTAAATATTCGGACAAGCGAATTTTGCTTATGAAACTAAAGACCGAGGTCAACAATACCATCCATCCATCCATCCAATGGCGCTACAGCCCAAATCGGGCCTTGGCCTCCTTCAACAGGCTTCTCCAACCATCTCTATTTACCGCTGTTCTTTTCCATGAACGCGTTCCCAGGCAGTTCCTGGCATCCTCATCGACTTCATCTTCCCATCTCTTTTTAGGTCTTCCAACAGGTCTTTTTCCCTGCATTCTTGCATTTAATAATTTTCTGGGGATTCTATTCTCATGCATGCGGACCACGTGCCCTGCCCATCGTAATCTCTGCAGTTTAGTCAATCTCTGCAGAGATCAACAATACATTAGACCAAAATTATCAATAATACCAAAATATTGAAATTGATTGCTAACTACAAAATTTTAACTGCAGCGTTGGCAGCTAAATAAAAGAAAATGTTGCATACCATCTTGATAACTAAATCTTCTGACAATTCAAGAAATTACTACTTTAATATGAGGTTACATTGCCACGCGCCCTTACAACCATGGCAATTTTGTCTGGTATTTTTCGTACTAAGGATTTACACAAGTCAGGTTCAAAACTTTTACATAATAATTCACCTCATTTTCATTCAATATGCAATTTATGTTTCATTTTATTCCCTCTCAATTAAATTAAGGACTCGACTGTTCGAATGTCATGAGAGCACTTTAATGTTATTTTCTCCAAACCATTTTTTAGTTGTTTTAGCTGTATGGCAGTCAGAACTGTCCTGCTGGAATATAAAATTCAAGTCCGGGTAGAGATCGTAAGCACTTGGTACAATACTTTTTTGTAAAATTTCTTGATAATTTAATAGATGCGTTAATTGTGCCTTCCACCACCTTATATATTCCTAGACCAGCTGATGATAGGCCTTCCAAATCATAATTCCTTTGGGAAACTTTACAGTTCTTTTGAGGCAATCTTTATGGAGTGCTTCATTTTTAATTCTGATAACACGTTTTCGAAAGTCTCCCACGCAAACATCTAATTTTAATTCGTTACTGAATACGACTCTGGAGAAGCCATGAAATTTTTGATTTTGCCCAATCGAAGTGGTTGCTCTAAATTTTCATGGACCGTTGATGACTGGTTTAGAGTAATATTAAGTGACAAATTGAAATGTGATGTTTGCGTGAATGACTTTTGAAAACGGCTTACCAGAAATCAAAATGAACCTTTCCATAAAGATTTACGCAAAAGAACAGTTGAGTTTCCAAAAGGAATTATGATTTGGTACTGCATATCATAAGCAAGTCTAAGAAGATATTAGAGGGTGGAAGGCACAATTAACGCAGCAACATATCAAGAAATTTTAAAAAATAGTATTGTACCAAGTGCTCAAAACCTCTACCAGGACTTGAATTTTATATTCTAATAGGACGGTTCTGCATGCCATACAGCTAAAACAACTAAAAAAATGGTGTGGATACAGTAACAGTAAACTCCTCTCATGGATTCTGAACAGTTCAGGCCTTAATATTATTAAGACGTTGTGGCATAAGATGAAACTCAAATTGCGTAATGATCCCCAGAGAACCGTCGCCGATTTTAAGAGTACATTACGTGAATTATGGGATAGTTCCCTGACTTGTGTAAATCACTAGTATGAATAATGCCAGACAGGATTGTGACGGATTGTAAAGGCGCGTGACGATGGAACCCCATATTAAAATAGTAATTTCTTGAATTATCAGAACACTTAGTTGTCACGACGCTATGCAACATTTTCGTTTATTTTGCCGCCAATGTTTTAAATCAAACGTTATAGAGACCGAGCCATTTCAATATTTTGTTATTAATGATAGAGTTTAATGTGTTTTATTGATCTCGTTCTTTGGTTCAATAAGAAAGATTCTGAAGATGAACGTTTTCAATAAATTTTCATTTGTCCGAACATTTAGTTGTTAGTTAGTTGAAAATTCCTGGGGATTTTTATCTGTTTTTATTACTTTTTATTTGGTAAACATGTTTTTTTGTAATAAAAATTAGTCTAAGATCTTAAAGGTAGTTGTAGTAAAGTATTAACTGTAAAAAAATTTGTAGGTATAAAATTCTAAAAAATATTTGACAGCCACAGAGTTACAAGAGTTGGCTGTTAATTTGTCAGATGTCGAGGATATAGTATACTTTAACAATTAAGAGAAATGTGAGGATAAAAAAATTATACAACAGCGACTCAGGACTATCTGGAGATGAAGATTTTTAAAATCCGGATTCTATGCAAATTCAGAAATTTTTTTTTTTTTTTCTTCTGAAAAATGGCTTTGGCAGAGCCAATTAGCCAGACTTATTTGGTTTATTGTTAAAATCGACTGAATTTTTAATCATTATTAATTGCAGATTCATAGTCAAATGATAGTACTACATATACCTAATATTTTTATGGATACATAAATTTTGTTTTGATATATTTTTTTTTTATTCTTTTATTATTTTTTTTTTTTGTTTTGTTGCTTTTTTTTCTTTTTTTTCTTTTTTTTTTTAATTTATTTTTTTATTTTTTGTTCTTTTCCTATTTTCTTATTTTTTTTATGTTTTTTTTACTTTGTGGTATACTTTTTTTTGTTTTTTTTTCAAATCATATTAACAGATTATGCCTATATACTATTTACAACTTATATTTACATATTTTAACATGTTTGTAAATGCAATGAAGAATTTCCATATTATTTGAAAATATTAAAAGATTAAGGTTTGTTGGAAAACAACACTTAGAATTTATTAATTCCTTATAAAGTTCGTTTATATTAATAACTTGTAAATCACATTCTAATATAATATGTGTAGAACTATCTTATTGAGGGTATCCTAGTGTTACAATGATAAAAGTTTAAGCCAGTCTTACATTCTCTGTAATGTAAATGCCAATTATTTTTAAGTTTTTGCCTACTAACGGTGTCAATATCTGTCGCTGGAATTAAATTTCTGTTTACTTTTTCTCCAAGCATATATGCTGATTTAGCCAAATTGTCAACGATCTCATTGCCTTTTATTCCCGAATGGCCCTTGATCCATGTAATTATTACATTTAATCCTAATTGTATAGTTTCATAAAGAATTTTAAGAATTTTCAGTTCAATGTGGTATATGTGTTTGACTGTTTGAATGTTGTTAAATCTGTCGACCACGCTTTTACTGTCAGTAAATATAACATAGTTGCTATAAGATTCAGTACTACATACTGAAGAGCAAACATTATTGCCATCATTTCTGCTGTGTATATTGAGCATTCACTAGGTAAGCTATACTGGTGATGGTAATTTTTATTTTCGTGGAACATTGCACGTTCCATTTGCATCTTTTGACCCGTCAGTAAAAATGTACTGATAATTTGTCCATTTTTCTTTAATAATTATATTAAACATATTTGGGAGTAAATGTGAGTTTAAGTAACATATCCTAACCTTTCTAGAAAATAGTGTTTTTGCCATTTCACCGTAGTAGGGCGGAATTTGGCTTTTATAGAGAATATCGTTATATTTTACCGTACTTAGATAGCTTTCTACTAAAGGTATAGACTTATTAGTTCTCCAGTACCTATGGGTGAGGTCTAAAACTAATAGCTTATTAAAATCTTGAAGGTATTTACAATTTTTTGACATAATTCGGACTGTGAATTTGTCGCTAAGGAATTGGCGGCGTAAATGCAATGGAGGTTCCACCGCTTCATTTTCCATTATTTGGACTGGAGTGGATTTTAAATAACCTAGGCATAATCTCAGGCATTTATTTTTTTGGATTTCAAGTTTGTTTAGATGTGTATTGGACGCTGATCCAAATAAATGACAGTTATAATCGAAAATCGGCCTGATCATGTTACGGTAAAACATCAAAGCAATATTTGGGTCTGCTCCCCAATTTGTTTTACAGAAAGCTCTTAAAATGTTTATTGAGTTTTCTGATTTTTTAACAATTTGATGAATGTGATCTTTCCATAACAATTTCCTGTCTAGATAGGTACCAAGATAGTTAATACAGTTTTTTATAGGGAAATTAAACTTTCCCACATGAATATTGCCTTGTGGAATTCTATGTTTTTGTGAAAAGTAACACACCTCAGTTTTTGTGTCAGAAATTTAAATATTTATTCTACATTGCCAAAGATGACGAAAATATGTGTAAACATTTTGTATGGAAGAAGCATAACATTAAGACTACCATCTGCCAAAACTGTGTACTTTATCAAGTGGAGAAAGAGTACTATTAGGAAAAAGAAAAAATATATTTTATTTTAGAAATACGATTTATTATGTTATGTTTTAAATATTTTATTTTTCTACTTTTTTTTAAATAAATGATTAGATTTATCTATCGTATTAATAAGTGCATTAATCGTACTTTAAATAATTAGCGTATGACGTTTTATTACAATAGTTAATGAGAAATATATGTTATTTTTAATTTATTAGCAAAATAGTTCAAATTTTATGGTAGGAAAAATAAATTAAATGCAAAAAAAATTAATGACGAAAACCGAGAATTTAATAAAAAGTGGTTTTTAATTATTTCTTTATTAATAATTGCAAAGAATCTATAGGGGTGTTCAAAGATTTTAATTTGCGTTGCCACTGCGGCACTAAAGAAAAAGATGAATATGGTAAATAATTTGAATTTTAATTCAGAAGAAATAAAATTGATGCTTTTCAAAAATATTAAAAGCACAGCAAAATGTTTTTAAAAAATGTAAGGAACAAAGTTAACATTGGTTGAAACGTCCTTACAACTTTCGGAATTAGTATCTGAACATTTACGGATACTGATTAAAAAATGTATTTTGGCTGCTGTTAACGACAATTGTCCAGATATCATGAAACAATTTGAAGATATTACTTTTTCTGTACGTACAGTAAATTGGCGTATTTAAAATATATCTTATATATACTAATATTTTTAATAAATTAAAAGAAAATTCTTAACAATTTGAGTATTTTTCACTAGCAGTTGATGAAAGCGACCACCCAACTAGTACCGCTCAACTATTGATTTTTATCCGTGGAATTGATAAAAAATTTTGTGTAACAGAAGAACTAGCTTCATTAGAAAGCCTGCATGGGAATTTAAAAGGTAAAGATATATTTTTACAACTATTATAAACGTTTTCAATATGTATCACCTCAAGTGGGAAATAATTAAAAAATGTGACAAATGAAATAACATGACGAGTCACAGTATACAGATTTGGTAGGCATTAACGATAAAAAATTTCTTAAATGAAATTGACGCAGATTATAAAGATGTCATTTATTTTTTCAAAGTAAGATGGCTAGGCCGTCGGAAAGATTTTTTGTGTTAATAGACGATATTAAAATGTTTTTAGCAGAAAAATTAAATTATATACCAGAATTATCAAATTTCAAACGGGTAAGCTAGTTGGCTTTTATTGTGGACACTACAACTTATCTTAATAAATTAAATATAACAGTGCAACGAGGTATTTACAGAAATAAAAAGTTTTCAGGTTAAAATAAAATTGTTTATTTTTTAACTGGAAAAGAATAGTTATTGTTTTTGTTTCCTATGTTGCAATCAATTTTAACTACAAATGACAAACTGCACTTGGAATACTTTTATTGAGTTACTAAAAATACTGGATAAAAATTTTCGTCATTGGTTTCAAGAATTTTATGCAAAAGAAATGGACAATTAACCCTTGAGTAGTCGGATGGTGCCTGTGAAACCCGCGACAATTTATTTCTAATGTATCACTGCTTATTTTAGGTTGGAGTGCGCTGCATTCGTCAGTACCTTTCCGTCAACATGTCAAACAACAGTGAACAACGGGGTTTGCATTAGTGTATAATAGTTCGCCAGTCATTTGCACTTTTGGTCTGTCAGACTCTACCTGACTATTAGAGTAACTTTTGTGAGTTCGACAAGTAAATTCATTTTCCTATTTTTTGTGAAGTCTAACCTACATAGAGTAAGTATTTTAATTCCTATGGTTATATATAAATATAGTAATGTTCCAGACTTTTTTTCTCTTGTCTTTCAGATTTCTGTGATAAATCCTTATCTGAAAGAAATTCAAAAATTACAACAGCTCTATGAAGAAATAAAAGAAGAAAATATTAATTTGAAAGGCGAGCCAGAATCAGACAGGTGTGACGAAAGTGACCACAACACAAACACAGAAGAAGAATGGGAGCAAGAATTGGAAACAGAACTGGAGAAAAGATTGGGGGGGAACCTGCAACTTCAAAATATTTTGAAACAAATACGGAAAACCGGGGGCTCTTTTATTATACAAAAAAGTGGTATCCTAAAAAAACATGGTTCTCCAAAAAATGTTCGGACAAGAACTTCGAATTTAATTTCACACCTACCAGGTTCAAAAGGAAATGCTTGTCAAGCAGTTGATCCTTTCTCTCTCTCTCTCTCTTGTCGTTTCCTCATTGCTGAGGATCGTGATTTCCTACAATGCGGGCTGTCAAATATCTCCATCTCTTGCGATTTTGGGCTGCTCTCATGGACTCGGAAAACGTCTCTCCAGTGGCTTTGTGTACTTGATCTGACCATCGAATAGGTGAGCGTCCTTTAGTTAGTTGATCCTTTAGAGTGTTGGAAATGTTTATTGATGATAATATTCTCGAAATCATTGTACAGAACACAAACATATTTCACAAGGAAACTAAGTTCCTGTAGCTGTCTGCATACCATGTATCACAAAAAATTTATTTTCCGTCGACCGTCCATTTATGATCAATTTTAATACCCTCAAAATCATTGATTAATGACCCCTATTAATGAATGATTTTCTATTAATGGACGATTTCATTATAGGCAACACAAAATACATTGCTTGCATAAATAAATTAAACGCTCTGTTATTGGCGGTGACCTATGATGTAGGCAACCAAACATATACCTATTTATATTCTCACTAAAAAATTTAAAATGAAGTAGACGTTGCTAGTACTATCTGTCATTGTATGTCATTATTTACTTTATAGCAGACTATATATATATATATATATATATATATATATATATATATACAGGGTGTCCCAGACTAATTTACCCACGCTATATCTCTTAAACGAATAGAGATTTTCGAATGGGACAAAAAGTGATCTATTTAACTTGTAATACACTTTAATATGACATAGAAAAAAATCATCCCCCAAATATTTATCCCTTAGTTACAAACCCTAACTTTAATTTTTTTAATAGCACCCTGTATATTTTTTTATAGTTTTGGATGTAGTCTCCTATCGTCTATTCAACAGATTTATTAAAAATAGAATCGGTTTGTAAATAATCAAGAAATCAATTTATTTTTTATTTTTGTTAAGTGTCCCAGACTAATTTATCCAGGCTATATTTATTAACAAAATAGAGATTTTTTAAAGCGACAAAAACTGGTCTATTCCATTTGTAATACACTTTAATAAAGCGAAGAAAAAATGTTCCCCTAAATATTCATCCCTTAGTTACAACCCCTAACTTAAATTTTTTAATAACACCCTGTACATTTTTTTATAGTTTTGGATGTGGTCTTCTATCGTCTATTTAACCGATTTTTTTTAAATAAAATGGGTTTGTAAGGTATCAAGAAAATATCAGTTTATTTTTTATTTTTGTTAAATTAATCAAGATAGCCTTAAAAAATAGAATAGAAAAGAAATATGCTTTATTGTCACTGAAATTAGATAAATCGTCAATATTACAAAATAAATGAATGAAAGTAAAACAAAAACAATTTATTGCAAACTTTAAATAAATTGCAAATTGAACATACTACTCGTACAAATAAAATACAACCTTAGGAACAATAAAACTTAAAGGAACAATAAAAATAAATGCAATAAAAATTACATGAAAAAATAAATCAAAACACCAACTAACTAATATTATTTACATTAAATGTTCGAATTATTGTAATCCACCTGCTGCAACACACATTTCGAATCGTTCCAGAAGATTTCTGGTACATGTGGCTCGAATCATTTCGGGAGTAATTTGGCGACATGCTTGTCTTATTTTTCTTTCAATTCCTCTAAATTTTGCGGTTTTGATTGGTAAACAATATCTTTTATGGCTCCCCAAAAGAAAGAGTCAAGAGATGACAAATCACATGAACGTGCGGCCCACATAATTTCTGGAGAGTTGTTTGCTATCCAGTGGTTATCAAAACGGTTTTGTAGGTGGTCGCTAACGATTCGCGCATTATGTGGAGTAGCTCCGTCTTGTTGCCACCACATTTCTTGACGCTCATGAGGAATATCTTCTAGCAAATCGGGTAGAATGTTTTCTAAAAAGTCTAAATATCGAACACCTGTTAGAGTGCCGTTAAAAAAGTAAGGACCTATAACACGGCCATTAAATAAACCGCACCAATGTGGGTTCACGGGAGACCAATAATTGGAATTGTGACGGTTGACAACACCATTATTGTGAAATCTAGCCTCATCACTCCACAATATTTTTGATAAAAAAAGTGGATCATCACTAATTTTTAACATCATTTTTGCAAGGATGGTACTTAAAATCTTTGAGAATTCTGTGCACACAACTTTTTGGAATGCCACATTCACTGGCGAGGGTTCTAACAGACACCTTGGGATTAAAATTAACATATTATGCTAGTACATTAATAAGGTTTTGGTTACATCTTACTGTGCGTTCAATGGTACCTCTTTTATTATGAGGAAAATGTCCCTGTCTAAGTAAGCGTTCCAAATTCTTAAAGGTTTTTTCGCTTGGAATGTTTCGATTTGGAAACCTTTCTTGATATAATTGTCGGGAAATTCTCCATAAATTAAAAGGATATCAACGTACTCGTCGTGCGAAAATAAATAAGGCATATCGAAATGTTATCAATACACAATTATTACTGGTCTAATACCAAACGTCAAAAATAATAATTGTTGATTTAACAGATCAAATCATGGCAACCAGAATTAAGGATAATATCCAAGACGTAAAATAACCGCAAAAGTTTTTCAAATATTGTGACTTTATTATAAGAGATTTTTGTGTTAATTTTTGCACACTGGAAGATAACGTATGCTCCTACAAAGACCAAATTTTGAAAAATTAAAAATAATGTTTAAATAAAAAGAGTGTGTACTTCGTACGCACGTAAGAAGTTATACTACGTAGTTAAAATAGTAAAATTTTCAGTGATAATAAAGCATAATATTTCTTTTCTATTCTATTTTTTAAGGCTATCTTGATTAATTTAACAAAACAAAAAAATAAACTGATATTTTTTTGATACCTTACAAACCCATTTTATTTTTAAAAAATTGATTGAATAGACGATAGAAGACCACATCTAAAACTATAAAAAATGTACAGGGTGCCATTAAAAAATTTAAGTTAGGAGTTGTAACTAAGAGATGAATATTTAGGGGATGATGTTTTCTTCGCCATATTAAAGTGTATTACAAATGGAATAGACCAGTTTTGTCCCTTTAAAAATCTCTATTTTGTTAATAAATATAGCCTGGATAAATTAGTCTAGGACACTTAATTAACAAAAATAAAAAATAAATTGATTTCTTGATTATTTACAAACCAATTTTACTTTTAATAAATCTGTTGAATAGACGATACAAGACCACATCCAAAACTATAAAAAAATATACAGGGTGCTATTAAAAAAATTAAAGTTAGTGGTTGTAACTAAGGGATGAATATTTAGGGGATGATTTTTTCTACGCCATATTAAAGTGTATTACAAGTAGAATAGATCACTTTTTGTCCCATTCGAAAATCTCTATTCGTTTAAGAGATATATCGTTGGTAAATTAGTCTGGGACACCCTGTATATATATATAGATATATATATATATATATATATATATATATATATATATATATATATATATAAAGTCTGCTATTAGTTGTGGCCCATATATTCGATGCTAAAATCAACCTTAAGTTTAAAATCAAACATTGATTTATCTACATATAAAAAGTTAATTATGTTTATCAAGAAAAAAAGAACAGGTTATGTTATGTAGCAAAGAAATCAAAGACACTTGAAAAAGAATAAGTCCAGAAATTCATATCTGATGCTCCTAACGACGTGTTTCTAATGATAAAGGTAAACCAGTAAATTAAATTTATATATTTAATACTCGTATTTCATAACATTTCATTTTATAGGTTGCATTGATTTTCGGAGTGACTGGTGTGTTAAGAAAAGACGAACTATTGAAATTAGAAACAAATAACGTTTAAGACTTAGAGTCAAAGTTTCTTGTCACAATAAAAGTATCAAAAACACACACAAATAGAATATTTACCATAGTAGATAACGAAGCAAATACCATTCTCAATGCGATCAAAACCGAACCGACCAAACAGGTCGAACAAACCAACATATACGCAAATCAGGTGATTGTGAATTACATCGTTGAAGAAACCATCGGTTTATCTTCAAGACTGCATAAATGAAGAGATACAGACGTGACTGAAATGTATTGCCTTTTGGGGGTACTGATTTGGATGGGTCCGGACCATAAACCTAAACTGGCTGATTATTGGAGAAATTCGGATTTATACTGGTCAAAAGCTGCAGGATATAATTATGTCTCGAAATAGATTTGACATTTTGTTGCGTATGTGGCACTTCGCAAATAATGATTTATGTCAAGCAGAAAAAAGACTGTACAAAGTTCAGTCTCTGGTAACTTTGCTAAATTCCAAATTTAAAGAGGTTATAGTACCAGACGAAAATATCTGCATAGATGAAACGATGGTACCCTTTCGAGGGCGTTTAATATTTCGCGAATATGTGAAAGGAAAGAAACATAAATTTGGAATCAAACTCTTTAAGCTATGCCTGAATGGGGGTATACATATAACTGCAAATTTATTGTGCTGCAGACAAAATTCATGACATGTCTGCGGCAACTAAAGTAGTATTTAAACTTATGGACGAATGTCTCGATAAAGGAATGACGTTGTACACTGATAACTGATACACCAGCGTAGAGCTAGCTAAAAAGGTACAAAGCAGACAATCGCACCTAGTAGAAACACTACGAAAAAATTGGCAACGTATTCCGAAAGAAGCACTGACAAGCAAATTGAAGAAGGTTGAAATTGTAGGAAGAGAGAGAAACGGCATTGTCATTTTTAAATGGAAAGATAACCGCGATGTCCTGATGCTTACCACCAAACATAAACTGAATTTTATTGATGTTTCAAGTAGAATTGAGGTTAAAAAGAAGCCAGAAGCTATTGTGGCTTATGATAATGCAAAAAGTTTCATTGATGTATCCGACCAATTGACGTCTTATTCTACCTCTATTAGACGGAACATTAAATGGTACAGGAAGGTGGCAGTTGAACTACTTACTGGAACAAGCATAGTAAATGCTCATTATTTATATAATAAGAGCAAAATTGTACCAGAAATAAGTATAATAGATTTCAAAGAAAAACTGTGCTTGAAACTACTTTCAAAAGGTAAACAAAGTTATACTCCCCACAACACACCGTCAGAGCATAAATTTATTCAAGCAGGTAAAAAAAGTTGGTGCTTAATTTGTTACCAACGAAATAAATATGACCATGGACGACTGTATGCAATAAATAAAACTAAACAAGTTACCACCAAATGCCAAGTCTGTGGCCAAAAATTTTTCTGCTTAGAATGTTTTTTTTTGATAAGCACAAAATTTTGCCAAAATAGTGATTTGAGTATAATTTAAAAAATGTGTTAATATTTTATTTTATAGTGTATTATTGTATCTATTGTATCTATTTTTAAGCACAATAAACACTTTTATATCAAAATTAATTAGCGTTTAAGTTATAAATAATCTACTATAATTCAACTGCTAATAGAAAAATGACGAAATATTTTTTTCCCAGGCTAAGATCATTTTTAATTTGCTGCAGGCCACGCATGTTAAATCCTATTAGAAATACACGTAAAGTGTGCTCCTGTGGAATACATATCGCCTCTTTGCTTCAATAATGTGTTAAGTTAAAAAGTACAATTTTACAGGAGCATCATTTTTAACTTAAAAAAAATTATTGTCTCGAAAGGAATGCATTTTTATAGTCCATCTAATATTAACTATAAGTGTTAACTAATTACGTCTCTGAAAATATTAGATAGGCCTGATGATGTAATAAATTTAGCTAAAAATTTGCATATTTACGAAAAAGGTGATAATATGTCACACTTTTCCTGCAAAAATGTAATAAGACGAATGTTACAAACTGACTTATCACGTTGTTGATGATATTATTTTTGTTATGTTACTTGGTTATACAATAAACAAACGTTGTCGAAATAAAATATTTTAGATTTGAGAATATGTTCTTTATTGAAAAAGTGTAACTATAACAACCAATAACAGAACTACAAGGCAAAATTAAAGTGCAATAATTCTTAAATTAAAATTATTTCTTAAAGGTACTTAATAATGTGTAAAAGCTTAAATTCTAAACGACATAATTTTATTAAATTACGAAAATGTAACACTGAAAATATTGTCTTTGTCAAAACAAGCAATAACACGTGACTTTTAAAATTACAATGATTCATAAAATGGCCTGTGATATCTTGGAATTAGGTTTTTATTAACCAAATCCATGAGATCCGCTTTTTTCTTTTCAGGCATACCTGGTTTTGCGCTGTATGCATCTCTCAATTCCAAATTGTTGCTCTTTTTCTTTTTATTAATAACTACAGCTTTCTGAAATTGTTTGTCAGCGTATGAATTTTTAAAAAATATAGCATCGGGTTCGCTTTTTTTAAGTTGAATCACCTTTAAACCTGCTAGTTTTACTGTCTCATTATTTTCATCTTTCAGCAAAGAAAAGTTCATTTGATTGCATAAACTCTTCAAGTCAAAAAAATCGGCGAAACACATTTCATTAACATGGAAGGACTCGCTTTTCTTCCTTGCAGCCTTTACGGCACCAATGAATGCGTCAGGTGTATACATAGGGCCGGATCTTAATTGGCGTTTAATTTCTCTCTCAATTTGAGAATGAGCAGAATCTCCCTCGTTTTGGGTGTGCCCTTTTATCAAATATTTATGCGTTACTGAGTTAAGATTTTCAATTGTTTTTACTGCGTATAGATACATACAGATCATAAATTTATTTTTTTGCTGGCCTGCACAATTATCCGAGTAAAACACAACGTCCAAATTGTTGGATGTTTCTGAAACTTTCTTAAGGTACTTGTAAACACATGTACCGATTTCATTCACACCTCTATGGGCGTTTGACTCATCCCAAACATAGCTTTCAACACAGTTATTCTGAATGTTGTATATGGTTAAATTAAAAATATTCAATTTCGATTTATAGTAGAAGACCGAGATTTCCCCTTTGGGGCACTGGAATACTGCTTGCAAGTCATACACTGCGACCAGAATTTTATTGTCTTTTTTATCATTTTCTTTCTCTATACGTGAGAGAACTTTTTCACTTTGATGTGTTTCGTATTTCTCTTTTATTTGTTGTTTCTCTTCCTCGGTGCTATTTTTATAACCTTCACACACATCACACAAGTCTTTTTTAGGAATAAAAAATGATATGTTGAAGTCTTGAGTAAATATACGGTAGAACATCAAATATGTGGCAAAAGGTACATTTAGTGATTTACACTTTGTAACATAGTCTCTGTGTAGGTCGGTAATCGCTTTGCTGCCATCAATGTAATATCTTTTTGAGTTAGCTCTTATGTAATGAGATTCAATTTTTGGTATTGATTCTATAAATGTTTTAACGCCATTTTTAACGCTTTCATCTACCTTATATCTATTTTCATGACGTCCTCGATTATCTTTCATTGCTGAAATGTTGCTCTCTCTATTTTTCTTCTTTAAGGCCGTTTCAATAGGACGGTTATTAATTGCTAGAGTATTTTTAAAAAATAGTTTACACACTCTAGTCTTTACACCAGCAACAGTTAAAAAGAAAGCGTTGTTATTGCCACGAGAAGGTGCAATATTCCCATCGGCATCTATTTTAACGTGTCTATATTTTGGGATGACTGCTTCAACACTGTTTGCGATAAATGACCACTGTTTTTCGATGTTTCCTAAATCCCAGTATTCTTTAAATAATTGCAAACGTCGCTCCTCTGTGATATTTAACCGACATTTAAAAGCACATTTTTCTCTGCAAGATGGTTTCAATGTTCGTTCTGGAATGTTTTTCTTTGCCTTTAGTGTTTGATAAGATTTTCCACTATTTCTCAGTTTCTTTACTACATTTTTTTGCCAATTATCTTCTTGTCTCCGTCTTTTTTTTTCCTACTTTATTTGGACTACAATTTGTATTTGTTAACTTCTGTTGAGAGGCACTTATATTTTCTTTATCAGATGGGTCACTTTGTATTGGTGTAAGGTTATTAGGTATCATTTCATAGTCTTCCCTAGGTAGCAGATTCACACTTTCACATAAAATATCGTCTTGATTTACTGTGCTGAAAGGTAAATTTTGTTCATCAGAACATGAAGCATTTCTTCGATTACGATGTCTTAGTTCTACATCTTCATAGTCTGGGTCTTTTACGGAGTCGTCGGTATCTGTAAAGAAAATTATGATTAGAATATTATCAGAATTAGATAAAAACATGACATGCTTTTGATTACATTAAATAGAATATTACTAGAATTAGGTAAAAAAAATTAAATGCTTTAGATTACATTAAAATGAACATTAATTGAATACATAAAATTACCTTCACTGAAAGAACTACTACTTGATGAGCTGGTTGACGAGTCACTAGACGAGCTACTGCTAGTCGAATTACAACGAGTACGATTCGGAACTGTTAAATCAACTTTTTCTTCTGTTAACATTGAGTCCTCTATGTTTGAAGTTCCATTCTGTATGTTTAATGTTGTGTCATTATCTAAAAAACGGTACGTCAAATTTAATAATATTATATAATAGAAGATAAGAATAAATCAGAAGATAATAGTAATAAAAGTCATATACGCGAACCTGTTAGGCATACCGTACCTGACACAGATATTTAAATTTTACACAAGTTTTCGGTCAATCGTAGCCAGAATCGGCGATAAATGACAACAAAACCTATCGTCTAATGGGTGCCTAAATAATTCGTAGATAACTAAAACTTACATACCTGTACTACTCATTAGAACGGAATTGTTCGATTTCTCGGTTGCCATTGCAAGTTCAAGGATCCTCTTAGATCGCGATTCCATCTGAAAAAATAAGTACATACTAGTTATTTATTTTAGTATGAACAATGTAATATTTAAAAATAATCCTCATAAAAATATTGTTTTTTTCTGGAAGAACGAAACATCAGTATGTATCTTGATCTTGTTTTTTGTACTGGGAAAACTTTTATCATATACAACGTGGTATCCGTAGATAACACAAAGCAAAGTTTATATATTTTCAGCAATAGTGTGACACGAAGATATATACCAATTCACACTCCAAGGACATTTTTCAACAACACTGTTTTAAAATAGACATATCACACTATAGAATAAAAAAATAATATTGAATGAATACATACCTTTGCAATCACAATGTAATATTGTGGTGATATCACGTTCTTGTCGAAAAACTAGTGCACCTTCCTCTTCGCGCGCGGAGTGACAACTGTCTTGTCTCGTTGTTGAAACAAAGCACTCTGAAGAAAGAGATAGCGTGACATCGCAAAGTAGCACCTTTCCGCTGTCTCTTTTCCTTATATATTTGCCATTACTCACTGAATAGATACCGCGTTTTCGGAGAAAATAAAGTTTGACACGGCGGTTTTAATTATCAAATAAAAAAAAAATTGAGTTTTTGCACTTGTCACGTTATTGAAGCAAAGAGGCGATATGGTCAAACGATCTTTACTGACTGTGTATATGTAAATATACACGTGGCGGTTTCAGCCACTGTGTATATTCAGGTATACACATGGCAGTCAAAGTGTTAATATATATTGAATAATATATCGAATAAGGTTGTCGACCTCTTGTTTAAAAGATATGAATTTAATACTAATTAATAAATTAATGTTTTTTTATGCTGTTTATAATTGGTGGGAGTTTCTTATGATATATTTTGTAATAAAAATACAGTGTGTTTTTAAGTTTTGTTTTAATATTAAATATGATTTTTAGGAAAACAAGAAAGAAAGAAGAAAGAAAGAGAAAGGAAGAAAGAAAACAAAAAATGACTAGTGTAGAGAAGTATATAATAAAAATCAATGACCGAATCAAGAACTTGGTGTTTTTTAAGGGATTTTTAAATATTGACAACTGTTGTATATTGTATACTTTCGTAAGATATTTTGTATAAATATCAATTATGTTGGTAATTTTAATTTGTTCTATAAAAACAGCGTAGGTATTTTAAAATAGGAACAAAAATATTTTTATCATATACATATTTTAGATGAGTTAATTTACATGTTCAACAACACAATAAGAGTCATTTATATTCCAATAAGAAAATAATGGTCCAGTGAGTTTTTTTCTTTTCTTTATAAAAAGTTTTTCCAGTTAATTCAACGAGTATTCGTGAAACAATTCTGCCATCCAATATTATATTTTACCACTTTTTGCCACAGAAATTGACTGTTTGACCCTTTCTGACCCCTGTAAGCGAAACTGGGTGGTTTTGACGCCAAAGCAGTGTCTGTATCAGTCTATATAAAGTCGGGAGACTTGTCAGATCCAGACGCCCGGCCGAAGTGACGTGGGGCGTTCGTTACACAAGACAGGCAAGGGACAGAGGACAGGGTCAGGGCAGTCCCTTTACAAGGACGATCATCACACGCCAGATTGACTTGTCACACCATAAATAAATGCCATAGATTTGTATCTACTTCAATTTAGCTTCCGTATCGTTTGATGGTGCGGATTATTTTGGAATGAAAAGGGTTTGAAAGGTAAAGTTATGATTTATTTGTGTAATTCAACATACAGTTGAATTTTGCCATGTTATGTAGAGTGAAAATACATTTTCTTTCATACGAATACAGTATACATGCTTTTTAAAAATATTAATGAACTTGTCATAGTTTTAGAATATTTATTTTGATGAAATCTTCATGGAAATAATATATAAATGGATATCATTCCTCAACAAACTTCATTACCAGTCTTAAGGTCAAAGCTTCTTCGACTTAATATTGTTAGATAAACTCTGAAAATTTTATAAAATATAGGTAAATTTGAACTTTTGATAAACCGTCAAAATTCATTGAAGCAAATAACAAAACCCAGCAGCCATTTTGGTGCCAAGGACGTAAGAACTGAATTTAAATATTTTTGATGGTATAATTTTAAAAATGTCTTTGTTGTTCATAATTGTTTTATTATTTATAACTTTCAGATTATAAAAACAAAAATATATGATTTGGGGTATTTATGTAAATGAGATTAAGCCACAATTAATAATTGTAAATACATTTTTAACTAATGTTTTTGACGTTTCGTTTTTCACTCCGGAAAAAGTTTTCGAAAAAGAATATTTTAGGAATTCTGTGAAAAGTGTATAACCGCAAAGGTTATGGTTCTTCTTGATGTGTCTATCCGTTGGCGATCATCATGGTAATCTTTATCTTATCTGCAGCAGCACGGAAAAGCTGCACATATGTTGTATTAAACCAGATTCTGAGTTTCTTTAACCAAGATCCGAAGGTCCGAAGAACTGTAACTTTTGAGATTTGATGGTGGTCAGTACCCCTCGGTTCTTATTCATTCTTCTGAGGACCTACTCATTTGTGACTCGGTCAGTCCACGGGATCTTAAGCATTCTCCGATATAGCCACATCTCAAATGCTTACAGTTTTCTGCACATATGTTCGTTCAACGTCCACGATTCAACACCATAAAAAAGGACAGGGAAGACGTAGCATGGCAGCATTCTTACTTTTGTATCAAGAGAGAGGTTGCGACTCTTGAAGAAGGTCCCTATCCTATTGAAGGTGGGTCTAGCTTTTCCGATGCGTGTTCTAATCTCATGGTTGTTGATCCATGCTTCATTCATTATGGTGCCGAGGTAGTTGTAGTGCGTCACTTTTTCTACAGGGAATTGGTTGACATAGAGTTGACCTTCTGTTATCTTTTTCTTGCTAATTATCATAAGCTTTGTCATCTGAACGTTTATATTGAGTCCATATTGTTGACTGTAATACGTGATTTTGTTCATAAGAACTTGTAGATCTTCTAAGTTGTCCGTAAATACTATGGTGTCATTTGCATATCTGATGTTGTTTAGCTGGTAACCATTAAGTAGAATACCTTTTTCAGTTTCGTGCAAAGCTTCGATAAATATTCTATCAGAGTACAGATTGAAGATTAGAGGAGACAAAATACAGCCTTGCCTCAATCCACGCATGATTTTTACATAGTGTGTTCACCTTCAACTCTGAGATTTTCTTTCTGATTCCAGTAGAGATTTCTAATTATTTTCAGATCTTGGTTAATAATTCGTATTTCTGTTAGTATTTGCATCATCTTGGCGTACTGCACTTGATCAAACGCTTTCTCGTAATCAACCAGACATGCGTATACGTCGGAGTTGACGTCTCTGTATCTCTGGAATAAGACTTGTACTGAGAACAAAGCCTCTCTAGTACCAACAGCATTTGTGAACCCGAAATGGTTGGGGGAAATTTGACTTTCATACAGCTTGTAGATTCTCTTATGAATTATCTTTAGGAACAATTTCAGGAGATGACTCATGAGGCTTATAGTACGGTAATCTTCTCATTCTTTGGTAAAGGTTATGGTGGGGGTTATTATTTTTTTCAAAATTGACCGTTGACTTACTTAACCATGGTCTTGCAGGCAGTAGCCATGCTTTTAGCAGAAAAAATCTGAGGGTGGATTTTGTGGCCTCGGGACATCAAATTCTAAAAATTTTGTATGTTTATGCAATATTTGTATAGTTGGTAGAGTATAAGTCCCAATGCACGTCATTATCTACGTCAGAGTTCTAAGTTGACATTGTTGCCAAAGCACAAAAAATTTCTGAATTCATTTTAAATCAAATATAATATAAGACATAAGTGGATAAAGGTGTCATGTCAAATTTTGTGAAAAAATGAGCTATTTTTGGACTTCCCTGGTATATATGCAACTTTTAAATTCGACTCTATTTTAAAAATGTTAAGGTTAAAAAGATATTTGAGTAATAAAGTTTCTTGTTCAGAGCTGGTGTAATGTCAAAATTTTGAGGTTATATTTATTGTGTTTAACTATTAAGCAGTGCTCTTATGTTGTTTATTCGCTCCGTGCGTGACTGACGCGACATCTACCGCCTTCAGCTGACAGTTTTGGACCTCCCAATTTGAGGTTAAATATATGTTAAATAGATACGAAATCGACAAGTATTATTGATTAGTTTTTTAATTATATTTTTTCAGTTTATGTACAAAATAAATTTAGTATTAAAAACTGGGTTTCTAAAAATTCATCAACTTTATCTTTTACACCTCAAACGGAAAAGAAAGGGAAAAATCTAGTAGGTACTGGCAAATCAAGTTTTTGCATGTGGAAGAGCATGTAATTAAAAACAATAATAGTAAAAATTATGATATAAAAGCTAAAGTCATCTGGCAGGCTGCAGTTAGCTTAAAGCCTTATGAAATATTATTTAAGGTAAATTATTTAAATTTTTCCTATTTTAATTGCATAAAAATAAAATTATGTGATATTTACTTTTTCATATTAATAACACGAATCCATCTTTTTCTTTTCTCTAATTTATATGTAATCTTTGGAAACCTATAAAATATGCACTCACTATTTTTGCTATTATTAGCACAATTAAATACGCGTGCAACATATATTTGCACCCATTTTTGATAAAATTTATGCGTAAAAAGATCCAAAAAGGTCCAATTTTGTTATATTTCGCCGCTACGCACGCTGGCATTGCTTCAAGGTACCCCTACCATGGTCACGCACAGAGCGAATACTATTAAATAAGTAAGTGTTTTGATAAAAAATAACTAACATTTTATTCTGGGATCCAGAATTAAACGCATGTTTAAATTATTAGAACAAAAGTCAACTTGTAAATATTGGTAAGTATGTTATAAAGATGTTTCACTAACAGTGAATATTATATTTTCAAAGGTTCTATAATATTATTACAGTTTATATTTACATTGGTATTGAGATATTTTTTTATTTGCAGATAATACAAACGATAGTTTTTAAGAAACTGCTACATCATCCGGTAATATAAAAGAAAGTTTTCAAGATGTTACGCCCAGTAGTGAGTATTCTCCATGCAGCGATGAAAACGATTCTGATGACTCAGAAAATACTGGTAAATATAATAAAGAAAATATCGAGGATGTTCAGCATAACTGTTTCTCTACAAATGGAGCAACATTGCAAGACATACAAATTACCAAAGCAGAAACTGAAAATAAAACGATTTCATCACCCAATGAACAAAATATACAACAAGTCACTGCTAATGGTATAGAGCAGACTTTTTTAAAAACAAAGTTGTTTACACTAAAACCAAAAGTTTTCAAAAAGCGACCACATAATATAGAGGAGTGGAAGCGAACAAAAGCTGCAAAACTAAGGCAAATGGGTCAAGAATATATTTCGCAAACAGGAAAAGTAATGAAAAGGAAAGAAATCAAGCTTGGAGTACTTTGTACAGGGAAGTGTCGTGTAAACTGTACGAACAAGTTCAATATCTCTTTCTCTCTCTCTCTCTCTCTCTCTACAATTGCGTTACAGCCCAAATCGGGCATTGGCCTCCTCCAAACTATGCCTCCAACCTTTTCGGTCCCGCGCCGATCTTCTCCAGGTTCTCACATCTAGCAAATTTTGCGCGTCCGCTGCCACTTCATCCTCCCATCTTTTCCGTGGCCTTCATTTTGGTCTTGCGCCCTGCATTTTACTGTCTAGGGTTTTTTCGGCAATCTTTCTCCATTCTTACTACATAACCAGCCCAGCTAAGTCTCTGAAGTTTAACAGATTCTGAGACCGGTGTCTCTTTGAACAGTTGGTAGAGTTCATGGTTATACCTGTATCTCCATATTCCATTTTCGTTAATAGGTCCAAGTATCTTTCTTAGGACTTTTCTTTCGAAGACTTCCAGTTTTCTTTTTGTCTCTTCTGTCATCACCCATGTCTCGCATCCATAACATACTATTGGTCTGATAATAGTTTTGTAAACCCTGATTTTCGATCTCCAGTGTGTGTTTTTGGAGCAAAACACATGATTGGGTGAAAAAAAAGCTTTGTTTCCCTTTACTATTCTTGTTTGGATTTCTGGTTCTTTCGTTTCATCCATGTTTAATGTAACTCCTATATATGTGAAACTTTCTACCGTTTCAATATCGTCCTCTAATTCAACTGTGCGTCTGTTTCTATTATATATTCTGATATATTCACAATGTTAATTGTGAATATATTTCTGCCGCCTCTTCTGTTCTGTGAGACGTGATGCTGATATCATCGGCATAGGCGGCAATCTTTCAAATGCATTAAAAGACATATACAAAAGCTTCCAGCTAAAAATTCGCATTATTCAAGAAACAGAAATGTGTACAAGAAATACCTTTCTCTTCAGCTCAATGTAAATAGCCTATACCAACTGTATATACAAGACTGTAAAGAACAGAACTTGGATAATGGATATATGGTTAAAGCTTCTTTCTACAGAAACATTTTTAAAATTAAGTTTAATTTATCTTTTGGCTATCCGAGAAGCGATACTTGTAGTGTATGTGACGCTGAACAAAACTCGTTAGAACATAGAGAAAACTGGGAATTTGCTTACAAGTCCCAACCATTTAATAGGCAGGTACCATCTGTAACAAAAAACATATGCTATATAACAATGGAACTCTAACAAACCATGCCATTGCCGAAGTTGTCTACATAAAAGGCTTTTTACTTGAGGAAAATGTGGATGATCAACTTCGGTATCCATTGCAGAAGACATTCAGGACACAAATCCTATTTTTTCACATGGACAGAAAATATTGCTAATAGTGGCAGTAATGAAGTTGAAAGTTGTCTGTTGTGGTTTTGCAAATTATTAAAAGAAGAGAATTCTGAAATTGACCATTTGATAATATGGTCGGATTCATGAGCAGGCCAAAACAAACACTATTTCATTACCTGCTTGTACCAATATTTAATTTTAAACGATTGGTTCAAAATAATTAGACGTAAGTATCCCGAAGTAGGACACAGTTATCTCGATTCTGATCGAAACTTTGGTCGAATTGAGAAAGTGCTTCGGAAGCATCAAAATATTTTTACACCAGTCCAATACTGTGGAATCATCACTTCTGCTAGTACTAAAGACAGTGTGTGTGTAAATATAGAGCATTTATATGTGTTATCAAATAAATGCCTTCGATTATGTATCGGAGCTCTAATAAGCACCCCGACATATAATTTAAGTATAGACTGCAATGAACAACCACTGCATTTAAGAAGAAAAAGGTATATATATATATATATATATATATATATATATATATATATATATATATATATATATATATATTGTTATGATGTATTGTTTGTTTGAATGATGAGCAATGAGTATTTTTAATAATATAATATATAGCTTTTTTATCGCGGTTCTCAAAGAATTAGTTTGTAAGTACTTTTTTAAATTATCTTTATTAGATCTACTATGAAACACAAATATATATCTAACCTAGCCAATGTAAATTTAAAATAAACTATCTTTAAATTGAAATTCTTATGAAACTAATTAAATTCTATAGACAATGTAAAATTTAAACAAAATATCTTCAAAATTGAAATTGTTATGACACTAACTAAATTATATTAACAAAATTTTGTACCTTTCTGTCACTGAATGCCTAAATGAACTGTTTTCCACTATATAGATTCTAATCACCACTATGCTTCACACAACTGCTTCGGTTATCCTTGTTTTTGTGAAATTACTTTTTCCAATTATTAGCTTCTACCAATTTAAGATATTTTTCTTCACCAGCATTTATAAACCACCAAGCAAACCAGCAAACAGCACTTATATTTATTCTTCTTTTCAATATACCAATATCCAACCAATATACTTTTTTAATCTTCAATAATTATTTGTGTATAATTATAAATGTGCATTAACAAATATATGCATAATTTTTAATCTTCAATATTTTCTTTATACTGTTTCTTAATATTGATTTAACTCACTATATTGAACAATTGTAACTGATTGACTGCCTCTAACTAATTTTCATACTAAAAAAACTCATAACTAACTGAATCGACTTTCTTACTAAACTTTTTGACTGCTTGACTTAAACTTTCTGACTGCTTGACTTAAACTTTCTGACTGACTGACTTAAACTTTCTGACTGACTTTGAATCCAAATCACCGGGTATTTATATCTTTTTGGATGTTCCAGAACCATCTGGTAAGAAATCATGTTCCATTTGTTCTATTAAATACATGTCTGAATTTTCTGGAACAAACCATTTCGCAAACAAAGCCATCTCCGGTGATCTAGAGAATTCCTTACTTATCTATCGAGAATTTTGTTGGCATTTAGGATTTTCAGATCAGAGTATACATTTAAATCAGTAACTTATATAAATTAAACATTTTAATTTAATAAATTACACATTTTAAACAACATATTATCATTATAACCCCACTTTATATTCGTAATTATTCTTAAACGTCACTTCAGATTATGTATATCTGGTTGCCTAGTCACATGGCTCACTTAAATATATCTACAACATCATAATTACTAAAAAAATACTTTTTATATGCTAATTTCTTAAAAATGCCCTCACATAAATATATTTTTATTAAATTCTCTAGTATATAACTTCTTAAAATAACCAAATACTTGTTATATCTAAAATTATCTAGTATATAACTTATAAATTATTTTCTTTAAACACCAATCATATCAATATATATATATATATATATATATATATATATATATATATATATATATATATATATATATTGTTATGTTTCTTCTTTCCCAACCAAAGAAAAATAAATAAAAAAATCCATCGAAATCCAATTTTAAGATATCAATATAAACAAATTGTATATAGTAATTTAAGATAAGATTTAGTGTAGATAAGAATAGAAATTTTTCCGTTTCAAACAAAATTATCAAAAAACCTTTGTTTAGAATTGGAAGACATTTTACCTGTACGTTAATCTTTTCATTGTTTGTATAATTGAGTATTAAATGACCATATTCTAATCTTCTGAAATATGTATAAATTGTGTATTGACAAAACCAATTTTAAAGTAAGCTATTTAGTTTTTCTCTGGAACCGAAATTAGGCTTTTCCAAAATCATGGTAAACGCAATTTGAGCTTTTGATTGGACGGTCGTTTTTAAATGGGAATTTGTGAGCCGATCATGAGAACCGAAGAAGTCAGTTATAATTTGGTCATCAAAGGAAACAGTCGTTTGTCTCAAGATAGGGTGTGGTTCGCGAGTTGGATACCGGCATTGTGGAAAGAATTGAATAGTTTTGCAGAAGGAGATAGCAACTAGATTGAAAGAGGTCCTTGTATCTACCGTTGGCATTTTGTGAAGATTTGTGAAAGTAGTTTTACGGCATCAGGTTGACAAAAGGAGGTCCTTGTGTCATTAATAAGTAGTTGAGTTTTTGGAGAAGTGCATCAGGTGTTTATATAACTCAATAAGAAAATAAGCTGTAAGTAGTTTTGTACAATTAAATTTTATATCTGTGAAGGATCGGTTTGACATCATGCTCATTAGCATTCAAATTTAAGAACTGAGGTTTTGTTAGGCTAATCAAAAGTTTAAAGTTTTGTTGTTTCTTGTTTCAAGTAAAGAAAAATTTAACTAAAATTGGTTTTCACTTAATATAAATGTATGTAGATTTAAAATCTTATTATTATAAAAGTTTGATTTATTTTCTTGTATGCTGATTGATAAGATAACGACAGAATTTGATAATTGTTTTATTCGTTCATATAAAATAAAGAAACTTCGTTTATATAAAAGTAAATTTTTGTAATATAATATTTTTTTTTATTCTTATCCTTCTTCTCCAGCCCGATAAAAGACAACTAGAAAATCTTTAAATCCATCGAACACAGGTAATATAAGGAGTTTATTTTACTTTTGATAACAAATAAGTTATATTTTTTTTATTGGCACAATAAACTAAGATTAAAGTCAAAATAAACAATCATAACAATATATATATATATATATATATATATATATGTATATATATGTATATATATATATATATAAATATATATATATATATATATATATATATATATATATATATATAAATATATATATATATATATATATATATATATATATATATATATATATATAAATATATATATATATATATATATATACATATATAAAAATATATATATGTATATATATTATATGCGGGTAGCGGGTAGGAACTCCTTTGGACAGTCCTACCAGGGAAAATGAATCAATCCCTACCCTCCGCAGATTCCAGGAGTTTCCTGACCCGGGAAACTAGTACCTGATTAGGGTCCCTTATCCAGGGTCACGGATGAAGACCACAACGGTATCCACGGCGGAGAAGAACATCTTCAGTACGGTGTGTATGGCGGAAGTGGCGACCCCCGATTTTAGGGTTCGTATAAAATTAAAAAGGGTGGACGAAACCCGTTAGCGGTAGATCCCGCAATTCGTCTAGGAGAGGGAGACTCTGAACCCAAACCCCTGGTCCTCCAGGTTGGGGGTTAAGGCATTGGGCTAACTCCCCAGTACTTGTAAAAAACATAAAAATGTTAAAAAACCCAATCACACGCCTCGGAATAGGACGGCACAACAAAGACGACATAAGCTTCGAAAAAGGACACGATTTTTTGGTACATGGAACGTTCAAGGTATATCAAAAAAACTCAATGAAGTCTTACATGAATTAACAGAACTAAAAATAGACATAGCAGTCATTACTGAAACAAAAAAGAAGGGAACCGGCTCTGAAAATCTAGGAAAATATGACCATTTCTATAGTGGAGTACCAAAAGAATGTAGAGCTCAACAGGGAATTTCTTTAATGATTCACAGAAGACTAAGAAAGTTCATAACAACCTGGGAAGCCATAAGTGAAAGATTGATTAAAGTAAATATGTGTCTTCACGGATATAAACTAACAATTATGGGCGTATACGCAATAAATAACGACGCACTAGCCAACGTAAAAGACGCATTTTTTGAACAGCTTCACGAAGAAATATCGAAAATAAGTCAATCGCGGGAAATAATATTAATGGGGGATATTAACAGTAGAGTAGGAAGAAAAGATGCGGATGAAATAGTAGGAAAATACGGAGAAGACACCATGAACAACAATGGTGAAAGATTCATAGATTTATGCAACCAGAATCAACTCAGACTATTAAATGGGTACTTTCCACATAAACTGATACACAGCTATACATGGACTCAGGAAACACGAAACATAAAATCAATAATCGATTATATTGTAACAAAACAAAAAACCCGACTAAGAGTACAAGATGTAAGAGTTCAGAGAAGCTCAACATGCGGTAGCGATCACTATTTATTACGTTCAAAAATACACTTCCCAATCCGAAGACCACAGAGAGAAACACGCATAGACATAAACACAACAGAAAAGATACAGGAATGAAGATACAACATCAGAAGCCTAGATAAAGAAAGTACCCAAGACTTATTTAAAAATAGATTGGATAAGAAGCTACAAATTCCCGCCCCCAAGAATATCGACCAGCTATATAAACATATAAAAAACTGTTTACACGAAGCAGCATTTGAAGCAATGGGATACTACATAAAACCCAAGGTAAACAAACCATACTGGTGGGATAACGAAATAGAGGAAGAAATAAAATGTAAAAGACAACTATACCAACAATATTTAAGTTCTAAATCATTACAAGACAAAATAAAATATAAGGAAAAACAAGCAGAAGTACGAAGGAAAATCTCTAAGAAGAAGAACGAGTCTTGGGAAAGAAACTGCCAACGAATAAATACTTATCTAGGAGGAACCAGAAGCACAGAAAGCTGGAAACTGATAAAAAAATTGAGAAAAGAAAAGAATAAAGAAGTAATACAGAGCATAAAACCTGAAGACTGGGAAGAGTATTTCAAAGGACTTTTGGTAGAGAATAGAGTCGAATTTTAGGAACGTAGAAATCAAAACCAAGATAGAATTTCAATAGTTGGCTCGCCAATAAGATTAACAACAGAGGAAATTAAAAATGTATGTAAACAGCTGAAGAGGAACAAAGCACCCGGACCAGGAGATATACCCGGAGAATTGTTTAAGTACGGAACGAACAAATTGTACGAATGTCTTCGACAACTTTTTCAAGAATGCATAAACACAAGCGAAATCCCTACGGAATGGAAGATATCACACCTTAGCACTATACATAAAAAGGGTGATAAAAATAACTGTGAAAATTACCGAGGAATAGCTGTAACCGGATCTATGAGTCGAATATATGGAAAGGTGTTAAAGAACCGAATCGAGAGAGAATACTTGTATTATGAAGCAGAAGAACAAGCAGGATTTCGTACGGGTCGATCCACTATTGACCACATTTTCTCCTTAACCCAGATAATAGAAAAAAAGATGGCAAGGAATCAAGAGATTCATATGTTGTTCGTCGACCTACAGAAAGCCTACGACAGCGTTCCACTGAAGAAGCTGTGGCAATCAATGGAAAGCACGAATATTAATATAGAATTAATAAAAGCCGTCAAAGTGCTATACAACCAACCAATAATAAAGATAAAAGCGGGGACACAAATAACAACAGGATTTATAACATCAAAAGGATTAAAGCAAGGATGTTGCTTGTCTCCCACTTTATTTAAAATATACCTCGAAAGTGCTTTAAAAAGATGGAAACAAAAATGCAGGACAATGGGGATACCGCTTACCAATACTATGGTATATACGCTTAACTTTGCAGACGATAAAGTAATAATGGCTCAAGATTATGACGATTTAAACTATATGGCACGAAAATTAATTGAAGAGTATGATATATGGGGTCTAGAAGTAAATAAAAAGAAAACCGAATACCTGTGCATTGGAGCAGAACAAAAAGATCTCATATTAGACGATAACACTACGATAAAGCACTGCTGTGACTACAAATACCTAGGTATCACTATTTCACAAGATGGAACATTAGACAAAGCCATAAGAGAGAGAAATACGTCAGGGAGAAAAGCCATCACAATGTTAAACACCATTTTATGGGACCAATCCATCAGCAAAGAAAATAAAAAGAGGATATATGAGACTATAGTAAAAAGTATCACTTTATACAGCTGTGAGGTATGGCCACTGAAAGAAAGAACACTGTCAACGCTGAAAGCGACGGAAATGGATTTTTGGAGAAGAGCCGCAGGAAGATCTAGAAGAGAAAGGATTACCAACGAACGCATTAGAGAAATAATGGGAATCAAACGAACAATCACAGATGACCTAACAACAAAACAACTTATCTGGTTCGGACACTTACAAAGAATGGACGAACAACGAATGCCAAAAGAAATACTAAAGTGGCAACCAGAAGGAAAGAGAAAACGAGGTAGACCGAGGAAAAGTTGGAGCGAAGGAATAAATAAAGAACTGAGAGAGAGGGCCATAGAAGAAGATCTATGGAACAACCGGTCTAAGTGGCGATTGGAAGTCGGAAAACGGCGGAGAACGTTATAAACCGACAAGTAGTAGTAGTATATATGTATATAAATATATATATATATATATAAATATATATATATATATATATATATATATATATATATATATATATATATATATATATATATATATATATATATATATAATTACATATATTTATTGATAGATTATTTTGAAATATAAAATTTCACTAAAATGTCTTTAAAGTCTAAATTTACACTTAAATTCTAAATTGTTTTCACTATCAAATATTTCCAAACCCCCACGCCTTTTAACCTTGAACATAGTAGCTTTTTGTTCATAATTAATAATTTTATTATATATAATAATTCATAATTAATTATTTTCACGTTTATTAATAAATCATTAACTATTTCCTCAGTTTTCAAGAAATTAGAGTTTTTCATAACATTCAGTATATTTTTAGAATCAGCCAATTTTCTTTACGAATGGTTTTTGTTAATCTTTTTATAGATGATCTAAAAGTAGGAGCTTTTCGCTTAACTTACGTTCTCTGATCGTTATCCTGATTATTATCTTTAAATTGAGATTTTTGTACGATTTCGTATTTACTGAAGTAGAAAATTTGTGTTATCTTTAATTAAGAAACTGTAACCTTAAGTTACTAACAACTGTTTTATGGCGTAAATAAAAACTAAGGACACTTTAATTAACTAAAATTAAGTTCTACTAATATATATTATTATCGTAATTTCTGTTATTGTTCTGGTTTAATGTTCTTGTATTAGATAGTTCTTGAGAATGTTAATGTTATTGAATGTTAATTAAAATGATGAAACGTACGCGTTAAGATGTTTTATTTTTTAAATATAATACTTTCTGGGATTATTCATTATCATGAAGCTTGGCTTTACAACTAACACCTAGGTCTGTTTCAAGATCAGTTTCAAAGCTATTATTCCCTAAAATATGTATAGATTAGAGACGTTTATTCTCTAAAATATGTTTAGATATTTTAGCCATGCCATGCCTATGTAGAGGATTATGATTGGAATGACTCAAGATAGAAACTTTTTGATGATTTATTGTATAAGACTTATATTGTAAAGAAGGCGAATTAAGTTGTAACGTTATAAACATCACATCTTTATTAATTTATATTTAAATAATTATTTTATCCTAATTTATAAACACATATAATATATATACCTCTAGCCCCTCTGTCTTTCTTTTCCTTCTCTTTCTTTCCAATAGAATAAATATTTGCCTTCTCTCTTTCTGTGCGGTAGACTAAATATTCTGTTCTATGTTGACAGAAAAGCTAATTCCATCATAGGCTTACGTCCTATGTCATCTATGCAAACTTCAGTTTAGTCTCCCTACTTTCTGTCAATCAACTTTGCTAATGTAGTGGGAATAAAATTGTTTCTTTTATATGTTTTTGGAATTTATAAAAGAAGGCAAAAATTATTATAAGATTCATGTTATGGTCTGCCGAATTCTGTTGCTGTGAGTACTTTCATTGTTATCTATATTCTATAATTCTGACAGCATTCTTAATATTCGTAACATCACTTCTTTCGAAAGCACATTTTTCGATTATATGCATGTAGGGATCTGAACAAAATATAACTAAGTAATATTAATTATATTTCATTTTATCCTTGCCATCCGCTATTTGTTCAATTGTAATTTTGTAAAATGGCAAGGAAATTAAACCCTTTATGATGTGTATCTAATACAAGTTGTTCCTTATATTTTAGTTCATTGGCTGGTTTATTGGCCGTATTCCAGATATCATTGGCTGTATTAAAACACTATTGGAGAATATGGAATAACTGGATATTCCTCGAAGATTTTACTGAATATTTTAAAAAATTTATGGAATAACTGCACCTAACCACTTAATTGAGGGACCACAGATATTTAATAGCAAGGGACCCATCGATGCCATGATGCCATAAGTATCATTCGAATTTATTTAATATAAAGCATTGGCAGGGTTATTTTTGCCCACTTAAATATTCTTTTTTTATTTTTGATAAATATGATTAGTTAAGTAATTGTTTTATTTGCTATCAGCTAAGGGTTCAGGTTTGATTCCTAGTTTAAGACAAGACGAACTCACACTTGAGATACTGAACTGGGCAAAGCATAGACGATAAGCTCCTATGGTTGATTAAGGTATTATTTTTATAATAGTACTTTAATTCTCTTTGGTAGTCTTATCGTTACAAAGTTACGAATTTGACAATTCTGTTTATTATATTGATCTCAGTGAAGAAAATAAGTGTTCTATTAGTGAGTGTCGAATATATTTTTAAACCATTTTATTTTATTTAATTCCACATATTCTAAATTGTACTGGTAAAATAATAACTAGGCTCTAGGTAAATTATAACTAACAAACTTATTATTACATAGCTATGAAATTCTCCAGATTAACAGTTTCGTCATTTATTTTAGGCCATTCTTTATCAAACTTTTAATTAACAATAAATTTCTACATCTCCCAAAATAAGAGTAGAATTAAAACTTCCCCAATTTATGTTTTTGAAGACGAATCCCGGTAGGGAGGCAATTTTAAACCGTCGCATAATCGTCGTCTATCAGAGATCAATTTGGTAGCCATAAACTTTTTATTAAATAATTCTAGGCTTGGGGAAAAGTGCTTTAAAATTTTATAACCTTTTTTCAATCTAAAAGCAAATGTAATTATTCAGAGGCGGATTGGATATTTTGTGATCTAAATTTAATTTTCGTAAGGGTTTCAACATCTATATTTTAATAGGTAAGTTTTTATATATCTTAACCTTTACTTCTATTACAAATACAATATTATTATTTTAAAGAATTTTCTTTGATGTAACTATCAAAAATTAAAGGACAATTTGTAGATCGAAATGTATGAACATGTGTGAATGCTATATTTTAACTATTTATATCTTAAAAAAGATACGTTTCTAAGGTTGTTTTCATTATAAAAATTTAAAACAAATCGTAAACAAACCACCATGTTTTTCTATTAAATTTATTTACTATTTTATAGTTCATGATGAATGTGTTGCTTGTGTGAGTCCATTTCAAAAGGTAAAAGAAATAATAAATTAGACTTACTCACAATCAATTTAATTTAACTATCAGACGACCGGTTTCGCTTTCTACAATATGCAAAGCATCTTCAGGTCACGATACAAAGTTAAATTAATACTGAAAATAATAAACCCATATTAGGGTGTTTGTCTAATAAAGGTAAAACAAAGATAGGTGATATAAATTATATAAATTACAGTAATTATGCCAATATTACATGTCTGTGGTTTTTTAAAACGAATAAAATGTTTAAGCAGACAAGGTAAGACCCACAAATTGGTAAAATAGTCTATTAAACTGTAATGAAATAATAAATAAACAAATAAATAAAACATTACTTACATGCCGGTACTCTATTAATTGATGGTTGAAAGAACATGGTTCAAACTATCTTGTATTGTTGATTGGAGAACTCAAGTTAACTATTGTAATTGTTTAACAGTAAACGGGGAAGTTCTTGAGGAGACAGATTTTATCCAATGAAGTAGAGATAGGTAAATGTAATTGTTTGTTTGATGAAAGTAATGTTCTATACCATTAAGTTCTTTAAAGTTATTTATATTTATTCTGGAGATATATTTATGAAATGTGTGTTATTTATTGAGATTTTAATTTTGTTTTGGAAGGTGACAGTTGTGAGACAATGAATAAGAATAGATGTACAAATTGTGTGGGTGTGCAATTATATCAGCTTGTAATTATCAAATTTCTTTGATAAAGTGATGTTACAATATGTGGCAAATTGTTGTAAAGTCCAAGTTAAAAATTAAAATTGAGACACTTTAAGACACACAGAAAACACTTAAAAAACGGGGGGACAAAACAGACATTAAATTTAAAAAGGGAGGATTTTAAAAGAACTACATCTCTTACTTGGAGACAATGAGTTTTTTATGTGTTATATATCAGATTTTAGAGGTAAACTTGACAAATGTAGGTTAAAGTGTGACAGTTCTTCTTCTATTTTAAATGGTGTGAGTTAGGCTGTAAGTTAAGTTATCTAGTTTTATGAAATAAGCTGATATTAATAAATGTCTGGAAATTTTTTAATTTTAAATTTAGAGATCAAAGTTATTTGATGTGTTAATATTGGCATACTTTAACAAACTTTAAATAATTAGATTACAATGTAACAATATAAATAATTGTAATACATCTTCTATGATAACTAACTCAGCTTAGTCAAAGTTACAGAACAAACTTAAGTGATTATTTGGTAATTAAATTAAATTAAATATGTCCATTGGTAATCAAAATGTATAACAAAATTACAAACTTTCTTTGAAATAATTGTCGGTGTAAGTTATCTGTCATGGTGTGTATAAATATTTTCAAATATTTATTCCAGTTCTGATATGTTAATATGGAACTTAAATAATAAGCAAATAAACTATTGATGATAACATTATTGATAAATTAAAGAAAATTGACTGAAATATTAAGCATTCAATAGTTAGTTGGTAATTTTAATATCTGACAGTTGGGACCGGAGATTTATAGCGCTATAAATTTGAAATTGTTAAAGTGTTACAGAAATTATTATACAAACTCACCATTGTTCATGTCGGTTTGATGATATTTCTGCTCATGGTACAGGAAAATTGAAATAAGAATAATTTTACTTTACACCGGTTTAAATAGAGAACTTTTACCTGTTGGTATAACCAATTGTACAATGTGTCAATTTTCTTTAATTTATCAATAATGTTATCATCAATAGTTTATTTGCTTATTATTTAAGTTCCATATAAACATATCAGAACTGGAATAAATATTTGAAAATATTTATACACACCATGACAGATAACTCACACCGACAATTATTTCAAAGACAGTTTGTAATTTTGTTATACATTTTGATTACAAATGTACATATTTAATTTAATTTAATTACCAAATAATCACTTAAGTTTGTTCTGTAACTTTGACTAAGCTGAGTTAGTTATCATAGAAGATGTATTATAATTATTTATATTGTTACATTGTAATCTAATTATTTAAAGTTTGTTAAAGTATGCCAATATTAACACATCAAATAACTTTGATCTCTTAATTTAAAATTAAAAAATTTCCAGACATTTATTAATATCAGCTTATTTCATAAAACTAGATAACTTAACTTACAGCCTAACTCACACCATTTAAAAAAGAAGAAGAACTGTCACACTTTAACCTACATTTGTCAAGTTTACCTCTAAAATCTGATATATAACACATAAAAAACTCATTGTCTCCAAGTAAGAGATGTAGTTGTTTTAAAATCCTCCCTTTTTAAATTTAATGTCTGTTTTGTCTCCCCGTTTTTTAAGTGTTTTCTGTGTGTCTTAAGTGTCTCAATTTTAATTTTTAACTTGGACTTTACAACAATTTGCCACATATTGTAACATCACTTTATCAAAGAAATTTGATAATTACAAGCTGATATAATTGCACACCCACACAATTTGTACATCTATTCTTATTCATTGTCTCACAACTGTCACCTTCCAAAACAAAATTAAAATTTCAATAAATAACACACATTTCATAAATATATCTCCAGAATAAATATAAATAACTTTAAAGAACTTAATGGTATAGAACATTACTTTCATCAAACAAACAATTACATTTACCTATCTCTACTTCATTGGATAAAATCTGTCTCCTCAAGAACTTCCCCGTTTACTGTTAAACAATTACAATAGTTAACTTGAGTTCTCCAATCAACAATACAAGATAGTTTGAACCATGTTCTTTCAACCATCAATTAATAGAGTACCGGCATGTAAGTAATGTTTTATTTATTTGTTTATTTATTATTTCATTACAGTTTAATAGACTATTTTACCAATTTGTGGGTCTTACCTTGTCTGCTTAAACATTTTATTCGTTTTAAAAAACCACAGACATGTAATATTGGCATAATTACTGTAATTTATATAATTTATATCACCTATCTTTGTTTTACCTTTATTAGACAACACCCTAATATGGGTTTATTATTTTCAGCATTAATTTAACTTTGTATCGTGACCTGAAGATGCTTTTCATATTGTAGAAAGCGAAACCGGTCGTCTGATAGTTAAATTAAATTGATTGTGAGTAAGTCTAATTTATTATTTCCTTTACCTTTTATTTTATAGTTATTGGTACTAGACACCGGTAATCCCGGCACCGACAAAAATTTATAATTTCTAATTTAACTGAGCTATAAGCGTGCTTCGGAGGGCACGTAAAGCCGTCGGTCCCGGCTACGAAAGTAGTCGTTAAGTCACGTTATGGGCGCTTGCGCGACCTGAAAACCCTAACAGCACTAGATCTTAGCCAGAAGGTTACACGAACTTTACTTTTTTTATTGGTAATAGAAACCGAGGTAGAAAATGGTTTCAAGTCTCATTTGTAACGAATACTTAATTCCAGAAAAAAACACAGGAGCCGTGGTCATGGTTGTGCCCAGATAGAAAAAAAATTTAATAGAATTCATACTATCATCATAAACATAAATACTAAAAGATGTTACAGTACTGATTTAACTCTACTAATTTAATACTGAAAGCGACCAAAGATGGTAAGATTAAAAATAATACAAATATACATAAATATACTAAATGGAGTAAAGTTTAAAATATTCAAAATATCACCTATTTGGGGCCAAAGTTCACGATACCAGAAATATGGACAACAAAAAAATAAAAATACGCATTGAAAAAATCAAAGCAACCTTTAATAAACTAAAGAAAATTCTTATTAACATAGACATTACATTAAATCCTAAAATCAGATTAATACGCAGCTACATATTCTCCACATTAATGTATGGCATGGAGAGCTGGACCCCTATAGAGACACTAATACAAAAATTGGTGACCTTTGAGATCTAGATCTACAGACGAATATTAAGCGTTGAAAAAAAATACTGGCTTCGAAATCTTCGAGAGTGATATCATGAGACATTTGATAATCTGCTGCGAACTGCCGTAAACAAAGTTATTATTGTCAATATGATATTCACTTTTCGATAATCGGAAAAGGTACTGAATGAAGAAGAAGACAATGACTAATACAGACGACATTAACGATATCATGGAAGGCTTAACAAGAAATATAAATAGAGTTGATTATCAAAACTATGCCTGTATTGGTATGGGGCGAATTGAGTAGCTCTATAACCGATGCAGCCGATCCCAAGCCCTGGTAAAAGTAAATTCCAAGTACAAATGCAATTAACTGAATAAATTTAAATAGGTACACAAAATTATGCTTAAAATTTTATTTACCAATCGTTATCAACTCAAAATTGGAATACGTACCTGGCTACACCTACTTTGTATTATTTAGTAAAGTACCTTTAAACTTTGGATTGAATTTACAATTGAACATATTTTAATGAAAGACTAAGTGTGACTATTCGTTACAGCATTAAGGGAGTACAGTCGATTTGTGCTTGATATCGGCCCAGTCTCTTAATTTGGGAAATTCCATCCGAATTATCTTCCAAATACTTACTGTTATATTATTAAAGAGAGTAGATGCCATTAAATGACATTAAAAGAATAGTTTTAGAAGCATTACATATTTATTATTTTACAGATTACTGGCTAAAAATTTTTACGGATATCTCGGGAAGTACTTAATAAAAAATAATTGACGGCTTTGATTTGACAAAGTTGTTACTTAAAGTAAAGGTAATTTCATAGCTTGATTTTGAGTGAATTATGAGAATTATTCAAAAGTTAATTTTATCATAAACACATGTTATTGATTGATTTTTGTTTATTTTTAAGTTATTTCAATTCTTTACATATTTTTCTAAATTATTTAAGGCATCGATTTATATAAAGAGGGAATCGTAATTTTTTGCTTATGTTTGTCAATTTTAGTGGAATGTTTTTAACATGACTTGCATCATGTTTTATCTAATAAACGATACAGCTCATTTTCTGACAGTTTACAAATATGAGACTGTTTCCTCCTTAATTAGCGTGACTCCCAAAGAGAATATAGAAACAGCACCAGCCACGTTTTAATTAACTAGCTAAGATTAACTATAGTCCTTAAGATAAAATATATTAAAATAAAATAAAATAAACGTAATTAAGGAATAATTATATAAATATTCATACGAGTCAAAGATATTTTTACAGTTCTCACAAAAATCTTCCAAGAAATCGGAAATCGTAATATTTTGGTAACTTTTTTTTACAATAAATTTAAATTCAAATGTATTTAAATTATTTGTTTTGATCGACTTTTATTATTTACAAAGAACTAAGAGAAGAATAGCTTTTTCCTTAATAAAAAGGCCCTGATTATGGATCAGAAAGAATACGTGTTTGTATTAATACTGAATTTAAAATAAAATAAAATAAAAAACGAACCACTAGATATGGAAAACTGACCAAAAATAAAAGTATATATGAAGGCAAAATAAATGAACAACTCTAGCAACGGTTAATTCTAAATAAAAAATGTAAATGAAGTAAACGGGAACGTGGGAAGTAAAAAGGGACCATCGTATACTCCCAGTTCTAGAAAACAAAAAACTAAATCCTCTAGAAAAACCAGACATATATTCTGAAAAGCAAGGTGATATTAGGGATTAACAATGGCTCTGTTTTTTCGGAAGCGGTTTGTTATAAACCCGTCGTGCTGTAGCCAATTGTCTTATTGTGTATATTTCATTCCCTCATAATACCCATTCCAGAATTCTATTAGCTAATATAGGTCTAAAAGATTAGTACGATATGTTTTTGGAGTCACTTTTGTAGTCTCCAAAAGTGTCTCCAAGCTCCAGTACAAATTGCAGCTTAATTCTCTATGATACAGCCCTATTGTATAAAGGTGTCCCCTCACTGGCGCTTGTCCAGTAAACAAGCCTGAGCTGATTCTTTCACACTTGCTTGTTTTCCGTCTGTTTGCTAGTTAATTGCTCTTTAATAGTTAATGACTGCATTAATTTCTGCCTGAAATATTGAGATTTATTCCCCTAGTATAATCGAAATGTTTACATTTTCACCTTACTTATTTTCACATTTACAAATAATCCTGCATCATCATTATAGTCATTAACATTTTAACATATGTGTTGTGGTTCATATTTAAGCTTCAGCAGTTTGAATATTTGGATAAATTATATTTCTCCACTAATCGCGCTCATCTATGTACTATCTCAGTATACTGTTTGTTGTATTATTCCTCCACACAATGCTTTTGTAGTTTGAGACTAGTCTGTGTACCAGGTATAACTCGCAGTGTGTTTTGTATATTTCCCCTACCATAATTCTTGTGGGCAAATATTTACTTGGACAAATACTTAAGGCCTACAACTCGGTACCATATGGTTAGATGTCATCATCCATTCGGTATTACTTATTTCTTTTATGACGTTTTTATGTTCTGAATAAACCATTAGGTTACTCAGGTTTTGATGCTCTATAATACCCCATTCTTTCATCTTATACCAAAGCAGGGATGTCTAGTCTACAGACGCTGCTGGTTTGTCCTTGCCTAAGCAAGCAGTTAAACCTTGCTTAGTGTAAGGATGGCAGGTTTTGCTGCACGTTTGGCCACCGTATTTCTAACAAATAGGAATAATTAATTTTGCTAGCATGTTACAAATCCAGTATAACTGGTCTGGTATTAATCACTACATTTTTTTCATGTGTATCTGGTTTAAAATTAACACATTTAACACGCCTTCTTGATTATGTGCTTTGTATGTCATATTGTTTTATCTTTCTAAAACGCACCTTCTCATATATCAAGTGTCGAGATTTTTTGTCTATCAAAAAAGGACAAGGTGGCACCCTTGATTTTTCCTTTTATTTTTATACCAAATTTTATCTACTTTTATTGGTGCGTTGATATTAGTGATACACATATGGGGTTCAGAAAGGGACTAGGTACTCGACAAGCTCTCTTCGGTTTAAATGTTTTTACACAAAAATGCCTAGACGTTAATCAGGAAGTACATGCATGTTTTATCGATTTTAAAAAAGCGTTTGACAGAGTACGCCATGATAAGCTAAGAGAGATTCTTGAAAGAAAGGACATAGATAATAAAGATCTGCGAATAATTCTCAATCTATATTGGAATCAGAAAGCTAACATCAAAATAGAAAATGAGATATCATAAGTAATAGAAATACGTAGAGGAGTACGACAGGGATGCATTTTGTCACCGCTGCTATTTAATGTTTATAGTGAAAGCATTTGCCAGGAAACCCTTTTGCAAGCAAACGAAGGAATCGTAATTAACGGAGAGGTTATAAATAATATTCGACACGCAGACGACACTGTATTAGTTGAAATATCAGTAGAAGAATTACAACGATTACTTACAAATATAAATATTGCATGCAACAATTATGGCATAAGTATCAATATCAATAAAACCAAGTATATAGTCTTCATGTAAGAACATGACACAACCAGCACATGTTAGTATAAACGGCATTCAAATTGAAAAAGTATCAAGTTACAAATACTTGGGGACTTCGATAAACGAAAGTGGAGACCAAAACAATGAAATAAAAAGACGTATCGAAATTGCCAGGGCCACCTTCATAAAGATGAGGAAATTCTTCTGCAACAGAGATATAAGCATGCCTCTACGATTAAGAATGCTAAGGGGCTATGTATTTAACACGCTATTATACAGTGTACGGTGTAGAGGACTGGACTCTCAAACAGAACAACATAAAAAATATTGAAAGTTTAAAAATGTGGTGCTACCGTCGAATGCTGAAGATAAGTTGGATTGAAAGAGTCACAAATTTTGAAGTAATGCGAAGGATAGAAAAAGACCCAGAAATTGTGTCAACGATCAAACAAAGAAAACTCAAATATTTGGGTCATCTGATGAGAGGACACAAATACGCATTACTTCAAAATATAATGCAAGGAAAAGTAGAAGGAAAACGGAATCCAAGCCGTAGAAGAATGTCATGGTTGCGTAATTTAAGAGAGTGGTTTGGCTGTATCACTAATGAACTCTTTAGGTCAGCTGTAAAAAAGGTCAGGATAGCCTTGATGATTTCCAATCTCCGATAGGAGTGGTACAAGAAGAAGAAGATCTGTATTTTATCTATACTAGGAGATGGTTAGATTCACAACATGCTCCTCTTCGGATCTTTACATCTTGTATGCTTGTTGCGACCAGTTTGTCTATCAAGACATGATCAACTTGGTTTGCAGTTGGCTTTGTGTATGTCACGATATGGGAAAAAAACCGAGTTGATGATCATGTTTTTTCTATTGGCAAAGTTCATAAGTAATTCTCCATTTTCATTGGTGTTTTGATGAAGTGAATGTTTACCAGAGTTTATTAAGAAAAGTTTTGCTTTGCTTATTTGAGCATCCATATCTCCTATTACTATCTTATTATCATTTATTTGTGAGCTGTCGTATTCTTTCTCTAGCTGTTCGTAAAAATCTTCTTTTATTTTCATGCTATGTGCGTTTGTTGGGTAACACCAATAAAACAAAATACATGAAAATAGGTATGCAACCACAAATACTACGACCCCTTGTTATAAAAAATGACGTCATCGAAGCAGTTAACGAATTTGTATACCTGGGAACGCTCGTCAATACTAAAAATGACACTACCGTAGAGATAAACCGCAGAATTTGCACGGCTAATAGATGCTATTTTGGGATTAATCTCCTTTTTAAATCTACAGTTATATCAAGAAATACAAAAGTAAAACTCCACAAAACAATAATACGCCCAGTCCTAACATATGGTTCAGAAACCTGGACTTTAACAAAAAGCAATGAAAACATGTTAGGATGTTTCGAAAGAAAAATACTAAGGCGCATCTATGGAGCGGTAAATGAAAATGGTGTCTGGAGAAGACGATACAACTTCGAACTCTATAGAATATACCAGGAACCAGATATCGTACAACACATAAAGATAGGACGTCTGAGGTGGGTAGGCCATGTAATGCGGATGCAGCAAACCGACCCAGCTAGAAAAGCGCTCCTTGCTAGACCTATTGGTCAAAGAAGAAGAGGAAGACCCAGAACAAGATTCCTGGATAATATCGATGAAGACATGAGAAATATGGAAATACGTGCTTGGCGGAGGAAGGCGATGGATAGGGACGACTGGAGAAAAATTCTTGGGGAGGCTTGGACCCACACAGGGTTGTAAAGCCAAAATGATGATGATGTTCGTCTGTTGGGCAATGTATGTTAATGATTAAGAGGTTAAAGAATTTTGTTTTTATTCTTAGTTTACATATTCTCTCATATTGTCAGTTGACATATTCTCTCATATTGTCAACTATAAAGGCTATTCCAAACTCTTTTTTACGTTATCTTTTCCGTTCTATGCTTCATATACAGTGTCTATTATTTAGCAGAGGTTAACTCTTTTATTAGATAAAACCATTTTACTTTCGTGCATGTAGTTAGATATTGTTTTAAATCAATTTTTTTGTGACATTTTAATATTAATATTATTTTCAAGTAACATGTATGTATATAGAATCTCGTTGTCCCTAATATTGTAAATCTATTTTACTAAGTTACGTACCTGTAAGGAGTAGTAAAAGTCAATAAACCCTCCTCAGTAAAATAATATGAAAGCCAGGATTTTACCTGCGTAGTACTTTTATTATCCAATATCGCTTTTACATATTTATAGCAGTAACGGATTTCAAAGTTTTCAAACTTGAGAGCCACCAGGATAAAAGTTGACGCGTAAAGTTTTATATAGCCATAGCATACGGAAAATATTAAGGAGATCAGACTAAGCACACCTATAGTGACAGAAAAGTGGGAGAGTTAGTCTTTAAAGTTTGAAAGGGTGACTGGATCTGTGGAATATCGAATAGAAATTGTATCGAATTATGTAAAGGCCTACTATTAGAAGTATCAACATTGTCGATAAAAAACGGAAAGTATGAAGTCGACCGAATCTTGACAAAAACTTTTTAATGAAAAACCTTAAAAGGTATTTCTTGGAATTTTTACGGAATTTTAATTTTAATACTATGTAAGTAGAAAAATGTTCTTGGTGTTTAAAATAAAACGTTAGCCCTACTTACCTCTATAATACGATAGAATAATTATAGAAATAAGTCAGAGATATGGACTTGTATTTAACATTAAGAAAACAAAATGTATGATGATCTCTAAAAAGGAACAGTAATTTGGAAGAATCAGTGTGAATGATCAACCAATAAAAAGAGTAAAAACATACACCTACCTTGGTACAAACGTCAATGAAAATTGGGCCATTCAATGATGCCTAATGTATGGAGAGAGAGTGTGTGTGATGGTATCATTGTATAAAACTAAAGGGGATATTGAAGAATATAAGAACTATAGAGGGATAAAGTTAATGTCGCACACAATGAAAACTTGGAGGAGAATCGTAAAGCGAAGGTGAAGGAGAGGGACATCGATAGGAGAAAAACAGTTTGGGTTTATGCTAGGGAGGAGTACAACGGATGCCTTGTTTGCTTACAGACAGTTGGTAGAAAAATAGGGCGAGAATAAAAGAGAGCTACAATTGTATGTACGACATAGTCCCTAGACAAGAGCTATGAAGATGTATGAAAGAGAAATGTCTTTCTGAGACGTACGTAAGGTTCGTAAAGGATAGTTATGAGAGAGGGTATACCAAAGTCAGGACCAAAAATTTTTGACGATGACGGTTGATTTGCATTTAAACTCTTTACTGAGTCCTGTTTAATCTTGTTATGGATGTACTGACAGCAAGTAAGGAAGGAGGCTCATTGATCAGTGCTCTTTGCTAATGATATCGTGTTATTAGAGAAGAGCAAAGATATGTTGGAGGTGAAGTTGGAGGGTAGGAGAAGGGTTATTAAAGAGGGAGGACTTAAGATTAGCAGGTCAAAAACGTAGTATATGTGGTTAGAAGGTAAAGGAATGGTTGGAGACATAGAATTGGTTGGAGAAAAACTTAGAAGAGTAAGAAAATTTAAATACTTTGGCTCGTGTATAACGAAAAATGAAACACTAGATCGAGAAATTGCTCACCGGATAAAGGCTGGTTAGTTTAATTAAAAGTGAGTAAGCGGGGTACTTTGTGATCAAAAAATCATGGAAGGCTGAAAGGAAAAATAAACACGACTGTGGTGAGACCTGCGTTAGTATACGACGGTGAAGTGTGGTTTGTAAAGGAGCTAAGAAGCTGTTTGTAGAGTTAGCTGAAATAAAAATATTACGGTGGATATCGGGTAAGACTAGAAGGGGCAGGATCAGAAACGACTTGATTAGGGAAAGAACCGGGGTGACTACGGATAGAGCTCTTAGAAGTTGACAAAAGGAGATGTAGAGGAAAACCAAGAAGAAGATGGAAGGACTGTCTCGCAGAAGACTTAAGAGTGAAAGGTTTAGGTGAAGAAGACATGATGAAAAGAAATGAGTGAAGATGAAGACTAAGGAACATCTACCCCTGAAAAGAGACAAGCTGAGAAAGAAAAAGAAGAAGAAGAAGTGGAAGAGGAGTGCTTTCTAGTGGTAAGCGTATAGGTGCATTGTACGGCGGGGTATACACGGTGTTTAAATACTGTGTTTATCATCATTTAAAGCATTAACATTTTGCGACACTTTTAAAATATATAATGTTAAGTAATATAAAACTGTCCTTATTTTTAAATGCTTTTTTCAAAGCTTGCCATGAGCTGGCTCTAATAAAGCTAGAGAGGGAGAAATATGCATTTCAGTGAATAGTGGTATAATGTCTACCCTGTAATGAAATTATACCTAAATCGTCTATTTTACTTCTTTCATTATTTGTGTTCTTCTTTAAATTTAAATTTTGTCTATTCATATTATTTTTTATATTTCGGGTTTAATGTTTATTATATAGTCAAGATTTTTTAATAATCAGGCCAGTATTACGTTACTCATCGCTTGTATAAATTGAAACTCTCCAAAATGCTAAATTATTAAATATGTAAATATAGAAGCCGGTCAGCGAACGAGTTTGCAACTTTAACTAATTAATCACATGAAGTATATAATTCATCTCGTTGATGTAGCCTAGCCTTTTAGTTTAATCCACAATCCAAACTATACGTTCCTAGCTAACATTTTAGAATGAAGTTTATACTGATGAGCTAGCGTATTCTACCGACACTAATGTTGAATTGATGCAAGGTACATTAGATAAAGACAAAACTGTAATTGTCCTGTAATAGTAACAATAAGTGATTGCTCTGTGACTATTGTTTTGACAAATGTAAATGATGTTTTCGGAACTATTTCTCTCTTTGAAATAGGATATATTTATTATTATAAAAAAAGTCAAAACATTCAATAACCAGTATAAGTTAGAGTTTCATATCCAATGTTCATGGTAAAAATTGGATAAGAATGGAATTTCTTTGATTTCTTTGAGTGTGAATTTGATATTTTACCCGATTCTACACAACATTCTACAAACATACGTAATCTAACTGCTATATTTTTTTTGTTTTCTTTGCAGATTAAAAGTGTTTCTGGATACCTTTATACCATAGGTGAGATAGTTATTTGTCAGGTATGAACAAAAACGCAGCAGCTAGCGTATTAAAGGTTTAAACTCATATATATATATATATATATATATATATATATATATATATAAGAATAAGAAAAAAGAAGTACTTGTGACTCGTTTGGAACAAATATATAAGTGTTTTGGATGGGTTGGAGTCAATAAAAGGGCTATTGGTTAACTATTTTTTTATTCTCGAGCTTTCAATATGACATATTCATATTTAATTCTCCATATATCTGTCACATTCTTTCAGACATCTGTCAACGGTGAATAAATCTTCTTCTTTTTGTTACTAAACAAAAAAGAATGTTTAAACGAAGTTTTACTTTTGGCAATATAATTGTCAAAAATAAAAATTTTATGTTGGCAATTATGACATTGAGGCTATTTGTAATTGGTTGCTATTTGAACTTATTTATAAATTCAATTATTCTTATATTAAAAAAATGTTTTCAAAATTATAAAAATTTTTCAGAGAAACATTTATTAGATAAAAACATTTTTGTATTAAATATTTTGAAGATGTAAGCAGTGATTTTTACTTACCAAACTAATTTTTATTTGGTAAGTTAACAAAAATTGTTTTTTCTTTTTAGTTCAACCTTGTAAGTATTTTGTCTTTTTTAGCTCTTGATAATAATTGTAAACACAATTGAAAGCTCGAGAATAAAAAAATAGTTAACCAATAGCCCTATTATTGACTCCAACCCATCCAAAACAGTTATATATTTATATATATATATATATATATATATATATATATATATATATATATATATATATTCATACAAAAGACAATAAATTCTTCATTTTATGTATTTCTTAAAAGTTCTGAATGAAGCATGTGGACAAGCTTAAAAAATTTACAATAACCTAAAATTTGATTTCCATGTACAGTGAGCATCTAAACATTCCGTATTATGTATTTAGCACCTAGGACTTTTCTATTGGTCCTTTGTGGCACGCGGCCATGTTTCAATCAATAGGCAGCGAGGTGCCAAACACATATACGAAATGTTACTTTGGTGGCAAAATTATATGAGGAATGTTAAATATTCGTAGACCAAAAAGAAGGTTTTTTATTAAAATCAGAGATAAGAGATCAGAATAGCATCAAGAGGAGACTAATTTTAAAATGTTTGTAATGTATGATTAAAGAAAACTAAAACAATGCATTAGGAAATAAAACAAAAGATATTTAAATAAATTATAAAAATTTTTAAATGTTGAAAATATAATATTTATACGAAATTAAATGTCCTTTGCCATGTTTAGTATCTAATGAAAGGGTACATTTGATTTTTGTAATAAAAACAGCTGTTAAATAACTTTTATATAATTTTTTTTGTACACAGTCGTTGTTTACTGAGATATATACTATATCCCAAATATAATGGGAAATAATCAGAAGATATTAATCAGAAGAATGTTTAGATGCGTACAATAAAGCCTTTGGTAAATGGTGAAATAAATTCTACCTTAAAAATATTTTTGAGTTCCTAAAGGCTAAATCAAATCTTACATACAATAATGGAATTTAATTTTTCTGTGCATTTACAAGAATAATTTAATTAAATGGTGGGGTTTAATAATGGGGTGAAAAAATGTTTTTAATATTAAACTCCAACAAAATTAAGCAGATTTAGGTAGCGACCCTAGCCTAGTATTATGTATAATAAGAATCATTATACAATACTTCAAACCTAAGAAAGCGGCGCCAACACAAACAAAAATTAGAGTCGAAGGACTAAATACGGAATCCACGGAATACTTATTCAGAAAAAAAAAATATCACAGAAGGAATGAAATATTAATAGGAAAGCTAGAAAAAACTCAAAAATAACATAATTAACGCAACAACAAGATCACTTCGAGAGAGGAAAGTAACAAACCCTAACATTTCAAAAAAGAAACTCCATGATTTATAGAGGAAGTGAAGACAAAATGTGATGAAAAGAAGAAAGCCTTTTTACAATACAGATCACAACAAACACAGCAGGAATAAAACCACTATAAACGAATTAGAAATGAAACGAATACTTTATTTAGGCAAATAAAAAGGGAACACTGACAGAGCTTCTCAAAAAAGATGAAACACTTCTTCTAAGTAACATAGAAAGAAATTTAAATAATGATCAGAGGACACAGAAAAGATGTGAACGAACTAATAAAAATGAAATACATTCAGAAAGAAACATATGCAGACTACTTATCGAAACGAAACATATATTTAATCATATTCGATCCCTATTTGCTAACGGTGACGATAATAAACCACCAACACAGAGGTAAAGGCAAACGAGGAAATAAATATTCAAGAGAATAGGTAAAGCACGCATTAAGAAAATTAAAAAACAGAAAATTACCAGAAGAGGACAAAATACCGAAAAAACTCCTAAAGTATAAAGAACCGACCATATCTGACCAAACAACTACTAAAACTAATCCAAAAAATAACAGAACAAAACAGAATTCCTCAAGAATGGAGATCAAGCATTCTATACTTATACGTATTTCGCCCTAAAATGGATCTTTAGAACGGATATTCACAGTCGCTCTGAACGTGAAAATAAATCTCTTCTGTCTTAGGAAGCAACTTTAACATTGCTCCGTATGGACGCAAATAGCGACATCTGATATTAAAATCCGTAAACTAATTTTAAGAGCGACTGTGAATAACCGTTCTGAAGAACCCTTTTAGGGCGAAATACGTATAAGCCGATACACAGACGCACTGTACGTGAAATCAAATGTTAACTGTCTTTTTCCTTTTATTCCGATATACTCTGTACGAGTACTAGAAACCAAATTCGCTAAGGATTTTTGCTTAGTTGAGGAGATATGTTGTGGAATGCAATTTTTAGATTCTCCATGTCTCTATTAACATCTTTATCAACGTCTGTTATGCCTTGCAATTCTTAGAAGGCACAGATTAAAGCAAAAATCTGAATTTGGTTTCGAAAATTAGTTTACGGATTTTATTATATTTTACTATTTATAACCACTAACTTACATCAGGATATTCGCTGTTCCACACTGTATACTTCGTTCCTTTAGAGTAAAATAAAAGTAATAGGATTCACCGCACAATACAAACAGAATTCATAACACAAAATCGTAAATCTTGGGCTCAACAAGAAAAATCCTTCAGTGAAAAGTTTAGATTTTATGGTATATATCAACTTCGACGTGTCCTACCTGACCCAATCCTAAAATCGAACGGCAATTTTGTGAAAGAGAAGTAAAGGCAAGGTAAAATAATTTTAAAGTAAATATATTAACTGTGTTCAGATTAAATGAAATTTAATAAAATAAATAAGTACAAAATTCAAATTTAAAGACAGACTGAGGATGTTCATCATGTTAACATATTCATTCCTTAATAATTTTGAGATTAAATTTATTGTTAACTCGGAACGAGAGATGTACTTTTTAGTTTACAAGTTCTAATACAGAGAGGCAGGTATGTCAACTGCGATGTATATGTATGTTTCATCGATTTCAAGAAAGCATTTAAAAAATGAACTTTCCGTGATCTTTACAGTCGGAAAAACAGTTCGACAGGGTTGCATACTACACTACTATTATACCAACACTATTTAAATTTTACATTAGCTATTAACATAAACCATAAGCTTTGTATTTTGTATGTGAAAAGAAACATATAACATCGACGTAATCTAGATCTTCTGGAGGGAAAAGTAAACACGAACCTTTCTGAAGGCAATGCTGCATGCTGCTAATAAATTTTACAGTAGAACAGAATATGAAAATTATGAGTACATATTTTGAGAAAAAAGACAACATGATCTCTCCGGATGGTAACACTGCCAATCAAATAGACCACGTTTTAATTGAAAATAAATACGCCGATATCATCACTAATGTAAAGCCAAACACCAGTTAAAATGAGAAATATCAAAACGATTAGAAGATACAATTCCAAATAAAGATACTGACCAAAACTAACCACAAAAAGGGAAGATATTAACGGAAGCGACAGAAAAGACAGTAGGAAAAATGAACAAAGCAAACAGTGAGAATTGGTTCGATACAGAATGTGAAAGGTATTTCGAAGCCAGAAGAAAAGCTAAAATACAAATAAATAGGTACACTAAATACAACAGAAACAAGAAACAGTTATGAAGCAGCAAAGAAAAAAGCAAAACAGTTTTACAGTAGTTACTAACCTGAAGAAAAAAGGACTGAGAAGACTTGGAAATGAAGTTACAAGATATAGAAGTAACAAACGAACGCTAATAGTCGACTCACCAAGAAAACTAGAGAAGTGGGCTCTTGGAACAAGTTGATAATTAAAAAAATCGACTTTTCCTTGAAATGGTACACATTAATAAAGCTCCTGAATCTATTAATTATAAGACAGATACCAACCATTTAAGTAATATTTACTGTAACATACTAAACAATATCTGATATGATAGATCTAAACCTTTAAAAACAAACTCAGTAATTTCAAAGTACAAAATAAAAGATATTTCAAAGAAATGAAAGTCCGTTATCCTGGATTACCTGTAGTAAACAAAATTTAAAGATATGCATAAATTATTTTCTTTGTAAAATATATTCGAGTGACGTGAGTGAGCTTAGTGAAATCGTGAACAATGCGAGCGGGTTTTCCAAATAGATTTGTACGTCGATATACAGTGAATAAGACAATAGAATAGAAATATTTAGAAAATATAATTCTCCGTTAGTTCTTAAGAATTTGTAGAAACCGATTAGCATGTTAATAGTTTGTAGGAAATTTATAATTGTAGGTAAAATTGTTGTTTGTTATCTAAATGGTAGATGGGGATAAGAGTGACGAACTCTGATTGGAGGAGATTGAAAAAAGTGGGATAGGTATGTAGGAATGAGAGTTTAGCTAGATTTTTGAGGGAGAAAAGATAATCAGTTGTTTTTCCAAGGGTTCAAGGGAACAGTCGTTGTTCTCTAGTGGTTCTCGATAGGTAGTAAGCAGTAGAAGTGAATGTTTCTGAGTTTTCTTGGAGTTAGTGTATCTGACGGAAGCTGATTCAGTAAAATATTGTAAGTTATATTTTTCTACTTATATTCCAAGAGTCACTGTTCAGGCCGGAACGAGAGATTCAGTTTATCGAGAGGAGAAGAGGCTAGTATCATTTGAACGATACGTGCATTTGAAGGAGATCATTAAAGACGATAGGCTCGCAATAATTTGTTGTAAGACTGCTGATTACCTAGGGGACTGCTAAGAATAAATAGTGTACTACAAGGAACAAGGATTTGGACAACTCATCATCAGAGAGATAGTTTTACCATTCGTCAGTTTTTCTTTATTACCAACACATTTTTTAACAATTGCTTTAGAAAGGATAGGAATATTTAGATCAGGAGTTCTATAACAACAATTTTGATTTGAAAATTTAATTTATATTGTATATACCATTAATTTTTGAAGGTTCACGTACGTAGAACAAAATTTTGATAATCATTATATGAGATATTTTTTATTGAAGATATTTAAATGTGAATTTTATTTCAATATATAATGTTGTATTTCAATGAATTTCAACATATAATCTTGCTGTTTACGCAAATAATATTTAGAAGAATGGAAAGAAAATTAGAGACTTATCAAACAAGAGAACAGACAGGATTCCGAAAAAATTACGAAAATAATGACCATCTAAAAAGCATAAAAACACTAATAGAGAAAGTAGTGGAATACAATAAATCTCTAGTGCTAATGTTTGTCGATTTTCACAAAGCCTTTGACAAGGTTGAGCTAAGTAAAATACTACAGGCGCTTAAAGAATGCAGGCTAGACTATAGGTATACAAAATTATTATGCAATATATACCTACAGGCAACAATAAATTTCAAATTACATACTAATAGAAATCGCATAAAAATAGAGCGGGGGGTTAGACAAGGAGACCCAATGTCACCTAAATTTTTTAATACTGTGCTGGAGCATGCTTTTAAGAATTTGGGTTGGTTGACAAAGGGAATAAAAATAGATGGAGAACATCTAAACAACTTACGTTTCGCCGATGATATAGTCATAATAGTTGAGGACTTAGAAATGGCAAGAGAAGTGGTACAAGAACTCGTTGTGGCTACAAAAACTGTAGGTTTAAATATAAAAATCTATAAAACCGAAATAATAACAAATTAGGTACTTAACGAGAATATCAGTATTGGTGGGCAAGAAGTAGAACCCGTAGATAAATATAAATATCTAGGACATGAAATTATGATTATCAGGGTCCATGAACTGAAGATAAGAATCGGTCTTGAGTGGGCAGCATATGTAAAACTGAGAAAAACTTTTAAGTGAGCTGCCCACATGCCTGAAGTGAAAAGTATTTGATCAATGCGTCCTCCCAGTGTTGACATACGAAGCAGTAACACTTTGACAAAACTCTCAGCTACCAAACTAAGAGTTACACAGAGAAGAATGAAGCGATCCATGTTACGACATAAAAAAATTACAAAACGAAGACGTCCAGGAGAAGAACCAAGGTGACTAAAGTCATCGAAAGGATAGCCAGACTAAAATGAAGATGGGCAAGACACATACCTGGAATAACGGATGGGCGATGAACATAGTGGTTATTGAGTAAAGACCAAGGGAAGACAAGAGGAGCGTCGGTCGACCATCTACAGAATGGGCTAACGATTTAAGAAGAAAAAATAAAAACTGGATGAGAGTGGTGCAAGATAGACGTTGTTGGAAAAACGAGGAGTCTGCCTATATTCAGCAGTGGACTTTTGAGGCTGGATGATGAATGATGATAAATAAATATAAAAATAATGTAAAAATCTTACTTAAAATTATGAGGATTGATTTATCTCCTATACGCTAGTATTATGGACTCACATTGGCAACCTTTTCATCATTAGAAAATCATACTTTTGTGGATTGATTCATCTCTTCTACAAACCTACTCTTTTTATGAATTAAAAACAGCTAGTAAGTAAGTACATTTGATTTAAATCTTCTTTTTCTTTTTGTGCCCTGGTCGATGATCGTGCGTTGGCTATCAACTTGCTACACTAATTTTGTTGACGGCAGCTTGGTAAAGGAATGTAGATGTTCTGTTACAACATCCCCTTATTTTTTAATACCACAACTTTATTCTATTGAATACATCATATCACACAATAGGACTGGTATATGATTATATATTTAAAAATATTACGAGTAGTTAGATTTTCCAAGTGAAGTTCCTGCCATCCTGAGGTTTCCTGATCTGCCCTATTTTTATGTAGGGACTTTCTCCCTTAGCAGCACCAATATTGACATAACGAAGTGAAACTTGGACACTTTCGTTATATCAACATAACGACAAGATAATAACATACGAAATATATAGACAATATTTTAAAAATAACAAAAGCTTGGACTTCAAGAGATCACATAAGAGACAACAACATAAAGGCCGAATTGGAGATCTCAATGAACGACAGAAGAGATAAAAATTCTTTAAAGTAGAAAGAACACACTGAAAGAATGAACGACGACAAATTAGTCAAACAAGTAGTTAACTACAGGCGATGAAGAAAAAGGGACGGGGATAGGCACAGAAGAGGATGATTTTTCAAAAAAGTACACAAGGAGAAAAAAGTATTACTATATGCCACTTAATGTAACTTAATTTAAAACTAAATTTAAAAAATTACGACGGCAAATTAAATATTTTAACTTTTTCATTTGTTGATTCACTTCGTCAAATCCATACCTACATTTAAAATTAAATGAAACGGCCGTAATCTATGCATGTTGAATTGGGAAATGTAAAATCAAAACCGCAAACATAGAAAATGAAACATCCATTTGCGCTTTAAACATTTTTTAACACATTCAAACGAAGGTTTTTGCGGTTTTAATTAAAATTTTAATCAGCACAAATTAGGTCCATTTCAGCGGTATTATGAGTGTAAAAAAGGTTTCTAAATATGGCATATATACGATTTACGCAACAATAATAAATTTTAAGATCCCAGAATTTTTTCTATACTATATGAAACCCCTTTATTAATAAAATTATTCATGATCCTTTAAAACAAATTTAGTAAGACATCGTACCAGTCAATTAATAATCCAGAAAATACTTCTTTTCGCAGAGCAGAGAACGCGACAATCATATTTTGCATGATTTTATCGAACTAAATGGCACTATAATAGATGTAATGTAATAGATATAATAGATAATGGCACTATTATAGATGGCACACTTTTGGGCACTACCCAAAAAATATGCTACCCAACCACAAGATTTGTATAAAGATTTCTCCTTCTTCTTCTTTTTATGTGGACATGGCTCTGTATGTTTTTCAATGTTTCTCCAGTAAGTTGTCGTTAGAGTATGCTAGAGGTCCGCTTTTCACAGAATGAAAAAGATTCCTAATAAACTCTACCTTATCGTTGGGTATCCGATACCATTTTGTAAAATCATTCATTTATTTCACATTACTATACGGAGTGAAAACATGGACTCTCGGAATTACAAGTATAAAACGTGTAGAAGCTTTTGAGAGGTGGGTTTTTAGAAGGATGCTGAAGATTTCTTGGGCAGAGCACGTGACCAACAACGAGGTGCTAAGAAGAATGGGGACTGAGAGAGAACTCCTAAATATTGTAAACCAGAAAACTGACAATGGAAGGGAAAGTGGAGGGAGGAAGAGGTTCAGAACGAAGAAAATGCTCCTGGCGGAAAAATGTTAGAGACTGGACAGGCATGGACACACATTCGCTACTGAAACAACTCAAGTTAGAGAGCAATTTGCTGTAGTTATAGCCAAACTTCAGTAATGAAGAGGGCACCTTAAGAAGATAATTCTAAGGAATAGTATTTTACTATTTTACTACTTTCATTACATATATGTAGCTAGTACATTACAATTACCTAATTAGTTTTTTAATTTATTTATAGCGTATGGTCCTAAAGTTTTGGGAAAAATTTCAAAAGCATATAACTCTGACCACAATATTCTTATATTTTTATTAAATTATTCAACAATTTAACTTAACTATCCTTATTATAAATCAAAATTCAAATGACAGAAAAGGGACCATTATTTTCGATTTGCATAATAATTCCCCTGACACGTTGCATCATCCTTTGGACGACCTCGGCGTCAATTTCTCCAATTTTTGTATATACGCGGCGTCTTAACTGTTCCTGATTTTGTACTTCCCATCCGTTATTATAGACTTTCCGACTTAATATTGCCCAGAACTCTTCAATTGGACGATCCTGAGGTAGGTTGGGGGATTGTCTGCTTTCGGTACAAAGGTAATGTTGTTAGTTTCGTACCAGTCCCTTGTGATCCTCGTGTAATGACATGACGCAATATCTGGCCAAGACTATTTGATCATTTGCATGATGTGTGTTCACAAACTAAAGCAATTTAGAGAGACATCTTTGAATATAAATATTTGCGATTAAAGGCTTCGCCTCGAACAACACCAATGTAGGGCTGTGAGATAAAGCCAGCCTCAGAAATTACACACCATACCAAAATTTTGTCCTCAAATTTTTTCTTACTTTTGAATTTTATTTCATCAGGTACATTTTCGTAATCGTTCGTGTAAAACCCATCGTTACCCTTCATCTCAGAGTTGGACAAAGTAAAATATTTTTACAAAGCACGTGGTGTTTGTGTGTATTAAGGTATAAAAAAATGCTTATTAAAAGCTTAAAATTTTTATTTTAAAGAAGATCTTTTCGGAATTTAATCATTCCATCATCAGTTTCCTAAGAGAGAGCGTAAAAATACCAATATTTAAAAACAAGTAAGTTAAAATTTAAATATATAGAAAGAACACGTTGGTTTTTTACTACTTATATAAAAAGTTGTTAAAAACATTGTATGGCCACAGAAAAACATTGGAAGGACATCAGTATTAAAAAACAATCCTTATGGTATTTAAAAAGGTAAATGCAATAGACTGTTAATTTCGTTAATTAATAAAAACTGAAAATGGGGGCATCTTACATGACCCCCTGGAGCTGGTGAGGTTTTATCGACTTACGTTACCTCTGATCTGTGCTAGAATCTAGGGCTAGCTGATAGAAAGATGGTATGAAAAATCAGTCAGTACCCGTCAATGTCAAGTGGAATGATGTAGTAGGAGCAAAAGTCATTGTGCTTCAGTTTGTGAATAGGCCGTTTTTAGTAAAGAATTGTGTTTTGTGTGTAGTAGGATCAATAGCAATTTTTGATATTTTAAAAAAGAGGAGAGAATGTCAAACAATGAGTGACTGTGATGTAAAATAAATTTGGTATACCAGGGTAAGACAAAATTTAAGTTAGGTAGTTGAAAATTAATAAATCATTTCAAAGGCGATAAAAAGAATGTTATTACCTAATTGTTTCATTGTATGAAGTAAGTAGAGATAAAAGTTGGTTTGAAATTTATGGAAGATGAATTGAGGAAAAAGAAATAGGAGATGAATGTAAAGATGTAAGCTGGGGATACTGAAATTGACTGTGATTGCCACATTGTGACACTGTGTGACAGTCTATTGCATTTATCTTTGTAAATACCATGAGGATTGTTTTTTAATACTGATGTCCTTCCAATGTTTTTCTGTGGCCATACAATGTTTTTAACAACTTTTTATGTAATTAGTAAAAAACCAACGTGTTCTTTCTATATATTTAAATTTTAACTTACTTGTTTTTTAATATTGGTATTTTTACTCTCTCTTTTAGTAAACTGATGATGGAATGATTCAATTCCGAAAAGATCTTCTTTAAAATAAAAATTTTAAGCATTTAATAAGCATTTTTTATACCTTAATACACACGAACACCACGTGCTTTGTATTCAACAGGTATACTAGCCACTCCTGGATATCTCCACTTCATGATTTTGTTCCAGTTTCACGTTTAAAATATTTTTCATCGTCCATCACGATCAACTTGTTGACGAAATGCACTCGCCTTAACGCGCGGCAACATCTCGGAATTCTCTCTAATTGATCCTCTGTGTATTTTGGAGCTTTCCTTCTTTTTCGGAAGATAATATTGTTACTCGATAGGGTCCTGTATATTGTAGTCTTTCCAACATGAAATCTTCTGGCCAGTTTTCGCTGTGAGACCCCAATTTTGTTCTTAGCTGCTTCAATCAGTCTTGCCTCTCTTATATGGTTCAAAATCCACGGTCGGCCACTTTTACGCAAGTTAACACATGGTATCCCTTCTTCACATTCTCTGATTGTGCGATAAATTGTCGTTTGCTTATGTTTTGATCTCGATAAATATTAACAATATCTCGTTTCGACAATCGCCCAACCATATTATAAACACCTCGGCGAATATCAATTTTATAAGACATTTTGCAGAGCACAAACCAAAATATTCTGCTTTGTTTATTAAATGTCAATAACTGATGACATTTCAATTCCATGGCCTTCTTTGTTAAATGCATTTTGCTTCTCAATCAGACCAGGTGAAATTTTTCTCAAAACTTTAGGACCGTACGTTATTGTTTTCCGATTATTAAAATAAACAATAATTAATATACCATTATTAAATATATATTTCCATTGTCAGTTTGTATATTTTCTAAAAGAAATGCATATATAATGCTTATTTCTGGGTAAATTAGTGCATATTGATGCGCATACTTTTCACTTTTTTTGCACATTTGCCTAAGTCTAAATGTTCCTATTTAATGAAATTGAATTTGTTGAAAAATCATACCAGTTAAAATTGCAAATAATGGATCAATCATTTCTCGTGTTCAGCTGGGTTAAATGTTAAATGTTAATTTTACGCTACAAGTTTTTCACTTTACTGTAACTTTATTGAAACTATAATATACACACAATTCTAGGATCCTTTCCTTTTATTTTTTATATTATTTAATGATTAGGTAAACACATTACAATAAATAAAGGATGGAAAAACTCCTGTTCCATTTATCGGTAATTTAGCCTTTTATCTTATTTTTTTATAGTAAGTTAAAATTAAATGTAGTATCTAAAAATTACAAAATTGTTAAAATTTTTTTTTTTTTATTTTGTCTTTTCTGTTGACTTTTCTGTCAATTTTTGATAATAAACGGGGGGCAAAATTGAGTGCTTCTATATTCTAAATAGACTCATTTATCACGTTCCTCTAACACTAAAGAATTCCAATAACGATTTTCATCACGCTATCCTTGTTAATACACATATTGAAGGCGGCATCGAGGCCATCTTATCAAAGATTTTGAATTTATAGGCTATTTGCACCCCTTGGCGCACACGAGCGACTAATCCCAACACTTTATTTGCCCTCTTTACAAGTTCCATTTGATAATATACACAGCCGTGAAATACTTTATTACTCATAAATTTCTCTCGAAATGCGGGTCTCGTCGGCGATAGCAAAATCCCTTTGCCATATTTAGCTACGAATTTGTTAACAATCTCCTACAAATCACAGTTGCTAATTTAGTCTGACATATTGGTTTGGGTGTAGTAGTGTTCCTTTAACATTCATTATTCGCACAGAGGGTATTATAGGCTGAAAATTTGAATAATTTATAAACTTAAGTGGGTGTGTGGATTTGTGGTACCCAATTAGTGTTTATTTAGTATAATTTACTGAAAATTATTAACCATTGTTACCCTTTAGGGATAAAATATTAAAACGACTAGTCTTGTCAACTGTTTCAATTAATTTACAGATACTCAAAATGTAACCCTATGAATAAAATACTTTTTAGTAGTTATGCAATCATGGCAGAATCTCTCATTTACAAAATAACCAAATTTATAAGTATCATATAAAAATACTTACACAGATATGTAATTCTAATAATAAAACACTTACAACTTTTGTTTTTAAAACTTCCACAAGACAACTATTTACTATCACTACAGCTGTTTCGGCAGAAAGTGATACTTAAGCATTTTTTTAATCTTACTTATTTTTAGCTTTCCTAGGCCATCATCCTTATCCCAATTTTCTAACTTTACCTTTTGTTTTAAACTAAATAGATCGTTTTGTTCTATTTCTTTCACAATGTATGGCTTTGGCTTTATCATTATGACGTAGCCTGTAGCATCTATTTTTAAACATAGACCTCCCTCAAGAATTCTCATTAATCCCGATTTTATGCAGTGTAAATCCATTGTCGTAGGTCTACTTCTACGTCTATGCTTAGATAACATAATGTATTAACAAAGCAGCATGTGAAAGTTAAAAATTCAATGATTCAAATAAGAGACGAGTTACTCGTCTGACTAGATAAATAATTTAAAATACAGTGGAGATCGATCAGTGAGATATATACAGACGTTAGGAATGAAGCAAAAATTATTTCAAAGAAAACATCATCACATTCACTTCACTATTGAAGTTTTATTAAATTGATATATATTTAAATCCGTAAACTAATTTTCGAAACCAAATTCAGATTTATGCTTTAATATGTGCCTTCTAAGAATTGCAAGGCAGAACGGACGTTGATAAAGATGTTATTAGAGACATGGGAAATCTAAAATTGCATTCCACAACATATGTCTCCTCAACAAAAATCCTTAGCGAATTGGTTTCTAGTACTCATAAAGAGTAAACCGGAATAAAAAGGAAAAAGACACTTAAGATTTGATTTCACGTATAGTGCGTCTGTATATCAGCTTATACGTATTTCACCCTAAAAGGGATCATCAGAGACGGCTATTTACAGACGCTCTGAACGTGAAAATAAATCTTTCCTGTCTTGGGAAGCAACTCTAACATAGCTTCGTATGGACGCAAATAGCGACATCTGATAATAAATTCGTAAACTAGTTTTCGAAACCAAATTCAGATTTATGCTTTAATATGTGCTTTCTAAGAATTGCAAGGCAAAACAGACGTTGATAAAGATGTTATTAGAGACATGGGGAATCTAAAATTGTATTCCACAACATATCTCCTCAACTAAGCAATAATCCTTAGCGAATTGGTTTCTTATACATCCAATTTTTGGCACAGTATACACTACCATTTTCAAATTTTCACGGCATCTGTCATCTCCCCTTACCTGTTGAGTTGGTTAATTTCCCTTCTGCGCCGGTATTCTCTTAGCTGTTCCTCATGATGTAGCGTCTATGAGTGTCCACGACTCAACTCCGTACAATAATATAAGAAAGATATAACATCGTAGTACCATGATTTTTATGGGTATTGATAAATCATGGTATTAGAATAGCTTAGCCATTTTTTGAAATGGAGATCTTGCTTTCTCTATCATATGTTTTCTCTACTGCTTCTTGAAAGATTTCCTCAGAATATATGGTAAACAGCAAGGGTAATAGTATACATCCCTGTCGGACCCATTTTAATTTTGATATCATCGGATTCTCCTGCCTCTGTATGGATAGAAGATGTTTGACTCCAGTAAATATCGCTAATAATTCTTAGATCACAGGTGCTTATTCCCATAATTGTTAATATCTCCATCAGCTTGTCATGTTTTACTGCATCGAACGCTTTCTGGTAATCACTTAAGCATGTATAAATATCGCAATTCACATCTCTACATTGTTGAAATATCACTTGTATGCTAAAGAGAGCCAGCCTCTCTCGTACCCATTGCGTTTCGAAAACCAAACTGTGTACGGATGATTTTTTCTTCGCATAGTCCATATAGTCTTGATGTATACGTTTGAACTTTAAAATGTGGCTTATTAAGCTGATGGTCCAAAAATTATTGCAGAATACGGATTTCGTTTTCTTTGGTAAAGCAAAAAATGTAGACTTCAGCCACGAACTTGATATTACTCTGTTTAAATATATGTCATTGAATATTTTTGTTAGTCATTGAGTACCGTCGGTGTTAAATAGCATTATGAGTTTAGCATATGCATTGTCAGATCCAGGAGCTTTGCCATCTTTTAGTTGTGATATTGCTTTTCCCAGTTCATCTGATGTCATTGGTAAGTGGTCATTACATAATAACAAGTAGGACCGAGGTTGTTCGAACCTATTATTATCAAAGAGTTCTTATATGTATTTGGTCCATATGCATATTTCTTGATTTTTATTTTTGATGATGTACCCCTGTTGATCTTGCAGTTTTCTAATATCGTATTTTTGTTCAAACAACTCTATTTCTTCACACTGTGCTTTCAACTAATTTTCTGCGGTCTATCGCATTTCGGTTCTTATATTTGTCTCTTGAATATTTTTGTACATTCTCTTATTATTATTTGATTTTCTTCTTTCTACATGAGTTGCAGTATACTGTCATTGATCATCCATTGATGTCCAACTTTTTCTATTAGATGTTATCTATCTTTGTTTAACCTAACCTAACCTAACCTTTTTAAATCTAAACCTAAATTTACCAATAACATGAATATGGTCTGACGATACGTCAGCACCGGAGTAACTGTTAACTGATAGACATCCATTGCAGAATCTCTTGTTTACCATTATGTAATCAATTTGATTCCTTATTATGTTTCCTGGTTGATCTTGTGCAGAGACCTAAGTATACAAACGTCTTGGTGGTAGTTTCAAGAACGTATTTAGTATTGCACCTTCCTCTTCCTCTACAAATAGTTTTTTTTATTAATTCACTGCTTTCCCGTTTACCAATTTTTGCAGTCAATTAATAACCATAATAATCGATATATTTTCTTTTTAAACTTGTTTAAATTTCAGCATTTAATTTACTTTGTACCACTGACCTGATGATGCTTTGCAAATTTTAGAAAGCGAAACCGGTCGTCTTGGGTAGTAAAATTAAATTGATTGTAAGTCTAATTTATTTCTTTTACCTCTTTTTAAAATGGACTCACACAAGCAACACATTTATGATTTGTTTAAATGAATTTAAATATAATACCTTCTAATATAAAAATAATATCTAAAAGAAGTAGCATTTTTTGGGTCCCCTTACATGTAGGTAAAAATGGAAATGAGAAAGTGGTAAGTGTAGTAAACATAAGTCGAATAAACTTATACATCAATATACATCAATATTTAGATATTATATATACACCGACCTTAATAACCTAATTAAAGCTGATTGTATGAATATGTTACAAAACTACTGGAAAGATGCAGGAACCAACCTAAATGCATTCTCTCCTCATGTAAACATTATCCTAAATAATCCATTAAAAAGAAGAGGTCAAATAATAATTGACCGACTAATAATTAGACATGCCGTACTAACCCCTAAATTCTCAATCAAAAAAGAATCTTTATCAACCTGCAGAAACTGTTATCTTCCTAAGACGGTAAAGCATACTCTGATTGATTTCCAGTACTACGAAAAAAAAAAAAGAAAATATGGAATCTCAGCGGATGTCAAAATCAACTTGACTACAGACCCGAATATGTATCCAGTGGTGTAGCTAGGGTGTGGCGAGAACGACGGTACACCCCGGGTATCATCCGTTCGGGAGTGACATCCGAGAGACCCGATCACAAAAGAAGGAATCGTTAGTGTGTAACTTTACTCAATTTTGTGAACACACCAAACAGCAATTTTTAATTTTTTTTTCTGCTTCTACTAGCCGCTGGGAAGTGCTTATTAAAAAGATCTGTTAGACGATTTTTAATAACGCGTTGAAGTGCTCACTATGCTGTAGCTAAGGTATTGGCAGAACATTTTGATAGTGTTGTTACTGCAATTAAGGACTTATGTCAGCAACAAAAAAATTTAGACACCACAGGTGCTGCACATAACTTATGCCCGCTGTTTGTAATTTTTTCACCTTTCATTGTTTCTGTTGGAATGATATATTAAGATACATAAATTTTTGTCAGATTGAATTGCAAAGTAAAAGCATAACCGTTGATCAATTAACGACCAAAATAGGTGCACTTCGTTATAAACGGAGGTTCGAAGGAAAACGGGGTTATATTATAGATACGGCAATAGATTTTGCTACGAAAAAATACGAGGACTAAGACATTTCTACCGAAAGACGAATTCGATATCAAAAATGAATGGATAGTGAGTTAGCTACCGTTACAGGATTCACATTTCGAGCCAAACTTCAAAAGGATCTGTTAGAATGTTTTGACCGGTTCAATGTTAAACTCGAAACCAGATCAAAGTCCATTCATGATGTGGTTTCATTGATTGAGATTGTGCAGACCCACAGTTTGCTTTCCGTGAACAGTGAACAGTTAGACTTAGCTTTTTTAACATTTTGTGACTTTAACCATGAATAGGTATCAGAAGCAGACCTCCCGTTATAAATACCAAGGCTGCGAAGACATTAACAAATGGCCAATATTACAGCCTCTAAATGGTTAACTGTAGACTTTTTAAAATTTATTGTGGAATGGTATTTCATGGAATACCTACCAAACTTAATGGTCGGAATAAAATTGTTTATGACCATTGTGTATCGGTTGCTTTACGTGAGAGAAGTTTTAGTAAGCTAAAATTAATTAAGAATTACTTGTGAGCAGCAATGACACAAATAAGACTAAATAACCTTGGTTTATTAAGTATCGAACATAAAGCAACACAAAACATAAAAGATGTGGTTTCAGTGTTCGCAGCTATTAAAGCTAGAAAAAAACATATTTTAATTTATTCGCATAATGTAAAACAAAAAAAAAACTGTTATATACTATTAACTGCAATTTCATTAACTATAATTTTTTTTTTTATTTATTTACGCTGCAACCACAAGGGTTATTAGCGACCTGAAAAATATAATGCAGGTAAAGGTAGAAAAAATTACAATAATTGATACAGTTCGGAGTCTTTAAGATAACTTATTGTGTTTTTTAATATTCATGTTTTTTCCTAAGACTCGTGATGGAACAGACATGAAGTCAACAGTGATATTATTATTCTTTAGAGGAATTATTTACCGATGAGTCGGAATCTTCTTCCAATAATGAAGTTTTCACTGTAGAGAGTAAACCTATGTGTTTGCCAAGTTTTCGTATTAATTTGGTGCTTATGGTTTTCATTCTTTTGTCGATGTAGTATGAATGTAATTCCGTTAGAAACTTTATAAGTACATAAGAGTCTTCTGAGTACAATTTTGTTACGCTGATTATGTCTTTTGATCCTTGTATATTTTCGAATAGATCCACTACTTGATCGAAGCTTAACAATTGCTTTTCCCTTTCTACATATTCTCTAACTGGTTCCAATAATGTTTGGAGATTTGGTATATCATTTCTTAAGTTTTTGTCATCAGTTTTGGTTTTTTTCTTTAATTGAAGCTTAGGTTTTTCAAAGTTTTCTTCGGAGGGTGGCGTGATTGCATCTTCTAGGGTTCTTTTTCCGGTTGCTTAGTTCGAAGTTTCTTGGGGTTCGTAAGAATTCAAATGTGTATTTTTATTTGGAGGTAAGTGTTGACTTGTTTCGGGTAAGGTTGATTTATGTTTTTGGGTATTAGAGGATGACTCAGATGATGTAGGTGTTGCGATTGTAGAGTTAACTGAAGAAGTGGTCAAATGTATGGATGTATTTTGTAGTGAGCACTGTTGGGTTTGGTTTATTGATAAATTTGGGATTGCTACTTTTTGTAATGTGGTTTGAGAAGACGTAGTAAGTGTGGAGGGAGTGGTATTTGAGATTGCTGGAGTATTTTGTAGATTATCTTGTTGAGTATGATGTATTGATGAATTTTGTCTTATTTCTGTTTGCACTGCACTATCATTGTGAGGATGGTTAGAAGGTGAAATATTTGGACAATTAGCTGCCTGGTGTCCAGTTAATTTGCATTTAAAACAATTTTCGTTTAGGGTTATAAATATGCGGTATGCTGTTTGTTCCAATTCGATAATAAAAGATTCAGGTAGTACAAAGTTGTCTGGAAAAGGTGAAACGAAAATTTGTCTTCGGAAGCTTAGAATATGACTAAATGCAGGATTGGTTGCTCCTATCCGTAGATATAATATGTCTGAGAGAGGATTTAAACCTAGTTTTATTAATTCGTCCATTATTATGTTAGAAGGTATGCTTGGACATACATTGGACAGAATTAAGCGGACTGATGGAGTTATTAATCTTCTCGCTTCTAGTATATTTTCATTTACTATTATTTTCTTTGTTTCTGCTATGAATTTATTTACTAGGTTTTTGGATGATAGATATATGCATATTCTACCGTTTGATATACGGGATGCGAAAATTATATTTTTCGGTTCTATATGCTGACTCAATCCTTTAAGATAGTCATTAATTGTACAATTCTCTAGAGTGTTAAACAAAATAGCTTGATCTCTGCTTGGCATTAATATACTACGTGGTTGACTAACTGCTTTTAAGTATGATGCATTTTGTGGTAGCTGATTGGAAGATGACATCTTTTAAATGGATTTTAAAATCCGACTAAAACCGGTGCTGTTTTACAGCTTTCGTTGTGATACCAGTTCATGTAAATTGGATAATACTTATAATTGATTGCAGTTGTTTACTTAAATATATAAATCCAAATAGATGAAAAAAGTATATTTTATCTACTCACGATTTCAATATTCAGTATACAAATCACTTTCACTTTTATACTTAATTACTTTTCTTAAGTTATTAAACCACTATAAAATTATCTTCTTTGTGAGCTATTTTAGATTAGACTCGAACATGATTTTGATTTTAATATAATTCACTATTTACATTTTCAGAACTGAAGAAATAATCGTTTAAATATTTAAATTTTTAAGAGAAACTTTGAAATGCGTCTAAACACTTTGACAGTTTTTTGACGTTTTTTCAACTATAATTCTTATTTTTTTCTTTATTCAAAACATACATTTATCGGATTTTCGTTAATTTTAAAAATCTTTATTTTTAGGATCTGGGGACATCATTGATTACCGCCCCGGGTGTCACCCGTGCTAGCTACTCCACTGCATGTATTAGATTATTATTTAAGAAGTTTCTGTTTATATACATTTTTTTAATTAAAAAGATACATATTTTTAAAAATAATTGAAAACCCTAAATGTTAAAAAAAAAATGATGCTGTTGATGTTGATTCTTATTGATACACATAGCAACTGAATTTTTCATCATCTTAGAGATGGCCAAATTACTTTTTATAGTCGAAATTAAACACAAAGCAAATAAAATCAGATCTACTAAATAACTCGCTTTTTTTCCTCGAGCATTTGGCAGTTTCCCCATTTTAGATTAAATGCCAAGATTTTGTAAATTGCGTCTGCATTTCGACGCAACAATAAAAAAACAAGTTGATTTACTGTACTCGAAGAGACTGCCTCGAAATCGATACCATACTAGCGTATACAGATTTTTAAAAGAAAAACCAGCGCAAAGCAGACAAAAACGATAATCTAAATTTCATAGTCATGCGAGTATCGAGACATATAATTTTCTCGAATACTTCAAACTGTCTACGTCTCTTGAACGCAACTTCACGGATAAGTAAACGCTCATATATGCGGTCGATCATTTCCAGAATTTCGGAGATTTCAAAAGGATGCTTTCAGCATCTGTTCCTGTTGGTTGTGAGTTTGCCAATTGCAAACATGTTCTGAAAACATTGTTGTAGTAATTTCAAATAAACAAGATATTGTTGAGAACGTGAGACGTTTTCGGCTCGTCGCCGTATTTACTCTGTGATGAACCTGATCGATTTATTGCTTTATTGCAGAATTGTCTCGATTATAGAGAACGCTTTTGTACACGTTTAATAAACAATATATTGTTGTTAAGTTACAGAGTGCTACTGTAACTAATAGATTATAAATTACATAAATAAATAAAAGAAAATGTGGACAAATAAGTTAAAATATTAGTTTATTTTCTCAAGAATCCTTTTAATTCTTAGCCTTGGATTTTTGATTCGGTAATTTATTTAATTCGCCGCTTAAGTGTAAAGCAATGATACTTAATTTAATTCTTGTTTTAGCCACCGCCTGATTTACTTAACCCTTGAGTAATCGGGTACATGCAAATAACATGAATAATCGGGTGGGGTCTGTGACGTCCAGTTTTTATTTTACAGAATACATTAGAAAATATTAAAATAAAACCATTCCATATATATATACAATCTTTACCATTTTAAACCCATTGATAAAATAAGCATCTTTAAGAAAATGCAAAAAAAAAATTAACAAAAATGTACTGCCCTTATATTTAATAAACAAACATTGAGCATTGACATGCTCTAAGTATAGCTATTTTTGGCATTTAACACAAAAATATCGTGTTTTACGATTTGGACAATAGGCGCAACGGCCTCGTGTATTTGGACGCGGAGGCGCTAGATCTGCGTGTACTCCGCTTAATTTTCGGGCGATATTTCTGTTATCCTTTGTAAACGAGGGTCTCTTGCTCTTGTTAACATGTTCTCTCTTGTTAAATCTTAGCCAATTGATTTCAGAATCAATCTTTTTTCCGAAATTAGGTCGTTTTCATTTGCATTACATTTATGTATGACTTGAGAGTTTATGCCTTCAATGTTTAGTAAATTATAAAAAATGACCATTGGCTATCTTTGGTTGTTTCTGCCTACGGTATAAGCTGCACATCTCTGATCGACTAAGTCAACACCTGATTTTGTAATTTTATGAAGAGTAATAATATTGGGTTTAGTGAAAATATGATAACAGCGTCACGACTTTTTTCTTTGGGATATACGACACCAAAGTAATGAATTTTTAAAATGCAAACATAGACGAGTACTGTGGTCTGCTGGGATCAAGAAGTTCAATTGTAATTTTGTGCTGCTTCAGCATGCCTTTTACAATTTCGTAATTTATAAACCAATTATCCATAGTTATATTTCTAGACTATCCAAACACAGGCTCACATATACTTTCCAGTAAATCGGTGGTTTTAGTACTAACGCGATATGGCCCTGGAAGCTAAGCTTCAACGTATACTTCCACATTTACCGTGTAAAAACATTTGGCGCCCACTAAGGAAAATACTTTTATGCCATATTTGGCTGGTTTATTCGGGATGTACATGCGGAATCCGCAACGTTCAGGGAATGCAAAAAGCATCTCGTCTAATGTTAAATTAGATCCAGGAACGTAATAAAGTTTGAATTTCTGATTAAATTGGTCAAAAACGTTTCTTATTGGTGCAAGTTTGTCTATGGTTCTTCTTTCTTCTCTTCTATTTACGTCTTAAAGTAGCAAGAATACAAATCGCCTATGAGCCATAGTATCTCGAAACACTTCTTTGGCTATTCCGTCAGTAGTCAAAAATTCTTTGCAATTTTGGCGGCTTGCCTTAAAACCCCAGCTAAGTATAATAGACCAATTAACGCCTCTATTTCCATAGTATCTGTAGGTCTGGCTTCATTCGGATCTGCATAATTGTTTCTTAGTTTAGAAATAAATATATAAATATGCTTGTGTTCTGTACAATGGTTTCGAGAATATTATCATCAATAAAACATTTTCAACACTGTAAAGGATCAACTGTTTAACGAGCATTTTCTTTTGAACCTGGTAAGTATGAAATTAAATTAGACCTTTTTGTCCGAACATTTTTTGGAGACGCATGTTTTCTCCAGGATAGCCCATGTTTTGTTTAATAATGTTATAAATCTTGTGGTAATCTGGTGGACGGAAAGGTACTGACGAACGCAGCGCACTCCGTCATATATACATACAAAATTGTAAAATAAGCAGTGAAGCATTAGAAATAAATTGTCGCTGGTCTCACAGGCCCCACCAAACTACTCAAGGTTTCATAATGCCGATATATGTCAATATTTATTACCAACAATTAAGCCGTCTAAAAATATCCGTTAATAAAAATAGAAGTTTTTCAAGGTCGCTTAACAAAATTTGGAATAATAACCTAGGACGTATTTTTGACCAAAGACATTAGTTAAATACAGTGTGGAGCACATTAATTGGATTAATTCATTCATCGAGAATAGGCGACTGTGGGGACAAATCCAAAAACAAGTCGATTTTTATTTTTAAATTATGATTTTTTGGGGTAGTAGTGAAGTTATCCATCTGGGCGCAATGACATGTCATAATCGATGATTTTTTTAGATGAGGATAGGTGTAATGTACTAGCTCATTTAAAATGTTATTGAATTCTCTATTCAGTAATATAAGCATTAATATAATTATACAAAACACAGTTAAGATCTGATTTCACGTATATGGCCTCTACAATTCGCTTATACGTATTTCGTCCTTTCAGGACTCATCAGAGCACCTCAGTAGGAAGCTCTAAACGTTTTTCTATTGACATCCTAATTTATTACAAATTGCATTTTTAAAAAGTAAGCATTAAGTGATATTTATGTGTTAAACTATTGACATGTGGTGAACATACCCATTAATATGCCGCTCTTAATGTTAGTCTATTATTAGTTCTAGGAAAAAACATGATTACCATTACACTTTTTGTTTGCTAACACTATTCACTAGGCACTTACGTTTTAACCTGTAAGTGCAAATGCGTAACAGTATACGCATGTCCATCAAATTCCTTGCTAGGTGATTAGTGTGTTCCCGCAATCGGTCCTTGTATTTTTTTATTCAGTATATAATTTCTTCCTTTACATAAGTTATTTCTGCATCTCGATATACGGCGGTGTTCGTGATATATCACAGTATATTTAGAATCAATCATCTTTATTATTTTGAATTGGAACCTTTGTATAATTTCTATATTAGAATTTGCCGCTGTTGCCGACAGTTCTGTCCCATAGGTCCATACTGGCTTCAACATCGCTTCGTATAGGAGTAATTTATTTTGAGTTGTTAACTGGAATTGTTTTCCTCTGAGCCAATATAATATGTCTCTTACTTCATGCGGCTTGTTGTTTTTTTGGAAGTTGTTTGCTTTTTGAAGATAATATGTGTTTTTATCAGATCAGTTTTCTAGTTAGGTGAATCCCAAGGTACTTAACATAATCTTTCTGTGGTATTTGTTTGCGGTTAATACACATAGGTGGACATGTGCCTCTACGGGTTATATATGTTACATGTATCGACTTTTGCTCATTCGGTTTAATTCTCCATTTTTTTTATCCATTTCTCGACTTAATGTATGTTATTTTGCAGGAGTCAGATGCGATGTGTGGATCCTTGTTGGAGTATAAGATCTCCGTATCATCTGCAAATGTAGCTATTGTTTTGGCCGGTGATGTTTGTAGGTCGGCAGTGTAGAATAGCTACAGGAAAGGACCCAGTACATGTCGCTGTGGTATTGTTGCTGTTATGGATTGGAGTTCTGTTATTTTATTGTCGTATTTGACTCTAAGACGTCTATTTGTACGGTATGACTTTAGTAATGTGTTATAGTTTAGAGGCAAACAACTCCTCGACTTATAAAGCAACCCCTTAGGCCATACTTTGTGAAACGCCTCTCCTATGTATATGAACAGCACGGAGCAATATTTGGATGCCTCAAGGTCTTTGTGGAATCGTTAACTATTCGATGTACTTGTTGAATGGTAGAATGTTTCTGCCTGAATCTAAATTGGTGAGTTGGAATTATTTCCTTGTCTTCTAGGAGAGGTGTTAGCCTTGTTAGTACAAGTTTTTCTAACACTATAGAGCCGATTCTACCCTTGTAGGTGGTTTACCTTGTTTTTTAAATGGGTGTTATTTTAGCCACTTTCCATTTTGGTGATTTTCATGACTGTTTTTTTCCTATGGCAGCTCTTGTAATATTTGTTCTGTGATAAGGTCGTACCCTGGTGCTTCGTTAGGATTAGTATTGAATCTTATTGTAGCTTTTATTTTAATTAAAAAAAATTTTTGTCTGGTTATTCTAGCTGGTATGATTCTTCAGGTCCTTGGTTTATTGTTGCCTCTCGGTTGGGGTCAGTTGTTTCATTGGAAATAAATACAGTTCTTAGGTGATTTGCAAATGTCTCTGCTTTTTCTTTTGGTGTATTTAACCACCCGCCTTTCTCTTTTTTTAAGGGTGGTATATTACATTGGAGTCTTTTTAATTTTCAAGTAACCTGCCATAGGGAGTGGTTTGTTTCTTTAGTTGTATTTAGTTGATTTCTGAATTCACTGAATCGAATATTCTTTTCCGTTGCTATCAATTCTTTAAGCTCCTTTACAGCATTGTTCAGCTGTGTTTGTATTTGTGGCTATCTAGTTGCTTACCACTGTTTCCGGAGTTTTTCTTTCTGGATTATTTTTTATCTTATCGTTTCATTGTTGCTGGGTATTTTGAGGCATAGGCAGCTTATTGTATGACTGAGTTAAAGTGTTCTACAGCATGTTCTATCTCTTCATTGGTCTTTATAGGAATGTTAAGTTAAAGTCTTTTCTCCACTAGATGTTTCAATTTGTTTTTCGGTTTGTAATACACATAGTTTTTCCCTGTGAAGGATTTTTATATTTAGTGTTATAATAACTGGCAAATAACTGGAAGATAGTTATTCATAACATGACTCGGCGTGCATATAATTCTTACGACGTTACGTTGGTTCACGTGTTATTACTACGTCTAGATTATTGTTGTTTATTGCTTTGTATAGCTGTCGTCCTCGGGTCTTATCTAGTCTACAACCCCAACTCTGATGTTTGGCATCATAGTCAACGCCACAAATGAACCGGTTGAATAGTTCGTCGAAGGACTCTTTAAAGTCTTCTTGTGTTATTTTATACTTTGGACGGCAATAAACCACAGAGAAAGTAATAGAGTTTGTCCAGTCTTCTACAAGTATATTTGTGGCTTATATGTATTCTTTTGCAAGATAAGTTGCGAAATGATATTTGATTGTGTTTTTAATAATGACCGCAGTGTCATCGTGGGCGGTACCATCAGGATGCATGGTATGGTAAACTGTATAGTATGAAATTTTTAAGACCTTCTTTTTTGTGCAGTGTGTTTGGCATATTATTATTAGATCAATTTTATGACTTATCAAGTATATACGAAGTTCATGTTTGTGTTGGGCTAAGCCATTCGCAGTCCAGATTACAAATTTTACTTTGTCGGCCATCACTTCATCTTTGCTACGCAGGTGGTAACAAGGTTGTTATCATCCATCATTTGTTTGAACTCTTGTTTGTCAGCTGATTGTGTAGAAATTTAGTTTAGTTGTTGATTATTATTTGCGGCTTGACTATATGTAACACCTGGCACTATGTAATATTGGATGCTCTTCTTGCACTTTGTTCGCATTCCTTATTCCTAAGGTATGTATCTTTATTTCTGCAATTGCTTGTATACAATTTACCCTCTGTAGTTGGCATGGCGATTATCATTACATAAACAAATATGACATATTCAAGTTTTCTGTGTGCATTATTTGGTTGGACACAGAAGTTTTTCGTATGCCCATTTCTTTGGCAATTTTGGAATTCTGCTAGATGCTTTACTGGCCTTGGTGGTTCAAATTTTACTCTTGCGTTTTGTAGTGAGTCTATGTCATATGTATCTTTGTTGTCAAAATAAATGTTTAAAATAACCTGTATCTAAAGGTCAAAGGCTTAATATTTTTCATGCTGGGGGTGAAGCAGGATTTGTGCCCAAGAAAATTTTTTCTCTCTTTCTCCAATATCGCTACAGCCCAAATCGAGCCTTGGCCTTCTCCAAACATTGCCTCCAACCTTGCTGGTCCCACGCCGATCTTCTCCAGGTTCTTTCTTCTAATTGATAGTTAAAAACCCGATATTGTATAGTTTTAGGGTGAGATAAACGCAGTTTAATTGTCAATATTATTATTTCCTTCTTTTTAATGCCTAAAATAGATATTATGTTAAAATTTAACCATTAAAACACTTTGTTGCTGCTAGTGCACTTGACCTCCTATGTTAAAATATGTTATAAATTTGTGTCTCACTGCAAATGCATCCGATCCACTTCGATTATTATTTCTATGTGTGATGTGAAAGCAGCTCAGTTAAAGGCATTTTATCGACAGTCCCTTCGAAGTTACTACAATTTTTTCTTTGTCTTTTCACAGATAATTGTGTAAAACAAAAGCTGCTTTTGTAACACGTATAACACTTTCTACCTTGATTTCAAATGCATGTGTAAAGACACAAAACCTGGATGCTAATATGCCAAAGGTGCATTCAATGCACTGGCAAGCTTGAGATAGCCTGTAGTTGAAGACTTGTATTTCATAGTTATCAGTAACACTTCTTCTGAGGTAGGGTCTCATTAAATTTTCACTTAATGGAAAACATTTGCCCACAAAAACGTAGGGCAAACTTTGTTTGTCATACGTTTTAATTGTGGAAAGGAAAGTAGGTTGAGATAAACCCAGTGTTTTTTTTTTGTCATATAACGTCCTAAGGGACTACTATAGATATTATTGCCATCACTAAATTGTCCCATCGACCCTATGTCAATTGTAATGAACTTATAATTTGTATCTACGATAGCCAGAATGTTTGTTTATAATTGTAATATGAAGATCTTGTCTTGGCTGGATATTTATGGCTATAGGTTTACCATCCAAAGCACCCACACAGCACAATTATTTGCCACATTTCGGTGGTAGGTTTTGGTAGGTACACTGGTTGCATCTTTTGCCATATTGCTGCAGAAGCTGTTGCTGCTTTTGCTTTATTAATTATTAGAAACTGTTTGATCCCCATCCCGTAACTGTAGGATATACTTTTGTAGATATCTTCTAAGGCTAAGGATCTAAAAATGAAATATAACCGTTATGTGAAATTCACACTTAAAGCAATTTTAAATTTATCGGATTTTTGTTCATTCAAACATAATATGAATTTTGTTCCAGGTCGTAAGGCAAAAACCGCATGGATTAAGTTAAGGAGTTGTCAAAGAGATGCATTACGTAGACAAAAGAAATGCATAAAAAGTGGCGCTCCAGCAAAGGCTATAAAATTATGCCGTTATAAAAACCAGATGGGATTTTTATTGCCTTTTATGGTAATTCGAACACGAGAAGGGAATTTAGGCGTGAGCAGCGATATTAACAACAACGAGAAAAATTTACAAGATCCGCAAGAAATACAAATGGAGAAAACAGAAGAAACCCAACAAGCACTCGATTATGCAGAGACTGAACAAAACAATGAGAAGACAGAAAAGAGTCAGAAACTAAAGAGCCCTTCTATCACTACAAATAAAAATACAAATAAGAGGTCTGCACCGGAAAATATCAGTGTCACCAATAACTAAAAGTAAAAAAAATAAGAAAGTAAAAAAAGATGATGTATAATATACATACATATATTATACATTAATGAAACAATCCATGCGAAATCACGAAAAAAGGGCGAAAAAAAAAACATGTGAAAGAAAGAGACTAGAAGAACATACGACAAATCCAAATGATCACCTTTACCATTTTTCCATCTCGATGTATGAAATAACAAAAAACATGTCGATTTCGTACCAACATATGGTGAGAAATATGCTACCAACGTGCTGTATCGCAGGCGGAAGCAAAATATTTTCAGATTCAAGATCAAAGAATTTAGTCACACTAATATTAAGCTCCACGAACGTCAAGTCCATACCCATATAGTTGCACAGCAAGTCCTTATGTATATTCCTCATGCTCCTCTACAACTCTTCTGTCACCTAGTCCAAGTCCCCGTACCAGGGGTAATAATCATCAGCAGCTTCCGCCCCAGTATGGCCAAGAGACAAACCAATCAACAACATACAATGATACTGAAACACTACCCCGTCCAAGAAACACATTTTTACCCCCCGATAATACTGAACAAAACACAGTTCAAAACTTTTTATGCAATTTTTTAGTTTAATGTTGTCACTTACGTTTTTAAATAATAACTTTTGTACGTTTTGTTTTTCGAAATATATGAAGATCTTACCTTAAAAATATAGCTAGTTTTTCTTTACTTCCTATAAGCTTTTGAGGATACTGCTTCTTTTATCAAATTGTGTACCTTCTCGAACTGTGCTTTACTTAGTCGAAAGTTTTTGGTGAATTCAGATTTAGAGAATTCATTTAATAATTTGAATTTGCCATGGGTTTTCCTTTTTCCCATATCATTGCTTTTAAAAAGCTTTTTTCTTTTGGACATATCATAGATCAAAAGGATTTGGTCAAATTCTGTGCCCGAATCTGATTCAGAACTCAATAATATCATGACCATGGCCTTATTATAAGCTGCCATAATAATTTTAAAAATAATATTGCATGTAACTATAATCTAACGAATAACTAAAATGACTCAGTTATATCATGCACACAGCTTATGTACAACTACGTTAGAATATACGCTTTGGCTGCCCGGCACTATGCCGGCTGCGTTGCCTGCCTCTCAATGTGCGCCTGAGTTATAAAATGCCTAAAATGTGTCGAATTTTGTCAGTTTTCACTTTAACCTTCCATTGCATCGTTGCCAGATCTAAGTAACTACCAACTTCTGGGTTTCCTGTCTTCCCTACCAGATCGATGTACGTTACAGTATTAGGAAGAAAATGTCTGTATATACAAATAAAAAAGACGTCAGTTATATTGTAGTCAAATAGAGAAGAGGGGACAAAGTACACATTTACATTGAGAAATAACAGGAAGGAAGCATGGGCAGGAGATCATACCAATTGGCGTAAAAATTTACTTACAAGGTGCGTCAATAGATGTCCCTCACCGAACTGTAAGCATAAAGAAATGTTTTACAATTATTCATAAAAGAAGTAAAACATTTTTTTTGGTTTTAATTTAACAATTATGTAAATGCCTCTTCTAAAACTTTTGACAATAAAAATTAGTCCGAGAAGTCTCTTTTAATTTAATATATTTGAAATATTTACACTTTTAATAATGTATATTAAGTAGAATTACCTTTATTATTCCTAAAGTTTTGCATTATTTTCCATAAAGAAATGCTTTGTGTTTCAAATTTAAATATAACGATAAAGGCGAACAATGAATATTTCAAAAGAAATTAAAACACCCTTCCCGTCGTCTATGTTTAATTTTTTTGGCGTTTCCTTTTCGACTTGCCGCGGTACGTACTTTCTGTCTCTGTCTTCATCCTCCTCTGCCATAATTAAGATTCGGCGCCTATGTAAATTTGTTCACGTGTCCTGTTTTCCATCAATTTATTACACAAGTGAGTGTCTTTTTATGCGATTGCGATACTCACTTTTGGGAGTACCATTTTGTGGTGTAGGAAGGTAAATATCAGCGATGTGCTAAATACACTGAAAAAAAACATAAGTTAGTAATCTAGTAAGTATGCAACTGCAGGTCTCATATAGTTCACTGATTAAATAAAAACTGTACCTGAAACAGTTTGCCTAAGCTTTAACCGAAAAATACGTGAAGAACAAAATCTTCTTCTTCCAGGGCCATATCAGATTTATTCGACGTGGGCGATCACCATTGCGAAGGCTTCTCGATCTTATTCCACATAGAATAATTGTCCATTCATAAATGTTTTTAAATAAGAATCCTGTTTTCTTTCATCACCTCTACATCCTTGTATTTTGCCTTTAAGAATCAGTTTTGTAGTATTCCTTATCGATTTCACCTCACTATATGTTACAGATAAGACATTTTACGGTTACCACAAAAGCTGCTCTACACAAAAGTACAGTCCAAATATAGCACTTACCCATTCTTTGTGTTGATTCTAAATTGAGATATTTACTGCAAAGAAATGTCTTCATTTTCATTAAAGTAGTTTTAGTCATTGCTATTCTGCGTTTGATTTCTTCTTTTTTTCTTCTTCTTCTTTTTCTGTAGACATGACTCTGTCTATTTTTCAATATGCCTCCAGAAAATTGTCGTGCTATCGTTTACTTGGTCTTCCTACTGATCGTTTTCCTATTGGGATATCGCCTCTTGCCGTCGGTACCAATTTACTTGTTGTCATTCGGCTCATATGATCGTTCCATTTTACTTTTCTATTTCTTACCCAGCCCTTAATGTTCTCCACCTTGCACCTACGCCGAATATCTGTTTTTCTAGCTTTGTCCCATAGTGTTTTACCATCATTTTTTTAAGTGTTTTCATCTCTACTGCTTCTAACATCCTTTTTGTCCTCTCTGCATCAGGTCGTATTTCTGCCGCGTGTATCATTACTGGTCTGATGACAGTTTTGTAAATTCTGCCTTTCATTTATTTATCATAATATTTATTTCTCCATTTCATTTAGGAAACATGTGGCTTCTGTTTGCTCTATTTATTTGATCTTCCACTTTTGTTTCGAACTTTCCGTAAATAGATAATTTGATGCCTAGTCCATCACTTTTTCTATTATCTGACCTTCTATCTCCAATTTACATCTTAGTAAATTTGTTTGTATAACCATGCATTTTGTCTTTTTTAAGAAAATTAGCATGTTAAATTTTCTGGCGGTTATATTAAATTGATGCAGCATACGTTGTAAATCATCTTCACTTTGAGAGAGTAGTTTTGCGTCATCTGCATAGCAGTTTTTTTAAGTTGTCTTTTATCGATAATCAGGTTGATTAATATAAGATTCAGAGAATCTCTCTATCTTATTCCATTACCAACTTCAATATAGTCAGTTAGTTTCTCTTCTACTTTTGCTTTTATTTAGTTGTTTTGGTAGATATTTTCGATCGTTATGATTATTACTAGAGGTATCTCTCGTGCGTAAAATAAGTGGATAAAGTCCTTTAATTTGACCCAATCTAATGCCTTCTTAAAGTCCACGAAACATAGATCTGTCGATTTGTTGTATTCTGATGATTTCTCTTGTACTTCCCTTATTATGAATATACCGTCGGTGCATGATCTTCCCGACCTAAAACCTTGTTGTTCTTCTGCTAATGTTATAATTTTATTCAGTTTATTTGTTATTACTTTGTTTGTTAATTTTAGTATTGTGTTTAATAAAATAACTCTTCTGTAATCTTTCTTCTAAAGATATTTCGGAATGGTCCGATTTGTCTCCCTTTTTGAAGAGAGTTATTAGAATGCTTGATCTCCATACTTGAAAAATTCCAATTGAAAATAAAAAAACTAATTTATTTATGAACTTCTTAAAAAACTTTGTATTCAACAAATACAAACAACCTTTAGGGTCCTATATATCCATTAAATAGCAACTTTAGTACAAATATTTGTCTTCTTTTTCTTCGCGCGACTAGGATTACTCCTGTTTGTCTGCCTCTTATTCTGTTTCAGTCGTTGTTGACTGTACATTATCTTTCCACCTTTTTGGCGGCCTTCCAACGGGTCTTCTGCTATACGGTTTGTTGTTTTTACAGATGTTCGCTAATCTATCTGGTCCCATTCGGTTTACATATTCGTTCCAGTTTTTTTTCTTGTTTTTATCCACCTGTTAATATTTTGAATTTTGCATTGTTCGCGTATACTTCTGTTGGTTTGTCTGTCTCTTAATGATATGCCCGCTATTGATCTTAATACTTTCATTTCGATATTGTTGATTTGTTGTTTCGTCTTTCTTGTATAGGTCCTTGTCTCCGCTGCATATGTTAGGATTGGTCTTACTGTTGTCTTGTATACTTTCATTTTGCTTTCCGTGGTCAGATATTTGTTTCTCCATATGGTTTCTCGAAGGCAACCACTTACTCTTGCCGCTTTTGATACTTGGCTTGTGGTCTCTGTTCTTATATCCCTGTCACTAGTGATCTCTACTCCTAGGTTATTGAATTTCATTACTTGTTCTACAATTTTGCCGTCTATTTCTAGTTTGCATCTACGCAGCTCTTTACTGATCACTATACATTTAGTTTTTTCTACTGATATTCTCATATTAAGTTTGTTTGCTGTGATATTGAAGGTGTGGAGCTGCCTTTGTAGGTTATCTTCGTTATCAGCAATTAGTACTACATCATCGGCATAGCATAGTATCGTGATTTTATGCGCTCCCATGTGGTATCCGTGTCGTTTTCTTACTTCGTGAATTATTTGATTCATCACTATATTGAATAACACCGGGCTGAGCGAGTCTTCTTGGCGGATTCCTCCTTTTAGTTCTATACATTCTGTTTCCCCTGTTGGCATTATAACTCTGGTCTTGTTGTTCTTGTTAATTTCATTAATTGTCCTTATTATCTGATGGTCTATTTATTCAGCTTGTAGTAAATTTAAGATGTCATTTCGCTTCACTCTGTCAAAAGCACTTTTTAAATCTACAAAGCACATGTATGCTGGTTTGTCCATATTTAATAGACTTCTCTGTTATTTGTCTGATAATAAAAATTGCGTCTATTGTGCTCTGGTTCTTCCGGAAGCCTTGTTGTTCATCTGCCATGTTCGCTTTTTCCTCGATTTTATCTTTTATGACTGCCGTTAACAATTTTAATGTACTATTCATCAGACTAATGCCTCTATAATTTTCTGGATTTCTCGAGTCTCCCTTTTTAAGTATCGGTAGCAGGAGACTTTCCTTCCATTCCGCTGGTACTACTCCGGTATTTATTATATCGACGAATAATTTTAGGAGACATTTGCGTAGTGTTGTTCCTCCATATTTTAGCAGTTCATTGTTTATCTTATCAGGACCAGGTGCTTTTCTGTTTTTTAATTTTTTTATTCGTTCTTGTAGCTCTTCTTCTGATATTAGTACTCTATCGTGAGTTTCGTTAATGATTATTTCTCTGTTCTCTTCTTCTCCTTCTCCATATAATTTCGTGAAATGCTCAGTCCATTGATCATCCGTAATGTTATCTATGCGTACAAATTCATTCATTTCTGTTTTTTGTCTCCTTATCATTTTCCACACCTTTTTTTGGGAATCCATAGAGGTCGTATTCCATATCTTTGGTAAATATTTTTCCTTCTAAAATTACCATGATTGATATTTTTAATGGTATAAGTGAGCTGTACAATAAGCTTACTGCTGGCCGAGATGGTGTACCTATTATTTTATTAAAAAAGTTTGTTTGTACCCTGGTCATGCCATGTGTTATATTATTTAATAGATATCTGGAAACCTCTTTTTTTTCTTCTTCATGGAATGAAAGTTATGTTGTTTCTGTATTAAAAAATGCTCAGAAAGACAGCAATAAAAATTATCGAAGTATTTGTTTAAAATTTGCAATCCCTTAAGCTGTTCGACTTTCTTATAGCAAAGCAACTTTCTTGGTGCTGTCCAGAAAGCTTAATATCTCAATCATAACATGGTTTTCATGTCAAAAGATTCACTGCAACAAACTTGGTTTGCTATCAATGTATTATCTCAAGTAAGAACATAAACCGATAGATGTAATATACACATATTTTTCCAAAGCATCTGATTGTGTGAATCACCACATATGTTTTCTTTTTCTTCTTCTTTTTCTTCTTCTTCTTCCCTTGTTTATAGGCGGATTAATAGCTATATAGAAGGTTGTAACTCCATCTTTTGCTCGGTCGTCCGATACTTCTTCTGTGGTGACTTATCTCTTGCTATATTGACGATACGGGTCTCCGTCATTCTGTTTATGTGGTTATTTCACTATTTTTTTCTATTTAGTGTCCATTCCTTTATGCACTGTATTTTACATATTTTCTTCTAACTTCACTTCTCTTTTGGGTCTCTATCGGGTCTTGTTTATAAGGCATATGTCATTATTGGTCTTACACTGGCTTTATAAATTCTTGACTTCATCTCAGTGTTAATGTGTCTGTTTCGCCATATAATCTTATTAAGGCATCAGATTTGTTGAATGGATTAAAAACTTTACATCTGGTAAAAATCAAAGAGTCAAGATAGGTTATCATCTGTCTGACAGTATCTCAGTAACATATTTTTTTCAAGGTAGCCCCACTTTTCAAGTATTTTTTAATACCTTCGTTAACGACATCACTTTCTGTTTTTTAAATAGCAAATGTCTAATTTTTGCAGATGACTTGAAATTTTGGAAGGTTATAGTTAGCCTATAAAACCAAGCCTTGTTGCAAGATGACTTATACCGACTAAAAAATTGGTGCAATCAGAACAAACTTCACTTAAATGTAAAAAATTGTTGTTTTATAAGTTTTTCTCGTAAAGTCAATAGAATTGAAACAAGCTATAAGTACCATTAATAATCAGCCACTGATGTTCCTTCTATTCAGTCTTTGGGTGTGTTATTTTCGATAAGAAGCATACTTTCTGTGACCTTATAAAACCTATTTTAATAAAAGCATTTAAAGTTCTAGGTTTCGTTACTAGGAATTGCAATTATGTCTCCATTGATTCAACAAAATTAGTGTATTGTTGCTCAGTTAGAATTATTTTGAGATACTGTTCAGTTATTTGGTCACCCTTCTTTCAAGAACAATATTGATCCGTTAGAAAGAGTCCAGCATACATTTTTGAGACATTATGTTTCATGTTCACACTACAGTTGTACTGATTATTCCCTATCGGAAAACAATTATCTTTAATCTTTACACTTATACTCAAGAACCGTCGTGATATGTCAGGAGCTATATTTATATATAAGATCGTACATGGATTTATTGATGGTCCAAAGCAACTTTATTGTTCTCCATCAAGTTCTACGTTAAAACAATGTTTTCAATATTCATTTTCACAGAATAACCTATAGTATTCACAACCCATTAAATAGATACATGGGGTTATTAAATGATCTCGGTTTTTATATTTTATATATAACTTTAACTCGGTTAAAAAGATCTCTTGCTTTGTGATAATATGTATATTGGTATTGTTGAATTTTGTTCTGGTTACATTTTGTTTGTTTTGTTTAGTATGTAAGATTTTCAGTCTCATTTTTTAAACTTTTTGATATGGTTCTTATATTATAAGTTCTTTCAAGTGTTTAATCCTAACTGTGATATTTTATATTGTAATTTAATTGTTAATGGGCTTATCCCGTGTATTAAATAAATAAAAAAAAAAAAAATAAAATTCGTCGCACCTCTTCCAAATTAATAATATAATCTCTTCAGGATTATTTAAGGATTTAGAGAGACAAACTTTAATATTTGACTTATTAAAAACATAGTGACGAACAATTATTTATTTTATATTTTACAATTTTCCTGTAACCTAAAAAAGTATTAAAATTTTAAAAATTACTAAATAACTCGATCTTAAAACTTCTGTAAAACTGTTTACTTTTTAATTATGCTGTTATTAATATCCTTAGCGCATTTACTGTCAGTCATAAATTGTCTAATCAAAAGTTGGAGATGCAATCGAGCTGAGATCGTATGACAGGTTTTTAGATGCTACGTAGGCGACATTCATTTTATATGCTGCTAGATATCAGTGGCGTGTCTCTTAAACGACGTATTTTTTTAGTTGATATCGAGGTGTTGAATATACCATCGGGGCACAAAGATACAACTTGGTCAAAGGACGTACAAGCGATCAGGTAGCACTAGGGCAGAAAATATGATTTCTTCATTGTCTAACTAAGAAACTAGAGCTCCAATTGACTGCTGGAAACAATTTATATTATGACTTGCCGCTAAGTAACTATCAGTATTGTGAAATATATATATATATATATATATATATATATATATATATATATATATATATATATATATATATATATAGTAGAGTCCCTTTGCGGATTGTTGAGGCATCCGGGTTATAGTATGCCATATTTAATGGTAAGAAAACATAGGTTTATCCTTTAATTGATTTTTAAATTATAGTATAAAGAAAAAAATGCAAATATTCAAAATTACAACCATGTATGAAAAACAGTAAGTTCAAATAAAACACTAGTAAATGTTTCTTGAAAAAGTCTGTAATGCTCTTCTGTTTATTATTTGCGCAATTTACTTCAAAAGACCGATCTCTAAACTAACAAAGAAACTTCATGGCTATCAAATTCGTTTTCTTAAGCCCATTTTAAAGCTGTGTTGAAAGCTCCTACTGTCATTGAACTACCAACTTTTTCGGAGGGGAGAACTTCAACGATATTGTCCTCATCTTGCCCCTCCTCCTCAATCATTCGCTGCTCACACAATCTCCTCATCAGTTAACATTTCATATATTTGTATCTAACTTTCGGCACCCCAGTAGCTTATTCTTGAGCTTCTGCCTTACTTTTTTGAGGATCATTGGGTCCTCTCAACCTATTAGAAATCTGGGCTAAGGTAAAGATCATCTTGTGGTTCATCATTATCAGGGAGAAATTCGGGGTGCAAATTATTCCATGATTTGTTAATTAGAGACACCGGTCCAGCAATTAGCGAAAAGAAAAACAGTGTCCTATAAAGATATCGATTTTAATGTGTCGATGAGGTTGTCAGAACATAATGCGAGATAGTTAACCAAAAGTGATTTGCGGTAATTTAACGTCATATTTTGTATAACGTTCTCATCCATTAGTTGTATACAGGTCATGGTGTTAACTGGCGGGAACATTGCAAAAATTTTGCCATCTTCAGAGATAAGTTCATCTGCTGATGGATGTCCAGGACAATTATCTAATAGTAAAAGTGCACGAGGAGGCAAATTAAGAGACAAAAGATGGCGACGGACTGTGTAAACAAATTTCATTTTGAACCACTCCAGAAACCAGTCTTTCATAATCCAAGCATTTTTTTGTGCACGATAGCAAACAGGAAGACGTGTTGATTTAAATACCCTTGGGTTTTTTGATTTTCCGATTTCGACAACAAGTAATTAAAGTTTATGGGTTCCAGTCGCATTTGCACAAGGCATGAATGTCACTCTCATCTTCGCAATACAAAATGCACAGATATAGATTAGCAAACAATTTTACAAGTGTCCGAAGGCAAACGAAATGATATATTCAATAATTGGTTTTTTAAACACCCACTTATACAGCAACTTGATAGCAAGAAAACTTGAGTAACGTAATCGTTAGATCAGAGTGTAGCAACATCTTAAAGGAAACATTGTAACGTTATGCCTCGCCACCGTTCCACCCACGCTTTGTTTACACACACTTCCACCGCTGAGTTCCACTTACATCGATGTGAGCTAGAAGAGATGTAAGGCCAACAACAGCGTACGCCACAAGAGAGAATCGAGGTCCACCAGAGTGCTGATCTGGTGGGAATTTCACCGGACCTTTGAGTGTTGACTGAAGGTCAATCGTCCGGAGTTTTATCACAGTGTTGATCTGGCAACAACTCCACTGGCCTTAGGGTGTTGACAGAAGACCAACCGCTTCTGCTAGAGTGTTGATCTAGTGGCAGTTCCCTACCGGTTTTAGAGTGTTGATCTGAGACAGATATGTTCCGTGGCTGAGTATC